>NC_133387.1:185233497-186540497 GCF_047511655.1 Castor canadensis
TTTTTGAGATAGGGTCTGGTGTCTTTGCCAGGGTTGGCCTTGAACTGAGATGATAGGTGTAAACCACCATGTCAAGCTTTTAATTTCTATTTTTGAAAGATTTATTGTTAATATGAGATAATTGACTTTGACTTTTTTAATCTCCTTCAGCCTTGAAAAACTCATTTGTTACCTGTACTAACTTTTTAGAGATCTAGTGAATTTTTATGTGAATAATCACATTGCCTATGGATAAAGGAGCTTTTCTCTTTCCTTCCAGCCTCATTTTTTAAATTATATTCTCTTATGCGTATTACTAGATGGAATCTTCATCACAATGTAAATAGAAAAGAACGTTCTGTGTCCTTAGTCTTGGTGGTGCATGTGGGAGGGTAAGGGAGGCACAAATCTTTATAGATGTCCATTGTCAGGTTAAAAAGTTCTATTCCTACTTTGATGGAAATTTTTGAAAATGAATGTGGGATTTTTTTCTAATGCTTTATTGGCATGTATAAACAGCACATGGCTTTTCTTTTTAAAATTTGTTCCTATAGCGAATTGCACTGATAAATTTAAATGTTTAGCTAACCTTGCATTCCTCAGTAGGATTCAACTTGCTCAAATTTTGTTTAGATATTTCTCATCTGCAATATTGAACTGTAGCTTTCTTCTTTGTAATATTTTTATCTGATTGTGAATAGCAGGTGATGCTGACCTCATAGAATGAGCTGGGGAAGTTTTTCCTTGTCTTTAGTTTCTTAGAAAAGTTGTAAAGTTGGTATTTTTCTTTTTTTAATATTTGGTGAATGTCACCAGTGAACCTATCTGGTCTTGAAGTTTCATCAGAAGATTTTAACTTCAAAACTTCAAATTCAATTTCTCTTTCAGATACAGATCTTTTCAGATTGTCTCGTTCTTTAGGGAGAGTTGGTTATTTGTATTTTTCAGTCTATTGATTTTTCTGAGTTATTGTATTTATTGGCGTATAGTTATTTATGATAAGCTTTTATTATTCTTTGATGTGGAATCTATAGAGTTGCAATGTCTTCCATTATTTATATTGTGTCTTCTTTCTATTTTTACTGATCAGCCTGGTCAAAAACTTATCAATATTTATTGATATTGATCAATATTTTTTGATATTTTCCAAATTTTGATTGCATTGATTTTCTTTAATGTTTTTCTGGTTTCTACTTCATTGATTTCTGTTCTGATTTTTATTAGTAATTTTATTGTTTTGGTTTACTTTGGGCTTAATTTCTTTCTTGTTTTCAAGTTTCTTAAAATGGAAGTTGAGTTCTATGTTTGGACAATTTCCCCTTTCCTTCTTTTCTACTAGAGGCATTTAGTGTAAAATTACTCCTCCTCCACCAAGTATGGTTTAGTGGTTTTCCACAATTTTGATTATGCTTGCCTTATTTTTATCCAACTAAAAGTTCTTTCTAATTTCCACTTTGAATTCTCCATGATCACAGGTTATTTAGAAGTATGGTATTTATTTTCCAAATATTTGGGGTTTTTCCAGAGATATTCTGTTATCAGTTTCTAATTTAATCCAGTTAAATTGAAAAAACATTGTGTATAGCTCAAGCTGTTTTATATTTCCTGACTTGTTTGTGGTACAAACTATGTTCCAACTTAGAAAATATTCTTTGTACACTTGAAACAATTTGAAGTACACTATGCAAATTTCTGTTAGGTGGAGTTTTCCAATAGTGTTAATTGGGTTAATTTGATAGTGTTATCCAAATCTATATGATTTTCTGTCTACTTGTTACAACAAATACTAAGAAAAGAGTGTAGTCACGCACCAGTGAACAGCATTTTGGTCAATGATGGAACACCTCTATGATAATGATACCATAAATTTATGATGCACCTGGAGAATAGCTCACAATGTAGCCTTCATGGCGTCGTAGTGTGATGCATTTGTGTAAACATACCTAGTGTACTGCCAGCTGTGTGAAAGTATAGCACATACAATTAGGAAAGTACATAACACCTAGTAATGAGAATAAATGACTATCTTATTGATTTATGTATTTATTATACCACACTTTTATTCTGCAGTACCTGACCTTTCATGTCCATTAAAAACATATGTACACCACACAGTACACTTTTTACAAGAGCACGTAACAAGAACTGAATATGCATGAGGCACATTAAAAAAATGACCTGGAGACAGGAGGTGAAAGCATAGGACTGGACTGTAGCCACACAAGAGCACGAGGTGATGGGCTGCAGAAGGAGGTGTTATACCACATTTTTAATCAATATTTTACAGTATGCTTACAAAAAAAGTTTACTGTGAAATAACATGAGATCCGGGCACCCATGGCTCATGACTGTAATTCAAGCTACTTGAGAAGCTGACATAGGGAGGATCACAGTTCCAGGCCGGGCCAGCCCAGACAAAAAAAAAAAGTTTGTGAGATCCCCATCTCAACAGAAAAAAAGCTAGGTATGGTAGCTTATGCCTGTGATCCCAGCTATGGCAGGGAGCATAAAACAGGAGGATTATGGTCCAGGGCAGCCTGGGCAAAAGTGAGACACTGTCTCACTTTTTTTTTTTTCTCTACAATAACCAGAGCAAAAAGGGCTGGAGGTGAGGCTCAAGGCAATCTCCTACATCTGATTTTCATAGCGTCTCTTGATTGTATAAAGTGGCCACATGGAATGATTCACCTATCCTGTCCAGATTTGTGCAGGTACACAGCATTTGCACGAGGGCTAAATTGCTCAATGAGGTGTTTTTCAGAATATGTATTTCATCATTAAATATTGGCTATATTTTAATCTTTGACTTCTCCTTTGCTTCTTGCAGTTGTTTTTGTTTTATGTCGTTTAAAACTTTGTCATTAGTTGCACCAGCATTTAGGATTCTATGTCCTCTAGATGAATCAACCCCTTGTTTCGTTATGATGTAACCATTTTTTTAAAAAACCCTGGCAATATTTTTGCACTGAATCATCTTTACCTGATAGAATATAACCACTGTAGCTTTCTTTCTTTTTCATAGGTTTATTAAGGTGTGTTACATAGTATAAATTCACCCACTTCAAATGCAAAATTCAATGGTTTTTAGTGTAAAAGTCTATAGACTTGTGCATTCATCACCACATAGTAATGTTAAATCATTTTCCTCATCCCAAAGGAAATCTCGTGTACATGAGCCGTCACCCCTATTCTTTTCTCTCCTACCCTCAGCCTTAATCAACCATTTTCTCTTTTTTAGAGATTTTATAGCTTTGTCTTCTGGCCATTCCATATAAATGGAATTACCCAATATGTGGTCATTGAAGTTGTGGTCTTAAGAACTATTTTTGACATAATTATTACAGATTCATATGCATTTTTAAGAAATAGCATAGAGAGATCACATGTACTCTTTAACCAGTTGCCTCAACTTGCAAAATTTGGGCACTATCATACTAAGATATGTACATAGAAGCAATCAAGACACAGAACACTTTCATCACTACAGGGATCTCTCATGCTATCTTTCTACACTTTCCTTTTATCTTCACTTTCTCCTTAATCTTTCCATAATGCTGTCATTTCGAGAATGATATATAAATGAATTCATGCAGCATGTAATTATTTATGATTTTTTTTTCGCCCCTTATAGTTCTCTGGAGATGTATGAAGTTGTCGTATGCAGGAATAGTTTTGTTCCTTTTTATTACTGTGTAGTATTCTATGGTATAGACATACCACAGTTTGCTTACCCAATTCATTCTTTGGAAGACATCTTGGACATTTTCTGTCTTTTAGCTATTTTGAGTATGGTTGCTATAAACATACATGTACAGGTTTTTATGTGAATGTAAGTCTCCATTTCTCAGGGATACAAACTCAAGAACCCAATTGCTAAGTTGTCTGGTAGTTGCAAGTTAGGTTTTTGCTTCTTTTTTTTTTTTTTTTTTTTAACAAAAACTGAAAGGTAGTTTTTCTGAATGTCTGTACCATTTGACATAGCCACCAATAATGTATAAGTGACCTTGTTTCTCTAAATCCTCATCAGCAAATGTTAGCCACTTTGATGGGTATGTAGTGATATTTCACTATAGTTTTAATTTGCATTTCATAAGCTGGAGGCATGGGTCAAGCAGTATAGCAAGTGCAAACCTCTGAGTTCAAACCCCAGTACTGCCAAAAAAGAAAATGCATTTTCCTAAAAGATAACAATATTGAACTCTTTTTTCAGGTTCTTACTTTCTGTGTATCTTCATTGTGAAGTGTCTCTCCATATTTTTTGCACATTTTCTAAGTGGAGTTTATTAACTGATAAGTTAGGTTTTTTTGGGGGGGAGACAATACTGGGGTATGAACTCAGGGCCTCACACTTGCTAGGCAGTCACTACTAAGTTTTGATGTTTCTAAAATATATTTTAGATACAGTCCTTTGTTGCATATGCAGTTTTCAAATGTATTCTCACTCTGTAGCTTGTTTTCTCAATCCTTTCACAAGGTCTTTTACAGAGCAAAAGTTTTTTCATTTAATGAAATCTATCAATTTTCCCTTTTTCAGTCTTGCTTTAGAACCAAGTCGAAGAACTCTTTGCCTAACCCTAAACTTTTCCCTTCTTTATCTACATATTTTTATAAGTTTAATATTTACCTCTGTGATCCATTTCAGTTACTCCTTGTATAAAGCATAAGATTCAGGTCCAAGCTTTTTTTGTGTGCTTGTGGATGTCCAATTGCTCCAGCACCATTTGTTGTAAAGGCTATTTTTCCTTCATTTGAATTGCTTTTGCACCTTTGTCATAAATCAATTCACCATATTTGTGTGAGCCTATTTCTGGATTTTCTAGCGAATTCCATTTATCCTTGTGTCTATCTCTCTGTCAATACCGCAGAGCCTTGACCATTGTAGCTCTATTAGTCAAGAAATCAAATGCACTGACTGTTTCCATTCTAGTCTTCATTTTAAAAATTGTGTTATTCTAGTTCCTGTATCTTTCCATACAAATTTGAGAATAATCCTGTCTATATCTATAAAAATCTGGCTAGGGTATGACAGAAATTCTGTTAAAATTATATATTAACTTGGGGAGAATTATCATCTTTGGTGAATCTACTGATGCATGAACACTGATGTTTCCTCATTTATTTACACTTTATTGACTTATCAACATTAAGTAGTTTTTAGCTAAATGTTGTTTTTCATTAACATTTAGTCATTTTGTTACCTAGACACCTGCATATTTCTTATTTTGTGAGTGATTTTTAAATGTATTACATTTAAAATCTTGATTTCCACGTGTTCATTTCCAGTATCCAAAAAAATGTTTGATTTGTGTATATTTATCTTGCACCCTAGGATCTTACTAAACTTATTAATTAGTTCCACAGGGGTTTTTTTTTTGTGTGTGTGGAGTATTTGAGATTTCTACACGGGCAGTCATTTCATCTATAGATAGGGACAGTTTTACGTGTCCCTTTTCCAATTCTTTTTCTTGCCTTATTATACTGGCTAGAACCTCCAGCACTCTGTTGAGTGAGGGTGCTCAGTGTGGACAGCCTTCTTTTGTCCCCAGTTTTAGAGAGAAGCCATTCACTTGTCTACCGTTTAGTATATTGCCAGTTGGTTTCTTTTAGAAGCCCTTTGTATTCTTTATATAGTAAGGGAGAACTCCATTCTTATTTCTCTGAGATTTTATTTTGTCATAATGGACACTGAATTTTGTCAAGTATTTTTTTCTTCATTGATCTATATGGTCTTCTTCTTCTTCTTCTTTCTTCTTCGTGGTACTGGGGTTTGAACTCAGAGCTTTGTCCTTGATAGGCAGGGACTCTACTACTTGAGTCATACCTCCAGCCCTTTTTAAAAGTTATTTTTTCTTAGTGTTTTTTTAAGTTATTTTTCCAATAGAGCCTCACATTTTTTCCCTGGCTACCTGGTCTGTGATCCTCCTACTTATGCCTCCCACATAGCTAGGATGACAGGTGTGCCACTATGTCCATCACTTTTTCCATTTTTTTGTTTGTTTGTCTTTTGGTGGGACTGGGGTTTGAACTTAGGGTTCCATGCTTACGAAGCAGGTGCTCTGTCACATAAACCACATCTCCAGTCCATTTTGCTCTGGTTATATTTTGGGGATGGGATCTAGTGAAATACTTGGCTGGGCTGGCCTTGAACCATGATCCTCCAGATCTCAGCCTTCCAAGTAACTAGGACTGCAGACATGAGCCACTGGTGCCCTGCTTCATTTGATCATTTCGAGAGGAATCTTGCTAACTTTTTGCCCAGCTGGTCTGGGATTGTGACCTTCTTGAACTCTGCTTCCCAAGCAGGTGGGAATTGCAAGGGTAAGCCACCTTGCCCAGCTTCATTTTTCTTCTTTAAACATTGATTAATTTCTGAGTAGTGAACCAATGTAGCATCCCTGGAATAAACCCCACTTGGTCATGGGATTGTAATCCTTTTTTATATGTTGCTGAAGTTTTTGTTTGCTGATATGTTTTTTAAAATTTCTGTGTCTGCATTCTCAGGGAATATTGGTTTGTAATTTTCCTTGTTTTGTATTGTCTTTGTCTGGTTTGGTATTAGAGTAATTTCATAAAAATACTGGAAAGGGTTCTCTTATCTATTTTCTAGACAAAATTGTGTAAACTTGATGCTAATTCTTTGTGTAGTAGAGAGAGTTCTCCAATGAAACTATTTTAGCCTGACAATTAGCTTTTCTAGCCAGGCAACAGGGGCTCGTGCCTGTAATCCTAATTACTTGGGAGACTGAGATCAGGAGGATCGTCATTTGAGATGACCTGGGAGGTAGTTCATGAGATCCTATCTCAGCCAATATCAGGGAATATTGGGTGGGCTTCTCACCTCAAGTTACACGGGAGGCTGAGGTCTGGAGGATCAGGCTAGGCAAAAAAGTTTGCGAGACTCCATCTCCACAGAAAAAAGCTGGACATGGTGGTGAGTGCCTGTCATTCCAGATACGGTGGATAAAGATAAAGATAGGAGGGTCACAGTCTAGACTGACCTGGGCTGAAAGCAAGACCCTGTCTCCAAAATAACCAGAGCAAAAATGGCTGGGGAGCACCTGCCTTGGAAGCACAAAGCCCCAGTACTGCCAAATATATATGTAAAGTTTGTATATAAACTTTACATATATATAATATATTTATATGTTAAAAAATAAAAAGTTTAAAACCTTTTTATTATGAACTTGTTTCCCTTAGTAGTTATGAGGCTCTTCAAATGACCTGTTTCCTATTGGATGAATTGTGGTAGTGTGTTTTCCTAGGAATTGGTTCATTTCATCACAGTTGCAGCAGTATGGCTATAGAGTTGCTGCATGCATGGTCTGGATGAGAATCCCCTCTATTGTCCTATCATTGAAAATTTGTTACATCAATTGACAGTGGAATGTTGAAATTCTCAACTACAATTGCATTTTTCCCCCATTTTTCCTTTCATTACTACCAATTTGGCTTCATGTATTTTTCTCTTTTTAGCTCTGTTGTCTGGATCATGCCCTGTCAAGATGGCGCTAGTGTTTCTCAGCACATCAGTTCTACTATGGTTACATATGCTCTTTTTCATCTCTGTTAATTTTCTTTGCTCAGAGGTCTATTTTATCAGATGTTAATACAAATACCTCTTCTTTCAATATATTAGTGTCTGCTTATATATAAGTTTTCATCTTTGTACTTTCAACTGGCCTATATCACTATATTTAAAGCAAGTTTCTTGAAGACAGCACATAGACAGTCATGTTTTTAACTCATCTCTTTTAATTGGGAGTTTTGTACCATTTATACTTAATGTGATTATTAATATGTTGGGGTTCAATTTATCACTTGATTTTTGTTTGCTGTTTGATTTCATAGCTTCACTGTTTTTGTTTTACTGAGTTCATCTGGGACATTACAAGATTCTACTTCTATTTATTAATAGTGTTTTGTAAATCTGTACAGCTTTTCTAGGAATGTCTCGAGGTATCATACTATATACACACAGCATGTCGTAATCTGCTGATACCACTGGGCTATACTCCAGGAAGGTGAAAAACACATATTTCCCTTCATATCTCTCTTTACCTTCTCCCATTTGTAAAACAATTTTTCTTAATTCATATGTGCATACAATGTTTGGGTCATTTTTCCCCCTTCCCCCACCCCCTCCCTTAATCCCCCACCCTCTCAATACCCGGCAGAAACTATTTTGCCCTTATCTTTAATTTTGTAAAACAATTTTCTTGCCTCCTCTACATCCAGTCAGAACAACATTAGGCAATGTTATCTTTGCTTCAACTCAGGGCACTTGAGAGAAGGAAAGCCTTTTGAATCTACCTGTAATTTGCTTACTTTTTTCCTTCCTTCCTGATGTTCTAAGCTTTCTCCTTTCTATCTTTTCCTTTCTTTTTAGGGAACTTTCTTTAGGCACTCCTTTAAAGTTGGGTCTTTTGGTAACAGATTTTCTTTCTGAGAACATTCATTTCTATTTCATGTCTGAAAGATAGTTTGGTAGATATAAGGTAAACACTACTGGGCAATAGGATTTGGGGTTGAAAGTTATTTTCTCTCAGCACTTGAAAAATATTGTGCTACTTCCCTCTGGAGTGCATAATTTCTGATGAGAAATTTACTGTAATATGAAATGTTTCTTTGCTACAAGTAAGATGTCATTTTTGCCTGTCTGCTTTCAAGAACTTTGTATTTTCTTTAATTTTAATAAGTTTAATTATGGTATATCTTGACATGGATTATTTGGTTCATCTTGTTTGGTATTTGCTCATCTATAGATTTATGTCTTCACACAAATCTGGGAAAGTTTCAGTCATTATCCCTTAGAGTGTTTCCCTAACCCTTTTCTTCTCTATTTCTTGAACTCTGATAGCATAAGTGTTGGATATTTTATTACAGCTTCACAAGTATGTGAAGTTCTGTTCATTTTTCATAGTATATATTATTGAATTTTAAAAATAATTCCATTTTTCTCCTTTATTTTATGAGCTGAAACTTAATTTTTTAAAATTTATTTTTGGGGGTACTGGGGTTTGAACTCAGGATCGTGTGCTGAGTAGGCAGGTGCTCTACAGTTCAAGTCATACCTCCAGCTCCTTTTGCTTTAGTTATTTATGATAAAGAGCCTCATATTTATCCCCAGGTCTGCCTGGACTGCAATATAGTAAGTAGGAGTATTTATGCGTCCTGCATAGCTGGGGTGACAGACACATGCCACCATGCCGAGCTTTTCATTGGTTGACATGGAGTCTTGTGAACTTTTTACCTGTGCTGGCCTCAAACCATGATCCTCCTGATCTCTGCCTCCTGAGTAGCTAGGATTATAGGCGTGAGCTACCATGCCAGGTAAAACTTCTTTTTAACAGTTACTTTAAAGGTTTATATACCTTTACCTCATCATAGTTTACAGAACACAGTGTGAAAATATAACACAGAATACTTTTATTTCTCCTGGCTCACTTTCTGTGGTATCATTGCCACACATTTTACCTATGTCATAAACTCCATACTTTGTTCATTCAGTCAATTATTTTACAAAGCTATATAAACAATCAGGGAAAATCCTCAGTCCTTACCTACATAGATAATGCTTCCAGATTCTCTTCATTTCTTCAGGTGGATCTGTATTTACCTGTGATGTCTGGAAGATGTTCCTTCCACCCAACAGGCGTCCTTTAACATTTATTACAGTGTGGGTCTGATACTAATGAATTATTTCAGCCGGGAATATATTTTTATAAGGTATAGAATTCAAAGATGACCATTTTTTCTTTCAATACTTTATGATATTGCTCCATGGTCTTCTCACTGGTCCTTTTTCCAATGAGAAATCTACTGTCATCTTTGCCTTTGTCCCTTTTATATAACATGTTCATTTTCTAGCTGATCTGAAGGTTTTTCTGTCATTGATTTTTTTTATTATTCATATGTGCATACAATGCTTGGGTCATTTGTCCCCCCTCCCCCCCATCCCCTCGCTACCCGGCAGAAACTATTTTGCCCTTATTTCTAATTTTGTTGTAGAGAGAGTATAAGCAATAATAGGAAGGAACAAGGGTTTTTGCTGGTTGAGATAAGGATAGCTATACAGGGCATTGACTCACATTGATTTCCTGTGCGTGTGTGTTACCTTCTAGGTTAATTCTTCTTGACCTAACCTTTTCTCTAGTTCCAGGTCTCCTTTTCCTATTGGCCTCAGTTGCTTTTAAGGTATCTGCTTTAGTTTCTCTGCATTGAGGGCAACAAATGCTAGCTAGTTTTTTAGGTGTCTTACCTACCTTCACCCCTCCCTTGTGTGCTCTCGCTTTTATCATGTGCTCAAAGTCCAATCCCATTGTTGTGTTTGCCCTTGATCTAATGTCTGCATATGAGGGAGAACATACGATTTTTGATCTTTTGGGCCAGGCTAACCTCACTCAGAATGATGTTCTCCAATTCCATCCATTTACCAGCAAATGATAACATTTCATTCTTCTTCATGGCTGCGTAAAATTCCATTGTGTGTAAATACATTTTCTTGATCCATTTGTCAGTAGTGGGGCATCTTGGCTGTTTCCATAACTTGGCTATTGTGAATAGTGCTGCAATAAACATGGGGGTGCAGGTGCCTCTGGAGTAACCTGTGTCACATTCTTTTGGGTATATCCCCAAGAGTGGTATTGCTGGATCATATGGTAGATCAATGTTTAGCTTTTTAAGTAGCCTCCAAACTTTTTTCCAGAGTGGTTGTACTAGTCTACATTCCCACCAGCAGTGTAAGAGGGTTCCTTTTTCCCCGCATCCTCGCCAACACCTGTTGTTGGTGGTGTTGCTAATGATGGCTATTCTAACAGGGGGAGGTGGAATCTTAGTGTGGTTTTAATTTGCATTTCCTTTACTGCTAGAGATGGTGAGCATTTTTTCATGTGTTTTTTGGCCATTTGAATTTCTTCTTTTGGGAAAGTTCTGTTTAGTTCACTTGCCCATTTCTTTATTGGTTCACTAATTTTGGGAGAATTTAGTTTTTTAAGTTCCCTATATATTATGGTTATCAGTCCTTTGTCTGATTTTTGCTGGAAAATATTTTCTCCCATTCTGTGGGTGTTCTCTTCAGTTTAGAGATCATTTCTTTTGTTGAGCAGAAGCTTTTTAGTTTTATGAGGTCCCATTTATCTATGTTATCTCTTAGTTGTTGTGGTGCTGGGGTTCCATTGAGAAAATTCTTACCTATACCTATTAATTCCAGAGTATTTCCTATTCTTTCCTGTATCAACTTTAGAGTTTGGGGTCTGATATTAAGATCCTTGATCCATTTTGAGTTAATATTGGTATAGGGTGATATAATGGATCTAGTTTCAGTTTTTTGCACACTGCTAACCAGTTTTCCAAGCAGGTTTTGTTGAAGAGGCTGTCTTTTCTCCATTGCATATTTTTAGCACCTTTGTAAAAGACAAGTTGGTTATAGTTGTGTGGCTTCATATCTGGGTCCTCTATTCTGTTCCACTGGTCTTCATGTCTGTTTTTGTGCCAGTACCATGCTGTTTTTATTGTTATTGCTTTGTAATATAGTTTGAAGTCAGGTATTGTGATACCTCCTGCATTGTTCTTTTGACTGAGTATTGCCTTGGCTATTCGTGGCCTCTTGTGTTTCCATATAAATTTAACAGTAGATTTTTCAATCTCTTTGATGAATGTCATTGGAATTTTGATGGGAATTGCATTAAACATGTAGATTACTTTTGGGAGTATAGACATTTTTACTATGTTGATTCTACCAATCCATGAGCATGGGAGATCTCTCCACTTTCTATAGTCTTCCTCAATCTCTTTCTTCAGAAGTGTATAGTTTTCCTTGTAGAGGTCTTTCACATCTTTTGTTAGGTTTACACCTAGGTATTTGATTTTTTTTGAGGCTATTGTAAATGGAATTTTTTTCATACATTCTTTTTCAGTTTGCTCATTGTTAGTGTATAGAAATGCTAATGATTTTTCTAGGTTGATTTTATATCCTGCTACCTTGATATACCTATTGATGATGTCTAGGAGCTTTTGAGTAGAGTTTTTTGGGTCTTTAAGGTATAGGATCATGTAGTCTGCAAAAAGGGATATTTTTACAGTTTCTTTACCTATTTGTATTCCTTTTATTCCTTCTTCTTGCCTAATTGCTCTGGCTAGGAATTCCAGTACTATGTTGAATAGGAGTGGAGATAGTGGGCATCCTTGTCTAGTTCCTGATTTTAGAGGGAATGGTTTCAGTTTTTCTCTGTTAAGTATAATGCTGGCTGTAGGTTTGTCATATATAGCTTTTATAATGTTGAGGTACTTTCCTTCTATTCCTAGTTTTCTTAGAGCTTTTATCATGAAATGGTGTTGGATCTTATCAAAGGCTTTTTCTGCATCTATTCAGATGATCAAGTGGTTTTTGTCTTTGCTTCTGTTAATGTGGTTTATTACGTTTATTAATTTTCGTATGTTGAACCACCACCTGCATCCCTGGGATGAAGCCTACTTGGTCATAGTGAATGATCTTTTTGATGTGTTGTTGAATTTTGTTTGCCATTATTTTATTGAGGATTTTTGTATCAATGTTCATTAAGGAGATTGGCCTATAGTTCTCCTTTTTGGAGGTGTCTTTGCCTGGTTTTGGGATAAGTGTAATAGTGGCTTCATAAAATGTGTTAAGCAGTTTTCCTTCCCTTTCTATTTCATGGAACAGTTTAAGGAGGGTTGGTATCAGTTCTTCTTTAAAGGTCTGATAGAATTCAGCAGAGAATCCATCTGGACTTTTCTTTTTGAGGAGACTCTTGATTTCTTCTTCAATTTCATTTTGGGTTATAGATCTATTCAGGTGATTAATTTCCTCTTGGTTCAGTTTTGGATGATCATATGTATATAGAAATCTGTCTATTTCTTTAAGATTTTCAAATTTGTTTGAATATAGGTTCTCGAAGTAGTCTCTGATGATTTCCTGGACTTCCCTGGTGTTTGTTGTTATCTCCCCTTTTGGGTTCCTGATTCTACTAATTTGGGTTTTTTCTCTCCTCATTTTAGTCAGGTTTGCCAGGGGTCTGTCGATCTTGTTTATTTTTTCAAAGAACCAACTTTTTGTTTTATTAATTCTTTGTATGGTTTTTTGGTTTCTATTTCATTGATTTCAGCTCTTATTTTTATTATTTCTCTCCTATTTGTTTTGGGATTTGCTTGTTCTTGTTTTTCTAGGAGTTTGAGATTTATCATTAGGTCATTGATTTGGGCTCTTTCATTCTTTTTAATATATGCACTCATGGCTATAAACTTTCCTCTCAGGACTGCCTTTGCTGTGTCCCATAGGTTCTGGTAGGTTGTGTTTTCATTTTCATTGACTTCCAGGAACTTTTTAATTTCCTCTTTTATTTCATTGATGATCCATTCTTCATTAAGTAATGAGTTATTTAGTTTCCAGCTGTTTGCATGTTTTTTGTCTTTACTTTTGTTGTTGAGTTCTAGTTTTACCGCATTGTGGTCAGATAGTATGCATGGTATAATTTCTATTTTCTTATGTTTGCTGAGGCTTGCTTTGTGCCCTAGGATATGGTCTATTTTGGAGAAGGTTCCATGGGCTACTGAGAAGAATGTATATTGTGTAGAAGTTGGATGAAATGTTCTGTAGACATCAAGTAGGTCCATTTGATCTATTGTATATTTTAGATCTAGGATTTCTTTAGTGATTTTTTTGGATGACCTATCTATTGATGATAATGGGGTGTTAAAGTCTCCCACAACCACTGTGTTGGAGTTAATATATGCTTTTAGGTCCTTCAGGGTATATTTGATGAAATTGCACATTGGGTGCATATAGGTTGATAATTGTTATTTCCTTTTGGTCTATTTCCCCTTTTATTAGTATGGAATGTCCTTCTTTATCTCATTTGATCAATGCAGGTTTCAAGTCTACTTTGTCAGAGATAAGTATTGCTACTTCTGCTTGTTTTGGGGGGCCACTGGCTTGGTAAATCTTCTTCCAGCCTTTCATCCTAAGGCTATGCTTATTTCTGTGGGTGAGATGGGTCTCCTGTAAGCAACAAATTGTTGGATCTTCCTTTTTAATCCATTTCATCAAAGGGCACCTTTTGATGGGGGAATTAAGTCCATTTACATTAAGTGCTAGTACTGATAGATATGTGGTGATTCCTGTCATTTAGTTGTCTTAGTTGTTTGAAGGTTTGATTGTGTGTACCTAAGTTGAGGTTACTCTCTACTTTCTTGCTTTTTCTTTTCCTATAGTTTGGTGCTGTCTGCCCTTTCATGGTTATGTTGAGTTTCACTTTCTGTGTGCAGAATCCCTTGAAGAATCTTTTGTAGTGGTGGCTTTGTGGTCACATATTGTTTTAGTTTCTGCTTATCATTGAAGACTTTTATTGCTCCATCTATTTTGAATGATAGTTTTGCTGGTAGAGTATCCTGGGGTTGAAGTTATTTTCATTCAGTGCTTGGAAGATCTCACCCCAAACTCTTCTTGCTTTTAATGTTTCTGTTGAGAAGTCTGCTGTGATTTTGATGGGTTTACCTTTGTATGTTATTTGTTTTTCCTCTCTTGCAGCCTTCAATATTCTTTCTGCAGTGTCTGTATTTGTTGTTTTAATGATAATATGCCATGGAGTAGATCTATTTTGGTCTGGTCTGTTTGGTGTTCTGGAGGCCTCTTGCATCTATATGGGAATAGATTTCTCTAGATTTGGGAAATTTTCTGTTATTATTTTGTTGAATATATTACACATTCCCTTTGCTTGCACCTCTTCTCCTTCTTCAATGCCCATGATTCTCAAGTTTGGTCTTTTGATGGAGTCAGTGAGTTCTTGCATTTTCTTTTCACAGGTCTTGAGTTGTTTAATTAGTGGTTCTTCAGTTTTTCCTTTAATTACCATTTCATCTTCGAGTTCTGAGATTCTGTCTTCTGTTTATTCTATTCTGCTGGATTGGCCTTTCATTTTGTTTTGCAATTCTGTTTTGTTCTTTTTTCTGAGGTTTTCCATATCCTGGGTGGTTTCCTCTTTAATATTGTCTATTTTTGTCCTGAGTTTATTTATCTCTTTATTAATCGTGTTCTTTGTTTCACTTTGGTGTTTATACAGTGCTTGTATGGTTTCTTTTATTTCTTCTTGTGCTTTTTCAAATTCTCTATTTTTGTTGTCTTGGAATTTCTTGAGTGTCTCCTGTACATTTTCGTTGCCCATATCCAGTATCTTCTCTATAAAATTCTCATTGATTACCTGTATATTTCTTTTTTTAGATTGTTCTTGTGGGCTTTGTTGGGTTCTTTGGCATAGTTTATCTTCATTTTGTTGGAGTCTGGATCTGAGTATCTGTTTTCTTCATTCCCCTGTGGTTCCTGTACTAATTTTTTGCTGTGGGAAAATTGGTTTCCCTGTTTTTTCTGTCTTCCCATCATTGCCCTTGGTGTTGTTATTGTCCCTGTATTGTGTGCAATTAAGTATTTTCTAGCTTGTAATAATAACAATGGTGATATTTAGAATGGAAGGGTGAGAGGAGACGGAAAGCAAAGAAGTTAAAGAAAAAGGGAAAAAAATAAACAAACAAGTAGAAAAAACAAAACAAACAAACAAAAGTTTCAAAGATATAAACACGGAGAGATAGTGTACTAATCAAGAGTAAGCTGAACAGGCAGTAGAGAGACAGAGAGAGGATTGAAAAAAAAAAAACCTAAAAAATAAATAAATGAAAAAAAATCTCCAAGTTCAAATGCAATAAAGTTTCAGTCTTAATAATTTTGGTGTTAGTCCCACAGCCTCCAATCCTGGAGATGGTGTCTCAGAAGTAGTTCTGTCGTTGTCTCATCAAAGGGGAAAAAAACAAAACAAAACAACACAAAACAAAAAAAACACCACAAAGTGTCCCAAGTTCAAATGCAGTACAGTTTCAGTAAGTTTTTCAGCATGCAGGTGTTGTTTGGTTGTTGTCTCATCAAAGGTAGGGAGAAAAAAAAGTCTGGAGGCAGTTCTGTGAATGACTATCTGAGGCTGTGGCTTGCCTGCCCATTGATGTCAGCCTGCTGTTGCTGGAGGCTTTATTTATGCAGATCTCAGGAGTGAGCTTAACACTCACCTGGCCCCTTAGGCTTTGTTTACTTAGAGTTCTCCTTGGCACCAGCCTGTGCTACAAGCTTTCCCCTTTCCAAGCACACTGGGAAAGGTGACACTGCACCTGCTTTCTCTGGCCTACGTGTTTGTTTATAGCTCATGTGGGAAGTGGGTCTTCCCCCGTCTCCTGTGGGGTTTTCCTCCCACTGCCACTTTTTCAAGCTTTCCCACTCCTGTTTGCTGGGCGTGTGCCACAGCTCCTGCCTTCTCCAGCTGCCTTGTTGTGAGGGATTTCCCTTCCCCCCTCTTTGGCACTCAGGGCGCCCCGCCCTCTTTGCTACATGTCTTTTTTCTGTTATTGCTTATTATTCAGTTTTTTTTTCTTTTTTCCCTGGATGGGGGTCGGTCAGTCCAGGGGGCTATGCTGATCTGGACCAGGGTTGTCTGTGGAGGTACCATGTGCCACTTAGCTCACCTTGCCATCCGCGTCTTCCCAAGCCATCTGGATGCCATCATCTGGCGGCGGCATGGGAGCCTCATGGTTTCTCCATTTAACGTGAAGTGGAGATGCTATGCTCAGGCTGGAGGCCTGGAGGAGTCAAAGTTTTGCCTCTTCTCGGTGGTTTTTCCTGTAGGGTGTATCTCCAGTGTCTCTTCAAGATTTTACTTTAGGAGGCATGCTTTCTGCTTCCTCCCTCTAGCCGCCATCTTGGAATCTGTCATTGATTTTGAATATTTTGATGTTGACATGCCTTGCTGTAGTTTTCTTCATGTTTCTTGTGCTTGGGGTTCATAGAGATCCTTGGATATGCCAGTTTAGGCTTTGCATTAAACTTGGGAAATTATTGGCTTTCAATCAAACATATTTTTTCAGCTCTCCACCATTGGAGACTGTAATTATGTGTACATTAAGGTGTTAGAAGTTGTTCTACAGCTACCACTTCTCTGTTCATTTTAAATATTCTCTTTTCTCTCTGTCATTAGTTTTGCTTTTTTTTTTCTTTTGCTAGGTCTTCAAGTGCATTAATCTTTTCTTCTTCTTCTTAATCTGCCATTAGTCCTATGCTGTGTATTTGTTATTTTGCATGTTGGAGTTTTCATCTGGAGTTTAATTTAGATCTTCTTTTTTGTATTTTCTACATCTTCATTTGTTCATCAACATACAAAATATGGTAATAATAACTAGTTTCATATCAATATGTGCTAATTCTAACAACTGTCCATTCTTAATTGATTTTAATTAATTGGTGTTGCTTCTCATTAGGTAATATTTTCCTACTTATTTTCATGCCTGGTATGAAAATAAGTTTCATACCAGTTTTTGTTTATTTTATTTTTTTTTATTTATTTTTTTTAATTTTTTTTTTTATAAATACATTTTTAATTTTTTAATTTTATTATTTTTTTTCCTTTTTCTTTTATTATTTATATGTGCATACAGGGCTTGGTTCATTTCTCCCCCCTGCCCCCACCCCCTCCCTTACCACCCACTCTGCCCCCTCCCTCTCCCCCCCAATACCCAGCAGAAACTATTTTGCCCTTATTTCTAATTTTGTTGTAGAGAGAGTATAAGCAATAATAGGAAGGAACAAGGGGTTTTGCTGGTTGAGATAAGGACAGCTATACAGGGCATTGATTCACATTGATTTCCTGTGTGTGGGTGTTACCTTCTAGGTTAATCCTTTTTGATCTCACCTTTTCTCTAGTTCCTAGTCCCCTTCTCCTATTGGCCTCAGTTGCTTTAAGGTATCTGCTTTAGTTTCTCTGCGTTAAGGGCAACAAATGCTAGCTAGTTTTTTAGGTGTCTTACCTATCCTCACCCCTCCCTTGTGTGCTCTCGCTTTTATCATGTGCTCATAGTCCAATCCCCTTGTTGTGTTTGCCCTTGATCTAATGTCCACATATGAGGGAGAACACACGATTTTTGGTTTTTTGAGCCAGGCTAACCTCACTCAGAATGATGTTCTCCAATTCCATCCATTTACCAGCGAATGATAACATTTCGTTCTTCTTCATGGCTGCATAAAATTCCATTGTGTATAGATACCACATTTTCTTAATCCATTCGTCAGTGCTGGGGCATCTTGGCTGTTTCCATAACTTGGCTATTGTGAATAGTGCCGCAATAAACATGGATGTGCAGGTGCCTCTGGAGTAACAGTCTTTTGGGTATATCCCCAAGAGTGGTATTGCTGGATCAAATGGTAGATCGATGTCCAGCTTTTTAAGTAGCCTCCAATTTTTTTTCCAGAGTGGTTGTACTAGTCTACATTCCCACCAACAGTGTAAGAGGGTTCCTTTTTCCCTGCATCCTCACCAACACCTGTTGTTGGTGGTGTTGCTTATGATGGCTATTCTAACACGGGTGAGGTGGAATCTTAGCGTGGTTTTAATTTGCATTTCCTTTATTGCTAGAGATGGTGAGGATTTTTTCATGTGTTTTCTGGCCATTTGAATTTCTTCTTTTGAGAAAGTTCTGTTTAGTTCACCTGCACATTTCTTTATTGGTTCATTAGTTTTGGGAGAATTTAGTTTTTTAAGTTCCCTGTATATTCTGGTTATCAGTCCTTTGTCTGATGTATAGTTGGCAAATATTTTCTCCCACTCTGTGGGTGTTCTCTTCAGTTTAGAGACCATTTCTTTTGATGAACAGAAGCTTTTTAGTTTTATGAGGTCCCATTTATCTATGCTATCTCTTAGTTGCTGTGCTGCGGGGGTTTCATTGAGAAAGTTCTTACCTATACCTACTAACTCCAGAGTATTTCCTACTCTTTCTTGTATCAACTTAAGAGTTTGGGGTCTGATATTAAGATCCTTGATCCATTTTGAGTTAATCTTGGTATAGGGTGATATAATGGATCTAGTTTCAGTTTTTTGCAGACTGCTAACCAGTTTTACCAGCAGTTTTTGTTGAAGAGGCTGCTATTTCTCCATCGTATATTTTTAGCTCCTTTGTCAAAGATAAGTTGCTCATAGTTGTGTGGCTTCATATCTGGGTCCTCTATTCTGTTCCACTGGTCTTCATGTCTGTTTTTGTGCCAGTACCATGCTGTTTTTATTGTTATTGCTTTGTAATATAGTTTGAAGTCAGGTATTGTGATACCTCCTGCATTGTTCTTTTGACTGAGTATTGCCTTGGCTATTTGTGGCCTCTTGTGTTTCCATATAAATTTAACAGTAGATTTTTCAATCTCTTTAATGAATGTTATTGGAATTTTGGTGGGAATTGCATTAAACATGTAGATTACTTTGGGGAGTATCGACATTTTTACTATGTTGATTCTGCCAATCCATGAGCATGGGAGATCTCTCCACTTTCTATAGTCTTCCTCAATCTTTCTTCAGAAGTGTATAGTTTTCCTTGTAGAGGTCTTTCACATCTTTTGTTAGGTTTACACCTAGGTATTTGATTTTGTTTGATAGCCAAATTTCTTGAACAGGCCAGCTAACATGACACAAAGTTCTTTCTGCTTTTTTTTTTTTCCTTTCTTTCTCTTTTCTTTTTTGGTGGTACCAGGTTTGAATGAAGCACTTCCTGCTTGTTAGGCAGATAGAGCTTGAGCCATGCCTCCAATCATTTTTTGAGATAGGGCCTTCCTTTTTATTCAGGCTGGCCTGGCTGCAATCTTCCTATTTTGTACTTCCCAAGGTAGCTAAGCTAACAGGTGTGCACCACCACACCCCTATCTCTGTTGAGATAGGGTCTAATGAACTTTTTGCCCATGCTGGCTTGGAGCTGTGATCCTCCCCATCTTAGTGTCCCATGTAGCTGGCTTTCTGCTTTAATCTTTGCATCCCTCAATACTCACATAAAGTAATTTGAAGTGCTCTGATATTAACCAATCAGTTATTATCTCTTTAGTTTCCAAATGATTTAGTCTCTCTGCCCCATCTTCCAAGGAAAGGAACTTTCAAGCAACTAACCCCTTGTTGTTCTTTGTTTCTGCTTTCTTCATTCTTTCTATGTCTATAAAACCAACCTCTTTTCTGCCCAGACCGTTGGAACATTTTATGGAATGAAATGTTGCCCAATTCTAGAGTCATAAAATAAAGCCAAATAAGATCTTTCAATTGTTACAAGTTTGATATATGTCTGGTGGTTGATGATGGTTGTCTGCTGAGAACTTAGTTGGAGTTATTGGTCCAGACAAACTACATGTAGCCTTTCCACATGGCTAGGAGTCCCTCACAATATGGTGGCCAAGATCCAAGGGCCATTCTGCCTGCTATTTTAGAAGCTGAACATTCAATTTTGACTTAATTTTATTACAACTATATTTAACATAAAATACAAAGTGAATGAGTCTCTGCTTTGGAAGTCATACATTCTATTTTGACTTTTTAAGTTGTTGGTATTGGGTACATTTTTGTATCCATTCCTTATTACTTCATCTTGGCTCCAAAAGTGGGGTTATCTTTTATTCTTTGAGATGCCACCAGTGTCTGGGATGTTGTGCAGAACTGGACATTGGCACATCTTATCAAGTTGCTTTGGGCTGGTCCTCCAAGGATACCCAGAGTTTACTCCTGAGTGCTGAATAGTGGCTTTCTCCCCAAATGCCCTTAGGCACAACCAGTTTTGTGGAAGAAGAAGCAGGCCCAAGTCTAGCTGGATTTCTTCAGACCCAAGGGGGAAGAACTTGGGGCCAGTAATGGAGCCATCTGGAATGTGAGATATTTTGTGGGAGCCAGGGTCCAATTCCACTGCCCCATGGAAGAACCATGGCTGTTTCTGCTAGCTCCAGGCCAGAAAGGCTGACAATGCCAGTAAGAATCCACTCATGATGCCCTGCCATTGTCTTCCTGTAGTCACTTCCTGCCTTGACTGGCCAGTCAGAGCAGTGGGAATGTCCTCTGAGATGGAGAACTTGCTTAGGACTTCAAGACCTCCTTGGTCACTGCCTGTGCCACATTGACCAAGTGCTCTGGGAGCTGTCCTAAGAATACAATCTCATTCACCATCACAGAGGTCAAGTGGATGGGAAAGGGAATAGGGTGTCAAAGGAGCAAAAGGAGAATGGGATGTGGTAAATACAGGGTTTGTGAGTCAGTCTGCTGCTTTTTTGACCCCAGAAATCATATGAATTCTCAAAGAATGCTGGTAAGGTGAATTCATCAGTTCAGTCCCACACTTATTAATTGACTTTGGTACCTGGGAATGTGTTGTGAGTTCATAAACATTACCTTATTTGGGTCTGTAAAGTTCTCTGCCAGATTTGTCCTTGTTCTATCCTACACATGAGGTAACTTCAGTTGGGAATTGTCCAGTTTTTACTGGAACTGGAGAGGTTCCAGGGAGGAAGTCTTTAGAAGGGAGGAGGCCTCTAAATGGCCCATGGGATCTGAGTTTATGAAAGAGTTTGTCTTTAGTGGTGATAAGAATTTTGTTAGTGTGACCTCATGATTTTTAGCTTCTTTAATTATTGTGGAGAGGATTGAGTAAAGTGTGTGTGTGTAAAACAATATTTATTTCTAAATTTCTGACTGTGGTCTCACATTCTTCATTTTCCCTGATCTATCCTTCCTCAGTGATTTGCTGGATAGTGAGATACAGGTTCAGGCCCACTGTAGTTGTTGCTGCCCCCAAAGAATAATGAGTGAGCAAGCGAAGGAAGGAATGGGAAGCAAATATCCACACAAGCTTTCCAGAGTCCAAATGAGCAGTGAGGGTCTGAGAAAGGAAAGAGACCCTGGATCGAAGGGCCTGTCAGGAAAGGAAGAGAGAAAATCAGCTCCTGCTTGTGCCACGCTGATAATCTACTTGACAAGAAAAGACATATATGAGAAATGATGGAGTAACTTAAACTAATAAATATGTCAGGAAATGTGAAGTAAGCCATACAGAACAGAGGCAGATGTCTTCAGGGGGAGGAGTTAATGACATGCTTCCTTGAGGGATGGTTAGGGGAGCACATTCTGGGAGGAAAGGTGCATAAAGCCAGACCCTAGCAGGGGGTGGGGGCTTTGGAGTACATGCAGGGACCTGCATGCCAGAAAGGAAGGACTGGAGGAGGTGGTGGCAGGTAGAGTCAGCAGTTGCCACCATTGGGCAAAGAGGATTAAAGCTTGAAGAGGTCTGGAGGGGAGTGCTATAGTTTGGACCTGAAATGTCTCCTAAAGGCCAGTGTGTTAATGGTCTGGTACTCAGCCCACAGTGCTTTTGGGAGGTGGTAGAACCTTTAAGAAGTGGTGCCTGGTGAGAGGTCTCCAGGTCAATGAGGTTGTGACCCCATCCAAAGAGCATTGCGAGACCCTGCTCCCTTCCTCATTCTCTTTTGCTCTCTAGTGGGGAATTGAGTGGTTTTCTGCTACATGCTCCCACATGATGTGTTGCCCCAACACAGGTCCAACCAACCATGGACTAGAACCTCCAAAATTTTGTACCAAAATAACTGTTTTCTCTTTTTAACTACATTATCTCAGCTATTTGATATTGTGACTGAAAGCTAACCCAGGGAGTAAACCAACTGAAGCCCAGAGGTAGCCTGAAGCCCAGCCCCAGTCTTGGTCTGGCTGCCTGGGTCGGTCATGAGTGGACAAAGACCTCCTCCTTGCTGTGCACTATCTTCTTGAAGCACCATATTTTTTCCTCAAGCTTTTTATGTAGCTTCCAACTCTCAAGGGCCCTGAACCTGACCCAGCATTCACTGTTCTCTGGGCTCTGGTCACAGCATACTGTGGAGACCAGCCATATTCGCTGCTGCTGTGCTCCTGTTCCCCAGTAAATGATGAGGACTTCCTGTTAAGATTGCACTACTTGGCCCACTTTTTCCCCTGACCCCAACCCATGTCCTTTTCCCTCCAATGGTCTTTCCAGGTCCTACTCATCTTTTGGGTCCTATCTCAAGCCTCCCTGATTTCTCTAGCATGAAGCAGTGTCTGCCTCCCTTGAATTCCTGTAGAATTTGTTGTCCATGCATCCTTCCTCACTAACCTATTGTCCTTGCAATGTTCATCATGCAGCTGTGGAGACGAGTTACTGGTCTCAAAAGATCTGACTTCAGAGCCTGTGTAACTTTCTATAGTTAATAAACCTTTTTTTGTGCTGTGATTTCCATTTTAATAAAATAAATGCAGAGGGTTATTGTGTTATAATTCTATTGTGAGGATTAAAACAACCTAGTGTATGGGTATGATTAATAAACAGGGTCTAATAAATGCTTATAGATTGAATGGCTGGTTTTCTCTACCCATGACTGCTTATCCAGCAGTTACTGTGAGGAGTCAGCCACTGCCTGCTAATGTCATGAGGACCCGAGAGCCCAAAATGTACCTAGTGAGACACACAGGAGGTCACTAGCTGACCTTACTGAGTGTCCAGGGCACAGGGCCCTGTGCTTGCCTGTCTACTCTTCCTGCTTTCCCTGATCCACTACCCAGGCAGGTGCAGGTTCTAGGCTCACTGTTGAATGTTAAAATCTGACCGCTTGTGGCCAGCGATTCCAGCTGAGTCCCTTGGAGCTCTTGGCTCCTGTGACTCTGTTTTCTGTCTTTCCAAGATTCTTAAATGGGTTCTCAAGGACACCCCACCCCCAGGGAATTGTTCCCCTTTTTGTTGGTCTCAGAGTCCTACTTTCCTAATGAGCTGCTAAGGAGCTGTCAATTATGGATGCAAACGAAGAGGCCGGAAAGCACTACTGGCCCAGAAATGAACTGAAGGATGCAACTTCATCTCAGAGTCCTGGACTTGCCCTGTCTTTCCTGGGAAAGCCGACCAAGAGTAGGACAGCAAGGATGGATTGCCTGTGCCCCACTGCCCACAGCAATCTGGGCTTCCTTCTCCTCACACAGCCCTGTCTACAATGATGTTTGCCTCCAGAATCAAGTCAAACTGTAGGGGATTGTCCGTATATTTTATTCATAGCTTTATTGTGTGTATGAGATAGTTTATACGTTCATAAATTTGCCGCTATTAAAAATATGTGATACATATTTACATTTTATTCTTCTGAAAAATTTTACTAACCTTTCTTTTCTTTTATTTGGCAGAATATATCCCCCACAAACATCTAAGGCAATAGTTGCTCAATAAACTTGCACTTACTTTAACTGAAAAACAAAAGAGGAATATATGAACCCTAGGCTGGGCCAAGCAGGGGCAGGTGGCAATCCTGAGCCAGCTTGTCTTTCTGGCCCTAACAAAGCCCCCTTTGTCTCATTCCTTAGGGACCACATGTTTTTCACATAAAAAAGTTTCAAAAAAAGTTTCAGCAAAATACCTGACCAGGAAACCATGTGAAGTGTGAGGGGTGTGGACTTCGGTGTCAGATGCTTAGGTTCTCCTATTGTCTGTCCTCCCAGTTGATACAGCAACTCAACCTCTCCAGGCTGTAATTTCCTTATTTGTATAGGCAGATGTAGCAGAAAAAGAAATAATCTTTCTTCCTGTCTTAGCATCATGGCAGAAGCCCCTGAAACAAAAGACAAATGAGCAAAAGGAAAGCATACAAATTTGTTTAGTATAAGTTTTATATGATATGGAACCTATAGAAATAAAGCCCCAAAGAAATAAGGGAAATAGCATAATTATATGCTAAGTTTGATGAGAAAGGAAACAGCTGCATGACTGGACACAAGGGGTTTGTAACAGGGCAGCTTTTTTGGGAGGAGCTGTCCTTTGTAGAGTACTCAAAGATTGTTACCACTCCTTAATCCTGCTATGATGCCTTTCCTAATTGCCCAGCTTTCTAAATTCTAAACAGAGGCCCCAACCTTATGTTTAAGATGTTAACTGCTAAATCTTTTCTTAGATTTACAGAACCTAGAACATTGGATGACCTTTGTAATGTTTTTATCTACATCAACTGACACAATGCATGTAAATTGCTGAGATGTTTGCACTGCAGAAAAGTCTAAAAGGAACTAAAGAACCAGCCTAAGGAGGCTGAGGTCCATCTCGATGTTCCAGAGAAGATGGAAAAGGAGACACGGACCCTGGATAGTGAAGACCTATTGAGCACATAGCCTTCCTGCCCTCCTCCTCCTTTCTCTCCCTTTAAAAGCTTTTTGTATCCCCTGAAGATGGAGCTTTGAGGTGACAGCCCCTCTATCTTCTTAAGATTTTGCAGTCCTTGAATAAGACTGACTCCTTCCCATCAACTCTTGTCTCTCTAGTATTGGCCTTTGAGTGGTGGGCAGGCCAACCCTTAATTGCAGTAACCAATAAGCTAATGGTAGTAGACAGGGAGAAACTTAGTAAGCCTGTGTTTTCAGATTCTTTTCTGTGTCTCTGTGCCTTCAGAGATAAGAATGTTCCTTTCCTCTGGATGTAGTATGGGTACCTTTCACATGAGGGTCTTATGATCTATTTTATGGAAAGGTGGGAAAATTCTTCATGGGCAAAGGGTAAGGAGAAAATCAGAGTGAACTTCCCGTTCCTGTTGTTTTCTCAAATGCCAAGGTGTCATATTTGTGGGTAGCATGTCCTGAACCCCATCATAGATAATCATAGCACCACTTGTATAGGGATCTATAAAGATTCAATGACTTAATGTATGTAAAGTGTTTAATGGCCTGGTCTCCAGGAAGCCCTCAATCTACACTAATAAACTTCCATCACAATAGCAATAGCAGAACTTCAGAGTGAGCAAACATGCTACCTTACTCAACCTCACAAATACCCTGTGAGAGGGCATTTGTTGTCCCTATTTTGCCCAGGAAGAAACTGAGACTCAGAGAAATTATCCTGAGGCCACTAGCAGAGGTGTGAGTCAGACTTTCATCACCAGGGTCTAGATAGCCTGTTCTTTCCATTATACCTGCTGACTCTAAACCTTATTGTGTTTCCTCTCTCAAGGGATTTGCATTTTAATGGTAGCCAGAGGTCCTATGTTAATGCAAAAAACTATGAATATCTAATTGTAGAATCTTCAAATACCACCTAGGGGATGGGGGAAAGTGGGCAGTGTCAGGTAGTGAACTGGGGAAGGGGCAAAGTTTCTTTTAATAGCAAGGGGAGAAATGAATTTTTTTACTTCTTTAGAATCTTGGCACACAGGTATAAACTCTTTTTGTTTTGGAAGGAGAAAATCTCAAGCAGGAAAAGGGAGGACTGAGGAGGCGGGACTGGAACTCTGTAGACTTGCACTTAAAGAACCATTGCCCTTGAGCTGTTGGCATTTGGAGAAACCTAGGGAAGGGATAGGAGGTGATTCTAAGCTGGAAGAAGCATCTGCAGAGGAAAAGTCTTGATAAATCTGTCAGAAGGTCAAGGATGACTCAGAATCCTCAGGTGCACGTAACCCTGGCCAAATGCAAGAATTGTGAAGGAGAATCTGATTAGAGGCCCCCACTGATGAGCCCTAGGCTGGGACTGGCTTTTAGGCAAATCTGGGTTTAGGAGTTCAAATGATGTCATCCCATCTTAGTTCATCTCTTATCTCTCAGCTCTGGTTTCCAGAGCATTCTACTCAGATTCCCTAGGAGGCCTTAAAGCAGGTGAGGATGAGATCCTCCTTAGAGTTTTCAGTCCCAGTGAAGGTGAAGGGCACCCTGTACATGTCACCCCTGGCTCAGGAGATTAGAAGTCACTTTAGGTTAGTGGAGGAGGAATGAATTCAAACTTACACATTCAAACGTTGCCACTGAAAAGGCAAAATCCAGGCAGGGAGCTGCTAACCTCCAGGGATTCTGGGGAGCAGGAACCTCTAGGAGTGCCTTTAGGAGTGTCAGGGACTTGGAGCACCCAAGTGAGTGATACAAGGGAGGATACTTACAAATCCCCATGTGGCTGGAGAAAACATGGCTTCTCTTTCTCTCCCACCTTTCACGTCTTGCACAAGAGCCTCTCTGTGGTGGACTCTTAACAGGGACCAGGCTGTCAAGGGAATCTGGGGAAGATAATTTCAAGATTTTCTGCCTTATGAGCCAGGGAAGAGCTGAGTATCAACAAAGAGCCCCTTTCTTGATAGTTCTCATGAAGGAGTGGTTTCTGTTGACTCTACCTGGACTCTGCCTGGACTGTCACTGGACAAAGTACTGTGGTGGAATCTGACACGCTTTTAAAAGTCCATTTGAGCCACAAGCCCTCTGAAACCAGAAGTTGAGTTAATTTTACCGGAGCACATGGACTGAGGGTAGGGAAGTGTGTTTCATAAAAGAAAAATTGGAGTATTGTTACTAAAGAAGGAAGAGCTGATACTCAAGACCCAGAAAGACATTCATTACAGTTTCTATCTTGGACAGAAAATCCAAAAATGGACTTCAGAGTCAAATGGATACTGGTTCAAACACTCATGTGACTTGAACAAATGTCTTAAACTTCTTGGAGTTTAAATTTCTCATTGCATTGATGCTCCCTAGTTAACAAGGTTGGTGTGAGGTGCATGGGTAATAAATGCTTACATTGCTACCTGGTAAGAATGTTTATGCTCTTTCTTCCTTTTCATTTAGCTATTGATTGATTCAATAGACAGTAATTGGAAATTGACCATGTCTATCAGCACTGTGCTACATGGTAGAAATCAAAGATAAATATGACACAGTTTCTGATCTTTATTTAGCTCAGAGTCTAGGGAGTTAAAGATAGTCATACATAAGTACAGTGACCCCGCAGTGTTTGTGGGAAGTGGTTGCAGAGCCTCTCCTGGATACTAAAAATCCACAATGCTCAGTCTCCTTATAATAGTCAGACTTTTGTGTCATTGTGACAAAATACCTGACAGAAACAAATTAAGGGAAGAAAAATTTATTTTGCTCACGGTCTCAGAGGTTTCAGCTTGTCATGTCAGGGAGGGCATGGTAGAGCAGCTCACATCATGAAAGAAGGAGCAGAGAGAGGGGAAAAGGGACCCTAGGACAGGATGCAGTCCCCAAGGACATGCCTTCAGTGATCTCAGTTAGACTCCACCTCCTAAAGTTTCCATAACTTCCCAAAACAGTGCCACCTGCTGGGGACCAAGAACTCAACCCATGAGCTGTGGGGGATATTTCATATTCAAACCATAACATCCTTTATATAAAATGATGTAGTAATTGTATAAAATGTACATACATTGTCCTGTGTATTTTAAACTATCTCTAGATTATTTATAATACCTAATATAATGTAAATGGCTGTTATACTGTATTGTATAGAGAATAATGGCAAGAAAAATGTCTGTACATATTCAATACAGATGCATTTTTTCAAATATTTTCAGTCTTCAGTTGGTTTAAATGAAGATAGGAAATCCTACCAAAAAAATGTCCAAAGTGGTATGATGCATTATAAAACATATGATGTTTCTTTTCTGATGTATAAATGCAGTGAGATGCATATTAAATAACATTCATATGTAATCTAAATAGTATATAATATTCAATACTAACATTACATGCATTTATGGTGTCCTGGGAAAATGCATTTCAAGTTACTATCATTTTTCTACTTTCCTCCTTGTCCCCACCATGAAGCAGAGCTGCCTACTGGATGACTGCATTCTCGGCTTCCCCTAGCACACAGCCCTGTGCTCTGCTCCACCATAGAAAAACGATGAACTGAGAATTCCTGCAAGTTGGAAAAATCAGCCCCAGAGTAACCAAACTCACTGTTCTGGTCTCTGTCCTCTGTTGGGCTCCCTCTCCCAAGGATGGGACTGCACCTGGCTCTGGCAGCTGGTGGGGTATAGGGTCGGGAAGCTGCTGGGTGTGGTTCTTCTCAGCAGGAGACTTTGAACAATCTGTGAGGAGCATATTTGAAGCTTCTCAACCCATGAGGGTTAAAAAAGATTCCGCTTGGCCCTGCCTGGCCCATCTCCTCACTCACAATAGCAAAATTTTTCCTCTGCAGTGACCTTTGATCTAATTGCACACCCACTATCATTCAATTCTCACCATTCTTTGCTAGTAGGAAAATGACAAGAGACTGAAGGGCCCTGAAAGTTCAGTCTTGGCTTTGTGGCTTTTTGCCTCAAATGCCATCTAGAGCCCTGTAGAAGGGAGTGCAACAGTGGCCTCAAAGTCTAAATGCCCTAATAGTAGGAGTGCTTGGGAGGTGGGTGGGTGTCGGAGCTGTGGCAAGGAGAGGGGAAGATGGATGACAGTGGGGGACCCCTGAGGATGTGGTTCCAATGCCTAGTTGCCACAAAGATGGCACTGAGAAGGGCAACAGAACTCAGTGAGCATCCAGGCACAAGCAGTGCTGAGCTGTGTTCTTCAGAGGACTCACTGGGCAGGTCAGAGAAAGCAGAAACTGGAGCAGGACCAGACAAGAGGAGGTAACCTGTGGAGCCATCAGGAGAGCTGAATGGAAGGTGCTTCTTGCTTCCTGAGAACTAGACTGAACGAGCAAGGCAGGAAGAAGGCTAGGTCTCAATCACATCACCCTGGGGCACAGGCTGAGCACAGGAAGAACACACAGCTCCTGCAATGCGTACATTCATTTGGGCTCCCATATGGGGCCTGCCCACCCTTGCTCTGGACTCCTGCCAAGACCACTGCACTTGCTCACAGACTGGCCTCCCTGCCTCCATCCCACCCTCCCTGCTCTGAGGGTAGCGTTGGAAAACTACAGGTGAAGCCAGTTACCTTCCCTCTCATACTTCACCTTCTCTTAAAACCCTATAGAATAAGTTCCGACTTTGCTATGGCTTTCAGGTCATGCAGGACCTGGCCTGCACCTGCACTCAGGTCTCTGCTTCTGTAACCTCCCTCTGCACACCTTGGGGTGCAGCACCCCCACCCCAACTCACCCCCTCCGCTGCCTGAGCATGCCCACTCTGTCCAGCCTATGGCCTTTTCTAACGTGGGCTTCCTGTGTCTCTGTTACCTTCTCCTCTTTGTCCATGTGTGCATTTGACCTGTGCTGCAAGGGCTTCTGAGAAACCATCCCTGACCTCAGGTGAGCATTTCTGGCACCTCTTGACTTGAACTGTAACTGGAGACATGCTCCTACCTATGAGGCTACAAACTAAGGTCAAGAATTACATGAAAATCACTGGGTACTCTTCCTGTACCCAGCTCCATGCCAGACTTAGAGCAAGTGCCTAATCATAGGGAGGGAGGGGTGAGTAAATGAACCAGAAGCCTTTGCTGGAGGTGAATGGTAATGAACCCCAGAGCTAAGTCCTGGAAGGGCAAGGTAGTAAAGAAGCAGGGAGGGGTGGATGCCTCTTCTCTCTCTCATTATTCATTTGCTGGGCTGAGCTCAGCAGCCCTGCCACAGAGGATATAGAGTTGGAGGCCTGAGGCCTGTTCCAAATGGGCCCAGCTATTCTTGGGAGCTTTTTGTGTAATAAAGAGAGTCTCCTAACTGGCCTGCTGACCTTTCCTCAAGCCTCCTGAAGACTGAGTTATTGCTCCATGAATAGTACAAGAGCCACCTCCCTAGAGAAAGAGGGATGACAATAACAGCTCCCACTTAGTGAACATTTCCAATGTCCTGGGCACTCTGCTGATGACATTGGATATATTCTCCCACTTAACCTTTATGGCACAGGCAGCATCATGAATTAGGAATGGTAAGAATGTGAGGTTCAGAATGGTCAAAGCACTTGTCTAAGATCACACAGCCTCGTAACCAGCAGAGCTAGAATCTGGGCCCAGGTTTGCCTGACTCCAGAAGTCCTTATTCTCAGCATGGCATTTTACCCTGTGGGGGGGTGGGACGGGCCACTAGCAGTGCTGTCTGCTACTCAGGGGGATATTTATTATCCAGAGGTTGATTCCTGGGTTCTGGATGGGCAGTTGTTTTTTGAGGGCTGCTCTCTCCCCTTGAGTATGAGATGAAAGAGAGAGAGAGAGAGAGAGAGAAAGAGAGAGAAAGTGAGAGAGAGAGAAAAGAAAAAGGAGGAGAAAGAGAAAGAAGAAAGAGGAAGAGGAGCAAAGGAGGGAGGGAGGAAAGGAAAGAAGAGGGGGAGAGAAAGAGAGAGAGAGAGAGAGAGGATTTACTCTACTTATTATGCCACATGTTCTGTTCTTTTAGGGGCAGCCCAGGTGACAGAAACATGCACACCAATAAAGAGTGTCTTTATGGCACTGCTGACTACAGGGCCAGATAGTCTCCAGCTGGAGATAAAGTCAGGAGAGATGGATTAGATCCTGTCAGGGTCCCAGTGGGCAGGGAAAAGGGCCCAGGAAAAAAGGAGGCAGGCAGTAAGAGCCCCATTCAGCCCCTCCTCCATGGGTGCTCAGGTGGGGCTGGGTGCTGTGCCTGGCCTCTTGGCAAAATTGCTCTCCCTGTGGAAGGGGTTGCACTTCCCTTGCATGAAAGCCTGAATGTCTGTCTGCCTTTTTCAAGAAAATTCTGCTATGATACATAAGGGTCTGTAATCACCACATCAAATCACAAAAAGAGAGTCAATTACCAAACAAAATTAGTTTTCAGAGCCTTAATTATCATCAGAAAGAATAATTAATAAGCAAAACAGGAAATGACCAAGTCAAGTCCTCCAACCAGCAAAGGTGTGTGTGTGTGTGTTTCTCAGTATACACTTGGGTGGAGAATGGAAAGGATGGGACAGATGGGGAGTGTAGAAACCCTGTGGGCATTAAAAAGACTGTCCTAGGGCTCCATGCACTTGCAGGACTTCCATGCCTTTAAACTTGGTTTGCAAAGTTTCTAGGTCATTCCTTCCAGGCTCCTTCATTTCCCAGGTCTCAAGGCCAGAGTAAGGCTTCAGAATTAGAATGAAAAAACAGACTTGCCTGCCCTTTTCTCCCCCATCCCCCGCCCCCAGTGTAACTGGCTCTGGGCCAGAAACTCTCAAACCAATGGATGATTACAAGCTCAAGTTCAATGCCATTGGCTGTCTGGTGAGACCTCCCTGGCTTTTCTTGTCTCTGCTCTTCAGCTTGTATTTTTTTATTTATTCATTTTAGTAGTAGCATCATATAAATAAAACACCATTACAAAAATGTCGCAGAAAGTTCAAAACTATTCATTATCCATTTCATACAGATTAAAATTGCCATCAAGCCTGTTTGGATTTGACTTGCTTTCCTCTCCTTCTAATGAGCCGGATAGAGAAGGCAAAAGATGCTAATTCATCCTTACATCTCCATCATATCTCAGCTTTTACTATATAAAGCATCAAGGTCGCATTCTGGGGAAATGTCTTTTTACCAAAGGTGCTATAATAATAATGAAGAAGCAATTTGTTTCAGCAAACTGCCTGCAGTAATGAGGCTTAATTATAACCATGTTATTAATACCGCTGCTTAAGGTAATTCACTTCTGAGCGGGGTGCAGAACAGTAAACTATAATTTAAACAAGAATCGAGACCTAATTTAAATCATCGGATCTACTGCGGAAAAAGGCAAACAGAGCGACTGTAATCCACATGGTGCAATTTCCGGGACACATAGGTGACTGTTGGAGGAGCAGGGAGCCCAAATCTGGGTCTTGATCTTGCTCTTCCAGGAAGGTCTAGAAGTAAAACAGGTGTGCCAACCTGCATCCAAGCACCTGCCACTCTTGACCCCTTTTGCCCTGTAGGCAAGGGAAGCTGAGAGGCTGGAAGGAAGGCCCTCATCATTTCAAGGATATCCTCAAGGTGACCTTGAACTGACTGCAAATCTCTTCCACTTTAAGAAAGCATGGAGTTTTGTGATGGAAGGGACCTTGGTTTACTTTTAACTTCTTCAGAAAACCATACCCATGCCAGAAGGGCCTCACCGCCTAAGAACACACAGTGTGGGCTTCCAGGTCTAAACTGAAAACTTCCAGCCTGAGTTCATTGCTTTTGCTTCATTTATAGGTTTAAACCTCTCTACACTGCTTTAAAACAACCCCTAAGACACCAACCCAAGGATTCCATAATCTGGCTGTTTATCAGAATCTCCTGAGATGCCTATTAGAAAATATAAGCTCTGGGTCCTCCCCGAGATTCTGATGTTATTGTGGCTTTGGGCCAGGAGACCCATGCATTTATCAAGCACCTTGGTTACCTCCATGTAGCTGGTGCAAGGGACCAAACATGAAATTCATTCGTGTTTCAGCAGCATTCAGTACATTTAAAATACACAAGAAATGGGCGTGCATCTGTATTTTCTTGATCACTCTTCTGTTTTACATTTATTCATTCATCTATTCAACATTTATCTGGCACCAATTATGTGCAAACCATTGCTTATGCACACCGGTTTGTGGTATTCTATAGTGCTTAATGCCAGCTGTTGTATTTTCAATGAGTTTCCCTCTTCTTCATGCAAGACTGTATTCTGTGTTATTCTAAATAAAGAGGAAACTGAGGACAGACTTAAGCTGTGAGGCAAGCATTAAGAAAGGACCATGTGTAGCCCATGTTTCATGCCAGTGCTCCATGGAGGTTTGCTATTACCAAGGAAAAGAGTTGCCCTCTCTGAATCTTATCAATGCTAGCCAACTAAGACTTAAGAATTCCTGGTGTCAAGGCTAAGTTAATGAGGCAGTTACGAATGCTTCACTGCTGAGAATTTACAAAGGAAGGATTTCTTGAGTCAGAGCAAGGAAGATGCCATTTACAGCCCTAACTCTATGAGAAATCGCAGGGGCCCCACACCCACTGGAAGGTCTTTGACTGACACCTAATTCCTGCCTGTCCATCCTCCATCCAACTACACGATCAGCCCATCTTTTCCATTGCCTTCATCCATGCTGCTGTCCATGGAGCTAGAAGGATGCAGGAGGTGGTAGGCTGGAGGGTAGGGAGGGAATCCAGGGACCTAAACCCCAGAGCTCACCAAGGAAGTCCCTTAGACTTTTAACATCAGATTGGCCTGAGGAGTATGGAATCGCTCATGTTTCTGTCCTGGCCTTCTTCCAACTCTATACACAGAGGCAGGCTCCAAGCAAAGCTAACTGTGAAAGCAATTGGATTCAAATCTGCACATCTCCTCCGAGGGAATGCCTGCCAGGAACCTGTCTCCTAGGCTCCTATGTCTCCTATGCTCTGATGAACTTTTCCAATAGGTTTATGAAGAGGGAAGATGAAAGGTGGGCTTTCAAATGGCTCAAAGACATAGAAAATTCTCCTGGTTTTCATCTTTATTGTTTTTTATTTTTGTTTGATTGATGCATAGTAATTAAAAGCCTTACTTTTTTATAAGGTCAGCCTCCTCCCCAAATCATTTACCTGCAGTATCATCCCCCTGCCACACACATGCACACTTCTCTATATTGTTCTCAAGAAGCTGGTAATTCCTTCCCTCCCTCTGCCTCCTCCGCTTCTTGTTTCTTTTTCACTTTTGTTCTTTTCCAAGACAATTCTTCCCTTCTGGATTTCCTCACTGGTAAGAGCTCTGTAAAGCCAAATGACACCAAATGATGTCTCCAGCTGGTGTAATGATTGGGCTCTGGCTGAACGGCAATAGCAAGGCACAGAGCTGTAAGACAGAGCCCAAACTACTGTGCTAGGAGGGCTTGTGCTAGCAGGGATGCTCTCTTTCTCTCCGCCCAACACATACAATTACCTTCATGCACACATGCACGCATATGCAATGCAATGCAAATCCACAAACACATGATACAATCACAGAGACACTGATGCTGGTTTGTGAAGGAAAAGACATATACCTGTGTAGATACAGACTGCCACATAGCTTCTTGCAGCCACAACCCTCCCTTTCTCTATAATTAACCCTTCCTTCCTTCCCAAAGTGCTGGCTTCACCCCACCAGTTATGGGGACAGGTATCTGGGGACAGAGTCCACTTCAATCCTGGAGATCCTGTGAACCCATCCAGATAAAAGCATTGGAGGTTGGTGACAGCAGTGGAGGGGGAAGGAAGAGGAGGGCATGGCGTCTGGAGCATTCTCCTTAGGGGCCAATAAAACTCCCTCCCATGTCTGCCTCTTCACAACCTCCTGCAGGCTGCTTCATCTCACACCGTGTGAGCTCCAAGGGGGGTGTCCAGTTTGATGAACAATAACTATAAAGTCATTTGCAGTGCCCTGCTGTGGCAGTGTTCAACTGACCTTGCTAGGTATTACACTAGTTCTGCCTCCTCATGAACTTTACACAGAGCACCCCCAACCCCAGTAGGACCACTAGTCCCCAGTCCATGTCCCTGGAGCCCAGACTCAAGGCCCTTAGAGAGGAGCCTTCAGTTGTGACTTTGGGATTTTGGAGGAAGTTAGGGTAGACCCATCTTGTGCAAGGAGTACGTAACAGGCAGTGACCCAGGAGTAGGTTTGGGTATAGTAACACTCCCCAGATGGATGTGAGCCAGCACCTGCAGAAAGCCCTCTTCAGAGCTTGAATCTGAAGGAGGAACATTGTACAGAAACTGATGACTTATGGACCACACATGACAACCCTGGAAATTGGAATCCCTTTTAAAAAGTGGTGCTGAGTAGTGTCATTTTCACAAGTCAATTGGCCATCATCTGGTCTAGAGATAAACTCATCCCTCCTTAGGCCAGAGCTCCTAGGAGGGTCTCTGCTCCTGGAAAGTGCCATTCAGCTTTCCTGGGTCACTACTCTGATGATAAAAATCTCTTTCATCTTACATTTTTCAAAGCACTTTAGCATCCATTAGCCCATTAATTGATTCATTCATTGTGCACATTTATTGAACACGGGAGCCACTTCAAATCTTTTTACAAGGCAGGATCTAGACAAATATATGCATGTATATTGAGTGTCCACAAAGAGCCTCAGAGCAAGTCACTCTGATGGGCACCATGGCATTGAGGAGGGTTTTACAAAGAGAAATGAGAGGAGGACTTCCAGGAGAATCTTCTACCTAACACTCCGTGAGTCAGACAAAGTAACCTACTGTGCCAGTTTCCCATGCTGATGGTCACGGAGTTAACTAGAGACACACCCAGAGCACACCTGTGAGTCAATCACAGGTCCCCTTTATGTTTTCTGAAGTAGTGCTTTCTCTTTGCTCCTCTTCCCCTGGCCTCTCTGGAATAAGCAGTCTCAAAGGAAAAACAATCACATCACAGTTTTTCCTGGGCCCACATGTACATTGCTTCAGGGACAAAAAAGAAAAAGACTTTCTCGTTTTCTCTATTTCCCTAAGACTACAGTTGTTTGCATTTGGTATGTAGTCCCTCCAAGGACATTCCTCCCCAACACCCTCTTTGGAACCCTACAGGGGGCGAGACTGGCAGTAGTCTGTGTGCATTGCACACAAAGTGATCAGACAGTGTCTTCCTCCTTCCCAACTTCTCCTTACAGATAGAGGAGATGAAAGTGGGTCCCCTCTCAGCCTTCCAACCAGAAAGGCCTGGAGCCAGGAAGGGCTAAGTGACTTGCCAGAGCCATATCAGATGGGAGTGGAAGGTTGGCATTGTTTGTGTTCATATACTCTCACCTGAGTTTGGGCTTGGCCTGCACCTGATATTAGACGGGATATGTGTGTGTACACTCATGCGTGTGTGTACACTCATGCGTGTGTGTGCATGCAAGATGTATGAGGCAAGTTCGAGGTTTAGAGAGGAAGCACCATAGCTGGTTTCTCTTTTTTACATGTCATCTTGTCAAAAAATCTGAGATTTGAAGTGCAGGCCCATTGGGAGTGGGGTCATAAGGTCAGTGGACCAGCTACAGACATGAAGATAGAAATGTCGGTCAGTGGGGTACTAGCCTCCAGCACCCATGCCGCTTGCCTGTGTCCAGGGTAGAGCCAGCCATCAGGAAAGCCACTTTAGGGCAGGGTAGCCACCTCTGGAGCAACATCTGTCACCTGTCTGCTCTGCTCCTAGTGACAGAATGACTGGCCTCCTGTCTCCAGGAAGGAGGGGCAAGCTCTTAGCTGCAAACAAGCTCAGTGTGGAGTGAACAGAAAGAGGGAGTTTTGGGAAGAACACCAGGGGTTTCAGGGTGTTTAGGTACTGGAGAGAGAGGGGGAGGGAGGAACCACTGCTTTTTAGCAGAAGAAAGTCTGTCCAGGACATCCCTCTGCTGCAACATGTTACAGGCTCTGCCATCCACACTTCACAGCCACTGCCTGGATTCCTCTTTCCTGGGAGCCCCACCCCAGGCCAGGACTCTTACCCATCCAGACCCAGGGGCCTGGGAACACAGGTAATTGGTTAGGCCCAGGCCACATGTCCAGGGCAGGATGCAATCTCCCACTTTTGTAGTGAGAGATTGAGTAGGGGAGAAAGACATATGTCTGAGGGTTGTATAGAACTGGCATCTCTTTTGTGGGAGAATTAATCAGTTACAAGACAGAGAGAGGCTTAATAATGCCTTTGAAATCATGGGGAGATTTCCCTCCTTTTTTCCCTTTCTAATATGATGGACTGATGGCAAATGGAGAGTGAAATGGACAGGACGAGAATGGCTATGTGCACGGGTGTCCTGGCAGTGGGGACTTCTGGACCCAGGGAAGATGACTGCTGGGCAGTGGGTTCTACCTGGTAGGAGTAAAGGGGGTCTCACAAGGAGCTCTTTTAAAATTTTTTTTCCAATTCCTTTTCACAGCAGGCTAAGTCTCCTAATCTCTAGACGAGGCTTGGGCAGCATAATGATGGCGGACAGGAGGGCAGTGGTGAAGTACACTTGATGTCAGCGATGATGAGGAAAGTCACTGTTGGGGCTTTCCCTAGCCACTCCAGAGAAATGAGTCTGGTAGGAAACTCATGAACTGGAAGTCAGAAAGTGGGAGCATTGCCTGGGGTGGGGATTCCACTGGTACCCAAGAGTGCTACAAGCCACCTAGGAAAGAAGTCCCGAATGTGCAGACTTGGTGTCCTGTCCCTTTAAAGCATTTCTCACCAGATGCTACAGCCCACAAGGAAACGTGGTGGCCAGATCTCTCGGAGGAGCCTGAGCAATAAATGATGAGTGCCTCCCCTGAACTCATCTCCCCGTGCCCGCGCCCGGTGTTTAAAGTGAATTGAAACGAATATCTGATAAATGAATAAACCTGTAAATGGAATCAAAAACCTTATGAACCTGAAGGAGAAATAGGAGTCCCAGGTCTGTTAAGTCTAAATTGAATAAATCTGATCAACTCCCTGACAATTTCTGCCAACGCTCTTGAAGAAGGAGGGAAAGAGGGGGTGAGCAGAGAAGGGAGAGGGAGTGAGGGGGGAGGGGAGGCCAGAAGTGGCTTAGTAATTAAGCTCTCAGAACAGCCAACAGAGGAGAGGGCCCAGGCACCCCAGCTTCACTCAGTTGGGCTAATAAATAGATGACAACAGGAGGCCCTTCCAAGTCCAGCTGCGCCTGTCTGTCTGCCCAGTGGGCACCTCAGGAGAGCAATTTGAGATTTGCACAAAATGAATGAGGCCAAAGTCTCATTTTGGAGCCCTCTGAGGAAGGAGCTGAGACAACCATGCAACCTTGGACTCAGTTATTGGGTGGAGGTGAGCTCAGATGGTGGCAGTGGGGACCATGTGGTTACTCAGCAGGCAATGGAAGTAGGTAAGTCACATTCAGAATGAGCTTAGTGGTGGAGCCCTTGCTCTCCATCGACCTCTGACACTTTCTATTATGCTAGACAAGTGACTTGTTATAGTGTCTTAAAAACATGATCACAAAGTTCTTTAACACTTACCTCAATGAGAGGTGGTGGTGGTGACAGTGGTAGAAATCTACATCCTCTCGTCTTGAATCACTGTGGACTTGTGACTGTTTCCACTAACAAACAATGGTGGCATTGATGCTGTGTGACTCATAAAAATTCAGCTTCTGCTTGATTTTCCTGGGTATACTCTTTTGAGGAAGACAGCCACTATGGAGAATGTGCAGCTACCTGAGCTGCGCTGCTGCAGAGGTGTGTCAGCCACACCCCAGCTGAGCCCCCAGCTCACCAACCATGGCTGCCAGCCGTGGGAACGCACCCTGCTGGCTCCCCAGCCTGGCTCAGCCTTCGGTGAGTGCCAACACCACCCAGTGGGTGAATGCCCACTGACAGCAACACCACATGGGAGCTGCTCTATCACATCCTCCTGAATTCCTGACCTGCAGGATTTGAGCACTCTATAATTTTTGCCCTACACTGCTGAGGCTTGAAGTAATTTGTCAACAGTAACTGAAACGCAGTTGGGTCCCTTCTCTAAAATAAATGAGTAGACTGGACAATTTTAAAAGTTATAGTTTTAAAATTAAATAAATAGTAAATGAACTTTTATCTAGTTTTAATGAAATACATATAACATACAATATATTACCTTAAACATTTTTAAGTGTGAAATTTACTCATAAGTTGCACGACCTGTAACTTTCATCCATCTCCATAACTTTTTTCACTTTAGAAAACTTCATCTGTACTTATTAGACCATAACTCCATATTCTTGTCTTCCCCTGGTTCTTAATAACCACCATTCTACTTTCTGTCTCTATGACGCTGACTACTGTCACTCATATAATTGAAATCACACAATATTTGTCCTTTTTGTGTCTGTCTTATTTTATTTTGCATAATGTCTGCAGTGTCCATCCATGTGGTATCATATGTCAGAATTCTCTTCCTTTTAAAGGCTGAGTGATAGTCTGTTGTATGGATGTACCACACCCTGCTTATCCATTCAGTCATCAGTGGACACACGGGTTGCTTCCACGTCTTAGCTGCTGTGAACACAGTTGGTATAAACATGGGTGTACAAATGTCTCTTCAAGAGTCCACTTTCAATTCTTTCTGGCACACATCCTGAAGTGTAGCTGCTGGATTGTACAGTAATTTTATTTTTAAATTTTTGAGGAGTCATCATATTGCTTTCCACAGAGGCTCTACCAGTTTGCGTTGTTACAGTTTACCAGGGTCCCAACGTCTTCACACCTTCATCACTACTTTTTATTATCTATTGCTTAAAAATAGTAGTCATTCTTCAGGGTGTGGGGTGGCAACTCATTTTAATTTTGATTTATATTTCCCCAATGACAGGTGATGTTGAACACCTTTTCAAAACATCGTTTTCAAGAGTTCAAGCAGCACAAAATAATAAACATAGAAATTAAACAGTTTCCTTCCCTACTCTTGAATTCTTCCCACCACTGAGGGTGCCTCCCTTCAGCAAATTATTGATCTTTCTAGGAAGGTTTCCTGTGACTACAACATACATAATTATAACCTTATAAAATTACACATAGTTACATCATGCCTATTTTTTTGTAAATTATTTTTGCAGTGATACACATTGGAGTGATTTATATATGAATATACAGAAGTCCTCCTCATCCCTTTGTGTCTGCGTAGTATTCCAGGGTATGGCTGTATCAAAATTATTTCCCTAGTTACTGCTGATGAATAATTAAGTTGTTTCTAGGTTTTGCTATTGCTATTGTAATACTGGATCGATCATTCTAGTACACTTATTTTTATCATCTTTGCAGGTAAAATTCCTAGAAGGAAAATTCCTGGGTCAAAAGATATCTGCATTTACAATTTTGATAGTTATTTCTAAAGGTGCCTTTTAAAGAGGTGGCTACTTGACGCTACTTACAGAGCCAGTTTCCTGTCATCCTCATGATCTTTTGAGTGTTATCAATCTGCTAGAAGAAAAATAATGTCCTACTTTGAAGTTTTTGTGTCTTTCATTGTGAAGCTGGGTATTTGTTATATGTGTATTGAGGATTTTAAATTCCATTTTTCTTTGAGTATTTAATTTATATTCTTTGCCAACTGAGTAGGGTTGTTCACTTTTTTTGGAGGGGGGGGTTTGGTGGTGGTACTGGGGCCTTTTTTTTTCTTTTATTACCAGTTTGTAAGGACTTACTTTAAGAAATTTACTTTTGTCATGTTACAAATATTTTCCCTATTAAACTTGTCTTTGGACATTAAAGTTCTTTTGTGTACAAGTTTTCTTTTTATGACATTAGATTTATAAGCCTTTTAAAAAAAATAAAACAGTCTTGGAATTTTGTCATGCTTCCAGAGGTCTTCTGTACTCCGGGTTCACAAAATAAAATACAGAGTCCATATGTTCTTCCAGGGCATCAGGTTTTACATTAAAATCATCAGTCTCCTTGGGTTTTATCTGGGTATAAGCAGTAAGAGAGGGACCCACTTTTACTATCTACAAGTGGTTAGACTGGTGCTACCCAGTAGAAATATAAAGTGAGTCACATATGTAATTTAAAATTTTCTATTAGCCACACTTTAAAAAGTAAAAAGGAACAGGTGGAAGTAATTATAAAAACATACATTATTTAACCCACTCTATCCAAAATATAATTTCATCATGTAATTGATATAAAAATTATTAATGAGTTTCTTCACTTTTTTGTATCAAGTTTAAGATGCAGTGTACATTGTGGATTGGCTGTAGTTCAAGGGCACAATGGTGGTGTCAAGCAGGCTGCTACCACATGGGAGAGCTCAGGGTTTGACAATTACCCCACCAACATTTATCAAGCCCTTCTTTGCCTCCATTAATTTGAAATGCCACCTCTATCATTGGCTAAATTTTTTTTTATATTTAGGGATATTTCTGGTCTCTATTGTTTTCCATTGAATTGTCTCTCCCTTCCCACACCAGTAATGGGTTATTTTAATTATGATAATTTTTAACTATTTTTAAACTTTTAGAGGAGTTTCTGTCTCTTATTCTTTTTGTATAGAGTCTCTGTGGCTCTTCCAATTTAGTTCTTGCTGTAGATAGATATTAACGTTAACATTATAATATAGAGACTAGGCTTTAGTACTCACACTGCATAAGCCAAACTCTATTACGTTACCTATAGGTGCTATACTGTTAGTATACATACTGTTCCATGATGTCCGATGTATGGTATATGATAGCACTGTATGGATTCTCATATTTAATATTAGGTAGGCACTGATATCTAATAATATACTGTTCTAGTTATGAAGAAGCTACATTGCTACTATTGGCAGGCATCACAATGGACTAGGGTCCACGTGACCTTCCAGTCTTCCACTCTACATTTCCACATCTCTACTTGTTGCCCTGAGAAAGAAAGTGGAGCTGACACCATCACATCTTGTGCGTCTAGAGAGGTGGGCTCCTTTGAGCTGTGTGTGTATCACACATCTCACCCACAGTGCACCCTAGTGCAGGTGGGGGATTCTGTGTTTGTGGTGTACGATGTGTGCTCAGGAAATAGCCAGGGTGATGGTTTAGAAAGTCCGACACTGGGAGTGTTGAGGAGCTGACTGGGAGGGGAACTCTGCTTGTTCCCTAAGGATGTCTTTATTGAAGAAGGAGAAAAGGAGGTTGGGGGAAGGAAAGAGGAGTGAAGGCTGAAATAGGAGAAGGAGTGGAAGGGGGAGAAAATCAGAGAAACAGGAGGGAAGAGAGGACAAAGGAAGCAGGGTGGAAGGAAGAGACAGGGTACAGCCATGAGGCCCCAGGAAGAGGAGAGAAAGAGCACCACTGGAGAGGGAGGTGCCCTGTGGGGCCAGCTGGCAAGTATGGAGCACCTCAAGTTCTCTTCCCTGGGACATCTTGTCATGCAAGGCAGCCTCCTGGCCACAGTGGATTGGCATCTGTAAATAATAGGAAGAAAGCTGGTATGTCCCTGGGGGATGTTTGGGAGACGGGTGTGGGGGGGGGGGTTGCAGCACAGACTCCACTGTGCCTGAGGAGTTGGGCCAGGAACTTGGAGCATAAACTGGCAATTCCCACTTTCCACTCCTCCTGTGATTGGGGCAAAGATATTCTTATTGACTTTTGTGACAGGACTATCCCATGCTGGAGAGGAGCAGGGATGGGGATTGGTGAAGATTGCCCACTGGGAAGTAGGGTGAGGGCTCATGGAAGAGCTGAGTCCCTTGATGACACTCAATGCGATCATCTTGAAGGTTATAGGTGATGGATTTCTGCAGCCTTCTTTACAGAAGAGGAGAATGGTGTCACTTTCACACAACCCTCCTGGCTTCCTACTGTATCCTGTCACCAAACATGGAAGGACAGGAGACAGGCAGGTTTGCTGCATATTGCCTGACCCTACTTGTCCAAGGCCGTCAAGAGGTTTGTGGCAGGCAGGGCCAGGATGGAAACCCAGCTTCTCACACCATGGCTGGCTGCCCTTGCCGGGCATTTTCTTGTTCTCTCTCTGTTTGGAGAAGCAGAATGAAGACTGTCAGACATTGACTCTGAGCCATGGGATTTCTAAGGAGTCACAGGGTCATACTGAGCTGGAAACAAAAGGAAAAAAACCCTAACCATCACAGCTTCTAGGAGATGTGCAGCCTGTCTCCCCAGACTGCTTGCTCCTCATCACAACGGTGACAAAATGCTATTTTCCTTTCAGTGGTGTGCACAGGTGCCAATCCAAATGAATATTATTCACACACTTCTGTCCAAACACCGTGAAGTCTTCAAAGGTTGATTAAACCTCTGACATTGTTGCTCTATTTCTCCTGCACTTGATGCCAGGTGAAGACCTCCCTCCTATAACCTTGCCCCTCCTCCTTCCCTGTCTTCTCACATACCCCACCTTTCCCATTCAGGGATCCATGGGTCCCAAGAGAAGAGGGTGTCAAGTCTCCTGGAAGGCAGAGGGGAATGTCAGGGAGCTGGGTTTGGACATGGTTTGCTGAGAACTTGGGGAGGAAGGTGACTTGAGGGCACCTTGTGTGTGATGGGAGCTGGTGAGGGGGGTACTTAAGGGTGGGGAAAGTGAGGGCTTTGAGTTTGATTACCCAGCAAAAATCCATTTCCTGCTAGTAATGACTAGCTGGTGCATATTGGAAATCACAGCCTCCTTGCTCCTCTCTCCCTGTGTCATTAGTCCCCAGTGGAGCGATGTCTCATCGGAAATCACACCTGGTGAAATGAGGCATGATGTGTAACTCCACAGACCTCCATCCCTGGCAGCTGGACTGTGGTGACTGGGAGGTACCAGCACTAGCCAGGATCCCTTGGACACCCAAGAGATTCAGCAGTGCTCTAGGTTCCCTGAGTCTAGTCTGGCATCCAAGGGGGTGTAAGGAATCCTGAAGCAGCTCTGCATCCCCTGCAGTGCTTCCAGAGTGTCTGGTGTCCAGAACTTCCCATGATGTGCAGAGAATGAGAACTGCAAAGGTTCAGGGGCCCCCAATCATCATGGAGCCTTTCTAGTTTCCTGTTTGCCTCAACGTTTATCTCCTTTTCTTTTGGTAACTGCACCCTAAGTTTCCATTGAGCCACACCTTCCCTACCCCTTCCAGAAGTTTGGGTGGGCTTCCTCTTCCCAGCTTCCACCCCACTTTCAGAGACAAGCATGGCCAGTGGGCATTTGGTTATAGTGATGGATCAAAGGATTAGCATGGACAGCCAAATGGGGTGCTGGGACCCTGATGGGAAGCAGGCTTTCTTTCCACCTGAGGCTGCTAGGCCTGGGGCCACAGCTGACTATTTTGCCACGAAATCAGTGACAATGTCAGTGGCTGTTAAAGAGGAAAGAATAGCAGAGACACACATACAGTCAGCTGATTTGCAACCCATGCTCCAGTACATTTCAGTAGGGGGGTGATGAACATTTCAATAGATGGCTTTGGGTTAACTGGATGTTCATGTGGGAAAAAATGAACCTAACTCACTCCATTCACAAAAAATTAATGTGTGAAGGATCACAGATCTGAACATGAAGTCCAAAACAATCAAGTTTCTAGAAGAAAGCAAAGGAGAATGTATATATTCATAACTGGGGTTGTTTGAGTTTTCTTCAACGGGAAGTATACACACACACACACACACACACACACACACACACACACACAAAAGTATGAAATAAATGCTAAGTTTGACTTTATTAAGAGCTTCCAGTCATAAAATACACCATTAAGAGATAGAAAGTGGGGAGGGGCTCTGCTGGCACAGCGGATCAGTGGGAGAGAGGAGAGTGAAAGAGGAGGGTATTGGGGGTTGAAGATGACACATGTACATGTCATTTGTACTTAGATTATATACATGTATACACACATGCACAGTAAGACAGCATAATGAAACCCACTAAACACTGTTTAGAAAGGGGGCAGAGGAAGTTAAGGGAATACAATAGAGGGGGGTGAACTTGTTCAAAGCACACTGTACGCATCTATGGAATTATCACAATGAAACCCTCTTGCACTGTTAATGTATGTTAATTAAAATAAGCAATGAAAAGAGAGAGAAGAAACAAACTACAGATTTGAACAGGGTGGTTGCAACTCATCTATCAGAATAACTATAATATTCAGAATATATGCTAGGAGGAGTGAAAGTTGGGATACATGCTCTGAAAAACTCTTTGGATATACACCTAAGGCCAAGCACACATATTTCATCTGCCAGCATCTCTACTTCTGAGTATATAAGCTCAACAGAAATGAATGTCTTTGTCCAACAAAAATATGCTCAAAGATACTCATCGGCACTTTGTTAATCACAGTCAAAAACGGATATTATCTATGTGTTCATTAACAATAATTCGTGCTGTATTCAGATGATGGAATACTATAGCAATGAAGAGAACAAAGTTCTGATACACATAAGGAACACACACTTCACAGTCATGATCTCGACTGAGTCATGTCAGCCACACGAGAGTACCACTGTAGGATGTCATATATATGAAATCAGGACAGGAAAGACTAATCTCTGGTGACGGAAATCAACATAGTATATAACCTTAAGGTCTTGTTTTCTATAATGGGGCCAAAGGAAGTCTTACAGTGTGTGAAAATCCTGTACCTTCACCTGCATGGTGATTTTCCATGGGGAAATCCACAGGACTGTGTTTTTAAGATCTGTACATTTTATGCTATAAGTTCTGCTACAATTTTCCAGAATAGGAAAGAGAGAAAAGACTGTTTTGTTTTGGTCAGACTAGGGTTTGCAAAGTAGGGCACTCTACTGCTTGAGCCACACCTCCAATCCATTTTGCTCTGGTTATTTTGAAGATAGGGTCTCACAAAATATTTGTCCAGACTGGTCTCAAACCACAATTCTCCCAAACTCAGCCTCCCAAGTAACTAGGATTGCAGGTGCATGAGCCACTGGTGCCCAGCAAAAGACTGATTCTTGAAAATGTCATCTTAGCCCCTGGATCCACCCATGCCTGAAGATAAACACTCCTGAGCTCTGGAATAATGGTTTACTTCCCTTTACTGCCTTTGCTTGAGTCAAGAGTGCTGGATTTTCTCTCACTTGCTAATAAAATCACCTTGATAATTTCCATCCCCTAGCATCTAGGCCATGTCTCCTTCATCCTGGGTAGATGGGGAACTTCTTAGGGGAAGCAAATCCCTCTGTCTGTTTCCAGTTTTACTAGAAGTAGACCATTAGGAAGAACTGTGCCTTAGTTTCCTCATTTGTGAGGTGGAGCTGATGGCAGCTCTTCATCACACAGTAGGTCTCTGTTGTGAAGTCTCAACCTCCCCTATTCTCCTTTCTGGTTGTTTGAATCATGTTTATGACTATAACTTCCTTGGGGATGAGGACAGTCAGTGTCATATAAGTCTTGCTCAGTATGACATCTCTAGCTTTAAGGTCACCTATAGGATGAATAAAGTCCAGGGAAATTGTTTTCATGGAACCTCTGTCTGTATAAACAGCTTGAGTTACCCATTGTTGGTGCGTCAGCACCATCCTGGGGGACCCACGAAGGAAGCATTGTCACAGCTAGAGGAACAATTTGCTTCCCACAACCATTCCTGGAAGAGGTGACATAGGTGTGAGTGGTCACAGAGCATGTGGACAATGTGTGAGAGTGTGTGTGTGTGTGTATGTGTGTGTTGGAGAGAAACAGAGATGGGACTCGTGGGAAGCACAGAGTTCCTGACCTGGCCAGCACTGTCATTTCCATCAGGTGACTAAAAACTGGCCAAGAAGCTTCCCCAAAGCCTGAAGGTGGGGGTCCCTTTTGCTCAGGTCTGAGGTCAAGAACATCTGCCCTGGGTAGCCTCTGACACATCAGGAGTACTCGTTCATGTTTGTCGGAATAAGTGAGTGAGGGAAAGGTATCACGAGGTTTATATAGCACATGGTAAGTGGCTGATAATGTGGGTAGCTGTATTATTGTTCCTGAGAGGCAAGACTCCACTTTGCTCCCATGCCCCCTGATGCAAACGAGTTGGGTAATGGGGTCTTGTGACCAGGCCTTGAGTGGGTCAGTTCTCACAAGGTCAGGTTTGGAAACGGTTCCCATTGTGGCCCTGTCAAACAGGATAGATTCCCAAAGAGGAACAAAGGGGCCTAGAAATCAGGCCAAGAGGAAAATACCCTTTTGGGGTTATTTGGCGCTTGTTAATTGGTCGCCTCGTTAGCAGCCCATCTGCAGCCTGATTGCAGCAAGTGAGGGGCAATGGGGAGGGGCAGCCGTGGCGAAGACTGGCCTCATAGATCCTAATAAGAACGCGCAATTACCGGAACTTCTTGAGCCAATTCCCGTTAGGAGCGCGCCAGGTCCGGCTTTGTCCTACAGAGAAGAGGGAAAGGTCAGTGTGCTCAGTAGGAGGAGGAAAAAAAAGCCCTGCACAGCGAAAGAGGCTGCCCAAGGGAGGGAGACAAAGAAAGGAGGGCTCCGTGGAGGTGAAAAACTAAAGAAAGAATGACATTTGGAAGTTCCTTAGAATGAGAGGAGAATAATGAAATAGAAATTACAAGGGAGAAGGAGCCGGTGAACAGATCAGGAGAGACCCAGGCAAATAGTGCTGGAGGGTCACCACTACACTGGAAAGGGGTTCAGGAGCTCAGGGGATCTGGCTGGGGGCTTCCTGTGTAACCAAGCCTAGCATGAACCCTGAAGCCTCAGTTTCTCCACAGGCAAATTGAGGGACTGTCTAGATCTCTGACGGTGCTCCTCTGTCCCTTAGATATCCCTCCACATATTCCAGACTATTGACCAGGTCTGGTCAATGAGCTGTGAGCAGATCAGCAGTCAAGTCTAAACTGAGGCATAGACAAGTTAACAAATTGCCCTCCAGTTATCCCTTCCTCATCATAACAAATTCCAAAGCGTGGGGGGCCCTGGGTGAGTGAGTGGAACAGAGGCCTCCACAGACCTATATGAGATATGCATCAAGAGCGGAAATTCATCTTTGTTGTTGGTAAGACAGAGAACTGGGCTTGCTTGGAGCTTGGTCATAACCTGGTGTGACCCACCTGGTGTGGGTCATTTTAGAGCTTCCTGACACCCGATTTGCAGAGGATCAATGGTGGAAGTGTAGACCTGACAGCAGAGGTCCAGGGCAGCGCCATGTGTCTGAGGAAGCATGGTTCTCACCAGGCCTGGCTGTCTTTGTAGCTACTGGGAGGCCCTCTGCTTCCCTGATACCTATGTAGACTTGTTCAACACCCCCACCCCCTGCACTGACATGAAAGGATGTCTGTCTCCTTGATCAGATGGAACCCAGGAACTAAGAGAGATAGTTAGCAAGCTTTGTGAGAGTGACCTGTACATCAGCCCTCCAAGTGTGAGCCCCATGGGATAGGGATGGGCCTTTCCTTACCCAGGTGCGGGTGTCTTTCATACTCTGTGGTCTGCTCTACCAGGTTGAAGCCTGCGGGGGGAATCTGTGGAGCTGAAAAGCCATCATTCTCCTTTTTCAAATGCTTCAGAACCTCATGGTCTTGATATTCCTGACTGGATGCAGTGCTTTCCTCTGCATTTCTTGGCTCAGAACAGGAAGTTCAGACGCAGTTTAGGCTCCCATCTACCCACTCTCCTTTTCCTGGGGAGAAGCAAGACATCAATAATAAACTCAGGGTTTAGCCAGACAGGCCTTGGCCTCAGGGGAGATGAGTGGGATGGGGGGTATTTTCCCTTGACCCTTTCTTTGACTTTGTTTCACAAACTATTTGTCCTTGCTTCCCAGGGTCCTGTGAATGGGAGGAGTGTGGGGATGAGGGAGGGCGGGATTTGGGCATGGAATCTAGCCAGGTGCTCTACCACTTGAGCCATTCCACCAGCCTTTGCAGGGACTCTAGAGTGCCCGAGGCTCCAGTGAGATGGAGATGTACCACCTTACTTTCTCTCCTTTCCCCTGTACACCTCCAGGTCACCTCCCTTCATAGTCTTTCCTGATGGCTGAGTCTGTTCCTAGGCTCTGAGCACTGTTCCAGGATCCACTGCTTCTGTGCACCTTGCTCCCCTCCACTCTTATCACCCACAGTAGTTGGTATTCATTATTTAAACAACCCATGCCTCTGAAGTCTTATTTATCCAACATCTTTCCACAGCATATGTCAAAATTTACAGTAAGTGCATTCATCCCATAATAAACATTTGGCTTTGCTGGTCTACCAGCGGCAGGGCTAATTAGGGAGAGCGATTCCCTTGTTATCTGAAGGGAGGTCAGATTCAGCAATTAGCATCCTCGCATAGCTTTCATAATTGTGACTTGGAGGCTAGGCCCTTCAATGCCAGGTGGAGAAGACATGTTGTCAGGGGGAAAGGGGAGCCTTCCCCAGCAAGTTCTGGAAAGGCAGCTTGATGGCTGGGCTCAGTGTCTCATAACTACTTCCTAGCTACATGGGAAGTGAAGATCTGGATTGCCATTTGAGACTAACTTGGGCAAAAAAATTCACTAGATCCCATCTCAAACAATGGCTGGGCATGGTGGTATGTGCCTGCCATCCCAGCTATGTGGGAATCATGGTTCAGGCCAGCCTGGGCATAAATGTAAAATCCTATTTGAAAAATAATTAAAGCAGAGCTGGGGATGTGGCTCAAGTAGTAGAGCCTGGCAAGCACAAGGCTCCGAGTTCAAACCCTAGTACAACCACAAGGAAGGAACAGAAAAATAATGAGAGCAAAAAGGGCTGGAGGTGTGGCTCAAGTGGTAGAATGCCTACCTAGCAAGTATAAGGCCCTGAGTTCAAACTCCCCCCCACCCCCCGCCCAAAAAAAAACCAACCCAGTCTGGCTAACTGGTTTTCTGGATTCCCAACTTCCTTCATGCAGTCCAAGCTCCCTGCTTGCCTCTTACCTCCTAAAGTCCAGTCCTGACAATATCTTCCCCCCACCATATATCTCTCTGTGAACATTCAAGAAGGCATTTCCTCTTGAAAAGCCTACCATTGCTTCAAATTTAGAGTATGCAAACCAAATGAACACATTGAGGTATTTGAGAGAAGCTTACAGACCATCTAGTTGCTCTCTCACCCTCTTCACTTCATTATCTCTGTCATCTCTACCTTTGGTGGGCCCTGTCTGAGTCCCCTTCCCTGGGGAGGGAAGAGTTGAATGCTCTGAGCTGGGCTGGGCTCTCTAGGAGCTAGGACTGGGCAGGGGCATGGCTGGGAGCTGCATGCGCCACCTCTGGGCAATACGAACTTTAAGGCAAAGTGACCCAAAGGCCAGGTGTAAAGGGGCACATAGAAAGCCAGCCTGAGACTCAAGGTAGGAGCCATGAAGGTCAAGAGGACTGCTGTTTAGGGGTCTCCAAGACTTTCAGGCTCAAGAATTCACTAGAAAGACTCACAGAGCTCAGCAAAAATATCATACCAATAGTTTATTTCAACAAAAGGCTACAGATGAACATCAGCAGTGCAAAAGTGCTAAGTCAGAATTCAGGAAAGCATCAGGCACAGGTTTAGGGATGTCCCTGCACACTGAAGACAACATTTCTTGTAGCAATGTGTGACACAAAGCATTGCCCAACAGGGCAGTGCACAGGGACTTTGGTGTCTGGTTTCATGGAGAATTGGTCATGGAAGCATGGAGGGTACCTCCCAGGAGCTGTGCCCTGGAGGAGGCTGGGGAAGTACAGGAGACCAGGCCCCAGAGGGCACGGGATCTGGGCCTGCCTGAGAAGAAACCATCCTCCTCTTCAACCCCATCTCCTCAAGGATGAGTTGGAGAGTCACAAACATCAAGTCCAGAGGAGGCCTTGTGGTGACTTCCTCACCTGGGCATGGACTGGTCTCCTAGGAAGAAGTCTAAGGGGGGAGGCTGTCTAAACACAGTGTCAGGGGAGGAATGAGGACGTGGGAGCTGGTCAGAGACTATCCCACAGCCTTAGACTTCTCAACCCCAACCCCCTCTAGCAGCCATTGTGAGCGCCAAATGGGATTGGAACTGCTGTTAGAATCAGGTAAGCCTGTTTTTAGAAAATATATTTATATAATATGTATGTATGTATTATTTATGTATTATTGTTGTACTGGGAGTACGTTGTGACACTTACCAAAGTTCTTACAATGTATCACAGTTGAACTCACCCCCTCTATCATTCTCCTTTATCTCCCCTACCTCCATTCCTGAAATAGTTTCAACAGGTCTCGTTTTTCCATTTAATACATGAGTACCTAATATTTCCACCATCTTCACCCTCCTACACCCTTTCCTTATATCCTCCCCTGAGCCTGGGTTTTAAAGCCTGTTGTTGTTGCTTACCAGCTTTGTCAGTTGGTGGTTCATGAAAACTCTTTGAGACTCAGTTTTCCAACTTGTACAATGGGGCTAGTGTTCCTTCCTGTGTCACCAGCTAAGGTGAGGGTTGCAGGAGATGAACATGAGATAAGTGGTAGCCCTCTTTGTTACCACCATCATCCTGATGAAGCATAACTCTTTTAGATTTTCTTGGACTCTACAAAATTCTTTTTTATATCAAGGTGAAACCTATTGTTTTTATAGCTTCCTGTCACACTCTTCTAGCTCTCCTCCCTCTTCCATTTCTGTGAATGTATCACCATTTGTTTCCAGTTCTGTCAGTTACTCATTCATTCATTTATTCCTTCACTCATTCATTCAATACATATTTATTGATATTTGTCTGATATTGACATTGTGCTAAGTGCTGGGGATAAAGGACAATTAAGACACTCCTAATTCTCAAAGGATTTATGGTTAAGTGAGATAGTAACCAACTATATAAAATAAATAGTTACAATGTTTTGGTTGGCAAATATACTAAGTACTGGGACATGAAAGAAGCAGTGGTCTGTTTTATCTGTTCTTTGCCTCCCAAGGCACCTTCATGCCTGCCTTTATTCCCTGCTTGAGATCATTTCCAAATCTGTTCCAAGACCACTTCTCCCTTCTGTTCTTGCTGCTATGGGTTGAAGGACTGTAAATAACCTGCATCCCGTGTTGGAGCTCACAATGGCTGCCAGGGATGCTGTAGACAGCAATGGTGTTGAGAGGAATCTGGGTCCATGGGACTGGGTACAGCTGTCTAGCAGAATAGAAACCTGTGATGATTTACACCTTGACTTTCTATAACCTGAGCACATCCAGGGTTCAGACAAGGTGGATGCCTTTGCTACTGTGCAAACTCAGTGCATACCCAGCTCAAGCACAGTCCACAAGTCACAGTGGTCTCTCTTCCTAGAATAATGCCCACTGTATTACTCACTGCCTCATGTTGGGTAAAGTCCTCTAGTAGGAATTATCCTTTGAAATTTTTGGTGTTCCCTCACCACCCTCACCTTGAGCTCATGAGTGATGCCAACTTATTGATAGGCACACATTCTAGGTGATTATGAGAGGCTACTGGCTCCACAAAATCTTTCATGTTAGAAACACCCTGGCCAAGTTGTCTCTAGTGACACTCTTGTGATGTTTACAAGTAGCACACCTGCTGTGCTGCTTGGCTCTGCCCTGTGTTTCAGCAACATCTCACTACATGTTCCCTTCATGCAGCCCAAGGCAAAATGTCTAAGTGGATTGGGGAGGGCTCCCAGCCTGGCTGGGGATAGAGGGATTGGAAAGGAATTAAATTGTGGTACTCACTCTGTTAAAGATGACTTTCAAGAGAGTATGAATCAGAAAGAAGTCTTTCTGTGGAGAGGAAGGTTTGGGGGCTCTGGTAGAGAGACAGAAGCTTCATGAAGAAGACAACAGCAGGGAATTTGAAAGCCATGGGCCATTCCACAGATCTGACATCTTATCAGCCAAGCATAGGAGGACTGAAAGTATTCCTAGAACACGGAAATATGTAGTCTGGGGAAGACCTCATAGGGACCTGATCCCGGTGACAGGGGCTATGACTATCTATTCCTAGGAAAGCTGGAAGGAACAAAGAAGACTGGGAGACCTTAGCTATTAAGACCTGGAACTAGGGTGCTCAGAACCCTATCCCCAAAAATCTTTGGAGACAGGAGAGCCTGATAAGGTGGCTTTTGAAGATAAAATAAAGTGATAAATAAATCCACAATTTTGTGAAGCTAGCATTCAGGAAATGTTCAATAGGCAGAGTTCAAGGAGACAGAGGAGAGGGCCATTGAAAATCACCTGTGCACCCAGCCATCATTCATTTCTTCAGTCACATGTTCTGAATAGCGACTGTGTGCCGAGAATGGAGTAATACATCAGAACACAAAGAGAAATAAGATTCAGTCCCTGTTGGGAAGGCTGTGGGATCCATTCAGAATTCTCAAAGCATAGGAGAGAAGGCAAGGAGGAGAGGAAGAAATGATCTTGGAGAGGTTGGGTGGAGGGAGGTAGGAAATGAACTACTTTGAACACCATACTGAATTCTTTTTTTTACCCAGTGATAGATGGGAAGACTCTGAGGATACTTAAGCAAGGGAAGGACATGTGTACAGACAGGCTATCATGGCAGCTGCCTAGAGGGTGGCAAAGTGAAGTCAGGAAAGCCAATGAGAAGAAAAGCAGAGTTCAAGGGACATTTGCAGTAAGAATTGATTTGAGGAACATATGGAAAACTATTCTTCACAAAGAACTTGTTGAAAGAAACCACTCAGCTTTGGCAGAGTGTGGAAGCAAGACACATTAGCAAAGAATTGTGGACCAAACTTCAAAATTAAAGGAGGAGCAAATTCACTCACCTCCTGTGAGAATTCACTTGTATTAAGAGGCAGAAGAGGAAAGTGGTACCAGCATCGCCTCTGGGGTCAGGTAGACAAGTAATTTGACCTTCACTATTTATGCAAATTTGATAAATCACTTAACCTCTCTGAACTCATTTTCTTCACCTTTAAAATGGGCACAAATTGTATTTGCCTAGCATGATGGTTTTAAGGGTGAAATGAAATCTATTATGTGTAGCATTTAGCATAATACCTAAAAAAAGTGAGTTCTCTATAAATGCTAGCCATTATATTGATTGCTGGGGATTAGTTGACAAAGACATTGTTGTTAGTCTTTTTCTTAGAAGGCTGGAGAAGGAAAGGGCATTACAAGAGCTGAAAGTAACCTGGCTAACTGTATGTTAGCCCGACAAGTAGTAACAGAGTAGTGTGAAAACCTAGGAGCAGCACACAGCTGAACATGGAAGCAACTCATCAGTCATTGCCTTGTGCTGTGGTTGAGTGTGTCTCCTAAAAATTCATGTGTTAGAAACTTAATCCTCAAAGTCATGTGTTAATGGAATGTGGAGGTGGGAAGTACTTAGGTCATATGCGGTCATAAGGATGGGGACCCTAGAAAGGCATTAGTGGCTTCATAAGAAGAGGAAGAAACCACAGGTGACACTCTTGCTCTGTCTCACCATGTGATGCTTTCTGCCATGTTAGGATGCAGTAAGAAGGACCTGCACTAATCTCCTATACTTCCCAGCTCCAAAACAAGAGCAAAATAAATTTCTGTTCCTTATGAATTACATAGGCTTGGGTATTTTGTTATAGCGATAGAAGATGGACTGATTTGTGTTGCAGATTTTACCCCCAACTTTTCTGAGAAGATTTCTATGTCTCTTGCCATTCCAGAAACAAATAATAGAGGAAGAGAGGAGAAGTTTTAATGTAATTAGGCTGCTGCTTCACCACCAATTTGCTCTGTAGTGACAACATAGAACACTTTAGTTAGAGGTCCCAACTTCATCAAGCCCATTCTCATCCATCCTGTATCTCACTCGCTGGGTGTCTTTGTTTAGAGGTGGAGAGAAATTCTCTGAAGAGACACAAAGCCCTTCTGTGACTGCCTTCTAAAGGGACCCATAACTGTGTGAAGGGTTTTCCAAAACACCCTTGGAGCTTCCTTCCAGCACCTGCATAGCAACTCCTCCAAGAGTCCCTGAGGACAAGGTAGAAGAACACCAGGGTCCAGGTTTACCTACCCACTGTGGAGTAGGTCACTTTTTTTTTTTTTGATGGTATGGGTTTGTGTTCAAGCACAGGGCTTCTTACTTGCAGAGCAGGCACTCTCCCTCTTGAGCCACACTTCCAGTCCATTTTGCTCTGGTTATTTTTGGAATTGGGGTCTTGCAAACTAGTTGCCTGGGCTGGCCTCCAACCTCAATCCTCTTGATCTCAGGATTACAGGCATGAGCCTGTAGTGTACTTTTGCTGTAATGGTTTCCTTCTACTCCCACTGTGAGGTAACAGGACTCTACACTTTTTCTCCTTTCACTACTTCTCTTCCATACTACTCCACCATAATCTCCCTTTATTGAGAACTTACTATATGTTGTATATCTGTCTGTATTTCATTGAATTCCTATATATCCCTGTGTGGAAGGTAATCTTATTAATCCCCTTTAACATATGAGAAAACCAAGGTATAGAGAAGTCAAGTAAATTGTTTGAGATCATCTAGCTAAAGATTGACAGAGCAAGATTCAAAAAGATTCAAACTCGGGAATGTTCAATGCCAAAGTGCTTCTTTCCCTCAAGACCAGAAGCTTTCAATGTATGGCTCATAGATGCCTGGGTGTCCTAGATTCCCTCCTCCCTCCCTCCCTCCCTCCCTCTCTCCCTCTTTCTTTCTTTCTTTCATTCTTTCTTTCTCTCTTCTCTCTCTCTCCCTCCCTCCCTCCGACCCTCTCTCCATCCTTCCCTCCATCCGTCCCTCCTTCCCTCCTTCCCTCCCTCCCTCCCTCCCTTTCTTTCTTTCTTTCTCTCTTCTCTCTCTCTCCCTCCCCCTCTCTCCCTCCCTCCCTCCCTCCTCCCTCTTTCTTTCTTTCTTTGTCTTTCTCTCTCTCTTTCTTTCTTCCTTTCATGGTGCTGGGGATTGAATCCAGGGTCTTGCACATAGCCTGGCAAGCCCTCTACCACTGAGCTACATCCCTGCCCCACCCTAAACTCCTTACAGAGTTCAATGAAATCAAAACCATTTTCGTGATGTTAGTAGCATTTTTCACTGTGTTGGTATTTGCAATGACAATGCAAAATTAATGAATGGTGAGTAAAACTGCTGGAACATTAGCCTAAATCAAGGTGGTGTCGCCAAACTGTACTATTAAATATATTCTTCAATAGAATGCACTTGTAAGGGAAATGTCCTGATGAGGTGGTAAAAATGAATAATTTTATGAAACTTTGGCTCTTGAATACATGTCCATTTAATAGTCTATGCAATGAAATAAGCAGTATGCATGACACGTTTGTCTTAAGGAATAACACACATGTGAGTGAATTGTAAGCTGAACCATCAGCTTTCTTCACAAGAAAACCTTTACTTGAAAGAATGGTTGGCAGACAAATTATGACTGTCCAGACTTGGGTATGTGGAAAACATTTTCTTGCAAATGAACAGAGTGAGACTGTCACTTCAAGGAAAGCAATTGACAGCATTTGTTGCCATTGTGAAGATTCACGTTTTCAAGCCTATTAGGGTATGAAAAAATTTGTATTCATGCTATATCAGTCATGGTCTAGTTAAGAGAAAGAAGCCACCTAGCAACTTCAAGAGGATGGTTTACTATAAAGAATGAAGTATTTACAAGTATAAAAAAGAATAAAGAATATCCTAAGATTAAGGAAGAATACCCAAGGAAGGAAGGAACTTGGGCAGGGACTCGTTCCTGGGAGGCATACAGATTTCTTTGGAGCATATATGGCAGCCACCTTTCATATGATGGAGAAGTTACCCTGGGCTATAGGCCATCCACAGTCAGTGAGCCAAAGCTTGTGATCATTTCTGTTGTGCAGTGTCAACAGAAGGCCCAGAAGCTGTTATGGAAGAATGATGAACATTCTAGAAAGCCGACTGTGGCACCCACAGAGCTCCCTAAAAAGCTCCTCTCTGTGGTTCAACCATGGTGGGCAGAACTTCCTGGGAAGCTCCTTTTTGAGGTGCCAAGGGAAGCAGCTGATGGTGAGCTATCAGAACCAGAGTGAATGTACCACTCAGTGTCCCCCATCAGCTGGGTGTCATGCATCAGAGGAGCAGATTTAGAAGGTTGTCAGAATCAGCTATTATCACTTTTCATCCTTCAGTGTCTTTCCAGTGCTACCCACTGACAAAACTTCCACCTGGAAAGGAAGAAATGTCTAAGATCACAAGAAGGAATACATTTGGACTTGAGTCTGAGCAGCAATCATTTGATAACTGGCACGATCCACTCCTTTGCCTAGTCAGCTTCTGCACATGAACCTGTGAGCAACACTAAACAACTCTGCGCAATAAGTATAGCTATCCTTTGAAGAAAGGAAGTTCTCATCCTTCCCCAACATGGGGATGCGCAGTCTTCACAGTTCTTATATTCATGGTTGGCTACGTTAACATCTCTTTATGTTTAACCATGCTACCACTGAATAATTTCTAAAACTAAATTATAAAGTTTGTATATAAAATGATGATAGGGGCTTATCCCTGGCAGCCTGCTACCTCCCCACAGGTGACTTCTCTTGACACCCCAAAGGGAGGCTGCCCAGGATGCTCCCTCTGCTTGGCATCACACTTCTCTGTGGGCAGAAGGCAGCTTCCTGGTGAGCTCTGTAGGTTGCCAGCTGGCTTACCAATGTGTTCAACAACCCCCTTGAGGATGCTTTCCGTGCAAGTCCCACCAGAAGTCCTGCAGGAGTTTCTAGTTCTCTGTTTGCCAGACTCAGCACATTGGCTGTGGTCCAGTTTGGTCCAGGGCTACTCAGAGAACTCTGCCATCCATTGGGCCACAGCCACACCTTCTCGGTGAAGTCTGAATCCCTGTGGCACTGGCACTGTGAACTTCTCACTATCTAAAGACTTTCCTGATGAGATCAGAGGTGATATTAACAAATGTGATTTTCCAATACGTGATATCATGAAATATATCAAGATCAGAGGTGATATTAACAAATGTGGTTTTCCAATATGTGATATCATGAAATACATCAACATTTGCAAGATCTGCATAACGCAGTGAAGCAGTATTTCCAAGTGATCAATTCTTGATGTAAATTCCATTTGAAGAATAAGGTGAATCAATGGATTTTAATGTAATGGCATATGAAAATGTTCCTGATTCTACACTGTAACTATCCTTTAAGAAACTACTATTTGTTGAGTCTTGCTGTAATTTCCATGAACATCTACAATTATCAGAAGGCTATTAAAATATTCCTCCCTTTTTCAAGTACATGTCTGTGTGAGGCCATATTTTATTCATATACTCAACAAAACAACATATTACAACAGAACATATCTAGAAATAGCTATGAGAATCCAGCTGTTTTCTATTAAGACAGACATTAAAGAGATTTGAGAAAATGTAAAACAAGGTCACTATTCTCATTAATTTTGTTTTGTTTTGGAAGAGTCTTTTTTTAAAAAAAATAACACATAGCTTATATTTACACATAATAGATTTATTTTTGTTATATTTAGATAAAGCAGTAACTATCAAAAATTTTTGTCAGTTTTAATTTTTGAAACAGCAAATATGGATAAATAGAATCTACATAAACACAAGCTCTTATCAGTAATTTGAAGATTGTGAAGAGATCCTAAGACCACAAATTTTGAAAGCTGCTATTCTAGAGTAGAGTAACTTTCCTTTCAATGTGAGGTCCTTGAGCTTGAAAGTGAACTTGAGTAGGCAAGGTCTTGTGGCACATTAGCCATAAGGATAGCTTTGGGTCGAGGGTTTCAGGATTCATTGATATTTGCATTTGGATGTCAGAGATGCTTCAAAAAGACTCCTGGTTCATTTCCACTGCCCTGAACTTGCCTCTCTGGCATTTTGTTTCTGTTAATGTTGTTACATGCCTGAACCTTCACTGAACCTGAGCACTGGTGATGGAGAAGTTCCTGTTGTTTGGAAGAGGCATGACCTGCGAGAGAGTCATTGGTGACCTTGTAAGAAGCAGCTTTAGTGGAATTCTACTGCCACCCTATGTGAGCATCAGGATGAGTTGCTGCTCTGCTTCATATGCCAATTCCTCTGTTCCCTCAGGACTTCCATGTGCTGATCAGAGCCTGCTGCTGCTGCTCTGTGCTCCTTTTTGTCTTTCCCCAGAGAACATGGTATCTGTGTACCTTGCCTGGTTTCTTCATACTAGACTTTAGGGAGGATGCCAGGGATACCCTTGGCACAGGAGAAATGAAGAAAGACCTGGTCACTTGGCCTTTTCAGACAGGTACTCATTACCCTGAGCTGCCAAGAGCCCTCAAGAAAAGTGTAAAAGTCTAAGAACAAACTCTGAATTGGAGCTAATTTACAGTGGCAGGGGGGTCTCATCTTCATTAGCCATATCAAGGAGCAGAGTTGCCCTGTGGCCCTCCACAGGGCCACTCATGTGAAACTAGTATGAAACATGTCCTGTTGAGCAATGGTTGGATACACACCACTGATGTCTAAACTCTGCAGACCAGGTAGGCCAAAGTCTTCTCTATCTTACCTGAGGTGCCTTAAAAGCCAGAGCAATCCAGAAAGGTGCTCAAGAATCTGCAAGAAGATGGCTCACCCAAACTGTAAGAAAAGAGAAGTTTCCTTACACCATACCTTACCTAAACAACAGGTACCCACAGTGAACATCAGGTGGCAATTTCCTCGAGAGTAACCTCAACCTGTACCTTCTATCTCAGGTCCCAAACTGCTGTGATCTCTGCCTCTGCACCCCAGGGGAGGCTTGACCAGCGCAGCAGAGAGGAGAACAGAAGGGGGAAGCCTCCTCAGTCACCTTTGAGATAAAAAGAAAAACATAAGAGAGACACAGAAAGAGGGAGAAAAAAGGAAATCAAAGACTAATCCTAAAAATTCTCCTTTAATCTTAGCGCTTCCAGTCCTGGTTTCTCTTTCATCTAGGACTTCGAAGTTATCTAGTTATTTTATGGGTAGTGAAACCACAAGGCAAAAGGAGGGTGATGGTGGTGGGGAGATTAAGTTAATGAGCAGGTAAGCAGGTTTATTATTTCGTCTGATCCTTCCTTCCTTCCTGCTAATTTCTCTGAGCCAATTTGGGAGGCAGAGCCTATCATGTTAACTCAGAGACAGACTATTGTATCCATGTTCTTTCTGAAGCCATTTATCTGAAGGATAATTAAAGATCCAATTTACATAGACATTATGGCATTGTGAGGAGGGTGTGTGTGTGCACATGCACAAATCAGAGAGAGAGAGAGAGAGAGAGAGAGCGCACCAGGGTACCTATTCAATGAACCTGTGTTTGTGCCCATGCTCAACTTGCCTTGAATGTCATCTCATGAGATCTCAAAGAAGTCTGCAATCTCTCAACAAGTTAGCTCAAGATGTCCTTAGGCTTTGACAGAAAACAGACTCCAGACAATGACAAAAATGTTTAGTAAATTTGTGTTTCAACACGAGGCTCCTGCATTTCCTTATCATTCCTCCTAGGTTCACAGTGGAGGAAATGGACCTTCTTGAGATGGCTATCTGTTTAATTGGAAGCCTGATTGTGTTGCCCTAGCAAATATGTGCTCCCCTATGTGCTGAGGCACAGGGTGTAATAAATGCACAGAAGAAGAGGTTAGATTTCCAGGTGATCCTTAAATGTCGTGGTTTGGATCTGTTTTGAATGTGTTCCCTAAGGGTTCATATGTTGGAGGCTTGGTGTCCAATGTAGTGATGTTAAGAGGTGATGGGACCTTTAAGAGGTGTGGCTTAGTAGGAAGTTGTGAGGTCATTGGGAGTTCTGATCTCAGAAGAGGTTAATATCATAGTTCTTGTGGAACTTTAGTGAATTCCCACAAGAGAGGTTATTATAAAAGAGCAAGAATAGTCTTCCCTCCCCAGTCCTTGTCCTCCCAAGTGGACTTGTTTACCAGTCCATGCCCGTGCCAGTGGCTATTCAGGGGACACTGCCCTTGTGACTGAGCATGCTGGCTCACTCCAACGCTGATGCTTCAGTTCATTCTTTGGTTCTTTCATTCATTCAGCTGTACCTGATGACTTGGTGCAATGGTTCATGGCCTTGACTTCACTTTTAAAAACACTCATGCCTAGGATTGACCCCCTACCAGATAATACAGAAGCTTTAGGAATGGCTTCCATGTACTGGATTTTAATAGAGCAATGGTTGTTCTAATGAGCAGTAGGGGGGAAGGGGCAGTGTGAATCACTGACCTGACATATGCCATATATGGTGCATATCTGCAGAAGATACAAAGATGAATCAGATGCACTTCTCTCAGTGGAAATCATCCCCCCAGCACTGATCACCCTGGCAGTTAGGGGATTCTATTTCTGATTTCAGGGTTGATGAACAGGGTCCCAAACTTTCTGATGACTCCTTTAAACAATCTTCTCCTTGCCCTTCCCTCAGGAGCCCAGCCTGTTTTCCTTTCCTCCTCAGGGTAAGATGTACTCCCCATACCACAGGTACCACTAAGATTATCAAGGCCTCCCAGGGTGGCTTCTGTCCTGGTCTTGCCATCTTCGAAGTCTGTCTGCCTGCAGTGCAATTGGTGAAGCTAGTTTGGAGATAGTGACCTTGTTCCATACCCAGGTTCTGGGACAGTTTGGTCATTCTAGAATACATTAGGGGACCATAATATCTGCCATCTGTCTCATATTTCTTTTCTCTAGGATCTCCTGGAAGACTCTTTCTTATTTTCCTTCTTGAAACCTGGCAGATTTTATGGTTTGTTTCTGGAACAACGAAGTTCATTTATAAAGATAAGAAAGTGCTATGCCCTTACCAATCAATCTAGATCAGGTGATGGACCTGGCTCTCTTAGGGCTTTTATGATTTGGTTAGGTGACCCCTCCTCCAGGCAGTAATCTTTCAAAGGAGGTGTTTGCTCCATACCCCATCATTGTCCTGGAATCCTCCATTTTGGGTAGATTTGTTTCCCTGCCCACTGTCCTCAGCAGCCTGCACCCTGAATCCTTCATTCTACAGCTGTACTAAGTCAAGACAGTGGTACCAGCTGAAGGCAGGATCTGGCTTTGGCTGGGAGAGAAGTCAGGTTTCCCCATCGATTGTTTCTTCCTTTACTCCTTCATAGCTGGCTGCTATCATCGGATGAGATTGTGATATTTTATCACTCAAGTCTCTTAAGAATCTGTTTCTTTCTGCGATCAAAACTTTGTTCTTCTTAGAGACTTAAAATACTGTCCTTGAACCAAAACGGGGCCCTTTCCCATTAAACACACTTGCAACTTCAAAGCTGTGCGTGGTGCCACAGAGGGTCCCCGGGGATTGTCACTAACAGACGTGTGTTTGCTGAAGTACAAAGAGAAGCCTTGCTTCTTGATGGAGTTGATCTGAGTGGTGGGGGCACTTGAGGGGTTTGCTGTCTGTCTTCAAAGGAAGGGAGGAGCAAGGGGGGAGAGGTTTAAACTCCGGGAGGAGTTCTGGCATTACCAGCCTCTTTCCCAAGGAGGCTCATGATCTCCAACCAGGGCAGGGGGAAGGATGGTGCCAAGGCCTCTGAGACCATCATGTCAGCTATTTCTGTGCTTTGAGTGATTGTAAAAAGCCATTCATGTGGTACTTTTCACACATTCTCATTGATGCTCACACCAGCCTTGTGGGTTAAGTAATGCCATCATTACGGTTGTCCAGCCAAGAGACCAAGGCTCAGAGAGGTCAGATCGCGTGCCTAGATTGCTCAGGTAGCATCAGACCTATGTTCCTCCTCCGATCAAAGGTGGCAGGTGGATTTCAGAGAAGGGCTTTGAGGTTGCATCTGCGCTCAGGGAGAAAGAAGGCTGCAGCTAATGTGTGAGGTAAATATAGTTAATGTATTTATTATCCAAAATTTGGTCACTGGTGAGAGTGGAAGGGTCTAGATTAATAGTCATGCCAGAATAACTGGTACTGACCTAGAAGAACCATGATTTTTGGTCACCTGATTAAACAACCATGTGTGATCTGGATATCTGGATTAGGATGATAGCTAGGAATTGCCAGTCGACAATGAGCATATCAGCTCTGGATCTGATTTACTTTTATGTAATCTCTCACTCTCTCTCTCTGTGCCACTTGAGCCACTCCCCAAGCCCTTTTTGCTTTGGTTATATTTTGAATAGGCTCTTATATTTATGCCCAGGCTGACTTGGACTGAGATCCTCCTATGTACGCTTCCCGTGTAGTTATGACGACAGGTGTGTACTATCACACCCCACTTCTGTTGTTGAGATAGGGTCTCAAGAATTTTCTGCCCAGGCTGGCTGCATATCTCAATCCTCCCAAGTAGCTAGGATTACCGGTGTGAGCCACTGTGCCTGGCCGGAATTTCTCTTCTTATCTCACTGCCAGGGGGCAAGCATAGTTTTTCATGTCCTGTGAAACATTGAAAGGGGAAGTCAGAGCAGAAGTCATCTGACACGACCACAGTCAAAGCCACAACATGCCTTCCTACCTGTGCTCCCAGCCTCTCTATCCCCTCCTCTACTGGAGGGAGAACAGCCAGAAAGCAAATACAAGGGAAGGGCTTGAACACAAGTTCATCGCAACCTTTTGACTGTTTCATCTGGGCTGCCACAGTCCCTAACCACCCCAGGCTTGGGGAGAGCTCAGCTTCTCTCAGAACTCACTCTTGTGCTTATTTGACAAACAACCATTCAGGGCTGAATTCACTGCCAAGTCCACTTCAGTTCTTACTTCAACTAAACCCATAAGGCTCACACATTTGCAGCCTTCTGTGATGGCTTTCCATTACTTTCCTCTACCAACCATATCTCACTTTACTAGATTATTCACCATTCTCTAAATATACACAGCACAATTTCAGTGCCTATACCTTTGGACATGTTGTTCCTGCTATCTGCAGTGTCTTCTCTCACCTCCTTTTCTGTCTAGCTAATGCCTACTTACCTTTTCAAAGCCTGTAACTCCTATCAGAACTTCCCCATCCCAGCAGAGCTACGTTTTCCATCCACACAGCATGCCATTCCTTCAGTGTAGCTAGGATTCTGCAGCTTATCCCTCCTACTGGTGGGAGTGTAGAGAGGTAGGAGCCACATAGCGTTCATTCCAATATGGTGCCCGGCACACCAGGTGCTTAAACAGTGTGTGAGAAATTAACAAATGAATAAATGAATGACATTAGACTCCCAAGGAGAATTTTATTCTTCTAAAATATTCATGCCATCAGGGAAATGTCCTTATTGCTTGGCTTCCAGAGATTTCTCTTACTAGAAGAATCAGGGAGGAGGAAGACAGTGGAATTAGTCATGGAGGCCAAACAGATTTCCACCTTTGTCTGCTGGTCTCTGGGGACTCTCTTAAGATGGAGGCCAAAGGCAACAGCACCGAGCAGTGGGTTTGGAGAAGGGAGAGGGTGGAGCCATTTTGCCTGGTCTACCTGATTTGCTAAGAAAGTGAATGAGAGGTGAAAAGTGGGGACCAGAGTGGAGAGTGATCAGGTCAAACTTGACCTTTACCTTCCTGTACCCTGTTCTCTATCTTAAGCCTTCTTTTCTGCCCACAAGCTGTGAAAGCTTCTTTGCCTAGCCATAGTAGTATTGTGCCTGTCCCTTCCCTCCTTGGGTGACCCTGGCCTTTCCCTTTGGAGAGCCCCTAAGAACCTGCCTCTCTGACTCTCCCTTCTCAGCCTCCTTCTTGGAAACAGGTGGTTAGTAACACGCCTTCCCTGTTTCCCACCAGAAGTTTCCTCCACAATGTGCTGCAGAGGTGAGGGGAGACATGAGATTGAAATAGGAAGTTCAATGGCTAGCAGCTCCTGGGGGCTACCCCAGCCTCATTCTGAAATCACTTAATCCCCAGCCCCTGGCTTGGTGGCACTTTTCCCCTGGCCTCACCATTGACCCCTTGCTGCAAGACTGCTTATCTGCCTTTTTCCTTTTTGCCCTGGCACATTTGGGCAGCCCAATTAGTGCCTTGCAGATAGTTTCTTGAGTCTGAGCAATCCTCCCAGCCAACCTTTGTTGCCTTCCTGACTTCCCTTTCCTGCCCTTGTAGGAAAAAGTTTGACAAGCTCTTTTCCATTTCATCTTCAAGCAGGCTGACATGCTCGGAGGCTCTGCCACTATCTTCAAATGAAAAGCAGGTTAATTAAGGCAGATTTTCCAGCTTGTTCTTAAAAGGAAAAACAAAAGAGAGAGAACAGGTATCCTAGTTAATTGTTCCTAATTTTTTCTTTCCCCAAAAATCTTTAGTGTAAAGTAGTCTAATTGAGTATGTCCTAATCTAGCGTTGAATGAAACAGGGCTATGCCTGGTCCAGCAACCTGACTCCACTCATCTCTCATGATCTGGCTTGTAGGCCATCTCACTGTGTAGACTTAAGGTCAGGTAATTGTAGTGGACACTGCTGTTCACTCAAGGACTGCCCGTACAAAGATGTGGTGCTCAGGGCCTCTCCTTTCAGCCTGAATGCTATGCTGCTTCTGTTTCCTTTGGTGTCAGCTGAGGCCATCTCAACCCGGTGTCTCCTCTACCCACTCTTGCCTTCTGTTTTGCATGCTAATCCAGCTCAGGGTCTGCTTGCTGGGGAACCTGTAACAGTGATTCTCTTCAGTCTTACTGTAATATTCTTTCTAGTACTCATCGTCAGTGTGCAGCAGTAAGTAGGATGTTGAAAGAAGCACTGTAGGAGGGGCCTAATGCAACAAGGCTATTATTTTCTTTTTGGAAGAGGTTTGTTGGTTTGATCTTGACAAACTTCTCATGCACTATTCTTACAAAACCCTATCTGCCTATCTACCTCTCTGTCTATCTATGTATCTATCTATCATCTACCTACTTACCTATTTATGTATGTATATATGTATCTACCATATCTATCTATCTACCTACATATCATCTAGCATTTCTGTCTATGTATGTATGTATGCATGTATGTATCTATTTATCTATCTATCCACCCATCCTTGAAGTGAGAGGGCTACCCTTTATCTCCCATGCCAGTCAGCCATTGGCTGAGTTCTCCCACTGGGGAAGGAGCAGCAGGTGACAGCTTTCAGGGGAAAGCAGTCCTCCTTTGGCCAAGGGCAATTCTCCAGAAAAGTGTGCAGCTATGAAGTGATTTGAGCCAGCTGAAGAGAGAAGATGGTGGGCTCAAATGTATAATTAACAATTTAAAGGAAACTGTCAGCATTTGAAGAGACCCTCCATGCCTACAGGCAGAATGGACAGGCAGAAAGCCAGGCATGGGGCTTAATTGTCAGAGTGGCAGAACTTCAGAAAGCCTGACTTCTCAGCCTGGGTGCATCATGCTGAAAACATGGCCCTAAAAGGAAAGATATGTGATTCTCACTCTTGAGATGGGAATATCTGCCTGGAGGTACTTCAGAAATGAACCTCCAGAGTTTTCTAAACTGCTCCAATGTCCTGTTAAAATACAGAGAACCTTGTTTTCATGAAGATGAGCAGAGGCTTCAAATGAGGTCTTGCAACAGTTCAGTGCTTGCTCTACTCAGGATCTGTTCCCACCTCCCCTCCTGGACACCAGATCATAAATTGGGGCCAAATCTCAGCAGAGCCAGGCTGGGGAATTCCTGGGCCTTCTAAGGGATTAGAGGATTATATCCAAAGCTGTAGGACCTGGCTACAATATAGCAGAGCCAGGAACCAGGGGCAGATCCAGAAAGAGCATGGATTGGGGAGGGGGCCAGAATATAAAGCTGAATAGGGAAAGCTTTTCTACACAGGGCATTCTCCCATGACACAAAACACAACACCCTGGCAAGAGCCCCAAGTGACAGTTCTAAGGCCCTGTTGAGATGCCTCTTGGAAGCTTGGGAAAAACAATGGCCTGTGTAAAACAAAACAGTTGCCAGCATTGCTATGGTAAAGTGCATAAGAAGAGATCAGGAGGCTCAGAGAAGTGGGCACACTAGAGTGGGTCTGTTATATAATACCAGAAAGTCCACCAACTAACCCTGTTCCTCAGGAGGCCCTGGAGAGCACTCTGTTTACCCAGTGGATAAGGAAAGCATTAGTGAGAGGATACTAACATCACCAGAGTTTGGTAGTAGGACAAATGGAGCTCCTGTTACTGAATTGAGCTCCCTACAAGGAATGGGATGATAAAATTTCAGAATGGCAGAAGCCAGCTGGTAGCACCTAATTGTCAGAAGCAAGTTGGACATTACTGCAATAGCCGACAAAGTTGGACCAGCAGCCAGGAGAGCCTGGTCACAGGGGTTTCTAGAAATGGTACACATAGATCATGGTGTTCCTATGGTAAGATAGATGAGCAGCGGGCAAGAACTCTCACATATATATTCAAAAGAGATCTCGAATGGATGAGCATAAGGCCAACTTCAGCCATTCCATACAAAGTCAAGATCCCTTGCCTGATTTCTGGATCTGAGCAATTCTCACATCCAGAACTTACTGTCTAAAGGTGAGACCAAGTTTCCATGAAGAGGGGCTCCTGTAAACACCAAGAGCCTATAAATTGTGTACAGTAGTGATTCTCCCAATATTTCCCCAAAGGAACTGTAGTTATTTACTTGTATAGTCAGGCAATGAAGCAATAGAATACCCAGGGCCCTTTGAGGTCCATTGGAGGCAAGATCTGAGTAGATGCTGAGAACAGAAAGCACATTTATGACATCCCTGTTAGAGAGGTCAGAGGGGTCTAGCTAATAGAGTTCTAGCCCTGGCATGTCTCAAAATGATCCACCTGTTGGTTACTTCCATGCTTACTGAAATATAATTGGAATGGACATATTTATCAAGAGATATAACCTTTTCATTAATAATGTGAACTATTGAATAAAGACTAGTGAATAAGAAAGGCCAGTAGAATACTCTTAAAGCTCCCTGCCTCCACCAAGAGAGTAAAGGAAAAACCAATATTGTATTCCAGGGAAGATGACAAGGATCAGTGACACCCTAACTAATTTAAAAGACACTGAGGTGGTAGTTCCTGTCCTATGTAAGTCTCCAGTCTGGCTTCTGCAAAACCCAGGTGGATCATAGATAATGGTAGATGACACTGGGCTACTGCAAAGTTGACCAAACAATAGTCCCAATTGTAGCTGCTATGTCAGTCATCGTAGCATTACTAGAGCAGACGAACATGGCCTTGGGTAAATGGTATGTTACTATTGATCTAGTGAAGGCATTTTTAACCCATCAGTAAGAAAGATCAAACATAGTTAGCATCAATACAGAATAGACAACAATATACATTCACCATCTTGTCTCAGGGAGAATGTTAATTGTCTGTTCATAATGCAGTCTAAAGTGTCCTAGGTTCTTCAGACATCCTACAAAGCACAAGAATGGTTCAATGTATTGATGCTGTCATGTTAATTGGACCAATGAGAAGGGTTTAATGCATTTCTCATGGTGCTCTGGCTTGTTCTTACAAGAACCTGAACCTAGTCCCACCCAGCCTTTCTCTGGTTTCCCGTTATGAGATGTGACTTCCTCCCATGACTGTGAAGTCCATGAAGTCTTCACCAGAACAGAGCCAACACTAGTACTGTGCTCTTGAACTTCCAGAACTGTGAGATAAATAAAGCTCTTTTCTTTATAAAGTTAGCCTTCCTCAAGTATTTCATTATAGTAATGAAAACAGACTAATACACCTTCCTTTTGCATGTATCCTAGGAAATTGTGACCTGGAAGAATTCTGGAGATGCTGTGTCAGGAGAGGTGAAGTTAGTTGGAGAAGTAAATGGCTCAGAGCTGTGAAGAAGGTGACTGAAGCAGATGCTGGTAGTCCTGCTTGAGTTTTGGCTACCTGATTTGAGAGGCTATAATATCCAGACTCTGGATGCAGAGCTCAGCTTATGACTAGCATGGGGGTGGGATTAGCTCTGTGGGGATTGAGTGCCTTCCATTAGCACTTGACCATGGACTCTATATGAAGCCACTTTCTAGCTGAGACCATACTTTTACTCAGCTCCTCAGCTCTCCTTCCCTCTCCTACCCCCTTCACTGCTAAGACTATGCCCCAATAACTCACTTGAGCAAGAGTGAATTATTCTCGGTATGTGCTTCTAGATAATATTTGCATTTATGTGTGTTTTAGTATTTTAGCACAACAACCTGCCAATGCCACCGTCCAGTGCTTATATCACAAGCCCAATTGTCACATTGCATTCCCTGGATCATGTTCATATGTTCAGTGACTACAGGACCCACAATATCTAAGCCCAATTTGCTTTTTTTGGTTCTCATATCTCCATTAAATAATCCCAATGTACATGATTTGAAGGATGGAGGATTTCGCACTAGGAGAATTTAACTAGTTCAAACTGAGTTAGTAGGGAGACTGATATCACATAACTATACTTCAATTCTAGATTTCTACATAGAAACTAAGAAAAAGAGAGAGAGAGAGAGAGAGAGAGAGAGAGATTGGGGGAGGGAAGGATGGAGGAGGAGAGAGAGAGAAAGAGCTTTTATTTTCTTGTTGTCCTGTTTTCTACCACTCAGAATCTAAGAGAAATAACAGGAATTAATTTTTGACCTTTGATCTTCTGAGAGCCCAGCTTTTGAAGGCTTTAAGGATTTTCAAGGACCATTTTGACAATGCCTATATTTTACTTTGTGTGCTTGATTTTAAAGCAGACTCTCCTGCTTAAGATAGAATTTGACCATGACAGACTGTTGAAGTAATCTGTAACCTAGACTTTCATTTCAGATTAGGTTTCCTTACTTTGGTCTGAATTAGTGAAGTTTGGCTAAATGTGGACAGCTAGTGAATTGCAAATTATATGTAAATGTGCATAAATTAGCACCAGTTATTAGACTAATTTGCATCTACAGCTCTATAATTAAGCAGCAACCTGGTAGAGAAGGGCAGTGGGGAAGGCACCCAGGAAGCTAGGAAGGCAGCCCAGAAGTGCTGGGGTCCCCACCTCTATGTTAATGAGGCCCAGTGTTCCCTTCTCCAGGCCCCTTAGCACCAGACGATGAGGATGTAAAATCTACACCCTGGCTTTTGGCTTTCTGGTTCTTGCTAAGATTGCAGAATACCATTGCAGGCTCCTGGCACTGCTCAGGAGCCCTGGCTTCTCCTTTTCAGAGCTGCAAGTGAGAGGTTAGGGTTAGGAGTGTGTAAGTCTCAGAGCTATTGCTTTCAGGATTACTTTGGCCAAGTCACTCTCTGGTCTTGAGTTTCCTCATCTAGAAGATGGGATTTGTAAGAAACACTTGCTCCCATAGTACCTGTTCATATTATGAGGTTCAGATGAGACTACACATGCAATGTGCATTCTTTTACATGAGTGTGATTTTATTATGGTATCAGAGCTCATCTAGCCAACATGCAGCAGATGCAGGATTTAAACTCAGGTTTGTCTGGTTTCACAACTCTTCTGTGTCTCTGCCTATCATTGCCTCAGCAGGAAGCTTTCGTGAAGGGCAGTTCATTCCACACCATCTGCTCTCCTAGCCTTGCTTGGCCCCCTGATTCACATGGGTTCAGGTCTCTTGAGGGCAGTCACTGTACCTTTTATATCTTTTGCATCCCATCCTTGACATACTTCCTGGTAGATCATGCTTCAGAGAGTGCCCAGGTCTTGGGGTCCATGTCTGTTTGTGGGCATATCTAGGGCGCATCCCTCTTTTTCATTAGCCTGGAGCAATAAGGAGAATGCACTCATCTCTTGTCTCCTTTTCTGCAGCCATCCTTGGACAACCCTCCCCTTGAGGCAAATGAAGGTAGCTACAAGGCAATAAGGAGTTGGAAGTGCTATATGATGAAAAATGTTGAAATGAAATTTGTTTGGAACAAATCATATGAATTTTCTGTCACTCAGTGTTGCCATCTTTATTTGCCATGAAAACAAGTCTATGCTCCAAACCCAGTCCAGAGGCCAATCAGTGACTAGAGGAAGAGCTCTAAGTGGGGGTCATTCTGAGGGGTGAGCACCTGTCACTGAAAGACCAAAAATCTGGGGTCAGAATCAGAAACTTGCTCCTGCTCAGGGAATTTGAAATCTCTTGGAGCCTCCTCGTGTCCTTCGCAGAGCGACTCTGAGGATGAAATGGGATTTTAGGTGTAAATGGATTTTCATTTCATTATTGTCAAGGATACCCAGCACAGACCAGTAATATCTTCAGGTCCTGCCTGCCCATCCTAACCTCACATGTGCCCCTCTGCCCCTCAACACACACACTGTGTGCCAACATGGAGAGTGGCTGATCACTGCTACTATCTTCTTTCACCTTGCCATCTCTTTCCTAAATGGTTTTTCCTGTCCCATTCACTTGGCTAATGTTTACTAATTCATTCATTCAACAGATTGACATTTATTGAGCAACTACTGTATGCTAGTCACTGTGATATGCACTGGGGCACAAAGATTGTTTATTTCCTCATGAAGCTTTTATCTTCTCAACCACTTGATGTGTTGCTTATGTATTATAGCCTTCTTGATATCCATCCTCTCTTAGATCAAAGCACTCTGTCTTTTATACCTGCCGGTGTCCAAAGTCCTTCTCTCATGCCTTTAACATTGCATGAACTCTTATATAACCTGGGCCCTCATCTCTCCTGCCCTGCTCCCTCTCCCTCTTTGCCTGTCTTTCTCTCCTCTTTTCTTCTCTCTCCTTCCCTCCCTCCTCCTGGAATCTATCTTCTTTGTCCTTCCTTGGAATTTTTGAGGCCAATCCTTGAAATGAGAAGGTGACTACTTTCAAACAGATAAAAGAAAGCCCTTCTTTTCCTGGCAGATAATTAATTTGTGTCACTTGCTGGTCGTGGAACATAATTGAGGCCAAGGGCTTAAGAAGGCCCTGAGAAGGAATTAGACACGTAGTCACAGCAGGAGGAACGTATCATTCACTCAGCTTCTCCATCCCTGGAGGACGAGGTTAGGGAGCCCTGCCCTGAGCTGGGTATCAAAGAGCTTCTCGTCCTACTAAGCAGCCCTGGCCAGGTACAGTGTTCAACAACCAAAGAGTGAGTAGAGAGAGCTTCCCGCACCAGGAGCTGTGGTCAATGGTGGGTGCAGAATAAGTTGGAGCCTTAGATTCAAGTCACAGTTCTGTCATTTTATTTACTAAATGATTCAGACAAATTCTTTCACTTAAAGCCTCTGAATCCTTGAAGTCCAGAACTCCTGGGTATGAGCTCTGGGAATTGTAGCCAGTGAAACAGTTTGGGATGCTGTAGAATGTCAAGGACTGAGCACCCCAAGGATACTCATTTTCTCATCTTAGGGTATAGTGAAAGGGTAGACACTGGAGAAGAGAGAAGAGATGTTCCCCAGAAGTTTAAAGTCTAAAGCTGCCAAAATTGATCTTGGCTAAATGGACCAACTTGGAGGCATATGGCGATCTCAGGTGAGACCCTGGGAGCTAAAGCAATTTCAGCATCCCTGAGCCTGAGACCAGCATCCAGCCCTAACCAGCTCTGAGGACTGGCAAGAGCTTTGTCCTTTCTTGACTCTCAGTTTCTTTTGTCTGTAAAATGGGCAATAGTCATGGGAACAAAGAGAATTGTATTGGATCATGATTTCTAAAGTATACTTGTTCAGAAACTTTAAAAGAGTTCCAGAAAAAAATGCATGACACATATGATAAGCAGAGTGCAGATTTGCATACTGGGTTTCTTTAAAATCTGAGAATAAGGAGAACTGTCTTTGTTTAACCTGGTCTGGCTTGCATTGTATCGAACTCTTTAACATCCCATGACATTGATGCTCCCAAGATCATGCCTTGAGGTATATGTGACAAAGTGACATCCTGGATCATTGCCTCTGAAACATATTGTGCCTCCATAAAACTTATACAGTGGCAACTCCATACAAGCTGGGGAGGAAGAGGGGCACCCAACCCCACACTGAGAGTTGTCCAGTGGGCAATACTGTGCTGTTTTGGAATGTCCTATTTGGATTTGAATCTTCCCGATTGTGCCAGCTTTCCTGGGGCGGGCACGGGTGGCAGAGGACCCAGCAGATACTGAGGTCCATGTGTGTAACTGGGAGTGCCCTGAGAGGCATGCATATTGCCCATAGTGCAAACTAGCCCTCTGAGGTGTATGTGAGTGGAGTTTCAGGGAGCTGAGAGTCTACCTGTAGAATGCCAGGGAAGAGAAGAAAACCACGTAAGGCCACTTAACATCACCACCAAAAACGCCCTGAGTACTTAGACTGGGCCAGGTATTGCATTGGCAGCTAGAAGCCTAGAGGTGACTCAGATACAGTCCCCGCCATGGGGTCCTCTCAGGCTGGGGGAGGAAGGGAACAGGAAGCCACTTGCAGCACTATTCCCAATAGCCAAACTTTGGAAACAATTGCCCTACAACTGAAAAATGGATAGGAAAATGTGGTATATACCCACAATGGAATATTATTATCCAGCCATAGAGAAGAATGAAATTAAGTTTTTGGCAGGTAAATGGATGAAAGCAGAGATCGTTATGTTAAGTGAAGTAAGCCAGGCTCAGAAGGACAAAGGTCACATGTTTTCTGTCATATGTGGAAGCTAGACCTAAAAGATAAATGTATACATAAATACATATATGATCTTATAGAAAGAGAGAACGAGAATAAGAGAGAGAGAGAAAATGATTGTAATCGTGGGTCTGCTGGAGGAGCTATGGGGAGGTGGCGAGACGAGAACGATAGTAATAACAAAATACACTGCATCTGTGTCTGAAGACAGCATGACAAAGTGCACCGAGAGCTGTTGAATAATAGGGGAGCAGGGTGAGAGAGAAAGTAATAGAGGGGGTTAATCTGATTAAAATACAATCTGCACATGGGTACAATACCATGGCGAACCCCCCTTGAACAATAAATATACACTTAAAAATAAAACAGGTTTTGTCCAGTGATGAATACAGTGAGAAGGGAGAAAGTAAACAGAGAGTGTGAAGGAGTGTGAATATGACAGAAATATTTTGTATACGTGTATGAAAATAGAACAACGAAACCGGTTGCAATTGTTCTAAGAACGGGAGAGGGAGATGAAGGAGAATGACGGAGGGGGTAAATCTAATTAAGATACATTATAAGCACATATGTAAATATCACAATAGATAATATATGCAAATAAAAATGTAAAAAAAATACTAGCACTCAAGCACAGAAAAAAAAAAAAAAAGCCCAAGCAAACAGGTGATGGCACCTGTTCTCAAGCACGGTGAATAGTGTCCCCTGGGAAGTTTTTTAAAAATCCAGAAGTCACATGCTTGGCCTCTGCTCCAGATCTGGAGGATCAGAATGTATGGGGTGAGGCCCATGCTCCTGTACATTTTGATATCTGACTAGATATCAAATTCTGAATTACTTGGGCAGGGTTCATGGAACAAGTGTGCAGGGTGAAGCCAGAGTGTAAGCTGGATGAGTGCCCCCACCTCTCTGAGCCTGAACGTCTGCTTTGGAGATGCTTGTGGGAGGAGTGGGGTCAGAGCAGGGTGTGTGAGGCACCTGGCCCTAGTGTAGCACTAGACAGCTGCTCCTGGAGGGTGGCCACTCTTGGCATGCTTATTAAAGTGCAGTAGAAACAGAGAAGACAGAAAAATCATCCACTCAGTTAACATCCCAGGCCTCACTTCAGAAGGCAGAGAGGGACCAGAGTGGGTTCTAGACAGGCCGGGGATGGACAAAGCAGGGAATTTCTGAGTGTTGCATGTCAGATGCAGAGGTTGACTTTGGGCCAGGACTTTCCTTTGGGGACTTCTGAGATTCTTCAGAATTACACAGCTCTGTTTTGCCAATATTCACATTCCCTGTTAGAGCAACTCTTTCAGTCTGATTCAGTACTAAAGTATTTGCTTCCTTATAGCCTTTATTAATTTCCTGCAGGCATGCCTGTGACATTGACCTCTTCTACCTCTACCCTAGTGTGGTGCAAACAATAGATGCTCAATAAAATTGGTGGCTAATTGACCGTTGATCTGTTGCAGAAGGGAGGGCAGATGCTATCTATGGCTCTTTTGTCCTCAGTTTGGGTTCATTTCCACCTGTAAAGAGCTTGTGCATTATTATATTAGCATATTATGCAAACCAAATATCCTAAAAAGACAGATAGTTAACAAACAGACTAGTAGATTAGGGATGGCCTATGGGATTCACCCTAATCAACCAGCCTACTTATCTGCCGGTGATCAGGGCCCTGAGTCTATCATTCAGCTGAGTGAAGCAACATCCCAGGTTCCCAAAGGACTAGAACGGGATTTCAATTACATATCCATTTTTTTTATCACTTCACTGAAATAACATGGACTCCCTGGATCTAAATTGCTAAAAACCAGTTTAAGCTAAAGAGACAAATAGACACTAATTACAGAGCAAAGTGGAGTCCAAAGTGTCAAGGCAATTGGCTGGGAGATGCCACTGTCACCCCCTCTAGTGAGAAGCTGGAAGAAACTGGTCTCTCCTCTTCTACTTCTCCTCTCTCAGGAGCCCCTCCCCATGGGAAGCAGGAATGTGGGGGAGGGGTCCAAAAAAGCCACCTATGGAGGAAAGTTTGGATGTTCCTCTTTTAGCCCTGGCAAGCTATTAACTTGAAGACCACAGCATCTGTTTCTTTTGTATAATAATCAATGCCATTGATTTTATACATTCTTATCTATTTAGAAGCATTCTCTAAGGATTAGTCAATACTTCAGCTTCCCAATGAAAAGACTGATAGGAATGCATAGATGTCAGGTGACCTGACATGACATTTCCATTGTCAACTGTTTATGTGACCTTGGATAAGTCATTTTGCCTGTGTGTCAGTTTCCTCTTCTGTATTGGCGAGATCCAATAGTGAGCTGGTAAAGATTTAAACAAGCCCTGATTTCTAACGTTTGCCAATTTTCCTGGTGTAAATACTCTCACCATGGTTGATTTCAAACTGCTGACCTGTGTTACTAAGCACAGAGTTGTGAAGAAAGGAAACAATCAGCTGTCATAGAGAGAAAAGAAGATGGAAATAGAGACACACTGGGAAAGACAGCGAGGAAGAAAAAAAATGCAGAGGGAGAAGGAAGTAGCTTTAGGAAGTGAGGGGGAAGCTGGGGAGGTGTGGAGGCATGATGGCATGAGTAGGCCCTGCCTGGCTGTGTCAAGTTGTCATGTTGAGAGATAATGTTATGGACGTGTCTGAAAAACCAAAACATGTAAGGCCTCAAAGCTCTGTTAGTTTGAACTTTGTCTAGTAACCACTGGGAAGCCACCTAAAGCCTTGAATAAGGAAGTAGAATGATGAGCGGTCCTAGGGCCCACTTCTGTAGCCAGAGAAATAAGGCAGCTGCAGTTAAGAGCCTCTGGTTGTGGGGGTGGGGCGTGTGGGGGGGAGGAGAGTAGCCAGATAAAAGGTTTTCAGATTTTTTAAAACAAGTAGCCAGATTCTAGATTTCAGGACCACATGTGGCAGTGGGGATGAAAGGCACAGGGGTAAGAAGTGAAGATCAGGATAACTTGGGCACCGGTCAAGCTGTTTGACAGCGAGGTACAGAGTAAGGTGACAGGTGATGGATAGGGAGCTACTGCAAGGATGCACAAGATGGGGATTGGCGCTGAAACTGAAAGTCAATGAGAAACCCAGGAAGATCCATGCTAGGCTCCTCTTTCTACTACCTCTGTCTTTCTTAGGCCATCTGTCTCTCTCTCTCTTTCTATCCTTCTTTCTCTGACAATCACTTCTTCTAAGAATTGATCCTTCTCCCTACACAGCTTCTCCACCCTCTTCTCCCCTCCACTGCCTTTCTCTGATCACTCATCTTTTCCTCTCCCTTAGTAACCCAGTTTTTCCAGGTCAACAATGACCTCTCAGCCCACCCACCATGAAGTGACTCAGAGGCTCAGTATTCCTGCCTCTTTATACTTGTGAAAAGTATACCTGTCACACTGCAGCAATATGTAGCCTATGTCTTGGCTGGCCTTGGGTCAGGTGTGTACACCTATCCCAAAGTGCTATATCCTCTGGTGGTGGTGGTGGTGATGGAGTGGTACCAGAATATGGGTCATATGACCAAAAGAACAGAGTCCAATATTGAATCTCCTTTTCTTCCCCTTTCTTCCTTCCCTCCCTGCCTTCTTTCCCCTCCTTCTTTCCCCATTCCATCCCTCTTTTCTGAGAATGAGGAAATGATTTCCCACTCTGTGTTCTCTAAGTGGGCCCCGGGGAACTAAATGCCATGAGGCCAGCTGATTATTTTAGGTTAGAGGAACACTCCCCTCCCTCAGTCTGGCCCAGCCTGGGTTCTTACAGACCATGGTGATTCCCTGACATATCATCAAAGAGCCTCCTTGGCTCAAATCACTTCCTGCTGTGCACCCATAACACATAGATTGGAGGTAACTTTACTCCAGAGAACCAATTAGTACAGACCCAGGCTGGGTAATTACAGTTTGATAAGATCCTAGCAGTCGATATCCAGGGCAGATAAAGCACTAAGAAGCCATTTCTCAGCAGGACTTGGGGGACAGTAATACAACTCAGCTCTCCTCTGCCCTTGGATCTCTTACCCCTTCCTCTCCCAAACTTTAAACTGTCTCCAGTGAAAAAGGAGGTGGGGGAGATTAGAGAGAAATATCTCTCAGAGACCTGGAATCTGAGGCTGCTGCTGTTCTGGGGAGAAGAATCAGGGCAATAAGAGTGACTAACCTGAGTGACAGATGAGGAAGGTGATCACATGCTCTACCTGATAGACAGGCAGGTGCCATGGAGCTTGGGACAGAGTGGCCTCAGGCCTTGAGTCTCTCTCCAGAGCCCCTCAGACCCTCCTGGGTCTCTTACCTCCTTCCCTTCCATTGACTTTGTACTGGAGCAGAAGTTACTGTTGAGTGTATAGTGGTTCCTCTTCATTGTCCTGCCTGAAGTCACCTTTTCACCCATCCAGACCTCCCTAAATCACCCAAGTCGCCCCCTGGGACCCTCTATAATCCACCCTATACACTGCAGCCAGAGGGAGGGGTTGTTTCAAAATGCAAATCTGGTTATGTAATTCCCTTGCTGAAAACCCTTCAATGGCTCCCAGCACCATCGGGATAATGTACAATCATGGCTTTAGCATACATTATTTTTCTTTAGATCTTTTAAGAAACAAAACATTGCAGATACTGTTGAAATCCACTGTACGCTCTTCTCCACCTCCATTTTTCTTTTTTGAGGTAATTAGTGGCAAACTCTTCTTTGGTAAATTTAAATTTTATTTTTGAAATTGTTGACTTCTATTTTGGGCCACAGTTCTATAGGTCTTAATGGATGTGTAGTGATGCACACAGCATCACTATAACCAGAACACTAAAGAGCTCCACCACTCCCCGGTGTGCTTATGTGTAGTCATTCTGCTCTCCCTAGCTCCTGAAACACACAGTTTTATTCCATACCTCTAAGGTTTTCTTTTAAAGAGGCAACACAAATGGAATTATACAGAATGGGGCCTTTGAAATCCATCCAAGTGGTTGCTTGTATCAGAAGTGTCTCCTTTTTATGGTTAAATGGATTCTGTTGCAGGAATAAAACATGTAGTAGGACACAACTTTGTTTCCACTCTCATGGTGACATGGCCCCTCTGTCTCCTGACACTTGTGGATGTTTTCCCTTCTTCTGGGGATAGTCCTCCCTCATGGGACTGCCAAACTCCTTCTTCAGATACCAGTTTGAGTACCAAGTTCCTGGGGAGACCCCCTCAGACTCTAGACATGACTAATCTGCCCTTCCAAGGTGGTCTTGCCCATAAAGTGCTTCTTCCATGAACTTGGTCCTCACCCTTTTGGGTAGTTTTTGGATAAATCACCTAAATTCTTCACTAATCTGTGAGCTCCTGAGGGCCAGTGTGCTGTTCACTGCTATGTTTCTATCACCTGGCAAGTTCCAATCAATATGTGTTGGATGGATGAATGTAATATTTGCTTTTGTAACCCTAAGAACTAGTATTATACTTAACATTCAGTAAATTGCAACCAATGTCTGATGGATTAATGAAGAATTGGGTTTCCAGGTCCATCTCTCAAAGGATGCTTGCATTCATTTTATTTTTGTCTGCAGTACCCAGACAACTTTGGCAACTCTTCCTACTATTCTGAATCACCGGCCTCTTTTCTTCCAAAGCAAAGAAAAGAAATTGAGGTAGCTCATATTGATGGTACAGTATGACAAGATAAAAACATAGATAAATGATCGGGTTGAAATAAAGTAGTGGAGGAACAGGAATAAGAGACATAAGGAAAAGCTAGAGCACAGAAATTCATGCCATAAAATCTGAGCTTCCTAGCCACCAAAGACAAGGGGGAAGCCATCAGTAACAAATTTTGCACTGCCCATAAATAAAAATTATACCCATTTCCACGGAGAAGCTGAAGCTAAGGGAAATTCCACAAGTGAGACTTCAAAATAGGACACAGGCAATTTTTTAAAGTACCTTTCTGACATGCAATAGCTAGACCCATGAGATATTTCTTCAAGCATCTCCTCAGTGCAAACTTAAAACAGTATGCTCAAACACAAGGCAGTAAATTTGCTTCTATGAGGAGTGAAAAGCCTTTGGTGCTGATGCACAGCTCTGATTGTCTGGCTTGATTCAGAGATAAAATCTACTACACCTATAGGAGTAAATGGGCCGTGTGTCCTTCCCATAATCCTCCATGAATATTATTTCTTGCGCCTGAGCTTTTCAGGACAGCCAGCAGCAATTTGCGTTTATGTTTCCTAGAGAGGGTGTAGAGTGCTGGCATTCCGTGTTGTCAACACAGAGTAGTTCCACATCCTTCCTACATCAACCAAGTGGGCAGCAGGACTGGCATGCACTTATGAGATCAAGCAGCCTAACCAAGGCTCTTACCTGAGCAGGCTACCATGTACCTGCCCCACTCACTCAGGTGGGCCACCTACATCAGAGAGCTCATGAGTCAGCAGCTGAGGCCTCTCTGCCACTCCTACGCCCTAGGAATATGCAACACCAGAAAGATCTCTTTGGAGAATCTGGCTCAGTTTCAGGAGGGTTTGAAAAAGAGGACCTTAACAGAATCCCATTAAATATGAGAATGTCAGCTGACATTGGGATACAACATTCATTCCCATCTTATGGCCTTTTTGCTGTGCTCACAGATGCAGAGCAGGAGGTAGGCTGAGAAAGACTGAAGAAGGGCATAGAAGATAGGTGGGAGGAAGCTCACCTTCAGCACAGGCTCTACTCAGGAAAGAGAACCTGCGGAGGGGGTCTCCAGCAAGAGAACTAGAGCCCACTGCCACGTAGAGGCTTGGGATAGATATAGGGGGAGCCGGTGAAAAAGTACCAGAAGGGTGGGAAAATATTCTTGTGGGTCACTAAAGATTACTGTTGCTGGGCAACCAAAGACGATAAGTTGTAGTTAGGTCACGCATCTGCTCAACTGTCCTTGGCACCTACCCAGAGATAAAGGTTAACAACTGTCTCTTTGTCAGTCTTTGGGGTTGAGTGGGGAGTTTCCAGTAAGCCACCTGAGAGGGAGAGAGGGTCTGGTCTTAACATGGCTGCCCTATGTTCACCCTAACAGGCTGGGAAAGGCTTACCAGTGTTCCCATTTTACAGATGAGACAAAATGACTTAGGGGGTTGAATGGGCTGCCTGAAGTGACTGGGCACAACATGTCAGAGCCAACACTAGTTTTGCTGGACTCAAATCCTGTGGTCTTTGCAATCTCTCTGTAAGAGACTAACAGTGTGCTCATGTGGTATGACAATTTCCTAGAAAAACAACATAGAGAGGCAATCTTTATGTTTAGAACAAGAAGGAGTTTCCAACTATAATAAAAGGATTTGGAGATATTTCTGCCAGGGTGAGTTATGAGTCATGAAAACAGGCCACCGAGGGAGACTCTGAAATTTTCTTATTCATAACCTTTAAAAATGTGAATGCTCTTGGTCTTAGAACAATTTTAGGACTCTCCCATTCAGAGACACCCATGTCTCTCTTGGATTTTTTTCTGCCTTCCCCTTATCCTTCTGAAGCAAAGCCTGGGCATGCAAGGGGAGCCATTCTGGGGACCTGCCATCAGTTATTCATTCTTTCAACACTTGTTGAGCCTGACCAAAGCTGTATCAGAGTCTCAGCAGGAGACATTTGTCACTTCAGAGAGTGCCAATGAAGGACTCTGTGAAGGGACAAGTTACAGAGGTGTGAGGAGGCTAAGGGAACCAAAAAGGCATGGTGAAAGATCAGAGAGCAGAAATATCAGGACAGCTGGAAGGAAGAGGGATGCAGTTCACGAGCTTGAAATTGGGGAAGAGAGAAGGTTGAGTGGCAAGAAACCCCTCCTCTCTTTCCACCTCTCTTCTGAGATCTCTCTGATGCCTTCATGAACCACAGCCAACACAGCCATCGTCAAGAGAGCCTGGTAGGTTCCATAGCCTCCTGAGGCCACAGCAGGTGGAAAATGAACCAGAGTGGGCAGAGGGCAAGTGGAGAAGGACCCATCCAGTGGGAACAAAATCCACATGGTTGCTGCCCTCTTCTGAATTTCTTCTTAATGGGGAGGCCGGACAAAGACTCTATAAGCAAATAGGACACATCACCATAGCAGTAGCAATGAGAACTATGGAGAAAAACCAAGGAGGGCGAGAATCTGGAGTGGGAAGGGAGCTATTTTCAACAGGGAATCCTGGGAGGAAGTGACACGATGCAGAGACCTGACTGGGACTGGTCCATAATTAAGGGCCTGGCTGCCCAATTCCAGAAAGGAGAGCGATAACCCCATCTGGACAAAGGCAGGGGGGTAGAAGTGAAGGTTGGATCTACAGTGTCACCCAACCCCTTATAAAGGGCCTGTGAGATACCCCAGAGGAAGAAGCCCCTGGGGATCTCTGATGCTGAGCGCCAGCCCAAGAGCATCTGCTGTCGTGCAGGCACATCACACACTGCATGCACCACCATGGCAACAGACTTCTTCTGAATGAGGTGGAATCGTGTCACTGAGGTGTGCGGGGGGCTTCGGGGCTCACTCAGTGAGAGACAAGTGTGGGGAGGCAGGCCGCTGTTACCAAATGCTAGGCAGTGACCCAGAAAATGCTGCAGACTCCTGTGGCTTCTCCTCCTAGTGTTGGGAGACAGTGGCAGCTGGTGGACAGGTGGTGGAGCACCCACACTCAGCTATGGTTGTCTCCACATGGTCTCAGAGCTCTGGAGTCAGCTATAAACGGTACTGTGAGGGACCCGCACCTACCTCCTTCCAACTCGCACACGGACTCTTTCTCTCTCTCCCTTTCCCTCTTCCTCTTCCTCTCTCTCTTTTTCCTGTGTGTGTGTCAGGATTGCACAAGTGCATGTAGCTGAAATACAAAACAAATACAATCTGATTCTGGGAAGACTTCCTGGAAGAAGTAAGATTTAAGCTGAAGAAGGCAGAAGAGTTAGAGCAAGGAGCAAGCTAGCCTGGGAGCAGGAACAGAGAGAAGTTCAGAAGCACTAGAACAAAAAGTGGGAGAGGTCCTGGAACAGGGATGAGAGGAGTGGCAGCAGTGAGGAGACCCAGGTCACACACATTCTCCTCTGGTCCCTCCTGTGAACTCCTGACTGGGAAAGGGACAATCACTCTTATTTCAGGAGAGCTTTACAGTTTGTAAAATGCTTCTGTGCTTGTTTTCATGGGGTTCTGGGTCAGAACTATGAGGGACAGCAGGGTTGGGACAGAGGCTTGTTGACAATGAGAGATTTGTTCCAGGACATGCCACACACAAGGATCAGCACTGCAGTGCTGCAGTTTTAACTCCAGTCTGACTCTTATCTCACCGCTATGTGTTGTCCCCTCCCTGGTGGCACAAGCAGCACCACCTGTGCATCTGCAGCCCTAGTCTGCAGCTAGGACGGGACTGGAATCAACTGAACCCCACTGCTAACCTGTAAGACCCGCGCACGCATGTGTGCTGTGCGCATGCTCAGTTGCCAGGAGCCCCGCCCCTCACCCCCTCCCTTCCCCCTGGCATCCAGCTTCCCAAGGCTTTGGTTCTGGATTTCCATTCTGCCCTGTTCCCACTTAGGCCACGTGTCCCTGAACGGTCCCCAACACTGTGTCCTAGGTGGTCTTTCTCTTCCCAAGGTGACAAGAGGTTATAAGTTTTTGGGTTTGAAAATCCCATTTTATGGTCATTTTTGCTGTTACTTCCCACCTGTCTGCTTTTATTCCCACTTTTCTCCACACTGTGACTCCTCTGTGGTTTCTTTCCTCCCTCACTCTGGGGGCCCTATGATGTGGTTGTGTTCTCCATCCTTTCTCAGACTCTGTCTCCCTTTCCCTATCTTTGCCTCTCTATTCCTCCTACACTCTCCTCTCTAAGTCCATCCCCTCAGGGTCATCCTCTGACCTCCACAGCAGCACATCCCCTGAGAGAGGATCCCAGACCCCAGAGGAGCTGGCCTGAAGGGAGGGCTTGGCCTTCCTTCCAGACCAATGTGTCCGGGAGCCCAGATTGAGAAGGCTTCAGGACTCAACTGCCTTTGAAGCAGGAGGGGAAGGAGGAGAAAGCCTCACTCAGAATGTAGGAAAGAGCAGCTATTAGTCACCAGAGGGAGAAAAAAAAAAGGAATTGGTCAAACAGCAGGGGGTCCAAGCAAGCTCAAGCAGCCCAAATCAGCCCTGAATTTAATAAGGGGACAGGAATTAGAAGCAGGCAGGAAAAGACATTGCTGCAGGCCAGCTTCCCTCCCTCCCAAAGCCAGAGTGAGGAGGAAAGGTGAGCCCAGCCCTAAGGCACCTGGGTGGAGCCCAGTTTTGTCTTTAGAAGCTGGGGAGTGAGGGGACAGGGTGTGGGGGGAGATGTAGGCAAGGAAAGAAAGGGACACGCAGGCGCTAGCATTCCTTCTAGGCTTTTCTAAGGCTCCACATCCCTTTGGCATCCCAGTAAAACAACAGACTGTGGGGTCCTTGCTAGCTGATTGCTTGTCCTTACTCCAAGTCTTAACAAAGTGCAGTGACAGGGACAAATGTTATTTAATAAGTTCATCTGTAGGTGTCAGACTCTGGGTAAGTGCCAGAGATCAGAGGTGAATAATGCATGGTCCTTGCACTCTAGCTGTTCACAATCTAGGAGACTCACACACACAAAATGATTCAAGCCAGTGGATGAGCACAGTAAAACCAGTTGCTGTAACACCCTTGGGTGGCCCAGCTGTGCTTGGAGGGCAAGGATTGCTTCACAGAGAACAGTCCTTTGAGAGTCTCAGAAGGCAAGGAAGAGTTAGCCAGGCAGAAGGGGAGAGGGGAATTCTAGAAGAAAGAACATTGCTCCAACCTTGGAGCCATTCATAGATGTGGTGTGTTTGTGTAAAATGAGGGCAAGTGGGAGAAAGAAGGAAAAAGGGACTGGCTGATGGCCTGTCCCCTCTAGGGCTCTGGTGGACAAGCAGGCAGCCCTATCTGCCAGCCTGTCTCAACTCCTGCCATTATCTTCTGAAAACCCTGTCTGAACCACATGTATGCCCCGACATTGTCAAGCCAGGAGCAATTCCTTGAATTTTGTGTTTTCTTCTGCTGGCACGACTCAGGTCTTGCTATTTTCTCTGTCCAGAGTTTTCTCTGTCTAACATTTCCCGAAGTTTTCAGAAGTAAGCCCATTACAGAATGACTTGCTTGACCATGTCCCTCTTGCTTGACTCAGTTACAGTCTAAGGCCCCCATATCCTGGTCTGTACTACAATTGGAGCATTTATCAAACTATATTATTTGTATGTGGTTGTCCTTTAGAATGGTAGAAACTAGCCCTATCTTCCTTGTATCCTCAGTGACTTCCAGTTTCCAGCACACAATAGGTGTTAATAAATATTTGATGAAAACATGGATTGGTCATTAAAAATTGTTCTAGCCTTGACCTAGTAATCTGAATTCTAGGACTTTATCTTAAAGAAATATTACAGAAGAAGGCAAAAGACATGTGCACTCAGATATTCATTGAAGAATTATCTTCATTAGTAGAAAACTAGAAGCAAATCTAAATGCTGACAATAGGGGAATCGTTAAGTGAGTTACAGACTATCGTACCACCATTAAAAAGAAGAACTACTGAGACTCTGTAACGATGTAGAAAATGTTTCCCACACAATCTATGGTTTTTAAAAAAATGGCATACAAGTTGTCTGTTCACTCTGATTGTAATTATGTGAAACTAAAAGCAAGGACTAAAAGAGAATATACAAAAAAGAAAATTAGTTGTTGGATTGGGTTTAGTCAACTGAAGTGATTTATTTTCCTTCTTTAAAATTCCTTTTAATGCTATTATGATAATATTTATGTGGAGAAAGGAAATAGCGATTCAGCTTATGAGCCATGCAATCTAAGGTTTTGTCTCTAAGAGGGAGCTTGAGGAATACATTGTCCTTCTGTACGGCAGCCTCAAAAATCTACAGCGAGCCCTCAAGTGCTCTGGCTTTCCCCATTTTGACCCTGTGAGTCACAACATATCACTTTTTGTGTTTTCAATTCCTGATAGTATAAATTTGGGTTGTATCTATTTTCAGCTTCTTCCATCCCAGGCCAAGAAAGCCCTGTCTTTAGTAAGTCTGTTCCCTATTACCACCTTCATTGCTTTGGTTATTCTGTAATTCTTACCTGCACCTGCTCCTTGTCTATTGTGGTATCTGCATCTTAATTGTTTGCTAAATGCTTTCCATGTGCCAGGTAAGGTGATCAGCCATCCTTATTTCCCTGGTATCATTCTGATTTTAGTTAGAACTGAATGTCTGGTGTCTTGAAAAATTGTTCAGTTCCAGACAAGCCAGGATGATTAGTCACCCTGGGATCGGGCTTCACATTATATGGCAGGGTTTAACTTATGAACCAGATGGCTAAGTTCCTGCCCTCAAGGACCTTATATCCTAAGATGTGGGAAATGACCAAAAAATTAACAGGTAATTTGATATGCTGCTGAAAAGGTTGGTACAACTACTGTGAATGCATAGATAAAAGTAACGATTTTTCTCATGCATCTGTGGATGTATGTGAATCTGAGCATGTGTGTGTGTTTGGGGCAAGAAATGGTCCACAAAGGAGATGACATTTGAACTAGACATTAGAAAAAGTGTAGAAAGTCTTCAAGCAGACAAATGGATTCTCAGGTCTGGTCCTGCGCGGCGTTCTCTACGTGATCACCCTGTTACTTTCTCCAAGAGAAGACTGTTCTTTAACATCCAACATCCTTTGTGTGTGACCCACCAGTTAGCCGTTTTTGTCATCTGCTCACTGGGTTCTAGTCTTCTAACAGAAAGGAGACCAGCCATGGACCCCACCCCTCACCCCATTCTCAGTCATATTTGCCGTATAGACGTGCATACCCCAAGAGTCAAGTCCAAATGCTTCCTTATTGCTCTCCTGTGGTATCACATCCTCTGTGCTTTTCATACCAAATGCTTGCAACTCTTTCAACAAGGGGGTGGGGTGTGAGATGTATGAGGAGCAGGGATTGTTACATACTGAATTGTCTTCTTCCAAATTTCTGTGTTAAAGCCCTAACCCTCGATATGGCTGTATTTGAAAATAGGCCCTATGAGGAGTTAATCAAGGTTAGGTGAGGTCATAAGAGTGGAGGCCTAATCCAGTAGAACTGGTGGCCTTATAAGAAGAGGAAGAAATACTTGGAATTTCTCATTCTCTTCTCACACACAGGGGAAACCCATATGAGACACAAGGAGAAAAATGGCCTTCTATGAGCCAGGGAGAGAACCCTCACTAGGAATTGAATTTGCCAGTACCTTGATCTTGGACTTCTAACATCCACAAAATAAATTTCTATTAAGCCTCCCAGCCTAAGGTATTCTGTCATGAATATAGGTGAGAAAACTGAGATTCAGTGGCCAAGGTCCTTGTACAAAGTCACACACCTGCTCAATGAAAGACCCTGGCCTCAAACCTGTGACTCTTCCACCCCATACCATGGAACAAGGACCCATCACTTGAATCAACCTAATGCATCCTGCTATCTCCACCTTCTGCCTGCAGGAGTGTCTTCTCATTGTTGTCCTGTGGTCAGGGAGCATGTGTCCTAGGGTGAGAGAGGAAAGCTCAGAGCTATTCATTTGACAATTGCTCCTTTCAGTCCAGATTTGTTTTTTGATTTGTTTTCTGTTTGTCTTTTCTTCTGGGGAGGGAGGGAGAAGTGGGGGAGCCTAGCTTTTTCTACAAGCTCTGTGTTGATTCTCCTTCTGTTGTGTGGGGATTTTAAATGACGAGGCTTTGATTTTCTTGCCTCCTTGGGAGACTTGGGCAATTTTTTAAAAACACACTGGCTCTGGTAGTACATTTCTGCTTGACTTTGCCTGCTGAGGAATCCAAGGGCCTCAAAGCAAAGACCATGACTGTCTGCTTTCTTTCTCCCCACCTGATATGGGGCAAATGAAAGGCCCCATATTACTGGAGTTGGGTGTGAATGCCAGAGAGACTGCATGTGAGGGAGAAAGCGCCAGATGTGAAGGGTAAGCCTAGGCAGGGTGTCTGTTATTCTGCAGTGGCGTACTTGGGCTTGAACATGCAAGCATGTGCTCCTGGCTAGACAAATCATTACGTGGTCAGAAAAGGAGGTCAGCAAGCATGAATTTGCTCTTGGTCAAGTGCATACAGTTGAAAGAAGGAGATGCTGAACTAAATTATGTATGTGCTCAAAGAGGTGGCATGTGGCGACATAGGTCAGTCACATGTACCTGGATATATGCACTTCTGTAAGATCCTAGGTGTGATGACCTCTGTGAAGCACATAGTCAGTGATTTCCCAGGAGCAAGTGTGTAAATGTGTTGATGTCAGATGAAACTGTGAGCATGTGCTCTCATGGAAATATGTGTGGGACCTGGATAGCACATCGGGAGACTTGAGTTCAAGTCTCCATACTACCTCTGCCTCTGGTAGTATGCAGGAATGAGCAAAGATACAAGTGCACACACTTGTGTTTGCCTCTGTGAGCATAAGAGCACCTCAGGTGTCTCTTTGTGTTGGTGTGCTTGCACATTCTTGAGCATGTGTGGGTGAGGCTCCCAAGCACACATTTCAACAGAACATGGGACAATGTAGGGCCACGTTTGCAGGGTGCTCCAGTGTTTGGGCTTGCTGTGTTCACAGCCCTGGAGAATTTGAGACAACAATGACAGCAACAAAGAGGAATGGAAAGTGGTGTGCCTCCCGCATGCATTTCTGGAGCTTCGGGAATAGTCCTATGATTCCAGCAGTGTGCGTTACCATGGCTATAGCTAAAAAGACATGGCTGGCTCCTCTGTTTATTTTTAAATCCCCATCTCAGCGACACCCCTTCTGAATGCCACTCCCTCAGCACATTCTTCTCTCTCAGATCAGAAGCCGAGAGCCCAATTCCCTTCCAAGCTCTTGGAGGGACCTAGGAGGGTGACAACCCACCTACCCTCTCCAAAGCCAGGTGTATCTGGGGCTTAGGAACACAGGGCTCCTGGAAAACTAGAGAGTTCGGTAGAGATGGTCAGCTTCCCACTTGCTTTCAGGTGTGAGTACCTGGCCCAATTTAGGATTAACTGGCTGCTGGGACTTAGGAGGAGGAGTCCATACAGAGAGTGTAAACCACTGATTTCTGATCCCTCTAGCTTAGGCTGGGGAGAAAGGGAGATGGAGAAACTGCAGGCAACAGGGCCTGGCCTTGTGTGGGCCTTCATACCATCTCAAACACCCCTCCTTTGGCTTCTTTGTGCAGCTTGTGATTGGGTAAGGAGAAGGCTGGAGGAACTGGGCATTGCCATTAAGGAGTAGGAAGGCTGGGCAAGCCTGAAGTTGGGGTACCGACCCTGCTCACAGGGGTACTGCTTGCTAAAAGCAGGGTAAAATTGGTGCAGTGGCTCATGCCTGTAATCCCAGTTACTTGGGAGGTGGAGGTAGGAGGATCAAGGTCCCCGGCTGGCCTGGGCAAAAAGCTCAGGACTCCATCTGAAAAAAAACTAAAGCAGAAAGGGTGCAAGGTGTGACTCACACTTGTCTAGCAAGTACAAGACCTTGAGTTCAAATTCATACACTGCCAGAAGAGAAGACAGGTTAAATTGAGGCCCAAGTCACCAGTTCCCTGTGTACTTTAGCTAGACCAGGCTGCACTGGCAGCCCCAGCCCTAGGTACAAAGGACAATAGGTAACAAAACAGCTAGGGCACACCTGAACACCCAACCCACCACAGGCAATGGACAGCAGCTTCCTGGCTTCTTCCTCGGGCAGTGAGCCTCCTGGGGGCAGGGACTGTGTCCTTTCAGGCTCTACCTAACCCTGCTTCTTCCTGGACAGTGGCCTGCTGGAGTGAAGCCTGGTTATAGCAGGTGCTCAGTGAATTAAACACTCACAGAATTAAGAGCCCCAAGCTGGGAGGACACAAGCCTGAGCACTTCCCCACAGGATGTGGACTGCATGGAGGCCAATTCTTTACTTTCACTCAGCATTACTTTCTTCCTCTGAAAAATGAAAGGCTTAGATTGAATTATTCCTACATGTCCGGCTCTGACATTTCTTGATTCTGTTAGCTAATTGAATTGGATGGACATTATGGAGCTGGTTGAACAATGGGCTAATTTTTCTTTGAACATTAACAAGATCCCCCAGCAGTGTCACAGTCAGGTCAGCAGAAAGCAAAAGGAAACAGCCACACCCTCTCTCCTTTCACATTTGAACAGGTTCACTAAGCCATTCTGGTAACCAGCATGGAGAGTATGAGGTGTGGGTTCAGTCTGCCTATGAGTTTTCTGGAGGCTGGAATGCTTTAATCACTAGCTGGTTCTTTAAGCTAAGGTGGCCAGGAGTCACCTTTGGATAGTCACTGCAGCCGCTCTGCCCCTTCTGCTTTGGGGGAGCTATAGAAAAGGTCTGAGTTTGAGAAGCAGGTCTGACTCCTGCTATAGAAACAAGCAACTAAGGTAAGGGCTTAGACACTAGAATTCTCTCACTGACTCCTAGCTTCTTGGGTCACCCTCTCCATAGTGGTGTATTCCTTTCTGATTGATATTATGGGTTGAATTGTGCCTCACTAGAATTCATACACTGATGTCCTAATACCCAGGACCTCAGATGTGACTTTGTTTGTAAATAGGGTCTGTTCAGAGATCATTATTTCAGGCGATGCCACCCTGTAGTAAGATGGACCCTTAATCCAATGTTGTAAGTGTTCCATGCACAGGAGAGACTTGAACACAGAGACTCATAGAGGAAGAATGTTATGTGCAGATGAAGCCAGGGTCAGGGTTCAGGGTCTGCAAACCAAGGAATGCCAAAGACTGCCAGCAAAACATCAGGACAGGCTTGGGCAGATGTTCCTCACAGCCCTTGGGAAGAACCAGCCTGCCCACACCCTGCCCTGCAACCTCAGCCTCCAGAACTGTAAGATAGCTCTCTGTTGTTTCAGTCTGCGGTATTTTATCACTGCAACTCTCTCTAACCGATACAGTAAGAGATCCTACATGCTAGAGAAAACCTCAAATTTAGCCACTCCCTCCTTGATACCTCCCTCAAACCCACCACACCCACCATGCCACCTTGGTCACTGTAACAACAGGTAAATATACTCAAAGAGCAACTTTTCCTGTCCACTTCAGCTTCATAGCTTCTATTATCTATCAGCAGGAAGTCCTTCATTCTATCCCACCTAAATCCCACCTGCCATAGGGCCAGCCCATTCTGTCTTATTTCGAGACAATGATTAACCAGAACCGCACCTCCAGAAAGCAATTCTTTGTTGTCTAAAAGTTGCACATGAAATCTCATTCCCACGAATGCTGACAGCTCCCACCCTCTCGTTCAAGGTAAACCTTCCACACTTAGCCCCACCCCATGTGCACACTCGAGTCCTTCAAAGATCCCCGTGTAGTGACCTTTTCTGCACATCCCAGAGCTGTGCAGAATGGGGCCTCCTTCCCCTTCTCCAGCCCTCACCCCATCCCTCCCCCGAGTCCTGGACCCTCAACACAGTCCTGAAAGACATCACTTGTTTGTGTGCATGTCCATTGCCTTGTCTCCAAACACAGCGTGGAAGGAAGTCGTAAGGACCTAGACGCAGCGGCTGCGAAATCACAGTGACCGATGAGAGGGCCTGATTGCTTGTGCATAGCTGCTGAAAGGGGTCTTGACATTTTAAGTGCTCGTCAGAGTGAGGAATGACAGCGGCAGACAATGAGACACTTCCTCTTTGCCTTTTGCTGGCTATTAATAAGTGTTTCTGATTCTGCAGATGTGGGAGAGATTCTGGGCCACTGGGTTGGGTGTGCTGTGTGGGTTTTTTTCTCACTTTGTCTTTCTCCCCATCCCTTCTCTCCTCCCTGTCTCCCCCTCCACTTGCTGCCTGTTTCCTTCTCTCCTAGGTGCTGCTGGCTGTTTGTCTTGGAGGTGTATTTGTGAGTGCCCAGGGAATGGCCTTTGGCAGCTGGCCTCAGATCTGCTCTTGCTTTCTGCTGGAATTCAGTCCCTGAGTCTCTGAACCTGGACCAACTGCCAAATCCCACTCACTTCCCTAGGGCTGGTCAGGAGTAGAAGGGAGATGAGGGCTGGCCGAGGAACTAGAGTGGGTGTGAGGCTGGCAGTGGGAAAGGGGCTCACAGAAAAGGCAGTGCAGGGGCCATTAAGACTGTCTGTGGACGCGGCAACCAAGGAGCAAGGCTTGGGACAGAGAGCACAGAGAGATCTGGGATTTAGATTTCCTCCTCTCTCCCTCCCTGCCTGCTGCTGGGTCATTCCATCAGCACTAACCTCAGGGAAGGCACCAGTGGCTATATGCTCCTTCAGAGCCCAGGGAGAATGCTGTGTGACTGAATGCCAGAGGGGACCATTTGGTATCCCACACTCCCTGTCTACTTCCTAGGTTCATGGTTCTCAAATCCACCCTCTTCCCAAATTAGGGTGATAAACATGGATGAATCCAGAATTGAGTTCTTTTTCTCGGTGCTAACCCTGGGGCAATAAGAGAACCAGGACGCTTAGTCACTCTCTTTCAAATCACACTCATGACCCCTGACTTGGCTCCTGATGCCTCTTCTTTCCAGGCCCCTTTGTGGCTTTAAATTCATGCTGTTTGAACAGGAAGTATGCCATGAACTGATGCAGAGGCTGAGCTGGGAAAGAATCCTCAGACTACAGGGGCGTGACCTGCTCATCCCAGCAAAGGAACATGAAGGAGATGCCTAGCCTAGAGATGCCTTCTAACTGTGGAGTCCCCGGCTCTATGGGGAAGCAAGGCTTAGGGTAGCCACATACAACTAGGAGCATCTCCCTGCTCTCAGGGCCACCTGGCACTCTGCTCCCTGTGTCCTCGTCCCTACCACCTCCCTTCCGTCAGCCACTCCCCTCTAGCCTGGCTTCATCAGAGTCCAGATCCAAAAACCTTACCCCAAGCCCTCAGCCTTTGGATCTCCTTATTCTGATTCAATTACATACACAATATGAGCTTTGCAAACAGAAAATTACACGCTGCAATAATTGAATCCTTTCCTGGACTTGAAGCTTGCTGGACTGTGGTGTGGAGAGGCTCCCAGATACAGAGCCTTGCCCCAGGCCCCACCTTCACTTAGCAAAATCATAACTAACATTTAAACATCATTTTATAGATAATGGTGCTTCTCTCTCCACCATCTCCCTTGAATTTTACAGCTATGTGAAGTAAGTAAGATACAACAGCTGGCCTTCGACATCTGTGGGTTCTGTATCCACAGACTGAAATAACCATGGTTGGAAAAAATTGCATATGTACTGAATGGGTTGTAGATTTTTTTCTGGTCATTTTTCTCTAGACAAAATAGTTTAACCACTATTTACATGGCATTTACATTGATTGGGTATTTTAATAATATAGAAATGATTTGAAGTATATGGCAGGATGTGCACAGGTTACCTGCAATGCTACAGCATTTTATATAAAGGATTTGAGAATTCACAGGGGGGTCTTAGAACCAATCCTCCGTGGATAGCAAACTCCCTTATTGTTATTATGTTTCATTCCCTCTTTATAAATGAGAGAAGAAAATAATTATAAGAGTGTTTAAAGTGACATAACAAATAATTGTTTCACAGTCAAAATCTAAGTGCAGGTTTTCTGATACACATTTCAAGTTTTTCCAAGCCCAGCCTGATCCCCATTGTCTTCCAGCCCCAGTCAGCACATGGGCCTGGTTATCTTTGTCTCTTATGATTCATGGGTAAGGGGATGATGACTTCACTCCCACAAGCCCATATCCATGAGTGTTCAGAGCTGTGTCTATGATTGAACCTGTCACCAATCACAAACCAGCCACTATTTCAAAACCCATGAGAAATACAAAGATAATTATTGGGCACTCTAAAGAGAATTTCTTCCCATGTTGGTCTACCAAACGTTTCCCCTCTTGCACCAACAAGGCAACTACTTTTATTTCATTTTCCCCGCAATTTCTTTAAAATAAAGCCAAACATGAATTCCCCAGACACCTGCAGTAATCATGGCTTGAGCTGCACCTCACTAGTGTTCCTTCCACCAATGCTATTTGTCCTTTTACTTGACCTTCACAAAGATGAATGAAACTGGGACTATACTTACCTTCTAGAGATGGGGAACAGGGCCCTAGAGCAGCAAAGATGTTCCCCAAGTCCCTAATTCCTGTACAGACTAGAACCCAACTTTATCAACAGTCTTAATCACTGCCCTACCCAAATGCCTAGGGAGGCAGTGCTTTCCTTCATCCCTAGTTCAGACCAGCTTCTTTTTTGAACTGGACTATTGTGTTCCCTCCTTAATCATCTCCTTGATTTTGGCCTTACCCCCATTAAATCCATCTGCCATACTCAGCTAGTTCTTAAGTAATTTAAGAAATATCTCTGACAAAGCTAGGCATGGACTCCAAGAAAAACTCCATAGTCCCCAATACTTGCAGGCAACTGAAAGTTCAGGCCCCGTGGAGTATTGTACAAGTTACCCACTCTGTGATCCTACCTTGTCTCTAGAGCCCCATCTTCTGTGTCTTTCTCTTCTGCATTATTCTCTACAGTCTTGCTAAACTGCTTAGAATTTCTTTACTACCAACAGCAGGAGGTTCCCCATTCCATTGTTTTTATGTACACATCTCCATTTCCCTGGAGTGCCCTTTCTACTTTGCTGGGCTTCATCTTACTTCTTTGTCAGGCTCACCATCCTCTCCAGAAATCCTTTGTGAACCTCCTTTGGCTCTGACTTCTATGCTGGGATTCCATTGCCCCTGGGGCACAACTCTTAGAAGACAGCTACGTCTTCCTATGTGAGAGCCCTACACAAAGCCCTACCCAGCAGCTAACACAGTTCCTAGCTCATAGCAATCAATCATTAAGTTTTGTTGAAAGTCCTTCCATCAACAGGTTAGCTGGGTGCTAGAATCATGATAGTATTCTAAATACCCAGCCACAGAAGATTTTTTACAGGTCCTCTGACACAACATAAAAAGAGTTTACATTGACTTATCATAAGTGGCTCATGTGGATTGGAGTTGTATGTACCCAAGGAAAGTCTAGAGCTGCAGAATAATTCCAGAACAAGAAAGTCTTTTCTTATGCATCACCAGTGTGTCACTGATTTTCTAGATGGTTCTAGAAAATAGGAAGGAAAATTTGAGATAAGTGCAAAGTTTGCCTGTGAGCCTACACTACCCAGCCAAACAGGTAGCAAAGTCAGAGAAGCCAACATCTTCCCTCCTAAGAACCTGACAGGTCCAGAACCCTGGACAAATAAAGACATGTACTGTGATCCAGATTAAAAAGAAAACAGTTAATATCGCAAACATTGTCAATTCTCTGCAAATAAATCTATAAAAATTAAATGTATTCCCAATAAATATCCAAACAAGATTTTTCATAGAACTTGACAAGCTAATTTTGAAAGGAAAAGTAAACATCAAGTAAATCAAGATAATTAAAAGAAAGGAAAAGGAAGGGGGTCTTGCCCTCTTAGAGATCTAAACATACTACAAATTTATAGTACTTAACTAGTAAAACTCAGTGATAGTGGCTTGGAAAGAGACAAACAAGGTGGATAGACTAGAATGCCAACTCCACAAGCAAATATATATATATTCATAGGCATGCAATAAATTTTAGAAGTAAATACATACAGGTGGCGTTTTACATCAGTGGCACAACAAATTAAAGTGGGGAAATTTACTATTTGTGCATTGAGAGAAAAAATAGGTTCTTAGAGCCAGGTACTTGTGGCTCATACCTATAATCTTAGCTACTTGGGAGGCTGAGATCTGGAGAACTATGGTTCCAGGCCAGCCTGGTAAAAACCATTTGTGAAATCCCATCTTAACAGAAAAAAGCTGGGTGTGGTGGAGTGTTCAGGAAGCATAAAATAGGAGGATTACAGTTCAGGCTGACCTGGGCAAAATCAGGACCCTCTCTCCAAAATAACCAGGACAAAATGGGCAGGAGGTGTAGCTCAAGTGATACAGCACCTGCTTAGTAAGCACAAAGCCCTGAGTTTAAACCCTAGTACTACCCCCCCAAAAAAGGCTCTTTACCTGCTTTTGATCATAAAAATCAATTCTAAGAGATTATAACCCTAGGTGTAAAAATACCTACAATGTTTAAAGAGACTATAGATATTTGTTTATGACCAGAGGATGGAGAGGAAAATCTTATAGGTGAAAATAACCAAAAGATGTATGACAAGGGTTCATAAACTACTGCTTTTGAGCCAAATCTGGCCCACCATCTATTTTTATGAAAAAACAGTTTTATTGTGGCCACCATTTGGTTATGTATTGTCTGTATACCACAATAGTCAAAGTTCACTTGAGTAGTTGGTCACATAGCCTGTATAACTCGCTAAGCCAAAAATATTTACCACCTGGTAAATGATCAGAAATGACAGAAAATATGCTAACCCCTGTCATAGAATTAAAAGATTGATGAAAATAACTACATCAAAAAAATTCAAACATTTTTGCCACAAGGATGATATGAACAGAGTTCAAAAGACAATACACAGACTTGAAGAAAGTATCTATAAGATAGACAGGGGATTATGACGGAGGCTATGTGAAGTCTGCCCTACACAGCAAGGAGTCACTGTGGCAAGAAAGAGACAGTACCCACAGAGTGGTGGGCAGAGGGTGGAGATAGGAAACTCACAGAGAACATTAACATGGCTAATGGAAACACGAATGCACACTCAGCCTCACTGGATTTATCACTCTAGGCCTGCCAGAAAAAGGAGAATAAAACTAGGAACTTGAGAAATTTAATTTAATGAAGGAGCTGTTTATAAAAGTGTGAGCCAGATTTTAAAAAACACAAACAAGGAATGATACAGTACTCTGAGTCTATAATTTAATATTATACATATGTATATATATATATATACATATGATATATATATACACATATGCATTTATGTTACCTGTACAAATATATTTACCACAATAAAATAGTATAAACTCCACCCAAAATTAGCAAGTACACTGTGCAATATTTTGAAATAAATACAAAGACAAAAAGAAGTTGAAAATAAAAGAAGAAAACTGCAAAGTACAGTAAAGCTGGGTGGCTATATTTCTACAGAAAATAAAAAGTTGATTTGGTAGGTGTGGTGACACATGCCTGTAATAACCCCAGTACTTGGGAGGCAGAGGCAGGAGGATCATGAGCTAGAGGCCAGCCTGGACTACATAGAGAGATATTGTCTCAAAAAAGAAAAAATAAAAAGAGATTTCAACACTAGAAATATTACCAGAAATAAAAAAGTTATTATATAATGGATCAATCCATTAAAAAAACCCTTAATAATCTTAAATGTCTATGCACATAATAACAGGGCTTTAAAATACAGAAAGTAAATTAAAGGGATAAATTTATAAATACAGTGCTTATTTTAGCAATTTCTTCTCCAAAATCAATATAGAACAAGTAGCAAAATATCAATAAAGATATGGATGGTTTGATAAACAGGGAGATGTTAACTACTCCCAAGGTTGAAGATATAAGAGAAAGAGTAGAAGCCTGGGAGAACCCTATGAAGAGGGCCACCTGTGAGGAGCTGTGACTTTGAGTATAAATTTACATTTATGTAGATGTCTTTATTTGTATAAAAATATGCACAGGACTGGGGTGTGACTCAAGTAGAGAGCAAAGCTTGAGGCCCTGAAGTCAATCCCCAATACCACCAAAAAAAAAAAATACTATTATTGCTTTGTATATGATACTGTTAAATGTTATTTTATAACTTGCATTATTCATCTAGTAATAGTGTTAGAGAAGACACTTGAATATATTTTAGAAAAATGTATTAATTTATTTGTGAAATTAAAAACTTTACTACCACCTACACCAATAACAACAAAACAAACCAAAAAACACTCTCCCCTCCATACCATCTGGTATGTCTGTTCTAGCATGTACTGTGGTTGGTCTAATTTTAGAATCCACTGTTTTTTGTACCTGCTTCCCCACGTGGATTATACAATCCTTAAGACCATCTATGAATGCCTTCATAGCTGACATTCTTGGCTTTGCTTTCCCATGTTTACACCTTTTGGGCAATTACGGTGACTTGGGGTCCAATCCACAGGTTACGGCAGTGTTGGAAGTATGTGGGTGACTAACCCAAGTTGGGCCAACTGGTGTGCTTTCCTGGAAAATTAGGAACTGGATTATTGAGGAGGTCAGCCTGCAAGATTGCCATATTTTCAACTATGAACATAGGAGAAGCAGAGGAAATTGGTTTTGGACAGAAGAGAAGAAAAAAAGATTTGCAGAAAGGAGCAAAGTAATGAATCCTGCTAGTCAATGAGGACATGATTCTGGTTGACTTCAGCAGCAGCAGTCTTGTACTATTACATAAAAGTTATCCCCGTGTCTTTGTAATAAATGACCATGTTTTTTACTTCCATCTTCAAATGGTGTCTGTCGTTTATAAGCAGAAGAATTCTAATCGTGAGTAAAGAGTGGGCCATTTTGGTACCTCCCTCTGCACCTACCTCATAGCAGAATCTGCTTCGTAGTAGGTGCTCAACAAATGTTTGCTAAATTGGACCAAATGAAGAAATCATTCTTCCCCAGAACCTTTGCAGGTAGTTGCCCAGCCTGTTTTGAGTACTCCCAGTGGTTCTTGAACACCACCTCTAAATACCCCCATGCCACAGATGGGCAGCTCTGGCAGTATCACAGTGGCCCCTGTGAGCCTCTCTTCATCAAGGCGACTCTAAAAACACATGAAGTCTTCTCTTTTCACAGCTGAGCACCCCAGCTCCACTGATTTTTCCCTATAAGGCACGATTTCCAGACCTTTCTTTCCTTGATGACACTTCTCAGGCAAACTCCCGTTTGTCAGTGTCTTGTCTTAGAGTGAAGGGCCCCAAATCGACTCTTCAGCCCTGGCGCTTTGCTGGCCTGAGACTGATAGGCAGGGTTGTGAGAGGTCATAGAAAACTTCACTGGGCTGAGAATTGGTGAGAGTCTGTATTACTTTGTTGAGTATTTAAAAGAGAATTATTATCTGTTGGGACCTACTTGAAAATTACCTCAGTATCTAAACTCTTTTCTATTAAAGGTGTGTGAGTATAAAATTCGTTAATACCTGTAATTTGGTTTGCCGATGTGAAGCCCTAAGTACAAAGTGTTACCATAGCACAAAGCACACATCTCCCCAGTCAATCCCACAGTCCCTCTGTGACTACAAATCACTCACACTCGAGGGGCAGCTGGCATCCCTTGAACTTGGAATTGAACTGCAGACTTTGCAAAGTCAAGTGGAAAGTAAGACTGTCAGAGCATCCCGGAGCTGGGAAGATACCTTAGAAGGATCAGCTAGTCTAATCCCCTCATTTTACAGATAAGCCACCTTAAATCCGTTCTGGAACAAGTGGGGCATTAATAAATAAATAAAACAAAGTAAATTTTACCTATGAGGAAACTGAGACTCAAAGTAGTTAAGTAGCCAACCCAAGGGCACGCACCAGGTTGGGAGTAGAGCCAAGACCTGCCCTCACAGCTCTTTGCTCCGCACCCAGCTCAGTTAGAGGAAGTCGGCGTGCTGTATGACAGCCACAGGATTCTGAGAAGCTTCTTGTCTTCTCTCTGAGAACAGCAGGCACAGACCAAAGGCCATTTGTTAAAAGCCAGAAATCTAGAAGCAGCTGAAGTAATCACAGTTTACAACTAGGACACATCAGCTAGATTGTCCACCTGGAAGTGGTTTCCCAGCTGACCCCCTTCCCCAAAGGCACCCAGGAAGTCAAATCAATATGAGAGTGAAATTCTTCCCTCGTTTTTAAAGGTTGAATCCATGGAACTGTAAGGGGTAGCAATCCATTTGAACACAGTATGGGCTTACATGCATTTCCAGACCTAATTTCTCCACAGACTCCAGAACCTCACCTTCTCCCATGCTAAGACTTCAGAAGACTGGAAACGTTGTCTCTCCATGAAATGATCAGACAGACATGCTTCACCTTTCTCTGATGGCTTTCCCAAGTTTTGGCATCTCTGGTCTGTGGAAGAGAATTTATGTAACCTGGGGGGATAATTAAACCCCTCACTCAGAGTCTTCGCTGATTGCCCTGGGCACACAGTGAAAGCTGACTGCTGTTTGCAATGTGGAAAGATGGATCCTGGTCAGACTGAGCTCCCCAGGAGCATTAGGGGTTGGGAAGACCAGGGATCCCCTGAGCTGAGTTTGGATCCTTCCAGAATTGCAATCTAAAACTTCATTTCCTCCCTGAGAAGTGAGTGACAAGAGAGGGACATGGCAGGGATTTGGAAAACGACATGTGTCAATTACACAATAGCCCATGGAGGAAGTAAGCAAGAAGAGAAGAGATGACCACAAGAGTGTCAGAGAAACCTAGAAGGATTGGACAGCGATTCAAGCCCAAAGAATTCAATCTAGGAGAAAAGCCAAGACTGGCCCCACACCAGCCTTATACCCACTGCCCCAACAGAATACCTCTCTTCCAAACAGAATACCTTTTTAGTTGGTGGCTTTGCTTGGATGCCCAGTTTCCGATGTCTTTCAGAAATAACGTTTATCTGGCTTTGAAGGTCTTATTCTGGGGACATTTCTTATTTTCCTTCTTTCTTCTTTCAAAAAGAAAGGGAAAAAAAAAAAAAAACCCCAGCAGCTTTGACTAGTCTGAGGGTGACACAAATGGCTGATTTTTATGCAATGTTGCAAGTGCCTTTCAGCCACACAATGGCAGGTTCTTTGACAATGTCATGTGTCTATTCAAAACAACCGGCATGCCAGTCAGAGGCCTGGGCGTCTGCACTCTGCTTGTTCTCTGTAGTGATAAGGTATGTTAGATTTTCCCATTCTATCTGAGAAATAATTCTGGTCTTTTAAGTCCCCCTGCTTTTTTGATTATTTTTTTTTTCTCTTGCCTCTGCTGAACAATAGGACCTGTCCCTGTTTGATTCCTTATGTGATGCTAGTGTAGTAACAACTTGAGAAAGAGAGAAAAGGAGAGAGGGGACAGGTGGCGGTTGAGTTGGGGGTGGGAGTGAGGGGAGAACATGATGGCTTAACAGCTCCTGGCAGGTGCTGGCCAAGAAAAGGATGTCCTGATGGAGTGGCTGGAAGAGTAGCACAGATAATTTTGCTGGGTCAATTCTTTTGTTGGAAGCTAGGTATGCAGGAGGACGGGTTAATTACTGGGCCTCTTGATCCCCTGACTGGTCTGCTGCAGCAAGTCCTCTCTCCCTCTTGCAGGTACGTAGCACCAAAGATGAGTAGGTCTGCTTCCTGCCCCTGCCAGAACATGATGGATAAAAAGAGAAAATAAGAGAGTAAGATGGGGAGAAGGATTGGGAGGGTACAAAGTCATCCAGCTCTGCAAATGGAGACAAAAGGACCCAGCTTCCTTCTACTCCCAGCAGGCTCCCCAGCTGGGATTTGGTGGAGTCTCCCCAACACCACTGTGGTTAGTTTTAGTTGTATAACAAACCATCCCATTGCTCAGTAGCTTAAAGTAAGCAGCATTTATTTAGATCAGAGTTCTGGGTGATTCTGGGCTGGACTGGGCTAAGTTAATCTTAGCCAGGGTTGCATAGGTGGGGTGGAGGGGGGAGAGGGGCTGATTGGCCAGCCCAAGTGGCCTCATCAGGTAGATGACTAGAGATGAGGGTACACATTGGTCACAGGTACCTTATAGTCTAGCAGGCTGGTTGGGGTGGCTGGGTTCCCCAAAACAGCAAGAAGACAACATAGAAAGCACATGAGCTTGTCAATGTCCCATTGGCCAAAGAAAGTCACATGGCTGACTGGGCTCAAGGAGTGGAGAAATAGACTCCTGGATGCCACCTCTGCATCAGAGGCCAGGAGAGAAGAGATGAGGGCCATTTTTGCTTTTGTGTGCCACAAACTGAAAGCCCTTTCCCCTCTCCCATCCCCCATGAAGACAGGTCTACTCATAGCTGACTTCAAAGTTTCAGGAGTCCTGTCCTTATCTCAGGACCCAATCACTCATCCGTTCATACTCGCTGCTGTTTGGGTCAGTGGTACCTGTTCTTTTTTTTGTTTTGTTTTCTTTTGATGATCTTCCCTGCAGAGATAGCCTAGCTTCCTCATTTTGTATTCGAGGAAACTGAGGACTGGAGAAGTAAGACAACTTACGTGACCTCACACCTCCCATCTGCGGGACACCTGATGTCCTAGTCCCTGACTCAGGGTAGGGGCCTCTGCTCCCTCCCAGGTCAGCATCTCATGAAGTTATCCTGGTTTCTTTTACCACAAAAATAAAATGGAAAATGTCTCAAAGCTGGTGTGCCAGCTATGCTCTACCTGTTACTAGAAAAAAAGGAACAGAGATTGTGGAAGAAATGCAGAAACAGTGGGTGTCCTTAGACCTCTGAAATGAGTAGATGATGCCACCTGGGCAGATTTACTGCTGAGTTTTCTGGCAGCTGAGGCAAAAGAGAGATAGTCATTCAATTATGCAGGGTTTTATTTTCTAACCAAAGAAAGCATACAGACTCATCTTTTGGGACAATCTACTTTTGCTGGCACAAAACTCCAGTTAGCATTTGCTGTACGTAACTCTCTGGAACACCAAGCAGTGTGTTGAATAGTGTCCTCTTTCATAATTCCAGACACACGTTCATTTGCTGTGCTCCTCACCCCCTGCCCCGCAGTGCCTGCCCACAGTAGGTGCTCAATCAATGCTGCAGGCTGATTGGCAAGTGGCATCAGCTGTTTTGACTTCTCACTGGGCTTTGTCTCTGGGTGAGTGGACAGGGCTCTTTGGAAACCTAAATTAATTGATTTACTATTGATTGGACTACAAACCCTCTGCCCAATATCTCTAGAATCCACAGCTCCCTCGGTTGAAGGAGTGCTTCATATCCCATCTGGGTTTCATCTAAGCAGTCCAGATTTGTAAATAACTGTGAAGATTAGACCAGAGTTCCGGCTTACCCCTTACCAGCTACTATTTTTTTTTTTTTTGGCACTACTAGGGATTGAACTAGGCAAGTGCTTTACTGCCTGAGTCACACTGCTAGCCCTTTTAGTTTGTTTTTCAGATATGGTCTCATGCTACTTTCCCCAGGCTGGCCTCAGACAGCAATCCTCCTACCTCTACCTCCCAGGTTACTGCTGGCCTGTGCCACCACACTCGGCCCACATCCACTCTTGAGTGGCATCAAGCACTTTCCTTCATTTCTGTGAATACCCACCTGTCCTCTCCCTATTCAGGTACTTCTAGGATCAACTGACATGATCTATGGAATATTTGGGATATAGAATAGGTACAGGCAATCTTAGTATGGGTTGAGTATCCTTTGTCCAAAAATCTTGGACAAATCTTTGGATTTCCATTTGTTTTGAATTTTTGAATATTTGCATATGTATTATGACAAATCTTGGGGCTAGGACTCAAGTCTAAAATTCATTTATGTTTCCTGTACATCTTATACATGTACCCTGAAAATAATTTGATATATTTTTAGGGCACCTGCATTTGAACCTGCAACCTGTCACATGAGGTCAGGTGTGGAATTTTCCACTTGTGGAGTCATGTCAGTGCTCAAAAAGTTTCTAATTTTGGATCATTTTAGGTTTGGGATTTGGGGACTAAGATTAGTCAGCCTACGATCCTTAGATTCTTAGTGTAGAGCCCAACTTAACATGACTTAGTACTTGACAATCCAGGTCTACCCAAATGGAGTGTCTTGGGGTAACATGTGTTAGAAAAAAAAAGCAATGAGAGGCTGAAGAGTCCCACCTGACAATACCACCACAGGGTGCTTTTGTTGGATGCTTCAGCCCCAGCTTTGAGATGTGGTGGACGGTGGACCAAAGTTTCCTCCTCTGCTGCAGCCCATGTCTTGCAATTGAAGTTGGTCCAGGGCTGTGCATCTCAAACTCAGAGTGCATGTAAATTTTCAAGGATCTTAGTAATATGCAAATTATGGTTCGGGAGATTCTGGAAGGAGGGATGGAGAACCTGCATCTATATAAGCTCCCAAGCAATGTCAATGCTGTCAGTCTAGAGGTGAACCAGGAGTCCACCTAGAGACAATGAACCCAGAACCCTGCTGAGGGTGAGGTTCCTTGTGTGTCTCAGGGTGCCCAGCTCAAAGGTCCATTCAGAGCAAGGAATGCAGCTCTCATGAGTCAGACAGGCCCCTGCCCTTTGTAGCAGGTGGGTCAATGTAGGGCCAGGAGTGTGGAGGAAGCTACTTCCCTTTGTCTATCCACTTAAAAAGAGGTTTCTTTTTAAAGCACTCAGAGTGCCAGAAATGCCAGTTGAGTTAGAATTCTACATTGGGTCTGGGCTAGTCCACATTTAAGTGATGGTAGGAGAGCAGGCATGCAGCAGTCTTCACACCACTTTATCCTTTTTAAATTTTTTAATTTTATACTAAGTTAATTTTAAGAGATACATAAAAATATAAAAATTGTACCTATCAGTTGGGTACCATCCCAAGTTTTTCTAAGTGTATACATTGTGTAATATTTAAATTTAGCTAAACACATCTATCTTCTTGAGCATTTATCATTTCTTTATGGTGGAACAATCAAAATCTTTTCATCTAGTCTTTAGGCTATATGGTACATTGTTGTTTCCCCCTCCACTGAATTTTATTTGTATTTATTTATTTATGTTTTGAGACAGGGGCTCACTATGTAGCTCAGACTGGCCTCAAACTCATTCTGCGTCCTAGTCTGACCTCAAACTCATGATCCATCTCAGTCTCTTGAGTGCTGGGATTACAGATGTACACCACTATGCTCAGTAATTTTTCCCACCATTTTAACCCAACAAAATCACTCAGGTATGGACTCTTTATCAAATACCTTCACATACCTTATCTCACTTAGTATGGCCTATAATGCGGACGATTTTGCTAAAAATCCTTTTCCACAAATGAAAAGATAGAGACACAGAGTGGTCAAGCAAGCATCCTACTGTGATTCAGCTTATAAAGGCAAGTCACGTTCAAACTCAGTTCCCAGTCTTGAAGGTCTGTCTTTCTGTTAAGTGTGAACTAACACTTAATAAGCCAGAGAGTGGCCAAGTGAGGACCCCTTGGCCTAGGGCCTAGCAAGTGCCAGCAGTCAGTGGAAAAAGAAAGAAGAAAGAGGAATGAAGAAAAGACACCACAAGGACCCTATCTCTCCTTCCCACTCTGCCAGGGGCTGCCTTATACACTGCAAATGTGGTTGCACATCCTCATGTCACCGGGGACAGAGCTGAGTAGTACACTGAGATACTAATCAATTACTTAGAAAACTGACAGTCTGGAGGTTTTTGCTTAAAAACAAGTTTAAATATGTCACTTGCTTTTTATTACTTTTGAGAGTGCTGTTAGACATGGAGACTTTAGCATGAGTAACCCCAGATTTATGTGCCGATCAGACAGATCCTTTAAACTTCCTAAGTGCTTAAAGTGTACACATTTTAACTTGAAAAATTACCAGGTTTATCTAAAGAAAAAATTTCAAACGTAAAACATGAAGCTCATTTGAAGGGAAAAATTCTCCAATGGAGTGAACCCAGCCTGTCATAAAAAAGTTAAACCAGGCATAAAGGAAAATGTCAGATGTGTGGGAGAGCCAGCTGTCTCTCTTGCTCTTATATATATATATTTTTATATTATATATATATATATTTATAAGCTAAATCAGATTATAGGATAATATATGAATGTCTGAGGCTGGGCATCGGGGGGCTAGGAAGGAGTGGACCTCACTCCTTTGTGGGGGATGCTCAATTCTCTCCAAGAGAATGTATTATTTTAAACTTCTAAATAAAGCACTCTAGAGTGGCACATTTATAACAAGCAAAGAATTACTCAAGTAAGAGTCATTGTCAGCTATTTATTTGAAAAGCTTTTTTTCCTGAAGAAAGAAGAGGGAAAACAATCTCTCCACTGTTCCCCATGCTCATTCAGAAGAATTGCGAGTGAATTCTTTCCAGGCCTAATTCTCCTTCATAGAAGAAGAGCTTGTCTCCTAGGCCAAGGGTTATGTGTACCTCCCTTTCTTCTTCCTTTCCACCTCCAGAGGACCTAACTGTCCACTTTCCATGCAGATGTTCAAGCTCATGTGTACACACACACACACACACACACACATACACACAAAGGAAGGTGAATTTCTGCCCTGTGGAGATGACAGATAATGAATGCATGTTTGTGAAGTGCAGAAGTTCTTAATCAAACTCTAGAAATAATACCCAGCTATAAATAAGGAAGAAAAGGAGAGAGAGGGAGGAAAGGAATGCAAAGCAAAAAGGGAGTATGTTGCAGTTCAGATCTTGGATGCCCCTCAAAGGCCCATCCCCAACCCATGGTACTATCAGGAGATAGTGGAACTATTAGGAGGCAGGGCCTAGTGGGAGGAAGTTAGAGCACTGGGGATGTGCCCTTGAAGGGATATTGGGTCCCTGGCCCTCCTCCTTCTCTCTCTCTCTCTCTTTCTCTCTCTCTGTCTCTCTCTGTTTCCCAGTCCCCATGATGTGAACAGACCTCCACCACCACACACTCCCACCATGATGTACTGTGATGCCACAGGCCCAAAGCAACAGGGCCAAGTGACCACGGACTGAAAGTTCTGAAACCATGAGCCAAAACAAATCTTTCCTCCTCATGAGTTTATCATTTCTGTTATTTTGTCATAGTAATGGAAAGATGACTAACACAGAGAAGAAGGAAGGCACAAAAAAAGAGCAGTTGGAGAGGAAAGGGATGGGATAGGCACAGAAGGGCCAAGGAACTCCTTGTCTGTGGGAGTAGAATAGGACCAAGTGCTGGGTCCCAAACTTCTATCTCATGCTCTCCTTGAAGAAACTTTTCTCTTTTGGAACCATTTCTAATCATGCCTAAGATTTGGACTCAAAGCCAAAGGAGCATTAAACTGTCAAAACTCAAGAAGTATTAGTTTAGCACTTACCTTTCCAGAAAGGCCTGGGTGGAATGGGGTATGGATGCATTTCCCAGTGGATCCCAGATGAAAAGTAAACAGGAATGAGCTTGTGGTCATCCCTGTTACCTGATCAGTTAATGTACAAGTGGTGTGGTAAGAGCACTGTGCCTGTACTCTGTCCCTGGCTCTTAGGCCATTGTATTAGAATCCTTCCATTCCCCTATTCCAACTCAAGGTCCTTCTCTACTGTGGGTCCCTTCCCACCAGGACTGATCTCTTTCTCTAATGTTTACTTGCACTGTGTCCCCTTCTGGGCTGATAGTTATTTTAGTGCACACCCAAGGCCAGGACTAGACCTGGTTAATTTTTCATTTCCCACGGAACTTGGTGAAGAAAGGTGTTGAATAATAAGACTTCGGAAGTTACTAATACGAGCTACACATTAGGACCATGGGAGGGCAGGAATTGCTCCAACCACTCTGCATGTGTTCAAATCCCAGAGCAGCCCTGGGAGGAGCTACTATAGTTTTCCATGTTTTAGGAATAAGGCATCTGGAGTCCAGTGTTTGAACATCTTGTCCAAAGTTATAAGTAGTAGAGCTGGGATTTGAACCCCAGGCATATGGGGCTGGACATTGTCTGTTCAACCATGATACTAAATCCCCTGAAAGCCACAGTTGGTACCTAGAGTCCAATTTGAACACTTAAGTCAACATTTTTGACTGTTCAATAGTCCAAATATACGAACATTTATTCGCCTTAAAATGCTTTTGTTTGTTTTTGCCATGTTTACACTGTGCCTACTGCACACCATCTTTTCCTACCTTCCCTGCTTGGAATTGTACAATGTGCCAGCCCTCTAAGATTCAAATGTAGTCTGCTAGATCCAGCACCCTTTTTTCTTACTGAACCATGTGGACATGGAGTCAGAACAGCACAGGAAAGATCAGAGTTCCAATCTTGTCACTTGTCTGTTTTGCAGGGTTATTAAGAATCAAATGGGATGATAATGTAATATCCTTGCAACAGGCTGGTATCAAGCTATGCACGATGCCATCAATGTAACAGCATTATAAGGCCATTGTGATTGGCATCTGTCTGAGATCTTTAAGCCCTGCTGTCTCCATGGGCCTTCCATGACCACTCCAGCTCCAGAAGACCCCCCCTCTCTTCTGCAGGTGTTCTGCACTACACAGCCCAATAGTACAGGTACCTTTTGTAAAGGACCCATAAGCAGGGACAGCCAGTGGAGGTAGATTATCGAGGTGGTAAAGCTTTTCTGTCTTTAGTCAGCCACCATGACTGTGTACAGCCTGTCTTGAGACCTACACATCTACAGGGGGCACCATATTCACCACTACAGTGTGAGTAGACTCTCTGGAGTCCAACTCCCAGTAATCCTCAGTCAGACAGACCCACCTTCACTTCTTGGACATACCCCCCCTGTTACTATGTGATCTTAGACAACTGGTGGGCCTCTGATCCCTGTGCTCCAATGGTAGATGGGTAGTTGGTCCTGTCTCACAGGATTGCTGTGCAGGTAAAAGGAGACACAGGCAGGTTTAAGTGGCTAAGCACAGAGACTGCAGTGGCAAGAGCTCAATATGTCAATTATTACTTTTTGAGCCTGAACAGAGGGGTAGGCACAGAGGAGGTGTTCAACAGATGTTCATTGATCGACAAGTTGCTCCCCTATAAAGCTTGGACTTGTGGCTCTTCCTCCAAAGAATTCTGCTTGAATGAGCAGAACCTTCCTGGAGCAGTAGGTGGAATGTGGCAGTCATCAGTATGGCTTAAGGAGATGAGATGAGACAGAAGGGACTGTGAGAGACTGCCTTGCCCAGGGTGAGACTGGGAATGAGCCCTTGCTGGGGATAGGGCTGCCTCCTGATTTGCCCCTGCCTTGCACAAAGTGCAGAAGGCACAGTAGTCAGCGACCTTATTGATGCTGCTTCTCATGCACCAGGCACTCTGGGGTCCACATTCCCAGCCTTGTCATTCATTATCAACCAAGAACGATGCATGTGCCATCTGCAGCAATAGAAATAGCCCTGTCAGAAACTCGGCTGCCTTGAGTTCTGGTCTGATCCTAGGACCATGTGACCTTGGACACTCCCAGCTTCCATCAGACTGTGGTTACTTGTCTCTACACAAGAATGGCTAGCAAATTGTCTGCCTTATGGGATTGCTAGGAATCTCAAATGGCATAATTGGAAGAACTTTAAAAGGTAGACAGTTGTCCTTTGTATCTGCAGGGGATCCCTACAGATACCAGAATCTACAGATGCTCAAGTCTCAAATACTACGGCATGGTGTTTACATTTAACCCATCACATCCTCTGACATACTTTAAATCATCTCTAGATCACTCACAATACTGAATGCAATGTCCATGCTATGTAAATAGTTATTCTACTGCATTGTTGAGAGAATAATGACAAGAAGAGTCTGTACATGTTGAGCACAGATGCAATTGTTTCTTTGAATCCTTTCAATCTGTGGTTGGTTGGATCTGCAGATGCAGAACCTGTGGATCCAGAGGGCTGACTGTATTGAACTACTCAAAAGCTAAGGCAAAAGATTACACACATAATAATCCTTAATTTACCACCATACCCACCAACATCGGTGGGCCTTTTATTGCTCATAAACTTCCCCAGGTAAGAGTATATGTAAGCTGACACAGAAAGGCTTTGAGTAGTGACCACTGTGAAAGCCTTTTTAAAAAGAAGTATCCCAAGCAGAGGGAAAGGTATGTGCAAAGCCCCTGTGGTAGGGAGGAGCTTTGAATGCTCTAGAAATTGGCAGAAGACCACTATGGCTGAAACATAGTGAACAGGGTACAGTGATACATAGAAGATATATAGAACCAATATGTAGAATATGCTCAGTAACATTTGGTAAGTGAACAGATGGATTGGGGCTACTAGACAGCTCTTGAAATCCTGTGCCTTTGACCCTTTTGTTGGGATGCATACCTGTGCAGCACCACTGAGTGTTTCTGGCTATCTTATCCTGGACTCTGTGGAGTTGCCTGCTCTACTGGCAAAGACCCCCTCCCTCAGAGCTCCACCAGCTCACCTGGCCATCAGATGCCAGCTGGAGGCTCTGGCATTTCCACTTGGCTGACCCTATCTGTCCTGCCCACTGTGAGAGCCTCCTCCTTCACTCCTGCTCTGGTGCCCCTGGGGGACCACACTGCCTATGTTTATGAAAACTGAACATGTCATTCAAACCGGCACCTCTGGCCTCCTGACACCAAGGATCAGCAGCCACTATTTTACCTTTTCCTTCTGTCACTGGACTTTACAAGTGAAGGCTGGTCTCCCCGTTGGCTGTTCCCAGAACCTTGCAGACAGTAATGAGTCCGGGGTTGGTGTTAAGCTCAGATGTCAAACAGAGTGGCCAGGGCCTCCTGAAACGCCGAGAGAGCTGCGAGCTTCTCCCTCTACAAGGTCAGCTTGTGTGTAACACTTCATTAAATTGCTCAAACACTCAGCCGTGTCTTTAACCAATACCTTTAATGTCATTTTCTGCAGACTTAATAGAAGAGCATTAGCATAGCTGTCAAGTCTTCCCATTTAAACTTGGAAGCAACTGAAGTTTAAAGTTCCTCCCTCAGCCCACTGTGGATTTAGCTTCAAACTTTGGTTTAGGGAAAAAAAAAAAAAAAGAAAGCAAAGGAGGGGGAATCCCCTGTGGGGTTGTGTGAGGAAAGGAGGGAGCCAATGTGTTATCTCTGTTGCAGCCTCCTTCCCAGACTCTCTTCTGGCCTCCAGGAAGTGGACACAAGTTCAGAACAGTGAGAGTCAGGTCTCTGTGTTGACTGTGAAGTGATCTTTCTGTATCTCCAATTCACGGATTGGAACAGAGCCCCGAGAGTTCAATTAGCACATCCAGCATGTGTGCTGTGCCTAACAGGACAGTGAGCCATTCTGGCTGGAGATAAAGACCAGGCCAAGGAAGAGATTATGAATGTTTGTGTCCCCCCGCCCCCACACACAACATTTAGTTGTGGACACCTACCCACTAATGTGATGGTGTTAGGAAGGGGGCTGTTGGGGGTGATGAGGTCATAAACCCTCTTGAATGGATTAGTGCCCTTATAAAGGAGACCCCAGGGCTCTCCTCTTCCCACCCCCCACCATGAGAAGATTCATTGAGAGGGAGCCCTTTCCAATGTAGAGGACCAAGCCCTAGCCAGGCACTTGAATCCACTGGAGCCTTGATCTTGGACTTCCGCCTCTAAAGGTGTAAGGAATAAATTTCAGTTGTCTATAAGCCACTATGTCTGTGGTATCTTTGCTACAGCAGTTGGAGCAGACTCAGGGGTTTTGGGGAGATACATTCCTGGTAATATAGTCCATATGGATCATTTAGGGACAGAGTCTGAAGCTCATTCTTTCTGAGTGGCAGGAACTATAAAAGTGGGTGTGCACAACTCATCTACAGACCACTGCCCAGCTCTGTTCTTGGCCATGCTGGAGTGAGGAAAGGGACGTGGAGCAGAAGAGGAAGCCATCAGTCAGGTGCCTGTGAGAGGGTGTGCAAAGGCTGCCAAGCTTTGGAAGAGAGTGCCGAGTCACAGAGCCTTGCTCACTGGCCTGGGAACCCCATATAGGGAAGGGGGTGTCTCAGTCTGTTCAGGCTGCTATATAACAAAACATCATAGATGAGGTGGCCAACATTTATTGCTCACAGTTCTGGAGGCTGGGATGTACAAGATCAAGGCACTGGCAGTTTTGGTGGCTAGTGAAAGCCTTCCACCTGGCTCATAGATGGTGTCTTCTCTGTGTCCTCACACAGTGGAAGGGGGAGCTTGCTCTCTGTGCTCTCTTTGATAAGTACATAATCCCAATCATGATGGCTCTGACCTATGATCAAATAAACTTCCAAGGCCTCAGCTCCTACCATCACTGTGAGGGTTCAGATTTCAACACTCACTTTAGAGGGACACAAACATTCAGACCATAATACAAAGGTTTATGAGGAACAAGGTGACCAGAAGGTTTTCCTCTTCTGTTGGGAGTAGGAAGACTCCATCTTGATTCTTTATTATCTGTTGTCCAGGGAGGGCAAGTCCAGAATTGTACTTTGGTATTATGGATAGATCATTGAGCAGGCATTCAGCCCGAGCCCACCCCAGCTGTGAAATGGGTGCAGCTGTCAGTAGTAAGTCAACACTCACAGAGGTGGTGGTAGTGTGAGCCATGAGTACCTGGCATGAAAGCCTTGGTGGGTTTGGGAAACAGGATAATGACTGTACTTCTGTCATTAAACCACTAATCGTTAATTATCCCCCTAGACATCAATAATATGCTACCCAAGCAAAAATAAAATTGCTTGAACTTTTCCACCAAGTTCTAGTTTCAAACAAATTACTCGCGTCAAAACTATTTACCAAAGTGAGTAATTTTAGACATTTATCAGACTTCATAACATGCTTTAATTAGCGCCAGCTAATAAAGTCCTCATGTAATTAAGCATACATACATCCTTGTTGTTTCTTTATTTTAAATTTTTTGCTCACCATGATTTTTTTTAAATGATTTGAAGTGTGGCTTCCAGAATATGCACACAGGCGTGGAGGTGTGTGCCTTTGTGTGAATATTTCCAATGTCATCTGCCATGTAATTAAAGCATCCACTTAATTATTAATGCTGCAACTGAGTCGAGAAGGGGGAGTTTTTACCCCCAAAAGTGGAAACTTGATCTCTGGCTCCCACTGCAGTGGGAGCTGGTACAGACTGATGTTCTTGCCCTCTCCGTCCCAGGGGGCAGAGCAGGCGATGTGACTTGTGCCTGAATGCCCTTAGGGACAAGCAGGTCTATAAGGAGCCTGCTGGTTTCCCTGACATGCTCCTCCTGAGTCACTCCACAGTAAGAATGGCAGCAATGACAGTTCCCAGAAAACTGTCACAGAAAGATCAGCATTTTAACTACCCCCTGCCCCTCAAGGAAAAAAAAAAAAAGGACACCTTAATTTACCCTTCTGTGTGGCTTGAGAGCTGTCAGAGTGACAACCTTTCTCTGGCTGAAAGGGACCTGGTGTTAGTTCCTGGGTAGGCATTGTGTGCATTATATGGTTGGCTGGCTCCCAGGAATGGCAGTGCTAAGAGAACTACACTCACCCTGAACTCTGCTTTCCCCAGGTTTTGCCTCCAGAGTCACTGGCCATGAAGGTTGGTGACCCCTGGGACCAGATGAGCCGTATTTCCAGTTTGAGGCTGGCCCCCATGACTTTTCTTTCCCTGACCTTTGTGTAGCCAATGGATGTTGCAGGGCATAGGGGCAACATGGTCAACAAGGTTACCTGCTGCCCTGTGGGTTTAGAGGAGACATGGCTGGCTCAGACATCTGAGTACGTCCAGGGTGAACTGTTGTCCTACCTAAAGCCTGAGGTGTCATTTAACCTCCATATAAGGCTATGCAGTTCTTGGTCTCTCAGAAAATGAGTTTGCTAATTTACATCATGATGACAACAATATCATCTGAGAAGTGATTCTTTCCCAAAGGGCTAAGTATATTCTGTAGTCTTTGTAAATCACGCTCATTTTTAGTAAACATAAAAGAAGCCCCAGGCCCCTTAAGACTACCAGAAATCCTAATATGCCTCCCACCTCATGTATGACTGACAGTCTGTCCTCAGTGTGTTCTCACTAAGATTTTTGTCAAAGTTTACTCTCTGTGTTTCCTAAGCATATCATAGTATTTATTTGCTTCTTCAAAATACACATACCCTCCCCTAAGCTCTGAATGCTTCCCTAGGCAGTGTGAATAAGTCTCTGTACCCACACATCTCAATTTCGAGCATTTACAATATGGCAGCCACTGGCCACACAGTCACTGAGCACTTAAAATGCAGCCAGTGAACACTGAGTTGTGCAGTATGTGTGAAACACATTCAGAGACTTGGTGTGAAACAGGAAATGTAAGATGTCTCAATAAAGTCTGTATTGATTGTTTATTAAAAGGATAATTTTGTTTATGTTTGGTTATATAAGATATATTATTAAAAATAATTTAACTCAGTTCCTTTTACTTTTTAAGTGTGGCCATTAGAAAGTTTAAAACTAGCTAAGTGACTCTCACTATTTCTCTATTGGCCAGCACAGATCTCAAGGATGGGCACAGTTTTTAACACCTATGGAAGCTGAGGATAGATGGTGGAAAGAGTTCTGGTCCTGACCTGGGTTTGGTCCAGCTCTGCCATTCATTGGCTGTGTCACTTTAGGCATGTCCATCTATAGGCCAGAAAACATTGACGTGTATGACTTTTGAGACCTGATCCAGTTGTAACTCTCAGTGATTATACAAATGGGAATGTCATCTCTCTGGAGAACTTAAAGGAGTAGACAAAGTTCCTTAGCTGGCTTTAGACAGAAGCCATCCCAGCAGGAGAGAATAGGGTTACAGCGACCTATGACTGGCTCTCAGTGACTTTGTATCTTCTCTTTCTAGTCATCCTGGGAATTACTTCCTAAAGGTGTGGTCATATAAATGCTGACCTTGGTTTCCCCATTCCACTTTGCCAAGCCAAACAGCACCTGAGGAGGGGCACACCTGTCCTGTTCTTTAACCCATGGTGATATGTCACTGATCAGCACAATTGGCTCTAATAGTTCCCCAGGTGGATTCCAGAGAGCAATGAGCCGAACATAAAAATCCCTTTATTATTGCCATTTCGCTTTTATATACCCATCAAGCTTTCATATTTAATCTCCTACATCACAATAGCTGATCATTTTTAACATTTGACATTGATAGAGTGCCCACTGCTATTATTCTGACATACTATAAAACATTACACCCATTTGCAATAGAAAAGGCCAAGAATCAATACCCAGCCCCATTTTCCACAGTGGTTGTAAATCATGAAGCACCTAACAAATTGGTTTAAGTAGAAGAAACTTCAGAACCAATGAATGGCCTGACCAATCCCACCCTCTGTGAGAGCTGACAGGGACCTGGAGGCCTGAGGGTTGGGGGATGGGACCTAGAAAGGACTGATGAGGAGTCAGCCTGCTCCACAGGCAACCCAGATTCTCTAGGGACAAGACTGTTCACCTAATCAGGCCCTTGGGCCACCCACTGAAAAAAAGGGCACCTTTATCCTATTAACATCTGCTTTAGCTCTTGTCTTACAGCAAGTAACCCTACATTGGGTAAGCTGGTGACTTCCTGCTTATACCCCATCTTTCTAAGGCTCAAGATTATTGGTCCATTTTGTTGGAACAAGATCTTAACCTGAGTTTATTGGCTATTCAATCAAACTGACTTTTAGATTAATTAATTGATCAGGCTGCTCAAAATGGCCAAAGTCAGGAGCTAAGAAAAAATACTGATTTAGTCATTACTTAAAATATTTAGGGTAAAGAGTTGGGCTAAGTATTCAGTCATTATCCTTGGATTTGAAGTGAATGACACTGAAAAATCTAGGAGTTTAGAAAATTAGGAGGTAAGCATGATCCACAGTACCATATATACATGTACAATAATGTCATATGAAACCCAGGACTTTGTACAACGACTCTACATTAATAATAAAAAAGAAAATTGTGATCACTTCTCATTCCTGGGCATAATCTAGATTCAGCCCGAGGCGATGACTTGCTGGACTCCTTTTAATGCTTCTTACAGCCCAAGTGGCCAAGTTGAAAATACAGGAGCTCATGGTCTGACTGAGGACAGATGCTGGAATGCTAGAAGACTCTAAGAGCATGGGAAGCTGGCTCTCGGACAACAGAAGAGAAAAACAGCTTATTTGCTAATTTAGTCTCAGTTCAGGACTGGATTTCTTATGAAAATCTGGAATATGAGTATACAAGTAGACCTGACTCCTATGATAGATTTACTCCTAATATTCACATATAAACCAGATTTTTGTAGAGCAAATCCTTTTTTTCCTATCAACTTACAATATGAATTCAGAGATCATTTCCTGCACTTCAATTAGCAGTGAGTATTTCTTTACATTATCTGTCTTACTCAGCCTCTTAACAATCCTTCATAAAATGAAGAGCTTTTGTCAAAAGGGAGTCTTTGATAAAAACAAAAAACAAAAACACACCTCTACCAGAGATTTGTGGAGGATTCCAGTCATTCTGACTCACGCCTTTGGAATGGTATATATAGTAGAATGCCGACTTGTGGGTTGTTCTGAAAGCTTGGTATCGTACTCAGAGAGCAGATTGTGACACAGGAGTCTCATCTTTGCTATTTCCCAATTGTGGGATTGCAGGATAGATGAGATATTTGACCTCTTTATGCATTAAGTTTTTCATTTGCAATGAGGATAATAATTCTCTATCTCTTTCATGAGATCCCTAATGAGGAAATGAGATAATGTGAGTAAAAGCATTTACTATTATTGTTATTACTGATAATATAATAATACTAATAAAATATGATGAAAGAAGAAACAAAGCAAGCCATTCTTATACCAGATCTGTTTTATGCCATTTATTTCCAGTTTATAAAGTTTCATTTATTCATTGTCAACTCACTAGAAAGCACAAAATTCTCAAAGATAGGTCTCTCAATTTTAGACTATGAGAACTGAGAATCAAAGACAATTAGGTACAAGTGGATCTTGGAAGAACTCTAAATCCTAAAAACCTTTTGACTTTTGCAATGCATTGCTTTTTTCATTGAGAATATTGGGATATATTTTAATGACTTCATTTATTCACTCAACAAACATTTCTTGAGTGTCCATTCTGTGCTAGGCACTGTGTTCCATCCCAAATGTGTATCAAAAATTGACAAGATCAGGTCCCACGTGGAATGTCTACTTATGAAGTTCTCAAGCTTTCTAGAGCATCAGAATCACTTTCCAGGCCCTAACCCCTAAACCTTCAAAGTCAGAATTTCTCGTGGTGAAAGTTAAGTGCCTATATTTTGACAACTTCCCTAGGTAGTTCCAACATTTGGGCCCACTGGCCTATGTGATAACACATCAGCAGCCAGAAGATACCAGGACCAGGAACCAACCTCCTGTAGCTACCTGTAATTTTAAGGAAGTGAGATTTCTGATTTCTGGTTTTTCTAAAATAGGGACACTTCTAGAAACTTATGTGTGCCCACCTCAGGGATGTGGAAATGGGCCAAGTCCTTTGTTATTAGCCTACAGTTCTGCTGCTCACTCAGTCCAAAATAAACTGATTTATTTGGCATGCTGGACTGCAGACTTCCAGAAGTCCCATTGTTCCTTTATCACCAAGAATAGGATGGTTCTTTTTGGTCTAAGTCTCCATATAGAGTGTGAGGAAGGAGAAAGCCTGTACAAAAGCCAAGGAGGGCTAATTCAGCTCCCTATGGACTCCTCCACATTGTTCTCAGAACTAAAGCCACACCCCAGTACTTCCCACTTTACAGACCTACAAAATACCTCTTCCAGACCAGTTTTCCATGAGTCATCTCCTGTGAATGAGCCTTGGCAGCTCTGAGAAGGTGTCATGACTTAGGCTCGATAGATGATGGCGTTGAAGTTGCAGTGACTTCCCCAAGTCCGACAGGCACATGATCACTGCGGATGAAGGCAGTATTGATCCCGACCATCTTTGTAGTTCTAAGAATATAGTAAATCCTTATAAGAATCATATTTGTTAAACAAATAAATGAATGAATGAAGAAATAATGAAAGAATGGATAAGCAAGTGAGAAAAGAAAGCCAATAAATTAGAGCAACATGACTCTCTTCTAAGCCAGGGACCTGTGACACAGAGCTCTTAAGCTGCACCAGAGAGGAGAGAACTGACCCCCATTGCCCCTGTTAAAATCTCATCATTTTCAATACACATGTAGTTTCAAAGGTTGCTCGCTAGTGCCTGCTGTAGTCCTCTCATTGTGGACCCCGAGGGGCTCTTTCATTGCCTTTTTATCTGTTGCTCGAGCCGTAGTGAGTCTGGCCAGCAAACTTTCATTTTGCCTGTGGTCCCTCCTTCTCTGGATGGGGAGCTATTCTTGGCTTATAACTACTGCTGCTGCTGATTTTGCAATATCATGACTTCAGAGGAATGGAAATACGTCCTATTGCCACAGAACTGCCCAAAGCCCTTTGACAAGAGCTGATTTGGGTGAACACAGTGTTGAGATGAGAAGTAACAGTGCTTCCCAATGAAAAGTCTTAGAAGTAGAGGGCTGGGAGCCTACCAGAAGTCACCTGCTCCTTCCCTGCTGTGGACCCCCTCAGCCCAGCCAAGTGAGCACTGCCATGCAGCCGCCCTTGACTGGGAGCTTTTACTTAGCACCAAGTTCATTTCTTGAGCAGAAATATAAGTTGCATTTCATCTTGTTCAATCCCCAGTGGCTTTGGAGAACCTGCCAATCATTTAAGTCCAGGATGCTGGAATACACAACCAAGAAAATTTGTAGAGTCTTTCCTTAGTGTGTTGGAAGGAAAGATGAGAAAGCTTTGACTCCTAGAGGTGAGTGAGGCACAGGACTGCTCAGAGGCAGGGGCTACAGCCTGTGGGCTCCTGGGTATCCTTGGTTATATCTGGTTTTGTGGGATACAAATCTATTTCTAGCAGCAAGTTTCAGAGGATAAGAAGACATGGGAGCTTAGATCTTATTCTGGCAAATAAGGAGAACAAATAAGTTGTAGTCATGAAGTTATGCACCCCTTACAACAAAGAAGCCAAGGGGGCAAGTAGTACCAAAAATTCTGTTTTTAGACCCATTTAAACACCCTAGTCTCCCCTCACTTCCTCCTTCCTCTTGGTGCAGGTAGCCAGGACCCAAGCTGTCTTTTGTTCCATCAAAAGTGACCCTTTGATATCTGATCTCCCATCTGCTGGACTAGGCATGTGGAAGAGACAGCTGGCACAGCCCCTCCCAAGGGACTGCAATTAGGGGATATTTAATCCTGTCACCTGGTTCATTTGCAGTGATGGATTTGGGCTGGAGTGCTGAGTGGCGCCAAGAGGATATTGGATTACCAAGGCCCATCCTCTTCACCCCTCAAATAGAGCTGGCCCACCCTCACCCTGCTCCTGACTTCCTGGCCCTAAGGTGAGCCTCCTGGCAAATATGAATTAAGAGCAAGTACTTGCTGTTAACCTCCGTCCTCCCTCAATATTTCACCTGAAGTTTCCTGTAGATATGAAAACACTGGGGAGATTTTTACACACCCCCGTCACTGTTCCCTGTCCCCACATATTTCATAGGTTCTGAGTTATAGATTCTGTAGCTTGAGAGTCCTAAGGATTCACCATCACTCTATTTTACATTTTCCAGACTCTCCATGCTTGGAATTTTTCATTGGCTATTTAATGTGGGAGTCTTTCCCTGAATCCTAGTGGCAGTATAGCCAAGCACACTGAAAAGAAATAAGACAGGGACCTGAAGACCTGGATCTGTGTTTTTTATCAAGTCCCTTCCCCTCTTTGGATCTCAGCTCACCCATCTATAAACTGAACAAATGGATCAGATGTACTCCATGGCACTTTCTAGATCATTTATTGGTAGGGGAAAGTTCGGCTACGTAACAAGATGAAGAGTTGAACTAGACAAATGGAAAAATCCCTAAGGGAACAGCCAACAGAACAAGATGCTTGCTAGAGAGTCTTAGCATGTGGCAAAAGCACTGGTGTGTCTGGAATAATTTCAAGATGGCCTTGATGATTTGTGGAATAGCATTTTAACCCATCTTCTATCTACTCATCAGCCTGAGCTTTCAAAATCTCACAAGAAAAAAATGCTCTTGATGTTCAGAGATTTCCAGTTCTACATATTTAAAGCAGCCTTCGAGAACGATGGCCAGTAGAGATTGCAGAGCCCTTGCAACATGGCGAGTTTCATGTTTCAGGGAAGGTGAGGGGTCCAGGTCACACAGGGAGTTCACTGCTCTTAAGATTGCACACCTGCTGCCACTGCCCCCAAGACAAGCTTGGGGCTCCAGCTCTTCCTGAAGGTTGTGTGCAGGGTGGTGTGACATCATTCCCCTGCTTCAAATGGTTCAATGGCATCCCGTTGTCTGCAGAATAAACTCCCACAGGTTGCTAAGCTTCATGATTGTGCCTTACTGTCTTCTGTCTTGATTCTCCCCTTACTCTCCTAGTCCCTTTGCTTAGGCCAGTGTGTGTGTGTGTGCCTGTATGCTCGTGATGTGCATGGGTGAGCAAGCACATGTACATGCCTTAGAGTCTCCAAACTTGTCCCTACCTCAGCAGCTTTGCATTCCCTAAACTACCCTTTTCTTTGTACTTGGTGTGGCTATTCTTCACTGTCCTTCAATTGGGTCTTGGTGCAAGGGGTCTTGACCCCTCTCTATGATACCACTGTTTATTTTCTTCATACTGGCTACATATTACTTTGCATACAATGAACTTGCTGATTTTCTTCTTGCTCTCATTTGAATATAATCTCCATGAAACTAGTCAACTTGTTTCTCTTGTTTGCAGTTATACTCCCAGCATCTAGAATAACCAGCAGTACATCATAGAAGTACAATAAATATTTGTTGAATGAATGAACATAGAATTCCCATTGTAGGATGAGCTTGAAGCAGTATTTTGGATTTTGTTTGAGGGCAGATTGTGGGTTAAGTGGAGAGTCTTCTCATCACCCCATCCAGCACAGTAACCCCCAAAACTGGTGCCTGGAATTTCCTACTACAACCTTAAGACAGGTAAGCAGTTACCAGCCTGGCTCTGACCTACTCAAATGACCTGTTTCTAAGATGATCAAAGGACTGGAACAAAGAATCCTAATTGAGGGAGAGTTCTGTATTACATCCCAGAGATGGAGGCATTTGCAGAGCAGGTCCAGGCCTGAGAGAGAGCTCTTGAGAGCTGCAGAGCTACTACCTTCAAAGGGTCAATGAGAAAGCAAACTAAGAAGCACTTGAGGAGAGAGGATTTCTCTCCAGAGAGGGGAAGCACTTCAAGCCCATCACCCAGCCTCTAGCCATAGAGAAGAGTGTGTGTATTTGTGTGTGTGTGTGTGTGTGTGTACTCGAGTGTGTACACATTAGGTGAACTTCTCCAACACAGGGACAGAACATCTCTTACAAGCATTGTGAGCACTTGAAACTCCCAAGCACCCTTGCAAATAGCCAGTGACCCACTGCCCCTCTTCTCCATCACAGAGGGCAAACTCATGAGTTTTGTTTATCTTCTACTGACTCTCATGTAATTCCATTTCTTCAAGAAGCAGCACCCCCAAGCCCACCCTGCCCCAATGGCCTTTCTGAAATCCACTGACATCTGGGTCAAAGTTTGAACATGCAACCATTTCTAGGTAATTGATAAATCATCACTAGGTATTTTCATATGTATGTGCTCTGCTACTTGTCCCATTTTTGAGATCCTTCAGGGCAAAATCTATACACATTTTTTTTTCAGTTGTAACTCACTCCACACGGTTCTTAAGACAGACTTTTTATCGGTGTGCTTATTGTCTGAACATATTTTTGTAGTCTGAGAACACTTGGATGCTGACATTATTTCATTCATTAATTTGTTTAAAATATTTACTGAGTTCCATTATGTGACAGGCACTGGCTAAGTGCTGGGGATTCTGTTTGGAAGCTCACAGTCTGGGGCAAAGATGGAAACACACACAAATGACTATAATGCAGTGTGGTGGGTGATATAATATAGGTACTGTATGCTCAGCATGTGCTAGATCTCAGGAGGGAGCTTAGGGAATAATTTAGTTAATGTTCCAATGTCTACATATGAATGTTTAAATAACGCCTTTCCTTTATAAGTGCTTCCTGCTCCCACAGCTATTCTCATGTCTATTATCTTATTTGATGCTTCTAGAGATCCTGTTAATAAGCTTTTGTTTCACAAACTCTCCTTTACACACAGTAGGTACTCAAGAAGTAACTACCAAAAGACAGAGTAAGTGAATGGAGAATCTATGTAGTTTATAATTACTAAACTGAATGTCACAGTGTTTTGCCAATGGCCATAAACAAGAACCCAGGTAATCAGTATAAACACATATTAATATGTGAGGATAGCTCTCTGCAATGCTACTGCAGGTACACAGGTGTAAGACATGTTCTTCTCTCCTGGACTTCTAGTTTCATTGGTAAAATGTGATATAAACCACAGATAGTTAAATGATGATATAGGAAGCAGAGAACAGTTCAGGACAACAGCATAAGGTGGTCCATGGTTAACCACCTAATGAATATTCTAGACCAGAAGGACCATAGCAGGAAGGAGAGGTCAATGTTGATTAGGATAGTCAGGAAAGACCTCAAAGGGGAAGTGGAATTTGAGCTGGATCATTAAAGATGGGTTGATGAAAGCTGAAGTGTAGAAGAAGAAGAAAAGAAGAGGTATAAAATAAAGGATATACTCAAAGGAAATGAGATCCAGTGACCCCTGTTCATCTTTTCCTCAGTCTTACCCACTGGCCTTTCCAAATTCTCTCCATATGACTCTGCATCTACCATCCTACCTGCCAACTGACATCCTACTGTGTTCTTTCTTTTCCCAAGTCAGACTCATTGGGTTGCTAAAAAAAAAAAAATACTGTATGCTCAACTTCATCCCTTCTCTACATCTGTGGGCCCTAATCTCTGTACCACCCCCCTCCTCCAAAAACACTTCCAGGTCAAGGCGTCTTGTAAAGTTCTCTCTTGAGAGGCTCTACTCCTCTCACTTATCTTGGGTTATCCAGACAAGGCATGGATTTAGGAGTCAACTTTGGAGAATCATTTCTGTTTGAGGATCATTATTCTTCTTCTCATGACAAAATGCCTTGACACAATGAGAGGCTCACAACATCTGAAACCCCCGTTATTACCTACCAAACCCCTGGGCAATCTGTGAGAAATGATGCCAAGGCTAACAATTCTGCTTGGGATGTAGGAACTATTTTGAGAACTACCTTCCTCACCCTCAGTCTTCCTGTTCTTTCACCACTGCTTGACATAGGAGCATGGTCCAGAAACTATGCTTATATTATGTGGCCCTGCTCCCTTATCCATAGGTGAGAGAACCAAGGTAGACTTATGACCCAGGAGACCAATCTTACTCTTTCCTCAAGAAGTAGACAAGGAGAACAAGAGATTAGTCAGCCTGAGCTAGTCCCTGAACTGCAGTAATGATGAACTGAAAACCCATGGAGGAGCCATATTTGTCATGTGCATGCAGAGCAGAAAAAGCCAATCTGAAGGAAGATAGAGAAGAAAAAGACAGATGTGCGGGGAAGTGTGAGGCCAGACATCTTGAGAGAGCCTCATGTGGGCACCTGTCAGCTTTTCAATCTATTATGGGACTACACTTCCCCTTCTTTATGTCCTTAAGACTCTCCTATGTTCATCAAATAATCTACCCCCTCTCAGTTTATGTACTTTTAGTTCAAATCTTGTTTGTTTTTAAAACTCACAACCAAAAAACCACTTGGATAAAAAATAAAATTGGATCAATGAACCCAACTGTCACCACCATTTGAAGTGTGCAATGATAGAAATGGCTCAATTAAATAAAGAGGAGTTCTCTGCTTTCATCTGGTTACCTATATATGGGAACAGTCATTAAGAAAGCAGAGTTAAGGTTTGTGGTTGTGGGAACTTGCAAATCTTCCCACTAGAATCACCTAGGAATGTTTATTATTTAAGCAAAAACCATCTTGTTGTTTTATCTCTTGTTTTCTTTCTCAAGAAAGAAATGGCAAAATGAAAGAAGAAACTAGGGCCCAGGGACTAATTTGATACTGTAAATGCCCTAGATTGGGTGAAGTGGAAGAGATTTTTGTCTGGTAACCTTGCATCCACACAAGGCAGAGTGTGAGATCTGTGCAGAAAGCCAAGGCCAGATCAAAATGCATATTCAGTGAAGATATGACATCAGGGAAAGGAAGGAACCTATGGGCACAGGGCAACCATAAAGAGGGCTGTTTGTCTCTGCCTATGCAATGAGTGATAAAGGAAAATGTTCTCTGTGAAATAGAAACCCTGGGCCTGCATATTACATAGTTCAAATTTATAATGACCCTGTTGCCTGGAAAATCTAAACTAGTAAATTAACATAAAAATGGTATCTTGTTTAGTAAAGCCCTGGAAATTGTTGGTGAGTGCAAATGTTAATATTCTTTGCTCCCACAGCTGATCTTCAGTGGATTTTTCACAAGAGGAGAGAAAAAGCCCACTCAAGATGAGCTCACAGGATAGGTAAGACACCTAAAAAACTAGCTAGCATTTGTTGCCCTTAACACAGAGAAACTAAAGCAGATACCTTAAAGCAACTGAGGCCAATAGGAAAAGGGGGACAGGTACTAGAGAAAAGGTTAGATCAAAAAGAATTAACCTAGAAGGTAACACCCACGCACAGGAAATCAATGTGAGTCAATGCCCTGTATAGCTATCCTTATCTCAACCAGCAAAAACCCTTGTTCCTTCCTATTATTGCTTATACTCTCTCTACAACAAAATTAGAAATAAGGGCAAAATAGTTTCTGCTGGGTATTGAGGGGGTGGGGGGGAGAGGGAGGGGGCGGAGTGGGTGGTAAGGGAGGGGGTGGGGGCAGGGGGGAGAAATGAACTAAGCCTTGTATACACATATGAATAATAAAAGAAAAATGAAAAAAAAAAAAAAGATGAGCTCACAGTCAAAAACTGGCAGAACACACATGAAAATGCTCTACCATGAGGGACAATCAGCATATATAAGTAATAGGAAGATTTAGGCATCAAATACTTGACATACTAGAGGGACAATCTAAAAAGTCATGTAAAATAAGTGTGTTTAAAATGAATAAAGATCTTTTAAAAGTAATGTAGGTTCTATAGGGTGAATAAAACAGAATAAGCGGGCATTAAGGTAAACCTAATAGAAATTTAAAACACAGACTTTGAAACTCAAAGCTCAGTGGAAACCTGCTGGAAATAGAGGAAAGGTACTGAATGAACGAGAAGGTTCAAGAGACTTTAACCAAAGGATCACAAGACTTTGACAAAAGTAGAGTTCGATGTGTGACAAAAGACAGAAAATGTGAACACAGAAAAGCAGGGGTTGAAATGATAAATCCTCAGTAAGTGCCCAATAGGACTTTCAGAAAGAAAGAACCAAGATATTGCCTAATAGGCAAAGCTGTCCAGAATTGAAGATGAATTTGATTAATCACATTTTAAAAAGCACAGTGGTCTGGCAAGACAAAAAAACATAAATCCTAACTACACACATAATAGTGAAACTTTCAATGCCAAAGACAAAAGAGAAAACCTGCACAGGAAACAGAAGAGAGCTTACTAGAAACAAATGACAGTCATTTGTGACTTTTCAACAGCAGTATTAAGGCCAGAGGACAATGTAATATGTCATTAAAACCCTAAAAGGAAATAATTGCTAAGCAAAAACTATTTCTGCCAACCAAATATAATTGCCAATCCTAAACTATGGTTTGAAAAGTAAAGGATAAATAGATATACTCAGACAGGTAAAGATTTAAAAAGATTATAACTCAAAATCCCATACGGAGAAAAAGAGAGGAATTGAAAGAAAAGATTAAGATGAAAATATAATGGTGAACATAACATAAGCAACTATTGATTCTATAAGATAATAATCCTGACAACACTTAGCTTGGGGTTTACAAAACCAGGTGGAAAATAAAATAGTAGGTGACAATACCAAGTAAAATCATTAAGGCATAATGGTTGGGAGTTAAAATGTTCCAACTTTCTTATTTTGTTCAGGGTAGAGATATTGATTAACTTTACATTTTTCAAGTCAGCACTCATGTTAAGAATTTAGAGCTAACCACATGCACATAAAAAGCTAAGAATACAATGCATAGAGGAAAGAAATTAAAAAGAAATGCAATCAATCAAAGCTAATGCAGGAATGTCTGAACAAAGCATAGAAAAGTAAATCCAAAGAGCAGAAACACAATGAATATACCTCATCGGGTGTTGTTATGCACCCTAACTATATCCTGGGACTGTCTGGGGTAGATAAGATTATAGGCACCATTATAAAGCATCTAAGAGTGGGGAAATTATATTCAAAAACTTATAAAAAGAAAAATACTCATTCTTTTTTCTGTCTGTACTGGGATTTGAACTCAGGGTCTTGTCCTTCCTAGGCAGGTGTTCTACCACTTGAGCCATACCCCCAGCCCTTTCTGCTTTAGTTATTTTTCAGATAGAGTGCTTTGTGGTATTGCCAGGGGCAGACCTTGGATCATGATCCTCCTACCTACTCCTCCCCTTAGCTGGGATCACAGATGTGAGCCACTGCACCTGGCCAAACAAAACAAAACAAAAACCTCATTCTTACTAATAACTAGGAAGTGCAAAATTTAAAAATCAGAAAAGGGGTGGGTATGGTGGCTCACTCCTATGATCTCAGCTACTTGGAAGGTAGAGATCTGGAAGATCATGCATGGTTCAATGCCAGCCTGGGCAAAAAGTCAGCAGGAGTCCTCAACCAACACGTTGGGCCTGATGGTGTGTGCCTGTTATCCCAGCTACACAGGAGAGAAACAGGAGGATCACAGTCTAGGCTTGCCTGGACAAACACATAAGACCCTATTCAAAAGATAACTAAAGCAAAAGAGCTGGAGGGATGGCTCAAGAGATAGAACACTTGCCTAGCAAGCATGAGGCTCTGAACTGAAAACCTTGTACCCTAAAAAAAAAATCAGATGTTACTTGACACCTATTTGACTTACAAAAATAAGTATTGGTGAGGAATGAAGGAAATCTTAAACATGGCTGGGGGACTGCAGACAGCAGTAACTGGGAAACACACCTAGTGAGGTAGAAGATGAGCATCTAATAAGGTAGTTTCCACTCTGGTGCTGAAGAAGTAACAAAGTCCACAGGGACCCTCTAGTATTGACAACTGGAAAGCTGGACAACAAAAATGAAATGGCACTTTTCAAACCTTGAATAAGAGGCATTCAGGACTATAGTCCCCGAGAGAAGGAGAACAAACCTAGTGAATCCTGCAATCACTCTGACTTTCCTCATAGAAGCGAGTCCTGGCCTGTGCAGAGCAGAACCCCAATATTTACAATCTCACTAAGTTGAGAATTTAGATATCAGAGCCCAGCAAGACTGAAGTGGCAAGAACCAGTGAGGCTGAGTACTGGAGAGGGAGCTATACAGAGAAAGAGCTATAGAAAATAGTGTAGGAGTTCCCTTGAGTCATTGGCTGAAAGCTACACTCCACATGCATAGGGCAAAACTCCATGAGAGTGGATAAAGAACACTTAACAGAAGATACAAGTTAAGCAAAAATTATGAATTTTTTGAGGAATGATTTGAGTCCCTCTAGCAAGAATGGGGAGACTTTGTTGATTATACAAAGAATGTAGTGAAGATGCAAAAAAGATCATCCTTTACCCTGAAGTAAACTAACCTTAAAAGGAATTCTCTAGACCTGCCCCATAATAGCTTAAAAAACAAGACTTGAAATGATCAAATTGATCCACAAGTAACGTAACATCCTTCCAAAGAAATATTAATATTTTTTAAGTGAACACAACAAAATCTAGCACCAACATCACAAAATTCATAATTTCTGGCATCTGATGAAACACTGTAGACGTGAAGAAGGAGAAAATCTAGCTGTAAATGGCAAGAGAAACATACCCAGAAAAGAAATGCTGGTAGATGAAAACTTACACGGACTTACATAAAGAAATGCAAAGTGCTAGGAAGATCAAATATAAAAGCAAATATAAAAGATATTTTTTGCTCATTTATTTAAAAGATTATTATTTGTAAAATAATAGATTATTGTGGGTTTTATAACATGGAAAGGTAACATATGTACAATTAGACGTAAAGAATGAAATGAGAAAAGGATGTATAAGATTCTTAGATATATGTGAAGTAGTGTAATTCAATTGCAGTGGATTATGATAAGTTAAAGGTGTATATAATAAACATGGAACAACCATTAGAAAGAAAAAAGAGCAATATAGTGAACATTCCACATAAGTAGGTAAAGTGGAATCACATAAAGTACTCAATGAAACACAAAAAGTTTTAAAGACCCTCAAAGTAGAAGAAAAGAAAAAGAGCAGAAAGGATAAATTGAAAACAAATAACATGTTAGATTTAAAAATCCATCAGATAGCTGGGTCTGGTAGCATATGTCTGTAATCCAAGCTACCTGGGAGGTACAGATTGGGAGGATCGTGGTTCAGAAAGTTAGTAAGATTCCACCTCTGCCAATAAGTCAGGCATGGTGGATGATGGTGCACATCTGTGAACCCAGCTATATGGGAGGCAAAGTAGGAGGATTGCAGTCTGAGGCTGGCCCCAGGATAAAACACAAATCTGTATCCGAAAAATAACTAAAACCAAAAAGGGCTGGGGGCTTGGCTCAAGAGGTAGAATGCCCCAGCAAGCCAAGGCCCTGAGTTCAAACCTCAGTATTGCCCCCCAAAATAAAATAAATTGAACAGATAAATACATTAAAAGATAATGATTTATATACTCTAATTAAAAGGTAGAGAACATAAAAGTGGATAAAAACTATGATAAAACTATATACATTTATGAGAAACCCAAATTAAGTAGAAAAGCACAGATAAGCTAAACTGAATAATCTTTATGAAAATAATTATCATAAGAAAGCTGGAATGTATTAATATTAGGAAAAGTAGACTTCAGAAAAAGGAACATATCCAGGAATTAATAAAGTCATTTCATGATGATGACAGGATCAATTTATCAAGAAGACATAACAATTCTAAATGTTTATGCACCCAATAATACATTTTAAAATACATGAAACAAAAACTGGTGGAACTTATAAGCGAGAGAAATCCATTATTATAGTAGATGACTTCAGTTGCTCTCTCATTAGTTAATAGAACAAGTAGACAGAAAATCAGTAACAAGACATGCCTTAGACATCATTAACAAACATAGCCCAAATGACATTTATACAGCACCCTACCCAACAAGAGGATACAGTTTCTCAGGTGTGCATGGAATGTTTATCAAAATAAATCATATTCCAGATCACAAAGATAATAAAAACAAAAAATTTAAGATAATTCATATTGAGTATATTCTCTGGCCACAATGGAATTGAAATAGAAATCTATAAAAGAATAATATCTGAGAACATCCCTCCAAAATATGGAGATTACACAATATACTTCTAAATAACTAATGGATCACAAAAGAAGACACAAGGAAAATTAATAATCAATTTTGATTTAACAAAAATGAAAACATAATTTGTGGAATGCAGATGAAGTAAGTTCTTAGAGGTAATAATAATAATTTAATAACACTAAATATTTGTAATAGACAATAAGAAAGGTTTCAAACAAATTGGTTAAGTTTTTCCTTTATAAAATGAGGGAAAAAATGAACAAAGCAAACATCAGAAAAGTAACAATACTTGTAAGAGCAAGAATAAATAAATTGGAAACAGTAAAACAATAGAGAAAAAATAAAATCAAGGTTTTTCTTTAAAATCAGTAAAATTGGTAAATCTGTAGCCAGACTTGATCAACAAGAAAGATAAGAATGAATGATATCACAAATTAAAAAGAAAATAAAGGAATTTTTAACAATGTTGTGCCATGTGCCACATATAAGAAGTCAACATAGATTTTTAATAAATATGTTTCTTGAGAATTCCAAGATGGCGGCTAGAGGTAGGAAGCAGAAAGCGACCCTCCTATAGTGAAATCTTGGAGAGACGCTGGAGACACACTTTGCAGGCATAATCACCGAGAAAAGGCATAACTTTGACTCCTCCACACCTCCAGCCGGCGCAGAGAATCTCCACTTCACGTTAAACGGAGAACCGAGGAGGCCCCCGGGCCGCCAGTGGCCGGCGCCCATACGGCTTGGGAAGACGCGGACCAGCTTACTGTCGATTAGTACACTAACACTCCCTGTTTATACCTTTGAAACTCTCTTGTCTGATACCTTGTTCTGCTTTCTCCCTCTTGTCTGTATATTTGTTTTCCCCTTTTCTTTAACTTCTTGCTTTCCATCTCAGCTCACTCTTCCATTCTCAATATTACCATTGTTATTATTACAAGCTAGAAAATACTTAATTACACACAGTACAGGGACAGTAACAACACCAAGGACAATGACAGGAAGACAGAAAAAACAAGGAAACCAGTTTCCCCACAGCAAAAAATTAGTACAGGAACCAGAGGGGAATGAAGAGAACAGAAACTCAGAGCCAGACTCCAACAAAATGAAGATAAACTATGCCAAAGGACCCAATGAAGCCTACAAGAATAATTTAAAAGAAGACATACTACAAGTACTCAATGAGAATTTTATAGAGATGATACTGGATAGGGTCAACCAAAATGTACAGGAGACACTCAAGAAATTCCAAGACAATAAAAATAGAGAATTGGAAAAAGCAAAAGAAGAAATAAAGGAAACCATAGAAGCACTGTATAAACACCAAAATGAAAGAGAGAACACAATGAATAAATGGATAAATGAACTCAGGACAAAAATAGACAACAATAAAGAAGAAAACAGCCAGGATATGGAAAACCTCAGAAAAAAGAACGAAACAGAACTGCAAAACAAAACGGAAGGCCAATCCAGCAGAATAGAACAAACAGAAGACAGAATCTCAGAACTTGAAGATGAAATGGTAATTAAAGGAAAAACTGAAGAACTACTAATTAAACAACTCAAGACCTGTGAAAAGAAAATGCAAGAACTCACCGACTCCATCAAAAGACCAAACTTGAGAATCATGGGCATCGAAGAAGGAGAAGAGGTGCAAGCGAAGGGAATGCGTAATATATTCAACAAAATAATAACGGAAAATTTCCCAAATCTAGAGAAAGATATTCCCATACAAATGCAAGAGGCCTCCAGGACACCAAACAGACCAGATCAAAATAGAACTACTCCTCGACATATCATCATTAAAACAACAAGTTCAGAAACTAAGGAAAGAATATTGAAGGCTGCAAGAGAGAAAAAACAAGTAACATACAAAGGTAAACCCATCAAAATCACAGCAGACTTCTCAACAGAAACATTAAAAGCAAAAAGAGCGTGGGGTGAGATCTTCCGGGCACTGAATGAAAATAACTTCAACCCCAGGATACTCTACCCAGCAAAGCTATCATTCAAAATAGATGGAGCAATAAAAGTCTTCCATGATAAGCAGAAACTAAAACAATATGTGACCACAAAGCCACCATTACAAAAGATTCTGCAAGGGATCCTGCACACAGAAAGTGACACCCAACTTAACCATGAAAAGGCAGGCAGCACCAAACCACAGGATAAGAAAAAGCAAGACAGTAGAGAGTAACATCAAGTTAGGTACACACAATCAAACCTTCAAACAACTAAGATAACTAAATGGCAGGAATCACCACATACCTATCAGTACTAACACTTAATGTTAATGGACTTAATTCACCCATCAAAAGACACCGTTTGACAAAATGGATTAAAAAAGAAGATCCAACAATTTGTTGCTTACAGGAGACTCATCTCACGGACAGAAATAAGCATATGCTTAGGATGAAAGGCTGGAAGAAGATTTACCAAGCCAATGGCCCCCGAAAACAAGCAGGAGTAGCAATACTTATCTCTGACAAAGTAGACTTCAAACCTACATTGATCAAACGAGATAAAGAAGGACATTCCATACTAATAAAAGGGGAAATAGACCAAAAGGAAATAATAATCATCAATCTGTACGCACCCAATGTCAACGCACCCAATTTCATCAAACATACCCTGAAAGACCTAAAAGCATATATAAACGCCAACACAGTGGTTGTGGGAGACTTTAACACTCCATTATCATCAATAGATAGGTCATCCAAACAAAAACTCAATAAAGAAATCCAAGATCTAAAATATGCAATAGATCAAGTGGACCTAGTAGATGTCTACAGAACATTTCATCCAACCTCTACACAATATACATTCTTCTCAGCAGCCCATGGAACCTTCTCCAAAATAGATCATATCCTAGGGCACAAAGCAAGCCTCAGCAAATATAAGAAAATAGAAATAATACCATGCATACTATCTGACCACAATGCAGTAAAAGTAGAACTCAACAACAAAAGTAAAGACAAAAAACATGCAAACAGCTGGAAACTAAATAACTCATTACTTAATGAAGAATGGATCATCGATGCAATAAAAGAGGAAATTAAAAAGTTCCTAGAAGTCAATGAAAATGAAAACACAACCTACCGGAACCTATGGGACACAGCTAAGGCAGTCTTGAGAGGAAAGTTTATAGCCATGAGTGCATATATTAAAAAGATTGAAAGATCCCAAATCAATGACCTAATGATACGTCTCAAACTCCTAGAAAAACAAGAACAAGCAAATCCCAAAACAAATAGAAGGAGAGAAATAATAAAAATAAGAGCTGAAATCAATGAAATAGAAACCAAAAAAACCATACAAAGAATTAATGAAACAAAAAGTTGGTTCTTTGAAAAAATAAACAAGATCGATAGACCCCTGGCAAACCTGACTAAAATGAGGAGAGAAAAAACCCAAATTAGTAGAATCAGGAATGCAAAAGGGGAGATAACAACAAACACCATGGAAGTCCAGGAAATCATCAGAGACTACTTTGAGAACCTATATTCAAATAAATTTGAAAATCTAAAAGAAATGGACAGATTTCTAGATACATATGATCATCCAAAACTGAACCAAGAGGAAATTAATCACCTGAATAGACCTATAACACAAAATGAAATTGAAGCAGCAATCAAGAGTCTCCCCAAAAAGAAAAGTCCAGGACCTGATGGATTCTCTGCTGAATTCTATCAGACCTTTAAAGAAGAACTGATACCAACCCTCCTTAAACTGTTCCATGAAATAGAAAGGGAAGGAAAACTGCCAAACACATTTTATGAAGCCACTATTACACTTATCCCAAAACCAGGCAAAGACACCTCCAAAAAGGAGAACTATAGGCCAATCTCCTTAATGAACATTGATGCAAAAATCCTCAACAAAATAATGACAAATCGAATTCAGCAACACATCAAAAAGATTATTCACCATGACCAGGTAGGCTTCATCCCAGGGATGCAGGGGTGGTTCAACATACGAAAATCAATAAACGTAATAAACCACATTAACAGAAGCAAAGACAAAAACCACTTGATCATCTCAATAGATGCAGAAAAAGCCTTTGATAAGATCCAACATCATTTCATGATAAAAGCTCTAAGAAAACTAGGAATAGAAGGAAAGTTCCTCAACATTATAAAAGCTATATATGACAAACCTACAGCCAGCATTATACTTAACGGAGAAAAATTAAAACCATTCCCTCTAAAATCAGGAACCAGACAAGGATGCCCACTATCTCCACTCCTATTCAACATAGTACTGGAATTCCTAGCCAGAGCAATTAGGCAAGAAGAAGGAATAAAAGGAATACAAATAGGTAAAGAAACTGTCAAAATATCCCTATTTGCAGACGACATGATCCTATACCTTAAAGACCCAAAAAACTCTACTCAGAAGCTCTAGACATCATCAATAGCTATAGCAAGGTAGCAGGATATAAAATCAACATAGAAAAATCATTAGCATTTCTATACACTAACAATGAGCAAACGGAAAAAGAATGTATGAAAACAATTCCATTTACAATAGCCTCAAAAAAAATCAAATACCTAGGTGTAAACCTAACAAAAGATGTGAAAGACCTCTACAAGGAAAACTATACACTTCTGAAGAAAGAGATTGAGGAAGACTATAGAAAGTGGAGAGATCTCCCATGCTCATGGATTGGTAGAATCAACATAGTAAAAATGTCTATACTCCCAAAAGTAATCTACATGTTTAATGCAATTCCCATCAAAATTCCAATGACATTCATCAAAGAGATTGAAAAATCTACTGTTAAATTTATATGGAAACACAAGAGGCCACGAATAGCCAAGGCAATACTCAGTCAAAAGAACAATGCAGGAGGTATCACAATACCTGACTTCAAACTATATTACAAAGCAATAATAATAAAAACAGCATGGTACTGGCACAAAAACAGACATGAAGACCAGTGGAACAGAATAGAGGATCCAGATATGAAGCCACACAACTATGAGCAACTTATCTTTGACAAAGGAGCTAAAAATATACGATGGAGAAATAGCAGCCTCTTCAACAAAAACTGCTGGGAAAACTGGTTAGCAGTCTGCAAAAAACTGAAACTAGATCCATGTATATCACCCTATACCAAGATTAACTCAAAATGGATCAAGGATCTTAATATCAGACCCCAAACTCTTAAGTTGATACAAGAAAGTTAGGGTTTCTCAATGAAACCCCAGCAGCACAGCAACTAAGAGATAGCATAGATAAATGGGACCTCATAAAACTAAAAAGCTTCTGTTCATCAAAAGAAATGGTCTCTAAACTGAAGAGAACACCCACAGAGTGGGAGAAAATATTTGCCAACTATACATCAGACAAAGGACTGATAACCAGAATATACAGAGAACTTAAAAAACTAAATTCTCCCAAAACTAATGAACCAATAAAGAAATGGGCAAGTGAACTAGACAGAACTTTCTCAAAAGAAGAAATTCAAATGGCCAGAAAACACATGAAAAAATGCTCACCATCTCTAGCAATAAAGGAAATGCAAATTAAAACCACACTAAGATTCCACCTCACCCCTGTTAGAATAGCCATCATCAGCAACACCACCAACAACAGGTGTTGGCGAGGATGTGGGGAAAAAGGAACCCTCTTACACTGTTGGTGGGAATGTAGACTAGTACAACCACTCTGGAAAAAAATTTGGAGGATACTTAAAAAGCTGGACATCGATCTACCATTTGATCCAGCAATACCACTCTTGGGGATATACCCAAAAGACTGTTACTCCAGAGGCACCTGCACATCCATGTTTATTGCGGCACTATTCACAATAGCCAAGTTATGGAAACAGCCAAGATGCCCCAGCACTGACGAATGGATTAAGAAAATGTGGTATCTATACACAATGGAATTTTATGCAGCCATGAAGAAGAACGAAATGTTATCATTCGCTGGTAAATGGATGGAATTGGAGAACATCATTCTGAGTGAGGTTAGCCTGGCTCAAAAGACCAAAAATCGTATGTTCTCCCTCATATGTGGACATTAGATCAAGGGCAAACACAACAAGGGGATTGGACTATGAGCACATGATAAAAGCGAGAGCACACAAGGGAGGGGTGAGGATAGGTAAGACACCTAAAAAACTAGCTAGCATTTGTTGCCCTTAATGCAGAGAAACTAAAGCAGATACCTTAAAGCAACTGAGGCCAATAGGAAAAGGAGACCAGGAACTAGAGAAAAGGTTAGATTAAAAAGAATTAACCTAGAAGGTAACACCCACGCACAGGAAATCAATGTGAGTCAATGCCCTGTATAGCTATCCTTATCTCAACCAGCAAAACCCCTTGTTCCTTCCTATTATTGCTTATACTCTCTCTACAACAAAATTAGAGATAAGGGCAAAATAGTTTCTGCTGGGTATTGAGGGGGGGAGCGGGATGGGGTGGAGTGGGTGGTAAGGGAGGGGGTGGGGGCAGGGAGGAGAAATAAACCAAGCCTTGTATGCACATATGAATAATAAAAGAAAAATGAAAAAAAAAAAGAAGTCAACATATTCCACAATAGTCACAAACATAGAAAAGCTTACTCAAAAGGAAATATATTATCTGAATAGCTCAGATAATCTGAATAGTTCTATATTTATTAAGGAGATAGAGTTTGTATAGTCACGAATCACGTAACATTTTGGTCAACAACAGACTGCATATGTGAAGGTGGTCAAATAGATTCTATCGCCTAGTGATTTCACAGCTCTCTTAATCTAGGTAAGAACAGTATATGATATTTGTGCAGTGACAAAAGTGTCTCATGACTATATTTATGAAATATAAAGAAAGAAAAATTCTAGGACCAGATGATATTGCTATTAAATTCTGTCACTCATTTATGAAAAAGAGAATATCAATTCTATACAATTGTGTTCTCTTACCTGTCTTCCAAAAACATTGTGCTGGAGGTCCTCAACAATGCAATAAGACAAGAAAAAAAATAAACAAGAAAAGCATATCAATTAGAATGAATGAGGTAAAACTTTTGTAATTCTCAGAGAGTGTGGTTGTTTATATAGAGCATCCCAAAGAACCTCACAAAAAGGCTACTAGAATTAATAAGTGAGTTTAGCAAATTTGTTGGTGTCAAGTTAAAAAAAACAGTTGTAGCAATGAACAGTTAGAAAATTATGTTATCAACAATTATGCAACAGGAAATATGAAGTCATAAGAGATAAATCTAGCAAAATATATAAAAGATTATTATGCCAAAAGTTATAAAACATTGATGAAAGTAATAGACCATAAGACTTAATATTTCTACACATAAATCTGTGTAAGTTGATATATAGATTTAATGGAGTTCCAAACAATACCACAAGATTTTTTTTCGAGTGTGGCAGTGGTAGAAATCAACAAGTTTGTTCTGAAGTTTATATGTATAGGCAAAGGATGTATTGTAGTAATATGTTCCCAAGATGATGCTCTCCAACGATGCCAGAAATAATGATTCTCTTTCCCTCTCCCTCTCTCACACATACACACACTATGAAGGATGCCAGCTTCCGTATTGTAAGCAGCCTAAGAGGGCAGACACTGAAGCCCTTGTCTAACAGCCACTTAAGTAAACTTGGAAATGAATTCTTTAACCCAGTCAAGCCTTCAGATGACTATAGTTCTGGCTAACATCTTTTTTTGCAACTGATATAGTAATCTTATCCAGAAAATCCAACTCACAGAAATTGTGAAATAATGTTTATTGTTTATTATTATTTTAACCCTCTAAATTTTGGGCCAACTGTCATGCAGCCATAGAAAACTAATATATTTAAGATTAACAAAAATACTCTCAAAAGAGAACGAAGTTGGAGGACTCGCCATAAGGCTCACTATTAATAGCTAGAGTAATAAAGACCACGTGATATTGGTCAAAATTAAGAAAAATCTTGACACATTTGATCACACTGGAGAATCTAAAAATAGAACACAAATATATAGCCAATTGCTTTTGACAAAGCTCCAATGTCATGCAATGGTACAAGAATAGTCTTTTCTACAAATGGTGCTGGAATAGTTGGACAGCAATATGCAAAACCAAAGCAACCTTCAACCTACTCTTCACACTACTTATAGAAATTTACTTGAAATCTATCTTATGACCAAATATAAAACCTAAAACTATAAAATTACTAGAGGAAAACAGGTGAGTATCTTCATAAACTTTAGTTAGGTAGAAATTTCTTAGAACACCAAAAGTATAAACTTAAAAAGTTTTAAAATTATACTTCAGCAAAATAAAAATATTTATTCTTAGAAAGAGATTATTAAGGATATGAAAATAAAAGTCTCTAGGTCAGATGAAAAATTCTGGCAGTCAGATTATATAACAGGTTATTACAGGTCAATTTCAAGAAACCAAGCAACTCAATAAAATCAGAAAATATTTAAACAGACACTATACCCAAGAAGAGATGTGAATGGCAAAGAAGCAGATGAAAATATGCCCACCATTGATTAAAACTCATAAAGAAGTACCACTGTGCATCTATTGAAGCAGCTAAAATTAAAACCTGAAGCCAGAGCCTGACATACCAAGAGAATATGGGGTAACTGGGTTTCTCATAATTGGTGACAGGCATGTAAAATGGTATGACCAGTTTGGAAAATAGTTTGCATTTTTGTGTTGAATTAAACAGATACTTACCATATGAGCCAGCAATTTTATTTCTAGAGATCTTCCTAGCAATCCAGTGAGAGCCTCTCAGGGACCTGGAAAAGGCCACATCCATCCATGCTCAGGTGACAAGTCTGCCATCTGTAGGTCCTTAAGCAGATTTTCATCTGAGAACATGTATGGACCACGTTCCTAGAGACAGTCCATCCATGGACCACATTTGGTAAAGGATATACCAGCCATGGACCCACCGTGGACCTAGCAACACCACATGACTTGGATCCAGCTCCACTCAACCACCATCCTAGAGGAAATTTCCACCAGCTGGGAGAAAGACTTAACCTGTTGAAACCAGTCTTTAAAGACTAGATTAGTCTTCTTCTAGTGTTCCTGAAAATGCAGACATCAACACAAGACTACCCAGATAATGAAGAGTCAGACAAAAAAATGACACTTCCAAAGGAAACTAATAAAGCTCTGGTAACTGACCCCAAGAAATGGAGATGTACGTATTCCTTGAATAATAATTCAAGCAATCACCTTAAAGAAGTTTAATGAAATGCAATAGCATACACATGGGCAACCAAATGAAATTAGGAAAACAATTTATGACAAAATTTGATTAATAAATAGAAGCCACCAAAAAGAACCAAATGAGAATCCTGAAATTAAAAAATACAATGACAGAACTGCAAAAATTCCATAGAGCTTAACACAGCAGACTCAATCAGGAAGAAGAAAGACTTACCAGTTTCAAAGGTAGGTCATTTGACATAATTAAATTAGAGGAATGAAAAGAAAAAGATTTAAAAAGAGTAAAGAAAGTGTAAGGAACCTATGGGACACCATCCTTCCCAGAAAAAGAAAGACAGAACGAGTGAGAAACTTTTTAAAAAGAATACTGTGGGAGGTGTAGATAAGAAGATCAAAGTCTAAGGCCAGCCAGGGCAAAAATCACAAAAACCAGTATGAAAATAACTAAAGCAAAAAGTGATAGAGCCACAAGTTCCCATACTCGCCCACAAAAAATACTGGCTAAAAATGTCCAAAATCATGAAAAGGATATGGATATCTATTTTCATGCAACTCAAAGGATCTCAAGAAAGATAACCTAATGAAGAATACTCCAAGACACATTACAATCAAATCATCAAAAGTTGAAGACAGAGAATCTTTGGAGCTTTTTTCCAGGCTCCAAAGAATTGAACTCAGGGCTTCACAAGTGCTGTCCCACTAAGCTACATTCCCATCCCTCAAAGAGAGCATCTTGAGAGCAGCAAAAAATAAGACACTGATCACATACCTGGGAACACCAGCAAGACTGTTGTGGATTTCTCTACAGAAATGTTGCACACCAGGAGAGAGTTGGAATTTATATTCAAAGTGTTGAAAAAAACCAAAACAACAAAAACCTGACAAATAAGAATGTTATACTCAGCAAAGTTGCCCTTCAGAAATTAAGGAGGGACAGATATTTTAAGAAAATCAAAAGCTTAAGGACACAAATGTAGCTCAAAATGAATAAAAGACCTACATGTAAGATATGAACCATAAAGCCTGTAAGTGAACACAGAAGAAAAGATGATTGACATTGGCTTTGGGGGATGACGTCTGTGATATCACACTAATATATGAAGCTATAAATAAATACAACAGCATCAAACTCAAAAACTTCTCAGCAAAGGAAATAATCAACAAAATGTAAAAGCAACTTACAGACTAGAAAAAAATATTTACGAAGACACATATGTAAAAAGGGGTTAAACCCCCAATTCATAAAACAAGCTTTTACAATTCAAAAGGCAGAACAATAACCTGACTAAGAAATAGGTAAAAGACATGAATAGACATTTCTCCAAAGAATGCATAAAAATGGCCAACAGATATATGAAAAGACATTCAACATCACAAGTCATCAGGGACAGGCATAACTTTCAAGGTATTAATTATCAAAAAGATGAGTAATAAATGCTGTCAAGGATTTAGAGAAAGGGAACCCCTCAAACACTTTTGGTAGGAATGAAGATTCAGGCAGCCATTGTAGAAAAATGGCACAAGGGTTTAAAAATGTTTTTAAAAATAGAACTACTATATGACTCATCAGTTCCTTTTCTGGATATGTACCCAAAGGAAATGAAATCACTACCGCATAAAGATATTTGCATTCTTGTGTTTATTGGGGCATTATTCACAATAGCCAAAAATGGAAGTGACCAAAGTGTCAGTCGATAGATGAATGCATAAAGAAAATGTGAGATATATATATATATATATACACACATATATATATATACATCAAAATCAAAAGAAGCCTACCATTTTCCACAACATGAATAGGCTTGAAGGACATTATGCTAAGTGAAATAAGCCAGTCACAGACAGAAACTCATTACTCAATCTCACTTTTACATGGAAACTTTACTTTAAAAGGTAAAATATACAGAGCTAGAGAATGACGTGGTTTCAGGGGCAAGGGAAGGGAGATGTAGGTCAAAGAATACAAAGTAGCAGATACACAGAATAAACAAATCTGGAAATCTATCTGAGAACTATAGCTAATAAAATCGAATTGAATTAGGGATTTTTGCTAAACAAAAAGATTTTATGTGCTCTTGTCATAAAAAGTAACTATGTTATGTGATTTATATGTTAATGTGCTTTGCTGGAGTAACTTTTACAACATATGTATTCCATAATATCATCTTATAAACTTTAAATATGTTGAGGTATTTCTTTACCACTAGACCTTGCTTATAAGAAATGCTAAAGGAAGTTCTTTGAGTTGAAATGAAAGAATGCTATGTAACAACAGGAAAATATATGAAAATATAAAATCCACTGGAAAAAGATAAATATATAGTCAAATCCACAATGCTCTGATACTGTCAGGATCATGTGCAAATCACTTAAGTGTAATGGAAAAATTGAAAGACAAAAATTTCTTAAATATCATTTATAAAATAATGACTGAATAAACATATAAAATGTACAGCCAGGTGTGAAGGATCACTCCAATAATCCCAGATCCTAGAAGCAGAGATAGGAGGATCATGGTCTGAGGTTGGCACTTGGAAAAAAATGAAACCCTACCTGAAAAATAAACTAAAGTAAAAAGAGCTGGAGGCATGGTCAAGTGGTACAACACTTGTCCAGGACCTGAGTTCAAACAATTTTTAAAAGAAAAATACAACACATGACATCAGTAGCATAAAATATGTGTGTGGGAGGGGAGGGAAGTAAAAGTATAAAGATTCTGAATGTAACCAGAGTTATTTTTAGCTTAAAATAAAATATATTATAACTATATAATATTGCTGCATAATACATTGCTTATAAAAATCTGTTTTATGTAAACCCCAATGTTACCACAAAGAAAACTCAAGTAGGTAAACAAAAGATTAAACAGAAAGGAATCAAAGCATACCATTATAAAAAGTCTACAAATCACAAAAAAAGATAGCAATATAGGAAGAAAAGCATAAAGAAACCACAAGAGTCAGGAAACAATTGACAAAATGACAATTCTAAGTTTTTACCTATTGAGAATTACTTTAACTATAAATGATTTACTTATCCAATCAACATCTCTAACAAAAGTCATAGAGGGACTGAATGGATTTTTTAAAAAACACGATCCAATGATACACTGCCTACAAGACACACACAGACAAAAAACAAGGGATGAGAAAAGATATTCCATGTAAATGTTACCTGAAAGAGGGCAAAGATGGCTATAATTGCATCAGAAAAAATAGACTTTCAGTCAAAATGTGTCATATGCTACTAAGAAAATGACTATGAGATGATAAAATGTCAGTTCATCAAGAAGATATAACCATTGTAAATATATATGTAACCACTCCCAGACCACCTAAATAAAAGAAATATCAATAGAACTGAAGGAAGATAGCAACACAATAGTCATGGGGGATTTCAAAACCCCATTTCCAACAACAGGTAGGTTATCCAGACAGAAAGTCAAGAAGGAAACAGCCCGCTTGAATAACACCATACACCAAATAAGAAAATCAGACACATACAGGATGCAGCATCTCACAGCAGTGGTAACATATTCTTTCCAACAGTGCCTGGAACAGTCTCCAGGATAGATCTTATGTGGAAACACAAATCTTACCAAGTGAAAGAAGCTTGAAAGAATCTCCATTATCTTTTATGATCACAGTGGAATAAAAGTAGAAATCAAAGCAGGAGAAATTACGGAAGATTCATAAACATGTGGAAATTAAACAGCACTAACTAGTAACCCAAAGATGAAATCAAAGGAGATGTTTAAAAATGTTTAAAACAAAAGAAAATGGAAACACAGCATGTCAACATGTATGGAATCCAGTGAAAATCAGGATAAGGGAAACGCTTATAGTGAATGCTTAAATTAATAATAAAAAAAGAAAGATCTCAACCTAATTTCACACCTCAGTGGACTAAAAAAAGTAAGGAAAGTAATAATAAAGATTAGAGCTGAAATAAATAAAATAGAGACTAGAAAGAAAATAGAAAAAAATCAATGAACCTGAGCTACTTCTTTGAAGAGAAACAAATTTGACAAACCTTTACCTAGACTTATGAAGAAAAAAGAAGGAAGAAGGTAACATTAGAATTGATATTACAGAAACATAACAGATCGCAAGAGGCTGTGAGGGATAATTATGTGCCCATAAATTAGATAACTTACAACTGGTTAGATTTCTAGACAAATACAAAATACCAAGAATGAATCATGAGGAAAGAAGAAGTCTGAACAGACCAATAACAAGTGTGGAGACTGAATCAATAATCAAAAACCTGCCAACATAGACCATTACAGGACCAGATGGTTTCACATGTGAATTCTACCAATGGGGTTGGAACTCAGGGCTTTGTTTGCAAATCAGGCTCTCTATAACTTGAGCCACACCTCCAGTCCATTTTGCTCTGATTATTTTGGAGATATAGTCTCTGAACTATTTGCCTGGGCTGGCCTTGATCTGGGATCCTTCTGATTTCAACCTCCCAAGTGGCTAGGATTGCAGGCATGAGCCACTGACACCCAGCTCTACAACCATTTAACCAAGAGGAATTAATGCCAAACCTCTCAAACATTCCAAAAAAACTGAAGAAGAGGAGGAAGTATTAACCTCACTTGATGAATCCAGCATGATCTTCACATCAAAACCAGAGGCTACTATAAAAAATTATGAGGTCATATCCCTGATGAATATAGATGCAAAAATCCTCAACAAAATGCTAACAAGCTGAATTTAAAAACATATTGAGAAAATGATGCTCCATGATCAAAAGGGATTTATCTATGGGATGCAAGGATGGTTTGACATACTCAAATCAATAAATGTGCCATATCACATGAATAAACTTAAGGATAAAAATCATATGATCATCTAAACAGATGCAGAAAAAAGCACTTGACAAAATTCAACATACTTTAATAATAATAAAAACACTCAAAAAATTAGGTATAGAAGGACTATACCTCAACATAATAAAGGCTACATATGACAAGCTTATAGCTAACCCTATACTTAATAGAGAAAAGCTGAACACTTCTTATTTCAGATTAGGAACAAGACAAGGGTTCCCTCTCTCACCCACTTCTATTTAACGTAATACCAGAAGCCCTAGCAGAGCAACTAGATATGGAAAAGAAAATGCATCCATGGATGAAGTGAAATTTTCTCCGCTTTCAGGTGACATTATCTTATGTATAAGAAACCATAGCATAAATAGCAATAAAAACAGCATGGAACTGGCACAAAAACAGACATGAAGATCAGTGGAACAGAATTGAGTACCCAGATATGAATCCATACATCTATGCCCACCTTATTTTTGACAAAGGCACTAAAAATATACAATGGAGAAAAGACAGCCTCTTCAACAAATGTTGCTGGGAAAAGTGGTTATCTGCCTGCAAAAAAAAATGAAACTAGATTCATGTTTATCACCCTATACTAGTATCTAATCAAAATGGATCAAGAACCTTAATATCAGACCCAAAACTCTGAAGTTAGTTCAGGAAAGAGCAGAAAACATTCTGGAAGTAACAGGTTTAGGCAAGAACTTCCTCAATAGAACCCCAGCAGCTCAGCAACTAAGAGACTATGAACAAATGGGATTTCATAAAACTAAAAAGCTTCTGCACAACAAAAGAAATGGTTTCTAAACTGAAGAGACCACCCACAGAGTGGGAGAAAATATTTGCCAGCTATACATTAGACAAAGGACTGATAACCAGAATATACAGGGAACTCAAAAAACTAAACTCTCCCCAAATCAATGAACCAATAAATAGGCAACTGAACTAAACAGAACTTTCTCAAAAGAAGAAATTCAAATGGCCAAAAAAACACATGAAAAAATGCTCATCATCTCTAGCCATAAAGGAAATGCAAATCAAAACCACACTAAGATTCCACCTCACCCCTGTTAGAATAGCCATCATCAAAAACACCACTAACAAACAACAGGTATTAGTGAGGATGTAGGGAAAAAGGAACCCTTTTACACTGCTGGTAGGAATGCAAACTAGTGCAACAACTCTGGAAAAAAATTTGGAGGCTTCTTAAAAATCTAAACATAGATCTGCCATATGATCCAGCAATCCCACTCCTGGGGATATACCCAAAGCAACATCACACAGGTTACTCTAGAGGCACCTCCACACCCATGTTTATTGCAGCTCTAGTCACAATAGCCAAATTATGGAAACAACCAAGATGCCCCCCCACTGACAAATGGATTAAGAAAATGTGGTATTTATACACAATGGAATTTTTCTCAGCCATGAAGAAGAATGAAATCTTATCATTCGCAAGTAAAATGGATGGAACTGGAGAACATCATTCTGAGTGAATTTAGCCAGGCTCAGAAGACCAAAAATTGTATGTTCTCCCTCATATATGGACTTTAGCTCTAGGGCAACTACAGTAATGTGGTTGGAGTTGGGTCACATGATAAAGGATGAATACACACAAGAGGTATGGAGATAGATAAGAAACCCAAAATATGATAGTATTTTATGTCCCCACTGCAGAGGAACTAATACAGAAACCTTTAAAGTGACAGAGGTCAATATGCGAAGGGGATCAGGAACTAGTGAAAAGGTCAAGTAGAGATGAATCAACTTGGCATGTAACACATTTATACATGGAAGCAATGTGAGGAATCTCTCTGTATAGCTATCCTTATCTCAACTAGCAAAAACACTTTGTCTTTCTTATTATTGTTTATACTCTCTCTTCAACAAAATTAGAGATAAGGGCAAAACAGGTTCTGCCTGGAAGTGAAGGGGTGGGGGGAGAGGGAGAGGGTGGAGGATGAGGGGGAAGAAATGGCCCAAACAATGTATGCACACATGAATAAACGAATATAAAAAAAGAAAAAGAAACTATAGCATAAACAAAACCCTAACAACTTTACAAAAAAAAAATACTCATTGAAACTAAACAAATTCAGTAAATTTGCATATCTAAAATCAACATATGAATCAATTGTGTTTTTCTAAACAAACTATACCAAAAGAAAATTGAGAGAATGATCCTATTTACAATGGTATGAAAAGATAACTTATTAGAAATAAATTTAACCAAAGAGGTGAAATAAAAGTTATAAGACACTGACAATGGAGATTAAAGAAGATACAAAACAGGAAAGATTTTGCATGTCCATAGATTGGAAGAATTAACATCACTAATAAGCCCATATTACCTAAAATGATATACAAATTCAATTGAATATGTATCAAAACTCCAGTGTTATTTTTTCACAAAAACCCCCTACAATTTGTATGAAGCCATAGGAGACTCTCAAAATACAAAGACATCTAGATAAAGAAAACAAACCTGGAGGCATGACATTCCTAATCTTCCTATACTACAAACCTATAGTAACCAAAATAGTTTGGTATCAGCATAAAAACAGATACATAGGCAAATGGAACAAAATAGAGGGCCTGGAAGAAAACCCATATATGTGGCAACCTCATCATCGACAACCTAATCCCTTTGACAACAGGGAAAGGAAAGTCTTTTAAAAAAATTGTTTTGGGAAAACTAGATAGTTATATGTAAATGAATTAAATTTGATTCCTGTCTTTTGTCATACACAAAAATTAACTTGAAGTGGATTAAAGACTTAAATGCAATATCTGAAATTATAAATCTCCTAGAAGAAAATATATGGTAAAATCTCTTTGATACTGGCCTTGGAAATTATTCTTTTTGGATATGAGACAAAAAGTATATGGAGCAAAAGCAAAAATATACAAGTGAGACTACATCAAACTAAAAAAGTTTCTAGAAAGCAAAGGGGATACTCAAAAATAAAAAGGGGACTTAAAACTGAAAGATATTTATGGGCTATACCTGGCAAAGGGTTAGTATCCAAAATATGTAAAGAATATACGCAACTCAATAGCACAAAAACAAAACAAAAAAAAAAATAAACCCATTGAGATGAACAAAGGAACTGAACAGACATTTTTTTTGTAAAGAAGACATCAAACTCACCAACAGGTGTATGAAAAGTTGCCCCACATCATTAATCACCAGAAAAATGCAAATCAGTCATCGTGAGATATGTCTCATGCCTGTTAAGATGGTTATTCAAAAAGGTAAGAGATAAGTGTCATATGTCATAGGTTATCAGTTGTATGTTATCAAATATTTGCTTTAGTTATACAAAACTCCAGATAATGCAAACTGGTTTTCAGTGATGGAAAGCAGATTGGAAGCTGCCTGTGGGATGGTAATGGGAGGAGGGCAAAGGGGCACAAGAAGACTTCTGATCTTGTTGGACATGCTTGTTATTTTGATTTTGGCCATGGTATAAATATGTCATAAGTTATCAAGTTGTATGCTTTAAACAGGTATAATTTATTTTATGCTATTTATACCTCAATAAAACTTTTTAAAGGATATGGATGACTAAGAGGTACATGAAAAAGTGCTCAGAACCACCAATTGTCTCACAACCACCATTGGATATTACCTCACACTTGTTAGGATGGCTATTCAAAAAGATAACAGGTGGGAAATGGTGGTGAGGGTATGAAGAAAAAGGAAATCTTATACACTGTGGAAGAGAAGCCATATGGAAGTTCCTTAAAAAATTAAAAGCATAACTACCATGTGATCCAGTGATCCCACTTCTGGATACATATTCAAAGGAAACAAAATCATTATCTTAAGACATCTGCATTCTTTGTTCACTGCAACATTATTCACAATAAAGATATAGAAACAACCTAAATACCCATCAATGGACGAGAGGCTGAAGAAAATGTCACCACACACACACACACACACACACACACACACACACACACACACACACTACTCGTCTACAAAAAAGAAGAAATTCCTACCATTTGGAAAAAACATGGTTGAACCTGAGCAGAATAGTAAGAGCAGAATACTAGGTCAAATAAGCACCTCCCAAACCAAATGCTGTAGGTATCGCAGGTGGAATCTAAAACAAAGTCAAGCTGACAGAAGCAGAGAGTAGAATGGTGGTTGCCCAGGGCTGTAAGGTGGGGAAATGAGGACACATTGGTCATGGGCTACAAACGTTTAGCTATGAGTATGTTTTGAGGATTTAACATACAGCATGGTGATAACTTTAACAAAATGTGAAGTGGTGGATGTGGTAACTTGGTTGTGTATAAATATACCAAATCATACATTGTACACTTTAAATATATACATTTTTACTTGTTAATTCTACCCCTGTAAAGCTGAACTTTTTATATTCAAGAACAAAGAGAACAAAGAGAAAAAAGAGACTCAATGTCGTCAGCCACAAGGAAAAGGCAAATTAAAACCATACCCACTAGGATGGCTATAATAAAAAAAAGATAGAAAATTGCAAGTATTGGTAAGAATGTGAAGAAACTGAAATCCTTGAGCATTGCAGGTGGAAATGTAAAATTGTGCTGCTGTTGTAGAAAGCAGTTTGGCCATTCCTCAAAAACTTAAACATAGAGTTTCCATGTGGCCCAGCTATTCTCCTCTTAGGAATATATAATCCAATTAATTGAAAGCAAACAATCAAACAAACACAAACACATAACTGTTGGTAGCAGCACTGTTCTCAGTAGCCAAAATGTGGAAACAATGTGTACGTCTATGAATGGAAGAGCAAGTAGATAAATTGTGACACACAAACACACACAATGGAATGAAATACTAATACATGTTGCAATGTGGATGAAGTTTAGAAAAATTATGTTAGGTGAAAGAAGTTAGGTACAAAAGGCTACATGTTTCATGATTCCATTTGCATAAAATACCCATAATTTGTAAATTCATAGAGGTAGAAATGAGATTAGTGGTTGTCAGGAGCTGGGGAAGAGGACAAGTGGGGTTTTGGAAATGGGGATAATTGCTTAATGGGTAAAAGCTTATTTTTGGGGATTGATGAAAATGTTTCAGAACTGGATATAGGTAGTGTTTGCACAACTTTGTGAAAATACTAATAATGCCACTAAGTATCTTTTAAGGAGTTAAATTATATGTTATGTGAATTTTAATTCAATTAAAATAAATAACTAGAATAATGGTTTTAAAAATAAATAAAGGCATACAGATTGAAATAAAGGGAGTAAGTTATGGTTTATTTTCAGATGATGTAGTGTGTATAGAAAATTCTAAGGAATATATAATAAAAGCTATAGAGCAAGTGACTTTAACAAGTTTATAGGATACAATGGCTATGTACAAATATTGCTTGTATTTTTATATGTTAGCAATAAACATTTTGAAAGTGAAATAAAAAATTATATCACCTATATTAGAATAAAATATGAAAATATGTAGATTTATAATAAAATATATGCAAGATTGCTACCTAAAAACCATGAAACATTGCTGAGATGAAATTTAAGATCTACCTCAATACCATGATACACCATGCTTATGGGTCAAAAACTCAATATCGTTAAGATGTCAGTTGTTTTTAATTTAATCTATAGATTCAAGGATTCAAAGTCCCAATAGGATATTTTTAGACATTGGAAAGATGATTCTAGAATTTATATGAAATGCAATAAATCTGGACTAGTAAAATATATTTTAAAATAACAGGGGTGAAAGATTTATAGTGCCTAATATCCTGACTTCTATAAAACTGTAGTAATATAGGACTATTCAAATATACTATTCTAAGTATATAGGATTAATAGAATAGAATAGGGGGTCCAAAAATAAACTTTCCTATATATATATATATATATATATATATATATATATATATATATATATGTGCGTGTGTGTGTGTGTGCTGGATTATTTTTCAAAAAGTAACAAGGTAAATCAATGAAGAAAAGCTCTCTCAACAATGATGTGGAATAACTATATAGAAAAGTAAGAGTCAACTCTTACCTCATGATGTACACAAAAATTAACTAAAAAATGGATCATACACCTGAATATAGAAGCTAAAATTACTAAACTTCTAGACTGAAGTATAGGAGAAAATCTTCATGACTTTGAAGTAGGCAAAGATTTGGATAAGATTAAATGAAAAGAAAGCAAAAGACATAAAGGAAAAAAATGGTTAAAATTTTAAACTTCTGCTTTCCAAAATATTCCATCTGGAAAATGAAAAGATAAGCCACAGACTTGAAGAAAACCTTCTCAATTCATGTATTTTACAATATTACAGAGAATTTTAATCCAGAGTATGTAAAGAACTTACATCAGCTTAGTAAGAAAGGTAATAACCCAATAAAATAGGTTAGCAAAAAAATTAACAGACACTTCACAAAGAATGTATACAAATGGCCAGCAGTCATCTAAAAAGATACTCAACATCACTAACCATCAGAAAAAGGCAAATTTACGCCACACTGTAAGAAACTCTTATACCAATTAGAATGACTGTACTAAGACAGACATAATACCAGGTGTTGGTTAGGGTGTGGAGCTACAGGAACTCTCATATCACACATTGTAGGGAAGATAACAAAATTTTGCATGGCTCAAGTAGTTAGAGCACCTGCCTACCAAGAATGAGGCCCTGAGTTCAAAATCCAGCACTGAAAAATAATAGGCAAATACTTTGGAAAACAGTTTATTCATTTCTCACAAACATAAACATGCCATTATCATGCACAAAATACTACATCATCCTTTCTAGAGTCTATCCTGTAGACACCTTAGACATTGCTGTGCACAGCAGACATGCACAAGGAAACAAGGTCAAAGGTTCTCACTACAGCACTACTTGTAACAGTGAGTAAATGGAAACCAACTGTTCCTCAAACTGCACCATAAATGTTAGGAGTTTGCTCCACAAACTGTGGTTTATTAATATATTGAATTATTATAGAATAATTACACAAATGGACTAGAGCCACATATATCAAGATGCATAAATCTCAAAAGCTAAGTTGAGTGAAAAAAAAACTAGGCATAATAGGGTATGTATTATTTACAGATAAAACCATAAATAGTAAAGGTACAGAACACAAATGGAAATTACACCAAATTCAAGTTATCAAGATATTATGGGGTAGACAGATGGGGGAAGGTTGCATATGGGCATTACTAGTATCTGCAATGGTTTATTTCTTATAAAAAGAAGATCTGAAGCAAATATGGCAACATGTTAATTTCTGTTTAATTTTAGTTATGGAAACACGGGGTATATTATATTTAGGAAATTTCTCTTTATTTACATATGATGGCATAAAACAGGTAGATTCTGGACTGTTCTAATAGAGAGAGTACAGGCAGTCACAGAAAGTGGTTTGCTTGTCTCCATTGTTAGGAATGCAAGGAAAATAAAATTCCATGCAGCTTCTATTTGTGCTTCCAGAAAGGAGACAAAAAATACATAGTAGAGACCATGCCAAGGGTGAATGGTGTATGAGTCTCGAAACTGCAGCTTCCTGTGTTTGGTACCTGTCACTTCCACTTCAGTTTCTGACAGCAATCAGCAATAAAACTCTCTGAACCAAAAGGGCTTACTGGCTTGTCTCCAGGAACAGTAGGTACATGAGAATTAGGAAAGCCAAGTTTCACTCCATCCAGTTTTGGAGACAGAGTCCAAGAAATAAAATGGCTCTGATCTCTGTTATAGAGGCAAAGAAAGCAGAGTATAGCCCTGCTGTGGGGAAAAAGAGGTGAGCTGAGTGAGGCTGGAAGGGACTGCAATTCTACATTGATCTCAGAATGCCCTAAAACATAGTCACATTTCCATAGGAACTCACAGTCTTCCCTGCATCCCTCCCCCAATAAAATAGCTTGTAAGTTTCTTTTCCTTCTCAATCCAACTGAACATTGCTTCCCCTCTTATATGACCACATCCTACCTACTGCTTATCATCTGCTTCTTCCCTTAGTGTGAAAACTTCAGTTCTGTTGTCTCCCCAGCCAAAACAGCTCTGTTACTTCGAATTCCCATCACCCTTGCTCTTCAATCCCACCGATGTCTCTTGCCTCTTGATTTCCCCATCTTCCATTCATCTGTCAACTACCTTTTCTGTCTCTTCTAATCAACTATAAAAACCACAATTGATAACTTGAATTATTCACTTGCAATAAACTTTTTTGCTTCTACTTTTTTGCATGCACTCTTTCCAAATCCATTCTTCAATTTCCATCTCCTGCCCCCAAACATGTATGACTGAGTAGAGCTGAAGGGAAGTGTACAACCATGAAGACTGACATTATTTGAAAGCTGCAATTTCCAATATGAGCGGGACTTTCAATTTTGTTTAGCAAACTTTTCCTTTGGTTCTTCAAGAATTCACTCCTCCCAATATTTCAAACCAATCTTTCCATTAGTTGTGCTTTCTTGTGCCTCTTGCTTTCTACTTCACAAAGGAATAAGAATACTATTAAGTGTGAATGAAGTAAACTTATGTCTACACACATGGGAAATTTGGTAATATCTATAATTATATGACCATTCTGTTCAAGATTTGTTATTCATGGGGGGGTGGAGGTGGGTACAAGATGTAGCTCCCAAGAGTACACCCTGCAACTAGGTCCTCCTGCAACTCATTCCCTGCAACTAGGTCCTACTTCCTAAGTCTCCATCACCTCCCAATAGCCCATCAGCTTATAAACCCCCAATGGAGAAAAAAATTTGGAGGCTACTTAAAAAGCTAAACATTGATCTACCATATGATCCAGCAATACCACTCTTGGGGATATACCCAAAAGACTGTGACATAGGTTACTCCAGAGGCACCTGCACACCCATGTTTATTGCAGCACTATTCACAATAGCCAAGTTATGGAAACAGCCAAGATGCCCCACCACTGACGAATGGATTAAGAAAATGTGGTATCTATACAAAATGGAATTTTATGCAGCTATGAAGAAGAACGAAATGTTATCATTCACTGGTAAATGGATGGAACTGGAGAACATCATTCTGAGTGAGGTTAGTCTGGCCCAAAAGACCAAAAATCGTATGTTCTCCCTCATATGTGGACATTAGATCAATGGCAAACACAACAAGGGGATTGGACTTTGAGCACATGATAAAGTGAGAACACACAAGGGAGGTATGGGGATAGGTAAGACACCTAAAAAACTAGATAGCATTTGTTGCCCTCAACACAGAGAAACTAAAGCAGATACCTTAAAAGCAACTGAGGTCAATAGGAAAAGGGGACCAGGAACTAGAGAAAAGGTTAGTTCAAGAAGAATTAACTTAGAAGGTAACACACATGCACAGGAAATCAATGCGAGTCAACTCCCTGTATAGCTATCCTTATCTCAACTAGCAAAAACCCTTGGTCCTTCCTATTATTGCTTATACTCTCTCTTCAACAAAATTAGAGATAAGGGCAAAATAGTTTCTGCCGGGTAGTGAGGGGGTGGGGGGGAGAGGGAGGGGGCGGGGGGGTAAGGGAGGGGGTGGGGGAAGAGGGGAGAAATGACCCAAACATTGTATGCACATATGAATTAAAAAAAGTAATAAAATAAAATAAAATAACCCCCCCGCAAAAAAACCCAATGTACTCATCCATTGATGGGGTCAGAGCCCCCATAATCCACATTCCCAAAGCCCTCCCTCTGAATGTCACTGCACTGGGGACCAAGCCTCCAACATGTGAGCCTCTGGGGGACATTTCAGATCCAAACCATAACACCTGGTATAGAGTAGATGCTCAAGAATCATTTCTTTAATGAAAAAGTAGATTAATAAACGGGTGCATGAATGAATAAACTTGGATGGAAGGGAATACTCAGATCAGAGGAGAGCTTGGAGAAATATCAACATTGCCTCATTTTGAAGGATAGTTCAAGCCAGCTCTGGACTTCTCATAGAAAATGAAGAACACTTGAAGTTTTTCTGACAAGGGAAGTGACCTGTAATACTCATGTTTATCATGGTTAACATGACAGCAGTCAGTGTTCAGGACGGACTTGAGAAAAGAGGAAGCAAATACAAAGAAACTGGTCAAGAGGATCAGAGGTGCAGACCAAGAGGCAGAGGAAGGAAGGTGGGCTCAGCAAAGGCACACCTACCCCCACTCGCATCTTGGGATGTGTCTAAGGGAGAATGATTGTGATACTGAGATGCCCAGAAATAGTAGGAAGAATTTGCTTTGCTTGCCCTGAAGCCGAGAAAACACAGGGACACATTGATGGCTTTCTTCAAATCTTTGACAATCACTCTCAAGGGAACAGGAATTAGTCAATTTATTTCTGTATTCTGAACTGCCTAGAGGTCAGATCTAAGACAAATATAAGGGAGAATTTTATATCCACTAGCCATGCCTAAAAATGGAACAAACAACCTAAAGTAACAGTGGGTGCCTTGTCACAGGAAATGATAAGCAGGTACTTGGTGCAATTGTTATAAAGGGAATTTAAGAGTTTGACCAGATAATTTTTCGTGCACTTGAGATTCTGTTATTTTCTGATGGGTTTAGTCCCTGTGAGTTTGCGATAACACGTGTGACTTTTAGGTACAATGTCCAGAGTTAGAATATGTGACATAAAGCCGGGAGGAATTCTGGCGGTCAGAATGTGGTCCTGAGTATTGGGCAAACCCAAGGCTGCTTGCATTGCTCCACAGTTACTCCAAAGAAGTACAGCCAGTGCCAGAAGTGGCTACTGTACGTTAAGAAGTTTCTGGACCCTTCCTAACCACAAAAGGGTCCATTAATTCCACATTAATGGAATATGGAAGGATGTCAGGAGGTGACTGAGAAAACATCCACAGTAACTTACCTTCTCCCTTTCCTTCTCAATCTGTTGGCTCTATAGATGCCCCTCTTAACATCGGAAGATAATCTCAAGGTTTCCTCACCCAACAATAGGATGTTCCTGAAATTCTTCTGTCTTTGGCTCAGAATGTCTTCTGCCTTTTCACCCTCATAGGCTCTGTTTTGCTATGACATATACCCTGCACATGTGTCCTTGACCTCATATCCCTTCTTCCCCTTCTGGACCTTGCTTCATTTTTCTTGACACCCAATCTTTCTTTTTTACTAGCCTCAAACATTTACAATTATTCTTATCCTGAAACAAAAATGTCCCTAAAATTACTACTCAACCTTTCTTTACCATATCAATTTTTAAAGCAAGTGCTTGACCTTTGCTGCTGTTGAGTTTGACTTCTTGTTTGTACCTCACTCCTTTCTAGCAGTCCCGTGCTGGCTCCAGGTGCTCTCTTGAGAGATACTGTATATTATGACAGAAATATGATAAGATTTGGATTCACAAGATTTGGGTTCAGGCTCTTGATTAGTCATATGATATTTGAACCTCACTTCTTTATCAGATTTGTTATGAGCAATAGATGAACTAATGGATAAGAAAGACATAGCTAGGTATGGTCACACACTACTGTAATCACAGCTACTCCAGAGGTGGAGGCAGGAAGACTGAGAGTTTGAGGGCAGCCCAGGCAAAGTTAGGGAGACCCTATCTGAAAAAGCAAAATGCAAAACAAAAGGTCTGGGGGCGTGGCTCAAGTGATAGAATACTTACCTGGCAAGCACAAGGCACTGAGTTCAACTCCCAGTACTGCAAAAAAGAAAAAGTTGTGTTCATTCCCTTCAAACTGAAAAGTACTTTACAGATTTGAGTGCTTAGTGTTACTGAAACTGTTGCCACTAAACTGCTGAGTGACACCTTTGGTCACCTGCCTCAATGTCTTTTTCTCAGTCCCCAGTCTTATAACTTCTTAGCCACATTTAAACCTTCTGGCTGCGCTCTGCTTTGTGAAACTCTTTATTCCCAAGGTTTTCTCTTCATTTGTTTCTAAGAAATAAGCATCTCTTTCCAGTTCCCTCTCTGAGTTCTCTTTTTGCACCAATGTCAACATTCCAAAAAGTTCTCTTTGCATCTCTGCTGTTACTTTTTCACTTAGAAGTAAAGGAGTGATTTCTGTCCCCAAGGATCCAACTGTCTCTTCCAGTAGTATAACCAGTCCAGAGATGTCTCCAAGCTTTGGTCCCACCTTTACAGTCCTGTTGGATTTCTCCTCCGGTTTTCCTGCCTGGATCTCAGACTCTTTATTGTTGTCACAAGGTAAATCAGTACATCTTTGTAGAGCCTCCAACAGGATGGTCCAAAAAGGCCAGACACTGAAAGATTATTGGCCAGCCTTGCAAAAGAGTACATTTATCACTGGAGACCATCTCCTCAACTGTCAATCAGAGAGAACAATCCCTTTTATTTAAGCCTCATGTTGTAATTTATAGCAAATGCATGCAAAGTAGAAGGTGGGTACACTCCCACAGGTCTCAGTATTGTTAAAACATTTCATGGATTGACAACCTCCTGATATTACCTCTTTTTGAGTTCTAGAGTTTTGGCTTTTGAAGGTGCTAATGGCAAAATTGCAAGTTAGCCTTAAGGATGACAATAAGTCATCTTTAATAGACAAACAATATGGTCTTCAAAAGAGAAACAAGTCACTTCTACTTCTTTTGAGAACCATTCAATTCATTTGCCCACTTATTAATTGGATTATTTGTTCTTTTGGTGTTTAATTTTCTTTGAGTTCTTTATATATTCTGGATATTAGTCCCTTGTCAGATGAATAGCTGGCAAAGATTTTTTTCTCATTCTATAGTCTGTTTCTTCATCCTGGTGGTTGTTTCTTTGCTGTGCAGAAGCTTTTTGATTTGATGCAATTTAACTTGTCAATTCTTGCTCTTATTTCCTGAGCTTTTAAAGTCCTATTCAGAAAATCATTGAGTATGCCTTTGTCTTGAAGTGTTTTCACTATTTTCTTGTAGTTGTTTCAGTGTTCAGTGTCCTTAGCAACAAAGGCAAAGCAAATCAAAACAACACAGAGATTTACTGCATCTGATCCCAGTCAGAATGGCTATCACCAAGAACACAAACAACAACAAATGCTGAGGATGCAGGAAAAGGAAATTCTTATATATGGTAGGTGGGAATGTAAATTAGTTCATCCATTATGGAAATCAGTATGGAGGGTCCTCAAAAGAAAGAAAAATGGAACTACCGTATGATCCTGCTATATACCACTTCTAGGAATATACCGATAGAAATTTAAGTCAGAATAGTAAAAATACCTGGACACCCATGTTTATTACGACATAATTCACACTAGCCAAGTCATGGAATCAGTCCATTGACAAATAAATGGATTAAGAAAATGTGGTATACATATGGAGTATTAGTCATAAAAAGAATGAAATGATGTCATTTTCAGGAAAAATGATAAAACTGGAGATCATCATGTTAAGTGGAATAAGCCAGAGACAGAATGACAAATATCATATGTTTTCTCTCATATATAGAATCTATGTTAAAGAAAAAAAGACATGAAAGTAGGAGGGGGTAATGGGAGGTGGCAAGGGGCAAGAGAGGGTGATGGGGGATGAATGTTATCAAAATATATAATATGCCAGCATGAAAATGTCATAATGAAGCTCACTATTTTGTTAATTATTATTATTAATAATAAAAGTAATAGGAACAATTCTCATCTAATGTGTGTTTCCTGTCCTCAACCAAAGAAAACCATTATCCGGTCAATGTGGTTTGATTCAGAAATTCTGTCCTTGGAATTCTGAGTCACATCAAACATGAGCGATTCATTTCTAGCACAGCAAATACACATGTTCTCCCACCTGGTGTCTCCAAGTTACATTAGTGGTAGGGATGTAATAAATATTACATCCTTTCCTCTTCCCTTTTCTCTACCAGACTGTCAGAGCCATGAGGACAAGGACTCTGCATTTCTCACTTTTATATCCCCAGCACATGCCTTACCCACCCATCCTTGAATACACATATACACAAATAATAAATTGTACTTACTGCATTAAGTAGAAAATAACTACAAAGGTGCTGTGAAGCATGAAATTTTAAATGAAATTAAGAAGGATCAGGAATGGTGTCCTTTGCATTGAAAGGGTGAGATGTGTAATCCACATGTGTGTGGTTGTTGCATCTGATCCCTAACCTGTTAGCCCCAGAGAGTTCTTTATGGCCCCATCAGTCTGGTTATCTGACCCCTTAGCATTAATCAAGACCCCTTCCCTGCTTGCCCCTTGGTATGGCCAGGTAACTGCCATGCAGTGGTAAGCTGGAGGTGGCATGCACAGGCTAGCAAGAATCTATTGCATACACCTCTCTTCCAGAGCCTGTGCTCAGTGAGATCAGGTTGGCAGCTTTAAATTGGCATTGTGGGAGTATTTACACCATGGAGACTGGCAATCACTACAAATCAGGGCTTTCTATTCCCCAGAGAGCCAGCTGTAAAATATTTACCAGCACACCACTATTGCCAACAGTGTTCCTCTTTATCTTTTTGCACGACTGGCTTCTTCTAACCCATAAATTTCAGCTTCGATATGTCTTCTGAGAGACATTTTTATCTGAAGTTACCCCCACTCCACTCACTTGCTATTTCACCCACTCTTTCCTTCAGAGCATTTATTTCAATCTGTAATAACCCTTTACATGTATTTCATGTACTGGTTTATGGTTCCTCTTCCTCCTTAGAAACCTTGTCTTGTCTCATTCATTGCTGTATTCCCAGCATCTAATACAGGCCCAGGCACATAACTGATGCTTCATAAATCTCTGTGTGAAGAATGAATTAAAAAGTAAATGTTCCAAGAGCTCAGACATCAGAAATGCAAGGAACAATAGTTTATAGGTTGCTTGTATCTTCTAATACACTCTGAGTGGTTTTTTTTTCATTGCATTATAAGGATCTAGTACAGGGCTTAGAACATAGTAGATGTTCACTAAATTCTTAGGATGAATATAGTGTAAAACCAGGGACCACCCAATTCATTAAAGTTTCCTTTGAACAGCAGAGTCCTCCATTCCTTAACCCCCATCAACAACACAAAAGCACCACTGTTTCATTCTGACACACAAAGCATCTAAGGCAGAAGTTTGTCATCACCAGGAATGCTGGAAAGACTAGAGTGGTATCAATTTATCTCATCCAACCTGTATTTTTCTTCTCTGACTAGGTCAAAGAAATTCATTATGTCACCCTCAGGCAAGTCACCAAGTGGGAATAAGAGAGGCCATGGCCCCCTTCCCTTCCAGCGGCTGCAGCATAGATAGCTTTCCTTGCATGGATGAATAGCTGTAAGGCACCTTTGCCCCAGCCTCCTGAAGAAGGCAGAAGAAGTTTTCTAAATGTTTTCCTGCCATGAGGATCACTGAATTATGAATGAGGCCAAACTTAGGGAATAGCAAATCACAGTGGGGATGGAGGGAAGGGTTCATTCAGAAAGGGAAATCAAAGCCTAACTTGCCTTCTCCTTGTCATGGGCTCCCTCAATTGATAACTAGTGTTATATTATCCCATGTCTTTAACAGATTATCGAGGTGTTGGCAGTGATATCATTCTGATGTCTAGATAATTCTTTCTTTTTAGTATGCTGCACTCACTACACTTGAACCAAGCAACTTGGACGCAGGGCCTGGCTGATCCAACTCAAATCAATGAGATCCACTACTCTCTGGGCATTGACATGCAGAGTGAAAGAACGGATGCATATTCATGATTTGTCTCCAGTGCAGGCTTAGGGAAGTCTGTGGGTGTGTTTTGATGATGCAGCTGAGAGCTTCCTTCTCACATCATCTTTGGGTAGAAGATGTCACACGTCCTGTGGTCGTGGCCTTCACTCTCACCAGAGCTGTGCTGCCAGCCAAAGGCAAGGGGAGGCACATCTAACTGAAGAGTGGGAGAGGCCATCTTCGTTTTGTTTGTCCAAATCCTTCTGTGAATTTTTCTCCCTTTTCTGGTTCCTTTGCTCATGGGCAGCAGTGCTCCAGCCATTTCATAAGGTCAATGAGCTTCTACTGTTAAATTAGACCATTAGGAGCAGAGCAGGGGGAAATCTGAAGTCTTTTGATGTGGATCTTGGGTAGGCCATAAAATCCCTAAGCCAAGGGGACCCCACTGAGGTCAGCTGTGTGAATCTCAGAAATCCCAATAAACTTGTGAAGAGGCTGAGGAGTGGCAATAAGTGAATATCTACCAGCAAGACTTCAATCCTTCAGGAGAGCATGGTCTTGCAGTAAGAGACACTTTCTCTGGAAACTTCCAACCTTGCCACTCACCTGCTATGTAAAGGAATGAGTACTGGTATTAAAGTTTAAAAACCAGATTTGAATTGAGTCCTGGATTGGCCATTGTTAAAACTATGTGAACTTGGTTAAGTTACTTAGTTTCTCTGAGCCCCATTTCTCCCACCAGTAAAATGGGAACAATTATAAACAACCTACACTCTTCACAGAATTTTGTTTTGTTTTTGTTTTCAATTTTTTTTTATTATCATATTATTGTTGTTTTGAGGAACAAATAAAATGTGATGATACCTATAAGAGTCATTTGTAGACAAGTGCTTTATGAACTCCAGGGAATGACCTTATCCCTTTTTGTAGGAAGTGTCCCCATTTTCTTTGAAATGTCTCTTCCTCCAAATGAACCATGTGGTTTGAATAAAGGCTGCCATGTTGATACTTTGTGTGTGGGTATGTTTCCAAAATAGGCCCAACATGGCAATCCCTCTCCCATGGCTGCCATAGTTGATTGAGATGGTTCTTAGGTTCTTAGGTCCTTCCCCCAAGGGCTTTAATCTTACAATGAGAAAGAGTGTGAAGCAATTCTCTCTGAGGACAGAAACTGTTAGATGCAAGGCAAGGAGGTTGGTGGTAGTTTTGTTCCCTAATGTGTGGAGGAGGCCTACCTACTGAGAGAGAAAATAAAGCCACACAAAAATGGAGGCGGGTATGAAATACAGAGAGCTGTGACAATATATCTAGTTCAGCTTTTCCTGTGGGTCCAAACGAATCCTTTCTTTTCCTATGGCTTGGAAGGACATTATTTCAATATTCTTCCAGTACATTCTTCTTTTTGCCCAAGCCAGTTTCAGTCCTATTTCTGTCACTTACAACCAAAAGAGCCTCAAGAAGGAGGTTGCCATTCATTATTCTGGTTCCCAGCTCTGGCTTTAGTTTGGATTTCATATTCTGATGTTTTTGCCTTCCTGTCCACAGGCCTCTTTCTCCAGGGCCATTTTATTTGCCTTGTTCTTCATTCACACCACAATCAATTTGTGTTTTTCCCCGGTGCCAGGCACCCTCTTGAGCCTCAGTGCTCTGCATATAAACTAAGGAAGACATTTGGATGTTATCCCGAGGAAACTCACACAAGCATGTGCCTTAGAGGCTCCCAGTGAAAAGGTCAAGTCCAAGTATTTACTCAGATAGGCTAAGCTATGTATTTTATTTTTCTGTAGCATGTGTTTATGGAGGATTCTTCAAATCCTTGGTGAAATGGGATAGGTAAGGTTATAACTCTAAAAATTTCTGAGTGCCTACTGTTGGCTGGTAGTAACTGAACTATTGGGGGAAAAAAGAAAGAAAGAGAGAGAGGGGGAGAGGTGGCCTCACCTTTGAAAGGCATACAGTCTTCCTGAGCAAAGAATGCAAATCTGGAGGAGGAAAAGGCAGAAAAATTGAACCTGGGAAGTCATGGGGCTCAGACGGTGAGCTTCCTATGATCAGAGAAGGTAAGTTCTTGATAGACTAGGGTGTTTAGGGTAAAACTGATATAACCTGTTGGAATTGTTTTATTTGATCTACATAGAATTTATTTTTTTTTAATGAGTGCTCACCACTTGAAAATCAGGAGATTACTTACTTTAAAAAAAAAGAAACATAGATGTCTGGCTTCTTATGATATATTAGGAGATTTGGCCACAATTCCTACCAGCTGGAGTGGAGTAACTGCTGTCTCTTTTGGCAGAGCAGCCATACTCCAATTATCACCTACCTGGTTCAGAACTTGGGGAATTTTGGTTCCTCAGCCTGGTTCCAAAAGGCATTTGGTTTTGCTACCTGAGGTTCAAGTTGGAACTCAAATAATCCCAGCTCCCCAGAAGCTTGGAAGTGGGGTTTTAGGACCAATTTGTATCTAGGGTTGACACCTACTTGGCAGGGATCCCATCCAGCATTTCAAAGAATCGTTGACCAAAGCACCCACCACCAGCTGATATAGTCTGCATCCACCCACCAAGCTACAGGTGAACTGAAGCGAGCACCTGCTTCTCTGAAGGAACAGAAAGTTGCAGAAGCCTTCGTTGGAGTCAGCAACTACCAAACACCCACCACTTGGAGCCTCAGATTTTCTTCAAAGCATCTTCTTTCTTGTCCTTCTATCTTGTGTCCACATGTTTTCCCTTTGTCTCAGTTGAATACAGATGATACAGAATGCAATTCCTTTGGCGGCTGTATGTGTGGGAGTGTGGCACAAGTATTTATGAATCTTCAATCAAGCTGGCAACAGAGCCAAGGAACTCCAGCAGAGCTGGAGTGTGTGCCCACCAGAGTCTGATCTCTTACATGGGAAGCTGCGTTTGATATCTCATTTGTTGGCTGTGTTCCTTGCAAAGCCGAGCTCTGTTTAACCCACTTTGCCATAACAGAAGAAGATGCAGAAGAAGCTGGCTGGGCAAGAGGAAGATGATGCCACCCACAAAACCACACAGGGATTGGGAAGCGCTGGGGCCATGTATAAAGTGCTACCACCCTCTGATTGGGCATGGCACTGCACCCTCCTGGACCGTGTGGGCACCCCCTGAAGGGGCCTCCCCTGCCTTGGCCCTAAAATCCCAGAATTGCAGGTGAGTCTGGACTGGTTTGGCTTTTATTTGTGTTCTTAGACAAAGATGTGATTTTCTTGCTTTTCAAGGCACAAAGAACCGGTGGGGCAAACTCAGATCCCCCCCTCCAACCTTGGGCTAGGAGTGACACAGCATGTCGCCATGGCTGAATCTGCCTCTTTCTGCTAGATATTCTGCCCACGCATGACAGAGACTTTGGCAAAATGCTAGCAATCAGAGAGCTGCTCTTCGTAGACATAAAAGAGTCGGTACATAGGTCTCCCCAATAATGATAGTCTACATGCATTAGCATACATTTTCTTGAGAAGTGAACTACCAGACTAGGTCCCTGAAAGCAATTCATTCTATTTACAGCTTTTCTGAAACCCCCAAGAGGGAATCATCTTGGAGCCCTGCAGACACCACACTGAAAATAGTGAAAAACATTCAATTTGGAAACAATTTTACCTTGATTTTTCTCTTTTCTCTCTCTCTTTTTTCCCCCCTTCCTTGGTGAGTCAGCCCACAGCTTCTGCTCCTCCTCCTTCCTGAAAGTGGTCCCTGGTTTGCCTTCTCCTGGGGTCACAAAGACAGGAATGGTGTGATCAGTAACACCTGATCTTTCCTCCTGGTGAGAACACCTCATTCTCCAAACTGAGGAAGGGTGGCCAAGGAGGCAGAGAACAAGGATTGATGCTGCAGCATCAGCCATGTTATCACTCCAATACATAGATCATTCTCCAGAAGGCAACTGCAGCTCTTTACAACAGTGGCAATGCCAGTGTCCTGTCCTATTACTCCATCCTTGGGGCTAATAATAAGAGTTTGTAACCATGTCAACAGCAAGAGAAAGGGAGCAAGAAAGTATCCCTTTGATTACATAAAACATCCAGACACTTAGCACAGCCTTGTAAGTCACTCAACTCCCAGCATGCACTGCCTGAGAAAGGCTAAGGGAAGGGCAGGCTTTGCATCTCCAGCAATGCCAAGGTTGGACCTGACACTGGACTAGGTAAGAGGTAATCACCTACTGTGTGCTCACTAACAATACTCTAAACAGGGAATATAACAGGATAAATAAATTACAAAGACAAATTCAGAGATAAGCCATACCTGAGTATGGGCTGTCACTGCTCTAGATTCAGACTTAGGAGACAGGAGGTGGGAGTCTCCCTCTCCCTTGGTAAGAGGCTCCATGAACCTCAGGTTCCCTAGCTCCAAAGTTGGTGACAGTTCCTAATCTTACATGCTCACAAGCTTCCTGTGAAGATAAAATAAAAAAATGCAGTGATTTTCAAATCAATAGTGGAATCCTTTTTAAACAGAAAAATCGTACATGTAACTCTTAAGATAACACAGATCAGAGACAAACTACTGCAATTGGAGGGGGGTAGGAGTGAAGTTTAACCCACCTCTTCAGTTTTGCCTTGTCCGCAGAGTGGCTTCTGAGGCACCCACAAGTACTCTCTTGCACTGAGCAGTGTAATGTGAAGATCAGAGAAAAAAATGCTTTGAAATTGCATGTTATTATTTTTATTAATAATAATAATAATAATACAAACTGTCCATTAATGGAGGTAATTGTAGGAATCGAGAGAAGGGATTGATCAATGTAAGCCTAAGTGTTCAAGTGGCAGGAGGAACATGCCAATTCTTGAAAGACAGGCGAGGACCAGGAGAGGATTCCAGGTGAGGGTGCACATGTGAGTCAAGGCAGAGGTGAGAAAAAGCACTCCCTGCAGGCACGAGGGGGCAACAACCTAGGTTAGAGTGGAGCCTGCGTGGGCAGTAGCGGTGGGGGTTGGTGAATGGTTGTTTGCCATCTTTGAAATATGTTACAGTTGGGACCTTGCTGGCAGGTCCCATGGGACTCCCAAATCAGGAAGGAGCAGGACATCTGGTAGGGGATGTCCAATTCTAGTTGGGCTAATTCCTTGGCTTGAACTCTTACCAATGTGTTGGAGTCATATTTTCCTTATTCTTTGATTAGAAGTGATAGTCTTCACTTCAGACTCTGATGGCAATTTCCAATTATCCCTCACAACTCAACTGTGTGACCTGCTCTCCTCTGTATCTAAGTGATGTATAAGGAGTGTTAGTCTGCAACATCCATGTAAGCATGCCCCAAGAAGTTACTCAGGACTTCTGGTTTATTTAGTCCCCCACATGCTCATGGAGCATGTACGTGGCCTGGGTACTTCTTTTGGCCCTTGCACCTCTGGGAAGGGCTGTCTCTGCTTTGCCTTCTCCCCTGCAGTCCCTTGGCCTCCAAGGATGCCTGACCTTCCCTACTTGTCTCAGACCACCTTGTTGTCTTGCCATCTTTGAAATGTCTGACAACAGCAAATGCTTGGGTCTAAAAGCAAAATAATGAAATCAAATGAAAGCTCCCCAATTGCACAACTGCTTGTCCTTGGTCCAGTGTGATGCACAGCATGCATTGTTCAGGGAGGAGCAACTGTATCACCTGAAGCACAAATGCTGTTTTTCAGGCACCAGTATGGAGGGGTGGCTGTAGTGGAGCCAAGGGCCCTGCCTTGGAGCCTGTGGGCTTTAGGGGTGTAGGATGGTCCATCTTTAGCATAAGATGTGATAGGTCATTCAAGTTGCTTAGTCTGATGGGAAAGGTCACTTCAGTGAGCCCAGTGGGAGAAGAAAGTCCTGGTGGGTAGGGCAGAGATGAAGGAGTCCACAGGAGAAGTGAAAGGGGGAAGAACACAGACAACCTGGATAGAAGGGCACCAGCTACACAGAAGACACCAAAGATATGATCTATACTAAAAATCATCCTCCACGGAATGCACCAATACATGAAGAAAATAGAACTTTTCCTTAAGAAAATGCTCTGTAAATCCATGCAGGTGTGTATGGAGTGAGAAGAGAGGACCAGACCCCAAAATGGTGGGGTGTATTGTTCCACATACTCCCTCCCTCCCCCATAAGAGCATTATGCATTTTGCTGTTTCCCTGTGACATTTGGTGGCCTTTAGAAAATGGAGCATCCACACTTGCCCCTGTGCAACATCTCCCCATTGTCAGATAGACCATGTGACTTTATTGGATTAATGGAATGCAAGCCAGTTAAGAAGCTACAAAAAGTATGGCAGACTTGGCCAGTTCTCTTGTTTGGTTCTTTCTATCATCAGAGCAGCAGTTCCCAAATGAAGAGCTATCCTTTCAGTCGAAGTTCCTGAATGAGAAGACTTGTGAACATGTCCCCAGCTGCCAACATGATCTATGTACAAGAAATAAATGCATGTGGTTATTAGCCACTAAGATTTTAGGGTGCTTGTTACCATAGCAAAGCTGGCTAATATAGTTAATGTCAATCAGTGATGAGGAAATTAATCACGTCTGCCTTGAGTTAAGCTTTTTTAAACTTGACTTGTTTATTTAATTGATTGTTGTCATCTTCACTTGGGGTGAATAGCATTGATAAATACAGGGTTGTTTACTTTAATGAATCCATGGAAGAATGTGGTTGATTTTTACAGAATCCACATATTAAGATTTGACAAGTTCTATGGCTGAGATTCTTGCTGGGTTTCCTCTCATTAGTTGTTGACTAGGTCTAAACATACTATAGAGTTGTCCATTTGTCATCCACCTGTTGGGAATGTGTTCCCACTGGCCCCTCCCAGGATGTCAACCCTCCTTCAACTCTGACTCAAAGGACTTGTACTGAGCTCTCACTGTGCCCTGGGTCCTGGGAGTACACACCCATTATCTCATTGGGTTCTCCCACCAATATTTTAATAGTAGGTATTGTTGTCCTAGTCCATTTGAGCTGGTGTAAAAAATTACAGAATGTGTGGCTTATAAACACGAGGAATTTATTTCTCACAGGTTTTTGAGACTGGGAAGTATCAAGGTATCAGCACATTCAGTGTCTGGTGAGGGCCCATTTTATTGTTCATAGATGGTGCCTTCTCACAAGTAAAAGGGGTTTGTAAGCTCTCTCAGATCTCTTTTTCAAAAGCACTAATCCCAGTTGCCAGGGCTCTGCCTCATGACCTTATTACCTCCCAAAGTCTGCTTTTCCTAATGATATTATCTCCTAATACCATCATTTGGGGGGATAGAATTTCAACATTTGAATTCCTCAGAATACAAACATTCAGACCATAGTAATTGTTAGGTACCTTTTGAAGAAATCAAGAGTCCAAAGGATTTTCCAAGGGCCCAAAGCCAGTGAGGGGCAGATCAAGATTTCAACCTAGCTTGCTTCCTTCTTGGCTAAGGGCTTTCATCATCACACCAAGCTTCATGAATTTAGCATACTTTGTATAAGGTTAATGTTTATGATCCAGTTTTCTAAAGGCCCAGGAACATGGGCCCATAAGCTGATGGCAGGAAGGTGAAGTGGAAGATAAGTCTCCTTACACTTTAAACGTTTATATTACAATTTATATTTTATTCTCAGACATAAATTCTTTTTATGTTACATTCCTAGAATGAGTCTAACAAGCTTTGAGCTTCTGACCTCTGGGTAGGTACCATCTGCCTTTTTGGGTGGGACCTCTATGAAGAAAAGTGCTACTGGAATAAATAATTGGTACTTCTTCAAGAGGGCCAGACTTCAAGGGGGCTGTAGTCTTAGAAGAATATTCTTGCTGTCAATTCTCTAAGAGTGGCAAGGATTTCAAATTATTACTAACAACAACAACAATAATAATAGAAAAATAGCTTCAGTGTCAACAAATATTTTACAAAACACTTTCACATAAATTGCCTGTCTGCTGCTTGAGAAAGCCTCCAAGAGACACTTGAATTTACCCTGTCACCAGACTGTTGACTGCCATCTGTCCAGGACTCAATAATGTGAAGAGTTATGACGCTGACCTCATCCACACTGTGGCAGTACAGATAGGCAGAAAGAGGCAGAAAGGCAGGTGATGAAGAGGTGATTTCAAGGGTAGATGTGCCTGTTCTTGCATTCCCATTCTTTTTCTTTTTTGCCATACAGGAGTTTGAACGCAGGGACTTGTGCTTGCTAGGCAGATGCTTCACCACTTGGTCATACTCCAAGCCTTTTTGGCTTAAGTTATTTTTCAGATAGGATCTCACATTTTTGCCTGGGGTCAGCCTCAGTGATTCTCCTACATACGCCTCCCATGTAGCTGGGCTTTCAGGCATGCACCAACTTGTTAGTTTAAAAAGGGTCTCACTAACTTTTTGTCTGGGCTGATCTCAGACAACCACAATCCTCCCAGTCTCCACCTCCCAGGTATCTGGGATTACACATGTGAACTACTATGCCTGACCCTGCATTTCCATTCTTAGTTTGAGGATTGAGCAATTCTCTCCATGAGTTTAAAAGATGAGAGTTGAGTAGAAGAATCCACCAATACAGTAATGATAAGATCCGAGTATAAGAGGCAGACCTTCAACATACTGGTGAAGCTGAGCTGGTTTGATTGCACAAAGTCAGAGACACCCTGTCCTGATCCCAAGATCCCTCTGGCTCCTTACAGATAGAAACCAATGGGGGCCAGGCCTGGCAGGGCTTTGTGGAGTCATTTAGTACCTCTCTTGGCTCCAGGAAAATACTCCCCCTCAATGATCTGGGAAGCCTAGCAGCAGCTTAAGAGCCATTCCCCATTCCAAGCGCCATCAGTTGATTGGACTAGAGACTTGCTTTGGCTTCTCATAGGGAGAAAAAGGTAGCAGTCGCTACATTCCCTGCATTTGGCTCCCATACAATTTTAGCTCTCAGGTGGAAGTTCTTGTGGGACCCACTACCTTCTCCCTAGCCAGGTGAATTGTTAATACACCTTCTAAGAGCAAAGGGGTCCAACAAGACAGAAAGAATGGCTCAGACGCATCTATGGGTGTCAGGCTATTAATTCTCCCCAGTGAGTTCTGGCTGATCTGGATGGTGATGAACCACATGGGTCACACTCTTCCTCAGACCTTTGGATGCAAGAGATACAGAGTCAGCAGGTAAGGTCATCAGTGGAGGGAGGAGCCAATGAAGCCTAAGTTGCTTGGTCTCTGTAATATAGGAACTCTAGGTCAGGGTTAGTGCGTGCTCCTATGGGCTTGGTCTGGTGACCCTACCACAAATGGTGGGTTGGTGAGGGACTCCAGGCCTCTTTTCACAAAGCCTTATGAAAACAACCTCAGCTATTCAAGTATATTCCTTTTTTTTCTTTCTTTCTTTCTTTTTTTTTTTTTTTGGTGGTACTAGGGTTTGAACTTAGGGCCTACACCTTGAGCCACTACACCAACCCTTTTTAGAAATGGGGTTCTTTTGATATAGAGTCTCACAAACTATTTGCCTGGGTTGGCTTCAGACCATGATCTTCCTGATCTCAGTCCCCGGGCAGCCAGGATTACACGTATTTCTTTTTCTTGAACCTAAAACATACAAAGAAAGCATATTTGAGAGCCCTGGCTGTAAAAGGCAAAGCCACATGACTCTTCTCCAGGGCTTCTTTGGATCTGTTCTTGCCATGTTTGACATAATTCAGAGGCTGTCTGAGAAGCCCATCTGCATGAGGCTAAGAGGTGCCTGTAGTTCTGCACCTGGGAATAATTGTCTTTGGGAGGCCTGGAGGACTCTGGGTAAAGATGCTCTGCCTCTGTTCTGGCAGAGTGGCTCAGAGAAAGGAGGAATGGATCAGGCCCCCATCCAAGAAGGTCTCCTTTTCCCCTTCTCCAGACACTGAGCAGAGGGACGGGAGTGATGAGTAGCAAAGTGCAGGTGGTGGTAGAGGTGGTGGATGAGAAAGGGAACAGATCTCAGTCCCCAAGGTCTCCAGCTCCTGGCTGGAGCCCAGACAGACAGTGGGGAGATGAACTGGGCAGATGCTGATGTCTGGACTGTCCTTCTTGCCTCTGAGTTTGGCTTCTAGTCTGATGTCCTCATTTCACCTTCTCTGCAGCCAAAACTGAGCCTCCCTGCTCCCAGGAAGCAGGGGAAAACTAGCTCTGTGTGCACAGCAAATGGAGAGGTAGATGACTTTGGAAGCCCACCTCTTCCAGGAAGTTTTCTCTGCTTAATCCCAGCTGGACACAGTCTCTATTCAAAGTCCTACCACTAGGGAATGTGAGAGATAGACTGTTCCAGCAGGAAGACAGGAACCCGTAAGAAATGTGCTGAATGTGTAACATACACTTGACCTAGAGAGGGAGCTCAGCAAACATTTACAGAAGGAAGAAAAGAAAGGGAAGAAGGAAGGAAGGGGAGGAAAGAAAGAGGGGAGGAAGGGAGAGAGGGAGGGAGGGAGGAGAAGGATATTTCTTTTTTTAAAAGCCAAAGTGCCTTCATCAAAATGCCAGCATATGAAAGTAGGAAACGATGGCAGAGGGTTCAGAACTCCGCATCCCAGGATCCCTTTGAGCCTCTGCAATTGTCCCTGAGGAAGATGTCTGCATCTTTTAAAATTCAGAGGGAAACTCACCTTATTTTCCCAATGAATAAGCTGAGGTCGCTAAAGAAGACATGGCTTGTTTAAGCCAGAACAGATACCTGGTCTCTGACCCTCAGGCTACAGTTGGTGTGCTCCAGCTAGAGCATCCTAACTCATACACACTAGGTGCACAGCAAGCGAGTGCTGGGTGCACAAAGCGTTGAGAGTAGGAGAGAGGGACTTGTCAATTCCCAGTTTGTGTTAGCCTGGCAAGAGTCGTGAGCCATGACAAAAGATGCCGCACCAAAATAAAATGTATTGTATTTAAATATTCCCTAAGTCATTTTGTGTATTTAAGTCTTAATTCATCTCCTCTAAATCTCTCCCGCTACATTAATGTGACGACTTTGACAGGAAGAAGAATCACATTATTAAAGAAGCTTGTGAGCAAATTTCACTCATAAAAATCCCTCATTCACTCACTGCGCTCTGCTGTTCCTGCTCCGTGTTCTGTTCCTGTTGACTTCACAGATTCCACCCCTCCGAGCCTCAGGTTGCTGGGGGAGGGTGGTGCATGGGAAGTTCAGCAGAGGGAGGAGGATATGCACTTCACACCCACACCTAAATCTTCCGCTTTCATTCAGAAGTAAAGAGAATCACTTAAGGCAAACTTCAAGTGTGGTTAAGATTCACACTGGAGAAAAGAAGGGAAAGTAGACCCCCCCTTCCTCTTTGAGAAAATCTTCTTAGCAGGATGGGGAGAAAACGTGGCCAGTGACCAGGCAGGGTGTCCATCTTTGGGTGCACATCTCAGGAGAGGCGGGACCCTAACTGCAGAACTCACCTCTGCGGATTCCTTCAAACTGACTTTTCGTGATGCTGGTGTGGCCCAGCTGGAGGCAGCCCTGGAAGCTGCCATCGTATCCTGGTCATCCTCTCAGATCCCTGCTCAGGCTGGCTGGCTGGGGATTTATGCTGTCTTCGCCAAGCTACTCTGATGAATCGCTTCCAGGATGGCAGCAGAGTTAGTGGTATTCATCTCACCGACGTCTCAACCTTCTCCTTTAAATCATTGCTCATGTTGGTAGTCATTTGTTCACTCCTGACAGCCTGGCTTGGGTCTGGCTGCTCCATTAGAGAGCCTTCCAGCCAAGGAAGGGCCTGCAGGTTCCACCTTGGCAGGGGCCAGCAGAGCCTCTGCAACTTTTCCTTCACACACTGTCCCCTGCCCACCTAAACAAGCCTCTGGGAAGCCAATCCTGGAGCTCCAAAAGGTTCCCTTGTTAGACAGGCCTCTGACCTAGAACTTACAGAAGCGCATAAAACTCATCTGTTAGTGTTTCTGTCAGGCTAAGAGCACTTACAGGCCATGGATGTACCCATGTTGGTATTTCCAACATCTATGGAGTGCCTCGTTCCCTATAGGAACTCAACTTTTACAGTGTGGAGTGGAGGATACAACCTCTTTGGAAAGTTGTTTGTCAGTGATTAGTAAAGCTGAGCATATATAAACTCTGTGATACACCTGTGTGTAGATCCATCAGATCTATAAAGACACATTCAGCCAGGTGTCCGGTGGCTCTGCCTGCAATCCTAGCTACTTAGGAGGCTGAGATCAAAAGAATTACAGTTCCTGGCCAGCCTGGGGAAATAGTTTGGGATTTTCTACCTCACGCAATAGCTTGGCATAGTGGTGTGCCATCTGTCATCCCAAGGTATGTGGGAGGTTGAGATCAGGAGGACTGCAGTTCCAGACCAGCCCAAGTGGGGGAAAAACATTCATGAGACCCCATCTTAACAGAGAATAGCTGAGCATGGAGGCACACAGCAGTCATCCCAGCTATGGATGGCAGGAAGCTTAAAATAGGAGGATTATAATCCAGGCCAGCCTGACCAAAAGTGAGACCCTATCTCCAAAATAACCAAAATACAAAGGGCTGTAGGTGTAATTCAAATGGTAGAGCACCTAGCAGGCACGAAACCCTGAGCTCAAACCTTAGTACCACCAAAAAACAAAACACAAAAGCATACATGTATAAAAGAATGTTTATGGCAGCCTTATTCCTATTATGAATAAGGCTGGAAACAATTCAAATGTCTAACAGTAAAACAGGCAAATAAACCACAGTGTATTTATATAGATATTATTGTATGGGCACCGTGCAGGAATGAGAAGAATGCATTACTACTCACACAATAAGATGGATGAATCTCACAGAAACTGTGTTGAACAAAAGAAGCCAAACACAATTGAATATACTGTAGGATTACATTTGTCTGACATTCCAACACATACAAAAAACTTACCAATGCTAAGCAGAGGTCAGCAAAATGCTGATCTCAGAGGGCTGCTGATGATGGTGGCCACTGGCTGGGAGGAGATGCAAGAAAGCCCCTAGGGTATAGAAAATATTCTAAATCCTGATCTGGAAGGTGGTTACATATGTAAAAATTCATTGGGCTATGTACCTATATACTTTACTATATGTAAGTTAAACTTGATTCAAAATAGTAAAGAAAATGTGGAGTGGTTCTCAAACTTTTTATAGTCTGTGCCTCAATAGATTCTCACGGCAAAATTATTATATTGGGATTTTCCTGTACTTTGTAATATAAAAATTGATATATTGCACATGCATTTTCTGTCTTCTTGGGAGCATACTCCCCAACACCATGAGTGAAAATCATTGCATTAAAGTATATTTACCTCTTAGCATAGAACAGTTTCAGCTGGGGGCGGGGGCACGTGACTATTATCCCAGCACTCAAGAGGTGGAGGCAGGAGGATCACGAGTTCCAGGCTAGCTTGGCCTACACAGCGAGACTCTATCAGAGAGAAAGAGAGAGACAGAGAGACACAGAGATGACGTATTCATTGCTTTCCATGACCGAGTCTCATTAGAGTGGGATGGCACATAGTAGAGAAGATGAGAAGCTCCCAAGGAAGTGTTATGGGGAATTTTCATAAAGCAAAAACAAGTGTGTGTGTGTGTGTGTGTGTGTGTGTGTGTGTGTGTGGAGGGTTGTGTCCAAGAACCTTGATGGCATTGAGAAGCCCAAATTCAAGGACATTCTTTCAAGAGCAAATGGCATAGAATATCCCTTACTTTATCTCAGTTCAATTCCCTGAAAACTAATCTGGGTGTGCCCTGTGAATTCATTTGTGCCTGGGCATACATGAGGCTCACAGCTTGAACCACTAAAATTAGTTTGGACATAGAGAGAAGCTGTGTAAGGACATGAGAGGCAAGGAGTCAAAGCTGACTCTCAAGAATGAGAAGTGACCCACATGGGTCAGTTACAAGTGGCCCAATAGTTCACTACTAGCTTCCAAGATCTTTTGCTACTGCCCCAAGAAGAGACCCACAGGGGACATCTTGGACTAGTTTATGAAAGTATAGGTCAGCTTTGATTGAAAATAGCAGAACATAACTGGAACTACCTTAAACAAAATGGTAATTGTGACTAATTGTTCCTGAGACTAATTGTCTCACATGGTAAACAAACAAACAAAAACACTCTGCAACCGAGTTGCTGGTGGTTCATTGGCTTTAAAACTTCTGCCTGGGTGTGAAATTCCAAAAATCTCAAGAAAGAGATCTGGTTGGCCCAGGCTGAGCCCACTGACTATCTGTAGACCTATCAGCTGAGACAAGGGAGGTAGACTAGGTGTATTAAATGGCTAATACTGCATTAAACATGGGGACAGCAGATGCTACGAACTAGTGAATGGGCAGTGCCCTGAAAGATGGGGCCAGTTGGAGACAATATCATAAATATCCCCTGTGAGGAGCATGAAGATAAGTGGTCCTTTCCTTAAGCTATCATTGGAGTCGGAATTAGACAAACAGTGTTTTCTCCTAACCTGTGCCTATTCTCGGCTGATATAACCTATTCTTGTTCCCATATGGTAAGAATTTGTTTATGGTTTAACCTTACTTGACTCCCCAGTTGTTCAGTTTGTTATTTGACACCATGATTCTTCTCTTTTTTTTTTTTTTGTGGTGCTGGGGTGTGGTGCTTCATCTGTAAAACAAGGTATGGGTCTAATGTTCCCTAGGCAGGTGCTCCACCACTGAGCCATATCCCTAGAGCCTTTGCTTTAGCTATTTTTGAGGATAAGGCTTCATATTTTTGCCCCACTGATCCTCCTATTTATGCCTCCTGTCACTTCTGTCCAGTCAGGAGGAGCAATCATGGGACCAGAAGGAACCTGGCATACCACATCTTGAAGTCAGGGAGTGAGTTTCTCTGACCACATGGGGAAAATAAAGAAACTTTTAAGAATTAGGGGACGGGGACCGGGTTAGAATCCTGGACCTATATTAGTTGGTGACTTTGAGTGGGTAAGTGACATTCTCTGACTTAGAACATAAAAACAGGAAAACATGGGTCTAGAGCTCTCAGTCCATTGCCTGGCATTTGATGGGCACTCCTTCCCACCCCAGGTGGTAATTAGTGTTTGTCACAGTGGAGACATAGGAATGTCTGGGACATCCCTGTCCATAAACTTCTAGGAAGGGTCTTGTGTCTGCTCCCCACCTCTGTCCTTCAGAAGGACGAACCTTGCTGAACCTTTCGCATGCCTGGATCTGAAATCTGAAGAGATTCTTTCTCTTCTATCCCACAAACTAGTGGGATATGCCAAACAGAGCAGAAATTGCACTGAAATCAGAGCCAGTTGAACTAGACTTTAGATAATTCACTCAGTACACTGAGCTCCAGTTGCTTTATCTATAAAATGAGGAAGACACTATTTGAAAGGGTAGTTGGGAGAGCTAAACTAGGTATCATTTGTACAAACTGATGGTCAGTGCTAGCTGAATTTGCAGTGACTCTATAGGGGTGGCCTGTCTTTGCCTCCATACCTCAAACCTCCATGCATCTCCTTATCAGCAAAGCTATTCCTGCCTCGACACAGTACACGCTTGGTTCTGCTCAGGAAGCCTTGGCCCCTGCATGCATATGTGCACACACCACACACACACACACACACACACACACACACACACACACACACGAGATTGTTGTCATGTGGAGAAATAGCAGCAGGAAGAAATCCCCTATTCTCTCGCCCCATGTCACTTTGTTCTGCTTTCACAGGCAACAAATTAAAACAAGAACCCCCCTATTGCCCAGAGTTGCCTGGGCTTCTGCCACACCAGCTCTAATAATAGCCGAGCAGAAAGGCCCCCCTGTCCATCAGGCTCCAGAGTGAAGAGGCAGTGCTTTTCATTCACATCTAGAGAAGTGGCTGGGAGCTTTTGCTATGTTTACTTGGTGTGACTTTGGGGCGATTATATATTGTTTCTTGTCCCCTGTCTAAGTGCTTCATCAGAGATGGGGGGGGACAAGGGGTGAAGGGGCAGGAGTGGAAAGAAAAGCAAAAAAGAAATTTCAACTTCCTCGGGAAAACACACCCGGTGCGCTCAGTCAATGCCGGCACCAGCACACAGCAAAATTGAACTTTCCCTGCCTCACAGTGGTCTTTGAAAGCATTCAATTATCTGTCTGCACCTATAGAAAATGTTAGGGATTGCTTCCAGAAGCCTTTAAAAGGGTCTATACATAACAGAGGCGCACGCTCTCAGCGGCGGGCTGAAAAACAACAACAGTCTATTCATTTACCTTTGAAAAAGCCAAAAAGATATAAATTCAGCCCAGAAATCAATCTCCCACTCTTTCTTTCTTTGTCTTTTGCTACATCCCTTCTCTAACCTCTCACCCCATCTCGTGTTTATTTATTTATTTTTCAGCGAAGGCCACAGAAGTAGCCAAAGAAGGCGACATTAATGCAGAGGAAAGAGGTAAGAGTTTATTTTGATAGCATGTTGGCTCCACTCAGGCAAAACAGAGGCCGTGCAGGCTGGCTCCCTGGGGACCTCCCGTTCCAATGGGATGCATTTTCATGAATACCCACTACGTGCAGGCCGTAGCACTTAGCGCTTTAATGGAGGCTACCTTATGGGACTCTCCAGATAAATCCTTGGAGTGGATTACTCCTCCCCTTTGCAAATGAGAAAAGAGAGGTGCAGCTGGAGCATCTATGTATTAACCACAGCACTGGAGCCAGCTCAGATGGTCTGCCTTCAATCCTGACCTCTTCTAACCATACCATTTCTGCCTCCCTCCTGGCCTGTTATGCTGTGAATCACTACACTGTGGGCTCAACAGATCATATCCAAAGTTACCAACAGCCACAAAGAGAAGCTGGCTTAGCAGACAGTCTGCACTAAAGGCAGAGAGGTATGAAAATAATGATGAGACTGGAGAAGATGGTGATGATGTGGACTTGGGAGGAGAGAGCTCTAGGTACTCATCTCAGTTTTACTACATAGAGCTGTGCAACTCAGCCAACAGTTACTTCACCTCTCTGTGACTCCAAGAGGTTGGACTGGATCGATGGTTTTTCCAACTGGGCTCAGCAGAGTTTGGTCTCTAAGGACCCTCCCTTTGAGGGGTTGCTTGGGAAATGGGAAGAGGTCAGGAGTCTGCTTCTACCAGACAAGCCTCCACGTTTTTTTTTAAAAAGGTAGTTGAAATATTATAGTTCTGCGTGATGTTTCATTAGAAGAAAGGATCTTACTATTGATGGATCCAAAGGCTCTTCCAGCTAGAACATTCCATGTCATGATGATGTTATGACATTCAGAATCCAAGCAGCACACTTCTTCTCTTGGGGTCTTAACACATAGAAGGCAATGGCAGAAATGACTGGTGCCTGGATGCACAGCTCTGTGGTGGGCACATGACCTCTTATCACTCCTGATGTAGGCTGGTAAGGTGAACTCAAAACAGAAGTCTTGAGAGAAAGCAGGGAGTCTGAGACTGGAAAGACCAAAAGAAACACAGGCCAGGCAGGATAGAACTGGGGATCTGGATCAAAACGGGGGCTAGCAGGACAGGAACAAGAGGTGTGGAATCTTTGTTGTACACATCAAGAACATGACCTCACCTTTATGAGTAAGTAGAGTCCATGTGTCTGGCTTAGGAAGGCAGTTCCATGATGGACAGAACTCGACAGCATAGTCACTTTTCACCAGTGCCCCACTGTTCTCTGGGACAGAACCCTGGGTGGAGCTGAGCATTCTCTGTTCCCAAGTATGTCTCTTAGGTGTTTAATGAACCAGTTGATTCCAAATCTGAGTGGAATTCAAAGCATTGTGTCTGTATGGTCAAAAGCACAGGTTTGCAGCATGTGGAATCAGACATCTTATAGACCAGTTAGCACAGCTCTTCCACTATCCAACATCAGGGCTGGATTTTAAGATCAGCTTGCAGTTCAGAGAAGATGGGCAGGGAAAGACAGACTGTATATCAAGATGGGTCCAGTGCCTGGGAATGACTACCTGAAAGCAATGCTTATAGCTCTGAGTTTGGTCTCAACCCATTTTATTCATACTATGTTCATAAGATTGCTGAGATAGTGGGTTGTAAGCCACTCTGTTCACATCTACATACCTCTCAGGGACTTAAAGAAAGCATATTGTTTCCTAAAGGTATGCCTAAAACGTCAAACCACTTACAAGTTTTCAAAGAGTTCTCTTATCTGTTGTGTCTAATGTACCAAAATGTCTATCAGTAAGTGTCATCTGTTCCATTTTGTAGATGAATAAACTGAGATGCAGAGGGCCAGGTGACCTAGTCAGGGATATCCAGTGAGTCCAGAGCAAAACTGGGGCTGGAATGAAGTCCTTCCTTACCATACACCCACCTTCCTCCCTGCCAGCCCACTCCTCCCCAGGACCCCAATCTTCTCATCTGTGGAGCTCCCTAGTGAGTGTTTTCCTGACTCCTGGAGGCCCAGCTTTAAGCACTTAGGGGTTGAAGGTAAATCAAAGAGTGACTTTGCCATGGTGTGTGACTTGTCAACCAATTTGAAGAGCATTTCTTGGCCAGCGTTCTAATCCCAATGCTTGACTAATGCCCTGAGCCCACATCGATCGGGATCTGGGAAATTCTGACCCAACCACAGCACATTGTAATGGCCTCTGCCCGGCTGACCTTCTCCCTGTCAGAAAATACATCTTTTCTGCAAGTCCCCAGCCAGCAAGCATCACCCACAGCCAGCTTAGCCCAGACAAAGGCCTTTGAAATGGTCCGGATAATGCCTCGAGAGGAGAACTGTTTTCCAAGTGTGTAACTCGTTCACTTATTAACCTGCTGCTGCAAGCATGGCTATGCCTTCTATTCCCTTTTCCAGCCAGGGCCACTCCTGTCCTGTGATGGGATGCATGGCACATGGTGGTAGATAAGGAGGTGGGGCTTGTCATATTTTCTGAATGCTAATGACCTCCTAGCTAGCTCATTGACATCCTGTTGGCCGTCTGGCTGCACGGCAGGCCTGACCCACCGTGGAACTTGTCTGAGGCTTGGTTCTACCACTGCAGTTGTCCTGGTGTTCAGCTGAGTGGCATGAGAAGGGAGCTGGAATCCCTGGCCATCTGGACCTGTGTGTTCAGGGTGGGACTTGATACAAGAACAGGTGAAGTCTTCTCATTTTTACCTTGGAAGGAGGACTCATCTCTGGGTTGAGTCCTGCTGGATGGCATTGTGAGACTGTGCCTTTGGGAAAAGCATTTTCCCCTGTGGGGGCTTTCTCTTATTATCTATAAAACAACTGAGCAAAGTAACTGGATGTAGATTCTCTGGATTCTTGTTTTTTCCATATAAATCTATGTATTGTATTAAGTTGTAAGTAGAACCATTTTTAAAAGATGGTGGAAGAAGAGGAGGGAAAGAAGAATGTTGCTGATATGGGTAGATTTTCAGCCCTAAGCACCACAATATGCCAAGTGTGAGGTAAGAAAGAGGGATGATTTCCATAACTATCCACTTTTTATCCCTTTTTTTTCATCATTATTTCCATCTTAGAAAGTATTCTGACCTCCACTCTAACACTCCCCCTACTACCAAGCTATGCTGGATGTGGGGTTTGAAGAATCAGGTAAAGAGAGCTCCAAGACAGGTCCCAACTCCCACAGGTTAGTAACTAACAGGTTAGTTACTGGAGTGTGCTCACCAGGTGATGGTGGTTCAGAGAGGCACAGAGAGACCCAGGCAAAGGGATAAAGAGCAGGTGTCAGAGGTGAAGCAAAGGTTTGACAGCATCGGGTGAACAAGGCAGGAGGAGGTGGTGGAGGATGCATCAGGTGAGATTTTCAAAAGCAACGTGAGTTCGGGGTGGGGAGGAGCTCAGATGAATATCTAGGCAATTCAATGACTATAGTTTTGAACAAGGAATTCCCAACCACTGGCAAATTTTCAATATTTAGCCAGCTAATGTCTGGCCTGAGGCTAGGGATCTGTTTAATATAATAACCCCAGAAATCCTAAACCATAGGAAAGAATCCTCTTTGTTAATTTTTTTTCCAGGCCTCAAATAAAAGATAAAAATTAGAAAAGCAAAACTGTACCCACATCCTCAAAGGAGTGTGTCTTCTCCAGGCTTTGGTTTTCAAATGGCAGATGATTCACCTGTAGAGTTTCTGTAAAACACAGCGTCTGGGCCTCATTCCAGACCTAATGAGTCAGAGATGAGGCCTCCCTGTGCGCACCTTGGTTTCCCCTGCCTGTTGAGCCCTGGTAACCCGGATACCAACCACTCATAAAACAACAGCAATAACAAGTACGGGACGAAAAACAACTGCTGGAGAATTGAGTGCAATCAGGCCAGCTGTTTGTTCTGCTAAATGTTAAATATTTGTTGAATAAATATTTCAGGACCAGACTCTGAGTTCCACTAGCTTCTGCAATCTTTGAGTGCAGGAATTGTGTCTAAGCCATCCTTGTGTCTCTAGTGCCTGGTATACAGTAGACACCCAATGCATGAGTATATAAATAAAGCAATGAATGAATACACAAATATGGAGTGACAATTCCTATTGGAATAGCCCAAGTTTTGACACTAGAAACCTTTGTTCAAATTGTTATTGCAAGCCTTTCTTTTTTTTTTTTGGCAGTACTGGGGTTTGAACTCAGAGTCTCATACTTGCTAGGAGGTACTCTACCACTTGAGCCGCTCCACCAGCCCCAAGCATGGCTTTTCTAATAAGGACTCTTCCAGTAAGTTGCATTGCCCCTCTGAGTCTCAGTTTCCACATTGGGACTAATACCAGGTATTTCATAGACCGAATGAGCTCAATTACATGAACAGGCATATGTAACAGTTCAAAGCAGTGGATTCAATTAATGTGGTTAGAACCAAGATCCACCTGGGACTCCGTTGCAGATGTCAGCTCCACTTCTTTTTTTTTTTTCTTTTATTATTCATATGTGCATACAAGGCTTGGTTCATTTCTCCCCCCTGCCCCCACCCCCTTCCTTACCACCCACTCCGCCCCCTCCCTCTCCCCACCTCAATACCCAGCAGAAACTATTTTGCCCTTATTTCTAATTTTGTTGTAGAGAGAGTATAAGCAATAATAGGAAGGAACAAGGGTTTTTGCTAGTTGAGGTAAGGATAGCTATACAGGGCATTGACTCACATTGATTTCCACTTCTTAATGTTCATCAGTTGCTGGTCACTTCAGACCCCACAGCTGAGAGAGGTGCAGAAAGGGTCAGGGACAGTGGAGGTGATATAAGCTCCCTCAAGTACTTGGGAGTCTTCAAATATGACTACAGCCCAACCTATGTTTGATTTTAAGTCACTTAGATAAAAATGAGTCATTTTCCTTTAAATTCATCATCACACAAAATCCCCTTCTCCCAGAGCCGTACAGGAGTTTGGGTTGACATGACACACCAACGTAGCAAGACAACATAATTTAAAGGAGCCCCGTGGCTTTTACATTTGAGGCTGACTGTTTCCCAGTATTTGAGCCAATGCTCAGAGAACAGCTGAGAGATTAGGTACTAACGAAAAGGAAATGATTTGAAATATCCACGCTATGCTCCCTGCAAATCACAGCGCTGTGACTTGGCAAGCTTCATCTTTCCTCCCCAGCCCTGCCGCCCCCATTGAAATGTCTCCATACGGGGCTGTCTGCAGAGCCGCTCTGAGGTGTTTACAGCTCTCTCACACTTGGCTTCCTGGGACGTTTGTGTGATAAAGGTTTGGCTTTGTTGTATCAAGCAAAATTACAGGGCTAGATGTTTCCCCTTCTGCCTAAGAAATACTGCAAACATTATTATTATCAGTATTTGAGTCCTATAATTCATCTCCCCTATAGCTACATCTTCTAGGGACTGTAGTGGGAAAGAGAGAGGTGGCTACAGGAGGCTATGCCACATCACCTGGTCCAGTCCTCTGTCTCTGGGCAAGAAAATTTCTCTGAATTGTTCTAAGTAGAGCTACCTGGCCTCTGGGGGCTTTTCCCTACTTGTTCAATTGAGATTGAATCTCTTGATCATCCAAAAGGCTTCTTCTCAGTCAAATCAATTCTCCCCACTTTTGTTTTTCTGAAGTCCCTTGGACTTTTTTCCTTTGGTCTACTTAATACCAATGTCAGTCTTCTTCACTAGTCTTCCTCTTGAGACAACTAGAATTGAGGAAAGAGCTGGTGTTCTTCTCCACTAACTTTCTCAAGGATCATATCCACTGAGATCTTCCTACCTCATAAAGCAGCCTAGTTTCACCCTCCCAGGCTGGTATAAATGATATGTAGGCAGATAGTAATGAGAGCTTCATGGCTATTGGGGAAGGTTGGGGACTGAGAAAAAGGTTCTCTGTCTGATTAGGGTTTGATTCTGGACAGTAATGCTGAGCTGTGGCAGGAAAGGAGGGAATTCGTTTCCCAAATATTTTGGAGCCTCTCCAGACATTGGCCATCAGTATAGCCCTTCTACCTTCCCCAGTTCTTCACTTTTCCCATCACCCTAGTTTCTAATACAGAAGACATGTGCAAAGCAAACAGGGAGTGTTGGGAAGAAGACTGGGGAGGGGAAACTGGGAAGACTCAGGCTCTTCCTGTTGTTCCTATTGCATATGCTTCTCTAACTAGCGTACTTGTACCCCTGGAGGAATGTTGTGGCAAGCTAGTCGCTATAGAGGCACAGAATAAACAAGCTGTACCTTCCTGGGGCATCAATTTTATCTGAAGATTCAGGGTGAAGGCAGGCTTATATTAAAACAAACAGCTATGCATTATGAAATGGAACACAAAATTCACATGAATTCCTGAGATAAGACTTCAAAGAATTGTTGTGGTGAGGCAGGGCTGCTTCAGGCTGTACCCCCAGCCCCCCTAAAGGGACACTGTGGTCTCTTCTGATAGAGGGAACTCTGGTGGGTGGAGGTAGTGGAAAGTTGCTGGTGTATCCCACTGTCGAGACCTGGCCAGTTCCCCTGCAGAGCAGTGCAAGGTGTCTCTCGCTCTGAAGTTCATCTAGATTGAGTGGGGACCAGGGAACAATCTAGAAGGGGGTGTTCCTAAGAGCAGAGGGACCTGACAGGCTGCCACAGGACAGCTCTGAGAGCTTGCTATGAAGTGAGGAAAGGACTGAAATAGCTGATCTCTCCCAGTCAGGACCATGCATCACCCCTGGAGGCCTGTCATTTCCTTGGAAGAAGTGCGATGGATTATGGTTATCAGGAAAGAAGCAACTAACTCACTGTACTGCTAGAGAACTTAGTCCCCAGGTGCTCCCAGGGGACAGACACACTCACATACACCTACACACACAGAGGCTCCACACATTTGCCTGCTGTCCTCAGAACCAGCCAGAGAGAGGAGAGAGCAAATGTGATTAATGGGGCCACCCCAGGGGACTCGCTGGATGGCAAGCAAACCTGCAGGTACCACAGAGCCAATTTCAGTAACAGGTTTAAGGGAGCCCTGAGATGGGAGAAAAACAGCTGACTCAGCCATTCCAGCCCCTCTGTGTCCAGAGGGAGGCTCAGGAGCAAAGCAGCTGGCAACTGCTGCAAAAAACAGTGCCAGGGAAGCCGAGCCTGCACCCACCCGCAGTGGGGCTGACTGGGGAAATGTAGGCATGGCAGGGGAGAGGGGACCTCTTCCATGCAAAGAAGCTCCATTTCTGTCTCGACGAGTGTCCAAAAAAAACCCATTGTTAAATATTTCTACAGTGCTTCATGGTTTTCAAAGTCTTTTCATGAATATTATCCAATTTAATCTTCATGACAATTTTGTGAAGAGACCTAGGAGGGTTGGTTTGTTTGTTTGTTTGCCAGAAGGCCATAGAATCAGGAATAGAAACTTGGACTTGGTCTTGGGGTTGCTGTCCTTTCCCCCATTTCATGTTGCCATTAGAGGTGAATGTCAGCCCTTAAGATTGCAGGACATTGAAACAGGAAACTTGGGAGAAGGTCAGAGGACAAAGAAGCTCTGAGGCCAGAAGTTCCAGGGCTTTGTTTTGGGCTTCCCTCCGGAGCCAGTTCTTTAACTCTCTGGGGTTTTGTAAAATGGGGATATCATGCATACATCACAAGAATTAATACAATATCTCATGTAATGTGTTTGGTACAGTACCTGGCACATACTAAGTTTTCAATAAAACAAGACATTATTACTACCACTTTTTTGAGACAGGATCTCACTATGTAGCCCAGGCTGTGCTCAAACTCTCTATCCTCCCATCTCTGCCTCCTGAGTGCTGGGATTACAGGTGTGTACCACCAGGCCCAGGTGTCATGATTTTTTGAGAGTAGAAAAACAAATTACTAGTTGGGAACAAGAAAGTCTCTCCAGCACCTGGTCTGTCAGAAATTTTCAGAAGACACTGTTAATCCAAAGAAAGCAGCAGAAAAAAAAAAAATCTAAGACCCAGAATGAGTTGTCGATAAAGCTGTATTTGAACAAGCAAAGACATTTTCTCTGCAGCCTGCACCTTGGGTGCCCCGTCACTATAGATGGGGAAGAGAATCTTCAAGAATAAGCAGGGGGATCCCAGCGGATATGGACATGAGGATGAGGTGGGGATAGGGTGGGTTCTCAAGTCTCCCTGTCCAGTTGTGGCTTCTTCCAATCTGGCAAAGGTGTGCGTGGTCTATCTTCAGAACCCAGGCAGGAGCAAGTGAGATGCTGTTTGGGAAAGTGTTTCCCTTTCCCTCCCACCAGGAGAGTCCCAATCTCAGATTGTTCCTTGGAAACCTTTGAGAACCAGGATGAGGAGTGACACCTCCTTTTACAAACAAGGAAGCAGAGGCCCACAGAGAGGAAGCGATTTACCCTGGAGCTGCACAGCGATTTCTCAACTGTCTGGCGACCACATGGACTTCCCGGGGTGCTATCCACAGATACTAAAAATCCCTGCAAGCTGCAGGTACAGGGCCGGAGGTCAGGACACATCTGCTGTGCAGTTTCCCTGGCTCCAGGCTCAGGGCCAGCCTGGAAAAATGTGTGTCTTCAGAGGCTCCCTGAGTCCTTGACCAGGACTCAGGCACAATGCAAACAGGAGAACAATGGAGAGAGTGTGAGGGAGCCCAGCCTGAGAGGGTATTGATCATGTTTAAAAAAAGAAACACACAGAGGAGCACAGAAAAACCTTACCAACGCACCAGCTGGCTTAGCTAATTAGCGCGGGTGAGCCGAGTCAGCCGCCAGCTCAGAGCCAGGAAACAAACAATTCGCTCAACAAACAGAACATCTAAGGAGGAACAAAAAGAAAACAGCCACTGTCCCCTCACCTCCTGAGACTTCTGGCACTCCAGGGAAGGGGGATGTGACAGGACTGAAGTGGGGAGCACAGAGAGAAGATAAGGATTCTCTAAGGTGGCCCTCACTGTGGGGTGCTGAGCAGGTGGATCCAGTCACGAGAAGGGTGCCATTGTACCCAGTGCTTAGCTCCCCTTTCCTCCCACAAAGGGGACCTTGCTGACCTTAGATGTGCAGGCTCGGGGCTTGTCTCTGTTTGGTGGGTCTTTGTCATCTTGCACTAGGATTCCTGCCCTGGGAAGTTCACAGTCAAAGTAGGGAAAGTAGGAATAGACTCTGGTTAGAGCCTAGAGGCCTGGAATTGGAAAGAAGGCCTGATGCACCAAAAGGCCAATCATGTAGGTTGAGGGTCTGATCTGAACAGTTAGTACTGCTGGGTGAGAGGATGGACATGGGCCCTAGGTGGGAATGGGTGTGGTGAGTGCCAGACAGGGGACCTGGGTGTGACCTACAGGTCTGGTTGTGAGAGCTGTCATCTCCAGCCTGCACAGCCTGGGTCATGAGAGTGGATGGAGTGGGGAGGAAAGGGATGGGGACAAGGAGGAGGGGCCATTGCACAGTTCAGGTCCCTGGAGTAAAGGAATTCAGGCTGTTTGGGTTCAAAGTACCAAATAATGCAAAAATACAGAAGAGAATGATGGTAGAAGGAAGAAAGGGAGAGAAAGGGGAAAGGAAGGAGGAAGAGAGAAAGAAAGGGGGAGGGAGGGAGTGAAGACCTTCTGTGTATCAGGTACTTCAGCTAGCCCCGCAGTGTCTCTGTGAGGTCACTATTATCTGTCACTTCTTTTCTAAAGACAAGGAAATGGAGCCCAATAGGGCCACATAGGGAGTGAGTAAATGGTACAGGTGGACTTGATGGTGTGGCCTACCCAAGCCCAGGGTTTGCTGCCCACTCCCCTGGACCCTGCAGACAGGGCGAGTACAACTTGGGTGAGCGATGGTTGTCCCCCCCCCATAGTGCACCCACCTCTCTGCCGGTGCCTCCTCTCCCCACAGTTAGGCTCCAGCGTTCTTCTTCATACAGACTGGGACCCTGTGACCATCAGGCAGCCTAGCTCATAAGGCAACTCACCTTATATCTCAGCATCCTCCAGGAGGTGAAGTGATAGAGTAGGAAGGAGGCTGGGACCGAATTCATGAGGCCATGACCGAGTCTCTGCTATCCTACTTCCCAATGGTGTGTTGCTCAGTGTGGTACCTTACTCCCGTGGACCCCGGTCTCTTCATCTGTAAAATGGGGTCAGTAACATTCCCTTACAAGTTCATTGTGCAAATTATATATGACATTAATTACATGTGTCAAAAAATAATCCCCTTTGAAGCATTCAGCACAAATGTTATACTTCAGTATCATATTACCAAAAGAAAATTTCAGGGCACTGAATATGTTTTTCTGTTTTTAAAATTATGCAATGGGTAGATCTTTAATGGTGATATTTCCAGCAGTAAGGTACAATGATCAATGAAATATACTATCTCAGGGTTTTCCTTGTCCCTTAAATCACATCGTCTGGTCATATCTTTCTTTTCCTCCTCCCATGCATGAGGGATTCTGGGTGCTGGCAATGAGCTAGGAGGCCACTTTGTGGAGTCTCTCTCCCTGTGAGAATGGACTTGATCATGTTTGTAAATGTACATGTGAGTATGCCCACATTTGTCCCCATCCATTTTTTGCTTTTATGTCTCCGTCGATAGTTTTTGGCAATGCCTTTGCAACACCATGGACTGCAGACAGGAAATAAGGCCCATCCATTTGTGCTGGTACAAGCTAAAGATTTTCTATAAAGTGCCCACATTTCCAGGCTGGGGGAATGGATTTCACTGCAGGAAAAAAAAATATTGTGAGGTGAGAGAAGTGCAGCAAAGGAAAATATTGGCCACTTTAATGATTTACAGAAGCATAAAAAACCTCCTGGCCTGCTGAGATCTCATAGTTCCCCTCCTGCCAGTAAGGGAGCCGGGGTAGGTGGGCTGATTCGAGCTGTTATGTGAGGAGGCATGAAAAAACCAGGCTGGCCCCTTCCTGAAGATTCTGGGATCCACATTTGGGGCACTGTTTGACGCTAAGAGAAAGGGCTGAGGCCTGTGGGGGAGGGATGGGAAAATGAAGAAAGAGGATGCTAGGTGTTGTAGGGTTCATTTGCAGAGGTGACTCCATTTTGGATAAGAGAGGCACTTTAGGAGCAGACATGTAAAATGGATGTGGGAAACAACAGGTTTCTCACAAAAACAACAAGCATCTCACTAAAATAACAAAATGCAGCTGCACAATGTGGGTAGTGGGACCCAAGGCCAGGATGAACTGAACAGACCTTCTTGGAATGCTCAGTTCCCTAAGGAGTGGGATGGACAGGTGGCCGAGCTCAGTGAGAAGCTGACTTGGCACTAACCAATCACAAATATAGTTTCAAGGCAGAACAGTTAGATCTAAGCCAGTTAGTGCCCTATATCACTCCTAGATTTCAGCCATGGTTTGGCCTAGCTCTTTCACTAAGTCCCACCCTTCAGGGTACTTTGCTATCCTTATCTCCTGGTCCCGCATCTTCAGTTATTGACTTGGTCAGGATAGGAGCTCGGGATCAACAATCCATTACCAGTGTAGCTACCTGTTGTACAAATGGCCCAATGATGCTAACTCTGGCTGAGAAGCTAAGACAGGCTGCTTCCTCATTTTGTAGACAGGAAAACTGAGAGATCAGAGGTGCAAAGTGTCTTTCACATTATCACCTTTCTAGTTTGTAGGCAAACTGGAACACAGCCCAGACCTTCCAACAGCCAGCCCCAAGTAACTCCTACCCATTATCAATATTATTACTGCTATTGTTATTACAATTTCTGTAGCAAAAAGACTCCTAAGTGCCAGAAATTGTCCTAACAATGTTACATACTTCATCGTGTTTAATTTTCATAACCACTCCACAAGAAACGTTAGGAAACAATGGGGCTCAGAGAGATTCAATACTTAACAAGACCATGGATTTGAATCCAAACCGTGTGACTTAAGAATCCCTGCCCAAATCATTTACCTGGGAGTGTTTCTAAAAAATAGGAAATGTAGGGACAGAGTAAGAACTGCTGCTTCCCAGGAAAGCTGCCCAAAGTCATCAACAAAGTAGCACAGTGAAAAAATAACTGGCTCGAACTCACTCGAGCAGTTCAAAGAATGGAGGCTTGAGTGCAAAGCCCAAGATGGTTAGATGTAGATGGGAAGTAAATGGGAAGCAGCCTCTGTCCTGTACAGTTGCTGTAATTTGAATGGCTTGCAGTAGTGAGTAGTGGGAATTGGGCCATTAACAAAGGGAGCCAGCAGAATGATTTACAATCAGGCATTAATATGGAGATTTTCATAAACACAATAATTCACACCCAAGCAGAGTCATAAATGTAAAGTTGCATTAACTATTCTAGTTGCCATGGAATGTCACACGCAGTGTGAAATTGAACATTCCATTGTACTGTAATAATGGACTAATGGAAAAATCTTTCTTGGGGGAAAGGAAGAAAGGAAGGGTAGGGAAGTGGAGGATTGGATACTTTATATTTCAAACTTGTTTATTCCTCAAAAGCACGAAGCCATGGATCTTTCCTAAAAAAAAAAAAAACAAAGCTTTTTATATTGGAGTAATTTTAGATTTTCATAAAAGTTACAAAGATAGTACAGAGAGAGTACATCCTTCACCCATTATGCCCTATTTTAGCATTTGATGTGTCTGTGGTATATTTGTCAAAACTAAGAAATTAACATTGATAGAATACTGTGAACTAAATTCCAGATTTTATTCAGAACTCACTGATTTTTCTAGTCTGTTCTTTTTTGTTTTGGGATGCCATCCAGAAGACACATGGCATTTAGTCACCATGTCTCCTTAGTTGCCATCTGAGACAGTTTCTCAGTGTTTCCTTGTTTTTCATGACCTTGACAGTTTTAAAGGGTACTAGTCAGGTATTTTTTTACAATGTCTCTCGTTTGAAATTTTCTGATGTTTTTCTCATATTTAGGCTGGGGTTATGGGTTTTGGGAAAGACTACCACAGAGCTGAATTGCCCTTCTCATCACAGCATATCAGGGGGCATATTATGTCCATGTGACTTATCGCTGCTAATATGACCTTCAACACTTGCTGAAGGCAGGTGGTGTTTGCCAAGCTTCTCATCTGTAAAGTTACTATTTTCTTCTTTTTCCATATTCTCTTTAGAAGTCAGTCACTAAATCCATTCCAAACTCAGAGTTGGGGTAGCAAGAAGTAAAATCCATCTCCAGGAGGGGAAAGTATCTACCTATATCCTTTGCCATATACCTTTTAAGCATTAATTTTAGGTTCAAGTCTCCAAATTTTATCTTAAAATTTTCTACTTTTTTAGATTATTTTGAACACAATTTGACTTTCTTTTGATCATTTCCTGTCATAAGTAAACTCCAGTCCCTTAAATTTTGTGACCTTTCTCTACTTCCTTGATCTCCCTGCAGAAATTGACATGGTTGGCCACTGTTTCTTATGGAAAAAATGCCTTCCTCCCACAGCCCTTCCATTATTCTCTTCTGCCTTCTCTTTCTCCTTAACATCTCACCATTCCATGTTATCTGCATTTCAGTCTCACTCTCTGTTCCTTTTCTTCCTCCCTCCCTCCACCAAAGCAAGGTGACAGAGTAAAACTTTCCAGTGTTTGCCCCTTGCAGAAACATCAATTTGACCAATAATGCATGGAATAATAACATCACAAGAGCTAAGGAAACCAGTTGGGAGACTGTACCACCCAGGTTTAACACAGAAATTTTAAAAGAACCATTGAAGAGGATAGAAAATACAGTTTCATACTATCTGAGTCTTACCCCCACCTACTCAATACTGGGCAGCACAGAGTGATACCCTGTGTCTGAGGAAAGGATATTGAAACTAGCAGTGGACTTTGCCTCAGATTCCAACATTTGGGCCATCCTAGCAAAACCAAGATTCCAACATTTGGGCCATCCTAGCAAAACCAAGCCCTAGACTCTTGGCCAGGACCCATGCACCAGGTTCCAGCTACATCTCAGCATCAGGCCAGTAACTATAAGCTCCAGGTCCAGGTCAGTCTTTACTGTCCAGGTCTGTCCTAGTATCAGCCAGCTTTTGCAGCCCCAAACTCTAGATCATTATCCACAGATCTAGCCTCCAGGCCTGCCCAAACTCCAGGCTGCCCCCACAACCCTACGCTTCAGGCCTACTCCAGTAGCTGGTTGACACCTGCAGACCCCAGCTCCATCTTGTCCCCCATGACTGCAGGCATTTATGCCAGAATACCCAGTCTCCAGCCTGGCCTTGGCCCTGTGGAAACAGATTCCAGGCCTACCCAATGCCAGGCCATGCTCTGTGGCCCCAGGCTGGCTTCCACAGCTCCAGTCTTTAGTCAGCATCCAGAGACCCAGTCCCAAGTTGGCCAGGTTGGTACTCTTATGTCCCAGGTACCAGGCAACTATCAGCCTGGTAATCTATTCCCTGTGATTCCATGCTCAAAGAGACCCAAGGTCCAGACCCTAGCTCCAAATCTGTCCAGCATTGAGCTGCTAACACATACAGGGTCCAGGTTCTGCCATGTGGAGCCAGGTTCTATGTTTGCCCCTAGAACCCCAGAACCAAGGCCTAACCCCCATGGACTCAGGTTCTAGCCTGGTAAAATGATAGATAGGTACCTATGGACTTAAGATTCAGACTAGTTTCCAAAGATCCAGGCTCCAAGACCATTCTAGTATCTGGTTAGCCCTGCAGACTCAATCTCAAGGTCTACTCCAACGCCAGGTTAGCCCCTATGGACCTAGGCTTAGTTCAAAGCCCATTCTTATGAACCCAAGCTCCAGTCCCAACTCAGTAGACCCAAGCTCTATGCCTGTCACAGATCTAGATTCCAAGAACAACCCCATGGACCCAGGTATCAGGCCTGCCATTGTTCACCCAGGCACCAAACAAGCCTGCCTGAAGATTCCATAGCAAACCCACCTAGAAATCATGTCAGATGGTCTGCCAAGGATCTCTGAACAGGATGATTGATGAAGGTTTCCTTGCTGAAGTCAGTCTGTAAAAACTGAGTAAGTGCCTATTTCTTCAAATGCGCTGATATAAATGCATGTCTTCAAAGATCACAGACAATCAGACAACATGACATCACCAAAGGAACAAAACAAAGCACTAGTAACTGACTCCCAACAATGTAAATTTATAGGCTGCATGACAAAGAATTCAAAATAATAGTCTTAAAGAAACTCACCAATCTATAAGAGAATACAAATAGATAACTGAACAAAAACAGAAAAGCAATGTATAATCAAAACTGACAGGAACCACAAACAAAAGAAGAAGAAGAAGAAAGGAAAAATAAAAGCTGAGAAAAGAAAAGAAAAAGGACAAATTCTGGACTAATGAATGCAATGACTGACCTAAAAAATCCCATAGAGAGCTTCAACAGCAGACTTGATGCAGCAGAAGAAAGAATTGGTGAACTTGAACACCAGTCACTTGAAACTGCCCAGTCAAAGGAACAGAAAGAAAAATGAGTGATGACAGGTGAAGTTATGGAAATTATACTATCAGGCTAACTAATACATATATTATGAGTATTCCAGAAGCAGAGAAAGAGAAGATGAAGAAATTTTATTTTCTAAAACAATAACAGAAAAAAGTCCCTAAGTTCAGAGAAAGAAACAAATACCCTAATCTATGAAGCCCAAAGAACCTCAAATAGTTAAATATAAAGAGATTTTCATTGAGTCACATGATCATCAAACTCTCAAAATCAGACAAAGAGCATTCTGGAAATAAGAAAAGCAACTCATCACATACAAGAAGACTATGGGCAGATGCCTCAGCAGAAACCTTTGCAGACCAGGAGAGAGTGAGAGGATGGGGAAAAAAATGCCAACCAACCGCAGTATACTCTCTTAGGCAAACAAAAGCTATGACTGATCATCACCACTAGCTCTGCCCCTGTACAAAATGGACCCTTACATGTTCTCATTCTAAGATATATAAGTGGATTCTTAAAGCTGTACTAAAAGGTCACTAATTTGTAACATAATAGATACATGCAAGTATGTTTCTTTTCCCCCCAGAATTCCAGAATTATTCTTTACCAGAATTCACTGGAAAAATTCAATTTCATTGTAACAACAAACTTTAATAGCAAAAAATAAAAATTCTCAAAACAACTCCATAAGATAAATGATAATTATAACTGTTATACAAATGAGGGCTGGAGATCTGAGGAGTAGATAGCCCTCAACTTTTATGGTTAGAATGTGACAAAGCCAAGCTTTGATCTCAAGCCTGAGTGAATTTAGAGTCTGTGTTTTTATTCCTAGGCTAACTACATCACTTTATATTACATGGCCTTCTATCAGCTCATGGCACAATCTTAAGCATCTTTCAAGATTTCCTTGAATGCCGCTTCTTCCAAGAGACTGCATGGAAACACCCAGTTGGAACTTAGCCCTCTTGTCTACATCCCGTAGCCACATTTCTACGTAGATCTTTTACCAGCACTTAGCATCTCCTACCTCATAGTGACTTAGAGACATGTCGTAATTTCTCTAGCTTGGATCCTTAACTCCAGGAGGTTGAAATGACAAGTCAACATAGGACTTTCCCCCCACGAAATAGAGCATTTATTACCTTGCCTCAGCCTCTGTGTGTAAATATAGCATCAAAACATTTTTCAAATCTAACTCTTCTTTCCCATCTCTGTTACTGCTTCTCCCATTCAGGTCCTTAGCATGTTTCTCCTGGACCACTTATTGTCCTCTAACTTACATACCTGACCCACTCTTCACTTTCGTCTCCACAAGGTTGCCAGGGCGGTCAGCCCCCTCAGTATCTTCCATTGGCCAGTGCTATGCACTGTGAGCACCTTATCCTGGTATAGAAGATTGTCAGTGATGGTAACCATACTCATCTCTTATAATCTGGAAATATTGTGTATACTATGCAACGTTTCACACATCTATGCCTTTCTCAGGCTATTTTATCTTTCTGAAAATTCTTTCCCATCTTTCTTTGTTAATCCTTATATCAAGATTTATCTTGAGCAAGGTGACCTTCAAAAAATAAAAACATTTTCTAAATTCCACTTTGGGCTCTCTGCTCATCTTTTCTATTATAGTCTGTTCATATCTCACCATGTTCACGTGCATACCTCTCAAATTAAAGGAAATTATCTATTTTTGTGTATATCTCATCCATCTGCATGGACCATTTTGGATATCAGGAACCAAGCCTCAGTCACCTTTGTCTTTCATGCATCTAGACCAGAACATATATTGGATATTCAAATGTAATCACTTGTTGAATAAATCATAAAAATGAATTGTATTATACCTTAATGCAGTGATACCACCAGGGTTCAGTAAAGTTATAGGGATTATTGTCTATGTTAAATGACCCCCATCTTGCTATTTTCCCCTGAAGTCCGTCTGTTGTCATTTCACATTGCAGTTAGGATTTGTTCCTATATCCAATGACTCTCCCAGTGGGATTGTATTGAAAGACCTTCTAAGAAAGGACTTTGGCTATAAATCAGAAAACCAAGATGGCTACAATAGTATTAGAAAAAAGAGTATGGTGCTTCTGTCTGGGTTTCACAAGAGCTTTTCTGTCAGCAAATTTTGAGAATTTTATAATGTAGCAGAAATACCTGGTATTTTTTCTGATTATTTTTGGTCCTGTTTACAGTTTGCAGTATGTTCTGAGGAGATGTGGCTCCACGATTCAGATAAGAAAGCCAGACCCATCTGGGACACACCATTCTGCTGGAGGTTTTTTTCAGTAGGATAATTATAGTTTGACTAGGACAATTCTAGACATATGCTCTTTGCATTCATGCATTTTATCTCATTTGATCCCCATAAGATCCCTTCGCAGCTGACATATTATCTGAATTTTACAGATAAAGAAGGAGATGCATAGAGGTTAATGGGCACAGCTAAGGTCACACAGTCAGTCAGTAACTGAGTCACGCTGTAAATCAGGCGTCCTCACTCCGTACCCAGTGTTCTTTCCTCCATCCCACACTTAGCTCCATATAATTTTCCTGTGGGGAAAATATTATCTAAGTCAATGCTTTTTCAAGTTATAGTTTGAAGCCTACTAGTTGGCCATAAAATAAATTCAGTAAGTGTCAAGCATTCTTCTGAATAAAAAGCAGAATAGAATAGGCTAGGCTAGGCTAGGCTAGGACAGGAGAGAATAGGATAAACTTGAAATATGGGAGAACAAGTATTATTTCATGAAACTTTTGTCCCACATCACAATGTAAAATATTTTTCTTAATGTGGGTCACAGGTAGAAAGAAAAACTGAAATGGCCTAAGTGACTTGGTCATTGCCCAATCTGTAGACATGCTTTAATTTTGGACTGCTCAGTGGCATTTGATCTACTTTCAACCATCACAAAATGCTGTCTCCTCTGGCCTCTGAGACCTCCTTTGTCCTGGCACTTCTTCCTCTCTAATAGTCTCCTTTCTAGTACCTACACATTGGCATTCTTTGGAGTTCTGCATGGCCTCTTTTCTTCCTGCTCTTTCCTCTACTTCTACCATCATCTCCAAGCCAATGATCCCTGAATGGATGTATCTCACCCTCTATCCTCTCCCAAGTTCCCAACTCATGTTTTAACTATTTGCTGAACATCTTCTCCTCGATGTCCAGGGGCCTCTTAGAATCAAGAAGTCCAAATGAATCTGTAAATGTTCCTTCAAACCCCCTGCCTTTCTTGTGTCAGTGAGGAACATCCCATCTACCCAGTCATCTAAGACAATACCTGGGGGTCCTTCTAAAGCCCTGTCTAGTACTCATGCTCCCACATCTAACCAACTGCCACCTCCTGCCAATTCTGCCTCCACTATGCCTCTGGAAGTTATCCGCTCTGCTGCTTTCATAGTTCACAGCCTCATTATCTCTCATTGAGCCTCTGCCTTTGTCCCCTTTCTCCCTCAGCCAATCTTCTGCATTGCTGTTGCAATGTCAAAAGCACAAATCTGAACCAGATTGGATCTCTGTGTAAATCATCACAAGGTCCACTCAAGAGTGGATGGGACCAAGATGCATGATTCCCAGCAATACCGATAAGGCACTCCACTCGCTCCTGCCTCCTGACCACCTCCCTCTGTCTCTCACCTGCCTCCTCCAGTACCCTCAGAGCTGCAGGAAACACAACAAGCTCATTTGACCCTCTTGAAGAATGCTCCCACCTTCCCCTTAACCTGAAATACCCCTGTCCTGCCTCACCCTTACCCATTCGCCAAAATTCTACTGCTGCTTCCTCTGAAGGTTCCTCTTCATCAGACTCAGAGGGCGTGGATACTCCTGGTACACCCATGGCTTTAGGACATTCTCTAAAGACTTTCTGTCTCCCAGGTCACATGAAACTATAATTGATTATTGGCACTCCACTGTGAACATTTTGAGACTAGAATTATGTCTTATCTACTTTCTTATGCCCCAGGCACTGGCGTGTAGTAAGTGTTCAATAATGTTTGCAAAATAAATGAAGGCTCAGATCTGTTGTTTGCTAGCTGTTACTTTGAGCAACTCCCTTATATAACCTGTTATATTTCCTTTTCTTCTTTTGTAAGTGGATAGAACAAATGATCAGCCAGCACTTCTATGCATATGGCCCAACAACGTGAGTCTTTACATAAGCTGTTTAATAAGCCTTAGGAATAGATAGGATTCCCTTTCTTATGGATAAGAAAAAGGAGACTGAGAGAAATGAAGCAACTAGTCTGTGGTTGGATAGCCAGTGGGAGTCAGAGCCAGGATTCGAACTTAAGTCTGTCTGACACCAGAGTTCTTTCTGCTACACTTAAGCTGCCAATAAAATGGAGAAGGGACTATCGACCTCCCACGATTAAATGTGATAATGTATGTGAAAGCACTTTGTAAACTGTTAAACGCCATTAAAATGTGAGATGATATTATTGTCATTAAGAGCTTCCATGGTCTGCATATCATGGTCAGGATTCTCAGTAAGTGAATATTGGAAATCATTCCATTGTAGCTGGCTGCAAAGGCCTGTGGGAATTGGATACCTCTCTGGGGCTACTTCTGTAGAATACCTGCTCCCCTGCTTGTGGATGCAGATACATAGGAGCAATGCAACAGGAGCCTTCATGGAGCTCAAGGATGCTGCACTGGAGAGAAATGACAATGGGTGTGCTTGTCAGTTACGGGTTACAGCACCCTATGGATGTCCAGTTGACACCATTGTGTTTTAGAATCTTCAGGCAGCTTTGTTGTTGCAACACCCCATTTAGAATCTTGGCACTGTACTTAGGGTCACGAACTGTGCTGCTTTTAGCTGCTGCCACCAGTTTGTGAATCATCCTGTTTACAATCTTTCGGATGCTTTCCAGGTGGCATGCCTGCAGAGCGGCAGTGATATATGGCTCTGCCTCCATCGGGGAGGTATCAGGGAACCATGGAGAGAGGCAAGATTCACAGTCAAAATGTACTGCACTCAGCTGACCACTTAGTCACCCAAAGCCATCAAGAGGGTCCTGAAAGGATGGGCAGCTAAGGACATGTGACAGCCGTTGGCTTCTGGCCCACCAGAAGAGAGTTACTTTCTCCTGTTGGTGGGAAATGCAGCCTTATATTTTCACTGACCAGGTAACCTACCCAGACAGTGCAAGGTTCACTCCTTAATTTCCCCTTTCGTTGTTTCAATGCTACTTAATTCCATCTTACATCATTGCTTGTTAATGTCTCTTGTTTTTTATTGCCACAAAGAAACGTGCTCTAAACAATCTGGACAGCCATGGACACATCTGTAATTTAATGTCTGCTGACCTCAGTTTGTGACATTTTTCTTCAAGCACATTTTCCAGAGGTCTGTAAACCCTTCATTGTGTCTCTCCAACATCCCTTTCCAAACTCGATTCATTTTCTTCTTATGTCAATGTTACAAAAAGGGAGAGACTTTACAATGACGCTCTGAAAAGGCTGTGGAGAGAGACCCCACTGGATACAGAATCAAATTTTGGAAAAGTTTGCCTTATTTTTTAGACACACTGAAATGTAGTTTCTTGTAATGAATGACAACTAGTTCAACCCTGAGAGCTAATGCAAATTCTTCCCAATTTTATGGTTCCAAAGACACATTTCTCCAAATGCTCTCAGCTTTTCCTCAGAAATAGTAGCCTATGATCAAGTTTGGATAAGGGCTAAATCAATTGATCTTAATATGATAAATTCCCTGTTCCAGCTCTCCACACTGGCCCAAGCTGCTTCCCGACACACTGTAGGGAGTTAGTATTTAGTTTTGTCTGGCCTCCATCTTTGACAAACAGTTCTGGTGTCTCTGAAAGCTAACTGCACCTGTAAGGAACCAAATCTTGTAAACCCAGTTCTTGAGTTGTGGCCTTAGAATGCTTAACTGCACAGATAACAGCAGAATTTGCTGGCTCACTTTGGAAAATTCCTAATACACGGAGGAGTGCTAAGATGCTTACAGTAGTCTGGCTTGTTTACCACAAGTAAATAATGAGTCATCCTGGTGTTAAGACATCAAATTACTTTAAATGTTTTTTTTGGAGCAGGGGTATACATTAAATGCCTTTCCTGTCTTTCTCCATAAGGGAATGGTGGATTACAGATCCCCTGCTGGGCATGTTGTTACTCCTTACAGAATGGTCAGAGGAAATGTCAGATCACATGGTAGAATATACTCAATTGTTATCACTTATATCTTAAGAACTTAACATCTCAGCTCACAAGACTTTTGTATTTAATATGGAGGGACTGAACACATACATGTCATCATTTTTTTTTCCTTTAGCAGTACTGGGATTTGAACACAGGGTCTTGCTTTTGCAAGATAGGTGCTCTACCACTGGAGTGCTACTCCTGTCCTTTTTGCTTTGGGTTATTTTTTTTTAGATAGGATCTCACTTTTCTCTTGGGGAGGCCTGGGACCATGATCCTCCTACCTATGCCTTCTGCATAGCTAGGATTATAGGCATGAGTGACCATGCATGGCCCTACATGTCTCCATTTTAAAGACAGCAGAAGCGAGTCCTGAAACACTGAGTGCTTTTTCATAGGCTGCACACTTAGTAAGACTGAGAATAAAACTCACTGCTCTAAATTCCCTATTCCAGCTCTCTACACTGGCCCAAGCTGTTTCCAGACACACTAGAGGGAGTGAATATTTAGGTTTGTCGGGCCTTTTTCCCTCCTTCTTTACAAGCCTTTCTGGTTCTCTGGGAGCTAAGGTCACCTGATGGAACCAAATCTGATAAACCCAGGGCCTGAGTTGTGGCCCTAAGATGCTTAACTGCACAGATAACACCTTGAGCTGAAGCTAATAACTCAGCATGGCTCACGGCGGTGTTCCAAGCTTACCTACAGACTCACTGTGGTGTTACTTATGGAAATGACAGATTTACTGTAGCTCAACTTAATAAAATAACATTTATGAACTATCTGCACAATTAGAGCATGCTTCAGGTCATAAATATACCCTAGCCAGTCTCATCACACCCATTTCCTACGTTTGGACATGGTTGCTCTTTGAAGGTCAATAGGAACTCCAGCAAGTAATAAGCAGCTGGGATACACAGAAGATGTCCTGAAAAGGGTTAGTAGAAGATTCCCAGTTCTTAAGAGGCAAGTCTACTTCATGTCCTATTCGTCTGACTATTTCTATCACAAGTGCTGAAATTGTACCCAGGTGTCTTGGTTTATGAGCCCTGTCACTGAAGACTGGTAGGCCCAATTGAACTTGGCCAAGGAAACATTCATCTTTTACTCATGGGATCCTTTGCACATCTCCTACCTCCCTGGGCTTCCCTTTCCTCATCTCTAAAATCTGGGAATTGGGTTAATGATCTTCAGAAGGCTAGAATTAGAAGTTCCTTTTCTAGAATACTTGCTTAGCAAGCATGAAGCCCTGATCTCAAACTCCAGTACTGCCAAAAAATAAATAAATAAATAAATAAATAAATAAATAAAATGATGAGAAGTTCCTTTCTTTGAGCCATTCACTCAACAATCTTGGATAAGTAAAAACATTTAGTCAGCATGACTTGGGGGATTGTCTCTGGATTCCACCATTTTGCACTCACCTAACCCATCTCTGCCTCCCACCCTACTAGTAGTCCCTAGACCAAATGCAATAGAAGTGGAATGGCACCCTCAAAGTCTATGGTAATTTTTGATGCTCCTCCCCCCACAAAACATCACAAGAACAGAAATACCACAGAGGCAGACAGTGACTGCTTGATTCCACTGAGTAACTCTCCAGATGGTTTTAGAGCTATGTAGATACCATCCAGGTCAAAACTGTTAAAAGCAGGCAAGCCCAGCCTCACTCAGTGTCACAGTGACCAGCTGGAAAGTGAAAAATGTAACCAAACAATGGACAGCTTTCTTTTCATCATGCCAAATAACCAGTTGTACTGATTTTCCTTTCCCACTGACTTCATTGTTTTCTCAACTGATGTGACTCACTCTGCAAATTGCTTCCAATCTCACAGGCACAGCCCAAGTAGCTGAGTGTTGTGGTGCCTTGTCCCTGGACCCTAGTGAGGTGGGAGTGGAGTAGCCTACTGACTCACCACAGGCTACCAGCTGCGCGACAATGCATCATCACAACCTCTTCTGGGATCAGGGTACTTTGCTGTAGCCATGGAAATAAACAGAGGCAGTGAGATGACAATGACAACAATAATACGCACACACACGTACACACATACACACCCCTATACAGTACACACACATAGCATATTTGCCATATCACAAAAGTGTGGTCATGACACAAGGAAGCTCACAGCGGGCATCTTGAAATTTTGCAAATAGCCATTAACCCAAGACAAATTGGGCCCATTAATAAAGAAAAATGCCGATTTCATTGATTTGCCTGTCTTACAGTTCACTTGCTTCTCTTCTCGGGATGCCATGCTCTGCTTCTGACTCTCCTGCTCTTCCTAACAGAGAGGCCAGAAGCCAGGGCTGGCTTGAATGAAGATGTGGAGCCCAAACCAGAATACTTTCCACTCCATTCTGCAGCATGGGGGTGGGAATGAAGACAAGAGTTTAACCAGGGGCCAGATGTGGTACAGCATACTTATAATCCCAGCTACTCAGGAGGTAGAGGCAGGAAAACTGTGGTCCAAAGATAGCTTGGGCAAAAGTGTGAGACTCTATCTGAAAAACAGACTAAAACAGAAAGGGCTCAAGTGGTACAGTGCTTGCCTAGCAAGGGCAAAACCCTGAGTTCAATTCCTAGTACTGCCAAAGGAAAAAATAGAGAAGGAGTTTAACTGAGCAGAACAAAAGTGTTCAACAAGTCCTGGAAGCATCTCTAATGGGGTCATCACTGCAAGAGAGGACCTGAAATCACAAGAAGTCAGCATCCATATGCACTAGGCAAAGAGAGAATGAATACAGGAAGTCAAATATTGAACCAGACACGCAGGAACCTGGCCTCCCAGAATGTCCAAGACAGGCAGCCATGATAGCGACTAGTTTTTTATCACTTCTGGGCCTTGTGGCATGGTGGATGAGTCCCGTGGTATTGAGCTGAGACATTGCACAACCATTTTGTAACACCCTCTCCATTATAAACTGTTTCTACTAAAGCTGAAAATACCCATGCCCACTGATTCTAGCAGTTCTACTCCTGTTCTATAGAAATGCTGTGTATATACACCGGAAGACCTGTCAGAGTGATGAAAACAGCATTACTCAAAATGACCTAAATCTAGAAACAACCAAATGTCTGTCAACAATGGAACAGACAGTTCTGATTTACTCATAAATGAGATAGTATACAGCAATCAAAAATAAATAAATGCTAGCTGCTTACAAACATATTTTGACAAAAAGAACCATACATGGCTTGCGTTCTGTTATCATTCCACTTGTATAAAGTTCCCAAAAAGTCAAAATGAGTCTATGGTGATTAAAGTCATGTGGACACTTTGGAGAGGAAGGTAGGAGTTAGTGACTAGGGTGGGACTGAGGGAAGCTTCCAGAACATTGGGAATTTACTATTTCTTGATCTAGGACTGAGTTGCACCTGTGTTTAGTTTTTGTGTATATGTTACTTAAATAAAAATATTTATAAGAATGACAGGTTGTAAAAGGGGGCAGGCAAGGTAGAGAGGAGGGTATGAGAGTCCTCTGCCATGGGAAAAGCACGATCATATGTATAGATGATGCGTGTTCCACCTGCCTGGTGTCTGAGGGTGTCCAGCCTGTGTGATGGTCTGAGAGCCTGGTGGGACTGAAGACTGGGAGAGGGCCATCCACATCCCCACGCCCTCCACCTAGAGGGGATGACGATGAAGGCGAAGGCTGTGTTCAGAGACCAGGAGGAGCAGGAAGGGGTGTGGCGAGGAGAAGGACAGACAACTGGCCCCTCACATCTGGTCTCTGAAGCCACCATCTTAACACAACGCCCCTCAGAAGCACCCATGCTACTCACCACCAGCTGACACCCCCAGCCACATCTGCAACATCCCGGCTAATCACTGCCTACGATTGCCTACACCTGTCTTCCTGGCCCGCCGACCCCCACCACCTGCCTGCCTGCCACTTTCAGTCCTCACCCTAAGTCCATAACAAAGACCTCCCAGGACTGCCTCGCTTCTAGGCTGATGCCCCCTCCCCTCCAAACCCGCCACCCCTCCCTTCCCAGGCCGCATCCATCTGCCCAAGTTCAGATCTGCTTTGGCAGGACTGGCAGGCCGGATGTCGTTGCATACAGCAGCTGCCAACACAGCAGTTTAAGAATCACCATGACTCAGGAAAGTCCGTTAAAAGACAGTAACAATGTATATTGTGCAGTGACCCTGGGGGCATCCAATTCCACCTTGCTAATGATCTCTTTGAAATAGCCAAGGTGATGGAGAAAGACATGGTTCAGAGGTCCCCAGGACGATGTTGATAGGACACAGCTGCATTTGTTATGTTTGAACAACATTCAGGAATCACTTTCATGCTAATGGGGGCAGGTCCTCAGCGACCCACTCAGCCAATTAAAATGCCTTTTGGGAGAGTGCTGAATGTCCAGTCACTGGGCAGATCAGCTAATATTTAGCCTAGCAAGGAGAAATCTAAAAATCTGGCCAACTGTTCCACAGTGGGGACCGAATGCTGTAACAGCGAGTCTCATAGCTGTTTCTCCCAATCAGTCTGGACACTTAGCTAAAAGTTACACTCTTAAAATACACCTGTTGCCTTAACAGAGGTTATACACAACCCCCTGTGACCCGGCTGTGACTCTACCCTTGGCTCTCCTGCTCAAGACAGGAAACTGAAATGCAAGTAAAGCAAGAGAGATACGATTAGAATTCTTCTTCTCTATTTCACAAATAAATCCTTCCCACACCCAGTGCCTTATTATTGGTAACCAATTCCTTGCAATGGATTTCAAAACAAAGAGACAAACCAATGAGTTTTGACACCCTGGCTTAGAACTGCCACCAGAGAACAGGAACCAATAGCTACCCGCACTCTGAGACATGTCGGTGGCAGGATATAAAGAAAGCTCCAAGTAGAAGACTTGTTTGGTGTCTAATGACAACAAACATTTAATGAGTGCCCACTTGGTACCAGGATCTCTGTGAGGTACAGGGCTTGGTTGGCTATTGCAAGAGTAGTGGGAATCTATGAATATCTTGAAGAATGATTTAGAAAATCACCTAAAGCAGAGAATTGACAGAAAATGGGCAGGGCTCATGAGACTCTGGGATATTTCATTTTATTTCCTGCTATTCTTCTCAAGCCCGTGGTGATGATTTTGTGACTAATCTGCCCAGGCCTCAGGACTACAGAATGTGAGAGTCTATGAAGCAACCCTAGCATGTGGCTTGTCCCCTCACCTGCCCACACTTGGTGACTGTGTTCTGCTAACCCATAGGCCCTTAAATCTGTCCCTCCGTGAAGGATTGTGGTTCAAGTCCAGCCCAGGCAAAAAGTTTGCCAGACTTCACCTCAACCAATAAAAAGCAAAGCATGGTGGTACACACCTGTCATTGCAGCTACACCAGAAATTATAAATAGGAAGATTATGGTCTCTACCAGCCAGGACACCAAGCAAGATATCATCTGAAAAATGACCAAAGCAAAAAGGGATGAGGGTGTGTCTCAGGTGGTATAGCGCCTACCTAGCAAGCACGTGTTTAAACCCCAGTACCACCAAAAAAAACCCCAAAACAAAAATGCATCCTTCCGTGGACATCAGTGCCCACCACCTTGACCTTGCCAGTATGAGCAGTGTTGTAAGGGGTCCCAAATCAGAAGTCAAGAGATATAGGTTCTAACCCCACAAAAACTTGACAATGTCAGACAAGACATTGTCAGCCCAAGGCCTCGTGTGTCCATCCTTTAAAAAGATACATAGTTCTCCATGACAGCCAAGGAGGGGCCACAAGTCAGAACTCTGAGCTCTTCAGAAGAACACAGCTGTTCAAATGCAGAGCCCTAGAGGCTGGGGAACCTCTTTCCCTAACTCTTCCTGTGGAACTCTCTCACTGTTTGATCCTAGAGTCTTCTTGTGACATGACGAAATCTTGTCCACTATTTTTACACCATGAGCACACCTGTAAGCCACTCTACTTCTGTGAACACACAAACGCCTTCCACCCCTCATCTCCCATTCCAGAGTCCTCCTTAATTTCCTAGAGCATTTATCCCCTCTGACCTCACTGTCTAACCCAGCCTAGGCCCTTGGCAGCTACTTCATCTGCTCAGGGTCACTCTGAAAGTTCCCATTCTCCTGACTCATGAGTCTGTAGGTGCTAGAACCCAAACACAGCCCAGTGTCATACTGCTGCCCTAGCAAGCAAAGAAGTAGACAAAAAAAAAAAAATGGACCCACCCTTACTTAGCTGGGTCAACTTATGTAGCCTTAATTCACATCAGCACCATGGCTCTTCCAAAGCATTCTCACTCTCCTCCATCTCTTGTGTCTGTTGACCTCTCTTCATCCTGACTATATTAGTTTTCTTGGGTACAGCAACAAATACAACAAACTGGGCTGAGGTTGGGGTGGAGGCCTAAACAACTGAAATTTGTTTCCCCACAGTTGTAGAGATTAGAAGTTCAAGATCAACAAGTCAAGAGTTGGTTTCTTCTGAGGCCTCTGTCCTTGGTTTGTAGACAGCTGTCCTCTAGTGTGTGTTTGTGTCTGGGTCTCTTCTTAGAAGGACTCATATGGGATCAGGGTTCACCCAGTTGACCTCACTTTACCTCAATCTCTCTTTAAAGAGCTTACCTCCAAATAAAGTCACATTCTGAAATATAGGGAGTTAGAAATTCAACATAGGAATTTTTCAGAAGTGGGGTACATAATTCAACCCATAACACCCTCAACACAGACACAAAGTCATGGACAACTGAAAAGACAACCTTGCTTTCTGTGGATTGGAAGACCAGAGCCCTCTGAATTACTTTGCTCAACTGCCCTCCTCTTGACTCCTGTTCCCAGTCTTAGCACATCTGTCTTTTCCTAAGCTACTTTGAATCTAGCTTTTCTGGGAAGTTTCCTTAGTCTTCTGGACAGAGCCAAACATTCCTTCCTTTGTGCACCATTCTGTTTTGCAAGCCCCCTCCTCCCAGATAAAAGAAACTGAGTTTCCAGAAGACTTGCTGTGTGCTCATTTCTTTGTGGAACACTTTAGCACAATATTCTCACTGGGTTATGTGACCAGTGGAGAAGTGGTCAAAGAAGAGCAAAATGAGTTCTGGCAAGTTACTGCCTGGTGGACTTGAGGGCAGAGGTGCTGTTCACACTGGGTTTCTTTCTTTCACAACCTAAATGCTTCTATTCTAGAACATAACAAGTTCTAGTGCTTGTTTCTTTCTACCTCCTTCCTTCCTAGAGGCGAACAGCTGTGCCTTGCCCTCCTCTTTATGCCAAGTGCACTGGTGGATAGGAATCTGGTCTGTTTCTGTTGAGTGGAGGATAAATGGATTCTCTGTATGAAGTTAAACTCTCCTGCCTACACTGGTGTTCTCATTTCCTTCTCTTCCACTGAGTCCTTCTCTGTATGTTGTTCCCCTTTTCCTGCATCTTTCCTTTCTACTGCTTAACTCTCTCTGTCTGGGATACATCTCCTCTACCTCTCTTACTCTCAATGACACTGTTCTCCCAACCCTGATGCCCCAAACTGTCAGACTATGACCTTTTCTCTCCTCTCTAACTGGGAGAGAAGCCCCCCTCCTTCCTTAAAGATTCCAGTTCAGCTTATCTATGTGACATATTGATATTTTTAAAAGTACCCCAAGTGTCAGATTTAGGGAACCTCCAAATTGTGCTCTGGGCCTCCACTTCTTAACACTTAATATTTACTTTTTCTGTCACCAACAAGGCCACTTCTCAAGGTCATGAAGGACTTCTGAAATGCCTCATCTTCCTTGAGCCTCTGCAGCATTTGTCTTTGAGAGCCACGCTCACAGTCTCTTCAGTTCTGCCATACTTACCACCTTGGTCCTCTTCTTTTCTCTGTTTCCTCTGCTGCTTGTTCTCCTATCCACCAGATGGACAATTCCCCAAGGTCTGGTTTCCTTCCCTTCTCTAGTGTTTTCACCATATTCTGTCTTTGGATCATTGCATTCACTACCCTGATTTACATCACCATGTCTATGCTGATGACTTCTAACTTCACATCTCAAACCCCAGCTCTCTCTCTAGAGTTCTGGACTCACATTTACGTTTGTCTTAGGAAAAGCTCCACCTGTATGTCCACCCTATGAAGCCAAAATAATAGTTTATTCCTTCTCTCCTGAACTCCAAACCCTTAGTCTCTTCTGGCATTTATCTTGTTTTCCTTTTCTCTTTTATTGTAGTATGATTATTTCAATCTTGCCTTCTTTCCATGTAGAATGTAACAGGTCCTTGAGGGTGGGGTTTATAGCCACACCATATTTGGCATCCAGGCTAATGTCATGTGCAGTCAATGAAGACGGAAAAGAAGGCAGGAAACAGGATGAGGAGGGAGAGTAAATCTGGTCCCATACTGAGAAACAAGCTGCATAGGAGAACAAATGCTAGAAGCCAAGTAAGGCCTGACATATGCTAACTCATGAAAGCCTTCAACAGGTTCCTACCTCCTTCAAGAGGATTTCCTCGTTGCTCATTACCTTAACCTGCCCTTGCTGCAGAGTGCCCACCTGGAGTCAAGCGCCTTCTGTCTGAAACAACTGTTCCTGATGTATGGGTAAAGGTTGTGTAGACTTCAGCTGGGGAGAACTGGCGGGAGGAAGACGCCTTTCCTAGTTACTGATGGCAAAGGTGAGAAAGAAATAGAGGAACACACATGCCAACTGTTCTCAAACCACTGTATCAGCTGTGTCATGTCCACGACAGCCCAGTGGAAAAAAAGAGATAGTCGATCAAACATTGTTTTGACCATTTAATGTCAATACTTGGTATCACTGAAGTTGTAGCTACCCCAGACTGTCAAGTTAAGTGAAATAACTGGATAATTTGTCTCTATATTGAATGGTTTTAACCAAATTACCAGTGTCTTCTAGCACCATAGTAGTACCTTTTGCTAATAAGTCTTCAGATATCCCAAATGATGGTCTGATTTGGATAAACCTGGGGCTGAACTCAACTATCAATGACATGACCACGTCACTTGTTACTTTGGCTCTGTGCCAAGTCAGTCTGTGCCACAGCTCAGCCACGCTTAATTAAATCAACAGTCAGAAAGAGTCTGTTGCTCCTCTGTTTCTTACCCACATGAATGGTAGAAGGCCAGAAATAGGACCTGTGGGATTTTTCATGAACTGTGGCAAATCACAACCACGTACCTTTTCCTCCTGCCTCATGTTCCCATTAGGTTGGAGAAAGGCTTTGATTTTTATTGCTCTCAACATGCTTTGCTTAAAAACCAACTAGCTCCAGCACTGGCCTGGGAAGAAATAGAAAGGAATGGAAATTATCTTAAGGACTTCCTACCTTTTCCTTCTATGCCATCCTCCTTCATTTTGGAGTGCACATTCCAGTCTTCTGTCTCCCCAAAACAGTGCCATTTGCTCTTGTGTTTATTTCACAACTGAACCTCATTCCTTTCCTGCTCCTCTTCTCTCATTAAAACCTACAACTCTGCATTATCATGCATTCATCTTTCATTTCTCCATTCAACAAATAGATACCTAGCATTGTTATGTTCTCAGATGGTGCCCCAATGTGTTGGGACAGATATGAATGTGACAATATGATCCTTTTATAAATGATACTTTAACATAAATGGTTGAGATTATAGGTTCCATGGCAGACCCATGACTGAGTCACTATGCAGGGGCATATAAGACCTCAATGATTCTCTGAAATCAAAAAAAGGAGGCAATCTGTCTTCTTTCTTGGTTGAAAGCCTGGATTCTCTTGCCATGCACACAAAACTGTGTAACATAAAGAAGACTAAACTCCCTCAAGAACATTATGACTGATGGGGTTCTGTGCCTTACTCACCATATAAACTTGAATGAAGGACAGGACCATACAGAAAGCACACTGGGCTCATCTCTCCCTCCTAGGAAAAGTAAAAATGCAGCTCTGCTCAGGCCAGCAGTCTCAGCCACAGCATCTGTTCATGGTGTCCTATCTGTCTCGGAACCCAACAAGTCCACCACGTGACTGATGCTGTTCCACTTGACAGGGGATGGAACAAAAAATGATTTGTCATTCACCATAAAATATTGCTATTTCATCTGTTCCCATTCCCCAGGACACGGAGCTGGCTCTTTGCTCTATGCATCAATTTATAGTTTATCCTAAGACTAATGATGCTGCATTTAAGAGGCAAGGTGGGGCTTTGTTTTTGTGTTCTACCAGCAGAGGATTACATTACTGATTGATCGTACATGGTTGTCTGAAGCAAAAACATTTTGAATTGATACCTGGATTTGGACTACAATCAACTTCCTTGACAATTGCCTCTTAGTGCTGAATAGATCAAGAAGCTACAGCTTTCTAATAGGGCCTTAAGGAGATTTTGACAATCCCCATTAGAAGTAAGCAGTTTGTTGTGGTGGATGGGAGGCAAATGGATCATCCAAAGGGCTGGCTTGTAGCATTCAGGAGCCTGAGGACATGCTCCAAGACTGACATGGGCTGAACAGTGGAGGGGAACATTCCCTTCTTTTGTGAGGGTGAGGAACATCTAATTTGTAGCATTGCCAATATCTCTGGTGTAAATACTCCTACCATGGCCAATTTGTGCTACCTTGTGATGTCTCTGAACCCAAATTTGGGAAGAGAAACACAGCCATCAGCTCTCATGAGCTGGTAGAGCAGGTTCCAACACTTCACTGGGCAATGAGTACTGCATATAATTCATTATATACTGTCCTGTTCTAGGAATATTTAATTTCTGATGACAAAATGGAGACCCAGAGAAGGCATATAACTTTCCCAAGATCACACAGCTGTAAAGTTGAGCCATTTTAGCCAAAGTTTGCATGTTTTTCATGATCTCCAATAGTCCAAGGCATAGAGCTAGCATGTAATAGGACCAGCTTATTAATCCCAGGCTCCATCTGATTCCAAGGCTGATGTTTTTCAGCACTTTAGGCTGCTGCTACAAAGGAGAGTGGAATCCAAGGTTGATTTCCTTCAGTCTAGACTTTTGCTGTTTCAGTCTTAGTCTGGTCTTTACCTCCTAATTTGCTTTGGTGGGGAAATTCAGATCAGCCTCTGAACTCTTTTGCCAATTTCTCTCAGCCCCAATAACTTTAAGGAAAAGTGTACAAGCTTTCAGGGTGACTCCAGCCTGGAGGCTGAGGAAGAGCCAAGATGACCCCTGGGAGATCCAATCATAACAGCCCAAGAAGCCAATTCAACAACCAATTTGGCTGAAAGATTAAATCACTTCCCACTTGGATTTGTTTTCTCCCCTTCTAATTTTCTACCCACTGTCTTTACTAGTTCATTTCCTCCCTGAAATTCTGAAGCAAATGAAGCAGTGCCTGCGTGTGTGGTAGTGGTGGCACTGGGGGTGAGCTGAGCAGGGGCCAGCAGTGACCTGCCCCTGGTGCTCTGTCTGGAAGTCTCTGGTGCAGTGCAAAACAGCAGGACATTAATGGCTATTAATACCCACAGAGGAAGGGCTGAAAGACCAACACCATAATTACCATTTACTTATTCATCATACCAACTGGTCTTCAGCTCCTTCCAGCAGCATGTCATACTGTCCTGAAGTGGAAAATTTGGGAGGATGGGAGAATACTGAGGGGAATTTGGAGACCCTCTTCCCTCCCTCCCCTCTTCTCCTGCTGTGATGAGACAAGGACACCAGGGCCTGATGGTTTCTATGGCTTTCTGAGCACAGAGGCTAAGCAGGAAGCTGCAAGGCTCAGTCTGAACAGTAGCTATGGTCAGGGAGGGTGGTGCCAACCTCAGGCACCATGCCAGGCTGTCGTCCCACCATTGCCTCTTTCCCTAAATGTTGAGCACCATGCTGCAGAGTCTACATGAGGCAGGCAGAGAAGGATGACACGGAGATAGTGCTGGCCACTTCCAGTTCCTGAGAACTGGGCTACCCAAGAGACCAAGTAATTACCTGAGGAGACAGAGAAAGGAGGTGACCCTTCCTTCCTTTTTGGCACCCATACTTTATATCCATGGGGCACCCTGCTGCTGAAACCTACCCTGAGAGAATGGAGTAGTTTGGCTTCTGGGGATTCCAGATCTGGACAGGGATGGGGGGAAGAGATTAGTGTGTTTTTTTTTTTTCCTTTCCCCCTGGTACCAGTTTGACTGGCAGCCTGGGCAAAGAAGAGCCCATTCTAAATGCTCCCCGGGGTCCAGAATGGAACTCATTACATCAAACCTGCCGGTAGCCAGCAGCTCTGCTTTGTGAGCTGTGAAACAAATGTTTATCCACCACTCAGTGCGGTTCAAAGCTATTTAAGGAGCTCAGGGTGTTGAGCTTCAGGCAAGAGCTGTGTGTGCAAGGCCAGCACTGGCACAGAGCAGGGCAGACAGATCTAGGGCCTAAATCATCCAGCCTGCCTGGCTCCAGGACTCAGCCAAGGGCAGAACGATTGCGACAAGACTAGGCTCTTTCTCCATGTTACATTTTGCCCCTCTCTCTTTCTTCTTTATTTGCTTTCTCTCTTATTCTCTTTCCTCTCTTCCTTCTATTTTTCTTTCTTTTCTTCCTTTGCCTTTCCTTCCTTTCTTCATTCTATTCTCCCTTCTCTTTCATTTTCAACCCCTTCTGATCCTGTGCAGGGGCCTGTGGCTCCATCGTTAAACTCTAATAATGTGCATTGTTTTATGTCTCCATGATGAAATCCACAAAACGAATCGAAGAATAAAACCAAGCTAAGGCCTTTACCCTTTGCAAAACTTATAGTCTAAGGAAAACTCAGCACAGTGGGACGCCAATGGAGAGCCCAAGGTCAGCAACAGAGTATGCTCTGTTCTGTGGGCCTCTCTGGAATGACATGGGTACCAATAGTTCTCTGACTATGTACGTGCACTGCCCTCCACCCACTAGGATCACTCACAACACTTTTGTTTCTGAAAGGGCTGTGGGAATCATGAGCTAACATGAGAAAGCCGCAATCCATGGCCTTGGTTTTCATAGTTTTATTAAGGTGGCTGTTCAGTTCAGGTATGGGTAGCTTTTGTTTTGAGACAAGGTCTTGGTGAGGACACCCAGAGTGCTGATGGAGAAGAGATGGGAGGTGGCATTCCTTGCCCTGGATTTGACATGTGCATTCTCAACTATTCCCAACAACTATTGCAAAGTGAGTACCGTGATCAAGTACTACCAAATAACAAACCACTTAAAACAGTAGCTTACAACAATAGCCATCATTTATTCTGCTCACAGATCTGGGGGTTGTCTGGGCTTGGAGAGGCAGCTCCTATGGGGGGGTTCTCTTTTATAGTTGTAATCAGAGGGCATCTGGACAGGGGTCATCTTAAAGGCATCCTTAATATACATGTCTGAAGCTGGGCTAGGAAAACACAGACAGACAGGGCTCTTGGGCATCTCTCCCCTTTTTGTAGTCTTACCACACAATAGCATCAGGGTGGCCAGGCTCTTACACGTGTCCTAGGAGAGATGGAGAGACCAGCAGAAGTCTTTCCTAACCTGCCTTCAAAATCACATAAACTCATGGTCACTGCAACTTAATGCTTTAAGGCCATTACAAAATCTATCTAGGACTTTCAACAGGGGGAGACCTAATTCCTGCCTTTTGATGGAGGCGTATCAAAGAATTAGCAGACAGAATTTCTACCACCACAGTGTTAAACAGTTTCTTATGTTCAGGTGGTGATTCTGCCTTGTTGAGAAGTATCATGGTGATTTAAGCAAGAATGTTGAGGTGAGACTCAAATCGCATATTTGTTATGCATTGAGTTACTTAATATTCCAAGTCTCAGTTTTCTTATCTGTTAAATCGGGATAATATTCTTGACTCAGAAGATTGTGATAGACTCTGTCATCTTGCTATCATTCCATAAATATTAACTTTCATTATCATCCCCATTCTATGGATGAGAAAGTGGAGGGGCCTGGAGTAAGGGTTGGGTTTTGTCACATAGCTAGGATTTGAACATTGTTTCAATAGGTTCCAAAGCAAAACTCTCCCCTGAGTTCTTGATGATAGCATCTCTTCCCTCTGATGCAGCACTTCTAATCTCAAAATCCTTCTCAGGATGGAAATTTGTAACTTAGGTGCCTAAGGCCATAGCAGATGGTCTCACTCAAGAGCTGTGCTCTGGACTTGTGACTCCCCTCCACCTTGACCATGTAAGCAAGCCTCAAAATCCATGAAAGGGGAAAGCCAGACCCCTAGTCAGGCAGGCCCTGCACACTTCTGACCCATAGGAGTTGACAGGGAAGAGATGTAAGTGGAGATGGTCCAAAAATGGAGGGAATGGTACTCAGTGGCATTTTTGGACAAAGGAAATAATACTGGTTTCTGACTTCAAAAGACAGAGCCTGTGAGATCCCAGTCTGATTTCTGTTTCTATGAAGAGAACTGCTGTGTAAACTGCACAGGAATTTTTTTGTGAGGATCACATGAGAACCATAGGTGAGAGTCCCTGGTGAGCTGCTAGGTCTCACATCAGTCAGAAATTCAACAGCAGAAAACAAGGAGTTGGCCTTGAACTAGTGCTCCATGTGAGAGCCTGCTTGAGATGAGAAGTGGTCAACACACCCCAACATAGAGAAAAGGCTGTCATTTCTACTGATGTGGCACGGGTTGGTGGCTAATTGTGGTTTAAGACCGCCATATGCCTTTTTTGACAGGACTGTACACTCACGCATTCTGAAATGCATAGATGTGAAAGCATGTGGTCCATAGGCTGATAAATGTGTCTGCCATATGCATACACACACACACACACATATGCACACTCCTTGCCTGATGCAGAGACTCCACTCCATGAAGAGACACTTCAGATAAACACCTGTTGGCCCTTTGGCCAAGCTGAGGCACACAGATGCCCTGACTTTCACCCCTGAGAGTACTGCCCGAGGTCTCCAAGGCTCCCGTTGGAAGACAAACTGTCTTGTTTGGCTCCTAGAACAATCATTTCTGCTCAGAAGCAGCCAAGCAAGCAGCCTCCATGAGCGTCCAGCTCCTGGGTACACTGCGTGCACTTAAACACCTTTTCTTGATCCCTTGTAATCTCTTGGCTTTTCCTCCTGTCTTTCTTTTCTACTTCCTCAGCTCCTTCTTTTCATCCTCAGCTGCTGTCTCTCCATGAAAGCCTTCAGACAGGCATGTAAGCCCTTCCCAAGGCCCTTGAGGCAGGAACCCCACTGTCTCCATGGAAGGGGACAAGGAACAAAAGAAGGTAGGGTGAAGGTCTCTGGGTCTGGCACATGAGCAAACACCTGAACCAGAAGGGTATCCTGCTTCCCAATTCCAAATCCCAAGAAGACCAACTGAAAATACTGGAAAGCAGCTGGCAGAGACGTTTGAAAGGCAGCAACATGGACACGGTATCTGGTCCCAGGTCCCATCCTATGGCTACTCCCCGCAGGGGAGCAAGGCTGAGTTTGGACTCCCAGGCCCCCAGCCACAGTGCAGCTGTATCTCTACCAGGAGGGAGATGTGTTTCTCACTAGGTGAGAATCTGCTTCTGCAGTGGGCATGGAGCTGTGGCTTGGCCACCAGGGTGGCCATCTGCTGGATAGAAGAGCAGAAGTGAACATAGGTACAGAAAGGCACTCACATGGCCCAATGCCACAGCAGTCCTGGGGCGAGCTGGAACACACAAAGACTGGGAACATCTCAGGCTTTTCAAATCAATTTGATTCTGTGAGCTGCATAGGACAAGAACCACCATCCCTCTTTTTAGACAGGAAATTGAGACACAAAACTCAGAAGGTTCACTACAAAGTCCCACCAGTCTGAGGTAGAGAGATAGTGGCCATTTACTGGTCACCAGAATTCTCCTTTGGCACTAACTTCTCATACAATTCCAACCTCTTCTTCTTGGATCTTCTGATCAGAGGAGATGAGCTGCTTTGGAAAACCCAGAGCAACAAGGAACAGCACAGAAGGCCACACTGTATCTTCCTGGATCCACACCTCCAGGGCTCTTGTGACCTTACTCTAATGAAATCACCTCCCTCATGGAGGGCACATATAGCCCACAAGGTGCTTTTACATTCTTGAGTCAGATGCAGAATTGATTCTGTCGTTGTTGTAGTTACTATTACTCTTATCGCTACAATGCCTCAGGAGAAGAGGGCCCACTTAGTGTAAGCAGCCTTCTCAGACTCTGGAGACAGGTGAGTGGCTGTGTTGGCCATTGACTGATGGCCTCAAAGAACAGGACCCCCACCACATTGCTGCTGTTCTACTCTGGTCACTGCTCAAGTCACAAACCAAAAGACCTCTCTCAAGATTTCCAAAATTCTAGAAGCAGGTCATTGCCTCTTTAGGATGCCTGGGAAGGAACTGTAGGGGGAGCTGAAAGAGGGGAGGGGAGGGGAGAGGAAGGGAAGCAAAGAACCTCCCCCTGCCTACTTGCTGCCCTTTGCAGCTGGAACTTGGTTGGGGGAGGGTAGTAAGGTCCGGCCACAAAGAGGTATCTGCTAAATACTCGGACTGTAGCAAACTCCTAACACTTACTACTTATGTGAAAATAATGTAATTTATTTTTAAAATCTCTCATTTTTCTTTAACTATATTTTTATGACAAAATAATATGTCATGGAAAATTTAGATATGAAAAATAATAAATTATCCACATCCAAATAAGAATTGTTAAACCCTTTGCAGCAAATAGTTGGGTTTTAGTTCTTTGTAAGTATAAATGTCCATAGCCATATAGCTAAGTACAATGAATTTTTTTGGCGGTACCGGGATTTGAACTCAGGGCCTCAATGCTTGGTGGGCAGGCACTATACCAAAACTTGGGCCACTCTGTCAGCCCTTTCTTGTGTTGGCTATTTTCCAGATAGGCTCTCACAAACTATTTGCCCAGGCTGGTGTAGAACCAAGAGTCTTCTGATCTCTGCCTCCCAAGAAGTTAGAATTACAGGCATGAGCCACTGGCACCTAGCCTATCATGAATTTTTTTAAAGTAGAATAATACACACACACACACACACATTAATCTATTATTATAATCTATCTATCTATATATTAATTCAGATAAAATACATATAACATCAAGTTTACCATTAAAGCATTTTCAGGTATACAGGTCAGAGGTATTAAGTACATTTGTACCATTTTGAAACAGATGTCCAGAAAGTTTTCATCTTGCAGAACCAAATCTCTATATTCAAATAAATATATGCCCCCAGTTTCCTGGAAACTACCATCTAATTTGTGTCTATGAACTTGACCACTCTCAGTTCCTGACATAAGAAGAGTCATCCTGTGTTTGTCTTTTTGTGACTGGCTCATTTCCCTTAGCATAATGCCTCAAGGTCCATCCACGTTGTAACATGGGTACAACTTTCCTTCCTTTTTATGCTGAATCCTTTTCCACTGTATATAGTTGAACAGGTGCTTTCAAGTTCTCTGAACCTCAGCTTCTCCATCTGTAAAATGTTGAAAGCCGTGGCAGTAGCATCACGGGGTTGTCCTTATTTGTTCATAAATGTAAAATTCCTCGAAAACTTGGTACATCATTAGCTTTTCATAATTGTTAGCTGCTACCATTGTTATTAGTCTTGTATTCCGTTTCTCCAGAATGACAGAACTTTCTGGACTTAGTAATAATACTGACTATTTATTGAGCAATTTATATGTTCCAAGCATGGGCCAAGTACTGTACATTAATGATCTTAATTAATCCTCTGCAACTGTATGATGCAGTCTTATTATTTCCATGTTCCAGGGAGGAGTTCATTGAGACTCAGACAACTTACAGTCTGGGTTCAAAGTCAGGGTCTTTTGATTCCAAAACCCACATACAATCACTGCACTATACCACTTCCCAGAGGCAATGTTGGGTAGGTATATGTCATCATCTTAGATGGAAGAACTCTCATGAATGAGATTAGTGTTCCTTTAAAAGGCCCCCAGGGCTGGGGTGTAGTGCAGTAGTACAGCAGAAAGAAAGAAAGAGATAGGTAAGACACCTAAAAAACTAGATAGCATTTGTTGCCCTCAACACAGAGAAACTAAAGCAGATACTTTAAAGCAACTGAGGCCAATAGGAGAAGGGGACCAGGAACTAGAGAAAAGGTTAGATCAAGAAGAAAAAAAAAAAAGAGAGAGAGAGGGAGGGAGTGGGGAGGGAGGAGTGGGGATGCAAGGAAGGAAGGGAGGGAAGGAGGGAGGAAGGGAGGGAGAAATGAAAGGAGGGAGGGAGGAATGAAAGGGGGAAGGAAGGAAAAGTACCCCAGAGAGTGCTTTCTCTCTTCACTATGTAAGGACACAATGAGAAGACAGCCATAGATAAACCAGGAATTAGACCCTCACCAGACACTGGATCTCCCAGCACCTTGATCTTGGAATTGTCAACCTCCAGAACTGTAAGCAGTAGATATCCATAATGTTCTGTTAGACCAACCCAACTATGTCTCCAACCTGAGCACCTGGCTCCACCAGGATTTAGGATAGCAAAAAGTCATCCCACAGGGAGGTTGAATCTAGAAGAAGGGAGACTTAGCAAGAAGTCAAGACCAAGGACAGCCGTCAGTCAGAATCTGGGTCTAGATGGGAAGGAAACAGGATTGGTCCCTTACAGATATCAGTTGTGTGCTGTGCACCTGAAGAACAGACCCAGGAGGAGCAGATCAGTCTCAGAGGCACAGGAAGGCATACTGTGATGCACTGCCAAGGTCTGATTGACATTAGGGAATGAGCACAGGAATAGTTTCAACCAAAGGAACTGGAGCTGTGGACAATGCTGATGGGCTAGAGCAGGCTTCCTTCAGGGGGCAGGAGAAGAGGACAACCCTGTAACACTGGGGAGAAAGGGTCAAATAAGGAACAGACACCTTTTGTCTACCCCAAAGAAGCATCCCTACACACAGAGTATCAAAGCTGAGCTCTGAATCCTGTTGGTTCAGGTGGGAGAATGGTTGTATGTTGCCTGACATCCTGGGAGAGGTACTGATACTGTTGGGATAACCAGCACTCGTTAGAAGACACTGCCATGGAGCCTAGCCAAGACCAGGCCTGAGACAGATACCAATCACTCCCTTCCTCTCTTGGGGGTCAGGCACATCTAGCTGGGGTTGGGTTTGGGAGACTCAGGTCTTCCATTTGGGCATTCACTGGGGTGTGGCCTTTGGAGAGAGTAGGAAACACAGGGAGCTAGGGCACGGAGCTAAGGAGGGTTCAGAGCATAAAATTGAGGGAGGGACTGTGCTTGGCTTGTGCCTGGTTCCTCCAGCACCCTGGGGTGGCCAAACGAAGAGTATGAGCTACAAGCTAGACTGCCCCGTGGGGAGGATGGCTCAACTAGTCACAGTTTCCTGAGGTTAGAAAGCTCCTCCATGTCTCTGCTCTTACTGCTGCTGTAAGGTGGGGAAACTATCTTCTTGGCTATCACAAGGCATAAATGAAATTGTGGGTATAAATGATCAAACATCTGGCTGGTATCTAGCAGACACTCAAATAAATTTAAGCACCCTGCTCAACAGGTAGCCCCTTCTTTTTCATGCCTCCAGCTACTCTTCCTGCATTTCCCCCAGAAATAGGCTGTGAGCAGAAAGCCACTGGCTTGCAGGAGCTTGGGAAGATATGTAACAAAAATATTCCCCTCATCATGAACATAATTAAGCCTGGTGGGAAGGGCTCAAGTAAAGCCCTGCAGGCTTTGTCCCTAACTGAGAGACAGGGAGGCCTTTTGTGGAGGAAAGGCGGGCTAGGGAGGCAGAAAGATGGATCACATGACCTCACAGAGCATATCTCCTTCCTTTACTCTGTTCAAAGCCAAAGCGGCACTCCTCTCTCTTCCCTCCCCCACTGCATCCTGACCATGTAGGCGCTTTATTCTACCCACGCTGGGCTGGCCCTTGGAGAATTGGCATTGTTACTCCAACCTCACCTTGGCTGGAAATATGGAATAAATAAGTGAAACTGTCTCTTTGAAGTTTAAAACAATATAGAGCAGGCCCCTTCACCTGCCCCAGAAACCCCAGACCTTGGTTCCCTCACCCATCCCCACTCCCGCTGCTGTCTTCAGCACAGATTAAAATTCCTCTCCAAGGGATGCTGGAGAGGCAGGATGGCAGGGCCAGTGATATAATAACAGACAGCAGGACCCCTGGGCAGGAGCTTCTGATAGTCTATACACCGAGAAAGGCTCACTGAGAGAGCCTTTCTACCAGCCAGAGCCTGACTAATTGCCACCGGGGAGAAGGGCAGAGTTCATGCAGGTAACAGGTGTGCCTTGTCTTAATGAAGACTGACTTGTTTGCCCAGAGCTGCCTGCAGAGGTAAGAAGAGGAGGAAGAGGGGCATGGTCTGTTTTGGCTCAGTGCTAGACTCCACCAAATTAGAGGAGTTGGCTTTGTCCCCTTCACAACCCACCCTGGGGTAGGACTTGTGGGAAGAGGAGGAGATAAATGGAATCCCCCAAACAGTGCTCACCTAAGAGAATGGTGGCAACTCCATTACTGACAGGTGATGGATTCACTTTTCATGGCCTCACTGGCCTTGCTACTGGCCAGAAAAATTCAATTAAAGGACAGAAAGGACAGTGATGGGACAAAGGAGAAGAAGAGGGCTAGAAGGAGGGACCGTGAGCCTGCTGTGGGAAGGGAGAAGGGGAACAAGAGAGCTGGGGCAGGCACAACTCCACATACAATTCAACAACAAGGGTTTATTAATTGTCTATTGTCTGTCTGGCACTATACTGGGCACTGGGGACATGAGGAAGAATAAGCACAGTCCCTGCCCTAAATCAGGCAGGGGAGGCTGCCATGTAAACAGAAAATCGCAAGACAATGGGAGGTTGTAGCTGACATTTATGCTGTGTGTCCTGGGAACAGGGAAGGGGGAGACAGGTGGAGGAGGAATTTGGAAGTGACATGCAAAGAGCAGAGATGCTTTTTTACTTGCTTGTTTTGCAAATAAAAAGAGTTTGAACTCAGGACCTCATGCTTGGTAGACAGAAGCTCTACCACTTGAACCATACACCCCCAGACCTCTTTTGCTTTAGTTATTTTTCAGATATAGTCTCACTTTGTTTGCCCTAGGGCCAGCCTGGACTGTGATCCTCCTACCTATGCCTCCTAAGTAGCTGAGATGAAAAATGAGTACTACCATTGCTGGTTGAGATGGGATCTCATTGTTTGCTTGGACTGGTCCCAAGCAGCCTCTTCCTTCCTTTTGAGGATGAACTGGAGTTCATCTGGTAGGCGGTGCTGGGGGGAGAGGGGTTGAAGGAGTTCATTTCAAGAAGAGAAGATAGTCAAAGATTGAGGGAGCCCAGCACATTCCAGGCAGAGTGGGTGGTCCCCAGAGTGAGAGAGGGGAGCAGAGAGAATGTGGTAGATGCACCCCAAGAGGTAAGACCCCTGCCAGGAGGCACCAGCCATTACTGAGCAGACCTGTGGGTGATCCATACCTATAGAACCATGTTCTCTCCTCCAGAGCCTCAGGTCATCAGGAGTGGGCAGCAACAATTGGGCTCATGTTTCTTCAATAGACTTTGAGCACTTCGGCTTCATACCCTTCTGCTAAGAGGCAGCAATAGTATCTCCAATCAGGGCACAACAGATGGAGCCAAAAGCACAGAAAGATCAGGGGCTTGGTCAACGGAGCTCAGGGTGGGCCTACCTGCCCTGTCCCCTTCCTGACCCAGCCTTCCACAGTCCAGATTAAGCTGATGTAAATCACTCATCTTTGAGAAGCTCAGCACAATGGTACAAAGTGGGTATTGCTTTCTTATGAGGTGACTAATGCTAGAAAAGTTAAGTAACAACCTTATCATCACGCAGCTAGTGACAGATGGAGCTGGCATTTGAAGCAGGCCTACTTGACCTTGTACTTGTTCCGTGTACCATTGCTTCTCAGAGCAGTGAAATTAGGGGAAAGATTGGAGATGGGAATGGGTGGAGATGTATCTCAGAATTGATCCGACGCGAAGGACTTGAATCTTAGTTAATTCCACCCTCTGATTTACTAGTTAGAAACAAGGGGAGGGAAGGGGACATGCAGTTGTGTTAGTTTTGTGTTGTGATTTTTTTTAAATCTCTGAGATGTCCCATAATGTTTACTTTGTAAATTTGTTCAGCGAGAGGTGGGTAAACAAGCATTCAGAATGTTAACAGCATCATCCATCCCAAACGCCTGGCAGGTTTGCAGAGGTAGATGAAAAACTCTGCAAATGCACTGGAGCAATGAGACCTCCCGGAGCAGGAAGTACAGCCTCAGTGTGGAGCCTGAAAACCCTCAATAGCATGGTGGGCTGAAGAGGAGGAGCAGACACCAGGCTGTCTAGCTAACCCTTGGGGTCCACCCCTCAGGAGGGCGAGGCTGTGCAGGTCCCAGAACATGCATTTCAAGCCTCATTGCATGTGATGAAATGCCAGCTCTGCAGGTCAGCCTTTCACACTCCACCATCCCAGCGCCCCTGCTTAGTAGCAAATCATTAACTGAGCCCTCCCTCCATCAAACGTGCCCACATGGGTAGCTACAGACAGAAAGTTCAAGACCTGTGGAGGTAACCTTGTGTGCTACACAAGAGTCCAATGGGAACCTTGGGTGCAAGTGAGCACCTCGTCACTTGTGAGCATCCAGGAAGACACTGGATGGCATCTGCATTGGCCAGCATACTTGCCAGAGTCACGCTGGTCTGCATTGGTGGAACATCCCTAATCTAAAAATCTGATGCTCCAAAATCTGATGTTTTCTGAGTGCTGATGTGACACAAGTGGAAAATTCCACATTTGACCTTGTGACAGTCACAGTCAAAATGCAGGTGTGCAACACACAGTTGTATAAAATTATCTTCAGACTTTGTATATAAAGTGAATGTGAAGCATAAATGAATTTTGTGTTTAGACTTGGATCTCAACCAGGTCCAAAATATCTTCTTAAGTATAGGCAATGTTCCACACATTGAAAACATCCAAAATCTGTTACACTTCTGGTCCTATGTATTCTAGATAAGGGGTACTCAGCTTCTATGGACTCAATACTCTTCAGCCTCAATTTACCCATCAGAAGTGGAGGGGCTGGTGGAGTGGCTCAAGTGGTAGAATGCCTGCTTAGTAAGTGTGAGGACCTGAGTAGTTCAAACCCCAGTACCACCAAAGAAAGAAAGAAACGAAAGGGCTGATACTGGTATCTCTCTCACAGTGGGGTTTTGTTGTTGTTGTGAAGAGAAGATAATGCAGGATGAGGGCTTAGCCCAGTGCCTACAACTTAGATGTGCTTCATAAATGGTAGTGGTAAAGGATGAGGGTGAAGTTGGTGGAGATAGCAGTAGGGAGGATGATTGGGAGGAGAGAAGAAGTATCCAGGATTCTGAAGGGAGTTTAGGGAGGAGTACACAACTTTAACAGTCCAGTTTCTGTCCCAATCACTAAACAGAAGACACTGTGAGGAAGTTACCCCACAATAAAACTCACTCTACACCTCCTACTCTTATTTTGAAGCAGATATGTCCAGCCATCCCTAACCCTACTTATGTTCTTTCTTGTGGACAGTAGGATGTAGTTCAGCCACTTGGAGCACTGCTTAATCTTTAGCATGTCGTAAACCACTGCCTTTTTGGGTAGGAGGACAATGATATCAAAAAGACCCCCTGGTGACTTCACAGTTGGAGAAAATGGATGTTCTTAAGACATCCCCTCTGTCCTCCTTCAAGTATCAAGCCCCTCTCCCCAGGGGAAATTCCTCTATTCATTTGCTCTAAAGTGACTTCTGCTGAAGCGCGTGTTTTTGAAGTGGAAAATTGAAAGTACACGATTCATTTCCAAAGAAAACTGTTAGTTCACAGCTGAGAAATCACTTTGCCATTGGTCCAAAAGGGTTGCTTCTGGGGGCAGGTGCAGCTGCTTTCTTCCTACCCACATCCACCAACATTTTTTTTTAGTGATAGATTCAGAGTCAGAGAAATGGATATGAAAACACTCCCTTTATTACTGATGATTTCAAAAGGGGGGGATATGCTTCTTGTCTGACCACATGACTTGCTCTCCTACCCGTGAATTGATCTGATACTCCAAAAACTTTAGGCTTTCCCAATGGGGAGGGAGCTTCTGCACTCATCTTGTTACATGGTGGCCTACAGAGATTGTGTGTCCTTTGTAAGCAGGAACATCCCAAAAAGAAAGAGGGAAGGAGGAAGGAAGAGACGGGTCACACAAATCATAAGTGACAAATCATTTCTCACTGGGTGGGGAAGAAAGTAGAGAGTCATAGAGAGAGAGTAGGGAAAATTGAAAAGCCGGGGTGAAGTATTCCCCAGCTTTTTATTTTCTTAACCAATCAGGCTTAACTTTTAGCCCTTGGCCAACAGGGTATGTGGTCAGCTGCTCCAGGAAAGAACCAACAATCTGAAATGTCCTGCCTCCCTGACATGAGGCTGGTCCTCAGACCAACCTCCCCAATCCTGCCTGCATTTTCCCAGGACCATCATAAGACATGGTTGATTTTGCTCCCATAAGGCTCTGTAATGGGCCAGAACAGTACATTAATGAAATCAACTTCAAAGCTATGCTGTGCCCAAGGCTGAAAGTTCAGAGCCTATTCTATTTCCAATCCAAATTTATGTCCAGCCACATGGCCCAATAAACTCATCAGAGGTTCTGTAATGAGATTTAATAGCAGTGTGAAGATACTTCAATAATAACGTGCATAAAGAGCTAATAAAAATGCACAAAGATTCTTCAATAATAAATGCCAAAATAAGATGCTCCCAATTTGGATATAAACCTTTTCCATTACCAAATTCCTAGGGAAAATTTAGAGATTAAAATCCCAAAGAGATTAAAGTCCAAAATCAAACTATTTAGTCCTTGTGAATTAAAACCCAAAGAAAGTCCAATGTGTCCAAGTTAAACTCGAGTTCAAAGAAATGGAAGTGCTCCCCAGATTCTCACTTTGCTGGGTGTCAGGCCCATTCTGAGTGTCTGAGTGGAGCTGCAGATTCCTTGAGTGGTCACATTCTGAGTGGCCTTTTACTGGAGTGCATATGTGTCCTTCCCAGAGCCTTAAAAATGAGACAGTTCAACTCCAAGTCTATCATGCACTCACTTGTTTAAGATTCCAGTAGCTTAATAGAATAAGTAAAGATTGTCAAAGTTCTGTCTCCATACCAAAAATATTTAGAGAGCAGGACAATTTGAAACCTCATGAACAGCTATCCCAGGGAAAATTATGCTCTTAGCAGCCATGCTCAGTGTTGCCAAAGACCATAGAAGAGTATCATGGTACCTGAAGGAAGAAGGAGACCAGAGATGGTTTTAGGCAGCTACACAGGATTCCCATCAGTGAATGCCAAGAGCCCAGAGTCTTGGACTTTGTGCTCCAGTATATAAGGTTAATTGTGGCACTGTTCTATCAACACACCTCCTTCTCCATCACATCTCCAGATGTTCCTATCTCTGAATCTCCCAAACAGAAGTAACCTTGTCCTTCTCTGACCTCCCAAGTCAGGGTCCAGAACCTAAGATATAGAGTATTGGATAGTCAAGCAAGGAGTCAGGCTAGGATGCAAAGTTTGAAGGAAATATCCAGAAACTTGTTTCACAACCCTAAAACCTCCACACCTCTTTAAGGTTATGAGAACAAGAGTGCTGAACACCAATGGGTCACACCTGTAATCCTAGCTACATGGGAGGCTGAGATCAGGAGGATTATGGTTCAAGGCCAGCACAGGAAAATAGTGTGAGTGACCTGATTGCCAAAATAAACAGAGCAAAATGGACTGGAGGTGTGGCTCAAGTGGTAGAGCATTTGCTAGCAAGCACAAAGCCCTGAGTTCAATCCCCAATCCCACCAAAAAAAAAAAAAGAACAAGTGTGTGGTGTATTATAGATTGAGGGTAGGGTATTTGTGAAAAAGAATTTCTTTAGAGAGAGTTGAACTGTGAGTTCTACCTCCCTAAGGGAGAGAGGTGTGTATGACTCACTTTGAACTTGCTAGTAGTCTTCAATGGGCCCACTCAGAGAGAAGAGTCTATGACCCCTGTAGTATCAGGGAGTCAGTGTCTGGAATTGACTTTTGTCTGGTAAATCTGTCTGAGTGACAGAGGGAGTATCAAGGTAGAAAGGAAAGCAGAGCAAGCTTTAGCAAGAGGACTTGGGTAAGTTGCACTCTGAGAATCTGTTCTTGCATAGACACAGGAGTGTTTCTGCATGTGGGTCTTGTAAGCAAGAGAGCTGGGATGATTCTGTATTGGGCTGTGTCCACGAGGCCACATGCAAACATGGGACCTCAGCAAATACATGGAAGCTGACTGTTCAACCCCTGGCTAGATGAAGGAGGCCCAAGCTGGGGAGAGGGGAAGTAGCCATAATTGTGTAAGAAGTTGGAAGCTTTGACTATTGCCTAGAATTAGGCATTCTAAATATGGGTTCAGTCCAAATGTAATTTGTCGTTGAACTTTTTATTACCAAAAATGGTTCATAGAAGTCATGAATTTGCCCAAGAATATATCCATGGGTAGAATTTTCTTCCTTGGATGAATGTAAATGGACAGTGGGAAACCAAAGAAAGTTGCTTTGTGATTTCATACTACACATCAAGGTTCTCAAAAACCCTTCAAAATCATATGTGTTCTTTCATATATAGAAGATAGATCCAATACAAATACAAGCATTATCATATATATATCATATATAAATGATACATACATACACACATATACAAATATACAGAACATACATACGCATAAACATGTATATGTATAGATACAGAACGTATTTCCAAAAGTAGGACTGTTGGAGGAGACTGGGAGGAGGAAAGGAAGAAAAGAATGAGAGAGTGTGAATGACAATGAAATACACATTCATCTGTGTAGGAACATAACACAGTGAAACACACTGAAAACTGTTGAACAATACAGGGTGGGGGAAAGGGTGAGGAAGAGTAGTGGAGGGGGCTAGACTGATTTAAGGCACAATGTATTTACAGATGAAATATCAAGGCAAAATCCCCACTGAATAAACAGACACTTCGAATGAAGAACAGGAATGTAAAAGTGGACATGCCAAGGGGAGGGCACTGGTAGGAGGGGAGAGTAAATGCAGAGGGTAAAGGAGGGTGAATATGATCAAGGTACTTTCTATACATGTATGAATGTGGAACACTGAAACATGCTGAAGCTATTTTAAGGGGAATGGAGAAGGAGGGAGAATAAGGAAGGGGATGAACCAAACCAGGGTATAATATATCTATATATAGAAATGTCACAACAAACCCCTGTATAACTATCATATCTTAATACAAATAAACTAATAAAATGTTTAAGATTAATAAATAAATGCCTCACCACAACCCTCTAGCAAACAAGACTGGACAGGTCTTTGAAAAAATAAACATTTCTAAATTCCCTGGCCAGCGTAGATATAGGCAGGGAACTACAGTCTTAGGGACTAGCCCTAAGACTTTTGGCTGAGCCAGGAGTCTGTGAGGTCAAAAATTCCCCCTGCCACATTTAGTTAACAACACAGGAGGTATAGAAGTTAACAAAACAAAAAATCCCTTCCAGTCCTATAGCCCTTGATCTGTGCCTCTCTGTGGATTCTCCTCTACCTACCCTATAGTAAGGCTGTCTGTGGGCATATCACATTTCTGGGCAGCAGACTGAACTTCTCACAGACAGATGTCTTCTTTATTTATCTCTTACAACTTCTATTTGAGTGTCGGGATACAATAGGTATTCTGTAAATATTTCAGGATAAAAGGCAGTAAAGAAGGGGAGACAAAATATATATATATATTTTATTTATATATATATTTAGAGAGAGAGAGAGAGACAGAGAAGAGAGAAGAGAGAAGGAAGGGGGGCAAAAGGAAGGAAGAAGGCAGGGAGGGAATAAGGAAGGGAGGGAAGGAAGGAGGGAGGGAAGGAATAAGAAAGGAAGGGAAAGAAGGAGGGAGGGAGGGAAGGAACGAAGGCAAAGAGAGAACTCTGAGCATCCCTGAGACACTCATATGCAGCAATAATGTAGTCACTGCTGGCACCAGAGAACTGCGAGAGTAGAGACTGAAGGGCAGCTTCCCCACACCATGCAATTGTTTTTGGGTTTTGAAGCCTTTGTCAAGGATTACTCTTTGGACCTGCTCACAGCCTCCAACTGCTGGCTACTAGTCACTTTAGTCCAGTGAGTAGGAGAACTGCCAGGCTAAGGGAGAGATGATTGGGTCCCAAGGGAGTCCAGAGTTCCTATAATGAGGTCTGGGTATGCCTACTGGCGCTCTTCATGTGGCCTCATCTAGTCAGGAGGGGTTGCAATGTCTTCCCAGCAAAGTTCTCAGGATTGTTATGGAGAGTACATGGAAAGGACAGGGGTCAGCATGAACCCAAGGCTTCAGGAGATTCGAAAGCCTCTCACAGCCCAAAGTGGCTGAGCTCTTCATCTTGGTCCTGAGGGGCATCCCACTTGATCCCATGGCTGGGATTAAGACACCATGCTGTAAATACTGCTCCTTGTCTACTCTCCTGAGAGCAGAAAACAAGCTGTTCATAGAAACAGAAAGTTGGGGTTTCACTTTTGTGATGCTGCTCTGTGTCCTCCGCCTTCACACTCCCTTGTAGAAAAGGGACTCAGAGTGTGCACTGAGAGGCATGGCATTAAATGTCACTCCAGCTTACAGTTGGTTATGAAGTAGTATAAAAGTCTCTCTTGATGTGTCTTCTCTAATCTGCATATGAAATAAGAGAGAGAGAGAGAGAGAGAGAGAGAGAGAGAATGAAGAACGGGGTGGGGGTGTTGTTAAGGGGAGGCAAGAGGGAGCAGAGAAGAAGGGGAGAGGAAAAAGAGAGATACTAACCAATACACCATCTCTCTATAGTTTTAATTACATAAATAATACATGCCCATCAGAGCAAATCAAATAATTAATAGATATGTTTTTAAGCACATAGTCCCACCTTTCTTCTCTTCTATCTTGAAGTTTGGTGACAACCCTGAAATCTCATGAACCCCAGTGTATTCATTTGACCCTCAACCCTCCCACATCCTGCCCTTCTCACCTAACCTTCCCCTTCTCAGACTTCTATACACCCCCCCCCATTATCTCATCTCTGTCCCAGCCACATGTGTCCCATCCCCTCCTACAGGCACAGCCCAACAGCACCCCAGTTGCTAGTCTACACTAGAATTCATGACCTGTTTGGCCCTGCACTTAGGAGAATCCTGATGCTGCCAGAGTAAACTCCACTGGCTGCACATCCTCCCTTTAGTCTCCTCCCAAAGAGGAGGAGCCTCCTCCTGCAGGCTCTGTTAGGAAGGCTGCAGAAGTGATCACGAAGGGGCCAGTGCAATACTAACATCAGTGAAATGCGTCTGAACATTTCCAGGGCTGAGCAAACCATATGTCTTCATAATTTGATTGTGTCCTGGTCCCAGAGGCCCCCTCCCCAGCTCTATTGAACGCCGAAGGAGTTATTTAGAATCATAAATAATATTATCAGAGAGGGTCCATTGGGTAAACAGAGTCAGTGTGTAAATTGTCAGAGTGTGATATTGATTATTCTTCACTAACTAATGAATTATTCTGTTTAAGAGCCCACAGAAGTAGTGCATAGCATTTCAAGGCAATGGGGCCTTTGAAGAATTTTCTTGAAAAGCAGCTTCTGTCTGATGGTGTTGACTGCTGAAGCCAAAGAAAGTGTTTCATCAGCCACGGTGCTGTCATGGGAAAATTACAGGTAACCCCATGAACAGGGACCCCAGCCAGGGTCATAGGGTCAAGGGAGCATGACAAATGGAGGTAACTGTCGAATCCAACCAAATTCAGGCTCTGGCTGCTGCAGCTTCATGTCTCCACGAAAAGGCACCCAACATATGGGCTCTGGATGGGGGTTATTGGCATATGACTTTGCATATTTCCCATGACTTACTCACTTCATGCACTTTCCCCCAGCCACCTGCTAGAGGCAGAGGAGACCCACACACTTCATGTAAGACTATTGGAGGGCTTTACAAAAGGTGGGTGTTTTAGCTAATCTCTGCACCTGCCCCTCCTCTTTTAAGTACAGTCTTCTGCTAACTCATCTATGTCTGGTCCCTCTCCTTACTGTGCCTCTAAGCTGCGCAGTTCCCACCGGCTCTTGACCCTTGGTTCATATTTGTCCTCTTTACCACAGAATGTCTTTTCATGATTTTACCCCTCTACCTAACATTGGACTGTTCATCTTTTTCTTCATGATGTTTCTGAATTCTTCGTATTTGGTATACTGATCTTTTACTGAATCTATTTGCTGCAAATAGATTGTCTTTTCCCTTTGTTTTTGCCATTGTTTTGGTGAACACACATTCTTACTTTTCATGTAGTTACATTTACTAGGTTTTGAATTTATTATCAATGCTTTTCATGTTTTGTTTAAGAAATCTTCCACTGCTCACAGTTACAAAGATACCCTCCCCTATTTGCTTCTAAAAGCTTTACAGTCTGGTCTTTTGAAGTTTTTAGTTTGTCAAGCAATGATCTTTATGACAATATGCATTAGGACTCAGTCTCACTGGATCTCCCACTTGTTTCTTAGAACAATTGTTCCAGCTCCAGTGTTAATATCTCCCTCATCTCCCAGTGAACTGCAAGGACATCTGTCACATATTAAATTTCCACATATGAGTGGGTCCATTGCTAGATCTCAATTCTGATTCAGTGGTCAATTGATCTTTCCCTATGCTGATACCACAGTCTTAAAACATTCACATGAAAAATCTCCTTCTGTTCACTGACTCCTCCCCAATGACTCTCTGATCCATCCAGTCCTCAACCTTAAGACTTACCACTTCCCTGATCTCCTCTATCCACCAGTTCTCTCTCTCTCTTTCTCTCTCTCTCTCTCCTTTGATTTTGTACCTCTACCATTTACTTACAGTTTACTCTCTAGCGTCACATGTATATGTCTTTATGTCTCACACACTAACTCCTGAGAACAGGGATTATTTCTATTACATCTTTTTTCCTTGCTCTGCCCCCAGCCCATTCCTAACACCTTCCTAGTACTAGACTCCCAGTGGACTCAATGAGTACCTATTAAAAGGATCCAAAGATCAACCTCAGCTTAGGTCTTGATGTCTCAATGCATCTGACCATCCTGGGTAAAGCAACAATACAAGTCCTTCAGGACACACTACATCTTAACCACAAGTTAAGTTTTCTGACCCTATCCAAGCAAACTTGGTGGAGTTGGTAAGACTGGAGAAACACTGTGGGGGAATGGAAACCACTTACATGGCTTTCCCATGGTGATCTAAGACTCAGGCCACATGTTTCAAGAACAAATACCCCCAAGCTTAAAGGTGATCCTCACATCCATTCTGTGGCCCAGGGAGAGCAAAGCTGCATGGTCAGCTCAGGAGACTGAAATCCTTTGCCAACCCACAGAGAATCCTTGGAGATTCTTGTACTTGCTGTCCCCACACAAATAATAAATCCACTTCAGTCTTCCCAGTCAGATATGCAGCTAGAAATAAAACAGACACCGTAAACTAGTCTCGAAAAGTCCTTTAAGTGAAGGAAACTTCCAGTCTCCAGCTAAAACCTGTAGTGCTGCAATATAGGTTCCAACCAGGTGAGGGAAGTAGAGGTTTGTACTGGTATAAACTGGTCCAGGAAAGGAAGTGGGAAGCAGGAAGAATAAGGAATGCACTTGGTGGTTGAAAGAGAATTGGCCACACCTCATCATTCAATCAACTAATATTTTTAAAGGACCCACTTGCTATAGATTGGGGGCTCTGCTGACTGCTGAAGAATGAAGCAGATCCTGTTTCTATTCATTCAGAAGCTCACAGCATTGAGCTTCTAAGCACACCTCCTGGTTTTAGGGCAGCCTCCTTGGTTTCCTTGGTGTCCAAGAAGATTGAGAACAGCTAGATTCTCTGCCCCCAATTAGCAAATCTGAAAACAACCATTGGTATTCCCACATGGTGTTGCCACTGGAACAGCAGTGGCTGTGAAACAAATGGCCTCGCCCTGAGTCATTGCCTTGTTTTCTGAGTTCAATCTTCAAGTTAATTCAGAGCACAAGACAGTTACTTAAATCCAGATATTTTATCTTAATGTAGGTAATTCCCATAATATCATACATTAAGATGTCTGATTTCAGCTGCCACCCAACAGGCGGCTGGGATGTCGTTTCAGATCTGTTTTATCGCTGCATGTACATATGTTTCTGTTTTGTTTATGGCACATGAGAAGCTGTCACCAAATTGTTCTCACATTCAAGTGGGGAAATAGAAGCAGATAGATCCTGACCTTTCCATAAGGTATGAGCTTCATGCACCAAGTGTGTACATGTGTGTGAATGTGCGTGTGCGCGTGTGAATGTGTGCGTGTTTATGGCTGCAAAGAAGAAGGAAGCAAGGCAGTGGAAAAAATTCCCATTCCCCACAGAGGACCCATGTAGTTCACATATACTAACAGCAGCTGGAAAAGCCAGACCTCAAGGAACCAATGGCCCATTGCATCTCAAAAGCCCCAAAGAGGCAAACCCAGTGGCTCTCAGCCAAACCCAGTTCATCAACAGTAAGAAGGTAGATTGCAAGGAGGGCACTTTCTGCTCCCAGCCCTCCTCACCCCACTCAGCCAGCCCAGCCAAATTAGCGACGCTTTGTGGAGCTGTTTGTTTGGGGCTGGCTGATTGTACTGCCTGTGCTCTGTTGTTCACCAAGATAGGCTGGGTCGTTGCCAAACGATTAAGTGATCATGGTTAGCCTGTTACTCGAACTGCTTTCTTCTGGAATATTAAAAGTTTTATAGCCTCAAGCAGTGCACTTTGGCTCCTAGTAATTAATACCGATTTTGCCATAATATCTTATTTTTATGGGCATTATCTTATTTTTCATGAGCTGAAAAAAATCACTGCAGCTTATGAAATACGTTATAATATCTCACTTCGCACAATCATATTTGTGTCATTATCTGGGCCCTGGAGCTACAGGATACAGAGAAATATTTATTTTCCTGCTGATAATTTGAGGGGTACTCTTTCTATCATAGGGCACAGATGGGCAAGTCTAACTTTGGTCACAAATACATCCTTCAAGTCTAGCCCAGGCCATCTCTTCTGAGTGCTCCATCACTTTAACTTTGAAAACATATATTCCCATTGTATCTTTTAATGCATTATATTGTCGTTCTACATTCTACATAAGACCACCAGCTTTTTGAGAGAAACAATGTCTTTTCACCCCTGTGGTTTGGTCCCTATTTTAGAGTCTAACACATTGGATATGCTCAGTAAATATTTCTTGAATGATTGGCCGTGATCTTGACCTTGTTTAACATATTAAATAAGTTCATAGAGGCAAGGATCTTAGTAGAGGACTTGGCACAAAGCAAATACTCAATACAGACCAATTGGTATTTTTATAGTAATTAGGTGAAGCCAAACTCTCTCCCTGTAATTTGTACCTGTTGGTTCTATTTCCACCCCTTGGGTTATGAGCCAGTGTTGGTAAGCCTAAAAATGCTGCTCTCAGCAGTAATGAGCTCAGCTTTGGTCTTCTTCTGCCAGCAGCTGGGGTATGAACACCAGGCTCTGGAAAATGGTTTTTTTTAATTGTTTTATTATTCATATGTGCATACAAGGCTTGGGTCATTTCTCCCCCCTGCCCCTACCCCCTCCCTTACCACCCACTCTGCCCCCTCCCTCTCCCCCCCACCCCCTAAATACCCAGCAGAAACTATTTTGCCCTTATCTCTAATTTTGTTGAAGAGAGAGTATAAGCAATAATAGGAAGGAACAAGGGGTTTTGCTGGTTGAGATAAGGATAGCTATACAGGGCATTGACTCACATTGATTTCCTGTGCGTGTGTGTTACCTTCTAGGTTAATTCTTTTTGATCTCACCTTTTCTCTAGTTCCTGGTCCCCTATTCCTATTGGCCTCAGTTGCTTTTAAGGTATCTACTTTAGTTTCTCTGTGTTAAGGGCAACAAACGCTAGCTAATTTTTTAGGTGTCTTACCTATCCTCACCCCTCCCTTGTGTGCTCTCGCTTTTATCATGTGCTCAAAGTCCAGTCCCGTTGTTGTGTTTGCCCTTGATCTAATGTCCACATATGAGGGAGAACATATGATTTTTGGTCTTTTGGGCCAGGCTAACCTCACTCAGAATGATGTTCTCCAATTTGATGAAAATGGTTTTTTTTACTTTTGTTATTGAGGATGTCTCTTCATATCTTCCTGCCCCAGGGAAAATACTCATATTTGTACCTTATATACACATTTCCAAGGAATTTTCATAAGTGCTATTTTATATTTGTTCTTCCTAAAAACCTGGTGGTAGCTGGGAGCATATCATCTTATCTCCATTTTCTGGAGTCCTGCCCAAGACCATATCTGCTATGAAACATTGAAGTGGGACTTGAATCCAGGATTTCTGACTCAACTTCAGAAGCCTGCAGGCCAGTATATTCCCTAGGGTCCTTTGAAGTAACTTCAAAAGATAAGTGGCATCAATAGACCTGGGGACCCAGAGCAGCAATACCTGGCTTGACTCAATGCAAAAAAGGCTGCCCTTGCTACCCCTTCTAGAAAACCGAGGCAGAGAACTTATCTGCCAACCCAGTCTGTGCCTTTACTTTGTACCTTTAGTTTTGGCTATGGCCCAAAGTCTCCCCCATGCTGTCTTCTCTTGACACCTTAATACATTTATGGAGTTGATAAGCATAACGAAGTTAGAGCCTCCTCCCACTGTCAGCTGATTGGACCGTGGGCCCAGTAGGTCATGCCATACTAGTGATCTGGAGAGATGTCTGGTGCTGGCAACCCAGAGGGTCTTGGGAGGATTGCATTCTTTGATACCCCCACCCATGGGTGACGGGAGCCTCTCAGTGTACAGAGAAAGGATTCTTAGTCCTCCCACAGATGCCTAGGGTGCAGCATGGGGTGTTGAGGAAAAGCATGCTCCAGTTCTACCACTGGTCGATTGTGTTGGCCTGAGCAAATGACAATCCCACCAAAGAGTAGGTAGCCTCTTCAATAAAATGGGTGGAGAAAAATCAGTACCTTAAGAGAGCCAAAGAGATAATGTACGAGAAAAATATTTTGGAAACCGAGGTCCACATAATGAAATGGATTATTCTGCATGAAGTTAATGTCTATGTGCTTTTGAGGAAGATCTCCAACCTCAAGTTTATCCTAGCTGTGGTTTTAACACACTCCTTCTATTTTTAGCAGCAGAACCACAGCAATTCAGCAGAGGTGAGGCACACAAGAGAGTGACCTGCTCTTCAGGGTGGCTATCAGCAGAGGCCAAGGCCAGCTTGGATCAGAGCTGCTCATGACTCCACTCTGTAGAAGTCATGGATGGTGCAGCATCTGACCCAGTGTTGTGGAGACTGCTCTGAACCCAGGACAGTTCAAAGATCAACTAGCTTCCACATAAAGCACACTCTTCATAAAACCCTCACCACTGAAAGGATTTAACTTTGAAGTCTCAATAATACCAGGTTTTATGCAGCATAGAAACCATCTGCAATCAGCACTTAAATCATGGTACCATAGAATCTCAGAATTAAGAAACTTCAGAGGCTACCTTTCTCACTCAGTTGTTCTGGTTGGGCACACCTTCTCCACGACATAAACATGTTTTGACCTTCTCTGATGGTGGAAGATGTTTCTTGTCCATCTTTGTGTCTCCCATAAAGTGACTTTATATCTCCCATCACAGTGGCTTGCATGTAGTCAATGTTAAATAGCTGGTTTTTGAATGAATGAATAAATAATTAAATGAATGGAGAACACATGAATAAAGGAATGAACTTTCCTTGCATAGTTAATGTGCATTTCAGTTCAACTAGTACAGAAGCTGCCTTACTTGTTAATAGGGACTTGAAATCAATTCACTCAGTCATCAAATTTGCCCATCCAATCATTCACTGAATAAATATTTATTGGGTGGCTCCTATCTGTCAAACACTGTTCTAGGCACTGAGCACATATCAATCGAGAAAATAGATAAAATCAGCCCTCATAGAGTGAGTTAATCTTTTAATGAAAGACAAACAAATAGTCAATCCAATTGATCGAAGCTTAGCGGAATAAAGTAATTGAATATTTCACCACTGATCTTGCTATTTTAGCAACATTTAGTTACAACTTTTTAAAAATAATTTGTTGACATTTACTACACTCTTCTAGGCATTTAGGGAGAGCAAGATTGATTCTATACATAAAGGCATCAAAATGTATGCAATGTGAATGAACAGTGTAATAGTCACAAACTTTAGTACATCTGTTTGAAAAAACTATTTACAGACTTTTTTTTCTACCATACCAATGACCTGGGTTATTAAAGTTTTATATTCCACAAGGACTTCATGAAGACAGTGTGTCTATGTATGAGTACCCAGATTTGTATTTATCTGTCATTTATTTTAGAGAGTGGTGGTTCTACAATAATTGTTATTTGTGTGTGCGGCCCTGGCTGAAAAGACCATCCTGGGACCAACTGTCCTTTCCACACTGTGCACATAAGAAGATTACTCATTGGTTTGGGAAAGCACACACTGTTTGCAAAGTCAATGATTGTTTACTGCTCAGCTTGGATTCTCAGTTTGGGAAAGTCATTGCTTCAGAAGGGCCTGTGGTGCCCCCTGGCCTCCCACTCCCTTTCCTTAACACTGAGCCCTCCACTGCCTTGTTCCTGGTGTTCCTCTGTTGCAGATACTTCTTGGCCTTCAATGGCTTACTTTCAGGCTTGGTTCCGAAGGTGTCTCTTCTGCTGTGGCATGGGTCTCCTAAAGCCATCTATGTAGAGATGCACTAAGTACACAGGACATTTCTGTTCCTTCCCAAACCAACTGTTTGTTTTAATGTAGAAAACCACCCACAGATCAAGTGGATTTGTGTTTTACAAAGAATAGAGCAGATTTTTGTGATTTATTTGACACATGTGGAAGCATAAAGGTACGTTTGCAGAATTAATATAGCTGGAATATGATGCATAATAATAATGAATATCATATAACAATATATAAATTCTTCCCTTATTTTATAGCTTTTAAAAAGCATTTTACCTCATCTATTAGTTGTCTGCCAAACTTATGACTCACTGAAGTATAAGACTATAGGATGAAGCCAAGGCTTATATTCATCCTTTTATTCCTTTCAGGTAAAACAGTTCTCTGCACATGGTGGGTTTTCATTGTATATTTATTGAACAATAAATAAGTTTTAAAAAGAATAAATAATCATGTTATTTTTTAAAATGGGTTCAGAGAGGTGTTTGAAAATCTTCTGAAATCCCATCATACTTATAAACAAAATATCATAATTTTGACCAGTTATCAAAGATAATAATATAATACTTTAATCTTTATAACTGTACTTTAAAACAGGCAAGGCTAGCTTTTCTACCTCTTGTGACAGATAAAGAAACTAAGGCTACAAAGATGAATTCATTTGTCCAATGTCACACAGCCAGCAGGAGACAGAGAAGCCTGGGCTGTGACCCAGATGTTTCCTGCTTACCAGGCCATATCTTAAGAACAGAACACAGGTTAAACACAGTGCCTAATGAACACAGTGTTTAATGAGCATCTTTTTGTCCTAAGCAACATACAAGGATCTTTGGGAGCAGTAAAAATTTAAGACAGGGTCCCTGTGTTCATGGACCTTATAACCTAGCTAGAAAGATCTGAAATCCACAAATGTTTAAATAGCCAGAGTGTTTCAAGGCAGAGAGTGAGAAGGGCCAAAATAAACATGAGAGGCCCTGGGTGGTATGGCATTCAGAGAGAAGGGAGGCCAGCATGTGTGGCAGTAGGCAGGGTTGATGCCAGCACATCTCAAAGTAGTCCAGAGTACTGATGGCAGCGCTGCCAGTGGACCAGGCTGCAGGACTGCTGAGCCATGTCTGATACCTGGAAAGAGGGCATCTTTGGGGCCACAGCTCCTCACTTCCTCTTATCCCTGTTGGGCAGAAAGACAAGTGGAGCAGCCAGCTGAGGAGCAAGGGAGGCCATGCTCTCCTGAGTGACCCCATTCTAGGCACAAATGCTGTTTCTGTGGGCAGTAGTGGTTGGGGAGCATCTATTAATGGGGGCCCCATGGATCAGGGCGTAAATCCCTGGAGGAGTACAGGGAGAAGAGGTTTAAGGGGCAGACTCCCTTATTCCCAGAAAGTTGCCCAGACCCTTTAATTAGTGTCCCCGCTTGTTACATCTGCCACTGTTTTCCCCCATGGGATACAGCCGGGTCTCACTTGTGCTGACTGTTATCTTTCAAGAGCTCAGAGCAGAGTGCTTTTTCAGTAACCTCATCAAAGGATAAGCTAGGATTCAGATAAGCTTTTCAAGGAGGAAGTCAGGGTTATAATTTTCAGAGACTTCTGAATGTCACCTCCAATTTTCAACTCTTCAGTTCAAATGCCAGTTTGGGGGAGTTGGGCTGCCTCAGATATTGAAATGGCGACCTCTGACCTCGGTCCTTCTACATTTCTGGTCATCTTAGAGCCCGGCAGATCCAAGAGTTGAAAGCGCTGGAGATGTCTGACTTTATAATAATTCTGCTTTTCAGTAGTGCAAATTACACAGGAATTGGTGCTAAACTCTCCATTAACTACAGAGTCCAAGGAACCTTTAGTTTCTCAAATTACCTGTCAGTTTCTTGGTGTCGCCATATAATTCTGTCGTTTGGGGGGGAAATGGTTGTAATTTGAAATTTCAGGGAAATTTCTAATTGGATCTGTATTTAATTTGGAAGATTTGCTGTTCCTCCACTTCAGCAGTGGATTGGGTCACATAAGAAATCTCTATCACATGTGCTAAAATCTACAGTCCTTTACCCTACCCCAGGCAGGCCTGCCTGTTATGGCAGCTTCAGCAGTTCATATTTCCTCATATCATCTTCATCGGAAACAAGACCTTCAGAGATCACCTCCTCCATCCCCATCTCAGTGCTGGGAGGGAGAAAAGCAGAGGAAGTGAGAACCAAGCTCAAATAAGGTTTAAAAAATAATTGCTTCCCCTTTAAAAAACATCTCATAAATGATCATACACCATGGTTATTCTTAGTAACGAATTCTGTAACTCATTTTCATCCCAGTGATCATGTTATAGAATATTTTGATTTTGTGGTTTTTAACCTTTCTCCACTAGGAAACTTTGGAGTAGACATGGTGCCTGGGGAGGGGGGCTTTAATTTATTTTCTAGCCTCATTTCAACCAGAAGAGCTAGTTAAACATAATTAATTAATATCATTAAAAGTAGAGCTCTTCTGGTTGAAATTATCTCTTTGATTTCTGCTTAAATATATATTCACTTAAAGAAAACATTCCCTAGTGTTAGGAGAAATTATGTTTAAAATCCACTGAACGTATACTATATTAAAGCTGGGGAAAGTTGTCAGACAGACAACTTGGTGTCTAATCCAATCCTTTGCTCATTCATTCCACAGATATTTACTGATGTTTCTACATGTCAGGCACATTCTAGGTAGAGGAGTAGAGCACTGAACAAATAAGCACTTGCCTTCATGAAGTTTATATCCTAGTGGGAGGAGACAAGCAATAAACCAGGACTCAATGTCATGCAGTGATAAATGATATTGGGAAAAATAAAATGAGTAAGCAGGAGGGGGCAGAGTTTGGGGTGCAAGAAAAGGTGTGCTGTTTTGTATACAATGGCCAAGTAAGGCCCTATGATGAGGTAACATAAGAAGACCTGCAGGAAGTGAGTCAGTGAGCTATGCAGAAAACCAGGAAGAAGCCTTCCAGTAGGGGAAGCATCCACCAGAAAAGGCTCTTGCCTAGTATGCTCCAGGGGGAGTGAGAACTGTGGTTGAAGTTGGTGAGCAAAGGGGAATGGTCAGGGGAAGCAGAGGGGCCTGATCCTCTAGGATGTTGTAGACTGTTGTGGGTCATGCGGACTTTATTCAGAGCAAGCTGGGAGCCATTGGAGGATTTTAAGCAGAGGGTTGGAATGAAAAAATTCATTTCCTCAAGGATTGCTCTGGCTCCTGGAAAGAGAATAGACTATAGTAGAGCAATGATGGAAATCAGCAGATAGGTGAAGAAGATATGGCAATGATCCAGGCAAGAGATTACACAATGTAAACCAGGGTGGTAGCAGTTGGAGTGATTAAAAATACCTAAGGTCAGGTCCTGGATATTTTCTGAAGCTTGAGTCACAACAATTTGTTGATGACTGGGATTTGGAGCAGGAGAGGAAAATAAAATGACACCAAGATTTTAAGGATTGAGCAACTGGAAGAATGCAATTGCCATCTTGTGAGATGAAGAGTAAAGGAGAAACAGATCTGGATGGGAAAATAAGGTTTTTGCTTTGTACATCTGACAGTTACAATGCCTGTTAAGCATTGATTAGTCTTCAAACAAGAACAAAAAATTCAACAAATACCAAAAATCATTCTACCTTTCTGGAGAAATACAAGGGTAAAGGAAACTCAAAAATTTCATATATCACCTTGTTGGTATAAAGTAGCTCATTCATAAATGGAATGGCCTATTAATTTTCCTTTCATTGAATAATATATGCAAAGGAATACAATCTCATTTTAACAATAGTCTATGCAAAGCAGTAGTCTGTTGAAACTTGACCATCACACATGTCTGCCTAAATCACGTAGAAAGCTTGCTTATCAAAGTTGCAGATGGCACCCAGCTGGGAGGAACAGCTAATAACTCTGGATGATAAGATCTAGATTTAAAAGGCAGACCAGAAGGATGGAATAGAATAGACAATATAAAATTTTTCAGAGATATACTTAAGGTCCCACTCTTAGTTCCAAAATGAATTGTGTAAATAAAGAGTGGAGAAGTCTTAGTTTTCCAGAAATTCATATAAAACAAAGCCATAAGGGATTAAGCTCATTATGAAATAGCACAGTACATGACTTTCAACAAAACTAATGTAACATTAATAGAAATGTAGTATACTGAATAAGAAAGTTAATAATCCCAACCTAGTGTGCACTGAACTGTCTGTACACATCAGGATAATTGTGCTCATTTCCAGGGCCATGTCTGAAATAATAGTGAGCTTCAACAGGGAGGTGGTCAGAACATATGTGCTTGAAATTTATGACTTTCAGAATGTATATCTAGTTATTCTTTGGGGCTATTAGAATACAGAGAACTGATTTTATATCTCTCAAGCTAGGACACTATCTGCTGGTAGCTATTCCTTACTTTTGAGTCTTTCAATTGAGGGTATTGGTGTATTCTTATCCTAAAACCAAAGATAGGAGCTACCCGTGACACTTTCTTAGTGCCTACTAGCCTACTTTTCTTCTTTAAAGGACATTGGATCCCATAGACATTTAAGTGGTTCTTGTGTAAATGGATCTGTCCAAGACCATGGAGGAGAAAGGGAAGGGATGGAAAAGAAAAGGGAAATATAGTGAAGGTTCTTCTAAGCTTATCTGGTCTCTAGCACCACACAGGAAAGCAGTACCCTCCACATCTCTCATGGGGAACCTAACTTGCCTGCACTCACCTCTTCACTCACCTTCTTTCCAATAGTCTTTGTCCTTTCATTCCTCCCCCATCTGGCCTTTCTGTCCCACATGCCTATCTTAGAGGCCAGAGTAAAAAAGGGTCAGTCCCTGCTTCATTCCGGCTCTCAAATTCTGCTGTCTCAGACATTCTTCTGTGCTCAGTTTCTGCTGTCTCTACAAGGTGGAGAGAAAGATAAACTCTATACTGCAACTTTGGTGGGAGAAAGCAAGGAAGAAGTCCCTAAATGAAATAGAAGGTATCACAGAGATGATTTCCTTCCAAAGACCTCCTGTGTCACTTTCAAATGCACATTACTCTTACTACCACGAACTTGGCCCTTGGCCCTTCTAATAGCAGATAACTAGCTTCTATACTGGAAATGTGATGATGCAAATAACTCCAACCGTGGACAAGAATTTCTTAGCCTCTCTTGGAGATAGAAAGGGCCATGTGATTGGAATTCCTGTCAATGGAATGTGAGCAGAAATAATGTACACCACTTTCAAGACATGGCGCTTAAGAAGTAGGTGCACCTCCTTCACTCTCTCATTCCATCTACCAGCTGAATGTGCAGGATTTCACAGCTCATGGTGAAAATACAGAGACAATACTGAAGAGTGGCTGGACCCTAACTGCCATCCAAAGGGCCTTTCGGCAGTGAACTACTAGGTGAATGTGGAAACATGTATCCATTGTGTTAAGCCAGTTTTGTGTGCGTGTGTGTGTAGTGCTTATTTGTTATACCAGCTAGTGTTGCTCTATTTTATTATTTCTTTGGAAAGAGTAACTCTGGAGCCATATGAATATTGTTTGCCTCTATCTTTAGGGGATGGTGAAAGTGAGGAAAGACACTTTGTTCATCCCAACTCACATATAAGGAACAGTTGAAGAAAGCTGGGATTGGGAAGCGTTCAGATAGAGCTTTCTAAATCTGATCCCAAGGGATGGTCCATGGAGGTGGCCTCCCATTTGTCTGGTGCACTGTTATATCCTAGGAAAACACAGGATGGTTGGTAAAATAATTGGAAAGCCACAATATTTGTTAAATACATATTTAAATATAATTTTTTAAAAACGCTTTGTGTCTCTTCCAACAATGAAACATTGTTGTGAGAAAGTGATGTTTTCCATTTGTGCAAGTTCTGTGAGCAGCCATGATGAGGGCTGGACCAGATAAGCAGATCTCCCCCTCCTTTCAGTATTCAAACTTTCAACACTTTTTTCCCCATCCATTTTCTTTTTTGATGCTTAGAAGACTTCTTATTGAATGTGTATGGCGATAAGTACTTTATATACATTTCCTCAATGATCACAAGCACTCTGCAAAATAGGTACTATGATTAATCCATTCTATAGCAAGAATCAAGCAAGAGTAAGTTTCTATAGACCAAAGTCTTCAGATCTTAGATTTAATCCCATTTCTCTCCTCCAAGCCTATATACCCATCACCAGGCCACAGCTCCCTACCAGATACAGAAGAAAGCAACACAGGCCCAAGAGTTGAAGAAAACCTTCACTGGGCAGATGGAACTTGAGCTGCAGGCTGGTGGTGTAGGGCCCACTAGAGTGTCATGTCATGGGTCTGGGCACAAAATTACCCTAGAAAACAATTATTCAGATCTATTTCCTTGTGCCTTTGACTTTGTTGATGATGCCCCAAGAAACCCAGAAAGGAGACAAGATCAGGAGAGAATGGAAAATTTATCTACCCATATCTTTCTGGGTGGTCCCCATCGGCAAAAGAACTCCATCCACTAAGGAAAAAGAAATCGTAGTGGGACTTAGAACTTGGCAGTTGGGGAAAAAAATCTCAGCAGAGACAGCCAGGGCTGCCTTTGATGGCTTGTAGGGAAGGACTGAACTTTGAAGACTACAGAGTAGACCCTTAAGGTGACAGAACTAGACTACCTGCATGGACAGCAAACCTTAGAAAAATTTCCAGTTACAGTTCCCAATGCTTCATCCCCATGATTGTGCTTTGCCACTGTCCCTAACCCCTGCTGCTCCTTCTCTGCCCCCCACCAAACAATTCTTGTTTTCATGGCAGCGATGTCCCCTTCTCCCTAAGCAATGATTGAATCTCACATCTGATTTTTCCCTGGGAGTTTTAATCGTGAACATTTTACCAAAAGAGAAAAACAATCGTATTGAGTAGGGAGGACCTATCTTCAGCTGTAACCCCTGCCCCTGCCCCCTACGTTCCTAGACCAGCCCACCATTACTGTAACTTATTTTCTTCTTTGTCAGATTTAGGGCTCTTCTCTCAAATACTGTGTCCCATCCATTCTGGTTAAGCGACACTAACTACATTGTAAGTAATAGCCCGCCCGCAGCAATGTCGCTAACAGGTCTGTCTGTGCCTGGGTTATGAATGGGCCCGTCCTCAGCTGCAGTCACACTGCTCTGGGCTGGGAGCTCATCCCATCTTGCAAGGTCAGACCTCATTGGTTTTTTGGGCAGTGGGGAAATCGCCTAGAAAAACCTGAGATGCAGCCAAATGGGGCATTCCATAGGTGGTTCTCTCTCCTTTAAGGCAGTGTCTTTTCTTTCTTCCAGCCTGGAGTCACCAGGGAAGTCAAATAGCACATTTTTTAGACACTGGTATGGAGAACTCAGGATAAACCCCAATTGCCACTTCCTTACTTAGTATGTATAGGGAAACATGTGAAGGTGCCTTTACTTGCTAAAACTTGTGAATATGGACATTTTTTGGTGGTACTGGGTTTGAACTCAGAGCCTTACACTTGCTAGGCAGGTACTCTACCACTTGAGCTACACCACCAGCCCTTTTTGCTTTATTTATTTTTCAAATAGGGTCTTGTGTTTTTTCCTGGGCTAGCCTGCACCATGATCCTTCTATTTATTCTTCCTACATAGCTAGGATGACAAGTGCACACCACCATGCTCAGCTATTATTGGTTGAGATGGGGTCTCAGTAACTTGCCTGGGCTAGGCTCAAACCACAGTCCTCCTAATGAGCTAGGATTATAGGCTCGAGTCACTTATTCTTCATGTCCATCTCATCCAGCAAAGCACAGGGCACAGGTGGCAGCTGGAAAGTATTTGTTGACACTTACCACTGATGATTGCTTTATTTTATTGGGTGCCAAAGGCCATACTAAGTATACATAACAGAGCATTTTATTTAATGTTATTTTATTTAAGCTCCTAGTAAGCCTGTGCATTAGGTGATGTGACTCTACTGGTAGAGTAGAGGAAAGCACAGCTCCTGCAGTTTCCTCACCTCAGGTCGCATGCTACTAAGAGGTGGAACCAGCAACATGGACAGTCTGACTCCAAATCATGGTGCTCTGAAGCACTATATTGTATGACTTCTTTAAAGGAAGAAAATTGTTCTGAACACCAGATGGTTTTGATGTGACTGGCATTTTCACACCTGATTCTAAAAGTCTGATCCATGTAGTCCACGTATAACTATGTGTGATTTTGTGTGTGTATGTGTCTGTCTGTGTGCAAATAAACACACATCTGATTCACACTAAGGGAGAGGGAGTGATGTGGGTAACAAAGCGGCCATGTTCCCTCCTTAGTTCTGCTTTATTAAACTCCTGACTTAGCCACACAACATGGAAGCCTGCCACAAGGACCCCAGACCTCTGACCTGGACCTGCCTGACACTCTGCTCACCCTCACCCTGAACCTCTTCCTTCTCAGCTGTTCAGCTATGGCCTTTGCCTGTTTTGTTCCAAACTGGATTTTCTCATTGTAGATTTGACTTTCCCCAGTTTTGGACCCTTGGCATTCTCCAAACCAAAGCCTGGCACAGTCCTTCCAGCTTCATACTGACCTACAGATTCCTGCATGGTTATCATTTACCCATCAGATGGACACCTATGTACCTCTGCTAAGCCCTGAGAACACATTGGTGAATGACCAATATGAAGCCAGCCTTCATGTTGCTTCCTAGCTGCTAGAGAGAGGGAACAATAGGTAAATCAGTGAGTAGGCAAAAATTATAGGTGGTAGGGGGAAGAAATAACTTGTGTTAAAGCTTGAGGCAGAACTCCTGAAATTGGAAAGCTGTCTTCTATTCAGCAATCCACCTTGATGGACCATAAGGGATAAAAAGGCCCCAGAGCAGGGCCTACCAGGAGGGGGACTGAATCAAGGAATTGCTCTGTAGTATAGAGAAGAACTTTTAGTCTACTCAGGTATTCCTTTTGGGAAAAGTCAAGAGGCAAGAACGGAAATAAATAGGGGAAACCAAGGGTATTGGGTGAAAAGAGAGAATCTATTTACCAGGAAGAGGCAAATGTCAGAGAAGGACTCTTAAAAACAAGCTAATGATCATTTTAAGTTCTTTGCCATATGCTACCACTCTGCCCTGCCCTGTATCCCTTCAGTAAAATATTTTACACAAAACAGCCTTTGTGGATAGTTTTATAGAAATTATTGGACAGGACAAAAAAGAAAAACACCATGTTTTTCACACCACTTCTCTGTAGGAAACAGAGTGACAGTAGAACATGGCATCAAGATGGTGTAACCCTGGACTTCTAGTTAGTTTTGGAAATGGCAGGAGTGGAAGCTCAAAGAAAGCTGATGGGAAAGAAGGAAGTCACTATAGAGGTGTATGCAGGCATGTATGTAGACACACACACACACACACACACACACACACACACACACCTCTGCCCAAAGAGACTAGACTTGCCATGGTTCAGCCCAGACTCCCCATTACCCCATTAGAGTCATCTGAGTGCTTTAAGATATATGGACAGTTAAGGCCCAGGCATCATATTTTTTGAACCCCAGGGCATGATCCTTGAAGGGAAATAAGACAATGTCCCGGGAAAGGGAGCAGCAGAACCCAGAGCATGAGTTCATACTGGGCATGGAGCTCAGTAAGCCAAGGACTTGGTGTATGTGTCTGTGTATGGGGAGGGGAGGAGATAGGGATGCAGGGAGGTGGGAATTAGTGATAAGAAGTATAACCAAAAGATGATGTGTCCAAATCATGAAGAATCCTGTGTAATAAATAAAGCAGATTCCTCCTAACACCCTTGAATCTGGTAGGCAAGACCTCCCACCCTCACCCTTTCAATCTCTGCATCACTTAACTATGCTGCACAGAAAACTATCCCAAAAGCTTAAAGCAATCAACAAGTATCATCTCACAATCCTGCAAGCCTGCAAGCCTGCTGGGAAGTTCTGTGACTGGTCTTGACTAAGCTCCTTCCTGTGAGAATGGTCAGCTGGTGGGTAGGCCAAAGTCTGGCTGGTCCTGGATGTCTCACTCCCACACCTGGTGTGATTGTGTGTTGGCTGTGACAACAGAGTAATGGGGCCACATATCTCCCATCATCCAGTAGGCTAGCTCAGGCTTTCCACATGGTGACACCTCCAGAAGAGAGAGCAAAAGTGCACAAAAGCTCTTTGGTTCTAGGCTTGAAAGTGACGCACTATCATTTCTGCTGCATTTTATTGGCTAAACCAAGTAAAAGAAAATCAGTTCATATTTAGAGGATAGAAAGTCTCCTCTTTCTGTTGGGGGCAGCTGCAAAGTCACAGTGTAAGAGGCATGGGCCCAGGGTGGCAAAACATTATGCAGCCATTTTTCCAGTCAACTAACCAGCACCACTCCCATAACCCTGATCACTTCCATAGAGTCTTCTTATGGTTTGGAAATGGGAGGGGGTTCAGGAATATCTCCCTCTTCCATGAGGGGAGAAAATACACCCAGCCACAAGCAACTACATTTTACCCAACCAGCCACAAGCGAGAGCCAGGGTCCCAACCCTGATTGCTCTGCCGGTCTTTACACATCATTGATTTCCTGTTTTCCATGCTCTGACTCTCCCATGTTGTTTTCCTTAACACCACAAACTGCCATTTGCTTTGTGCATCCCTCGGGCCTCTCTGGGCATTTCCTCTTATATCAGCACACAAAGAAGTTACAGTACACCCCCTGGGCAGCCAAGGTGAAGGTGTAGGCAAAGTCAGTGATCACAGGCCCTGCTGGAGAGGTGACAAGAAGTAGGGATTCCCAAAAAGAAGCTGGGTCCTCGCATGCTTCTTTCTGAAAAACAGAATGCTGCCTCTGAGTCTCCCCAAGCCACTTTCCTCCTCTACAGGCCTGTGTGATAAAGTCAGCAAATGAGCCTCCCAGGCTCACACAGCCACAGCACTCTTCAAACCAGACATGGACAACATGTATGGCCAGTGTCCCTTTAGACACCATGTCCTGTCTGGACTCCGTGCTTGAAGAATAATAGAAAGGAAAGCAAAGAACAATATGAAAGGGAAATAGTGCCTTGGAGGACTGAGTAAAGGAAAAACACTCACTTAGAAGAAAGAGAGAAAGGGCTTGAGGGAGTTTGGACATTGGCTTCATGTTTTAGAAGGACCTGTACTGGTGGGAAAGTGACTCATGTCAATCTTTTCTGAAAAAAGAGTAGGGAATACAAGGATTAAAATTCAGCAGGAGGAAATCAGGTTAGATGAAATGTAGAACTGTTTTCAAGAGCTGTAGTAAATGGGATACATGACAGGAGTTAGTCCTGTTTCTGCCCTGGAGAAGTTTCCAGTATTGTTCCAAAATGATGTGTATAAGCTACTAAAGAAGATTCACCAAAGCAACCTCACTGTATACATGCAAGCAGTCTAGTAGTGACTCTAATTGAAATGCAATTTTAAAAAGGAGTAATAGCTAGGTAAATCTTCATAGAAACAGTAGGATTTGAGCTAAGAAAGATTTGTATAGACAGAAGCAAGAAAGTCATAATCCAGATTGAAGGAGTTCTGAGAACAAAGGAAGTAGGGAACACAACTCATTCCAATTTGCGTATAATCTCCTCAGCCTTGGGCAAACTGGCATGCTGGTCTCTTCAAATGGTAAAGAACCGTGGATCAGCATCATTTGTGAGACCATTAAGGTAATCATTTTGACTAGGATTTAGGTCAAGGTAGGGAAAGAGTGGACTATACGTCTCCTTTGACTTGCTAATTCTATCACCTCTGTCTTCAGAAGACTTAAACTTCCTGAACTTTGGTTGTAATATCTCCCCAAGCATATATTGGTCATAAATACTTGACATATTTTTGTCCTGTTATATGACTCAGAAGGCTGTGTCTTCCCTCAGGGAGCTTGTATAAAGACTTTCCTTAACACCACAATTCTACATGAGAGTACTGACTTTCAATATCTTGCATATGCTAGTACTTCAATGGATAGATGGAAGGATGGATGGATAATGGAAGAATGAGTGGATAATGGAAGGATGGGTGAATGGAAAGACGATGGATGGACAGATAAATAGATGATGGATGGATGATGCAAGGAGGGATGTATGGATAGAAGGATGGAGGAAGGGAAGAATGGATAGATAATGGAAGGATAGATAGATGAAAAGATGAAATGATAGATAAGTTGAATGGTTGCTTGGTAGGTGAGTGGATAAATAAAGGTAAGTAATGGTTAAAATAATCACCATGTAAAAGGAAAATATTAAAATATGGATAGCAAAAATAGATATACAATAAAGTTGCATTTTAAATACATTTTTGAGTCTGACATTCTAACATTGTCTTCCTCAGTCACATCATACAATCATACCATTCTCCCCACCACACACACACAATTATTAACATTCCCTCCTCCCAGGCACCTCTATTCTTTTTCCTCTCCCCCCAAAAAATTATTTTTAGGTGAAACCGACTTTTAATTCTATCACCCCAATAATGCCACGTGTGCTAAGTTCACTATCTGTGTTATTGAAAAAACTGAAGAAATACAAGACAGCATGGGAGTGATATTTTGAGAGTATCTAAAATTTCCAGGTTGGGCCCAAATGTAAAAATCTAATACCTCCAAGACATAAAATGACATGGCCACTTTTTCTTCATGTGAGAAAGACACAGGAGGTTAGAAAGACACCTGGTGGAGGCTCCCTTCTTGGCGCCAGCCACAGGGCCTCTGCCCAGCCCTCCCTGGAGAAATGAACTGGAGAAAGAGGAAGGGCTTCCGCCATTGCCTTCAGTCTGGCTCCATGTGGCTGGTGTGAGGTTGCACATTTTGCAGCTGAAGGCAGTGGGCTCCCCAGGATAATAGCAGCTGTTCAAGTGCATATTAGCACTTGAGATGCTTGATAAGAGGAATTAGAGTACCACCCGGTTTCTTTATTTTTTATTTTTTGCCTGGCTGAATCAATAATTAAGTGTATTCTAATAGTGCAGTTTTGCTTGGGATTCTCATTTGGCTCAGGCATTAGGTCTAAATGAAATATTTAGTTGACAGGATACAGTTATAAAGCAAAACCACATTTCTGTCTGTATACTTTAATTTTTTTAATGATGAGAAACCACAGTCTGTCTTCCAACCCCGGCTGCTGTGGCTTTCCTGTCATTCTCTCTTCCAGAGACAAGATAAAAATCCCTGTTCCCCAGCAAGAAAAATGAGAATGTCAGATCCTGGTGACCACCATCAGATGGGGCCCGGAGCAATGAGAAAACCCTACTTCTACCCATTTTGTCCTAATACGCATAGACTCATCAGTAAGGCATGCTGGGACCTTTGCTTCAGGCAGTAGGAAAAGAGAAAAGGCTGAGAATTGGGAGCCCTGAATGATGATATGGAAGCCACTAGAATCTTAGCTTAGAGGATGAGGGGACATATGTGCATAAGGTGATGCCGGACTGGGATGTGCAGCATCAATCAGGGGGGCCAGACCATGGCAATGCTTCAAGTTGGAAGATAGGTAGCTTTTGACCTTCTTTTCAGAGCATAGTCAGCTCCTGTCCAGAAGGCACAAGAGATGAAGGCCTAGCTGGGCAGTCTACAACTCAGGATACTCCTGCAATGCTAGCTTCTCTCCTGCATTATTGTGTCACACAAGGAAAGCCCCTTCACCTCTCTGGGCCTTGTTTCCTCAACAGTTGGTAAAGTACCTAAGGGATACCATCAATCATTGGGTCATGGAAAGACCACCTCAAGCATGGCCCTGCCTCAAGACGACCTTCCCGTCACTTGTAGGCTACAGCTTGACCCAAAGCACTTTGCTCAACTTGCTACATTCCCCATCAGGAAGCAATTCATTGGTGTTCATTAGTTCTTTTCTTTCAGGTTCAGATAGGATTCACTGTACAATGTCTTCTCACACCTAATCAAAACCCACCCACAGATCCCTGACTCTCGTTTGAGAAAGTGAGTGGTTCTGTGCCTTCTGGGGTCCTCAGTCTCCAGTGCTTTGCTCACACTTTTCCATGCCACCACTGGTGGAAGGGGTGCAAGAGCTGTGAATATCACCATCTTTGAACCACAGTAGCACCATGAGTCTTCCCCAGGTGTTTCTGAGTCACAGGCCAGGTTGAGACCAACACAGGTTCCAATCACAGAATAAAAGAGAGTGGTGTCACCCACATCAGGCACACATGACTGTAGACCATTAATTATTTGCACAGCTTGCTTTCTGAGTGCCTCTATTTTAAATAAATATTTTGTATACATTTACTCTAGAAATTAGAAAAGGAGGGAGGGGTGGAAAGGAAAGAAAGGCAAGAGATGTTGATCTTGAATCCAGGCTGGCTGGTTCGCTCTTGTAGTGTTTGAAAAGTCAATCCATTCATCTCCAGCAGAGTGGGCATTGCAGAAAATGATATTTGTCTAATATTTGCTCAGCCTATTGTGTCTTGCTGTGTATTCCCAGGTGCACAGGCTTTCGAAGAAAGTTAATCACTGTGCCTTAAGACCTCTTTAGCTGTGCCATTTCTGAGCAAAAGGTGCAGACTTAAAAAAAAAATCTATATATTTTTCTTTCTTTTTTGATTGTAACTGGGCAGGTTGCTGCTTGTTACCCGAGCCAGAGCACTAAGAGTCAGGGCAGGGGTAGAAAACAAAAGAGCAGGGCTGTGACCAAGGAGGGTTCTCTCTTGAGCATTTCCATGGATCAGAGACAAGGAGGTGCCCTGTGAGGAGAGGTATCAGAGAAAGGGGCTGTGGAGGAAAAGTTCTTCAAGGTTGGATGTCTATAATAGTGGGTATCACTGGATCTATCTTCTGTAGTATTTAGAGTTTGTGATGTTTTTTTCCACAACAGTGCTGTGTTTTGATCTCCACAGAGACCCTGGAGGTGAATAAAGCAGTTGGTGCTATGCCTGGCTTACAGACACACCAGCTGAGACCCAAGATGATGAAGTGCATTCCTGAGGATGGCACAGTGACTTCTCTAAGTCACAAGAGAGTTTCCCAGGTACTAGTAGGGAAAATTAGGAATGAATTACTTCAGAGTTTCCAAATGTTTGTTAAAATGTATTTCAGGAAGGGAACAAAAACAAAACCACACCACATGGCCTTTTCACACCTACTCTGCATAGGGCTGTGTCCTGGGTACTCCACAGTGCCACCTCCACCCTTTAAAACATTCTTTATGCCAGTATTTGCTTGTGACTTAAAGGGAACACAGGCCTTGCTCCTTATGCTTCCTCTAAGAGGAGGGGTGTTAATAACATAACACATCCAGCCCCACTTCAGTCCTACCCACTTTTTCCCAGAGAAGAGCACTGCAGTCCCCAGAGTCCCACAAGGGTGGAACTGGCTCTGGGAAGCACAGCCCCTCCCTCTCCTTTCTTGATTCATTAGTTGGCCCTCTGCCTTGAGCTCAGCAGGAAGAGACTTCACCCTAGGGACCAATGGAGAACGTCACCCAGCTCTGCTCAAGACTGATGACCAAGTCTCTGTGATTCCAGCTCAGTGTCTGGAAGTCTATTGTTGTTACATGTTTAAATCATGTCCTCAAATACAGTACAAGCTTTTGGAATTGTCACAATATACCCCCAGTACAACAACAATATGATAGTAAGAGTAAAAAAAAGACCCTAGCCCTTATCAACCACATTGATAATGTTGACCTCTGTGTTCTGCAAGAAGGAAGAAAGGAGGAAAAGAGGGAGGGAGGAAAAGTGAGGGAAGGAAGAAGGAAGCAGTGAGGGAGGAAAGAAGGAAGGGAAACAAGGAGGGAGGAAGAGAGGAAAGGAGGAAGCAAGGGAAGGAAGGGAAGATGAGAGGGAGATAAGTAGAGAGGAAGGGAAGGGAGGGAGGGAGAGAGGGAAGGAGGGAGGAAGGAAGGAAGGAAGGAAGGAAGGAAGGAAGGAAGGAAGGAAAGAAAGAAAGGAGGGAAGAAAGGAAGGGTGAAAACTGAAAAAGGAGCCAGGTCTGTTGGAGTCTTATCTCCTTCCATTGTCTGTGACCAACAGTCAGGGATGAGCCATCCATCAGAAGGTCTGCTAGTCCCAGTTGTTAGTGGCTGTTTCTTCTGACACCACATTTTCCTCTGACTTGACATCTATGACCTGACTTAATCCATCAGAATGAGTTCCATGATGTATAACTGCTTCCTCAATCTCCCTGACATCTTATGAAAATGCCCCAGTAAGTCTGACAGAAGGATGACTTGACATTTTGAATGTGTATAACTTTATGAGATAAAATCCCAGGACAAAGTATTATTGGGATTTCATACAAGCTCCAGATTAGGAGAAGACAGGACCCAATTTTGAGGCCCTGTTCAGCACAGGGGATGCCTCTCTTATATCTCATCACAAAAAGCTTTTGAAGATGGATGTCTGTGATTTATAGTTACCCTCATGACATGAAGGTGGAAAAGATAATGCTCTCAGATCCATCTGACTTTTGGGCTTCCTCCCACTGCACCTCCATAGCAAGCTCTGCAGACTCTGCTCTTCCCAAGGTTTTGGGATCACACAGACATGGGTTCAGTTTCTAGCTCTGCTTTGCTACCATGTGTGATCTTCAGAAAATGATATAAGCTCCCTGGAACCTCAGTTTCCTCTCTGGGAAGACAGGAAAAATTACAACTACCTCCTTCTGCCATTTTAATGATTCAGTAAAACGTGGTAATTTACTTCAAATGGTTTATCTTATCCTTTCCAAAGGCTATCAGATTTTTTTTCTTACTTTATTGGAGATTTCTTCCCTTTACTTCACAAATCTTTCATTGGCCATTATGGCTTTATCTTTCAAGAGCCCTTTCTTGTTTTCTCCTTCTAGTCTTTGTTCCTTGAATGCAAATCTTCTCTTATTTCTCCAGAGATTTTGTAGGGATTTTTCTTTCTCATGTTTTCTCCTGCTCTTGCTCTCCATGTTGGTTTTCTTTCTTCTGAATTTTCCTCCCTGATAGTTTGGGCACTGCTTTCATGCTTTCTTGAAATGTCTGGGGATCTTTTAGAATGAGACACAGAGCCCAGCTGGAAATGCCACATAAGAGCTTGTCAACTGATGGCATCAATAGGCCAGGAGGACATGGCCCAGCCATTGCCATGGGCATCTTCAAGGGTCAGGACCTGTAGGTCTTTTCTCTGTGACCTTCTACTCTGTAGAACAACCATTCAACCTTCTGCTGGGGGAGATAAGACCGACAGGCACAACTGAGGAAGTGGAGAAGAATGGTAGTAATGGGAGGAGTTCACCTGATATCTTTTCCCCAGCATCTCCTTACCTCATCCTCACTTGGACCTGATGTTCCTGGGTAAAGACCTCCCCTCACTCAGTTTTTCTCCAGAAAACAAACATCCCTGCCAGGTGGTAGGGAGTAGTCCTTTGACTGATTCTCACTCGCACCGTATATTAATTACACAAAGTACTAGGTTTCATTATGACATTTTTATACATGAATATAAGGTACTTTGTATTTACCCTTCCCGTTCCCCACACTTATCCCCCTTCTCTCTTTCCCATTGGTCACTATTCCTTAATAGCTCCCCCTTCAACTTTCCTGTCTTATTTATTTATCTAATTCCTCACATGAGAGAAAACACACTTGTCTCATGTGAGAGAAAGATGAATTCAGATTATCTTTCTGAGTTCGGCTTGTTTGGCTTAACATGATAATCTTCAGTTCCATGGATTTTCCAGTAAACGTCCTGATTTCATTCTTCTTAATGGTAGAATAATACTCCACTATGTATGTACACATGAAATTTTCTTTCTTCATTCATCCATTGATGGGTACAGATGATTGCATAGCTTGGCTATTGTGAATAATGCTGTAATAAACATGGGAATGCAGGTGGCTCTAATGTATGTTGACTTAGACCCTTTGGGTGTTTACCCAGGAGCATTATATAGCATGGCCACATGGTAGATCCAGTCTTCTTTTTTTGAGTACTCTCCATGCTGATTTCCATAGCAGCCAGACTGATCTCTATTCCACCAACAGTGTATAAGAGTTCCCTTTCCCCACATTTGCTCCAGGATTTCTTGTTTGTTTTCCTGATGATAGTCATTCTGACTGGGGTGAGATGTAATCCTGATTTTGATTTTGATTTCCCTGATGGCTAAAGATGGTGAACATTTGAGTTTTTAGGATAGAAAAGATGGTCTGGGAGTCAAAGTGGTCTTTCAACACATTCCCCACCAGTCTATCTGTTTGTAGCCTCACTCCTAATCCATGCCACAGAAGAGCCTTCCAGGGTGTGCCCCTTACACCTTATTGTCAAACCTTCCTAAGGGCCTCTAATTTCAGCTATGTTTAGTCTGTGCCTCATTAACACTCCAATCTGCTCTCCATCCTCCAAAGAATTGCTGACGTCTCTCATCCTTTGTTGTCTTCTGTTCCACTCCTGGTAACTTCATGAATTGACTATTTGATGGTCAGTTGAGTGTGGTGGAAGGGGCAGAGAAAGCAGCAGGTAGAAAAGCACCTGTCTAACTTAAAGTGAAAATAACTTTCCCAAAGGGCAGCATGATGCTGCATACCTTTCTCCTCCGTTCCTTCCTTACTGCAAGGAATGTATTGCAGTATGGATCTGTGGCTACACAAGAGTGGTTTGAGAGCCATAAAGTGCCTTCCCTAAAACCCAGAGCATCACCCATGGGTGCCCAGCATTCACTGACAAAGTCACTTCAGACAATGTCAACAGGTCTGCAAGCATGAACTATAGTGGAGTAGGAAAGATTGTATTCTTGGCCCTGAGACTCACTTATAACAGAAAAATAGATCTTATTTCTCCTTTTGCAGTGATCCCACCGAGGAGGAGTGCAATGGTATTGGGCTGGTGTGCATGACTTGCCTGACCCAATGGCAAAGGAGATGATCAGGGAGACCTCAAGGGGCAGGAGAGAACAGGCTTGTCCTCATAGTTCCTGTGATCCAACATCAGAAAAGCATCCTCAGGAAAAGGATGGGCTCCAGAATGAAACCATGTGGAGCAGCCAAAGTTTAACCTAAACTCTGGAGTCCAGATGAGTCTGGAGAAGCTGAGCCAAGATCATCCCCTAGCATCCTTGAGCCCAAATAAGTTTATTCAAGGTCTAGGGCCAGGATCAGTAGCTCACACCTGTAATCCCACCTACACAGGAGGCAGAGATCAAGAGGACTGCAGTTTGAGGCAAGTCTGGGCAAAAAGTTCATGACATCCACCCCCCTATCTCAACAAATATATCATGCATGGTGGCACACACCTGTGATCCCAGTTACATGCGAGGCATAGGTAAGGGGATCAAGGTCCCAAACCAGACCAGACAAAAAAGCAAAACCCTATCTGAAAAACAACCTAACAAAAGAGGACTGGGGGACAAGGCTCAAGTGGCAGAGAGCTTGCCTAGCAAGAGCAAGGCCCTGAATTCAACCCCAGTACTGAAAGATTTTTAAAATGAGCTTGGATTCGATCCAAAGGAACTTGAAGTTACATTAGCCTCAAAAGATCAAGAGCCTTGCTTCCTACTGTGGATGCTCAGCTCAGCAGGGAGACCTCCCCAGGGACTTCAAACCACAGTGGAAACCAAAGCCAAGTTCCTTCCATGGCCCCCATGGCCGGTCTCTTGGCCCACTTTCCTGTGGCCTACCCTCTGACCTTCCTTCTCTGCCTCACCATGTTAAGCCATCCCCACTAGAGCTCTGTACTTACTATTCTTTCTGATGGGACGGCTCTTCTGAAATCTAAATCCATAGCACCCAGATCTTGTGTCAGGTCACCTCCTGGAAAGGCTGGCCCATCCTTCCCTATGCCTGGAGCCACAATTGGGCTATGATGACCATGGAAGATCCATCACCTCTTTTGATGGCATTATTATTAATCCATTAGAATTAAAGCCCCTGGAAGTCATGGAGTTTGTCAGCCTTGTTGATTCCTGAGTTGCAACATCTAAAACAATGCCTGATATTTGATAGGCAGTGTATTTACCATCCAAATGACTAAAAGATGATCAGAAGACAACAATGGAAATGCAAGTTAAGCCCATACTCATAGGACACAGGTGACAAAATGAGGAGTCTGAACTGTGTTTGGTCAGCAACAGGGAGCCCTGTGGAAGGCATTTGGGTTGAGGGGTGGAGTCATCTGAGGGGTGGGGTCTGTGAGCTTGCAGTAAGAAAACGAAGTGGAGACCATGAGACCAGATAAGTCCACAGTGTCAGGAGAGAGAGATGCTGAGAACCATTCAAGATGGTGGGCATGGTTGCTATTGAAGGATGGACAGAAAAAATTCCCCATCTGCTTCACAGTTTCAGGGCCTTGAGCTTGCTAGGAAAGCACTGTATCACACCTCCAGTCCTTTTTTGTTTTAGTTGTTTTTCAGGTAGAGTCTCCAGCTCTTGACTGGGGCTGGCCTTGGACCAAGATCCTTCCAGCTCCACCTCCACAATGACTGGAATTATAGGCATGCACCATCATGACCAGCATGATGCTTAAGTGCTTTTCTCCTTGGCCACTGCCTTGGCTTGATTTCTGATCAAGGAGGGAACATAGCTTCTTTCTTCCATGGTTGCTTTTAAACTTGGGGTTTGTGAGTTCTGGCTGCATGGCTGCAACAGTTGTTTTCCATTCCCCAAGGCAAATGTAGAGCCAATTGTTGAGTTAAGGCAGACAGAGGGGAGCCCTGCACAGGTTTTGCCTTCACTAATAAGTCTTCTTGACAGCAGAAGGAAGCCTTTCCAGTCACTTCTTTGTAGTCATTCCATATCGTCATCCTCCCGTTGTTAATATTGTTGTTAAACTACCGATGCCGTACTGAGTGGAAAGCTAATTATAATAATTAACAGAGAACTCCTGAACTTGTCAAACTGGTAATTATAAACCACGGGGACTTTTATCATTAATAGATGCCACAGAAAGTGAAGGCACAGGGGTGCTGGCAGGGACAGGCGCACAGGAGATGTTCCGGTCCAGAGCCAAATCCGAGTGGCACCAGGATGCAAAGACATGACTTCCCCTGGCTCTGTGCCTGACATGGCTGCCTCTGCCTTCCTGCAAGCTAGCTCTGAGTTTCCCAACACACCATCTGAGAAGACCTCACCTTCTCCTCTCTCTCTTCTCTCTGAAACACATCTGAGTAGGATCATTTTCCTTTTAAGGGGGCTTTAGACTAGCTCATTCAGTCATGCATCAAGATTTCATTGAGTATCTACAAAGTAGCAGTTGCTTACTCTATCTCTGTACCAGAGACAAAATTATGAATCAGACAAATGCGGAAGCTCTTCAGTTCCATGCAATCCTATTTGTCTATTTTTGTTTTCATTGCCTGTGCTTTAGGGGTCATATCTAAGAAATTTACCCAGACCGATGTGGAACTTTCCGCCATGTTTTCTTCTAGTAGTTTTATAATTTCAGATCTTATGTTTAAGCCTTTAATCCATATTGAGTTGATTCTTATATAAGAGAGTGGGATTAGCATCTATTTCATTCTTCTGTAAGAAGATATTCACTTTTCCCAAACTGCAGCATTATTCAAAATGACAATACATGAAAACAACCCAAGTGTCCATCCTCAGAAAAATGGATTGAAAAATGTGGTACACATCCACAATGAGATACTATTCAGACTTTAAAAAACCAGGAAATTCTGTCATTGGTGACAACATGGATGAACCTAGAGACTTTACATGAAGTGAAATGAGCCAGAAAAAAACAGCCAAATATGGTCTGAACTGGTAGAATGCCTGCCTAGTAAGCATGAGGTCCTGAGTTCAAGCTCCAGTACCAATTTAAAAAAAGCCAAATACCACAAGATCTCTCTTACATGTGGAATCTGAAATAGCTGAACTCATAAAAGTAGAGAAGAGAGTAAGATGATTACCAGAGGATGGGGGTTGCGGTGTGCATGGGGACATGGCCAATGGGTACGAAGATGGTTATGAGGAACGTGTTCTGGCACTCTATTGCACAGCAGGTAACTAGAGTTAATAATGTATTGCATATTTCAATAACTAAAAGAGAGGATTTTAAAGGTTCTTATTACAAAGAAATGATAAATATTTGAAGTGATGAATACACAAATTGTCCTGATTTAACCATTCCACAATGTACACCTGTAATGCAACATCACATTGTACTCCACAAATGTTTGCAATTATTATTTGTCAATTTAAATATAATTTTTTAAAAGGCACAATACTTGTCTTCAAAGAGCTTATAAACTAGTGAATAATGGGGGAAAATGTTTTCAAGTGTCCTTTATAATACGACAGGATTGTAGCCATACAATGTGAGAAAAAGAAGGAGTTCTTTTTTTTTTTTTTCAAGTTTGAGAATCTATTTTTTTATTCATATGTACATACAAGGCTTGGGTCATTTCTCCCCCCTGCCCCCACCCCCTCCCTTACCACCCACTCCTCCCTCCCTCTCCCCCCCACCCCCTCAGTACCCAGCAGAAACTATTTTGCCCTTATCTCTAATTTTGTTGAAGAGAGAGTATAAGCAATAATAGGAAGGAACAAGGGGTTTTGCTGGTTGAGATAAGGATAGCTATACAGGGAATTGACTCACATTGATTTCCTGTGCGTGGGTGTTACCTTCTAGGTTAATTCTTTTTGATCTCACCTTTTCTCTAGTTCCTGGTCCCCTTCTCCTATTGGCCTCAGTTGCTAAGGTATCTGCTTTAGTTTCTCTGCATTAAGGGCAACAAATGCTAGCTAATTTTTTAGGTGTCTTACCTATCCTCACCCCTCCCTTGTGTGCTCTCGCTTTATCATGTGCTCAAAGTCCAATCCCCTTGTTGTGTTTGCCCTTGATCTAATGTCCACATATGAGGGAGAACATACGATTTTTGGTCTTTTGGGCCAGGCTAACCTCACTCAGAATGATGTTCTAAAGAAGGAGTTCTTAAAGGTGCCAAGAAGGAGAATAATTCTGCTATCAGAACAGCACAGAACCAGATCTGAAATCCTATCTTTAAAAGTGGTGCTTTGCAAACATACTATAATTCCTAAATGTCTTAAAGAGTTGGGTGAAAGTCATGATCTTTCATTCATTCCAGGAACAAGCTCCCTCATGCATATGGACAAAATTATTACTGGAATTTCAACAGTTCTCAGTCCATAGAGATCCCAAAGTTCTCCATACTATCTCTAAGGGAAATTTATAGACCTCTAAGCTAGAGAATTCTTGTGGGCTGGCAGGTGGCATACAGCAGCACTCGAGAGGGTGAGGCAGGAGGATTTCAAGTTCAAGGCCAACCTGGGCTACATAACAAGACTGTTTCAAAAATCCAAAAGAAAAAAAAAAGAATTCTCATATTTTACCTGGCACATAGTAAGTACTCAATAAGAGATAGCTTATATTATTAGTACCTCACCTTCTCAGATAAGGTATGCACTTCTTAACTCCAAAGAATGAGATGTGTGTCAGTTACTGTGGTTAACAGACACTGATTGATGGGGCCTGGGCACTGTCTTGTCTGTGCACAGGAAGGAAGTGCTTTCAGAGTTGTGGGCCTGTGTGGCTTCCACTCCTGAATCACCAATGCAGAGGGATCCTCCATTTCCCCTCAAAGAAATTTCTTTATCTCCTTCTTCAAGGCTGGCCTTGGGGGGAGGGGGGTGTCACAGGCCACCTCAGGCTGGGAGAACCCAAGCTGTTCCCCAAGGAACCCTCAACAATCATCTGCCTTACTCTCCTTGCCAGACTGTAGGGAGAATGAATTCTGCTCTCATGTGTGGTACCTCATCCCTGCCACAGATGTGTTCATTGTTAGTAGAAATAACCATGGAAGGATGAACCCCACCCTGTCTCCAGCAGGTGTACCCTCCAGGCCACCCCAATTAAACCTGCATTCTAAGTAACAACCCTCATGTTCTGCAGATACATTCTCAAGATAAGGTCCCCAGGACTGCCTTGTAACTAGTTACTTCTCCCAAGTCCCTTCTGAGTATAAACTTGGGATACGCCAAGAAAAGCAAGTTGGCTTACACTGCACCAGCAGCACGGGCCCTGGGGAATGCAAGGGAACATGGGGCCATCCAAGAGACCCATGGTGACCTGGCACCAGGGGCAGCAACTGCCTGGCTGGCACTCTTTGAAATTTGGGGGCTTTTACTGGCAGACTGAGAAGGGTCAAACCAGTTCAAGTAAGGGCAACACTTGGTCCTGTTTCAAAGGCCCTGGCCAATTCTTATTTTTAGCCTAAGTTCAAAAATGATCAGAAAAACCTCAGAGGCCACCATCCCAATAGCAGCTTTTGGTTTTGGGTGGAACAAAAAAGAGGCAACCACAGGCCCCAGAGGTGCGCCAAGAGGTGACTCAGGCCAGTCACCAGGATGTTCTGGAGCCTCCCTCTGTAGAGGGGCACTGGAAGGTCTAATAACTTCCCTACTTGCAAACAAACTCTGCATCTCCTTTGCAAGAGGGGACAGGGTCAGGCCCAGCTAGCTTTATCTGTCTTGCTTCTTGCTAGAACCACAAAAGACCAATTTCATCCGTGAGAGCTTTTGTCTTCAGAAGGGGCTGCAGCTCATCCCAGGAGAAGCCATTGTTGCTGCAGAGGATTTTTAGATCAGCTGCTGGCTTCTGGCGCCCTTCTCCTGCGAGTTCTCCCTTCTCTTTGTGCTGCTCTGCTTTCCTGGACACAAACAACAAATGGTCCTTTTCACCCTGGAGATAAGATTGTGCTTCTCCCAAAGTCACCGCTGTCCTCTCCAGCTTCTGGAACTGTTTGAATAATGAGGCTCCTAGAGAATTTGTGTTGTTTCATCCCTTCCTTCTCAGAGATTGGAGATTCCCTAGGCGGGCCAAGTGGGCAGTGCCTACAGGGGCTTACCCAGGGTGGCTCACACCAGGCAGCAGCCCAAGAGAGCTTTTTCTTTGCTTCATTGGTCTGGGCTCTAAGGAGCTTTGGAAAATGTTTATATATACTGATTTCTCTTCCTTTTATTTTTAATTATTTTTTCCTGCCAAGGCAAACAATGGTTCTTATGCAAAGAATTCCCCACCCTCCAGACATGGTGGAAACCTTCAGCCTGTGATTTTTTTCCACCTCCTAGAAGCTACTATGGCTCCTGTAGACTTGCAAGGGAAATGGAAAGGATGTCTGCCGGAGTCAGAAGCAAATAATAAGGCAGCTTATTATTTCAAATCCCTTCGTCTTCAGGGATCCTGTTCTCCCTGCCCTCCCCTGCTGGACTTAGGGCTGGAAGACCTGGATTTCAGCTACAGCTGTGCCATTTCCTAAGCCTGTGACCTTAGGCAAGACACTTTAATCCTCAAACTTCACTTTCTTAATCAGTTTGAGTTGGTGGATAATTCTACCAGTTTCCTGTTTGTGATGAGACTGGAGGATCATAATGGATGGGGAACTGCTGTGTGAGCTCACTCATTTTATATAAATGTCAAGGGCTGTGCTCATTGTGTTACTGAAATCATCCTAATGGATGTCATCATTATCACTATTACAATAATCTGTGGGTAGTCTGTTTAATGGTAAAGAACCAAGGTGTTGTGTTTTGTTGTTTTTGTTTTTCAGACTTAGCTATGTGACCTTACGCAAATTATGAAATTTCTCTTATTTTCCTCACTCACTGAAATGGGAATAATAAAAACACTACCTAGTTCATAGGACTGTGGACTGGTTTAAGAGAGAGCACATAGGGAAAGTGCCTGGTCTATAGCAAGTTCTTAACCAGTGCCAGCTCCCTTTTCTTTATACCTTGTATTAATTTCTCCTGTCCCTCCAATGTTTATTAAGCACCTATGACAGAGCTTGTAACAAGTGCTTAGATGCATGAGAAAGGTTTGAGAAATGCATTGTATGGCTAGGGTGAGAACAGGCAACAGTTCAACAGGCTAAGTGATTTGTACAACAAACCAGGAGAGAACAGATTAAGTTCTGTCTAGGAGCTCAGGATGGCACTTGAACCAGACCTTGAAAATATGCACAGGATTTTTCAGGCAAAGAAGCCAAGTGAGAGCATTTCAAGCAGAGAGGTTTTTTGTTGTCATTGTTGTGCGCTGGGAATTGAACTCAGGGCCTCTTGTTTGCTAGGCAAGTGTTCTGCCTCTTGAGCCATGCCCGTAGGCCTTTTGCTTTTAAGTTTGTTTTTCATATGGGATCTTATACTAACTTTGCATGGGCTGGCCTCAAACTGAAATTCTCCTTACTCTGCCTCTCAAGTAGCTAGGATTACAGGTATGTACCACCAGGCCGGGCCCTCAAGCAGAAACATTTTGAACAAAGGCTCTGAAGCACAGAAGTCTATAATCTATGGATGGCAGGAGATATGACTGAAAGATTAAGAGGACCACGCAAACTATGTGAGGGGTTGGGCCTCATTTGAGAGCATTGGGAAGCCCCTGGGGGATTGTGGGCAGGAACTGGCCTACTTAGATGTACATTCGAGAAAGGCTGCTGTGGTCTGAAGACTGGGCAGCACTGGAGCAGGAGGAATGGGGAGATAAGAACAGAGGCAGGAGAACCAGCAAAGAGGGATGGAAATAATGAAGAAGACTGATAAAGCCCAAATTAGGCAACTGCATTACGAGGAAGACATTCTAAACTCTGGAAATTTCACCATGTGAAGTAAGGACTAGGAGTTTACTTGAGTGTTGCTTCAGGAAAGAAGGGGATGTGACAATGTCACCAACCTGGAAAGGGTTGTGCCACCACAGTGGCACAAATGATCCATCTTCAGCTATGCCTTCTTCCGGATACAAAGAAGTCAGAAATAGGGTCTGCCTTAACACCCTGATGACCAGAGGAGATTAAGGGAAAATGTTCTCAACTCACTTGAAGGTTGAAACTAAAAAGGACGTCCTTCATTTAGGGAGGGCCCTAAATGAAACAAGGGCCACTGTCATAGTTTTGGGTGGTAACACTGTACTATTTTAAAACTACTTTACAGCTGAAATTATCATCTGGAAGATATAGTATGGTAGAAATAGAAACAGTCAGTGATTTAAATATTAATGGAACCATAGGTGATTTTTATTTTGTTTCTATACTCTTTTATGTTTTCCAAATCTTATGTCCTGAACACACACTATTTTATGATAACAAAAAAACATATTAGCCTAATAAAATAAAACAGGCAAAAGACTTGAATAAACACAGAACACAATATCCAGGTATTCAATATATGAAGAAATGCACAACTGCATCAGACATCAGGAAAATGCTTTGTAAAGTCACAATACTACATACACAGCCAAGTGGTGAAATGAAAAAGATGGAAAATGTCAAGCACTGGCATGGACGTAGGACAAACAAAACCCTCACACATTGCTAGTAAGAAGTACAAATGCCTAGAATCATGTTGTAAAGCTTCTTGTTGGGCTATGTGATTTGTACTATGAACACCATGCATAGTATAAATGTAAACACTATGAACTAGCAACACCACTGCTAAGTAGACATCTGTGAGAAACACACACACGCACGCTAAGCAAAAGATACATGTTAGAGTGTTCGTGGTAGAACAATTTGCAATCTTACCAATATGGAAGCTATACCAATACACAGTAGTAGAATAGATAAATGATATACTAACACAATGCATCGTAATACAGCATTCTATAACTATATGTAATAGTACAAATGATTCTCAAAGACATACTTTTGAGTGAAAGGAGATAGATATTCATATGAAGAAAAGCCAATCATTACCTTGTGGGAAATATTGATAGAAGGCAACATGAGTTAGTCCTACTAATGTTTAGTTTCTTAGTATGTGTGCTGGTTTACCCAGGTGTGTTTCTGAGCACTATGATATGTTGTATACACATTATACTTCAATAAGAAGTTAAATTCATAAATGCTAGTCTAAAAATTAAAGTAGAGTAGAACTAAGGGATTGGAGGTGGTAGCAGTAATACTAAGGAGACTGTCTTTCCTAGTCTAGAGTTGGTGTCCAAAGGTGTTGGTAAGAGACAAAAATAGGTACTAGAAATAGTAACACATAAATAGAAAAATTCATCCACACCAACATTTCCACAACCATTAAGCCCCAAGGTCTGAAATAGAAGATAAGCTTCTTCTGATTGAACAAGTATCCAATATTAAGAATTAGAAGATGGTATTACTGCAGACCTTACAGAACTTAAAAGAATGTGAAGATATTATACACTTAATACCAATGCTTTGAAACTGTGTGTAAAATGACTATTTTCCTAAAAACACAACTGACCAAATTAGGCACCAGAAGAGATACTCTAAATAGTGCTACATCTAACATAGAAATCAAAGCTACAGATGAAAGTGTCCAGACATTCACAAAAACTTCAGGCCTCAATGCCTCCGGTTGTGAAATCTACCAGATTTTAGTTGAAATAGTAACAATTTTACAAAAACTTTTCCAGATACTTTAAAAGGAGGGAACTGCGCTCAATTCATTTAAAAAGTTAGGAAAAGTTGATAACAAAGAACAGTATGAGAAGAAAATTGTACAGATCAACTTCACCAACAATACCTAGATACAAAAGTCTCAAATATGATTTCCCTGAATGGAACTCAAGAATATATATAAAAGGCCATTAAGACTAAGAAGTTTTTTTTTTTTTACAAACTTTCAGGTTGGTTTAATATTATAAAACAATGTAATTTGTAGCATTATCAGAATAAAAAGATAACTAATATGATCCTCTCAACTGAAACAGGAAAAACAATGAATAAAACCTAACATCTACTCATGGAAAAAGCTCCAAGCAAAATAGAAGGGAATTGTTTAATAAGAAAAGGTAGCTGTAAAAAAATAGTAAAGATAATTCTTAATACAAAATATTGAAATCTCTCCCTTTGAAACCTTTGAAGAGGGAAAAAAGTCAAGGATGAGCTTTTGTTCAAAAATGTACTAGAATCAGGGCAATAGTAAAAAAAAGAATAAAAGAATAACAATTATAAAGAGACAACTTAAACTGTCAATATTTGCATATGATATTTTGTACATAGAAAACCCAAAACAACCTTCAGATAAGTAATCACAGTGTTTAACTTTATTTAGCAAGGTTGCTAGATACAAGGTCAATATACAAAAATTAAGTAGACATTTATATAATGTTAACAGAGTTAGAATATGAATTACTCTTTAGATTATGACAGCCCATTCATAATCAACATTAGCAAATATAAAATACTTAGGAATAATGTATAAAGCTGATTAGGTAATGCAGAGGCTATCCCTAAATTTAGCTATATATTCACTTCAATCTCAAGAACTTCCCCTCTATTTTCTTTTTGAAATTGAAAATATTATTCTAAAATTCATATAGATGTACAGAGGGTCAAGAAACTAAGACATTGTTGAAGAAGATGGAAAAGGAAGAAGGACATATAAATAGTTAAGACTGTGGCAGTAGAATGCAGATATTCAAATAGATCAAAGGAAAAGAAGTCAGTAAAAATAACGTTACATATAGAAAGGCACTGGTTTTTGGCATTAAGGAATAGTAGAAATAGGACCAGTTTTTCCATAAATGGTGTTGTAACACTCAGATATCTACATGGAAAAAATAAAACTTGACCTTTGCACTGTACAAAACTGACCTTTTTGCCTTTGTGGCATGAAGCATAAACAAAAACTAATTTTATGTGGTTTCCATGTCTTAAAACAAAAGGCTACTCCATAAAGGTTTACATGAGTATGACGTATTATTACTATGGACTTAGGGGAAAAAAAGAATTCTTTACAAGGACATGAAAGTACTGACCATGAAAGAGAAGACTGATAAATTGGACTACACTAAAATTAAGAACTTCTACTTATCAAAGAACATTAAGATGGGGAAATCAAATCAGAGAATTTATTTTCATTCCATGTAGAGTGACAAAGGACTCAATCCAAAAATTTTAAAAAGCTCCTACAAATCAATAAAAGACGATCCTATAGAAAAATGAGTTTGAAAGGTAGTTCAGAAAAGAAGATATTTCAGTGGCCAGTAAACTGAAAATGTTCAGCCTTATAGGTCATCAGGGAAATGACAGAAAACAAAAACCACAATGAAATGTTGTCACACACCCACCAAAATTACTAAAATTAACAAGACTGGCAATAATAAGTGTTGGCGAGGATGCGCACCATGTTCATAAAGCCCTCATGAATTGCTGGTGGAAGTGTACTTTGGTTCAATCACTTGAAAAATAGTGTGGTATTATTATGCAATGTACAAATATGCTATGATCAGTCAGTTTCAACCCCAAGTATACATCTAGAAGAAATATGTACATATATACATATGTACAAAGACGCTCATAGCAACACTATACATAATAGCCCCAAACTGGAAGCAATCTAAATTCTACCAACAGTGGAACAAATAAACGAATGTGGTATATTTTACAGAGAAACACTATACAGCATCAGAACTAAACTACAGTTACATTATTCTGGGTGATGCTCTTATGTGTAATAGTGATCAAAATAAATCAGATGCAAAATAATATATGAGTCCAATGTATAAAGTCCCAAACTAGACAAATCTAATCTATAACATCAAAAACCAAAATAAGAGAAATCTCTGGGTAGAAGTAGGCTTCAGGAAGGAGAGAGAAGGTAGTGACAAGGAGGGGACAAGAGGGACAGCTGGAAGGCTAGAAATGTTTTATTTCCCAGTCTGGGTAATGGTTCCACAGGTGTTTCTTTTATGATAATTTATGGAGCTATAAATAGTGTCATGTTTGCGCATATTTTTGTATGCATGTTATACATCAATAAAAATGTTTTTTAAAGAAAAATAAGGATAAATGTCCATAGTACATTAGAAATGGTTTGAGCCCTGTACTATCCAGGTAGATTGAGAAGGAAAGGTCAATGAGGCTTTGTGAAGGGAGATAAATTAACAAAAATAGGAGAGGAGTGCAAATAGCAAATTTGCAGAAAATGAAACTCCCTTTTTTTACAAAGTCAACATTCAACTTCCTTTTTTTTTTAAATCTTCATAAATCATGCAAAGCAGACTGTGTGCCTTGGCAGTTTCATACTAAAATTACTCCATGCACAGATTCTTGCGTCCTCCCCACCATGGGAGGGTAAACAAGCCCCGGCCAAGGAAAAATTGTAGAAGATCATGGGCGATTTCTTCTGTCTCCAGTTTCTCTCTGCGGCACTGATGCATTTTAACACTCACTAGGCTTATAGTCAGAACTTCAGCTGCAAGTACAGACTAAAGAACTGCGGTTTAATATCGCTGGTCCCGGGAATGGTTACTTGATATCTCTGAGCCTCATTTCCTCTTAGGCACAACAGGGAGAACACAAATGCCTGCCTTCCAGGGTTGTGAGCAGTAAGGAACGCAAAGAGCTCTCACTCTCTCTCTCTCTCTCTCCAAATCTCAAGGTGCTCTGTACCCCCCTCTGCTCCATCGCTCCCATCTCCTAGGCAACCCCCATTTCAGGTGTCAATATCACCCTGCTCTTTCAACCCTCCTCCCTCCATCATACTAGGAAAGAATCTGATATCAGTAATTTATATTCCAAGGACTGATTGATTATTCTCCAACTGGAGCTCAGCCAGGCGTTTGCATTTTATGCCTTTTATCCCTAATTGTGGCATGAAAGACTTTTTTCCCTTGTTAAAAGAATTTGAGACATCAGCAAGAAGGTGGAGAGCTTAGGGGAGGGAAGGGGGAGCTTGAAATCACATTAACCAGATTCTGCTGGCTCTGAAGGTGAATTTGATTTAGCCATTTTTTAAGTACCTTTTGTTTTGCTGGGGATGGCCTGTAGGCAGAAGGACACCCCCCACTAAATGGCCCCTAGAAGGGAGCAGGGAGAAGGCCAACAGCCATCTGAGGCTGTTGAAGTCCAAGCCAGGGAAAGGATAAAAGTGGATCCATCCACAATTATTTTGGAAACCCAAAGAAGCCTTCCAGACTCTAGGAGGTAAGTCACAGTCCTGCCTGCTGGCCTCCTCTGAGACCCCTTCCATTTTGACTTCAGTTCAGCCATCTCTTCCAGTTGTCATAACCTTGACCTAATCTCTGTACCTTTCCCCTGTGTCCCAACACACCCTGAGGTCTTTCAGATTCATTTTATTTTGCCTTTTTTTGTTTTAGCCGTGTTAGGGTTTGAACTCAAGACCTCATACTTGCTAGGCAGGAGCTTTACTGCTGGGACCTCACTTTACCCTCCAACCTCAGCCCTTTTTGCTTTAGTTATTTTTCAGATAGAGCCTAGAGTTTTTGCCCTGGTTGTCTTTGGACCACAATCCTCCTGCCTATGCCTCCTACATAGCTGGAATTACAGCTTATGAGCCACCAGGCCTTAGCTCCCAGCACGTGGTACTCTGGCATTTATTCCTAGCCCTCATTCATTAATTCTACACCTGGCCCCAACATTTAAAAAAAAATATGTTTTGTAACATTTCTTTTTAGTTAACAAAGATGTTACTGTCCTGAATATGTTTAAAGAAGAAGGAAAGTGAGAGCGATACAAGAAACAGAAGAGAAACAGGGAGGATGAATTGGTGCAAATTATTAATACATGACAGCAGAAAGAACAAATTGTCTGACTAGAAAATCCAACCAGGGCGGGAAGAGGGGAACTCCTAAGATCTTGTCTAGCTCAACAGAAAGTACCTGATGCTGTGACCTTGATAAATACGTTATGGGCTGAAACCAAGGGAAAGCAGTCTTTGAGATGTGATTCAGGCAGTTGCCCAGGGAGCCACTGGGCCCTGCATTGAGAGGTGGGAAGAACTGAGTTAACCAGTGACCCAACTAAAGGAAAGTAGGTGTGAAACAGTGGGGAGGAACTTGCTGAGTGTGTGGTTTCAGAAATGAGCCCAGCCCTGTACCTGATCCATCTGACTGGCTGGATCTGGAGAAATCACTTCGCTTTGTAAGTAGCTGGCCAGGCCTGAGGAGACCTGGAGGCGAGCAGAGGCCTGGAGCCTCTAGGTCAAAGGACGTGAGAGACAGAGCCTAGGAGTCGAGTGAAGCAGACAGAGAGCACCCTGTGTTGATGGAGAAGGTGGGTGTTTATTGTCCTGGGAGGGTCTGCTCATCCCAGAATTGCCCCTGGAAGTTTGCATTTTCTCTGCAATGCACATATTCTCCTTTCTCTTCTCCTTCCCTTCTCAACACAGATCTGACCTCCCAGGCCTGGCATTCTCTCAGGATGCAAGAATTAGAGGCTCTGTTCCCAAGTTATCCCGCTGGACAGACATGAGTTTCTTGTGCATTCACATTAAAAATCTGAAGATGAGGAAGGGAAAAAAGAGGAGAGAAAAAAAGTAGCTAAATTAGCAATGTTCACGCAGCATGATTTTGCCTAATCCAGGCCTGTGAGCTTGACAGGGCTCAGAATAAACACAAGCAGATGTGTCCATCACGCCAGCAGATATATTACCGCTAATCCTGGGCAAGGTGACAAAAACACATCATGCCTGGGCCTCATACTGTTTCAGCCTTAATCCGCCTCTAATTGCGCTGGGCATACGGCCTGTGCACCTCCGTCCTGCCATGCTCTTGGTTCCCACTCTGTGGGCCTGTGCAGAGTTAGGAACATCCTGGCATCTGGGCTTTGTGTGTGTCTGGAAGAAGAGGGGATGCAGCCATCATGGTAGGAACAGGATTCAGTCAAGGGTCAGGCAGGTCCTGGCAGTGGGCTGTCACCCCTGGCAGAGGAAGCAGTAGAGGAGAACATTTGGGTTCAGGCTAACACTAGAATCTGTAAAACTCAACACACACCTCCTTCTCCCAAAATAGCTTTCTTTTATTGACTACCTGCTTTGTGTCATGCACACTTTCTAGTGCTTTTTTTTAAAAAAAGTGTATGTAAGTAATGCATGCTAGCTATTAAAACTAAATTCTAACAGTACGGAAATTTATAATTACAAAGTAAAGATCTCCTTTCTGTACAAACCTCCCCCCAAATACCACTCCTCAGGGATAATCCTTTATTAAAAGAATCGTATCTATATGCACATACACAAAAATGTGACTTTAGCAATACATAAATAAGGTTATGTAATAGATGATACCGGTATATGTTGTATAGAGCTTTTTACTTGTTCATATATGTACATGTCTATGTGTGTATATACACAGAGTGCATTTATATGCACACATACATGTTATATTGGGATAATTAGCATTATATTATACATGCTGTTTCCAGCAACTTTTTCAGAATTTGGAGTAAAGCCAGCACAACGGCACACTGCTGTAATCCCAACACTTAGGGGTGACTAAGGCAACAGGGTTTGAATTGGAGGCCAGTCTGCAGTACATAGTGAGATCCTGTTTAAAAAAAAATTTTTTTATTGTTTTATTATTCATATGTGCATACAAGGCTTGGGTCATTTCTCCTCCGTGCCCCCACCCCTTCCCTTACCACCCACTCCGCCCCCTCCCTCTCCCCTCCACCCCCTCAATATCCAGCAGAAACTATTTTGCCCTTATCTCTAATTTTGTTGTAGAGACAGTATAAGCAATAATAGGAAGGACCAAGGGTTTTTGCTGGTTGAGACAAGGATAGCTATACAGGGCATTGACTCACATTGATTTCCTGTGCGTGGGTGTTACCTTCTAAGTTAATTCTTTTTGATTTCACCTTTTCTCTAGTTCCTGGTCCCCTTTTCCTATTGGCCTCAGTTGCTTTTAAGGTATCTGCTTTAGTTTCTCTGCGTTAAGGGCAACAAATGCTAGCTAATTTTTTAGGTGTCTTACCTATCCTCATACTTTCCTTGTATGCTTTCGCTTTATCGTGTGATCAAAGTCCAATCCCCTTGTTGTGTTTGCCCTTGATCTAATGTCCGCATATGAGGGAGAACATACGATTTTTGGTCTTTTGGGCCAGGCTAACCTCACTCAGAATGATGTTCTCCAATTCCATCCATTTACCAGCAAATGATAACATTTTGTTCTTCTTCATGGCTGCATAAAATTCCATTGTGTATAGATACCACATTTTCTTAATCCATTCGTCAGTGGTGGGGCATCTTGGCTGTTTCCATAACTTGGCTATTGTGAATAGTGCCGCAATAAACATGGGTGTGCAGGTGCCTCTGGAGTAACCTGTGTCACAGTCTTTTGGGTATATCCCCAAGAGTGGTATTGCTGGATCAAATGGTAGATCAATGTCTAGCTTTTTAAGTAGCCTCCAAATTCTTTATTGGGGCTAATGCTACAACTCTAGGGGCAGCGCAGGAGAGTGTCTCCCCGGTGATAAACATACGTTTATACATGTGTGTGTGTATATAAATATATAAGATATACATAGGTATGTGTGTATATCAATATAGCAGCCTGACTATATAGCCAGAAAGGGCCATTGTAATTTGCACCAATTGCAACATAGCTTCCAGTTTCAGGAAACAACTATTTAAAATCTTACCAACACATATTATTTTTGCTTAGTTTTAAGTGTCACATTAACTAGAATCAAAAGTATATAGTCTTATTGTGCCTGAATTCTATAACTCAACATACGACTTACTTTAACTTACTCTGTCTATAATACTTATCCATGGTGTGTGTATCAGTAGTTAGGTTTTTTGTAGCCAGGTAATATTCTGTTGTGTGAACGTACAGTCACTTGATGGGAATACATTGTAACAGCTGCATGATTAGCTGCTATCATATAATGTATTTCCACAAATCTAGAAGGTGTATCCTACCACACACCTAGGCTATGTGTCAAGTCTGCAGTCTGCTTTGACAGAAATGTCATTATGGAGCATGTAAACTATGGAACATTTGACTGTTGGGTATTTGTCCAAGAGACAAAGGAATTTTATTTGGATTTTTGAAACCCCTCTACAGTTCCCATCTCAGCTGTGACCCAATCCAATTACTAATTCTCTTGAACAGCCCAAATCTCTGTTGTGTCTGTTCTCCCTGGATAGATTTCCATTCTCTGCTTGGGTTCCTACACTTACTTTAGTTTAAGCAATGTCTTCCGGAAGAAAGTGAGAATAGGTATGGGGCTCACCTTGTGTGTATTCCTTCTTCCTGGATTGTATTTACATTCTGGTTCTCCACTGCCTACAAACAAAAGATTTTATGTTTTTGCCTAATTTTTATGGCAGAGAGAAAGCTACTTCATCATGATTGGAACTAGGTGTGAATTTTTTCTACTCACATTTAAGGAGTAAACAGAACTTATCACAGAAGAAACAGAGATAATTAAGAGAATGGAAAAATGAATAGGTAAAATGAGGCCAGGCATGGTGGTATATATCTGTAACACCAGCCCTCAGGAGGCAGAGGCTGGAGGATCACAAGTTCAAGGCCAGCCTAGCCTGCGTAGTAAGACCCTGTCTCAACAAATAAAAAAATTTAAAAAAAAAAAGAGGAAGGATGAGAAGGAAGCAGGGGAGGAGAGGCAAACTTGGAAATATAAACATAATTGACAGTACATGTCTTTTGTTTTAGCTTTGTAAACTACTCTTCCATTATCTTTGATTATCTCTCCTCCTTTCGCAAACTCTTTTATTCAAACACTAGATTTTATTCACCACATCTCAAACGTTTCTATGAGAGTTCCCATCTTTTACTTTTTGCTCTTCTAGATTATACTTTTCTTGATTTTTTATTCAATAACCCAACTTTGTCTCCAGTCTTGTCCTTTTTATTATTCATTGATTCATAGATCTTTAAAAAGTTAATAGCAATAATGTAAATTTCTGGGTACTCTGTGTGTTTTTATTGCATCTTTTTATGTTTGCAGTGATCTCTCAAATGTGTTTAAAGTTCTATTTTGCTCCCTTTTTCATCTCTGTTTCATTTGTGGTCAGTTCTGCTTGTTTACTTCACACCCCCCCTCACCGGGTTTTACTCAGGTACCAAGTGATTTGTCAATTCATGTTAATGAATGGAGAACTCTGCCTATTAGTTTAGTAAGCTAGAATGGGTTTCATAAGCCCAACTTTCATACCTGAAATTGGAGGCACTAGAAAATCATTCAATTAGATGTTCACCAACAGAGTTTCTTACAGAGTATGTGATAAAGAACAAGAAAGTAGGCATGCTGGATATAGTGGAACTTTCCAGAAGAAGGGGGTCTCTACTCTGGAGATAGAGTCCTTAGGGGAGAGGGCTCTCTCTCTTAAATGAAGCTACCTTTCTTTCTACTCATGATTTGCTCTGTTTTATATTCAAGTTCAAATATGCTGACCAGGAAGCAAAAGTCCAAAGTTTGAGTCCACAGTTGTTCATATCATCTCCTCACAAGTAAATTTTCTGTGCTCCCCTGAATTTACTCCTGAGGACAACAGGACCAGAGCTGGGAGCAGCCATGGGTGTTAGGCAAGAACTGTCCAAAGCAATGGTAGAAAAAAAACAAAGCATGCAGAGTCTTCTCAATTATTTTCCTATTTTATCTGTTCACAACCTCACTTGACTTTCCATCATGATGTTCTTTTTATAGTGTTTCATGGAGTAATAGAAAGAGAGTGCAAAAAGGATAAGCAGTCAGCCTACTTTGACCTTTTGGACAACCCAAAGTTTCTTAAGAGACAGTTGCTGACTGTAATGCATCAGATTTTATCTAAAAGCCATAGGCTGAGTTCAGTGGTTTTGGCATTTGGCTGGGGCTACTGTGATTGTGGGTAACCAATACCACAAGAGGGTGTGAGAAATAGCTCCAAGCTTAGAATAGTCTAGGGTGTGTCTTTGCAAGGTCATTGGAAAAATAGCTTCACCAAATGAACAGAGCCTAGAACTTGCATCTAGCCTATTGTGTGTCAGGGACAGGTCAGAGGACATTGGTTAGTTTACCTCTCCTTTGGAAGTCAGTGCAATGGAAATGCAGGAGATGCAGACCCATGGGGAAACTGAGCAGTATCTATTTCCTGCTTCCTTGTCTATTGGGACACAAATTAGGCTATAGGGTCACAATTTCTTTATATCTTTTTAAGGCAACTATTTTGTGAGATTCCCTCATTGTATTTAGTCTCATGGTGAAGCTGGGCTTCACCTCCCTCCCACTAAGGAAGCCAAAAATGCCCACTCCTCCCTTTCCCTGTGCCTTGGCAGACACAGCACAGGGAGGTGTTGAGGCTCAGCAAATAAGAGGCTCCTGCTTTGAACCTTGACATTTGAATGAGTGGCAGCATGGTGGTGTAGTGGTAAAGATTCCATCATAAAGTCAGAAGTGATGGTAGCAGTCGTGATGAGAACAATGTCCCGGTCAGTTTGTTTCCCCTATAGAAAGCATAACCTGGCTATTAGAGTCACCACAGGTTCTATTAGTCACCCAAGACTGCTATACTAGTCTGCTTCTGCCAATTCTGACAGCTTTCTGATAAAACACCATTTTGTTAGGAATCAGAAATAGATTCTGCTACTTGCAAACAAAAGCATGCCAACTGATTGGTATTCACTTTCAAATTGAGAGGCAGCATAGCACAGTGGTTAAAACACAGACTCAGGAGCCAAACAGCCTGGATTTGAATCTCCAGCTTTGCCAATTACAGCAATATGAACTCACTTATATATGGGTCCATTCTCATTCTTAAGTGTGGGTTATTACAACACCATTTTCATTGGGTTATTTTAATTCTTAAAGAGTAGGTATATAAAAACCCCTCAGAACAGTGTATGAAATACAGTAAGCACATTGTAATGAACAGATCTCTAGTAAAATATGGGAAACCTGAGATTGGCTATTTGGCCTAGATAAGGCAGAATGCAATGAACATTACATTACTACTCCAGGATAGAATTCTAGTTTATGGTGCACAGTAACAAATTGGTTAGTCAAATTATTACCTTTGGTCATCTGGAATAAAGTGCCCATTTAGGGAAAACTTGGAGACTGTTGTTGCTTACAGGGTAAAGGAGCTCCTTGTCTTCACTTTGAATAATTTTTAAAAGAAAATGATACACTTAAATGTCCAATTCTTAGATTTTCTATGAATAGTATGAAAGAATCTGTTTTTGGTACACATCTTTAGGATTAAAATAACTGAAAACCAATTTACCAGGGATTTTTTTTCCCTACAGATTGCCAAATTGTGACATCTGTTGAAATAATCAACTTATGATGTCTTTTCAGTTGGACTCTTACTTAGGAAGGAAGAGAACATTGAGACATTGGCTTAGGTGCATATGCTAGGGGTTGGAGCCAGTTTGGTTTCTGGATTTCCTGTCCTTTGCTAACCTTCCTGAGCTCTTGGAAGCAACCTGAGGGAATCACCATAAAAGAACAAGCCAGTTTCTCATTCGATCCACCTTCCTCTATCTCTATTCCAAACTCCCCCCACCACCTTTCTTTTTTTCACTAAACCAGTAATTGAATTAGATCCCATTTTACTCCAAGGAGAAAACAATAAATCAAATCAAGGAAGAGAGGATTTTATTCCCAAAGAATTTCAGGGCTTGTTAATGTGCAAAAGTTCTTGGAATGTGTGTGAGAATTAGAGGAAGAAATGTAACTTTAAATTGGACTGAATTTATCAATATGGATAAACTTTCCAGAAACCCCAGTTTTTCTGTGCTTGCTGGAATGGGCTATAATAGTTTGTATAACTAGTTAATGTATGTGTGCAGTCAGTGCTGACCCTTGCTAAATAAAACTATATCAGAAATATTTTAATATAATGTAGAGAGAAATTTTCATTTTAGAAGATCACATAAACTTACTCATTCTTGAAGTCCCTGGGGAGGGCACAGAAATATCGACAGATATTGGTAAAGGGAGTAGAAGCATGTTTGAGAGACACTCTGGTGGCTACTCTGTATCATCCGGGCTTGTAGCTGGAAGGTGCTGCAATTAAAAATGGGCTCCCTGACTTAATATTATGAAAGGATTCTGGGATGGAAAAAGACCAAGCAGAGAAATTTAGCAGAAGCAGAACGAGCTTAACTAACATAAGTGTGATCGTGGCAGATAGAACCCAGGAAATCACTGGTGGTGGTTGATTGCTCATAGGGTCCTTTGACTGTAAGATGGGTTTCCCACTAAATTAATCAGGATTGACTGGCATATGTAGTTCTAGTAAATGATCCCCAAGTCTCAGTGGCTTAGCACTTAAAAGTTTAGTTCTCATTTACACAAAGTCTAAGTGTCTATCTAGGGCTATTGATCACGCAGTAACTTAGCGACCTAAGTTTTGTGATCTGAATCACTGTTGCCATGGTAGGGGAAGAGACCACATAGGAACTCATTCCTGCTCTTCTGTGCTTCAATCCAGAAGTGACACATTATTTCCTCCAATAGCCCATTGAGCAGAGTTTGTCACAAGGCACCATTTAACTATAAGGGGCTAGGGAACTGGATGGGTCATGTGGAATATTTGTGAATATTGCTTTTCCCACCAAACCTATTGAGACCCCACTTGATTTATACAACTGAATAAGCAAAGCCTGACTTCAATTGCCACTGTTGCAGTGGTCATGGCTCCTCACCCAATTTTGAGACCCAAGTTGAAAGACACAGAAACCTTTGAATGACAGAAAGATGGGTACGCTTGAGGAAAGATCTTCATAAATACCCACGTAACAGACTTGGAATCTAAGGTGATTTTGGTATTTACCCTCAGAATGGTAAATGTCTAAATCTTTTATGTATGTTGGACATCAGTTCTAAAGTGATACTTGTGCTGGGGTACCCAGAACACTGCAGTTATCTAATTGTCAGATGAAGGTTTATGCTAATAGGTGACAAATGGAGTATCGACCTAAGTTATTTAATGGTGGTAGACCAATGAAACTCCCACTCATGTCTTTCATGTGTGTGTATGTGTGGTCCTGGGATTTGAACTCAGGGCCTCAAGCTTGTTAAGCAGGTACTCTACCTTTTGAGCCACTCCACCAGCCCACCAACTCATGTCTTAATTAATATAATAAATATACCTAGGAAATTCTTCAATGGAAGGAGGGATATCATGGTAGGAAAGGACAAGAGGAAACTTTCTGATTCCTACTGAAGTAATAAATCAAAATAGAAAAAGCAGCCTATAAGAATCATGGAAAATGGTGTCACCATCGTTTTTCCAAATGCCTGGAAAAATGCTGGGGTTAGGATTTCAGTTCAGTCCTGTTTTGTTGTTTGGTTTGGCCACTGCCACAGGGAGATGAGCCTTGGAAAATGGCAATGTATTGTTGTGTGTTTAATAATGTATGACTATCTGCAGGTGCCTTTTGTCTATAGTCTCCTTATTAGAACAAATCAGTACAGCCCTTGATATTGAATGTGGAGTTATCAATCTGACAAATTCTTTTTCCCCTCTCAATTTCCAACAAATGGAGTATACCAGAAGTAATTTTCTTTCACTCAATGAGCCAAGTATACACTTTTATAGATTTCTCAGAAATATCCTAACTCTCCTTTGACCAGTATAATTGTCTTCTACTTTAGCTGGAAAGAATGATGACCTGAGTTATGGACCTAAGTGGTTGGTTTAGCCAAATGGTTAGGGAGTTCAAAGGAACAAAATTTGAAGGTCAGTATGATAATATTGTATCCTCTATGGATAATCATGGAAAATTTCCTACTGCAGAAAATTGGGTGGCCATGAGTCAGCCTTCTTCTCCAGCCATTGCAGTGCTCACTTGTGGTAGACAGAATTAACAGCTCTCCGGAGATATCTATGCCTTAATTCCCAAGCCTGTAAATATTAGGTTACTTGCCAAAGGAACTTTGCAGATGCCATAAAACTTATGGATCTTGAGATGGGAAGATTATCTTGTACTATTCTGGTGGATCCAATCTCATCACATGAGTCCTTAAAAGTAGGGAAACTTTCCTGGCAAAAGAGGCAAAGTGATGCAAACTAGAGCCAAGACAGATTCCAAGTGTGGAAGGAACTCAACATACAATTGCTGGCTTTGAAGATAAACAGGGGGAACTATGAGCTCAGGAATGCAGGGGACTCTAAATACTGAGAACAACTCTCACTTAACAACCAGCAAAGAAGTGAAGACCTCAGTCCAACAATCTTCAAGAAGCTGAATCTATTGAGAGGAAGAAAATATTGTCCTTGGATCCTCTGAGGGGAAAAAGCAGCCCTGTCAACACTTTGATTTTAGCTAGATGAGACCCATATCAGATTTCTGTGAGGTACTAAATTTGTTTTATTTTAAGACACCAAAGTTTTGGCAATTTCTTTATGGTAGCAATAAAAAACTACAACATTAATGGGCTGGATGTATGACTCAAGTGATAGAGTACCTGCCTTATAAGTACGAGCCCTGAGTTCAAACCCCTGTATTGCCCTCTCCCCGCAAAAAGAAAAGAAAACTACAACATTGCTTAGTGGTCTCATGAACACAACTAAGTTTGTGCTGGTATTCTACTCTTCAGAATGCAGTCTATGTTCTGAATAAGTGAACAACAGGCAGTGCTATTTTACAAATGCAGCACCAAAGCCCTCTAACCAAGAGCTGACAGAATGGAGGTTAAGAATAAGGATTTTTCCTCATCAATTTGTAGAAACAACAGCTAACACTCTGAGCCCCTGTTACAGTATCACATTCTAAGATGAGCAGCCAGCTCCCTGGTGGCAAGGTTCATTACACCAAAGGACAATGATTTGCCCTTTAGCAGACAAAAATATTCTACACTAGAATTTTCTTTGTTTTCTAACCTAATTTTGTCATATATCACCTGTTGTCTAAATCAAGAGTTTTATACATCATTACAACAGCCCACACAATATTATTTCTTATTAAATAATTAACTTTGCAGAAAATAATTAAGACAATGGGATTCATTGTATCATGTGCCCATCATCTAGAAATAAGTGACCTTATACAATAAGGATATGGACCTTTATAAAAACTCAGGGCAGTTGTTGGATAATCTTGTGAGATTACTATATTATCCTACATTGTGTAGAGTAAATTATATGCTTTGAATAAGCAAAAAACCTGTGATGCTATTTCTCCTACTAACTGAATCCCCAGATTCAATAATGAAGATGCAAAGTGATGGAGGGCACATGGGGGTGTGGCAAGGAGTTGTGCGAGGCTCACAGCTGGATCCAGTGATTGGGTTCTTGATTGTTTGTTTGTTTCCTGTCCTAACTGTGCTCTGCTTATTTAACACTTGGTGATAATACCTAATATTCAGCAGGCACATATGCGCTGGGTGCTGTTCTGTATTACTTACCTGTAATAATCTGGTCACCGTAATTGTAAATAAATTGAAGAACTGTATAGCCCACATTTTGCAGATTAGGAAGTTGAGTTCAGAGATCTGGTGAATGGTGGAGCTGGACTTTGAACTTTAAGTCCAGGGTCCTATGTGCCCTAACCATTATACTCCATTGCCTCTCAGTGAATGTGACACAAAACCTATTCCACTGAACTGCAAGTTGTAAGTGTCTCCTGGGTGTTTGGGTTTTCTCAAACATCTCTCTTCCTGTATAACATGCAAAAAAAAAAAAGATTTTGTAGTACATTAGATGAGACATGGAGTTACTGCTGCAAAGGAGAGTGGGGAAGAGAAAGGAATAAATTAAGGGGCTCCCTGACCTACCTCCTTGTGGTGTCATTCACAGTTCATAGACTTCTCAGCAGGATTATTTTCAGCTCAGTTCCCTAGGCACGAAGGGTTGGGTGTGCACCCTCTCCACCAGAAAAGAATCCCAACCAGTTAAAGTGCTACCTAAAAGTAAAAGGAAGCAGAAATGGGTAACAGAGAAAGGAAGCCAGAAAAATTAACCACAGTGTCATAACCAGCTGTAGGAAGAAAATGGATATGGCCTCTCTGTGTGCTTCTTCCCTTGTAGGATCATAAATTTCTCTTTGTTTTTCTTTTCATTTTGTCATGATTTTATATAATGTGCTTTGGTGGTGTTGATACCATATTTACAGAAGAGTGTGTGGGTGTGGGCCATCCAAAAAGATGGACTACAGTAGAAATTTTCCTTTTCCCCATTTCTTTCCAATGTCTAAGTCCTCTTTCTATTATGGGAAAAATCACCTATTATATATTATTACTGCCAACACTGTTGACACTGAATACTAGCAGGCAAATCACAGGAACAATCCTGAGCTTGGCCAGGGTGCTCCCAATCATCCCTCACCTTAGACCATAAGTCTTGAATGTGTGATGCAAAGGTGTAGGATAGATGAGGGGCGGGACGGATTCATTTACATCATTGACAATGTGTTCTTTTAGAAGACATTATTCATTTACATCATTGGTGACAGCATCCAGAAACTGTCTTTAACAATGCAAACTGAAGGCCCTAATATTTTTTCAAAGAACTAGGGTGGCATGACATCTGCTTTTCCCAGGAAAAGGGCAGTGGGTGGTGAGGGGCTGTGTTTTGCCCAACTTAGGAATCTTTGGGAGGGGAAAGACAAAAGCCAAGGATGCCAACTTATTGAGGGTGCTGACTGGCCATTGGAGAGGAACCTCCCTAACATCAAGATTTTACCAAAATCCTTTTTTCTAACAAGACTAGGGATAAATTCAAAGTCATAAGTGATTTTCTGTGTATTCATATGATTTCTTTACATAAAATGATGACAAAAATTAAAAGGTTTTGGCTGGAGGCATAGCTCAAGTGGTTGAGCACCTGCCTGGCAAGTGTGAGGCCTTGAGCTCAAACCCCAGCACCATTAAGAAAAAAAAAAAAGATTTTTATTTTACCCTTAATTTCCACAGTTAAAAAATTGACTTAGCAACTAGTACATCAGAACCAAAGAATCATGGGAAACACTTGCAATAAATGTAGAAATCCTGGTATCCAAGCTTTTTTTTTTTTCTCTTGGAACTGGGGTTTGAACACAGGGCCTCATGCTTGCTAAGCAGGTGCTCTTACCACTTGAGCCACTCCACCAGCTGGTGTCCTAATTACATCCAAATATGTAGTCACAAACCACAAACAGGTAGGAGTCATACTGGAGGAAAACAGGGTAAACTAATTGGCTATAAGGATCCTGAAAATGTAAGCACCATGAAATGCCACTGAGCAACCAGTGGAATATGGAGGCCCTTCCTGAAAACAGGAACCCAAAATCAGAAGGGCTCATTTTGGCCGAGTGCAAAGTGTCAGTGGCACACTAATGGCAGAAGGCTCTGAGTCAGTTCTGGACCCTAAAGCCCCTTGTAAGTAACCAACTGATCCTCATTTCTAAGGAAAAAAAGAATTACATGGAAGAGAAACATCCAAAATTTGGCAGAACAGAGACAAGAGGAGCTGCAGAGAAAACACTCTCAGAAAACCAAAGCTTTTTAAAAACCCTCTGTAAAAGAAGAGAGAAGGAAAGTCTAGTGCTCTGAAAAGCGATCTTGCCTCCCTGCTAAGTCCTGTGTCACATATGCACGGCTCACAAGTCCATCCATACTCTGCTTGCACAGCAGACAGCCCAGAAGCCATGGTAAGGAATTAGAGCTTCATGCTGCAAGAAAATAAGAAGCATTGAATGGTTTTAAACAGGAAGATGGCAGGAGTGGATTTACAACATTGAAATCCATCAAGTTGTGATGGAGATGAAAAATGTGGTAGGCAGGTGCCCACGTCCATTGCGTGCCTTTCCTGGAGTGCCTTTCTTTACTGTCCATGCTGGGAAAGATAAAACCTAGATCTCTCAGGCTCTTTCAGCTGGGTTTCCAGATTCATTTTTGTATGTATTTTATTGGCATATAATAATTGTAATTGTGATATTTATAAATGAGCTTAGAATATATGCAATACATATGTAACATGTATGTAAGACACACATAATATGTCTACATTAGATTTATCCCCTCCCTTCGCCCTCATTCCCCTCCCCCTTCTTAGAACAATTTCAACAGGTTTCATTCTTCTATTTTCATATGTGAATATAAAATACGCCCATCATATTCATCCTCATTTACCCTTTGCTTATGCCCACTCCCTCCCACTGGTACCCACTCTGGAAAAGACCTATTTTATCCTCCCGTCCTTCATTTTTTTAAGTGCATATTGATGGTCCAAGGAGGTTTCACCTTGGTAATTCAGGCCTGTATATATCTATTGTGCTTTAATCAAATTACTCCCCCCCCCAATTACTTACTCTGGATTTTGAGATTTAGGTTAAGGCAAGCAGGTCCACTTGTGCAAGATTTGGAAGGCAGAGGTGGAGCTACCTTTCAGACAGCTGCTGTTTTAAGCTGGCAGCCATGAGCTGAGCAGGGGAGCAGAGAACTCCAGATCCACTCATAGCCTCTTGACTGCCAGGCACAGGACACCTCTTTTTTTTTTTTTTTTTTTTCTCAACTGTGACCTAGCAGGAATGAGGTGATTCTTTAGATACAGTGTTGGCATATAGTGTTGGGAGTGTCCTGATCCCTGGACTTTGCCTAAAAACAAGTGTCCTGGATTTTTTTTCCTGATTCCTTGCCTTTCTGATTGAGCATAAGGAACACTAATTCTCCCAGGAATTAGTTCTGTGGTACTTTGTGAGTCTTTCTAGAAGCCCAGCCTAAAGCATGCTCCTTGAGATTTTCCAGTACTACCCAAAAGATGTCCTGGTTTTTGTTATCTGAAACTAACTCAAGATTTCTAGAAAGTCAGGAATTGAAGAGTCTGGGAGAAGGGGTCAGAGTAATCAGGGAAGACTCCATATTCTACAAGGATTTATACCATCTTTTTCTTATTTTTGGCAGTGCTAGGGTTTACACTCAGGTCCTTGCAATTGCTAGGCAAGCACTCTCCCACTTGCGCTGACACCCACTCCTTTTCTGCCTTAATTATTTTTCAGATAGGGTCTCACATTTTTGCCTGGGGCTGGCTAGAAGCAAGCCTCCTACATCTGCCTCCCATTTACCCGGATAACAGATGTGAACCACCACTTTCAGCTTGCATTTTGTGATGGGTGTTTTTGCCCAGGCAGGCCTCAAATCGTGATCCTTCCATTTCCACCTCCCACCTAGTTGGGATTACAGACATGAGCCACCACACCTGACTTGGAAATTTTCAGTGGTTGCTGGGTATCCCAAGAAAGCTAATTCTTTTTGCTTCTATGGAAGAGTTAGACAATAGAAGGCTCCCAAGCCACCCCCTATCACCCTCCTCAGTGGCAGACAGCTCCCACCAAACATGACTCAGTCATGAAATCAGATTCAGTCTCAGAATACTTGACACAGCTCTGAGCAGTCATTTACAATCAATAAGACTTGGCACAAGAACTAAAATCCACTGGTTGCATCCAGTATAATGAATGCTGTTCTAGCAAATCCTACCAATTACAATAAAATATTAATGTACTTTATTTATTTATTCACATATTTTATTGTAAACACAATTAACAATCTCATTCTTCTCAGACACAACAATAATGTTTTCAGCAATTGAACTCTTCAGAGAGAAACATATACTTGTTCGTGACAAATACAGGTTTCAGAAGCCATAAGCAGGTTGTGTCAATAGTCTATCTCAGTGATGGACTCTGAAGCGCCTGTAATTCTTATAAAACATTTCCACATGTTGTATTAAGTTCAAAGTAAGTGACATGTGCTTAACATTCCATGTTGTAGAAATTCTAAGATTAATTTCAGAGATCAAATAAACAGAGATGCATGTAATTCTTATAAACATTCATTTTGTTCTCATCACCTGTCACTGTCAACATTAATAAATGAACTAACTAGAGGCTTGCAAGATCATTGGCTGGAGTGATCCCATGAAAACCAGCCCCACTCAAAGTTGAGAAAACCATAATTCACCATGTCGATATAACCACCTTGTCATGTTAGCCTAGGCTTCAGTTTGGGAGATGATAGGTGATAAACTACTTTTAATGGTCTTTAGAGTCAGACTGACTTGATTCTGGGTGTGAGGGCTCATAGGTCATGTGAAGGGTTATGGAGTGCAGAAGTGGACCTTCTAAATTTCTTTAGTAAAAGAGTATTCACTGCAGATACTGAAGCATGCAGAGAATTCCCAGGGAGTAAAAGCACAGTGATATTTCCCCTCAAAATATCCCAGAAAGAATTGAATACAGGGGTTGGAGCTCAGCAGAGTGTTAATACATGGGTCTGAGTATCTTCTCTGGAAGTTTAGTGTGAAACTATGTGACCAAACTCTCTAAAGGAAACAGTGTATACAGAGAAAGGAGCTTTGGGGGATCAGTGACTGTCACCTCCTCTCCATCTCCACCTCCATGATTCTAGATCAGGTCAACCTCATCTCTCCAGTGGCTTCCTACTTGTCCCTTCTTGCCCCGCTGCAAAGTATTTTCAACACAGAAGCCAGAAGGTAGACCATTCCTCTCAAGGGTCTCAGACAGTTTCTGTGTCATTTGTTGCAATATTTTGCAAACTAAGTGTGCATCAGAGACACCTAGAAAGCCTGGTAAAATACAGCTTGCTGGCCCCACTTATTGAGGGTTTTTTTTTTTTTTTGGTGGTACCAGGGGTTTGAACTCAGGACTTTGTGATTTGCAAGGCAGGTGGTCTACAGCTTGAGCCAGGCCTCCAGCCATTAACTGAGTTTCTAATTCAGAGGTTACGGGTCAAGGCTTAGCAACTAGCATTTCTAATACTCTCCCAGAGAATGCTGATGCTCGTAGCTGGACACCACACTTGGAGACCACTGATGCAGAATAAAAGTTTACAATGGTCCACAAGTCTTGTACCATACACACTCTTGTCTTATTAGCACTCTGACCACATTTCCTATTACTCCTTCCTTCACTCTGTCACATTGGCCCCTTGCCTGTCCTTGAATTCCATGTGGTCTTTCTCTGCTCCCCCTCCTTCTGAGCTCTCACCCAGATAGTCTCATGGCACCTCTTCACCTACTTCAATCCTTTGCTCAGAAGACTTCTCCATGAAAATTCCCTAACCATCCTATTTACAGTTGTATTCTTGGTCGACCCTCACCATCCTTACTCTCCTTCCTGGATTAAATTTTTCCCATAACACTCGTAGTCACTATACTACAAACTATATGTTACTTACACATTTCGGGGGGTGCTGTCCGGGGGCTTGTTTCAGGCCCTTGTGCTTGCTAGGCAGACACTCTACTACTTGAGTCATATCCCCAGCCTGAACTTACACATTTTGAAATATGTTTACTACTTTATCCCACACCTCAAAGACTTAGTGGCTCCTAATAGGTGCTTAAGGAAATATTTATTTTAAAAGTGTACAAATAAATCCGAGTAGGATTAATTTTAGTTACATTTAAATGCCATAAAAGCCAAGTGAGAAAAGAATTTCAAAATGAGAGTTCAGGACAAACAATAACGAGTGCTACAGGGGCTTTGAATAGGATTTAAAACTGAGGAAATGCCATTTATATTTAAGGGTTTTATGTATCTTGGGTATTTTTTTTTACCTTGAGGTCATAAGCGTGTTGTATTTTATTGTCCACAAGTAATATTTTTAAAATATCTTTATTTTTAAATAATTATAGGATCACAAGATGATGCTTTAAACTGTACAGGGAGGTCCCCTGTGTTCTGCATTCAGCCTTTCCCACTCATAGGCATAGCTATATAGTACAATAATACCACATCAGGAAGTTGATATTGGAACAATCCATTGAGCACATTCAGATTTCACCAGTTATCCATGCAGTCATGTGCATACATTTGAACTTTATGGAGGCACCACCTTGACCAATATGCTTCACTGTGCCATTATCAAAGACTTCCTCATGCTGCTCTTTAAAACCACCTCCATTTCCTTCAGTCCTTATCTCTGGGCAACAATAATTTGTTCTCCATTTTCACAATTAATACCATTTCATGAGCACTACATAAATGAAGCCGTGTCACATGTATCTTTTTGACAATGACTTTTTTTTTTAGCTCAGCAGAATTTCCTTAAGTTTCACCCAAGTTGAATCATCAATAATTCCCTCCTTTTTATTACTGAGTACTGCTATGATCTGAATATACCATAGTTTATTTAATCTTCATCCTACTGAAGGACATTTGGGTACTTTCTAGTTTTATTTTTACAAATAAAACTGCTATGAATATTCTTCTTCAGTGTGAAAATGTGTTTTCATTCCTCTGGGATAAACGCCTATGTACGTAGGGCATCTGGGTCAATTGGTGAGTCCATTTTTCCATTTAAACCAAATGCCAAGTTATTGTCCACAGTGGGTGTACCATTTTACATTCCCACCAGCAATGTATAAATGACTCAGTTTCTCCACATTCTCACCAGCATTTGGTGTTATCACTGTTTTTTTTAATTTTGCTGTTCTGATTGCTGTGGTGGTATTATATCATTGTAGTTCTCTCTTGCATTTCTCTGATGGCTAAGAGCACTGAATACCACACACTTATCATCTGTATGTCCTCTGAAGTGAGTATCTGTGTGTTTTTTGCCATTTTCTAATTGCAGTTTGTTGTTGTTGTGCTGGGTCGGAGTTCATTGTAACGTTTACAAAATTTCTTACAATATATCAAATATATCATACTTGAATTCACCATAATTGTGTTTTTTTAATGTGGAATTTTGGAATTATAAGGCCTTTGTTAAGTGTGTGGCTTGTAAGTATTTTCTTCTTGCCTGTATTTGCCCTTTTGTCTACCTAGTAGGATTGTAGAGCAAAAGTTTTTTAAATTTTGATAATTTCCAATTATTTTTTTCCTTTTATGGGTCATGCTTTTGGTGTCAGGTCTAAGGTCACTTTGTAAGTCTGTCAACTGAAAAGGTATTTTCTTATGCTTTTGTCCTAAAATTTGGTCCATAATCCATTTTGAGTTAAAATTTGTGTGTAAGAGGGTAGTTTAGATAGAGTCCCAGTTTATGCCTGTACTATAGCTCCATTTATTGACAATACTTTTCCTTCTCCATGAAAATTTGTTTGGCACCTTTGGGTATAATTTGTGTGGATCTGTTTCTGGGTTCTCTGCTCTGTGGCACAGGTCTTTGAGTCTCTCCCTCCACACTTTCTTAAACACACTGGCTGTATAGCCTTGCCTATGTGTTAAGTGGATAGCTGCCTACCATCAAAAGAGTTGAGGTCTCCTAGTTTATTCTATTTTCTTCTTCAAAATTGTTTTGACTATTGTAGCGCCTTCCTCTACAATATTTTCATAAATATTTTTAGATAAACTTTAAAAGTCTTGCTGAAATTTTGACAGGAATCATATTAAACTTGTGCATCAGTTTAGGAAAATCGCATCATGAATCATTTGATTCATGAACATGGTATGTCTCTTAAAGTACTTACACCTTTAATTTTTCATCAACATTTTATAATTTCTATCATTCAGATTCTGTGCACATTTTAGAGTTAAACCTAAGTGTTTTGTTTTGCTTTGGAGCAATTATAAATGATTTTGAATTTTTATATTTTGAGTTCCACTGGTTCATTGTCAGTATGAGAAATGCAATGATTTCTGCTGATCTTACACCATATGACCTTAGTAGATGTGCTTATTAGTTTTAGGATTTTTTATGAGGCTTTTAATGTTATTGCTAGTCCCTTGGAATTTTTACACATAACCAATCATGTCTTCTGCAAGTACAGCTTCTTTTCCAATCTGTATTCCTTTTAGCTCTTTTATTTGTCTTACTGCCAAAATTTTCAGTTCTTTGTTGGATAAGAGGGTGAAAGTGAAAACTCTTGCCTTGTTCTGCTGAGAGAGGAAAACATTCATTCTTACCACTACTAAGATGTTAGCTGTAGGTTTTTGCTGAGATGGTGAGGAGGCTCCCTTCTATTCCTAGTGTAATGAGAGCTGGGTTAGTAACGTACAGTACATGCAAACTTACACGCACCTGTCTCACCTCACTTACCCATTCTCCCCTCTAGACAGGAGGGTAACTTCCGTCAGCTGTGAACAATGTGCTGAGAGACGTGCCCATCTCTGTTAGTTTCTTTTTTCCTTTGGCTTTATTTTACTTTTTCTAGTTCCTTGAGGTAAAAAACATAGACTATTGGAGATTTTCTTTCTTAATGTAAGCTTTTAGTGCTAATATTTGCCCTCTTCATGCTGTTTGAACTATATCCCGAACATTTTGATATGTTCAAATTTTCATCTGCATTTAGTTCATTGTATTTTAAATTTTCCTTGAGACTTCTTTGATGCATAGATTATTTAAAAGTGTATTACTAACTTCCAAGTGTTTGGATATTTTGTTTTTATTTTTCTATTATTCATTTATACTTTGATTCCATGTGGTTGAAGGTCATACTACATGATTTCAACCATCTTTTTACTTCTTTTATTTTCTTTTTTCTCATTTTTATTGCCATACATTAACTGTACAGGGGAAATTCATTCGTTTACTTTCAGTCTACCTATGTTAGTGGTTTGATGTCAGTTTGCATAAATGGTATATAGTCTGACTGTGTTATGATGTGGCTATGTTTTATCCACTCTAACAGTCTGTCTTTTGATTGGTGTATTTAGAAATTTACATTTAAACTAATTATTGATATATATTGAGGCCTAAGTCTATTGTTTTATTACTTGTTTTCTGTTTCTTCCCTCTGTTTCTACCTCCACTGTTTCTTTTTTCTATCTTCTTGTAAATTACTTAAGCATTTATAAGTGTTGCATATTGGTTTATTTATAAAGATTTAAAGTATATCACTTTGTGTGGTTTTATTAGTGGTTGCTCCAAGTAGTGCTCCAGATAGATGAATGGGTAGGTAGATAGGTAGACAGATGGATGATAAATTGTAGACAGATAGATAGATGATCAATAGATGATAGATGATAGATAGATGATTGATTGATAGATAGATAGATGATAGACAGATGATAGATAGAGATAGACCATCACAGTTTACTAGTGTCAAGATTTCAAGTATAGAAATCTTAATTCCATAAGTACTGTTCCCCTCCCCAATTCTAAAAACACAATTGTCTTAAGTGGTTTTCTACTACATTGAGTTCACAGCATAGACCATCATTACTTTTATGACTACAGAAATCATGGTGTATTGTGTTTATTTCTATTTTTACCTATTCTGTTGTTTTTATTTTCTTTCTGAAGACCCAAGCCTTTTATTATTATTTTCTTATGTTTGGGGAGCCTTCTTTATTCCTTAAGGATAAGTCTTCTAGCAACAGATTCTCTTGATTTTCCTTCATATTAGATTTCTTTATTTTCCCTTAATTTCTGAAAGGAATTTTGTTAATTTTGGTGTCGGTTTCACCAAGATTCAGGGTTGACACTTGTATTCTTTTTCAGAACTAAAAAAATGTTGTTTTTCTGGCCATGTGGTTTCAGATAAGAAATCATCTGTCATTCAACTGGGTGGTTTTTTTATAGACTATGTATCATTTCTCCCTGGCTGTTTTTAAGATTTTTTTCTTTAACATTAGTTTTTGTACATTTCAATTGTGTTTCTTGGTATGGATTTGTTTTGGCTTACATTATTTGGGGTTCACTCACTTTTATGTATCTATAAGTTTTGTCTTTCACTAATTTTGAAAGTTTTTAATCATGATTCATTCTGGGACTCCAAAGATATGAATGCTAGATATTTGTTATATAAATCCTGGAGACCATCTTGAAGTCTATTTTCTCTCTATTGTTCAGATTGAATAAATTCTATTGATTTGTCTTCAACTTCATGGATTCTGTGCTCTGTCATCTCCACTCTGCTGTTAATTCCATCCAACAAGCTTTATTATTATTATTATTTAAGTTATTGTATTTTTGAGGTCTGTAATTTCTGCTTGGTTCATTTTTATAACATCTATTTATTTGCTGAGATTATCTATCTTTTCAGAATTTCAAGAGAATTTGTAATTGATTATTGGATCATTTTATGAAAGAGGCTTTAAAATTCTTGTGAGATGTATTTCCAACATCCGATTCATTTCAGCATTGGCATCTGCTGATTGTCTTTTCTCTTTCAAATTGTTTTTCTTTTTTTCTGGTTCTTAGGATGAAGAAGGATTCCTTTTATTGTATCCTGGATATTTTGGTTATTATGGTGAGAGATTCTTGATCTTCTCTGAATTTATTTAGCAGGAAGTTGCCCTTTTTAAAGTTAGCACATAGGTTCTGCCCTACTTTTGTGGCTTTAGTTGTAATGAAACTTCTGTCTTCTGAGCCACTGAAATATTTTTCTGGCCTGCTTCTCTTTTTGGTGCTGCTGTGACCCCTTGATCGATGACTGCTAGCACTTCCTGCAGTACACAATACTTCTTCAGGCCACTTGCTGTCACTGGGAGACCTTTAGTGGAGAAGAGGAGAAGAACACTTGGCCTGAGACTCCCTATGCCACAGGGTGGATGGCAGAAAGACACAGCGTCGTCATGGTTTCTGCAGTCAGTACTAGGGACTTGAACAGCCAAGGGCTTCACTGCTGGCAGTGATCACATCTGAATCTGGCTTATGGAACACAGGCTGCATGGTCTAGGACTTTCTTGCCACTGCAGCCACCACCACAAGCAGATCAGAGCTTCCAATAGGAGGACTCCAGCCTTGAAGCAAGGGTCAAGGTGACTGGGTCTTCATTACTGTTGCTATTGTCAATGGATGAGTCCCCAGTTATGGAGATGGGATTGCCTGTTCCCTCTAAGGCCCTGTTGTCCTTGTTGGGGTTCCCTCTCTTGGGCCTTTGGCCAGAGAGAAGGCTTTTCTTTCATTGTTTCTGTTTCTATACCTATTGGCTTTTGATTATGTGCCTCTCCAGTGCTAGTTCAATGGACTAGAGGAGATTTAAAAATATTTTAGAAACAGGAAACTCACCTATTGTCATTCCTCACTCTGGAGGTCTCTATCCAGTCTGTCTTTTGGTTTCCACCTTCAGAGTCCTTTCATTATTATTTATTAATAATTATAGAGTGTTTAACTATATTTAGAGAGGAAGAGCAAGGACAAAGGAAACTATACCATCTTTCTCTGGAACTGAAATTCCAGAAAGCAATATAATTTTAACTTCACAATCAGGTCTTTAATCCATCTGAAATTGATTTTACTAGATGATGTGAGACAGAAATCTAATTTCTTTTTTTTTCCCATATGGATATCAAATTGTCTTGGCACCATTTTTGAAAAGTCTGCCTCTTCTCCAGTATTTTACAGGACTCACTCTGTATTGTATCAAGAGTTTATTGCTTGGCTTAATAGTCTATTATAATTTCTCTATGTTACAATTCTTGCACCAATACAATACTTATTATCTTATCTTTATAGTAAATCCTGATATGGTGTTATAAATATTCACACAAATGTTTTTATGTTTGTTTTATACCCAGTGCACTTATTAAAACTCTCTTATTAAATTTAAAAATGTATCTGTAGAATCTTTTCAATTTTTCCATATGCACATATGTATCTTTTTCCTGTTAATAAAATATACTGTTCTAAAACTAGTCCAAAGGAAACTCAAGTGCTCATGTTAGCATCAAACAAAATAGATTTCAAAATAATATTACCATGGCTAAAGACCTTTATGTCATAATGATTAAGGAGTCAATTCATCAATAGGATAAACTAATTCTAAATATTTATGTACCTAATAATAGAGCTTTAAAATACATGAAGCTAAGACAGATAGAATGCAGATGAGAAATAGTAAATTCACTAGACTACTTGGGGATTTCAAAGCCCTTATCTTAGTACTTGATTAACAAGTAACAGAAAATCAGTAATGATGTAAAAGACTTAATAGGACTATCAAGGAACTGGACCTAACTGGTATCTGTAGACCATTCCACTCAGCTGCAGCAGGACACATACTCTTTCCATATGCATAAAGAATATTTACCAAGATAAACCATATTCATTGTCACTATTGTTATTGTCTAATTTGTTAGACCGTAAAATAAGTTTAACAAATTTTAAAAAATTCAAGTCATACAAAGTATTTTTTTTTTTACCAAAATTGAAGTAAATAAAGATTGCAGGAAATTTCTCAAAGATTAGGAAACTAAATAACATATGTTAAAAAACTGGTGAAACAAAGAAGAAATAAATGAGAAAATCAAAAGCATTTTGAAATAAATGAAAACAAAAATACAATATATCAAAATTGTGGGATACTACTGCAGCAATACCTAGATACAAATCTATACCACTAAGTGCCATTTTAGAAAAGAACGTGCATATCTATGATCTCACTTTCAATCTCGAGAAATTTTGCCAAAAAAAAACCAACAGAAGAAAGGAAATAAAATGGATCAGAAGACCAGAGTAGAAATCAAATACAAAATATTTTTTTAAATCAATGAAAATAGTAGCTTCTTTCATTATATGTTTGTAGTAATATTATTTAGTAATGGTTATATTTATAAGGTCAGGCTTGTTAAGCAGAAATATAAACATAGACAAGTTACCAATATCAGCCATTAAAAAGTGACACTGCTTCAGAGTCTATAGACATCCAGAGGTAATGGGGCTATTGGTAACCACTATGGTAATAAATTTGATAGCATAGATGAAATGTAAAATTCCTTGAACATCACAAGCTATCAAAGTTCATCCAAAAATAAATAACCTGAATAACCCCATATCTATTACAGAAATTGAATTTGAAAATAAAAACCTTCCAACAAGCAAAACTCTAGCTCAAATGAGTGTATCTATGAGTCTGCCAGTCACTAAAGGAGAGATAAATTCTATTTAATCTCTTCCAGAAGATTAAAAAGGAAGGCATACTTCCCAACTCACTTTATAAAGTTAATAGAACCATGATACTGAATCTAAAACATTACAAGAAATGAAAATTACAGAATGACATCCCTCATGACCATAGATGTCATAATTATAAGCATTTTAACAAATCAATAATAAAATATTCAGCCCAAATAGGATTTATCTCGAGTGCAGTGATTTTAGCATTTTAAAGGAATCAATTGAAATAGATAATTATCTCAATCAGATAAAGGGAATCTACAAAAATCTCCATTCAAAATCATAATAATGGAAGACTGAAGTCTTTCACTCCCTAGGATCAGGAATAAGACAAAGATGTTCACTTTTACATCTTCCATTCAACACTGCACTGGAATTTTTAGCCAGTTCAATAAAGCAAGATAAAGAAATAAAAGCATTCATATTGCTAAGGAAGTAGAACTATCTTTGTTCATATACAATGTGATTATCTATGCTCAAAATTGTATGCAATCTACCAAAAACAGAGCTAGAACTAATAAGTGAGTTTATATATTAACAACTAACAAACAATATATGTGAAATATTTAAGAATAAAACAGGCATGAAATATGCAAATATGCTACTGAAAGCTAAAAATATTGTCAAAATAATAAATACCACACATAGATTAAAAGGCTCTATTTTGTGACTGGCAATTATCTTCAAATAGATTCAATACAATCCTTATTTAAAGCCCTGGAAGGTGTTTTTTGGAGGTGTAGGCAAGCTGACTGTAAATGTCATATGGAAATATAAAGGATGTGAAAAAATTGAGATGAATTTTGTAAAGAACAAAGTTGCAGAGCAAACACTGTTTCAAGACTCAACAGAAAGCTACAGTAACCAAGTATGCTATTGGCATTGGAATAGAAAAACAGAGTGCATTAATGGGACATAGTAAGGAGTCTAAAATAACACACACACACATACATAATTGATATTTGGCTAAGGTGCAAAGACAATTTGGGGCAAAAGGATAGAAGGGGGATACCTTATCATCAAATGGTAAATAGTGTGGAAACAATTGAATACTGATATAATAATTAATTGTAAATCTACATGCAAATTTAACTCCAAATGGAGTGCAGACCTAAATGTAAAACCTTAAACTATAGAAGTTCTAGAAGAAAACAGTGGGAAATCTAATTCTTTGGATGATACATTGTATTTATTCTTTTGAACTGGATCATGTTTTTTGGTAATTGTGTTTAATTTCCACCTCTCTGTGCTCTTCTTTTTATGTTAGAATCTGGAAACTCCATTTCTCAGACTCAGTAAATCAGATCTTGAAATGCAAATTATGTTCTGTCAATGAATTTTGCTCATGTGTGATCTGGAAAGCAGGAAAGAAGAAATGACCTTTTTTTAACCTTGACAGTAGTGATGACTGGTGTGTGGTTTGTGGATGTCGCAGGACACTGCATTCCACTGCCAGTCACCAGGTCAATATGTGGAACAGCTGTCATATCACCATTAACTTCCTCCAGGTCTCTCTCCCTCTCTCTCTCTCTCTCTCTCTCTCTCTCTCTCTGTAGCAATGGCAGCCTATGACCTTAGGACTGCCGCTGTGATGATGCAGGTAAAAGCTTAGTAGTTGCCCTCTGGCCTTTGCTTCTACAGTTTTCCCAATAATTTTGTATGCTTCCAGTTCCCTGTATTTAATTATTTTCATCTCAAAGTTCTTCTTGTTATTTTCTTGCACTGAATAATGACTGATGCATTCTAAAATTAGAATAACAAAAGGTATTTATTAAAGTTAAATGCCAATACTTTTTCCTTCCCAGCAGACAGTGAAGACCATAGAGCACTTCAAATCCATTAGTTATACTTTTAAATTTAAACCTCAGACCTTAATATTATTGTTTTGTGTAGTCATTGTTCATTTGGATTTACCCACTTACAAGCTTTCTTTCTCTTGATTTATTTCTGTATTTCAAACCTTCCATCTAGAATCATTCTCTTTCTGCTTAAAACACATCATTTACAATTTCTTTTACTGAGGTTCTTTCTGTTGATGACAAATTCTGCTTTGTTTACATAAAATTGTCTTTTGTCCTCATTACTGAAAACATTTTCACTGGGCATGGAATGATTCATCAGCTTCTAACTTTTGTCAACATGTTGAAGACATTATTCCTCTGCCTTCTGGCTTTCTTGAATATTAAGTCAGCAATTCATCTCTCATTTAAAGACAATCCAATCTGTCTTTCTCTTGTGACTACTACTATTAAAATTTCTTGTCTTTTTTGTTCTCTGTTCTCATTATGATCTGTTTTCTTCATACTGAGTGAGATTTATAAGGCTTCTTGATCTTATAGATTTGTGCCATTCATTGGTCCTGAAAAATTCTTATCCACTCATTTCTTTAAGTATTCTCCTCCCTGTTTTCTCTCTGCTTTCTTCAGAGTCTGAACAAATACACGTTAGGCTTTCTCACTCTATCCTGTACTCCACTTAACTCTTCTACATTTTCTACCCTGCTGTCTCTTCATGACATATAGATTAATTTCTCCTTTGGCATATCTTCCAGTTTACAAATCCTTTCTTCAACTGTATTTAATCTGCGTTAAATTCATTTTTTTATGTTGTTAAATTTTAGTAATTGGAGCTTTTATTTTCATAAGTTCTATCTTTTATAAATCTAAAGTGTCAATCTTGATAGCTTTTTTTCCACCTCATTTCCTTAAACATAGCACAGGAATCCTGAGCTGCACCGTCCTTCTGCCTTTTAGGAATCAGAGGTTTACTTACTCATTGATAAGCATGTCGCCATCTGACAGGCTCTTTGGAACGAAGAGGATTAACCAATTTTGATTTCTGTCACCCTGTTTGTAAGTACAAAAATCAAAGTTCAAAACTCTCCAAATTGAACAATACCATTAGGGCTAAAATGTCTTCTTAGTTGCCTTTATGTCTTGTGCTTTCCCTTAATTTTCCTGGTAATTCTATACTATCTTGTCATCTACTTGATATTTTTAAGAGGACTTACAGTTTTCTTTTCTTCAGTGGATCCAGATAGGCCTAAGCCACCTACCTCATGCACATATTTTTGTAGCATGAATTATGCAAAAGTGGCAAGAAAGGAATCAGATTACTAGAATCCTGCAGTGGCTAGTGGGGTTTGCTTTATTCAGACCTTCCTTATGGCTCAGAAGAAAAAAGTTCCAGGATGATGAATGACGTCTGCCATGGCCACAGGAAGGGTCTGCTACAGAAGGAGAATTTCTTGGACCAGATCTTTTGAAAATCTCTTCCAATTGTATGGGCCTCAGAATTTATGAAATCAAGAGCCATTTACCCTTAGACATCAGCCAGTCTCCTAACTTAGCCCAAATTTAAAGCTCTTCATGATCTTGTCCTCTATTCCACAGCCCCCCACCGCCCACACACGCACACTGCATCACGGGCACCACGGCCATAGCCAACCAGAGTGTCTCCCCCCGAACATCCTCCAAAATGCCCCTCTCCAGCTGCTTGGCTCTGGGTTTCACAAAAATTTACATACACAGTAATTTCTGTATGCAGAAATTCTAGACATCCTTCCAGCCTCACTCAGATGCTTTCTCTGTCTCCTTATTGTATTCCTCCTTCCTTTGATCTTGAAGAGCATCTTAAGACTTTCTAGCAACTTTGTCTTATCTCTCTCTTTTTTCTGTTATTTGAGTCTTTGTTTCATTTCTTGTCCTATCCTGTTAGGTGCAAGGCCACGCCTTATCTTTGTACCTAACATAGTTGGGTACTCAGTAAGCATCCCTTCCCAGAGGAAAAGTCTATGATGAAAGGGAAAGTCTTACTCCTTGGTGATGTTTGTCCTTCAAACTCAGGCAACAGGGGCTGCTCAAATTCCAAGGAAGAGCTGTAATGTCTAAACTGCACCCACTCCTCCCCAGAGTTCCAGGACAGCCATTTAAAGGCCTCATACTGAAGCATAGAAGGTAGGACCAGGAGTCACATCCTTGGTTTCCAACACAGAGTTAAGTGCAGGGCATGCCTGGGTTGCTGTTGTCCACCAGCAGCAGAGCTGGCCAGGCTAAGCAAGTTGAGCATTTAAAATACATTAAAGGCCTACTCCCTTTGAAGTTGGAAACTATCTCTATTTAATCAGAGAGAAACAATTTTTCAAAAGATTTTTTTCCCCTCTTTTTTACCTTCAGCTTGCTGGCTTCTCCTGTGGTTAGTAGCATGAATAAAACATGCATATCCCAATTAAATCTTGATTTAATTTCACTTCTTTGCAAAGCTGATGAACTCGAGTGCTTTCATAAAGACACTGAGCATTAGCATTCTTTTGTTATGCACAATCCATTCGGAGGAACAAGGGTCTAAAAATAATCAGCTGCCTCTCTCCTGGCCTCGCCAAGCTCTCAGTGCGTTAGGGAGAAAGGAAAACACAGGCGCGTGCACACACACGTCTCCAGCCAGCCTGATCCTCCCTGCAGAGACCCCCTGGTAATTGTAGGACATGAGACCACATTTGACCACAAATAACATCTTTCAGTTGGATGGCAAGCAGCCTGCAAAAAGGACACCTTCTTGGGTGATTCTTGGCACTTCACCTGGACAGCCTGCCTCCCAAGGTGATCTGAGGGCCCCTCCCTCCCCTGCTCCCAAGGTGGCAGCAGGAGCAAGAAGAGGCTCTTGGTCAAAGCTATGACTTCCCAGAGGGCTGACTGAGCTGCTGGTCCTTCGCTTCAAAGTTTGAAAAGTACAAATTTCCCCCTACAAGTTTACTTTCATCTTTCAAAAAGTAAATATTTATTGATGATGAGAAGGAAATACATGAATATGTTTCTCGGTAGTTGTTCCTGGATGCTAGGATTATGGATGGTTTTTATGTTATCTCTAATGCTTCCCAGTAGTATAAATAAGTTCTGTAATCAGAAAAATTTATTTCTGAAAGATGCATTTATTAAGCCCCTTTACTATATTCAGGAGGGAAAATTATCTAAGACAGGGTCCCTAACTTCATAGTTTTTAATCTACATAGAGTAGTTAATAATAGATAACTTACTACAGCTTTTAATCTACATAGAGTAACAAGGTAACTAATAATAAAGACTAAATATAAAGGTCCAAGTTCTAAGTCATCCAGAAAAATAAATATTTCTTAAGACAGCGATGGATAAAGGCAGCCTTGCAGAGGAGGTAAAACTACAAAGGCTCAGATCTGTAGGTTTGAGGGACCTGGGCAGTCACTCAGACCAAGCCTAGGCTTCTGCTTAAATCTCATCTTCATCAGCCCCAGAAAGTGGCCCACTCACTGGTTGAATTTTCGCCACGCTTTGACTGGAAACTTGGTAGTGGCCAAGTCGGTCTATTCCATATTCAAGTTTCTCTTACTGCTTGGAGGTTCTATAACCAGAGTCTTAGACCAGAGGCCCAACTCCAGGGATTCCAACATGTTAGGTCCATCACCTTGCACCAATACCTCAATTAAAGAACTGAGACGTGGTGGAGGGCAGAGAAAGGAGGTTTATTTAACACTGCAGCTCTCAGGAAGAAGGAGAGTAAGCATTTCAGCCTGTCTTCAGGGCACTGACAGAAGTTTTAGATTTAAATAGAGGAATACTTGGGGCAGGGGCCAAGAAGTGTGCATAATTAAGCAGTCCTGGTCGAAGTATCTCCTGGTTGATGATTATCTCAGTTCTGGTCCTGCAAAGTGGTTTGAAAATCTAGATCCCATGATATGATTGCACCTGTTTGGGGGGTGATCTCTTCATGGGCTGATATATCTGTGAGGCTCTTCCTGGATCCCAAGATGACTGAAGGTTTAGGATAAAGACTGGAGACTTTGAAGTGCCCTTCTAGGGGTCTGGAACAGGACATTGTAAAAGCTGACAATAAAATACCTTTGATACTTTGTTTTTTGGTGGTACTGGGGTTTAAACTCAGGACCTTAAGCTTGTGAGGCAAGCACTCTACCATTTGAGCCATTCCTCTAGTCCTTTGCTTTACTTTCAGTTATTTTTCAGATAGGGTCCTTCACTTTTTGTCCTGGCCTGTCTTAGACCATGATCCTCCTGCCTATGTTTCAAGAGTAGCTAGTATTACAGGAATGAACCACCATGCCGTTTGTTTGTTGTTGCTGTTGAGGTGGGGTCTCATTCATTTTTCACCTGGATGGACTCAAACTGTGATCCTCCAGATCTCCGTCTCCCAAGTAGCTAGTATTATAGACACGCACCATCACACCTGACCCAGCTTTGTTACACTTGTCTTTGAGCGTTCAGCCCTAAGCGGGGGATGAGATATTTTCAGACAGATACTCCTTGAATGATTAACATGCCTTTGTGCAGAGTTAAGCAGGAGTCTGACCCAAAGTTTTAAGGCAAAGGAGACAGATGCAAAATGGTGGCAAAGAGGCCAGGCTTTCATTCTGCTTTTAGTTAACTTGTGGGTCCAAGCGAGGAGCTGGTGATTTTTAGCAAAAGCAGTTTCTAAATACCTATTGTATTTCTTTCTCACACTGGGCCAAACTCAGTTTCCCTGGTGGCTCTGGTTTGCCTCCTTGGGGCCAAATACCCCAAATCTGTTGCCTCTCCTACATGATAGCAATTCAAGTCAGCTTTGACACCTTTCTTCCTTTTTGTCTTTCTTTTCCTAAGTAAGCAACTATAGTTCCTTCAACAGCACTTCAAATGTCCCAACAAGGACTTGGGAAAATGGATAAAACTTACACAAAATGGGAGAGCTAGGATGGATAGTCTCAGTGGGGCAAATGGTATAAGTAAGACACAGATTTTGAGCGAAGCCAACTGTGTGGATTGACCAAGAAAGCAACCAGTCCAGCTGGGGCTGAGTTAGCCTGGGGAATTGGAGGGAGATGCAGGTGGAGAAAGAGGAGGAGGCCACCTGAGAGGTCTTTGATCTGCAGGCTGTAAATGACTGTGTCTCCACACCCACACACTTAGCAATCCCTTTCATCCTGTGAGTAGCCTGATCTAGGATTTTAAGGGGGCCTTGTAGCCAAGTATTACTGCTCCATGACAGCCCAGGTCCTGTGGATCCTGTTGTGGGTGGGGAGGAAGGGGCAGATGCAGAGAAGCACGCAACAGGAAGGGATTCAGTGTTCAAGTACTGAAGAAGGTCTTCCCTGTGATCTGACCAGCACATAATACGTACCAGCCTGTGGCACAAGAGTCTTCTGTGTCTTTGGGATTTGTTTTCAGCTAATCTGTTTTAGCTAACCTGGAAGTGGAGTGGTAGGAGCAAGGTTCAGAGAGCCTGACCCTGAGATAAGTGGATTTCACAGTTTCTGTGGTGAGGAGCTGGGAAAGAGGAGGGACCACAGGAACATATTGGTCGGGAAAAGATGGTGTCAGGGCCGCCTGGGCATGGTGACCACCTGTGAATTCTCCCACATCCTCAGACTCCTCCAGTCTCATGGAGCAGTTATGAATATCAAAGCAGAGAATGGCTGCGATAGTAACCTTGCAGAGGTGGTACACACTAAGGACATGGATGTGAAAATGTCAAGTATGGTACTTGTGGGCCCTGCAGCAAGAAAGCAGGCAACAGGACAGGGAACTACCCACCTTCTCTTCTCACACCTGCTGCTGTCCTACCTGACAAGAGTTCCTGCACAGGTGCACGCAAGTGCCGCAGACCGCTTGTCTAAGCTCCACTCACTTGCTCTGCCTTCAGAATGCTACCCTTTGTCCAGCCCTCCAGTCTAGAAGTAGACACCGGACCCTGGGAAGAGGACCATGTGAACCTTGAAAGTGGGTGCAGGGTCATTTAAGGAGGAAATCTGGGGGCATTAAGGACCAAGAATTTGACCTTAAAGAAGGGTGTGAGATCCAAGCGGTCATGTGCTGTGGGCACCTAAAATGTAGGGAGGGGCAGGACAGAAGAAAGGCCAGTTCTGGGACTCTCAAAGTATGGATCCCAGAACAAAGACCCTGGTGGCATGGGGATGACAGTACTGATGATAGGTCACGTGATCCTGAGACAGTGCAGCAGAAGGAACACAGACTTTGGAACCACACAGGCAACTTAAACGCTTTGCCAGTCATTGACCTCTGTAGCCTCAGGTTTCTCCTGCACAAATCTGAATTACACACCCCCCTTGTAGAGTGGCCACTAGATGGTATTACACCTCTGTGATCTCCAGCCAGTGGTCATCATTGCCTTTAACAGGAGGTCACCTGTCAAGGAAGAGTAGCGACAGGCCAGGGCAGACCCTGGGGAGAGGGAGGAGTAGTCCAGGGCAGTCAGGGCAGTGAGGAAGAAGAGTGAGGGTTCTCTTGGACCATTTTGGTAGGCATGAATCAGTCTACCCTGACTCTCCAACCACAGCTTACAGGCCTTGCAAATCATTTTCTGTTATTTCATTTGAGTGGATTCCCACCTACTGTTCAGGGAAATTGTCTGCTATTTTTTTCAAATTTCCCAGACTGCCCATCACCCTCCACTTGGCAGAAATCTAGACCATACTGGAGCTTTCTCCCACACAGGCTGCTCACACCAATAAACAGGGCCTCAAGACCCAGGCGGTACACACTGTAGGAAATTTACACACTCGTAAAGAGAACACGCTTGCTAATATGTTTACAGGTCGGGGGTCTTTCTACCCAATGCAGACGAGATATTGCTGCAGTAAAAGGGGAAATTGCTCAAGCCTATCTTCCAGGCACGGAGGCGGAGGGATCCCCAAGACTTGGCTGGCGCACTCATAAATCTCCTGCGTTTCTGTTTGTCCTAACTCTCATCATTTCAAGCAACATGTGGGATTGTCAAAATTTAAGAAAATAAATCAAATTAAATTATAGATTCACCTTGTGATCCTGATGTTCAGATTACATGTTATTACATTATGGATCTCACACCCCTCAATGCATTTGCACCACAGTACGATTATTGGATTTTGATGTATTGCTAACATCAAACCTTAATAAATATTTTTCTTCACTAAGTAATGCTGGGAAGGAAGGCACTTCTTAACCATAAAGTCTATTTAGGTGGTTTAGTAAGAAGTGAAAGCAGCATGAAGAAGAATAACTTTGTTGACTCTGGTCTTCCTGTCAGGTCACGTAAGTCTAGTTCCCAAACAAAAGTCGAAGAAATAGAGACAGAGACCGGAAGGAAGCCTGGAGCCTATGGCCTGCTCAGTGTGGTCGCTGCATTCACTCAGCAGGTGTTACCCAACACCCTTCCTGTGCCAGGCACTGTTCTGGGTATCCAAGGTTGGACAGTTTAAAAAAAATAAAACCTGACCTCTTCGACCTTGCATCCCTGTAAGGGGAAAGAGAAAATAAGTAAATAAGGACAATATATAGCATATCAGGGTGAATGACTTTTGACAAAAGCCCCAAAGGAAGTAAAGCAGCAAATCCTGGAAGATTATGCACATCCTGAAGGGATGTGCATTTCAGTGGATGGAACAGCAATGCAGGGCCCTTGAGGCGGTAGTGGGCCTGGAAAGACAGCAGAAAGTGGGAGTAAGAGAGGGGGAGCAAAGAACAATGGGGCAGGAGTGAGGCCAAAGGGTCAGGGACTTGGCCAAAGTGAAAAGGCTTTGTAGATTACTGAAATAACTTTTCATCACTCTAGGTCTGCTATACAGTAATGCATAAAACAAATATTGCCCCTGCATTTTTAGTTTATATGATGAGTGAATATAAAGACATAAGGACCACTGTATACAGATTAAGAAGTGCTTGCTGGGGTGGAAAGGGCAGGACAGTTGAGAGGAGGGATGTGTGAGTCAGCTCAAGTCTTCTTCCAGTCCACTACAGCACCTTCCCTCCTGAAAACTCTCTCCTGATGGCTTTAGTTATCTGAGGGCAGCACTCAGAAAGTGGTTCTTAGGAGACAGCCTGGGAGGCCAAGGTCTAGTTAGAGATGGACATGATGAAGAGGGAAGAGACAAGAAGTTCTGTTCTGAGACTCTCAGAGGACCTTCTGAATGTGTTTCACCTCTAGTTTCTACTGGAAATGCCAATTAGAAAGGCAAGAAGGTGGACTATGAAAGAGGCAGGGTAAAAGCGGGAGATTGCAAACACCAAAACTGTAAATATGGTCCAGTGGGATGGAGGAATGGCCTTTCTTGAAGAAATTCAGCAGTCAAAGCCAGCAAGAGAAGGCTTACAGTCCCTGTGGTTCAAAGCATGGCGGGTCAGCCCATGGGATTGTACTGCACAAGGGCTGTACTTATTATGAAGCAGAATAACCTGGAGCAGGATGTAAACAGGCAAGACCCAGGTGCTGGGATCCTGTGTGTAAATGCCAGCTGTGTAGGTTATCTGACAGTGCCAACTGTGAACACCTGGAGACCTTGCACAAAGGTAGATTTGAGCTTCTGGGAGAAGGGGACCCAGTCCCATCAGAAACTGGGTTGAAACCCCATCCTTCTGCTAAGGAAAGGGACGTCTTTTCCTTAGTCCATCCATCACCAGGCAACCGACATTTAGGAGATCACTGTCCCTAACGTCCCTGGCAAACTGCTTTTCTCTCTGGTTGGGGTGAGGATAGGTCCTGATCAAAGATTAATAAGTCAACTGTAGTAGAAAAACCAGGTAACCTTATAATGGAAGACAATTTAGAAAGCTTGTGTACAGGAGAGGAAAATGCAGTGGCTCGAGAGACACTGATTTTAGCCTAGAACTTGTTTGAGGACCTTGAAAAAATCATTTAATTCTCTGACCATCATTCTCCTTTGCCTTTAAAGTAAGGCTTTTTGAGCTCCTGTTCTAGAATCAAAGGAGGTATCCCACAAGCCACTGTTGTGTGAAAGGGGGGCTTCACAGGTGCCCATTTGCAAAAACATTGGAGACAAGACCTCGCTCCTTCCAGAGCAACACTGCTTCATATTTTACTTCTATGAAAAGTTTTCTTCTGGAAAGAAAATTATACTGGATTGTTTTTTAACTTGGAAAACCAAGTTAAAATATGCTGTCCAACCTTTAACTTCCTAGCCAGTGCCAACACGTCAGTGCAGAGCGCTCCCTCATCTGTCCCATTCTTTTGCTGGACATCCTCAAGAACAAAACTTCTTCATTTGTCTGTGTGGCTAGTTCCATTGCTTCTCTGTCTGGTCCATCCACAGTTCAATCTACATCTCATGCTACGTGGATGCTAACATTTGCTCAAAAACAGCCATCCCTTTTGTCTAGAATACTTTACTCCCCCCCTTCCATCTTCACTGACTCACTTCTCATTCTCCAACTCACAGCAGATCTGTCACTTCCTCCCTTGGCTCTCTCCTCTTGTCCCTACCCAGGGACTCCAGGTGCTTCTCTAGAACCATCTTTTTCCTTGGACTTCCCTTACTAGATCATGACCTTTAGTATGATCTGCCCCCAAGGCCTAGTCCATGAGCAGTTTGTCACTTGCTATAAGCCTACCAGTTGTTAGATGCTGACATATGCCAGGCACTGGGCTAGGCATGTAACACATATTGCTTCACTGTGTTCTCACAGCAAACTTTGAGGGCAGGTGTCACTTTCTAGATAAAGAAACTGGGTTCAGGAGGCTTTTATGGATCCCCAAGGTCACAAATGAATGATAATCATCATCTACATGTTGACTTTTAAGAGCTCTGAGAGTAAGACTTATTTGTCCCTTCATCCTTCCATTCTACAAGGTACAAAAATTAGGCTAGAAGTGGTCCATGCTTAGGTGAGAGGATAGAGTAAAGGCTGACCCTCTTCCTCTGATGTATGAATGCGGATGAGATTTTAGTTTGCAGGTTCCCTATTCTCTAAAAAATAAAGAAGTGGAATAGAGAAATCCTTTAGGAGTTCAAAATGCACATATAAAACACACTAAATAGCCTTGAGAACATTCCCAGACCCATATAGCAACAATCACCCTTAGCTCACATTAGAACATTCGAACCTGACAGAATATATACACTTAAATTGGGTTAAACCATTGAAATATGTGAAAACATGTCTTTTAACACAAAAGTCACCGAGGAATTATTCAATTAAATAAACATTCCCTAAGGCTCCTCTATGTGCGAGGCACCTTGCTCCACATTACAGTGTTGGAAAGAGGTGGAGACTACAGAGTCCTCCTTGCTCCCTCCCCCTCCAACTCTTCATGAAGGCCCCAGCTCTTCACCAACATGCTGAGTGAAGTTGTATCTGTCTGTGCCTCTTCTTCATTCTGCAAGGCAGGATCCTGTCTCGTGTGCCTCTGTATCCCCAGGTCCAACAGTGAGTGGTCCCGCACCAAGCATGTTGGGATCTCCATCCCAACGCTAGCAAAAAGAGACAAAATATAGATAAAGTTTCTAATTTGGGGCCAAGATTGTCTGCCAGTAGAGCTGGAGTGTTCTCTGAAGTCCAGGTGAAAGGCAAACAGATTCTGGTAGGGAAAATGAGAGGAGAGCAACGGGTGGCCACTGTTTATCAGAGAGAGCACACAGAGCAAGGACATCACAGCAGGGGAGAAGAGAGAGAAAGCAGTGGTCTCAGAGAATGGACATGGATATTGAGGACAGACCCAAGGGACAGGGCAGCCAGAACAAGGAGGCTGGGCAGCACCTGTGGCTTCCCCTGCTTCCTGCACATCCCAGGCTCACCATCACCTAGGAGGTTCCATCTGCTTAAATGCACTTTGCCCAGATGTCTCCAGGTTTTATTGCTTTACTTCCTACTGGGCTTTTGTCAAATGCCACTGTCACCAAGGTCATTTCTGACCACCCAATTAAAGTGAAGTGAGGGGGAGCATGGTGTGTGGAAGACAGGCTTTAGGAGGGTCACTCTGGAAGCAGCTAGAAGTGTGGGCACAATGTGAGGTAGCTAAGTAGGTACACCAGTGGGTGAGACATAATTGCAGAGAAGGGGAAGAAGGAAAGGTGAAGAGACATGGGAATAACAAGAAGACTGGAACTGTGAGTAAATCAGCAGTACTGGACAATCACCGAGTGGGCAGGGCAGGAAATAAAGGAGTGGGGAGAGAAAAACAGCGGTCTAAGGTTTAGCTCTGCCCATTAATTTCGAAAGTCATGGCATGACAAATTTGGTTTTAGGTACATTGAGTCTGAGTTGCTAGTAAGCCATCATCATTTACAAGCCATATTAACTTTATTTCTCTATGCCTCAGTTTCTCTATACCTCAGATCTTTTATCTGCTACGTGGGGATAGCATAGAACCTATATCATAGGTCTTTGGGGGAAATATATACATATACACAGATGCACACACACAGAATAAATTTAGGCCTGGCACACGATAAGTGGCTAATCAATGCTACTAGCATCATTTTTACCTACATGGAAATGTCCAATAGGAACTGTCAAGCAAGAGACAGAACTGCCAGTCTCTTGCTTGGGACATAGCAATTCTTTGCAAAGGGAATCTATCCTAAGATTGCTTTAAATAGAAACTGTACCACTGCTTTTAAAAGAGAATTTCTTTTTTTTTTTTTTCATTTTACTTGCAACCTTTCAGAAACCTATTTAGTGTGTTAAGTGAGGCACCCCTGTAGTTCAAATGAAACCTCTTCAGTGCCTCAATGAAGACATTCTTTGAGATTAATCTCCTCTTGAAAAAATGAGCTCTGGAGAAAGGTGTCCTTCCCAAGGTTGGTGGCTGGGGGAGAGGTGACTCAGAGGGGATGAGCTGTGGAGAAGTAGATAAAAGCCCTTTTTTGGCAATTAGGAGGAACTGTCTATACCTGTGGGCAGTCAGATGAGAGTCCATTCCAAGATAAAGTTCAGTATACCTGGCTGCTTCTCACTTCACCAGGACTCAGCAGTCTCTGTGTCCACACACAATCATGAAGCCACTCCTAAAACACCAGAGACTCCTCTGATGACATCATCTGCTGCTTCTTGTTTGTTATCTGCTAATAGAAATGCAAATATGTTCACTAATATATGCAATTAGTTAGGGAAGACTGCTTGGAGGAGGTGACTTCCTGAAGAAATTGAGGCAGGAAGAGAGGGAGCAGGGTGAAAAATCTGGGGTGTTTCAAGAACGTCAAACACAGGATGAAAGAGCTCACCCTGAGCAAAAAGTAGCAGAAGTCCAAGACATGAGAGCAGCATAAGACTCCCGTGCCTCCTGGGGTCAGCTCCAGACATGCTAAGGGTTAATACCAAAATGAGAGTCCAGCCCAGGCCCACCAGCAGGGCATGGAGAATTGTGGGCTCCCCCTGAGAGCCATACCGGAAATTGCCTCATAAACCAGCTCCAGAATCTCTCTCTAGTTGCATATTTTATTGACTTGAAACTTTTTTTCTTAAAATCATTGTACTCTCAAAGCCAGATAGGCTATAAAATAAATAAATAAAAAGAATCCAAGGCTACATGAGGAACAAATCACTCCTGAGCGCGCCTCATCCTCCCCCACTCCCACCCCTTCCATTATCTCTGGTGACTGCCCAACAGTCTCAGCGGTACCCTGCCCTTTTCACTACCAGCCTTCCCACCCCAGGTCTCATCAGGTCTGATCGACCAAGAAGGGTTCTAAATGCGAGACTTACGGGAAGAGAGTGACGATTCGCACGAGAAAAGTTTCCATGTGAGATGGGTATGATTTATAAGTTTGTTTTTCAAAAAATAACCACAGAGACCCTTGTAAATAGCAGATTTATATATTAGCTCTCTGGTGCAGCCTCATACCTGTGAATGAGCGAACAACATTAAGTTCCCATTTAGGAAACAAGAGCCTAAACCCACTGCATTAAGGTCCCTGATTTATCAAATTCAGCAGCTCCATAAATCAGAATCCAACCCCAGACCCAGTGGCAGTGCGACGATCCACGCTGCTCTGAGGTTCCTCTTTGTGTGGTATCTCTTGTCTTCATCTTTATTTATTTAAAAAAAAAAAAATGTTGCGACTGATTGAACTGACTGATTGATATGTCAGTGCCAAGATTTATGAGCCTGGGCCCAGCTTCCAGAGCTGCCTCCTTTATTCTGTCTTCATTCTGATGTAAACTTGGCCCCTCACAAAGGATTTGCATATGCTGTGTTAATTCTGTTCACCCTCTAAGCTGCTAGGTCTCTGGCCAAATCCTCTCTCCCCTGGGTCATTACCTGAGGAGAGTCCCAGACCATCCCTCCAAAGGTTTTACCCTGTGTTATAAATGATGGCTCTGAGAGGCTTAGAGGCAGAGAATCAGACCCAGAAAGGAGCTGAAGGGACTCCTGATTTTTACAAGAGCTGCAGCCCAGAGAGATAGAGATGCTTGCTCAAAGTCACAGGAGTTGTCATGGACAGTGGTAACAGGAAATGCTTATTAATTTTGCATCCAAGGCTCTTTCTACCCCACTGTGATTCATCATGAAGCATTTGTTTCAGGGCCAAGAAGACACCTGGGCTCCTTAGAAGTTTCTCCAAATGAGGGCAAGAGGAAGAAGTTGGAATGTGGCCTGGGCTGTTGGGAATTGCCATTGACCACAGTGGTGTCTTTCTTCTGCCCTCCACCCTGACCCCTGGAAGGATGGGTGGGGATGGTAAAAGTCCTCAAAATGCTAAGGAATTTCACTGCAGGGGTCCCTCTTCTTGTTCATGCCATTTAAGGGGTTCTTCTCTATCTCTCCTTTCCATATCTCCTGATTCCACCCTCCCTTCTTGGTCTTGCTCTAGCTCAAGGTCCTGAGCTAGAAATACTGCTTAAACAAGGATGGCTGTGCCCTTTTTCTTCCCTTACTTTCCCCTTTTCTAATCTCCCATAGCACCTGTCTATACCCCTCAGTAGATGACTTAATCACAAATTCTCATATATAGTATCGGTCCTGCTATGAATCACTTAATTAAATGGTTGCTTGTAAAATCTTCTGTACTGTTCATGCGGAAGACACTGTGCTCATCAAACAGCTTTGTGCCAGCCCATACTCTAAGCCTCTCTTAGCTAGTTTTGGCCTACAGACTAGCCAAGGCAGTGAGGAGCTGGCATACCTCCTCCATCTCTATCTATGCCACCTTTCTGGTGGTCTTGGTCTTGGAGGCCATGGGGTTCAGATGAGGTAGCTGAAGAATAGAGCAGGTCCAGCTGACCTGTATCAAAATTTTCATTAATAGCAAATAATATCTATTGTGTCAAGCCATTGAGATTTGAGATTTGGGGGCATATGGGTGATTGTAGCATGTGCCCTCACCTGTGACAAAATTATTTACTGTTGCTAATCTCAGGCCTTCTATTAATTGGTAAAGAGTCATTTTCTCACTACTGGAACTCAGCTTCTTCATTTTCAAAAAGTGGCCATTAGATTAGATGATAAAAAGTACAACAACTGTGTATTTTTTCAGCATGTTCTATTCCAGGTAACAAGCTAAGTGACTTATAAATACACATTGAATCTGACAACTGCTCTATGAGATAGATTTCATTATCCCCTTAGAATAAGGAGCCTTAGTTATGGTGAGGAAGGGTAGGAAGTGTGAAGCAACTCTTCCCAGGTCACATAGCTACTAAGTGGTGGTCTGGAGTTTGGACACAGGTAATCTGACCCCAAAGTTCCATATTACAACTGCTTTGTTTTATGATCACTCAAAATCCCTCAAGCACAAGTCTTTCAAAGCACTCATATTGACCTCTAACTCTCTGTATGCATGTGTATCTTCCAAATCAATTGGTAAATTATTTGAGGATAGAAGTGATGGCTTGCTGCTACACATAACTCCCCCTTCTCTCTGACTCCAAAGTCTACAACAAAGTGAATATTGAATAGTTGTTTCATAAATCCTTCTTGAATTGAATTGTACAGCCCTGAAGCTAACTCCCATAAACATATCCCCTGTTTGGCAAATCTGACTCAAACAGTCAAATCTGAGGTTGAGTTATGACTTAGATGATAAAAACCAGTCATTCATCCTAATGATCTGATGTGTGTTCTTCACTCCTTCAGCTTGTGGTCAACATGCAACAGCTATATGAAAGCCCTGGTGGTGGAGACTGCTGGCCATAGCCTCTGCTATCTGGGAAATTGCAGTCCTATCTATGAGCAAGCTGAACTTAAAAGTCCCTAAAGGCAAGGGTACAATAATTGTTACCTAAGATCTGTGCTGGTTAATATGGAACAACTGACAAGAGGCTCTCGGTAGAGGTGGGGGGCATGATTTACAGTGTTTGCCAATTTCCATGGTGTAAATATTCATACCAGGCTAGTTGTAGGGTACCAGTGTGATATCGCTGAACCCACAGCTGTGAAAGAGATGTGCCATTAGCTCTGGAGAAGCCCATTTGAGCAGGCGCTAGCATTTCCTTGCATATAACACATCACAGGTTCTTCCCTCCACCTCTGTGAAAAACAAATAAGAGAACCACTGGGAGCCAGAGGCATCAGGAGGAGCTCCAAGGAGAACTGTCTCCAGTTGAGGAATATTAGATACTAAGGGCATACATGAAATGTCTTTCTGAGAGTGAAGGTTTTTGAAGGCTGAAAAAGAGGACAGATTCTCTTCTGTCCAGGGTGGTTTATGTCCAGGCCTGCCTGTAGGCAAATGAGTGGACCAGGTGACTGCTAAATGTCACACTGAGCCTAAGGATTCTGTGATGCAGACAGGATTTGCTCCCAGCTTTCTTTTGCCACTAGGGACATGTCAGGCTTTCTGTGGGCTGGAGTCAACAGTAGCAGGATGCCCTATAGCATGCTACCTGCACACAGCCTCTGCAAAGCTGCTGACCTAGTATTGCCCAGGTTAATTGTTGCCAGTGGGATGCTCAGGTGCCTGGGGAATTTCTAAGACTCTTCGCTCCACAGCTCTGGAGAATGCAGACATACAAATGACAGCTGCTAACTGTGTACTGGGCCCCTCACCAAGGGTGCTCAGGCCTGAGAAGCACCTCCATCAGGCCCTGGCACATCCTGCTCTACATAGCTGGTCCAGCCCAGTCCATCATGCCAGCACTGCAGCTCCCCTGTCTGGCACACTGTCTCTTGCTGCGTGGTCATCATTCTCGGGCTTCACAACTGTGGCCCAGAGCCTCTCCTGGGAGTTGGCAGGTAATGTCACAGGCCCCCAGAGCCTCACAGAGAGGGCAGGGTTCAGCCCGACAAGGAGCAGGAGAGTGTGGATGGAAGCTGTGCATTTCCCTTACACAGGAAGCATGGGAGAGAAGGAAGATTCCGTCCTGAGCCCAGTTCCCACTCTGAGGAAGTGCTTCCTACACTAGGAGGGGCAGGCAGCCAACAAGGGGCTCTGTCTAGGCCTGCATTCAATAACCTAATTGCATTCATGGGGGTAGTCTTGAAATGTCCAAGGGTTGCTTCTGTTCCTAAGGATACAATGCCTGCACTCAGAGCTAATCAGTCTGAGTTAACTGAGGAGAAAAGGGCTGGGCTCATTTTCCTCTGGTTGAATCTCAGGCACAAGGTAAGGGACAGATCCCTGCACAATGGCCCGGCAAGCACGCTCATTGCAGGGGCAGATGGAGAATTAGACTCTCAAGTCCACCAGCAAGTTGCTTGTGAAGGCAGAATTAGGCATCAGACGTCTGATCCTTGGCTTACTGCTTACACAGGCCCCAGTAAATAATACAAATGGTGATCCATGAGAAACACAGCTTTTCATGGAACTAATTCAGTGGCAAAAGAAAGCTAGACTCAGCACTCATTGGGCATTCACTTTGATTCTCTCCCCTGCCCAAAGATTAGCATGACACAGAGTTAAATTTGCCCTTGTAAGTGACCCTCTACTTCCCCCTGACCCATCATTTCCCCTGAAACCTCAGTTTCTCCTAGACTCCTCAGTTCTACCACCTATCCAGATCTGTCCACCCATCCTTCCATTTATCCCTCACTCATCCATAAATCGAGTAGCTGATTTAGTTACCATTTGCTTAAAGCCCATGGTGTACTGTGAGAACTGGGAATGCCCCAGCTATCACAGTGGTTAAAAGAAACTGCATCCACACTAAATCAAGTGCAAGCCCAGGCTCAACACTTTCTGGCTGTGTGACCTTGAACCCATTCCTAACCTCTCTAAGCCCCAGTTTCCCTGGCTGTAACATGGGAAAAGTAATATTCCCTATTTGGGGTTGTACTGAATAGTCAATTAGATTTAAATGCATATGAAATAGCAGTGGGTTGGGCAGGAGGTGATTGAGTTCCAACAGGCTGTCACTCTTCTGTGGTCACCTCCCTTTGGTAATACATAACTTCTGGCCACGTAACTGTTCCACCTTCCCCTGGACCCTCCCTCACCACCAGCCCCAGACTCCTAGACCAGTGTGACTTCAGTTCCATGATGAAGGGTGCTAATTTCACTGGCAGAACCCTGGTGAAGGCTAAAGGTGGTGAGAACTGTTACAGGTTCTGTCTGCCCTTGCGGGTTCCAGCTCTTCTTAGGGGATCTGTTCACCCACGGTCTCCCAGGACAAGAAAGGTCTTTTCTTCTCTTCTTGACTGTCTTCCTTGTGGACTTCAGGCATCAGTGTCAGATGAAAGATGACAGATAGCCTCTCAAATTCTGTTTAAGTGGTCCCCACAATTGTGTATGGTCCAATTCCTGCAGCAAGTCACTTAGGGAGGCAGAAAGACAGTGTGCAGACATAAATGTACATGTATGGATATATGTAGGTGACAATTGTCCCTCACTATCCATGGAGACACCCCTGGAATGCCAAAATCCGAGGATGCCCAAACCCCTTATATAAAATGATGTGACATTTGCATATAACCTATGCACATCCTGCCCTGTATTTTAAATCATCCCTAGATTAATTACGATACCCAACAGAACGTAAATGCTGTACAAATAATTGTTATAATGTATCCTTTAAGAAAAATGACAAGAAAGAAAAAGCCTGTACATGTTCAATTCAGACACAATTCTATTTGTTTTTGCTGCTGCTGTTGGTTTTTTTTGCTTTTTTGACACAGGTCTGTCTATGTAGCCCAGGCTGGCCTTAAACTCATGATCTTTCTGCTTCAGCCTCCCAAGTGCCAGGATTGAAGGTGGTCACCAACCATGCCGAGCTCCAGACATGATATTTTTAAAAATAATTTTAATTCATTCACAAAGGCAGTGGTCCTGTGACTTAAACACCTCCCATTAGGCCCAACCTCCTCACACGGCCACCTTGGGGATCAAATTTCCAACACATGAACTTTGGAGGACACATTCAAACCACAGCACCAACTGGTCTCCTCATTTCCTGTGTCTCCCCATTCTTGCCCTTCCTGTTTGCAAGTAAGTCCTCCTGAAGGCTAACTCTTATCTTACTGTTCCCCTGCTCAAAAGCCGTTCTTACTGAGTTATTTAAAATCTCCTTATGTCGGCAATCAAGGCCTTTTACGACTTGGTCCCCAGCTGCCCTGCAGCCTCATTTGCCTTTTCTCCCCACTAGGCACCCAGAACTCCCCCTCAACTGGACTGTGTGCCACACCTTGAAATTGTCTCCCACCTCCCACTCTCTGCTCCTGCCCTTACCACCCCCCCATCACTTCCACATTTCCTTTCTGTCTATAAAATCTGGCCTGTTTTTCAAAGTTCATCTCTATGCCTGTCTTCTCAAAGAAATCTTATTGGAACTGTCATTTGGCCCCCGTAACATTTTGTCTTTCTCCAGTAGTACCCACCCCAACCTAATTCGCTATGTCCTTGTCTCATCTCACCATAGCACTATGCAGCCTCATGAACTCCTTGAAAGTCAGCACCACTCTGTACCTCCACCATGCCCAGTACAGTCACTTGCACATAAATACCTGTTAATTCAACCAAGCTGCTTCCCCCACCAACCCTATTCCCACTCAATCTCACTTCATGTGTCAAGGTTGTTGATTTTATTACCAAGAAATCATCTGCATATTCCTGCCTGCTTTGCTCACCATGCTTGATATCGCAGATTTAAAGGTAAGTTAGACTTCAGACTGGCTTTTAAATATCCCCAGCTGATTCTACTACTGCAGCTGATGCCTGTAACATTTATTTATAACTTTGCAAAATTGGCCAGTGGTTAAGATATATAAACCCAAAGGGGGCTCGTGCATTTCCAATACATTAAGGTATATTTAAAGCATGCTGTGTCTTATCAGAGACTTTAAAATATACATTACAGCAGGAACCAGGCGGACGGGAGCAAGGTAATTGACTAATGAGAATTCTGAACAGTGACTGGAAATATGGCAGAACTGCCCTTTGAGAACTGTGCTCACACCTATTAATGAACTTTATCCACAGCTCTAAAACACAGCCCTGTGTTTCAAACACAAGCCCAGGAGGCTCTGCTATTGGAAGGCCATTGTGTTAATTCACACCTAGTTATGGTGACTGGCACCAGCCTTCAACACTGGTCAGAAGAAAGCTGCTGCACGGCTCTAGAATAATTACTATGGCTGGGTTTATTTTATACCAGGTACCAGGTGTTAATAGGGAAGGACATGTTTTTCTAACTTAAAGCATGTGCATTGACTAGGCAGATGAGGGGGATGTATTTGTTTGCGTGTTCACAGTCATATCTGACTGTGATTGCATGTGACTACATTCATGCCCATAATCAGCCATTTAGGAAGGACTAGCACATAGTAAAAAGAGGAATGATATAGGAAATTCAGTAATCTTGAGACCCAGGACAGAAGTCTAAATTCAGCTAGGATCTGCCATGATGCATAGCCCCTAAGTAAACATTCAGATTAAGAAGGGTTCACTTCTAAGCCAGTGAAGACTGTACAGTTGGCAAACAGTTGACCTTGTATCCCAAAGAACAGCCATTCTCTTTGAAGTGGGAGGAAGAAGGAAGCTTCTGTCAAGCCTCTACGTGGTGCTCTCCTGAACTAGGACTCTCCAGCTAGATTGCCCAGCCGTGGCTGCCTTGTTTTGGGCTGTTTGTTCAGTTTTCAGTGACTTCTTTAAATACTTTCCATCGTCTGTATGGGTGAACACCCAAAAGCCATGTTTATACATCTTTCTCTCCAGTACTTTGGTCACAGATAACCGGATTGGGATGGACACAAGGACCAATTTGTTCAACTGGTTTCCATTGTTGTAACTCCTGCCTCTTGGCTGATAATCCTCACATCCTATCTGTTGGCTATCTCTCTCCCTCCAAGTTCAAACTTGTATATCCATTTGCCCCTGGACAAATGTTTCATACAAGTCCAAATGTAACTTATTCTTATCCTTTACCTCCCAGATCTGGACATCTAGTTCTGCCAAGTTTACCTTCCCAGTACCACTCAATCTATTCCTTCCTTCAACTCTGAGTCTAGGCTCTTGGCTTGAACTCCTTCCACAACCTCGTAGCTGACCCCTCTGTCTCCAGCCTTGTCTCTCACAATGGATTTAGGACAATTGAGTCTAAAGGATCAGGGGCCTTGCCCTGGGATTTTGTATCCTAAGCATTAAAATTCATTCTCCTCCTCAATGGGCCCCTAGCATTTGCAAGCCCCTTTTCAAGCTTCTGCCAGGTCTTCCCACTGCCCACTGCTTGTGCTTCCACTCCCCGAGTACTGAACTGTCTGCACTTCTCTGCAGAGGACACACAGCTCTCTATTTTCATGCTAGTTCTTCTCCCCTTTTCTACTTGGCTAGCTCATTGCAGCCTTTAAAACCCTACTCAGTTATTCTCTCCCAAGAGCCTTGTCTGATTCTCCACCCCCACCCCCAGAAACAGAACACCCTTTCCTGTGTTCTTGTGACAGTCTGGTCACATGTCTATCACTGCATTGAGTATATTGTAATGTAATGATTTCTTAAGCTTGTTTCAGCCAATAGAGTGCCAGGAACTTGAGAATAACAGAATATATATCTTTTTTTGCATTGTCAATACTTGATAAAATATTTTTGAGAGAATGTATGAACTAGTGAGTGAATAATGTATGTGTATTCATTGTGTCATACTTATAAGAGCAGAAAAACGAGTAGAAAATTTTGAGGGTATCAGGCGTCTTTCTATGTTTGCATCTGCATTCAGAGGCCCCCCAAAATGCTTGTATAGCTCAATTGGTCTCACTTTAGTGTTAGCAGTTTCCTGGCTCTATTTAATCAAGCCATCTTCCTTCTGTTCCCAGTGCTAATAGCAGCCATAGGGTTATTCTCTTTACTTTATAGGCAAGGATACTGATGACCAAAGAGATTTGGTGAGAGAGCACCAAATGTTTGAAAAGAATAGAAGGGCACAATGTTCTTGAATTTTGCTTTATATAGAGATGCTGAAACCTCTGACTGTTCACCATAAAGTCCATGAGGAATACTGTTCCATACATGGTGTTGGTCAAGCTGCATAGTTTCCTCACTCTGTTAAGGTACAGAGAGCCATGTGTGAAATTGGCAATAGTAGAGGACTTATGGTAAGATGACACAGGTTCTATCACTATTTCTGCCACCATGCTTTGCAAAGTTAATTATTAGGAAGACTTTGAGTTTCAGTGTCCTCATTTCAAAGGCAAATCACCCAGGACTGAGGATTGAGTTGATGGGCATGAAACTCTGAGAGCAGTGCTCAGCCCCTGCAAACATTTAATAAGTGATGGGTGTCGTGAAGAATAGACACCAATCCTAAAAGTCACCAGCTCTTCCTCTGATCATCTGGATGCTCTTATACTAGAATTTCTCAACATGATGTACATTTTCGGCTAAATTATTCTGTATCATGGGAGGCTGTGCATTCCAAGTTTAGCAGAAACCCTGACCTCTACCCTTAGATACCAGAGAACCTACCCCCTTCCCAGTTGTGACAACAAAACTGTCTCCAAATGGGCCAAATGTCCCCTAGAGGGCAAAATTGTCTTTCCTCATGAAAGGGAGGTAACCTCTTATTGTTTTGACTTTTTCATCAACAAAATGGGAAGAATGAAACATTTTCCTGACTGACATTTGAAACCATTATTTGACTCAGGCATGATAATGGACGGACGTGTTGTTGTTTGGAAAGCATCAAAACACTATTCAAATTCAGGCTGTTTTGACAGACTTCACCAACTTAAACACTTAACAGAAAAGACTGGGTATCACCCTGGAGCTACCACCCTCCCCCAGTTGTCCCAGAACCTCTGAGACACTGAGGCTGTTGGGCCAGCCAGGCTCTCTAAGGTCTCTTGCAGCACTAGAATGTGAGATCATTCCACCAGCATCATGGCTACCCAAGAGGTCACAGCTACAGACCAGTCTTGCACCATCCCATGGACATGAGACCACAGTGGTACCTGCAGAGTAGCATTTCAGAATTCTCCCTAAGACTTGGGAAGATTTGGTGGCCTGGAACTTACTTACTTACTGCAACTCCAGGCAGCTTTGCACATCTAACATGGCTATTGCTACTGCTGAAGTTTGCACTGGCAGTAAAAATGTCAAGTAGTTATTTTTAACCTCAGCTTTATTAAGATCACATGACAGGAGTCACTAGCAACCAGAACTTCAAAATGAGTACCAAGGATCTGTTAAGTTCAATGCTCAAGTCCCATTGCCACAAAGGCATTAGTGACCTTCATCAAGCCAGTTCTTAATCTGTAGTAAGAAGGCACAAAATGTTTGACATGAAGTATGCAACAGTATTTGCATTTTGTTGAAATTTCTTTCCATAAAGCTTATCAAGAAAGGGACATTATACAACAGAAACATTTAGACAAATACCCGAGTGATGAATGTCACATTATAAACCATTTTTAGAAGACCTTGGGTCCTAATAGTGGTCTCTTTTAGTTAATTCTTAGATGCCGGACCCTTAGTCCTAGCACATGTATATCACCAGGCAAGGATAATGGATAGCCAACCCAGGAACTCAGGAGCCTGGATCACTGGTTCATGCCGCCTTCTTCTTTGGTATGTTCCCATTATGTGTTATGTCAGGTTGACTTTGCACAGGACCATTCTGTACACCTGGTCCCCAACTTTGAATCTTAAGAGAGTTTGGGGCCTCCCAAAAAATTGGCCCAGTCTCTCTCCAGAGAGCTACAGGCAGACAGTCTGAGAAAGATTTGTTTTTATCAAGCCATTCACACACACACACACACACACAAATATGTTGTGCTCTCCCAAAATAAATTTTTGTGCAATATTTGCAAAACAAAAATAAAATCATGCAGTAATCCCACCCATGGTGAAAATATTCTCCCTGTGACTTTATCAATTAATAGACTTGGAAGTGGCTAACATTGTCTTTAAACCCCTTCCTCACTGCATCTTCCACCTGTAAGGTAGCTTTATAATTCACTTGATGATGTCACAACCCATATTCAGAGATTCCATCATCAGAGCCAGAAGAAAGGCTTTCAGCCAGGCAGATAATCTCTTTGGTCCTCAGTTTCCCTGCCTGTAAAGTAAAAAGAAAACCCCATGGCAGCTTTTAACGTGGGGAACAGAAGGAAAATGGCTTTATTAAATAGAGCCAGGGAAATGTCTATAATAAAGCAAGAGCAGCTGGGCTATATAAAAGCATTTTGGGGGGCCTCTGGACATAGATGCAAAGACAGAAAAATGCAAGGCAGGGAATTGGTAACAAAACTCTAGGTAACTCAGCTTTTTAATTAGATAAACCTACAGTCAGCACAGAGCTCTTCCACCAGACAAGCCAGGGGCCTGAAAGGCAGCGATGCAGGCTCCGATGGTTTCAGTTGGTAGTAACGGGGGTACAGTAAGGCCTCCCGCTCCATGCAGCATCATCCATTAGAAAACAAAAAAGGTACAGTAAGTGCCACAGAGCTCCTCCATTAATTGCTAAGTAAGGGGAAAAAAAGAGAAGAATAAAGTGCTTTTACCTGCTTGGCTGGATAATTAAAAGCTGCCTGAAGCACTGCTCACCTTTTTTCATTATGGCAGTGTTCATTATAAAGCCAGAAAGAATTAACTACACTGCATTATCAGATATCGAAAAATATTAATAGCAAAAGTGAGAAAGGGAAAGGAGGAATTTTGGGCGAGTTAATTAAACCACACGTCCTCGATGACTTATTAAGTGACTGGTGGAGCTTCCTGGAGCTCGCTGAGTCCCAGAGAGCAAGGCAACGGGCTCCTGCTCCTCAGGAAATGAGTTTTCAGTCCATGGAACTGTGTTTTTGCTTCTCTCTATTGCAAATTTTTCTTTTTCTTTCTTTTCAAATATAGCCAACTAAGTAAAGTCCTGGCTGGGACTGTCTTGGAGGATGTATACATGGAAAGTTGCCGAGGCTCTGAAAGGTCACTGCTGAGAAATTACTTGGGAAGCAAGTCCTTACTATTGTTCAGCAAAACTCTTTCAGTGCTTCTGTGGAGGAAAAGGTGACGACATCGTATATAATGAGGTCTCTTTGCAGCTTCGGTAACCACAGCCCATGAATGAGTTCCCATGGGCCCACCTCCCCTTTCAGACTCCCTTCCATGAGACCTGCAACTCCAGCCTCCACAGGGCATGGGGTTGGGGGTGCACTCTCGGGGCCTTGAGAGCTGTGTGGAATAAGTCTCCATCAACCAGAGCAGCCAAGGGTGACACAAAGCATGCTGACAACTTGCTACTGCAGCAGGAAAGCCTGCCGGGTGAGGCCTGTTGTTCTGCAAATATTTGGTTAACCGAGATGTCCTCCTTTGCAATACTTTCAAGTCCTTAGTGCAAAGGGGCCATATGTACAACTCTGACCTCCAGAAAGCTCCTTGCATGAGTTCAACAGTCACCCCTGGATGGGGAAAAAGAGAGGAAGGTGGAGAGAAGTAACGTCTTCCATGCAGAGCAGAACAAGAGACGGAATTCAAGCATTTTCATTTAGCAAAAAGCAAAATTGATGACAAAGAAAATGTATTATTGATTTCTTTTTTCTTCCTGCTGGCACTGGAACTTTAAATGAAGTCATAGAGCAACTGAGACTCCCACGTTGATTGGTTATGTTTCAGCCTAATCTCATTTTGAGAGTCTAGTTTGCATGATTGGTGGTGACATGCGCAGGTTTCTCTTTAGGCAGAGTAAAATGATCAATTTTCCAACATGCCATCGTGACAACCAGACATTGTTCTGGAGAGCTCCCATTCTGCACTTGTCACCAGACTTCTTCCCGAGCCATACTGTATTCCAAGTAACAGCTCTGCTATCTCAGAAACTCAACCAGTTGCATCATTTGCCTAAGAAGGATCTTCCAGGTAATGGGTGTGAGTGATGCTTCAGCCAGTCACAACCTACAGGAAGTTAATGAAAAGGGGACACGAAGGCTTGGCTGGTGTGGGGAAGAATGCCAAAATGCTTGTCAAGGCAGGGAGGGGAGGTTGGACAGAATAAAGTAATTAAAATGGGCCCCGTGATTATGTTTCTCCATGACCATTAAAAGAAGCTGTGCTTGCACGCATAGCTTCTTACATTTTTGCCAGTCTGTTACTTCCATGCTGCAGTCAATGAGAGCTCAATTGTCACTGTGATTTCTTTCTTAACTGAGTTATGCATGTAAAGCAAAGGATTTAGAAAAGCGTCTGGTTTTAGTAGGCACTCAATAAATGCTATTGATTCTTCAGCATCTTGCATCTTTATCTGGAACTTTTCATGAGCTCTCAATATCTTGAGATGCCCTGAAAGGGAAAATCTAGAGATAATAGAGAGGAAGATGTGAACATTGAATGTTGAATATTTCTTTTAGAGGTAGACTGGCACATTGAATGACAGAAAGAATTTTTCTCAAATTTGGCAATTCCTGACTTTCTGACTTTTAATCTACCCTTCTGAGAATGAGGGAGAGGTAAGAATTGGTGTTTTATGTACTTTCCAGACCAGGGTTTGAGTGGGACACAGTCACCTCACAGAGTCAAACCTCTCTGCAGAGGGTCCGACAACTTTATTCTTAGGGATAGGCATCAAGAATGAGTTCCTTTGCCCAAAAGACAAGAAGGCAACCTTGGATTAAGACCATATACAAGAAAATCCTTCAGGGCTTTATAATTGGGAGGTTGAAAAGAAGTAGACAAGGGGTCGCCTATGTGCCTTCATGTACCAGACAAGACTTCCAAATATCTCACGCATGTTCCCACCTCCTTATCTTCACTCAATTTCACCTTACCAACCATTTATTCCTCTTTCGAGTCCTCTAGCATCTTCCAGGTCCCAGTGCAAGGTGCACAACCCCAAGAAATCTTTGAGTAGACCCAGTCCTTACTGAGTGTTTCTTCTCTGAACTTCCACAGTGTTACCTGAAATTCCCAGTTTACCACTCTGGATTGTTCAGTCTAACAGTTTCTTCATCCCAAAGAGTTCGACAGCATCATACTGTAGCTCTCTATTCTGTTGGGTTCTTGAATGATTGGTAAAAAGTATCCCTCTGGTTAGGGCCACTGAGCTTCTTTTGCCTTTTGTTTATGTCCATATTATAGCAAGTAGTTTAACAATGTTTTAGTGAGTTGTTCGTGTTGTTGCCTGTGTTACTCACCTTCCTGTCACCATAGCAAAATAGCTTAGATAAAATTAACTTCTTAACAGAAAAGGTTCATTTGAGCACGTAGTTTTAGAAGCTCTAGTCCATGACTGATTGCCCTAGACCTTGGCTTATGGCAGCACATCAAGCCAGGAGTGTGTGGTAGAGCAAAACCACTCACCTTATAACCTTGGACTAGGGTCCCACAATCCCTTCAAAGGCACATCTTCAATAACCTAAAGTCCTCTCACTAGGCTCCACCTCCTAAAGGTTCCATTACCTCCCAGGAGCATCATGCTGGAGACCACACCTTTAACACATAGGTAGCCCTTTTGGAGATGGCCATCCAAAATTCAAATTAAAGCATTATCCATTCTACTTATGAACACTTGAAGAAAAAGCATCAGTTATTTATATTTTATATATTTATCACGCTTGGAACAAGCACACTTAAACATGTTTGTTGAGTTAAGTTGCATTGAAATGAATTGCACTTATTTTTTACCTATCACAGGACCTAAGCTGATACTAGGCAAGGATTGGGCACTCCCAAAAACACTTCAGCTGAGCCTAATTCAGTCCCCAGCCCCTTCAGCTCCTTTACATTACAGTAATGTTTCTTGACTTTAGAGTGAAGAAATACATGGGTTTCTGGACTTCAATGAGCTTGCTCACCCTAAACCTTCCTGACTACAAAACACAAAACCCTAAGAGGCCAATACCTATCATTACCCCTTCATCTTTTCATCATAACTATGTAGAAAGAAACAACAGCTATTCTGTTCAGGCATTTATATACATATATATGTGTGTGTATCTATATATCTATATATCTATATATCTCTCGATATAGGTATATATATATGAGTTTCTTCAAGTGCTTCATAATCCATATGAAACATGGTAATGATCTAAGTACAGTAGGTACTGCCCATGTAAATTGTGAATTCAGATAAGCTACTGACTTCCCATATCTCTTTTTATAGGATTAAATCAGATCATCTCCAAGGCTACTTTCCTGCTCTAACATGCGCATTCTTCTGATGCCCTGTGAATTAGCTAACTTAGTCATGTCTCCCTCCCTTCTCTCTTGCTCTCTTCCTGCTATTAATGATGGAAATCTAATAAACAAACAAAAGATATATACTTAACTTCCTCAAGTCGCCATACAGTAAGAGTAGCCATATGACCAACTCTGAACAGTAGGGTAATTCTCCTTAAGGGCTTCCGTGGGAAAAACTGCCTTCCAAGCTAATATGGACAGATATACCTTATGACATTTCTATCTTGAGTGAGGTGCTGTTAGACATCTTAATGAAAATGTGGTGGTGTACATGAGGACAAAAGTCCACCCACCAAGGATGGCAATGTGTCTGGCTCCTTGGTGATAACAGATAGCTGTGAGGGCATCCTACTTAAGGAATCATTAGTGTCTTCATGGATTAAAACTACTATTAGGCAAGAATTATGTTAATTGAAGCTGAATGCACCTCTGACACATGCTTTCCAAGATCTAGTTCAAAGGGTAATCACATTCCATTGGATTCACTCCCCGAGTCTAACCCCAACTTGACCAAACTCAGAGGAACACACACAATTTGTAGAGTGCTTTACAAATGTGTATGTAATCACATTTGATCCTTTTATCAACTCTGCAAGATATATAGCATAATTCTCCTTGTGTTATATGAGGAAACTTAGGGTAGGTTCCTAAAATTTTACTGACTCTAAATACAATACACTCATATAACTCATTGACAACTGAGTTCAAAGTTCTACATCTTGTATCTTCAAAAAGGATTCCTTTCATTATTCCAGGGTCCGTAATCTTGGAGAAAGCTCCAATGCCCCTAAAAGTCTTTAAGAAAGTCCTTGTCAGAGATGGGGCTTCTCTTGTCCCTTGTAACTCAGCAACCCTCAATGGGGAGGAAGTGAAGACTGTCCACCAGCCAGGGCCCAGAGCACAGGTAATTAATAGGTGACCATAGAGCTGGACAAATGCAGACTGACGGCAGGCTTACTTTTCTTATAACCTGCACCTCAGCTAACATTAGTTCTACAGCGAAACTCGGGTCTTGTTGACATGTTGTTTCTTTTCATTAATAAATAACTGCCCAAAACAATTACACTTCAGGAATCTAACCTTTTCTCTTTCCCTTTGAAAGGCACCAAAAATTAAAAGCAAAGATGCTTAAATCAGTTGGACCACTTCAGGGCAGATGTTGCCAAGTGCTGTCTGTATAATGGGAAAGAGCTTTGTGGGAAAGGGTAGTCACTGCTCACCACACAGCAGCTCCACTCATCAGCCCACCAGTGTGGTGAAGATAGAACACACTGTCTCTCCAGGAGACTGTCTACCTTCTCACCGAGTATGGCCAGCAAACATGCATCTCCTGGAGTCACAGGTACATGCCAATCTTTTAAAAAAATCAAAGAATCATGAAAAGATCATGATGCAATCTAACTTTGAGTCTGGATTGCCATTTGTTAACTATTTTGCACCATTTATTTAAACATTCTGAATTATTTCTGTTGGAGAGCAAAATACTGCAGAACTTGGCAGCTTAAAAAACACATGTACTGTCATACAATTTGTGTGAGTCATGAATCCATGGCCCTTAGCTGGGTCTTCCACGTGGGAGGTGGGGAGTCCTCACAGGTGGCTATCTAGGTATCAGTGAGGGTTATAATCTTACTCAAAGGGACAAGCTCAGGGAACTGAGCTCACTCACATGAGGGATTGTTGCCAGCATTTGGTTCAGCCCAGGCTTATAGCTAGGAGCCTCCTTCACTTCCTTGCCATATGGGCCTTTCTGTCAAGCAGCTCACACCATGGAAGTAGGCTTCCATCAGTATAAGCCAACAGAAGGACAAGATGGAAGTTATAGCCCTTTTATAACCTGATCTCAAAAGTGACATCCCATTACTTTGTCTTATTCTGTTCATTAGATGCAAGTCACTAGGTCCTGCCCACCTTCCAGGGGACATGAATACCAGGAAGCAAGGTTTAGTGGTGACCATGTTAGTGGCTACTTGCCACAGCTCTGAACTTTGTATTCTTTACCTATATGTGAGCATTACACATGTCACCTTGATGGTTAGGCAGGGAAAAAAACCAATGACAATGTATAGGTTACTGCCTGAAAGAAAGCATGACCCATAGTAGGTGACTTGCAGAAAATAATTGCTCCTGCCCTCCTCCTCTTGTCATGGCATACTGCTAAGTTCAGAGGTCTGCATCCAGAGAAGCTACAAAGCTAATCACCACTTCCAATGAAGAAGCAAACAAGTAGGTCAGAGGGTCCATGGACCAAAAATAATAGCAAGAGGAGAATTTGGGTTCTCTGGACATGCAAAGGCAGAACTGCCCTGAGCAGTAGGTTGGAGTGAGCCTGTTAAGAAAGCTATCTTGGGGTATCATGAGGGTATAAATGAGGACCAACCATCTCAACTTGCTATGATCCACGACCCTTGGCTCTCTATCCTAGACCAACTGCCACCTCTGCAATGGCTTGTAACAGCCCCATGAACATTCTCAGAGGGGTTCCATAAATAATGACGTCTCTTGTTCCCCAAGGTCAGTGGACTGTACAGCCAGGGCTGAGCATTGATCACTTCCACTTTCCTTCTCTAATTCTCACCAGTTCATTAAAGCTTGACCTTCTGGGCTTTCACGGCGACTGTGGATATCCAGCCAGAGAGACCATTATATTTTAAAGGCTGTTAAACTGTCCAATGATATTTTAGCTTCTTTTTTTTATATTTGATAGCAAATCATCAATCACTTTTGTAAACTTCCAAGTAAAAACGAGGGAGAAAAAGATAGAGAATTATATGAAATTATAGTGGAATGAAGCAGTTAAATTTCTCTCTATCAGCCGAGGCAAAGCGAGGTAAGGTGAGATGATGGTCAATTATCTTTTTCCACTCACTGATAAATCGCCAGCACCATTGAGGCTGTCAGCGGCTGACTCATGACAAGCAGAGACGGGCGTCCACATAACAAGAGAACTGGGAACGAGGACCAGCTTTGCAGATGGAGCTGGGGCTCCTCCAACCCAAGCCTTAACTCACTGGCCAGGAATATTAGCAGGGTCTTGACCCTGTCCTGGGCTACCCCCTTCTCTTCTGACCACTGTCCCTACAATATCCCTCCCACCCCCATGCTCAGAAAACAGCTGCATCTGTCTGCAGTCCCCATGCTGTTCTCCAGTATGTCCAAAACTGACCTCATTGTTCTGTCACATTCTTTATCTGAGTTAATAGACCATCATTCACCCAAGTTCTTTAACTAGAAACCTCATCATTATTGTCCCAAACACCTTCCTTTTCCTCACCTCCCCCAACAATTAATTTGTCTCTGAGTGTGGTCTATTGTCTTACACAATTATTTGTCACATCTGTTGCCTCCTCACCATCCTCTCTGCTGATGCCTCTGTCTAGCCCTTATCACTTTTTCTCTAATCAATTGGAAAAGCCTCTTAACTGTTTTTTGTAGCTTTAGTGTTTACCAACACACACACACACACACACACACACACACACATTCATATACTCACACATATACCCACACTTCCACACTCACCCACACCCACTCACATACACTCACTCATACATACACACTCACACTCACTCACATACACTTATACTGTCTCACACACACATACACTCTCACCCATCTCCACTCTTCTGCCTACTTGTCTTTTAAGGCATGCTCACCATTGTCTGTTCTTCCTGTTTGGACTTCAGTAGTTCCCTGTTGCTTTAGAATAAAGCTAAGATGCCTTGCCTGGTGCACCTGCTGTGCAATTCCCCAGAGTCTCCCTGCCCCCATCGCCAGGCAGAGTTTGCATTTCTCCTCCCTGCTCTTTCTCAAGTCCATGACTTTTCTCCTATTTGTCCCTCTGTCAGAATTCCCTTTCCCTGATAATGGGAAGTTGATCTAATTGATCAACTTCTTCCCATTCTTCAAGACTCAGCTATCTCTAGAAGGTAATCAACTTCTTCCCTGAGCTCTCAGGGAACCAAGCCATTTCCTAACTCACTGTATGACAGGATCCCTGATTAAATGCCTTGGCTTTTTCTCTAACATCTTAGCCAACCTGAGCACCAACGTTTTGGTTGTTGAATCCATGATGCCATGGACCCTGGAGAAAGACAAGCCTAGGGTAAAGCATTTCTTTCCCACCTGTGAACTCCACGTCCTCAGCAAGAGTTCTGAGTCTCTGAGCTTCTTATCTATAAAATGAAAATTATTACTATACAAGAAGAGCTTGAAGACAATCAGAATTAGAAAATGATTAACTGTTGGAAGAACAAGAAATGAGCAGGTGATGGAGATGCACCTGAGGTTTTTGGTTGTAACTGGGAAAGTACTAGAAGGAACTGCAAGCCAAGAGAAGGCAGGTTAGATGAGGAATAGTGCAGTAGAGAATCCAACACGTAGTAGGCATTCAACCCTACCTTTGTATGGAGGTCTAGACATTACAGGCTGGAAGGAAATATTGAATACATCCCAAAGTGCTAATCATCGTTTCTTTCAATTGTTACTCTCTTTTAATGACCTGGATAAAGGCCAACACATGTGTTTGGAGGTGAAAACCCCTCTATTTGATACAAGTATCCCTGACAGACTCTAAGACAAACCACCAAGGGATCTAATCTTCCCCCCTGAGCAGTTGCTAACTAGCTTGTCTGGTACCACATGATGTGTACAGACAAATACAGCTGGACATGCAGGTGGGGAATGTATGCCATTGCAAACCAACCTGTGTCAATATGGCCCATGGCCCAAGGCCAACACCCTGCTGTTATAGGGCTGGGCTTAATACTTTCCTCCCCTGGGAAGCAGGTGACAGAGAGATAACAGTTCATCTGGGACCTCCCATTTCTGACCTCACAGGTAGCCCTGCTCCCAGGTTAGAAGTTGCTCCCTGGGACATCAAGAAGCACCAGCTAGGAATGCTGGGCCACAGGGAGAAGGTCTGGATCAGACATAAGCAGCCCCATGAGCCAGAAAAATGGTGTTCAGAGAATTCTGGAAGTGAAGAAAGATGACAAAGGCATATAGCCCAGGGACAGAAAGAAACAAGAAAACCAGAAAATCCTAAGAGCAGAGAGAACCCAGTTGCAGCATGGAGTATTTGGCAAGAAAAAACCCAAATGCAGAATTTGCATGGGTTGAAATGGGGTGGGGAATGCTTACCTGGGGTCCATGTTAACGAGAGTGCTCTAACAATAACCTTTCTTTGCAAATGAAAGGACAAATCCTGACTAAATGGTGATGATCTAGAGGTGTCAGATTAGACAGGAGAAAGGGACAGTACCTCTACTCATGGAGACAGATCCCATTCTTTACAAAGGATGCAGTAAGTAGTGCATGGTGGTCCTCATTCTGAACCCCATGGGCATGAACAGAACAAGCAGCACAAAAGTCTGTAGCAAAGACAGAACTGGAGTTCATGCTTCTAACGGCCAGTAAGAAGTCCTCTCCAGCCTATCAAATAGGTAGCCACAGTCACAGGGAGTCCACGGGAGAATAGAATTTAACTTGTGGGGAAAACTACCCCTTTGTCTGGAAAAATCATGATCAGAAACACTGTACCAGTGCAGATCTAAGGCAAGGACACCCTAAAATTCTTGAAGAACTCCCTTGATCTTTGAGCTTACCCAAATGTTGATACGTCCATTGAACCTTTGAGTTTCCTATTTAATACTAGAAATTTAAGGTAATTTATCCTAACAATTGCCCTACATTGTTTGGTTAGAAATTTTTTTCTCTTTCTTAATGAGTTTCAGAAGAGATGTGTCTGATTTTCGAAAGATGTATCCATGTGTTTGTTGTCTTATCCAATAAAGTGCACTCCCCAAATCACATGTGGAAATGATAAGAAGGGAAGTGTAGACGTTTACTTTGAGATGAGGGATAGAATTAGACTAGATCCCGTGCAACACAATCTATACTGAGCTGTTGATGTCAACATATGACACTATTGATCCGAAATGAGGTGGACTGTAGCTAATACCTTGGAGAACCATTGTATTGATATTTGAGGCTATCTGGACAGACACAACCCTTGCGGTTAAGCTGAGGCTCACCGTGAATGTAATGGTTATTCTTACCAACAATCATCCTAGATAAAGGGACCAAAAAATGGAAGAGCAGAGAAAATGCCTACCTTACCATTTAGAGGATCAGAATTAATGGTCTGGAATTGGGAGAGATGGAAGAGAAATGACACCTTCCATGTGAAAGTAGATCATCAGCTAGGCAGAAACCTAGCCCAGTAAAGGACTCTGAGACTGGTTCATGTTCATGGATCCTAAAGCTAGGCAATGCTAGAAGCAATGCTTTTACATTATATTCGGGGTTTTAATGAAGGCTTATTAAAAGTCATAGTCTGACCTCAGTTGGAATGAAGGGGAATTAGAAAGCACTAAACCTTATGTTTAAGGAGGAGGAGCAAGAGAAGAATGGGTATCCCTCTCCCTGAAGCCAGCTTTGGGGTTATCAGTGTCAGCCTCCAGCCAAAACATAAGGACCAGACAAGCCATGATCTCTGCCAGATCACCAACAACAGGGACAGTAACAGGGCAGGAAGATTAGAGGAACAAAGAGAGCAGACAACAGCAGGAAATACTTGTGTCAGATGAGAAATAGTAGACCTGGGCAATTTTATAGGGGCTAACTTGGGGCAATGAGACTAGTGAGAGAATATATCAAGTATTAAAATACCTTTCTTTGGTTGTAAGAAAGAGCAATCAGTTCTGGCTAGTTTACTAAATTTTTCTTTAAAAAGCAGGGATGATGGTTTTATTGGAAGGGTAGTTAGACATTTTATGGAACAGAAGGAAGAATTGAAAAATCAAAACCCAGAAAGGGAAGAATTCTCAGCCAGGGGTGCTGATGAAACCTCTCTCTGAGGTGCAGACGCTAATATGACTTGTCTCTGATTTCCAATCAACTTTCTTTCTCTCCCTTTCAAAAAATCCAATCAAAAAAAAAAAAAAAGAACTAATGGGAATGGCTTGAGGAGGCAGTGGTTAGGGCAAGGACAACAGAGACCTACCCCTGTGTGTAATTAGGATGACATTTTCTCCCTCTTCCCACAGGGCTCAGATCACAAACTAAAACTGCTTCCTTCCCAGAAACAACACGTCGATTTTCCCAGCATCCTGTGAGCTCTCTTAGCATGGGGGTTTGCTCCATCAACCCAGCAAGAAAGTCATCTCTTGCAGATGGTCCAGTCTCTTTTTTTAAAACCTTTCACCTGATGAAACCCTGCTCAAGATAATCTCTCTTTTGATTAACCCTAAATCAGCCATTTGTAACTTTGCTTACCTCTTCCAAACTCCTTCACCTTTGCCATATTCTATGGATTACAAGCAAGTCGCAGTCCTGCTTAGGGAGAATGCACTATGTAGGACCAGAAGATGAGCTTGAGAACCAGGTCAACCTGGTGTGACTATCACAGAGACTTACAGCCAGTGAGATATCAAGCCAGTAAAGCTCTTATCTACCTGGTGTACCAGGGCTTGAACCCAGGGACTCATGCTTCTTAGGCAAACACCCTACCAATTGAACTATGCCTCTAGCCCTCATGTCTCCATCTAGACATGCACACTCTTCTCCTCTCTTGCTACTGCTTATCTTTCTCATCTGCCTTCACATGGACCACAGCTTTCCTAGTTTCTCCTTCTAGCTCACCAGGGAAGGCAAGCATTCATTCAACCTCTCAGCCATAACCAAATAGGAAACTTCAGTTCCAAAGGGAAAGACAAAAGTCCCATGTCAGCCCCAGATTCAAACCTTGTTTTCCTTAACACCTTAACTACCCATTGCATAGATATTTGGATCCCAACCAACCTGATTCTTCTGCCTATTTGCCAATTACTTCAGAATACAGAGGGGAGAGTTCTGGTTAATCAGCTCCATGAAGAGTAGGGAGGGCTGGTGCCAATGCAGCAAGAACCATTCTTGGCTTTGCAGTCACCCTAAGAGGTGTCCCCTGCATTCCCTAATAATTTGCATGTGGAAGGGAACTGGAAACCATTTGTGGTGCAGGCTTCTGAGGCCTGAGACTATATGTTAGTATAAGGGGAACAAAAGTATATCACATGTTACTTGCCTTAGGAGTTGGAAGAAACTCTCTCAGCCCTACCTTGGGTTTGATAGAATGATACCTTCTATAGCAGACAGCTAGAATGTTCTCTAATGTAAGAAGTCATCTTCCTTCATTCTCTGTGCCACCAGGAACTGGCTCTCCTCTTCCTACAGAGGGGTAAGACTGGAATATGTGTACCCGTGGATGTGCTCTACCACCCCCCCTGCTGCCTGCTCTTCTGCACCTGTGTCTTTGTCATCATCCTGTCCCGCGAAGAACAAACTGGTATAGTCATAGCAGAGCAATCCAGATAAGAAACCACATTTGCTCCACCTTTCTCCAGACCATGACTCAACCAGGGAAGAATCCAAGTCACAAGAGCCATTATTTATGTGTCCAGAGGAAAAGCTAAGACACAGAGAGGGTAACTGGCTTGAGAACACACAAGCGTCAGAAGCCAAAAGGGGCTGTTCACTGTAGCCCCAGGTTATGCTGACCCCTAGAACAGATCTGAGGTGAATTAGCTCCTGAAATCCAAGTCTTCAGAGCAATAAGCTATTGATAAACTGAACCAGGAAACGAGGGGCCCATGGGGGTCAGCTCATGGGGTACCTCAGATGAGTCAGTTAATAACCACAGTAACATAATTTATTACTTAGCACTCAAAAGTTGCTGGCTGTCACTGCAGCCACCTCCACCCAGCCCAGCTTCCTTCATTTGCATAGGTAATGGTCGTGTTATTAACAGCTCATTAGTGTCAGACCCAGGTGATAGAAAGGAAAGACAATTTTATGTTTTGGGGAGCAATCCCTCAAGACTCTTACTTCAGAGTCAGGAAGGGGCCCAGTGATCTAGAAACCAGGGGCCATTAAAAAAATAGTGGTCACAAAATACAACTCTAAAATATTATCAATACACTTAATAAAACTCTCTTAAGGCATGTACCCTTGATATCATGAGATGAAGCTATCACTTCACCTATGTGATCTCTTTTCCAAAACCCAAAACCACAGTTTAAGCAGGAGAAAGACATCAGACAAATTAGTTTGCAGAGTCATTCTACAACATGCCTGGCCAGTATACCTTAGAACTGAAAAGGTCATCAGAAGCAAGGACAGAGAGAGAACTAGTCACTCTTGGGAGGCCCTGAGAAATCAGACATCTAAGAGTGACATGGTGTCCTGAACAGAATCCTGAAGAAGAAAGACATTAGGTAAAAAATGTAAGGAAACCTAAATAAATGATGGCCTTCATAATAATAATTTATCAATATTGGCTCATTAATTGTAGCAAATGGACCATGCTAATATAAAGTGTTAATGATAGAAATAACTGAATACCAGTCATATGAGAACTCTAGGAGCTATTTACACAATTTTCCTATAAATCTAAAACTGATCTAAAATAAATAGCTTAATTTTTCTTTAAAAACAAAGTCTCTTCTGTGAATGTGGCACATTCTAATTGATGCCATATTATTTCACAAACTATTGGTGTGTACATGGTGGGGTAAGAAGAAAATATAACATCATTATACCTGTTTTACAGAGAAAACAACCAAAGTTTTGAAAATGTGATTTGTCCAAGGTCACCCAGCTCCCAAGTCCAGGAACTTAGATTCAAACTCACGTCATCTGGCTCAGAGGCTAGCGTGTTTCATCAAAGCAAATGTTATCACCTCAGACAGGAGAGAGATGAAGAAAGAAGACACTTCTAGTCTCTGGCTAATAGCCAGAGCAGTTGACAGTTGAGGGCTGCTGAAGGGAACAGACAAATGATCAAGGTCAGTCCAAGTCCCTCTGGTCTGATGTGACCTCAAGCCTTAGCATGAAAAAGTAAACAGTCCTCACTCTCTTTCTCACTCATTCCCAAATCTCCCTCCTTTCCTAGATGTGGAAACATAACTCAAAATTCATTTGAAATATTTTTGCCTGCCCAGAAAACCATGATGAATGAAAGACTTACTTTCTTCACCTGACCTCAAAACTGACCCTATAGAAAGTCGGCACCAGCGTGGCCTAGAAGAAAGTGTTTCAGGCCTACACAAACTGAGCCTGCGTGCGATAAGAAAACTGTGTGTAGCTCCACGTCTGCGTCTTGTACTTTCTTTGAGCTCCCGCTGCTTTGGGATCCACCTAGAACCAAATAGGGGAGAAGAGAAAGAACTTTCTATTAAACAGCTTGAACAGTTTGAGAAGAGGGGTGATAGTGTTGATGCCCGTGAAAGAAAATGAAAGGAGATAAGAACAAAACAAAACCCTGTGCATAGAAAATTGCTCTGAGATGCTCCCATTCTAACCCAACCCTGTTATTGCCCCTTTGAGGAGGTTAATTTAATCTCTCTGGGACTCCCTGTCTTCTGAAAAATTAGGGGTTAGGACAAGGTGATCTCTAAGTTCCCACTTCCTCTGAACTTGGGCATACTATGATCTAGTTTACAATCAGTGATAGTGGAAAACAGAGTTCTCATCGACTGGAAGAGAATTGAATGGAACAACAGGACAATTTAGAAACTCAATCAGATATTGAAACAGTGCCTAGAGAAGTTCCTGGTCACTTCTTCACAAGGAGAGAGATGTTCAAATGATCATTTAACTCACCAAGGATTAGTTAGCAAATGCTCACTGGTTTTGCCATCCCCTACTGCATTGTGGGTTAGAGACAAAAAGGATATTTAGGGCATCAAAACATAAGTTTTTAAGAACTTACAAGCTACCACCTCAACTCATATAGTCCTTCCCAACAATTAAAAACACATGTCAACTTGCCCGTTGTGTCCTCTGCATAAACATTATGAAGTGAAGACATACTACGTAGCACACACTTGAATGTACAGATGCATGTGTGTGTGTGTGTGTGTGTGTGTGTGTGTGTGTGTGTGTGTACACATTCCACCTGCAGTAAACCCACCTGGCATCTTCAGCAAAGATCTGGAAGAAGTGGGGTGTGAGGAATGACAATATATCCTCTGGGAAGCACTAAGACCCAGCAGGGCTCCAAAACAGTGGGACTTCTGATCTCAGCCTCAGGAAGAGGAGGTTCTACTCCAGGATCAGCAAGGAGGTCTTGGCCAAGCCTCTCTGCTTTGCTCAATGCCCTCCTGTGTACCATACCTCCCTCTCTTCCTCTTCACCTCCTCACTGCTCCCCGCACTCCACTGATACATTTCTCTCCCACTCTAGGCATGGGCAGACTTGTCCCAGACTCTCCTGAGGGCAGCAAATTACTCCTATCATTTAAAAAATGTAATCAACTGCATTTGATCTAGCAGGTGCTTTTGTCAGGATGGTTTAAAAAAAACAGGTTAAAAAAAAGGTGGATAAAATATAAATTAAAATAGAAGAATGGGTCTGGTTACAATCAATAACCCCAGAATTATTGACTCCGCTCCCCATTACACTCTGATGCTGCTGTAATCTTGCTGGCAGATTCTATAAAGGACGCATCTGTGCAAGATGAGATGCCCATTGTCAAAAGTTATAATTCTCTCTAACATAACTCCCATAACAACAGCCAGGCAGTTTCTGCAGAAAGATCTGGTGTCTGAGAACCACATGACATCACTCTCGGAAACCCATTTTGTGTCTCTGCCCCGGGGCTGTCTCTGTCCTTAGCAAGTTGGCAAGGAGGAAAGGAAGATAAACCAGAAGCTGAACTCCATCCCAGTCTGGTGTCCTGTGTTCAGACTCCTCTTGGCTCTCCCAAACCCCCTTTTGGACAGCTGAACCCCAAAGCAAAGGGCCTACTAGAAACAAATGGATTACTTGCTCCGAGAAAAAGCTGGAGTTAGACTCCATTTTGTCATACAAATTCTCCAGCTGGAATTGGTGCTCCCAGGAATGTTTGGCTGGAAGGCAGAGTTCAGAGATTTCCCAGTTAAGGCTGGGGCAGGTCATAGGCTGACATGAGCTGAGGAAAGTAACTTGTCTGGACAGTCTCCAGGAAGTCAGGCCTGTTGACAGGGGGCCCCAGACCTTCCACGAGTCCAGGAACAACAACTCTAGCTGGGACCTCCCAACACTTGCAGCCAGCAAACTGCTCAAGGAGTCTGTCTGAGCTCACTGCTCAATCTCTAGGAGGTGGTATGGCCAAATGGGAAGGGCACTGGCCTGGGAGCTATGTGACCTTGACAAAGGCCTTTCTTCTTCTTTTCCTCATCATACTCATTTACAGAATGAGAAGGTTAGACTAGGTAACTTCAAGGGGCCTCCCAAATTTATGATGAGTAATGGCTCTCTCTAGCCCTGGGGCGAGGGCTATAACTTCCATCACTTTCAGCCTTTCCAGACATTGCTGGCTAATGCCCCCATCCTGGATCCCAGGAGGAACCCACCTATCCTGGCCCAAAGGTGTTGAGGAGCCTTTCTAACAAAGCAGAAAATCTAGGTGGGCCCTACCTTCAGGGACACTCTATCCAAACCAGAAGCAAAGCCCTGCTGGTTTTGATGATGAAGATTTACAGCCAGGAGTGAGTTTCCTTGGCAATACTGTCTGCCGCCTTTGTGAGCAGCAACTACATAGCATTTGGTACCTGGGAAGGCAAAAGGCGGGAGCCGGAATGGGGAAATGCTCTATCACTCCGAGGAGCACAACGCCTTTGGTAATAAATATTGACGTTCATTAAGACAAAGCCAGAATTCAATCTGTGCTGGGGAATTCTCTGCTTCCGGCCTCAAGAATGGCCCTTATTTACAAGACGTCCCTAAGGGAATGAGACAGGCTGGCTCACCTTGCTCCCCAAGATACATTTTATTCAACCAACTTGTCCTGGGCAAACGTGTGTCTGACAAGCCAATTTGAAAATGAATTTGGAACATTTTTTGAGTTGATTATTTATTCTGAAAATGAATGCCCGTTCTGGTCAGGCTGACAGCTCCAAGGATGAGACAGCTCGGCGCTCCCTCCTAGCTCCTCCTCCCCTAGTAGCAAGGAGACTGTAGGGAGATTTTTCTAGGTATTGGGACTGGATGGAGCCCTCTGTTCTCACCCACCAGTACCCATGCAAGCATTTTCCACTGGTGCTGACCGAAAGCAGAGTGTAGGGAGGGCCTGTGCTGGGGAGTAGAGTGGTGTGAAAGCCAGTGTGATGGGGTCATTCCATCTGCTCTGCTCCCTTGCAGGGTTTGACTGGGCCAGCATTTGACTTCTATAGCCCAGAGTCATCATGAAACTCCAGTAGAGGAGACAGAGCCTGGAGGCAGGTTATGGAGTAGGGAGAAGGCTTCCTACCACATGATTTCTGATCTCCTAGTACCTTGCTTTCGCTATTTCCTATTTCCTGTAAGGTGCTGGATCATATTCATAAGGACTTTCCCATCAAGATACTGTTGCACATTTCACAAAAAGGTAACTCCTTGGAGGAATGTGTTCAGGGAGTGCTTCTCTCTCCCTCACCCCTCCCACAAAAGTGCTTCCACCACAGCCTCTTGGCCTAGAGTCTGTTTTCTGGTATAGTCCTAGAAGGCTTTGTGCAAGAGGAGAACTCCATAGGATTTTGAAGGATAGAGAAATTTTGGAAGGGCAAAGGGAAAAAAAAATCATATTTCTCATGAGAATAACTACAAGAGGGGAGGGAAGGCGATATGGAAGCATGTGTTAGAGATACTGAGTAGCCTTGGGTTAAAAACCTATTGAAAGCAAAGGACCATGGGATGGCCTTACATGTGAAGCTAAGAAGCTTAAATTCTAAATTTACCCCAGAGATTAGATGGGGCATTTTAGACCATGAGATCCTTTCTTCTATTCTTGCCTAGACCCTCAATGTGCAAAGCAGATAAAGAAGGCCAAGCCATTCCAACTACACCCAGGTGAAGGGCCCAGAGACTCAACTTCTTACCCCACCCAGAATCACCTGAGCTGAAAATGCAGCCCCTCTCCTAATCTACTGATCTGTATTCTTGGGAAGCAGTGTCCTGGACACTGGGTTATCTGCCACTCTTGGTGATTGGTAAGGTACACTGAAGTTTGTGGTTCTAGGACATAACAGGGCATAGTGTGAAAACTGATGCCCGTTTTGATTTGCAGGACAATCCTCCATTGGCTTGGCTGTAGGCTGGCCTGTCTTCCCAACCTCCCTGGGGTGTAATCCAGTTGTCCTATGGTGTGTAAGCATTATATGGCTGTCCCTAGTACTGAACCCAGAAGAGTATGAAATCCCCGCCAATTCCAAAACTCCTGTGCTGCACCTAGGGGCTCTGTGTGCTAGAAACCTTGGCTCTGAAGCCAGTGTTTGTAAGCACCTTGGAAACCACACACCCACTCTCAACCATTAATGTGAAAAGGGTCATTCATTTCCCTTCTCAGTTGCAAAACCAGCATGGTTCAGGAGGTTGAAATCAGAAAATCTTAAGTCAAAGATCTTTGGAGTCCTGCTCCTTGCCAAGAGAGTTGGGGGGAGTCCAAGCCCAGGAGGTACTAGAGGTACAGCACGGACTGGGAGCCAGTTTCCACAGCACAAGTTTCAAATCAGCATCTCCCACACCCCTTGAAAGGTCCAGCTTCTGCTAGCTCCAGCATGCCATTATTCCTGCTTGCCAGATAAGACAGTGAGGGGAAGCAGACCTGAGCAATTAAGCGTGTCGCCTAGGGTCACAGATCAGTCAACATGGATCCCCAGAAAGCACCAAGTATTCCTGCCAGACTCAGGCAGCAAATGGGCAACCTGCTCTCAGACTCCTGCCTCAGTGCATCTTCATCTCACCCAGCTCAAAAGCCTGGATGGCTCTTCCCCTACACTCACACACTTCAGCCAGCTCATCACTGTCCTGATCCAAGCCTTCCACCACAGCCCGGGGCCTCTGGAATCAAGAGGCACCTGCACAGGTAAGTAGTGACTGTCACAAAGTAATGCCAGAGGGAAGGAGAGGAAAGCTTTGGAGCTCAGCTTCCATTTCGGCTCTCAGCCCACTAATTTAGGGTAGAGAGGTGAATGTGAGTGGGAGCTATAGGCACAGTCTGGCTGGAATGTCAGAGAAGTTGTTTACTAGGTAGGTGGAGGGTGATTGGGTATCTACAGCCTTGAATTGCCCACACCACTCACTATCATCTACCCTATTCCTCCTTTCTTTGGAAGACTGCTTTTCTGTCATGTCAATCATGTGCTTCTAATGAGATGCCAATCATCCCTGGTAGCAACAGGGGATGTGCCATCCAGGTCTAGCCAATCATTGTTTGTTCCTCATGCCCCTGCCCATAGCAATTGGTCAAAGGATAGGCATGGGACTATGTCTGGCCAATCAAAGTTCTTCCCTGGGATTTTGCATCTGAACAACATGGTGGGGTGAGGCTACAGATGTAAATCTTCCCTGATACCTCGAGAAGGTCTCTCTACAAAAGGAAGCAATGAAGCCAGGAAATGATACACACAGTGTCCACATGAAGAGAAAGAATCCTGATGGTGTCACCTGAGTCCCTTAATTCAGTAGAGGTAAAATTTCCCAGTTACATGTGCTGATACCTTCCCTTTTTTTGCAAAAGAAAATTCAAATTGAGTCTCAGTAACTTACAACTAAATAGTCCCGATAAATATAGAGAGATAGCTATAAGAGAAAATTCTCAGACATAAAACAAGCTGTTCAAACTGGCATTGAACTCAGGGTATGAATGTAAAGGGAATTAGGCCAGAAGGACAGCAGGCAGCAGGCCTAGAAGAAACTGATTCTGGGCTGCATGTCTCCATTACTTGGGTAATGGAATTTCATGGTCATTGATGTTTTACCAAAGGCCAATTAGCTCTTAAGTGTCCTTTCCTGCCATATGGAAGAGGAGGAGGAAGCGGGCAGGTCTAGCCCAGAAGCTGGCAATGGAAGGAACAGGTGGAATTGGCTGGGGGGCGGTTGTGGAGAAAAATTTTAAAAATATGCATATGGATTGAGGATCCCTGGTCTAATATGGCACCTGAGAAATGGAACTGAAACAGCACCCCCATTGCTCATTGTATCAGTCAGATTTCTATGACTATAGCAAAAATACCTGAGGTAATTAACTTGTAAGAGTAAAGGTTTGTTTTGGCTCAGAGTTCTGGAGTTTCCAGTCCAAGATCTCATGGCCCCACTGCTTTGGGCCGCTGGCAAGGCAGCACAGCACACCATGACAGGAGTGCATGGAGGAGAAAACTGCTCATCTTATGAGCCAGGAAACAGATGTAAGACAGGAAGAGACCAGGCTTCTGCCTTCAAGGGCATATTCCCAGTGACCTAGGGGCCTCCCACTAGGCCCCACCTGCTAAAGGTTCCACTACCTCTCAACAGCACCACCCTGGGGACCAAGCTTTAGCACACAGGGCTTTAGGGGACCTCATCCATTTTACCCTACTCTCCTCCCAGCTCAGCAGCAAAGTCTGAATCCCTAGCACCTGCCATGCACTCATCCTTGGTGTCCCCCGCATGGCTGCCACCCAGAGCACTGTTCTTGAGCCTTTCCTTCTTTAACTGCTCCTCTTCCTTCAGTTCTAGACCCTGTCCTAACTTAACTCCCATACTTCTTTGCCAGTCTTGTATCTCCATAAAGGGGTCACTTTTCTTCTCCCAGCACTGAAGTGTGAACACTGCTCAAGGTCATGTACAAGGTTTGCCTCAATACGTTCTGTTCTAGCCTAATTTCCTACAGAAGCCCATGCCTCCCAGACCAAACCTACTAACTTTGAGCTTTCTTGTGAACTCTAACTCACATTTCTAATTCAATTACTTATCATCTTGTACCACGTCCACAGCCTCCTCTAGCCTTGGTACAGCATTGGGTACACGACTGAGGATGAATAATGACTGTATCTTTCCTTCATCTCACACAGCAGTCATCTTGGCCTGTAATGTCTTCTTTATTGGTGTCACAAGCATTCTTCCCCAGTTCTTTATTCCTCATTGTTACTTCTTTAAGTTCTTTATCATCTGGCCCCTAGATTTTCACAAATGGCCTCTTCTTTTTCTATTCAAACCTTTTACTCAACATTTATAAGCTGTCCTTTATGTACTCAACCCTGCACAGTCTTCCTACCCTCTTATACATTCTATATATCGCAACCAAATTAATCTTTCTCAAGTACTGCTTTGATCACATCATTCCAGGACTCTAAAGTCTTCAATGGCTCCCCATTGCCTACTGAGGATAGCTGACACTCATCAACCTAGTATTCAAAGCCCTCTATAATTTGTCCCCAACCTACCTTTCTGGCCTTGTCTCCTACTATTTCCTCTACATAGGCTTTATACTTCAGCAAGTCTGATCTATTTGCCCTGCACTTTTCCACCTCTGAGTTTTTACCTAGTCTATTTCCTCCTGGCTTCCGGTTTATCCTGTGTCTGCTCTTACTCATGTCTCAGAGCTCAGCTCAAACATGACCACCATCTTCTCTCCATATGCCTGCCAGAAGTGATTTCTATCACCTTAGCCTCCTGTAATCCTTTATTTGGAGCACTTATGTGATTTGTACTAGTGATACTTTGCACAGCAGAGGATCAGTGGCCCACGCTACGAATCCCTATCACAATAGTTCTTACCCAAAGAGCCTGTCCCCGAATCCTAGGGGTCTTTGTTTAAAATGCAGGCTCTGGAGCTGTGCCCAGAGCTGTGCATGCATTCTGGCTGATGGCTTTGTGCATTCAGCCCTGTGAGCAGCCATCCCAGGAGAGTGTGAGTTTCTTACATGCAGGGAACATCTTTCATGGCTTTATGGCTATCAGCAACCCATAAATTCAAGTTGAAAGGAAGCCCCAAGATCACTATATTCAAACTTGAATATCCTCTCACCATTCGCAAGAAGCTAAAATTTGCTAAACTTCTAGTTAGGAGGATGTGTGTACAGAGAACACTCTTCTGTAAGAATGCTGTGGCAAATGTATTGGAAGAACCAAGCTCAAGACCTAGAGCCAAAATTTTCCCCCAATCTTGGCATCACAAAAAGCTGCCATTTTCATAGAAATTAAGATCTATTTTTGTCCTGGATACTAAACTTTGTAACTAATCTCATTTCTCTCTGTGTTGACCATGAATGGCCCATAATAAAACCCATGGCTGACACCCACAGGTAGCTAGGACTCTTGACATCCACAGTGCATTCTAACCTCACCTATAGATCCATCACCACCTCCTAGCCTATTTGCCTGTCTTTGCTTCTTTTTTAAAATTTATTTTTAGTTTACTTTCTTTTGCCATGTTGTTTGCCTCCTTATGAATGGTTTTAAGTCTTTTTTTAAGAAGGCAGCAGATTATAAATAAATAAAATAACTTTGTGACTGTGTAGATGTGTGAATGTTTTCTGATCATCATCTTTTATTCTGAAGAGAGAAATTAGTGCAGAAAATTAGTCTTCGGATCAGTAATTCTGAGAGAAATCAGGGCCAGAAAGAACAGATGGAGTAAATGATGCTCTGAGGTCAGAGTTGTTAAAAAAAAAAATAGGACTTGTAGAGAAAACATGGATTCAGAAAGGATGATGAGGTTTTAGAACAGGAAGAAATAAGAATGGTTTTAGAGTGTGGTCATAAAAGGCAGAAAAGCAAGAGAAAGCTTTTAGAGCAGGAAGAAGTCATTAAAACAGGGCCAGTTTGGGGGAATCTAACTTTAGGGTCTTTCCACCCAGCAAAGAGAGGGTCAGATTGAAGTTCTGAGCCTCAAAGCATAAGGACTCTGATGGTATTCAGATGGCTGTTTGGAAAAATAAACCGAGGGCTCAGAACAAAAGGATGGTACTTTCCAGTGGTCAAGGAAAGCAAAGTCGAGCCAGAATGAGAGGTTGAACGGTGGAGTAAATGAGAAAGGGAGCCATCAACAGCCACATCTGCCCTGCACATGAAGTCACGCCAAATGAGTGGAAGGGTATGGGCTGTATACCTGTAACTTACTTAAGTGCATGTCTTTGATATATGGAGGCCTTTCTCAGTGCAGAAATAAACTGTAAAGTATAAATACTACAGCAGAGACGGGGATGGATGGAGCAGAGTGGTTTTAGAAAAAAACTTGAATTCAGAGGGACAGGCAGTGGTAGATTATCAACCAAGGAGCACAGAAAATGGCTAGGCCAGTTGGCTACGTTCTCTGTGACATCAGAAAAGGCACAACACCTTCAGGATGGCGCAACTGAGGTGACAGTGCTCAAGGGGGCATGCCAGTGGGCAGGGTGTGGCCTTCACAACAATCTGATGCCAGTTTAGCACCCAGAGACCCACAATATCATCAAACATAGGAGAACAGAAAGGTGTTTATTGGGTGGTTCTTCACTTATTCATTGAACATTTATTGGATATTTAATGATTTCTGAGCCCTCGGTTGGAGAATGGAGATATGAAGGATACTAACACACACTTATTGTCCTTAAGGAGCTCAAAGCCAAAAAAGAAATCAATAAATGAATAAAGCATTGAAGAATGTGGCATGAGCAATGCTATCACTGAGTCGTGCAAAATGCTACAGTATAGAGAGGGATAGAGCAGTGAACTTTGCCTTGGGGAGGTAGAGAAAAGGGGCATTTCTGACCAGGATTTTGAAAAATAAATGGGAGTTCTACAGGCAGACCAAAGGAACAGTATAAGCATTAAATAACAGTGTATACTCTTGCAACCCTGAGAAGTTTGGAATAATTAGAAGAGATATAAGCAAATGTTTAGGGTCACACTGTGAAGATTCCTGACATGGCATCCTAAAGAGTTGGGACTTTGTTCTTCAAGCACAGCAGTCACTTCAGACATGTTAAAGAAAATAACCAACTTTCTTTAACAAAGCAATCAACACCAACTCAAATTACCATCAGAGCAGCAGGTTTCTGACGTTTCAGTTCTCAGGGACAAGGAAAGGATTAGAGCAGGCACACTAGATGAAAGGTCAACACAACAAAAAAGAAAAGTCTAGAATGAGCACCAGACACACCATTTTGCCTGGCTGGGGACCAGCATGAGCTGAATGCCCCCCACTCTTGGACCTTAAATCCTAGCACCCAGTCACTTCCCACAATGGCAATAGTGAACTTGCATGCCAGGAAAAAAATGAAAGGCCATACTTCTTCTTCTGAATCAAGTTGTTATTGTTCAAATGCATTATTAATGATCAGGACTGCAATCATTTATAACACGGTCATCACAAAAGCAGCTGTTACCATTTACACATAGCTCTGTGTGAGTATGTTATTAAGGTAATATTTTACCATGCGTGCAACAAGCTCAGGGGCTACATGCCTAATGCTCAGCTTTGAACAGGTCTCCCACTCCCTTCTTAGAAATAATCACTCCTTCCCTTTCTCTACAGAGATGCCAAATACCAGAGAAGGGGAGCAGGAAAAGGAGATGAAAACAGGGAGCTATGAAAAATAGAAGCAGAAATGTGAGCTCTATTTTCCCAACCTTTTTTTTTTCTCTTTTTCCTTTATTTTCCTGTTGAATGAAAAAATAAAAATGCAGAAAAGCTCAGGAGGCTCATAACTTTCCAATTTTTATTTAAAAATAAACCTGCTGCCATGGTTGTCACCACGTCTATGTATGGAACACAGCTCCAATTCCACTGCCCAGTATTTATGTACGAAAAGGTAAATGCTCTAAAAAGAAAAAGTAAATCAGGTTAGAGCTTACACAAAGGTGTAGGGAATTTTCCATAAAAAGAGTATTTGGCAGCCAACATAGTCCTTTGAGGACACCACTAGCCAGCAGATCCAGGGGTGGGGACACAGAGGAACATGAGGAGTGTGTGTGGCCTTTTGTTCCCGTGACTTCAGAGCCACCTGTCAGAAGCTATAGCACTGGTGCTTCAAGGAGAAGACCCAGAGCCCTGTATCATGGGTCTTAGCATCCATCTAGAGAGAGCAAAAGGGCAAATTCATGCCCCAGCAACAGGTATCAGACCCATCCCCTCCCTTCCCAAGCTGGGCCAACCTTCTCAGCTTTCTTTCACCAATGTGAGGATCCCAGAAATTACACTGAGGGCTTTAGGTGCACTTGCAAGGACCAGCTATGAAGAGACTATAAGATTCCAGAAGGGACCCAAGAAGCAGGGAAAATCCTAGAGGGATCCCTGGACCTCTGGACAAAATAGGAGCTAAAAATTTTGAGTTCAACTGGAACTTCCACCTGACAACCAAGAGGGGAGTCTCTTCCCCTTCTAGCCAAGAGGAGAGGGACATTGTAGGAGCATCTGAGGACCAGCCCTCAAAGCTGGTGATTGAGTGCTTAACTAAGGAGAAGTTCAAACAAGCAGTGACCAGGGCATTAGGGCCAGTAGCAGAAAGACAATGTGATACAGAAACCTCATCTGATCTGGGAGATCATGGGAAGTTGATGCAAAGAACTTAAGCAATTTAAAAGCTGGAGGGTGAGTTGAAGTTAATTTGGCAGAGGGAACAGGAAAAACAATATTTCACAAGCAGCAGAACATGCAAAACTCCTGAGGCAAGGGGTGTGACTTAAAGAACCAAGGGAAAGCCATATGCTGAAGCTTGGAAAGTGAGGGAAGAAGAGGCCAAGGAAATAGCAGGGCCAAATCATGTTGGGACTTGGAGAGAATAAAGAGCAATGGAAACACCAATGCAGAGTTTCACGAAAGGCATCGAGGCCAGATATGAGTTGCAAAAAGAGCCCCCTGCAGTGAAAACAAACTGGAGGGGCCGGCATGTGCAAAGATAGTTAGGAGGCTGTTACCAGCAGAAGACAGTGTCACTTTGGTCTATGATGATACAGAGACTGAAGGCTAAGGAAGAAAGCCAAGCAATCATTAGGAAATAGAATCAGCAGGGACTTTGTGATCAACTGGAATAAGGGGGCAGAGAGACAGGGAATCGTCCAGGTTTCTAACTTAGACAAATGGAAGGACAGCTTTTCTGTACATGGAGAGAAGGAACAGTGGAAGAGGGCCAAGCCTGAAAGTGCAAATAGTGGGTTTGGTTTTGAAGGCACTTCAAGACAGCAAGGTGGAGATTTCGGATACACTGTTGGAAACACAGCTCTGGAATGTTTAGGAGAGAAAAACAAGGGAGCCATTGACATATGTGTGGTATTTATTTGAGGCCAGTCACATGGGAAGGTCACCTTTGGAGGGAATATAGAATAAGAAGACATGAGGGTCATGTCCTGAGGAATTCCAAATGTACAGATGTCCGGTAGCGAGGAGGATGACCCTTCAAAAGACCCTGGGAAGACACCTCAAACAGAAGAAAGGGATCAGAGAGTGTGCTAGCATAGCAAATGGGTGTGTGTGTTGGGGGAGGCGGGGGGTATTACAACCAGAAAGTGTGGCCAAGAAGGTGAAATATTCTGAGAGGTCATGGGAAACGAGGGTGAAAAATGTCCATTAGACACATCAACATCAAGGTCAACAAGTGACCTAAGCCATTGCGGAACCCATCATGATATTAAAGGGGCTAATAATAGTAAGACACCCCACATGGTGATTGGCACATAGTCAGCCCTGGACAAACGTTGACAAATATTAAATTATTTCTTTAAACTCTACAATTGTAATATCCTCTTATTCTATTTAAGAGGAGAAAAAGGAGACACACAGGCTAACATTTTAACAGGAGAGCATAAAATTAAACCCTGAGAATTTCTCACAAGAAAGACCTGTAAAATGCCCAGAAGGGCTACTAAAGATGACAGAACCCAGGACAAAATCAGGATAAGGACGGACTCCAGTGTGCCTGGGACAAGCTGGATGCAGCCTCTCCAACCTACTCATCAGGGAGGAGCATTTCTTCTCTGGGTGGCCCAGGTCCTACTATCCCCTGTCCTCATGGCGAGGAGAGCTGCCCTGTGAAGGAAAGCATCCTCATTTCAATAGGCTGGGCATCCCAGGTTAACATGAACTGAGCCATCCAGCAGAAACCCAGAGGACAAGCACCGAAAAATATGCTTGAAGGGCCAGCTGAGTGGCCAGGATTACGATGTAATGCCCGGCCTTGGGTCAGTAATGGGGAGGTATTAGTCATCTCTTCAGACCTTGGCTCCATTATTTTTGCCGGAAATGTGAGAACAGCTCTCACTAATAACGTGTGGAATCACTTCCAACTATTTGCCTTTCAAGTCAGCCTCCTCAGGTCGGGTGACATATCTCGTTTAACAGGGGTGCCATTAGAGGGAAGATTTAACGTGCGGCTAAAAGCATTTGTAGCGGGAGCTGTGGGTGGGTTCCTTTTTAAGCTTCTGTGGCTGGTAACTTGCATCTCTTCCCTCCGTGCTGTTGGGTTTTGTTATTGAAGCCTTTTTCTTTTCTGAAGAAGGTTGGTCATTAACTCTCCTCTGTCCAGAGCATCCCCTGGTATGGACAGAGAAGGTGCACAGCTGAATTAGAAATCTTTCCTACACCAACCACAGTCCATAGGAGGCTCAGCAGGCTAGTAGGATGACACTGGCATTTTGCCATTCTTATGAACTGCCCCTCACCCTTCTCAGATAACCTGGTGTCTCCTTATTCTGGTATCTTGTGGAAATTACTACAGTATAGCCTTGCAAAGAGAGCCACAAATCTACCAACCCTGGAATTTGTGTATCTACCAATGATGTGAGTCCTGCATCATTCTACATCTTGAGATGGCCAACAGCCATGCCAGGAGCAGCGAGAAGAAAACAGATGAGGCTGTAGAAGAAGAACTTGTCATTTCATTGAAACTTTTTTTTCTTCTTAACCGAAACTTGACTTTTTTTGCCCTGTATGTTGGGACCCTTTAAGACTCAGTTGAGCTTCCTAAATTTTTGGCCTTGAGGAAGCTTTCCATAGTCTCAAACTCTCTGAGCATAAGATTCTTCATCTGAAAGATGTAATAAGAGCCACCTATCAAACAAGAGGCTACAGTTAAAAGCACTGAGTGCAGGACTTTGCACATAGCAGGGACTCAGTAAGCACCTATCAGTTATGAGTTACAAGTAATAGAAATCCCGGCAAAAGTGCCCAAAGAAAGAAGGTATTTATTGGATTGAATAATCAGCAAATGCAGGGCTAGGCTTGGCTTTAGACTCCTACAAGGAGGCTCAGAAAACTGTCCCAAGGACAAAGTTTTTCTTTCACTGTCCTTTGGCTGGGCTTCATATGTCCTGACACCACCTCATGCATAGTGACAACAATATGGCAGCAGCTGCAACAGGATGACATCTTCATATCTGGAGTCCAATAAAGCACAGAGCTTCTATTCTCTGCCTTGATTCACCTAGGTTCTAAGCAGACACTGATTGGGTGAGTTGGGTCATGTGCTCATCCCATCACCATGCATAGAGTTTGGAATGTGATGATTGGTTTGCAGGGAGTTTCAAACTCCACCTGGAGGGGAAGAATGAAGGAGGCAGGCACTGAGTTGCATGAAGGATGTTTTTCTGAAAGAAACTTATACTACCAATATCAAAAGAAAGGGGAGGCAGTCAGGGAGGAAGTTAGATTACCCCAAAATAGAAATAGCCACTGCAAATAATTTCCCACCCTGCCCATGTGTGAAGTAAGAGTTATTTGAGTGTAATGTGTAATATAGATATGTGACCAAGAAAAGATCCATGAAGTTCCCCCAAAACTTTTCAGCAAAGTCTCCTCTTTCCCATATATTAGTAATACATTAATTGTACCCATTATAGACTTTTTCTCCATCTGCCTTCTGTTAGAGTTATTACTATATGATTCTGCCACTTCCATTGGAATTGAGCTCCTAGAGATCAAAAACCAGGTGATATTAACCTCTATATCCTGCATAGCACCAAGCACATCATGGAAAATCTAGGTACTTCCAGACTCACACTGGCTCTCTGCATCAACTTCAATTCTACTCTTCATTTCCCATTCCTGGACCATTTTATGTGCTTGGGATTAGACAGGCAGTCAAGTCATTCTCAGCTTCTTTTGGGGCTCTCTGTCACAGCTGCAGGGGGGATTGGGGATACTGAACCTGATTCAGAATGTAACTGGTACCCATGGGGAAAGGAGGATAAATTGCTAATGGAAGCTGGCAACAGAGATTTTGTCTATCTTCCTTTGCCATTGCTCTGGACCCTAAGCTCTAGCAGAGCATGACCTTGGTAACATCAGAAAGCCAAGAGGACCAAGCTCAGCTTCCTAGGATAGGGGTGAGAATAGTCAGTACCTCAACAGTGAGACTGTAGCTTGGGGTCTGGAGTGCTAATTAGAAAACCAAGGCAGAGCCCTAGCAGTGTGACTGGGACACCTTCAGTGATGATTAAGGGAAGGGTGCCTGCTGCAGACAGACTGGATCCTGACTCCATGCAGACATCTGAGAACAGCATTTTTACTACCTGCAAGAGGGAGGAGCTAGTGGCCTAGGTAAGGCAGATTCTGTAACTGAGTAGGGCTGAGCTTGTGGAAAAAGACCTCTGTGACTGTGCCTGGGGAAGGCAGGACTGACAGGCTGAGCCATGGGAGCAAGAGTTCCTGGCAGATTCCCGGAACGAGTGTGTATCTAAGGCCAGAGGCTGAGCCACCGCCAGCCCCATGTGCCCTCATAGATCTCCCTCTCCAAGAAGTGCAAGAACAGGAGCTCTGCAAAGAAAACTCAGTATTAGGGGTTAATCCACAGCCTCAGGAGAAGGTGGGTGGGCCTCCTCTGAAGGGCAGAACAAGCGAGTGGGCTGAGACTAAAGCAGAGACACAAGGCTGCCACCCCAGATTAGTTTGGCAGCAGCTCCAAAGAACAGTCCTTCAATGGCCCAGATTGCCTGATCCCTCAAAAGCCAGCTGCCTCCTACCAGCCCAGCTAATGGGTCTGAGTTGTGGGGACCACCACCTCTGTCTGTGGCTGATGATGGTCTGCTGTTCTGAATGTCACTTCCCCAGCATCCAGGGGACAAAGGACTCCTCCTAGTTTATGTACACTATGTCCTGGCATGTTTTCTCAATACCTACTATGTGCACAGCCTCATTCCTTCCCTTCCCTATCAGTATGCTCATTCACTCAGTCTGCTCTTCCGCCTGCTAGTGAATTACACTGTATTATCTAGGCATAATGGCGGTACCCAGGAGTAGGAGCCAGTGGCCAGCAAGTGATTGGCAAGAGAACAGGAAGAGGAGGCCATGCCATGGTCTGGTCTTCCCCAAAGCCCTGCATTTTCCAGCCCTGGGGGGGCGGGGTCACACGATCTGGGCCATGCTTCCACCTGAGAGAACACACAAACACTCATTCACTCAACCAACCCCCCCAGGAGGAAACTGAGACCGAAATGCACCGTTTGCAACCCAGCAGAGCCGGGTCTAGGTTTCTTTGGTTCTTAATCTCAAGAAAGATAGCTTCTTCGTTGCCAGGCGGCGGCATCTCCCACCCCTTCCCACCCTGATCCCTCCAGCGCTTTCCTCCTTCTCTTCTGGGATTCCCTAGGGGGACCAGAAGGACCTTAGCAAATCAGCAAGGCCTGCCGAGCTGAGCCAGGGGAGGCGTGGAGGTGCACGCAGCCAGGGTCCGAGTTTGCAGCAGCTGCTTCCGCGGGTCTCTGCGAACGATCGAGGAGAAGAAGCGCTGGAAACGCAATGGAGACGAGGGCCAGAGAGAAGAGAGTGCGGCGGCTTTTCAGATGCCGGGAATGGGATCTGCAGGCGGCTCCGCGGCGCCCCATATCACCCGCAGCCGCCGCAGCCCGCCATGCCCTGCAACCACTCCCCGGGACCTGTCACCCTGACACTGATTACCCTCGCCAGGCGCGCGCAGGCCATCGGGCCGCTCCTGTCGCCTCGGCTGGTCACCGCTGCTTCCCGCCGTAATGAGCACTCGGCAGAGCCTCCGCCATCTCTTCTGGAGCGGTCGCTGGAGAAGGGAGGGGCGGGGAGAGCCTCCTTCCCGCGCCCGGCCTGCCCTGCCCTTCCCGGCCGCTGCTCCCGCGCAGGTGCGCAGCCCCGCCACGACGGTCACTGCTTTCGTCCAGTCTCCCGACTCTCCACCAGCCCCGGGCGACCCCATGCCTTCCCTCAGGGTCCCAAATGCACTCAGGAAAGAGGCGATCGCAACGCAGAAGCCAAAAGAGCAGGAGGGTGCAAGACAGGAAAAGAGAAATGGAAGGGGACGCGCAGCAAACCCAGAGCCAGCAAGAGCTCAGCCCTAGTCCTCCACAGGTGTCCCTGCCAACGCCAGGCACCACCTGCCACTGGTCATTGAAAAGGCCAATCCGAGTCCCAGAATGGAAGGCTCAGCTCCCTCCTGCCACCTGCCCATCCCAGACCCCAGCCTGCTCCCTTGAACCCCAAATTACAGTAACCCTTCCCCCCCCCCCCCACCGCCAGCTCCTCCGTTTGGCTTTGGGCAGCACCTCTTCTGTCTTTATGGAGAACCATCCCTCTGATCTGAGGATTTGCCTTCTCAATGCTCAGCTCTCTGGTTGGATGCTTAGCTAACCAACCCCCTTCGGACCTGAATGGACACACGTTTTCTCAAGCTAGCATAGAGCACAGCCTCTAAACCTGTCCTTACTGGCATCAATAAAATGCCTCCATGAGCCAGATTTCCCCTGCTTTTCAGAAGGGACCCAGGGCACTCCATCTTTTAACCCCACTGACTTGAGATCTGTAGGTCCCACCCCAGCTACTGGTCCTGCACCACCCCCAGAACTGGTCTGATCACTCCAGTCCACACCAAGTCTCCTCACCTCTGAAAGTGTGCACTTAAAATCTGCTGCCTACATTCCATACTTGCTAGAGTCAGGCTTTGTTCTCCAATAGTTTCAAATGCCTACGTTTGACTCCTTCCACGAAAATAAGGTCATCACAAGCAACAACCACTGCTTTGCTTGTTTTGATTCCCATGGAGCTGAGCATAGATTGATGCAGCATAAGTGCTCAATAAATGCTTGTGAATGTGGCTAATGGATGGACAGCCTTGCAGGGGGTTCGACCTCATCAGGAGAGCAAGGTAGCCTTACTCTTCAGTGCCCTACCTGGGGAAAACCAAGATTCTATGGCCTAGGGGTGTCTCAAAAAAATCAGCAGAGTCCAGCTCTCCCCTCATCATTCCTTGCCTTCATCCTCCTTGGCCTTCTGGATCCCTGTGGGTTTGAAGAGGCTGATGCTCGTGGCTTTTACCAACATCAATTTGCAGTCACCAGGATGCAACTTCACCCTATGCTGCGTTCATAAATTAATCTCCTGGGATTAGATTCTGTGTTTTAGTAACACTCCTGAGGCATTGTATTTACACATTAATAATAAAAGAAAAAAGCGAGACAAGTTCTGACAACTTTCAATAACATTCGGAAATAAAGTGTGAGGCGCGGAAGTGTCCAAAGTTAATTAAGACCATTTGGTGCTGACGGGGGTTGGTGGGTGGTGCCTGCCATTCTCAGACAGGTGCTATTTCTGAAACGCAATTTCCCTGTCCGGAATGTGCCTGATGCCTGCAGAAAAGGAGACACTGAAATAAACTGAACTAGCAGCGTGAGCTTGAACTTGTATTTTGTGTTACAGAACCATGGAGACTTTGCCAGAATTTGTGAAGGTATCCTAGGAAGGAAGAGCCCATTAGGATTGGCCTGCATTGAGCATACCATGTGTCCAGATTGCTCACACTTGCTCCTCACAAGCAGGATCTAGGGGAATTGTAAGGGTGCCCTGTTCCCTGGGGATGGGCTGGCAGCTCACTTTTCCACTAGCAGCTATAAAGGACTTGTAGACATTTACCCGACTAGATCTTCATCCCAGAACTGGGAAGGGCAAGGGCTCTAGAACCAACAGAGTGTCTTCAAGCATGGGGTATATAGTGAATCTGACCTTCTCTGCCCAATCACTAGTATCATTTATTGCACATCTACCTGTATTTGAAGCCTGAAAAAAAATGATCTGCATTTTGGTATTGTCCTTGTTTCCGTTTTAACTTTTACCAATTTTAGAATAGCTACTTGAACAATGCAAACCTTTCTCTAGGGAATTAGAAGACAGGGATGAAGTAATTCCCTTTGTTTCTCTCTTGAGTCCTCATGGATGGCTGTCACACATGACAGGGATGAAGCAGTAAGTTAAGAAGGGAAATTTTGGGTGCTACAGGTGAGGCCCCTCCCGAGTGCATCTAGTCAGAGCTCTTTTCTTAGCATTCCCCAGAGTACTTTGTACTTTGTCTATTTAATGAATCCCTTACCAACTTGAGGGATTTCCTTTGATTTTGATATTGGGAGTAAAGAGATAAAGTCAGTAGTACCAGACTCCTCAGCCACGTCCTAAATCGTATCTAATCTCAGCACATCCCTCTCAATTTTGATTGAGTCTCTACAGCTAAAAAGATGAAAAAGACACAAGGTAAAATGGAAATGGAGAATGAGCTTCCATGTTCCTATCACAGCATGACATTTTCAGGCTGATTAAGATTTTCAGAGGGTGACCCTACATCTCATTTTCTACCTTGGATTTGTTGCCCTTGGCACTGGTAGAGGACTTCCTAGTGGCTAGGCAGACTTCATCTCTTTTGAAGCATGAAGGACAAATGTATTTTCTAAAGAAACCGAGGGTAGACTTAGCCAGGTTGTACCACTCACTCTAACCTTCCAATCAGGAAGAAAATTCAAAATAAAAATAAATACCATATGGTTAAAGCTTTCCTAGTACAACTGATTTGGTTTTGTAATGTGGCCTCATAGAAATTGGTCCTTTTTGGAGCCGGAGCTGTGCCTCAGTGGTATGGCACTTGCTTAGCATGCCCAAGACCCTGGGTTTGATCTCTAACAACTAAAAAAACAAATAGCTGGCATTGTGGTGCATACCTGTAATCCCAGCACTCAGGAGGCTGAGGCAGGAGGATCCTGGGTTTGAGTTCAGCCTAGGCTACCTATCAAGTTCCAGATCAACTTGGGCTGCACAGTGAAGCCTTGCTCCACTCCATACACGCACACACACAAAAAGTGAGATTGATCCCTTTCCTAAATCTTATGGTTGTCACAAAAATTGTACGACTGTTTGTTGTAGATCAGAGTAATCTGAGCTCTTCAGATGTAGCTACTGCTGTTCTTGGTTAATTTGCTGGAGAAAGTATGAGTTCAGGAAATGCCAGGTTAGGGTACAAGAAAAGACTGATCAGCTGAGCGATACCAGCAGCCTTTCTGCCCAGTGGGCTGGCCTGAGGAGCACACCTGACCAAAAAGACCTTGGTTCCTCTTTAGGATCAAGATGAACAAAATAATCACCTTGCTTACCTGGAGTGAACCAGGTTGGAACTTTGAGAAGCCAGACCTGGGTGTTAAGCCAGATGAAGTCATGAGCTGTAACTAAACTCTATACGTAGACTCTTGGTTCTAAGGAGACCACCACGAGGAAAACCCACAAATTCTCAGGATGCAGAGTTCAGCACTGCATTGGAGATATGTGATTCATTTTTCCCCATAATGCTGCTCAAATTCCACCAAAGATGTCACATCTTTCAACAAATCTGAAATTGTTACTGTATTACTGAAATTAAGCACATTAACTTCTACCTTGCTTTTTGGGTACCATTTGCTTTTAGAGAAGCAGAGTGTCACACAATTAAGGGTAGAGAAACAGCAAATTACACAATGATTAAACACAACTGGCCACAGCGTGGGACTGACTGAGGCTTCTCCATATCACTGAGCTGCAGAATGTGCATGTAGGAATTTAAAAGTTTTGTTTTTTTAAATTTCTTTTGATTGCTTGATATTTAACAGCACTTGGTCAAAACTGTGTGTAATAAATTCACAAATAAGGCAGGCTTGCTGGACGTGTAAGTTGCCTGGTAGTTGGAATTGCACCAAGAACTCTCAACAGCTCATAATAAGCATTAGTAGTCTGTGGCCCACTAGTGAGATAGACTTCTGGAAAGAACAGAGGCAGTACTACAGGTCCCGGTTGTTACTTTAGTGTAATGTACACCATCTTTTACCTCTTGAGCAATGAATACAGACACCATGACCACATCATATATTGGAAGCTAGTAAGGTTGACAGTGTGGATGCAGTAAGAGGAGGCTTGGGAGGCCCCAAGATGTCATGGCCCGGGCTCTCCCACTGCTCTGCCACCCTCCTCCAGCATGGCTAGGCCCCCACCTCTCAGAAGCTCACTTCTTAGACATCAGAATAATCATCCCTGCTGCACCTTCCACCTTCAATTATCCTTCGTAAGGTCTGTAAATTTTCCTAGAAGGAAACAAAAAATGGATTTGAGTCCTCTGAATTCTAGAATTCATAAATGGGAGAATTTCTAAACCATTTCTATAAATCATCCCTTGAAAATGGTAGATTTTCTCATTGTTTTCAGTATAATATAGATATTTGGCATGAGGGTCTGGAGGAGACTGTCTGAATTTGACTCTTGTCTCCTTGGACAAGTTAATTGACCTCTCTTCTGTGTGTCAGTTTCCTTATCTGCAAAGTGTGGTTAATAGCAACTGACCTCCCCGAGGTATTGTGAGGTTATTACAATGATTGGATTAGTTGATTCATTAAAAAATGTTTAGAAGAGTGCCCAGCATTGTTATTAAAAGTAATAAGCTTAGATTAAGCCCTGCTAGCTAATAAGGAACTGGACTGAATGGTTCTTGGCCTTCTCATCTCTACACCAGGTGACCTCAACTTTTTCTTTACCTCTGCAAAATGTATACCAGCATGGAATACAGCTGCTAGAACATCTAACAACTGACCCAAAAGACGGAGAAGACAGTGTTTATTCTACCTTACAGGTTTAGATGCCCAAAGCTGTGAACCTCCGCCATCTCCAGTCCTGCCCACCAATGAGTACGGAAGATCATCCTACAAACTCAAACCTGTCACTTCCTGATCCTATCTCCATCAAGCCCAGTCATTTACTGGGGGCTCAAACCCATGTGCAGCTGAGACCCCATAATTGGTCTTCGTTCTATAAGCCGAATATCCAGTGGGCCCAGAGCTAAAGCTAAAATGGCTCTCAGAGGCCTACTAGTGCTACCTAGTCATCCTAGTGAGCAGAGCTGGACTCTGTCCAGCCCTAGACTTGCCCTCTCCTCCTCTCCTGCATTGCCGCCATGATCTAAACCCCTGCATATTTTAGAAACTGTCAACTTATATGCCCATCACCAGTCCCTTTTATAAATAATTTGAATACCATCTTAACACGCAACCCTCCCCACCCCCATCCCTGGTCTGAAATGTTCAAAGCTCCACCACCTGCACCAGGAGAAGCATTGTGTTGCCAACAACCTTACTGTGACTGTCACTGTCACTGGTGTCTCCCTGTGCTGAGCTGGCAGCTTTCTCTGACCACAGGACACCATTACTTGAGAACCAGCTTTGGACTGGGTGGACACTACTGGTCCTTATCCTGTCTGTATCCCTCTGTTTCCCTATTAGCACATAATGTAAGTTGCCACATGCCCTGTAGCCAATGCTTGATGGTTATGACAACTAAAGACCAAGTATTATCTATACAGTTTGAGCTCACAGCCTACTTAATATTTCTACTAGGATGCTTCCAAGATACATCAAACTCAGTAGCCCAAAGCCAAACTTGCAATCAATTTTCTGCCCCAAACCATGCCCCTCTTCCATGATGATGCCCTTCTAATTGGTTTTCCACACTGCAACCAGAGTAATCTTTTCAAAATGCAAATCTGTTCATCATACACATATACACTTAGAACCCGTCATTAGCTTCTCTCTGTTCTTAGGATAAAGACCTGAACCCTTAGCACGGCTCCCAGTCCTGAGTGCCTGGCCCTGGCAGATTTCCAACCTGGCTGGGCTTCACCCTCCCTTAATCTTGCTATCTTCCAGCCATCAGCATCTAGTTAGCCCTTCAGGTACTCTGGAGGGGACTCAATAAAGGTGCCCCTCTGGATAGCCCAGTCAGAAAAAGATGCTCTTTCCTCTAAGTGGATGCAGTGTCTCACAGGACTCTAGCTTGGCAAGGAAGCAGGGCTGGATTTCAGCTCTTAGTCATGCTTTCCCAGCCCAGCTGTGTACCCTGGCTACAGAACAGTCTGTGCTGTGGCCATGTCTGTCACCTGCCTTCTTTGAGGTCCCCCCAAATACACCATGCTTCCTTCTACCTTTTGCTCATACCATTTGCTCAGCCTGGGACACTCCAGCCTTCTTTTCTTATCCAGTGATCTCCTATGGAGCCCTTAAATCCTAGGACGATTGTCTCATACTCAGGAAAGCCTTCCTTATCTTCCAGAGCTCCAATCAGTTTAAATTTCTTATGATACACTTGCATCACTCATTGCTCCCATTTCTCTTTACTAATCTCTTTTTGAAGCCTACACTCACTTGTATAACTAATGTCTAGATCCTTCATTGTATTAGAAGCTCCATTAGAGCAGAGACATACACTCCCTCTCTCTCTTTCTCTCTCTCTCTCTCTCTCTCTACTCCCCACTCCCAGCAATGTAACTCCAGAACTTAACACAGGGTGAGGCACATAACAGTTGATCATCAGCATCTGTTGAGCACTTACTGAGTGCAGGCTGCTACACGGTAGAAGGTAGTTCTGGACTTCATAATCTGAAAAATTTGAGCTTCCCAGAGGCATGATTAAGCACATCGAAGAGGAAAATATTCTGTTCCACTTAATTATGCATTTTTATTTAAAAATAGAAGTCTTTATTAAAACAACAAAGCATAAATATTAAAGAATGTATTTAAATAACTTGGATAATTTACTGCAAGCTTTAAAGGTGCATAAACACCGAAGTGCAATTCAATGTTTTTTTAAATCGCTTTCCACCATTATCTCTACTTTAGCTAATATTGTCTCTTAGAGAGACAGGTTGGAGGAGGACTAATTTATTCTGACTTCCCTAATCTTGTCTCAAAACCTGCTAAGGTTTGTCCACAACTCCAGCATGTCTGGCCTCCCAGACTTCAGATCAGATTGCAGCCAAAGACTTTTATGCACTTTGCATCTTTGCTCCACTGTAGGAGACCTCCTACAGTGTCAAAGGAGAAAGGCATTCTCATAAGAGTAAACATTTTGGATGTATATCACCCTTGTTCTTTGCCTCTCCTCCTGGTACAGTGGGAAAAAGTCAGATTCTTCTGTTATGCAAGAGCATGGTTTCCATACACAATCCCATTAATGACCATTCATTACTCTGTTTCCCAGTAGCTGCCTTTCCTTTGGGTAGCAAAGCCTTCGTGTGCAGGCTTGCTTCTCTGTTGTTAGGATTTATGATCAATAGCTTCATCTAGATACCAGTGAGACACCTTCCTAACAACTACAGCTCCTCAGAGCTTAATATTACAAACAATTATAAAAGAGCTTACAGTGGGGGTCCTGCACAGGTGTGGCCACCTGCCCATTGGGGATAAACAGCTCATCCCACCCAGGCAGATGTGCTTCTGATCTCAAATGTCCCTACAATCTTTTCACATGGCTGTGTGTTTACAGTTGCACCCAGAGAGATGCCTGCATGGTGGTGAGAGCTAGAAAATAAGAAGTCCACCCATTCACAGAGTTGCAAAGAGGCCATTAATGCTAAGCTTCAGCAGAGGCACACAGAAAACGGCATTAAAGGATTTACTTTTCATGACCATAATTCACAGTTAATGTACATTTGATGTTTAATGTATGAACCAGAGGTGACTTCAAACTTGTGGGCCTTTTCTAAATAGTGTTTTAATCTAAGTTTTTTTTTTTTTTAAAGAAAAAGAGGTTCATACACTCAGTCTGTCAGACAAGAGGGAGGGGAAAAAAAGGCAAAGCTAGGTGTGAGAATCCAATGGGGGAGCAGGCTTTTGTTCAGTCCTTTATTGAGGTTTTACCTCTAATCTCTCCCTTTTTGATGCAATTTAAGATTAAGGAAATGAAAGGCAAGGCTGACTGTGAAGGGTTTTACAAACAGGACAGCCAAGGGGCCCTCAGAAGACAGTTTTGTAAGAGGCTTTGGTTTCAGTCCCTAGACAGGATGGAGGTGCGAGTTTGGGTGGTGCCTGTGTGCACAGGATTGTGGGGCATAGGAAGGCCAATCTGTCCACAGGGAAACTGGTGGCCAGGGTTCACATAAGAAGCTGTGGTGGTCACCATAGTTCACCAGGAGTTAGAGTCATGCTCACCAAAAGGTATGATCTTGGGGACCCCAGATTTAACATGCTGGGTCTAGGATCTATTGTATGACTTCAGACAAGTCATTTCACTTCTCAGGGTCCCCTCATCAAGACAGCAAGGCTAAATCAATGACTCCCAAAATGCTCTGCAGAGGGCCTAAGACACAGGTACAGCCTCAGGTGCTATGAGTGACATAGTGAAGTAGGACCCAAGGGGAAAGGCCCCAACCTTCAGCACCTCCTCAACAGCTCCACTGGCTTGTAAATGAGTGTTCTATGTAAGGTTACTTGTAAAGGGAGTTTCATACCCAAAGATAAGAACACTGAAAGGAACAAGACCAGCTGGTCCCTAAGATCCTTACTAAGTCTAGACAGGTAGTAGGCAGAAAAGTCACCCAAACAGACATCCTCAAAGAAATAACTCTATAATGGGCAACAGAAATAGTTGCATCCAACAAGTTTCTAAAGCCACATTTGTGCACATATGCCTGGAATCCCAGCACTCAAGAGGCTGAGGCAGGAGGATGGTGAGTTCAAGGCCAGCCTGAGCTACATAAAATGAGACCCTGTAAAAGAAAAAAAGAAAGGGGGAGGGGGGAGGGAGGGAGGGAGCAAGGAAAGAAGGAAGGAAGGAAAGAAGGAAGGAGTGAAAAGAAGGGGGATAGACAAGAAGGAAAAAAGAAAAGAAAGAAAAAGAAAAGCCACGATTGTAGAGAAAAGCAGGCGGGGCCAGGTGTCTCCTTGGACTTCAATTTATCTCTTTCAAGAAGAAATGATCTTCTTCAGCTTTGGAAAACTGCTGGGTTTTTCCAAGTGTGAATAGTGAAGAGAGTGGGAAAGGGGACAAAAGGGGTTTGCGTGGGAATTGATTTATGGAGGTGAATATGGAAAGAAGCAAAGGAGGCAGGGATTTTAGCAGAGTGGGGAAAAAGGAAGGTTTTTCTCACATCAATAAACTATGGGTGATTTCTGTTTTCTTCATCTCTAACCCCTGTGTGCATGTGTGTTTGTGTGTGTGTGTGTTGTTGTTGTTTCCTCCATTCACTTCACCCCTAGCAGTACTGGGGTTTGAACTCAGGGCTTTGTTTTTGCTAGGCAAGCACTCTATCTTTGAGTCATAACTGCAACCCTTACTGCTTTAGTCATTTTTTTAGTAGGATCTCCCATTTATGCCCAGGCTCTTCTGGATCATGATCCTAGATACGCTTTCTGCACAGCTAGAATGATGGAAGCACACCACCACACCCAGATTTTATTGGTTAAGATGGGGTTTTGCTAACTGTTTACTTGAACTGGCCTCAAACCATGATCCTCCTGATCTCCACCTCCTGAGTAGCTAGGATTACAGGCATGAACCACTGTGCTTGGCCCCCTTTGTGTTTTATGATTCTTTTCTGTCTCTTTACATGGCTAGACAATGGAAGACTGACTGCAGTAGGAGGAAGTCAATTGCAATTAGGCACACATGGAACTGAGCTTCCAAATAGTCTGATAGATAGGACCCATGAACAGCCACCTCACAGCAAGCACTGTGGGGAATTCATTAACTTATTCTTTATTTATCCATCACATTTTTGATGAGTACCTACACTGTACTAGGCACTGTGGATTAAGGATCATTCAGCAGACAAGTAGGCTCTTTATGTCATACATGTTATACAAGTAGATGTCTAGAACAGTCTAGGGGGGAAACCCAGAGACACCCAGTCTGGAAACATGGGGCTTTCTCCCCCTAAGAACACACATGGTTCTGAGGTCAACAGAAGAAGGTTCAAAAGAACTCCCCAACTGATGTTACCACATGTCCTCTAACCCAGAGTGTTTCCCACTCATTTCCTGCCCAACCCCAGCTCTGGCTTCCCTGCTTATCCAAGAGGGAGGAAAGGCTCTAAGGGTGATGAGGACACTGTCTGCTCCCTTTCTGTGAATCCCTCCCCAGCCTTTCTTCCATATGAATTCATCTGAATTCAGTCTCCTACCTACTATACTCCCTCTCCCTTAAAAAGAAATCCCTAACTCTGATTGCATTGACCAAACAACATTGTCTGGAAGAAAGGAGGGGATGACCCTGTTCTACTCTGGTCATCGAACCAGACTTCAGTATTACTGAATGCAGTTCTCATATTCAGAGATCCATAAAACAAGACTCACTCAAAGGAGGGTGATTGGTGGGGGAGGGGTACAAACAAACCTGAATCCATGGATGCAGAAAAACCACAGAGAACTAGAATGTTTTTCCAGAAGACACAGGGTGGCCAGACAACTCTATTCCAAAGCCTGAGCTCTGTCCTAAGAAAGAGGACAAATTCAAATCAGTGTCCAAAAAGGAGAACAATGGGCAATGGGCAAAAGTTAAAGGAGCAGACACTTTTGTCTGGATTTTTTTTTAAATGAATTTTGTAAGAATTGTTGGAAATAGAACGGAGCCTTAGGAGGTTGAGAAGTAGTGCATGCACTATTGGAGAAATGTAAACAGAGGCTCAGCAGCAGCCACTTAGCAGGGATTTTTTTTTTAAAAGGGTCCAAAAATGAGGGAAAGGCTGGCCTAGGTTCTTTAAGAAACTCCCTGCCCCTGACAATGAATGATTCTCTATGCAAGTAAAGTAAGCCACTTTCCTCCCAAACCTCAGTCCTTGTCACACCTCTCTCCCAATTGTCTTGCTAGCCTTCCAGAAACCCCTCAAGACCCCATAGGAAAGGGGGCTTCTCCAGAGAGGAATGCAGGAGCTTCGCTGAGCCCTGGCACTGTGCTCTACCTTCCTGCTCTATAACAAGCTCTCATGATAAGAGCTGGCATGTCTTCTCCAGGCACTCAGGGAGCCCATCACATTGCAGTTTAAGTGCCAAAAAAGAGGAAAAGCCTGGTCTCCAGCTACCTCCTCTTAGTAGTGTGCAAGGGACTCTGCTTCTTATTTCATCTTTCACTTCTCTCTCTAAAGTTCTGCCTCAGCCAGGCATGGTTGTGCATGCCTGTAAGCCCAACACTCTGAGGATGAGGCAGGAGGATAGGAGTTCAAGACCAACCTGGGCTATCTAGTGAGACCTTGTGTAAAAATGAAACAAGGAAGAGGAGGAGGGGAAAGAAGGGAAGGAAAGAGGAGAGGAGAGGAGAGGAGAGGAGAGGGTAGAGGAGGGGAGGAGAGGGGAGAAGAGAAGAGGAGAGGAGAGGGGAGGAGAGGGAAGGGGAGAGGAGGGGAGGAGAGGGCAGGAGAGGAGAAAACAGGAGAGGGGAGGAGAGGGGAAGAGAGGAGAGGAGAGAGAAAGAGAGGAGAGGAGAGGAGAAAAAAATAGGTTCTGCCTCCAACAAGCACTAACTGGCCTCACCAGCATAAGTGTGTCAGCCCTGGAAGTTGATTGTACACCAGTCTGAGGACATGTGTTTCTGAAATGGTTCCCACTCATGTCCCTTCAGTTATGGCTCCCTTGCATGGCATAGCATATGGAAACTTTAAACCGCAAACTTTTCTAAAAATGCAGAAATCAGAATGGATTCCATCCAGAAGAACTAATCCTGCAAAAATCAAAATCTTCCGCATGGGGGTGAGGATAAACAGATGCCTCTCATCTCGACAAATGAAAGGTCACCCACAGACAGTGTGGGGTAATTATTAAATAGCTTCCCCCATTTGTTCAGGATCAGTAGCGACCTCATTACCTGGATCTGAAGACAATATCACTATGTCCTGGGCGTAGATCCAAAAAGGTCATTAATAACAGAAGAGTCCCCAGATTTGCAGGAAAAGGAAAAGCAAATCTAATCATGAAGCCAAGTGTTCCGCCCAGCCCTTTGCAAACCCAGTTTGCCTAGTAAAAACAGTTGGCCTTCCTTGGCCCTCACTTTTTTGCAGCTGCTGGACCAACAGCAGTCATACTTATCAAGTCTTTTCCTCAGCAAAGCCTGTGAGTCTTTGGATGTCACAGACTGGGAACCAAGTTGACTGGAGAGTGATCTTCTTATTGTTACTACTTAGGGCTTCAGGTCAGAGGCCAAGGACTGGAAGCAGAGACTCAGATTCCTGGCCCTTTGCCCAGATAACTTTTAAGAAGAGCCAAGTGAAGAGTCTTTGTGACAAACAACTACATTGTGCTCTGACCTTGGTTTTCCAAGCCCCTCTGAGGGTTGGAGTTAACAGGATAGCCCCTCTACTTCAGCACTGTGAGTTGATGGGCAGTCAACAGATATCTTGAATGGCTTCCTCAAGCTGGGTGCACCGACCTCTAACCAAGACAGCCCGAACCCCTAACGACAGGTTAGATTTTGTTACCTGTCAGAGGACAGCCAAAGTCATAGCAATCTCATTCCCTCTTCTTCTCTACCCATGAAGCAGTATAGTACAGTAGCAAAGACTTTCCATTTAGACTCCAGAGCCAAACAGACCAGTGTAAATCTTGCCACTTACCTGCTAGAACACCTAGGCAAATCTCCAAGCCTCCACTCCTCATCTACAAAATTTGTCATCATCTTTTCCCCGCCTTCCCAAGGGTGTAAACCATCAAAAGGTTCAGAGTAACCAGGATGGAGTTCAGGAGTCTTCCATTTCCTTGACCTCACCCCACTTTCTTTTAGGACTTTCCCCCATCCCTACTCTAAACCCAGTTGTGTTGGCAGGATGGGAGCTACTGGGTTGCTTGGGGTAGCTACCTGTCACTGTGCAATGTGTACATGTGGAACTTGAAAGTCAACAAGTGTCAAGAGACGCTGATGGGAAGCAGGCTGATGGCTAAAAGATCATGGCCTAGTCTCTCTCAGAGTTATAGTGAGTGGATCTGAGGAATCTAATTAGGCACCATTTCCACTCCTCAGCCCTGTGCTCCTGGGGCACCAGGCTGTATCCAGCGTGGCCCCCAAATGTGCCTGATAATTAAAACAATTTCTGCCCTGGCTGAGTGCTCCCCCCTATTACTCTTTCCCATTACTGGAGAAGCAAACAATAAATAATTTAATAACTCAGGTTGAGTAGAATCTGGTTCCAAAACAAAGTGTTTTAATTCTCCAGTGTGCCTGCTTTCAGCATTACTGTAATTTCATTTCCCTTCACTTGACTGGGCCTTTTGCTTTAAGCTTCTCGTATTTCTCCCCAAGTTTTCCCCATGGGGCCCTGACAGCTGCATTATCACAGGGCTGGGCAGCCAGCATGACATCACTCACTGCTCAAGTCAGCAGCCCAGGCAGCACAGCACGTGGACTCATTAGTCCAGTAATGTGCCCCCACCTTGATGGCCATGGAAACTTGTCCACGTGGCTGTGGGCAGGGCTGCGCCTGACCCCTTCCCTTTCCCTCCATCCTTCTCTGTCTCCTGCCTGACTTCCTGTGATTTTTCAGCCCCTGGCAGCCCCAGCTGTGGGGACAAGACTGGAAAGGGTATATACACTGGAGTGAGTGGCAGAAGAATAACCCCTATGCCCTTGTCCTTCACAGTTGGGTCTGATTCATCGTCATGCTTCCATCATGGCTCCCTGCTGGCGTCATGGCTCCCTGACTGTAAGAGAGGCCCAGACCCCACAAGGAGATTAGCTTTTGCTACCTTTCAAAGGAGAATCAAAATCACAACATACTCTCACCGGTGCCAAGAAAAATCTCCCTGCCTGGTCCTCCCACTCCTGCCCCCACCCAGATCCTTCCATCCTTCCAAATAGCAGGCAGAATATGCTGATGTGAGAGTCTGGTGCCCTTGCCTGAAGCCAGGGGGCCTGGGAGCAGCTGCTGAAGGGGAGGAGCAGGGTAAAAGGAAACGCACCAATGAAGCTTTCGTTTAAATAAAGAGCAGGAAAGCATTGTGCTCAATTGATTACAATTTTTTTCCCTGAATGTTGTGACATTTGCAGGAAGGCTAATTTATTCAAGCATGGAGATCTTTAAAAACTTAATTAAGTTATTTCTGTGATTTTCCATGCCTTATTGTTTCGAGTTCACATTTACTTTCATCCTTGTTAATAAAAAAAAAAAATATTTAAAGTGGGGAGGGGGTGGGGAGGAAAGCAAGAGAAGAAATGATCTCACAAAACCTTCCAGACTGTTTCCAGATACTCCATTCTCCAGCATGAGGCCTCAGAGCATGGGACACACAGAGAAAGAAGTGAGAAGGAATGTGTCCTCTGGAGTGGGAATCCAAGTCAGAGTCCCATCTCCATGAAGGTGGACAAGGAATAAACACAAAATCCAGGCCTCAGTCTGTGGGCCTAATGGGTACAAACCATGAGATAGTGCTGATGGCAGGACATGATAGCACTTGTCCAAATGAAACTTGGTATTGCAAGGTGTCTTGGGATGGCAGGATGAGGGGGCATGAAAAAGGCAAGACTGGAATTCAGAGTGCAAGTTCTCATTCTCCAAAAGCCAGATGTCTTCCTGGGCAGCTGTGGTATTTAGAAATAAAAACATGGACAAAGATCGTTGTTTGTTGTTGTTATTGTTCCAGCGTGGGCACCCAATCCCTAGAGGCCACTCTTCTGCAAGCGAGTACAAGGATGCCCACATTGGTTAGCGGCCCTACCTGAGTCCCCAGAGGCTGTGGATGACTCAGATGCTGGGGCAGGTGTGAGACAAAACCAAGAAGAGACGGAAGAGAAACAGGCAGGAATTCCCATTAAAAAAATCTAGTCTGTGCTGGCAGGGAGAAGATGTAGGGCTATTCTGCAGTAAATGCTCATTTGTACAGAGGCACAGATGACAGGTTCTGGGCTGAAAGAAAGGAGGCTCTGGAATTCTGTGTCAGGACGGAGTCTAGCCAGAAGCTGGCTAAGGAAAAGCAACACCTCTAGGCCACTTGTTCAAAAATGCTGGAAAGGTGGGGTAGATGCTTGAGACCCATCAGGCTCCCAGGCTATACTCACTGCCTTCCTCCCTGGCTTTGACTGGGCACTGCAGCCCAGAGCAAATGGGAACCAAAATTTCCTGCTGAGGGTTTCCTTGAGTTTCCTTCCTTGATGCTTTAGTCTTGATCTCAAAACTGCCTCACCAAGAAATGCAGTTCCTATCAACATGTCTTGATTAAACCCTTTGATTACAGAGAAAACATTCCTATTACATCCTGCCCCAGCCTCGAAGTAAATTCTCTAAGTCATGAGACTTGCTACCCTGCTGGGGCCAGAGTCCAGGTCATCTGTATGCTGAAGACATTTGCTCTTATTATTTTTAAGTCATTAGTCTCTGCCTGATATTGTGAGTCAAGAACTTTAATAGGAGAAATTTATGGCTTGTCTCCTCCAATCAACATAATAATTCATGGTTGTGTTGAGTGTGCTACACTAATGGATATTGCTTTCAACTGGGTGTTGGTTTTTTTTTTTCTCTTTTTTTAATCCCCCTCCAATTCATTAGCTAGTTCCTCCTGGTCTATTAACGGGAGAGCAGCTATTTCCCTCCACCCAGGCCGGCTGCTCACACAGTGGATCTCCAAGTGTGGTCCTTAAGAGGCCTCCAGGTGGTCTGCCTACTAAGCCAAATGGAAAGTTATACAAAAGTGCCTTTTCTTAAAGACAATCTCTAGAGCAGATTTGAATCTACATTTAAAAGGCCCAGATTGAATATTTTAAAAACTATAAGCACAGTCATGGTTGTTTTATACTAGCAAAAGTTTCCCTAGACCATTATAAGGTGTTTGTAGTCACACATGATGCAAGTGAGCTGGGGAAGGACTTGGAGCCCAGTTTCTTCTGCTGCTAAGGGCTTGAGGATGGGATATTTGGGGTGCCCTGTATGTATGGGTTTTTTGGGTATCAGCCTTAACTAAGGCAACTGAAATGTCAGGATCCAGAAAGTCCTTCCATCTCTTTCTAGTATCAACAGTGGAAAAAGAAGGAAAATAAAAAGTAAAGAAAATGTTTATGAAGATGGAGGTGACATTCATCAACTAGTGATGTAGAAACAGAGGTCTGGACAGCTGGTGTTATCTACTCACCAACCCTGAGCAGGCTTCTCCTGACCTCAGCAACAGCAGCTCAAAGCTGTATTATGGACTCAGTGCACATCACTCTTTGCATGGGTACACCCTGGATACTCAGCATGGTGACACAGACCTGCCACCTAAGAGCTTGCCTAGGCGGACAGTTTCTGAAGCTCCCTTGGTGAGGGAAGAGGAAAGGACAACATGCATGCAAAAGGCTCTTGGGGCATGTGAGCCCTTAGTTGAATTTCTCCTGTCAACAAGGGAATAAAAATCCACTGAAACCCCAGATCTCTGCAGCTTTTTGACTGCTAGTGTATCTAGAGCACCCCCATGAGCTTCTACATTTTAAGGAAATTTTGATGTACAGTGCACGGGGAGTCTCTCCATTGACCCTTTAACTAGCTGCTTCTTCCTAGGCTCATTAGCCCTCTGCTAACCTGATCTTCCTGGTCTACATGGAGCAGCCAGGATTTAGGGTAGCTCCTCATGCTATCTCACACTCCTCTGACGGGCCTCCTAACTTTCCATGTATTGTCCATTACAGCAAAATCGCCATCCTTCGTTCCCCCTCCCCTCAGGCATATAACCTAGACTCTAGATTTCTGCATCCACTTGATCTTACCTCTTCCATCTCCCCATCCCTCTTCACTAGTGGTTCTCCAACTTTAGAATGCATCCAAACCATGTGAAGGGCATGTGGAAACACAGAATGTTGGATGAGACCCCAGACAGAGTCTCTGACTCAGTGGGTCTGGGGTAGAACCTGAGAAAGTGCCTTTCCAACAAGTCCCCAAGTGATGCAGAGGCTGCTGTCCAGGAACTGTGTGTGCTTTGAGAACTCTATGTGCAGTGAGTCTTACCTACTCCTTCAGCAAAGCCTGGAGCTTCTTTTGAAGGTTTCTTTCTGTGTTGGTAGCCTTGGGATGACCCCAGCAGCCACATTTCTCTTAGCCCTAGTCATGAGATCCAAACAGCTGTACCTTTCTCTTCCCCTTTGAATTTGCTGCAGCTCAGCCCTTAAGGTCCAGCCAGTCCCAAGCTTCTCCCTCCACCCAGGCATGTGGCTTTTTGCCTTTGCTTTCGTCTCACTTCCTGTGTTTCTTCTCATCCATCTCTGTCTGCCAGATTCTCACATCCAGGCTTCCTCTGGCATCTCTCCATCGTCCTCATCCATCTAGCTGTGCAGATATTTACATTTCTAAAGCCCAGTGTGTTTTCATGATTCCTCCTACTTCAGCCAAACAAGGATTTTCCTCTCAAATCTACTCACAAGCTAGGAGGTATGGGAGGGAGGACACTGTACCCATTTGGAGTTCATTCTTCAAGAACAAAGAGTGACTTCAGCAGGGACAGACAACAAACCAGCCAGCACCATACTTTTGACCACTTGTCCCTCTGCTAACCTGATTCTACTCGGGGACAGGCTAGAAAACAAACAGACTGTCTGGTTGGGTCTTATTGATCCTTTTTAATCATATTGAGCTAACTTGAAAACACTTCCCAGAGGCCTTGTCGTGAGTATTTATTTGCAATACTCAAGGACCAAGAGAAAAACATTATATATTCCTCCCTAGAGCATTAACCCTTGATCCCTGGGAAGCAAAATAATGGAGGGTAGTAGCTGGGAGCATAAGCCTTGATCTTAGATTGCCTGGTTTGAACCTCAGCTCTGCCTGACACACAAACTAAATGTGTAATCATGAGCAGACACCATGCCATTCTAAGCTTCAATGCCTCCATCTACAAAATGGTTATGAGAGCCCAGGGCAATGTCCAAAGAATTACCCAATCCTTAACATCTATGGCTCGTGCCATGGATGTTATCGCTTTTAGGTGTGTCATATCCGTGGATCCTCAGAATTTGGGAAACAATATTTAGCAAAGTCACCATGGGTCACCTCTGCCTTGGATAGGATTGGCCCTTACCCAAACCAGAAGACCCTGGAGTTTCTCAGTTAGACAAGTCATTCTCCATTTTACCCTGGGCAGTCGATCCCTCAGCACTTAGGTTAAAAGCTTTGTGCTTTGGTTTTTATCTTGTTTTGCTTTTTTTAAAGAGGAAAAAAAAATCCCATTCTTGTCTGTCCAGTGTTTTTCCAGCAAAACAGCAAGTCAGCACTAAAATTCTTCTGGTCAGCAAAATGCATGTTGCAGTAGGAGAATTTTGGGGAGTTTGAGGAAGCCCTAACAAGAAGAGAAGTGAGGTGTTGGCCAGGCACTGTCAATTTTTCAGACCCTCCAGAGGTTCGGTAGAAATAGCACCTCCTCTTCCCTTTTGCAGCCATTCTGTGCTCCACTGATCTCAGAATCCTCCTGCAAGTCAAGCTAGAGCTCTCAAGAGAAGTCAGAAATGAGAAAAGAAATTTTTCCAGTGACACCTGTAAGTATGATGACCAGAAAGGGGCAACTCTCCCATGGACACTGGGCCATTTCTTTGAGGGACTGTCTTCCAGAACATCTATGCTTGTGACTTTCCACAGCAGGGAAAGTCAAGGTTAAGTTGCCAACCACCTACCATCACCAAGATGCTCTTTGGTATGGTCCTGCTCAAAAGGACCATCTCATCAGCCACAGGGAAGTGTGTGCCAAGCAAGACCTATTGGTTGTTTTTCACCCTAAGCCTGCCTCCCTCTTACCCCTGCTAACATGGCAGTATGCAGTGGACAGACTGAGAAACCCATTATAGCCTATCAGCCAAGGCGGCCAGCTTTCAGAATGGCTGCTGGGTCTAGTCTTTCAGGCCTTTGGATTGTGAGTGCTCCCCATACCCCTCTCAACCTCCAAGCCCCTAAAAATTGCCCTGACACATACAGGCATCATTACGAAGAGAACCAAAGCAGTGGACCAGATAGACCTGATGTAAGAAATGAGTTCTACCACTGGCGAAGGAGACCAGTTAATGTCATTGTGCATCCGTTTTCTCATGTAGGAAATGGGGAACAGGATTCTGACTTCACGGCGTTGTTAGTAAACAGCCAATACTCTATAGGACTTTCCGGTACAACACGGCAGTTATATAAAACAGTTGCAATTCTGGTAAGCTCATAGGATGCCCAAGTCAGGACAAGGTCCTACTCAGCACCCTCAGCACCTTCATCAGGAGCCGGCCCCTGTGTGTTGGAAAACAATTCTCAAGTTGTCCTGGCCACTCCTGCCCTTCCTGGCTAATGCCTAACTGCATTTGTATTCCTTTGCTGCCAGCCAGCCCTGTGCATATGGAATACATTTTCTTTGAGTGTCTCGCCATTAACGTTTTCATTTCTGCTTAGCGTCAGGGACTTTGCACATCACTGGCCTGCCAGAGCGCTAAGCCTGCCTTTGTGTAGGCTTGCTTTGTTCTCTCATTTCCTGATCAGCCAGGAAGCTTTCCTGAGCAAGAGCTCTGGGAGGAGGGGTTTTGCCTGGCAGCTCACTACACTCTAGGTTTTGGAGAAGGATGAATTAAGTATCGTCTTGTACATGGGTCCCTCTCTTCTTCTGTAGTACCTATGGGTGCCTGTGGGTCAAATTCAGTCTTCTTTCCTTCCCAGTTTTTCTGACTCTTGCCATGTGTAGATTTACTAAGCTCTGCCATTAAACACAAAGAACTGAGCCTCCACATTTGAAGCTTATACTATTAGCAAGTTGAGTATGGCTTTGGAAAAAGAACCTTCCACTTGAAAGAAATGAATAGCTCATAGTGCTGGCAAAGATGCAGTGAGATGGGCACTGTCTAATTAATGGAGTGAAAATTGGTCTAACATTTCACATGGTGAGGAGGCAAAGAGGGCAGTTGACCAACATGTAGCAAGAGCCTTTGAAACGATTATTCTACTTTTAATAAAATGTACTAAAATTCTGAATATGGTGGTACATGCCTGTAATCCCACCTTAGGACACTGAGGTAGAAGGATCAAAAGCTTAAGGTCAGCCTGTGCTACATAGTAAGACCCTGTCTAAAAAATCCAAGAAAAGAAATAGAAAATATCCTAAGAAAATAATCAAATTTGTCTTCAAAGATAATTGTGACTCAAAGACAAGTATTTATAATGGTGCAAATTTGCAAATGATCCAAATAGCTAACAACAGAGAATTGATTAAGCAAATGCATATACATCCACAGAATTACTACGAGATTATTTTTAAAAGGTGCTGAGAATGATATTGAAGGATAGAACTAGACTCATGATATATTGCTCAGGTGAAAAAAAGGTAAATCTGCAAATGCAAATATAATAAAACTCTGATTTTATTTTATAATATGTATGCATTAAAAAAAAAAAACCAGATCAGAGGGAATTTCCCTGAAATACTCACAGTGATTACCTTTAGTGGCATTATTGTGAGTGATAATCTACTTTTTCCATAGTTATCCTATCTCTTCGATCACAAACATATATTATAATCAGAGAAGAATGACAACGTGTGAACAAAAGTGATTCCTCTTCAGAGTCCCTGACCACAATAGAAAGCATAGACTTGCTCCAAAGTAAGCCTGTCTTGACCTCTCAGGACATTGCAGAGAAGATGTTGTCTGGTTCTTTCAGCCTGGTGTACTCCCTGGCAACATCCAACCAAATCTGACCAAGCCCGGTTGTCCAGGTAGACAGAGCTGGCCTGGCCATGACCTCCTGCAGCCCTGCACATCCGGGAGCCTTTTCTAAGCCTCCTGTTATCAGGCTCTCCTCCTGTCTATTAGGTCACTGCAGATTGATTCATCTCACTTCGCTGTGGTTTACAATTTGCAGTTCTTGACCCTTACATTCTCCCCTAGTGCTGGAGCCATGTTTCTGCAATACCAACAAACCAATGGCAGCTAGCTGCACATCGGCCACAAAGCTTGCATCCTCATGGCCTCCCCAGCAGGCTCCTTGCCCTTTCACTTCCCTTCTGTCCCCATTCCAGCATCTATACATACAGACTGCTTCTTTATGAACCCTGTGGGGTCCTACCCAAGACAGATGGGAGAAGGGAGGGCAGGCCTGGACCTGGCCAGTGGGAATTCAATGCTACACAACAAAGTCCTTATCTCTTGGCCAGTCAAGAAACAAGAGACTCCATTTGCAGGGTTCGCCAGGTCTGGGATTTTATACTTTGACTTTCAGCATAGAATGTGGAGCTCAGAATTTCTGTCTCCTGTTACCAGGCTGGATGAACTAAAAAGACAGAAAGCCTGAGAGAATGATTTAAGGTGAGGTGTTTGTAAAATAATCCTTTTTACAAATAATGTCAGCAGAAGATGCCCCTCGGTGATGGCATGGCCATCTATCTTACCCCTCCCTTTTGCCAATCATAAATGCCCAATAATTTTACCCACTCAACATCCAGAACCTTTCTCCATCTGGTCCCCACAACCTTCCCTACCCAATTTCTTGCTTCTCCTCAACATGTAAGCCCACTAGCTCTACTTCTATCCTCCAACATCTTTTTCCATTGAGTCTTTCCCTCTCCCTTTCTAACAAAATTATAAGAGCATGTGGAAGCTGAGGAGAAAACCTATTCCCATCCTGGTTAAGCTTAAAATCTTAAGTAGTATTAACCTCCCTGAGCTCCACTTTCCTGATCTGACAGGTAATCTAAGAGTTGAACTCAACAACTAAATACTTTCTAATTGTCACATTCTGCAGCATTTTTCACAACCATATCAGAAGTCTACCTGAGTTGAACCCACCCCAGGGCTGAAGCCTCCAGTTCCCTCGGCAGCCCCATGCACAGATAGAAGAGTTCACCCAAGCTGTTTCCACATTTCCTGTGTTAGTTTTTTCCAGGTTTGTGTTTGGTCTTTTGCTTGTTTGCCTTGTCATGTGCAGATGCAAAATACCTTTGGAACAATGGCTCTGTTTCTTCCCAACCTCCCTACGCCATGTTCAGAACACAGGCAACAGGCAGGGAAGGTTGTTAGTTCTCTGACTAATGCCTTCCCCTCGGGCAGACTGGAAAAGGGACTCATTTAAATTTGGTTTCCCTGCCAGAATTGTCAGGCCTCGGTGGCCTTGGGAAATCACCAAGGAGGAAAATCGCCATTTATCCTAAAAACTCTGCAATCTGCAAGGGCTGCCATCGTCTCCAAACCTCTGCCTGGCCCTCACACAGCAGCGGGAATTGCAAGTCATAGTCCTTCCCAAGGTCATGGTCACTGCTGGAGAAGAGTGGGCTTCTACTCTCTACTAGGTGGACCAGCTGGGGATTGCTGTACGCATTAAAACCCAGAGTCTGCATTCTTCACCACCAAGCTGAAGAGGATATGACCTGGAGGTCAGATGTAGATGTGACAGATGCATGATAATGTGAGAGCTGCAACTCTGCTGTGTGATCCTGAAGAAGTCACTTGACATCTCTGAGTCTCATACTCCATTTCTCTAGAATATAGACCATAACACTTACCCTGCAGGGTTACTGTGAGACTGTTATGGTTTGGAAATGAAGTGTTCCCCCATAAAGGCTCATTTATTGAGGACCTGGTCCCCTATGCAAGTAGTATTCACAGATGGGACTGGGAATTGATTGGGTCATGAGGACTCTGACCATGAATAGATTAATCCATTGATGGATTCATAATTTGATGAATTATTATTTGGAAGGGGGTGGAAACATTAGGAGGTGGTGCCTGGTTGGATAAAAAGTAGGTCTTTGGGGTGAGCCTTTAAAAGATGTTTCTTATCCCCAACCCCTTCTTTTCTGTCTATTCTGTCTGCTTCCATGAGGTGGATTTGCTCTACCACAGACTCTTGCAGCCATGATGTTCTCCTCATGCCAGGTCCACAGCAACGGAGCCAGCTGACCATGAACTGCAACCATGAGCCAAAATAAATCTTACTTCCCTTTAAGTTGTTTTGTCACAGCAATGGGAATCTAACACAGAGACTTAAACAGAATCAACTATTATGAGCCTGTGTTTAAATTTTTGAATATGTTTTATCCTGTACATATTATTTTACTGATATTCAGAAGTTTCTGGCCCAATATTGCCCTTCTTTCTCTCCCATAAAACACCACTTTCTATGAAGCCACTGTCAGGTGAACTACAAGGGTGAGGGAGAAGCCTTGGTCCTGATACAGAGTTGGTGAGCACGATTTTTTATTTCCTACTGAAACAATGACATACATGACATTTGGGGGGTGTCAGAGACTAAAGTGGTCCCTTTTAGTAGGTTAGTTATATGTCATTTGAATAAACTTGAGTTCCCTGAAAATCTTCCCCTACATTTAATGATTTTTCTACCATAGAAAAACATTCTGAATTCATAATAAGTAACTTCCAAGCAAATCTTTGGAACCCTGCCCAACCGTAAGTAGGGTTCTACCTGTGTTAAATCACCTTCGGGTGCAGCTGTTCTGTGCCAACCTGGTGGGCTAATGGCATATTTGCAGATCTCAGCATGCCTGGGATATCACAAACACAGGTGTGGTCTCCTGCCTCCTTCTGCACAGGAAGGAAGGGATGAGAGCAAAGAAAGCACAGAAACTTCCTGGGCCGTCTCTTCTTGCACTTGGTGAGCTCTGCACAGGATCTCAGAGCCTGAGAGCTCTTTTCTGGTAAGACATGTCCACAAAAGACAAATATATTTGAGCAATCTCAAGTGAAAAGTAATCTCAGAGTAGACACTGAGCCAGAAACAGAGAAGTAGATACTGCATCTTAAAAGCAGGCTGGAGGAGTCAAGAAGAAGGGTCCTGGAAGCCCAAGGTCAGAAGCAGATTACTCAGTGCCCTGGTTCAGGCCAAGAGGCTTTGGAGAAAGACCAGCAGCGCTTGGAGATGCTAGCACTCTCTCAGCATGCTCCTCTCCAAGGACACACACCCAACAGCCATGCAACCCACTCTCCTTCCCTCTCCAGAGGCGAAGACCAAAGATGCAGCTTGCCTAGATGTCTGTTATAAGCTACATCCTGTCCCTCCAAAATTCCATTGTTGAAGCTCTAATCCCCAGTATCTCAGAATGTGACTGAATTTGGAGACAGTGTTGACAGAGGTAATTAAGGTAAAATGGGGTTATGAGGGTGGCATCCTTATAAAATCAGCAGATTAGGACATAGACAAGAACACAAGGACAGAAGACCATGTGAGGACAGAGGGAGAAAACAGCCATCTACAGGTGCAGGAGAGAGGCTTCGGAAGAAACAACCCTGACAGCACCTTGATCTTGGTTTCTAGCCTCCAGAACAGTGAGTGCATGTCTATTAGTAAAACCATGCTGTCTGTGGGCCTTTGTTATGGCAGTCCTAAAAAACTAATACACTGCAGAACAACACCAGAGGCAAATCAGAGAGAAAATGAAATGCAGTCTCCCAGTCTCCAGTCACAATACCAGCCAGACTTGGATGGAGGTGATTAAAACACTCCCAGCTCAGAAATATCAACTGTGCTGCAGCCTAATCCCCAACCTCATACTTGCACACAGACCTGAGGCTTCTGCTTCTTTCTTTCATCCTGGCCAGCCCACTGTGACCATCTCCTCGTGCTCCTCAAGGCAGTACCTACCTCCATCACTGCTCCCAGGAGCCATGCTCTACTCACAAAGAGAGTCCGATGCAAGCCAGAAGAGAAGGAAAATAAGATGGCACCAAGTGGAGGCCTCACTATCTGACTTCCCAGGCACCCACTGAGATGGCCCAGCTGTGCAGGGTGGTTTGAGGTTTGGAATTCACTCCATCCACTCAATACCTCTTTCCCACCCTGCTCAGTCCACCAGGCACCCAGATTCTAATTCATAAGGGTCCTGAGAGTCCCACTGACAAATGGACTCTCTTCTAGTGAGTCAAATACCATCAGCCCTTTCCCTTCCTTTCCTGATTACTGCCCCACCCTGTTCTGTCCCCAGTTTTACTGTGTTTTCTGTCAAATGCTTGCAACACTCAGACAATCTCAAAGTTCCCGTTTAATAATGGGTTCCATTTATTGAATGTCTACTAGATGTCTAACTCACATCATTTCTAATCTTCCCGATCACCTTTGCTGAGGGGAATGACCTCTTCCTCTTAAAGATGAGAAAGCAAAGCTTAGCCAGGAGCAGTAAGTCACCACAATGGGGCAGCTAGGTTAAAGCAGAGCCAGGACAGAAAGCTTTGCACTTCCAACTTGACTTTGCACTTTAATCTGTCCCTCAGATAAGAAAATGCCCACTGAAAGCTCACCTACACTGATGTACAATCAAATGCAATACAATGAAAAGCACTACATTTTTTCCAATTCTTATTGTTAATAACTGGGAGACGTGAAAAAAGATAAATTTTCAACAAATATAGGAATCCCGTTATTTCTAAAACCTAGGTCTGATCGCTCAACTTCAAAACCTTCTGCATCTTCATTTTGCCTGAAGAGAAGTCTAAATTCCTTTGGATGCTGGAGCTGCTCCCCAATGTGGTGTGTGCTACACAGCACTCTGCACCTTTGCTTGAGAGCCTCCGGGCCAGTGTGAAGTTATATAATTTGATTGCTTGATTACAGTATCTTTCTGCATGGGACTGAAAGTCTACACGTGGCATGATCATTTAATGTATTGTGTAAACAGGAACACTTGTGAGAGTAAAGGGGAGTGCTAGCAATAATTATTCCAGGACAGGAAGGAAACTGGGACATAAGGTCACCCTCTGTAGGAAGCAGAGACCAACTCTGGTTTGTTTGCCATTAGAGTCCATACTTGGCACATAGTAGATGCTGAATAAATATGTGGGCTGAGTGAGGTGGTACGCACCTGTAATCCCAGCACTCTAGAGGCAGAGGTGGGACAACTGAGAGTTTGAAGCTAGTCTGGGCTGTATAGCAAGACCCTGTCTCAAACAGATGTTGTGTGTGTGTATGTACATGTGTTGACTGATTTAAAAACATGTCTGTTAAATTTTTCTCACTATCTTATCCCACCTTACCTTTCAGGCTTTTCCTGCTGCAACTTCACACAAATCCCAGCCTTAGACACATACAGGGTCTCCACTTAGCCAACCTTGAGCATCCCCTATGCTCTCATGCCTCCAAGCTCTCCTGAAACCATCCCCTTCTGTTCACAGTGTTCTCCCTTCACTCCTCCACCTAGCTAACCTCCCACCTTTAAAAATCTCCTCTCCTCAAATGTCCTTAACGCAGAGAAACTAAAGCAGATACTTTAAAGCAACTGAGGCCAATAGGAAAAGGGGAACAGGTACTAGAGAAAAGGTTAGATCAAAAAGAATTAACCTAGAAGGTAACACCCACGCACAGGAAATCAATGTGAGTCAACGCCCTGTATAGCTATCCTTATCTCAATCAGCAAAAACCCTTGTTCCTTCCTATTATTGCTTATACTCTCTCTACAACAAAATTAGAAATAAGGGCAAAATAGTTTCTGCTGGGTATTGAGGGGGTGGGGGGGAGAGGGAGGGGGCGGAGTGGGTGGTAAGGGAGGGGGTGGGGGCAGGGGGGAGAAATGACCCAAGCCTTGTATGCACATCTGAATAATAAAAGAAAAATGAAAAAAAAATGTCGGAGTACTCTCCACCTCTCTAACAACGTACACCTCATTGCGTCACAGCTAGGTACGCACCTTGTCCCTCACAGGCTGTGAATCCCCCCAGGTTGGAACACAAGTTTCATTTATCTGTCTAAGTCCCATTCTGGTGACACACACACAGAAAGCACAGGAGAAATGCTTACTGAAGGAATCAGAAGAGGTTGGGAGTCCTCTTGGGTGCCAACAGCAGCCAAGCAGGAGTGGACTTAAGCTCTGAAATATGATGTCTGTGTTGCTAGGAGTAGACAGCTGCTCACCTGCTCACAGTGCTGGGCGCATAGCGACCACACCATCAATCCATGGTATTATTATTACTATTCCCGTTATCAATCACTTATTTTGATGCATCTTTTCACCTTGTCCCTCCTGTCTTCTGCAGTTCTAGTGCCAATTCTGTTATTTGTTCAGTCTCAGTTCCCTACCAACATTTTTTTTCTATTGGAACCAACCATCTCCCCTGCCTTCTGTCAGCCTGGATATATCGAGAAGTCCTTCCTGGATAGGCAAGACTTCCTGGCACTTCATGCCATATTCCTCAAACCGCCGCTGATGCTATGGCTGCTTTGGGACTTCTTGGATCCTCCATCTTCCCCTTGGCCAGGCTGTTTGTATTCTTTAAAGACCTTTTGTGAAATGCCTGTGTTAATATTTACATCCCTGCTTAACTAGGCTGGCCTCTGCTGCCCTGGGCATTTCTTCGACTCAAGCAGGATGGAGTTGCAATCTTTCCAAGCTACTCAGTAGCTATTTCCCACTCACAGCACCAAGCATGCTAAGAGCTGGAAGTTGCTTAGTGTGCAGCCTGCCTGGGGGTTGGGACACGTCCAATGAAAGATGTGCTGGTTTTAGCCTAGTTGTGTAGGACATACGGGCTTTGGAACAGACAGTCCTGTGTTTGGAGGAACATTCAGCCACTGATCAACTATGTAACCAGTAAATGATTTAATACCTCCAGAACATTAGTTTCACAGTATAAAAAGGAAGTAATAATATTCTATATGATTGGAACAAGTATTAAATATGACAATATATATATAAAGAGACAGGCACAGAGTAACTGCTCAGTAAGTGGTACCTACTACCATAAAAATCAGTAAAAATGTATTGCACACCCATTATACATAAAGTGTGCATGGTGCTAAACTCTGGGATGGAAGTAAGGGAAATAAAAAATGAAGAAGATATCATTCTTGCCCTCCTCAAGTTCAAAAGCAGAACTTCAAAGTATGATAAGAGCTAAAAGATACAGATAACTGCAGTGGGACAGAAAAAAACACAAGGAGGCTCTGGAAGAGACAGAGCTGAGCTCCAAGCTGGGCCTGGAGGATTGAGAAGAGCCTTGGTTGGCAGCTTGTATGAGAGAAAGCTTCACAGAAGCAATAATTCATGCAAAATGTCAGCGAGAAGCTGGAGATTAACAATAGTGATAACTGATGTTTTAACTGAATGCTTCTTACCAGGCAGGCATGTGCAAAATGTCTTATACCATCTCATTTAATTCTCTGAACAGCCGTGCAAGATGAGGTACAGACTGCTATCATTCTCGTTCTACAGATGACCCTGGGGCTCAGAAAAGGGCAATGATATGTTCAAGTGATTTGAATTCAGATTTATCTGACCCCAGAACCAGAGTTTGTAAGCCCACCATGGTGGCAGGGGAGGGATTTCATATGGGGAAAGCCAGTGCAGCTGGAGAATAGGTAGGACATGTACATACATGTGTGTTTGTATATGTGTATGTACACATGTGCTCACACATGCACTCCATAGAAGCATAGCGCAGTGAAGATGAGTCTTACAGGAAACAGGTAGGAAATCTGTGGAGGAAGATTCTGGAGTCCAGGAGAGGGCCGTTAGCCCTTTTTGAGGCCAGTGTCAGTTCTCACTGGGTACAAACTCTGCTAGGCCCCAAGGATTATTAATAATAGCAGTGATCATGCTAATATTGAGGGTGGTAAATCCCCCAGGAAGGATGGTGAACTGGGGTGTGCACTGTGCTCCCTCTAAGAGGAAACAGCTTCCAATCCCTATTTTGTTGGCCTTCAGAGCCAGACCTGAGCCTCCAAATTGACTCTGACTTCACAAGAGAGCTCAGCAAATCCTGTGAAAGCAAAATACCTGAAGGAATATCTCTCCTTCTCTGGAGTTTTGGCAAACTTATTATCCCAATCAATATCTGAGTAATTACAATCCCCTGTGATCAAAGGGGGGTGTTTTTCCCTTTCTTTGGCCTCTTTACAGGCCTCTCTTATCTGGAAAAAGATTTCTTAATCTACTTCCCCTAAATGCCCCGCAGGTCTGCATGCCACCACAGTCCCAGAATTCCCCGATTACTTTTATTCTCCTTACCTGCTACCTGACCCAGCTCTCTGGCAGCCTTGGTAGGAATTAGCCTCTTAGCTCCCGCCTCCCATTTGGCCCCCAAAGGAAAGAGCTGGTACCCTCTGTTCAGGAGAACAGAGGAGGGCTCCACCTCCCTCTCCATCTAAGAGCAAGCAGGAAGGCTTGGAGGGTGTGATCAGTCTCCCCTCCTCTCCTATCATTTATATGCCACGTGTCCTGCTCCTTGCCAGCCTTCCCATCTCTCTCAAGGCCCCAAAACTGTCAGAGGGTGGGGAAAGGGACAGTTTAGGAAGTAGAAGAAAGTAGGTTGGAGGAGGAATTACAAGGTAGAATGGGATTTTTGTTCAGTCACCCCAATCATCTTTCTTGTCCCATGAACCCCTCACCCTTGAGTCCTGCTGGCAAAGATCATTTGTTCTTTCAGCTTGGAAGACCCCACCCCAAGGCATGAAGACCCGCTTCCTCTCTCAGCCTCCGTGTTCCTGCCAGCTAAGTAACAAATGTTTGCTTGTGTGGATCAGCGCAGGTCTCCATGGAGGAGGCTGTGATGTCATGTATGAGCATAAGGAGGGGTATGCCACTGGCCACAGCCACTGACTAGGGGGACAAAAGGGGCAGTAGAGGGATCTTTAGGCTCAGATTAGCTGATGTATGTTTCTGCTCTCCAGAAACCTAATTACCCCAAAGATTTCCATTCCGTCTTCTCAGCTTTGCTTCTGAAGAGGTCCTTCCAAGAATACCACTGGGTTAGAGTCATTACTTTGCCGACCGCGTGCAGGGCCGTTTATTGTATTTTTATGAGGGGAGTTGCTGTGCAGCCTAATACATTTCCCAGGAAAGCTTCTGTGGAGGGGGCTCCTAGAGCCACAGCTGCTGCTGGGAAGGAAGGACATTGACGTGGATGCATGCACACACGCATGTCTCCATGCAGGAGGCACATGCACCCACAGGAGCACACACAACTGCAGCCAGGTCCTGCACACTTAAAGCCAGACAGATAAGCTGGCTGCACACATGCTACCTGGCCCATTTTGATGAGCATACTAGACCATCCTGTCCAACCCCCTGCCTCCAGGCAGATCGGTTCCAATTTACCCCAGACAGCATGGGTCTCTGCATCTCCCAGGCAGGCAATTTGTCCATTCCAGCAAAAGACTTTTCTAGTGTTTAACAGCCCTCCTCCCATGGAGCACTTTCCTTCTGGAATTAGTGATGTTCAAGCTGGAAGGAAACTTGGAAATCATATAGACAAAGTCTCTCATTTCAGGAATGGCAGGATTCAAGGGTCTCCATTCCCTGAGCACTCACTCTGCCTGTAGGACAGATGCTTACAGCCTAGCAGGAGTCAAACACTCTCAGCTCAGCTCAGAGCCAAGGGGTAGCCTTCTGATGCGGCCAGGTCCTGGTGAGGCTCATCAATTTTTATAAGAGAATGACAACCTTCCCCTAGGGTGGACAGATCTCCACCATGTGTGTGTTTGCACATGGGTCTGTATTTAATTGGCAATCCAATAGTTACACTTCAGGTATTTGGCAAGGAATGGAGTCTTAAACTCACTGGCACACAGTGTCCATCAAATACCCAGCTGGAAGAAACGAAGCGTAGGAAAGATTGCCTGAAGGGTATACGATCCATCCATCTCTCTAGAAAGATTAACAGCTGCCCCAGGATTAGGCCAGGTCGTCAGAATTCTCTACTGGAACAGACCATGTCCCTCTGGTCCCTCTGTGAGCTGTTTTTCTAAGTTGGCCTGTGTCAAAGAATGATGTCACAAGGAGAAGCCTCAAGAAGGGAAGAGTTGTATTTACCACAGAATGTTGTTGAGGACATTGTTCATCACAGGACACAGACCTATCCTGAGGAAGGTCCCTGGAAAAGGCACTTCCTGGCACAGCACGGGGAAAAGTTGGGCTCCTTCTGAACAGTATTTTTTTTTGGTCTTTCTTCCTTCTATTTCCTCCTCATATACTCCTCCTTCATTCCCTCCTTCCCTTTCCTCCTTTTCCTTCCTTTCTATTCCTTCTTTCTCTCACTCTGTTCTTCCCTCCCTTCCTCTTTTCCTCCCTCCTTCCTCCCCTTCTTTCTTTCTCACTCTCTCCCTATTTTCTTCCTTCTCTTTCTTTCTTTCTCTTCTTTCCTTCCTTCCTCTTTCCTTGTTTCTTTATTCTCTCATCTTACATATACTATGAATTGTAAGAATGATTGGTTACTTGGCCTAGGTTAGCTGCCAAAAACTTTAAATTCCAAATTAAGGGCATGCTTCAAGCTCTGCATCCCTGTATCAGTCTCATTTTGGTCCCCTGTGACATTCCCTCCTTTGTTCTTCTACTTACATTTCCCATTTGTTTCTAGTATATATTCTCACACTATGTAAATCACCATAACTCCAGTTTGGCACAAGGCAGGTATAAGGACATACATTAATGAATTAATTATTACAGCTCAAACTGTGCTGCACACAGAGATTATATTTACAAGGAAGTGCATTTACCAAGCTGTTACTGGAAGGCCTCTCAGACAACATGAACCTTGAGCTAAGAGTCTTGAAAGATGTGTAAGATATGAAAAAATAGAAAGAAGTAGAGAAGTAGCCCTGGTCTAAATTCTGCCCCTTGCAGTGTAGTTCTGCATCTTCTCATTCTTCTCTCTACACCAGTAGACTATCTCTAGTAACTTTCCCCAATTAGAAATCTCTTCATGAATTTAAAGACCCCAAATGAGAAAATAAGAATCATAAAATCATAGAAAGTAAGCACCTGAAAGAAGCTGAGAATTTGTCTCATCTGGCCATCTATTTTAAATAAATAAATAAATAAATAAAGGCCAAATAGAGTAAGTCCAGATTCTGGACCACTTAGAGCAAGCTCTGGCTGGAGAATCTAATGCCCCTATTTGCCTGCAAGTCTGTGCCAGTTTACTATACTCCATGAAGGTAACCAGTTGCATTTCCTACCGGGATATACAAGCTCTATGCCTGCATTAGGATGTCTCTACCATCTAGAGAACAGAGAGGCTGTAGGTGGCACTTCCACCTGTGTAATTTAGTTCTTTCAGGGGGCATTGATGGATACATAACTTTGGGTACATTGCTTAACCTCACTGAGCCTCCACTTCTTCCTCTGAAAAATGGAGATGCTAATGTTTCCCTTGGGTTGTTGTGAGTATTGAATGTGAAGATGCCTGTGAAGAACGTGACAAATGGTAAACGCTCACACAGATTTGTGATGGTGGTGGTTGCCATTTCTCCCATTTCCTAGATGAGAAACAACAGCCCAGATGAATGTAGCAATTTGGCCAAGAAAACAAAGCAAAACAATTGGCCTGTTTTCTCCAAAGTCTATACCATCTCTACCTGGAATCATTGGAGGTTCTAAGAGCTTAAACATTTGGATTACCCATTTCCCACTTACTCCATCCCCACTCCACCCTATCTCTGGTCTCCTCTTGCTTCTGCCCACCAACTACTTACCTCTTCACTGATACCATACTCATATGGATACCAAAATGCCTACATGGAGGTGGACACTTCAGATAATAACCAAAGGAGTTTGCACCATGTCTTTTGGTCTCTCCTATATGGGACATCTTATATAAGAACCTGATCTGAACAAGGATGTGGGTTTGGTTTCTAGACAACTTAGAACAAGCTCTGAACTGAGAAGTCAATGCTTATAGCTCAAGTCTGTGCCCTTTGTTGGATTACATGAAGCTAAACAATTAGAGTTCCCATTGAAAAGTATTTTTCTAGGGACCTCTGCAGGCTGAAGTTTTTAATGCTTCCATTTTCTTCTGGCCCAAGCACAGGCATCTAGATCATGTGTTGGTACCCTGGGTAGAACCATGACATTTGTTGCTCTTGCCAAGGCCATTCTTCACAGTCTTGGGGCTTTGCCTTGCATTCCAGCCTAAATCCACTCCTTCTTGGTCTCCTCCATCCTCCTCGGGTCCAGACACCTGCACATGGGAAGAATATAAGTTACCTGGTAAGGCTAGTGGTACAGAGGGAACAGTGACATTACAGGCGTTTCCCAGGTTCTTTTGGTCTTTATAGTCAGGAAAGGAGAGAATGGAGCCAGGGTACTGGCTCTTATGTTTGCTTCCATTGGCCCAGAAACCTGGACAGTATTTGCTTCGACCCTTTCCATCTTACCTGTCAGAAACCCAGCTTTGGTGGTCATCAGCTGTCTTCAGGTGGTCACACCCAAGGACCCAGTGTCCTAGGACAGCTCATTCCTGTCCCAGGATTGTACATGCTATGACCCATGCAGCCCATGTGTCCTACACAACTAGGCTAAACCTAGCACATCTTTCTTTTGACATATCTCAGCTCCCAGGCAGGCTGCATACCATGTAACTTCCAGCTCTTAGCATGATTTGGTGCTGTGAATGGGAAATGGCTACTGAATCTCTTGGAAAGAAAAGCCCAGGGCAGCCACAGCCAACTTAGTTAATTAGGGATGCAAATATTAGCCCAGGTATTTCAAGAAATGTCTTTAAGAATATAAACAGTCTGGCCAAGGGGAAGATGGAGGATTCAAGAAGTCCTGCAGCAATGAGCACATCAGAGGCCCCACCCTTCCTCCACACCATTTATAAAATGTAACTTAAAACTGAACATAAATCTAAATGTGAAACCTAAAGCTATAACTTTCAGAAGGAAATATAAAACTTTCTTGCTGTTACATTAAGTAAATATTTCTTAGCTATGACATCAAAATCACAATCCATAAAAGAAAAATTTAACAAATTGGATTTTACCAACGCTAAGAACTTCTGTTCAAAAGACACTCTTGAAAGAATTAATAGACAATTCACAAACTGGGAGGAAATACTTCCAAAACCATATCTTACAAAGGACTTGAATCCATAATACAAAAAGAACTTTTAAAACCCAATGAAAAGAAAATAACGAATCCATTTTAGAAAAAATAAACCATAGACATTTCACCAAAGAAGATACACAGGTATCCAACGAACACATCAAAAGACGCTCAACATTGTCGGTAATTAAGCAAATATAAATTAAAACTGCAATGAGAGAGCGTGCATATCTATTAGTATGGCTGAAACTAAAAATGAGCAAGTAATAACTGATAATATGAAATCTTGGGGGACAAAGGGAACTCTCTGGCGTAGCAGGTGAGAATGCAATATGATGTAGCATAGCCATTTGGGGAAACAGTTTGGTAGTTTCTTATAAAGTTAAATCCAGATTCATCATACACCCTAGCAATTGCAGTCCGTGTTTACCTTGTGAAATTAACTTATGTTTGCATAAAACCTACATGTGGATATTTATAGAAACTTTATTCATAATCACCAAAAACTAAAAACAACTCCAATGTCCTTCATCTAGTGACTAGATAGACAAACCACAGTACCTCAAACAATTTACTCCTGCTCAGAAATAAAAAGAAAGGAATGACGTATACAACATGAATAAACTTCAAATGTTTTATGCTAAGTGAAAGAAGTCAGGCACAAATGGCCATAGATCTTTCCATCTGTCTATCTATCTATCTATCATGTATAAGTATCTATCAATATATATGTATATATATATTGCATTTATAAGATATTCTGGGAAAGGCAAACTAAAGGAACAGAAAACAAATTAGTTGTTGCAAGGGAATAAGGAGGGGAGAGTTGGTTAATACAAAGGGACACATGGGACTTGGGCTATTGATGGAATTATTCTGTGCCTTCATTATAGTGGCTACATGACTCTGGTTGTCAAAAGTCTTAAAACTATACACAAAATAAGGTTAATTCTACCAATGGTAAATTATACCTCAATTTAGAGGAAAAAAAAGCTTAAAGAGCTCTTTGGTCTTGACAAAAATAACTTATAAGATAAATGCAAAAAACTATTCATACCTTATAGATGAGGGGAGGAATAGAGATTGGGTAACTTACCCATGGTTTCAGAGTTAATAAAAGATAAAGTCATAATTGGAATCTAGTCCTGGAGCTCGGAGCCTATGACCTTAGCCACCAGGCTGAGCTATACTATACTGCCTCTCACATTTGGAACTTCTTAAAATTCTTCAATATTTTTGGCTCATCCATTGTTCTAAATCAAACTGAAAATTCAGTCTAAGTCTTATGACTTAGTTGCTTACACATCTTAGTTGTGTTTCAAACTCATAAAAATTACTTGAATGTACTATATTCTTAAAAACATTCAAACAATAAAAGAGTAGAGAGAATAAAGAATAACAGATACTATCTCTCCTGCTCCCTCTCTTGGAATAATGCTCTCTCTCTCTCTCTCTCTCTCTCTCTCTCTCTCTCTGTGTGTGTGTGTGTGTGTGTGTGTGTGTGTGTGTTGCTGGGGAAAGGACTCAGGGTTTGCACATGTTAAACAAGCACTGTACCACTGAGCTATACCCCCGGCCCTGCTAGGAATAATCCTGCTTACAACTGTCGCTCACTTTCCACTCTTTGTGCATACAAGTGTGTAGTTTCACAGGCACAGTGTATATATTTCCAATCTGACCCACTTCCGGTGCAGGGACTGCTCTGGTCTTGGAAGAGTACTTAACTTGGAAACAAAAGCCACTGGTTCCTACCCTCACTTTGTCACAGACTAGCTGTATGATCCAAGGAAAGTCACTTTTTCATACCAATGTTTAGTTTCTAAAATATAAACAATAATATCTGTTTTAATAAAAATAGACCCCCTTGTCACATAATAATGGTTCAGTAAATGCTGCTTAGTCCAAATGTGTGTATAACTGAATTCTAATACATGACAACTAAGACTGCTGTGTCTACTGAGTCCCTGTTCCATTCATTCAGCCCCGTTGGGTGATTCAAACTCAGGTCTATCTGAATGAATTCAGCACCTATTTTTTTTTAAATCCTCTACTAGACAATCCTAGCAAGTAATTTGGATCCTATGTCACTCAAAGAATGACGGTAGGAATTGAAAGGACAGGAAATACTTAGCCTAGAGAAGCAAAGACTCTTCAGGGATATGAGCCTTGGTTTAAAATATTTGAAGAGCTGTCATATGAGAAGAGAAAGCAGATTTGTTCTCAGTTGCTCCAGGGCAGAGCTGAAATTAAGCTGGATGCAGATTTTGTTATTAGGGAATAAAATTGTCCAACAACTACTTAGCCAGCAAAGGAGGAGTTACCCATGAATCAGTGGGCTTCCCACCACTTCCCAGTAACCAAGCTGAAACTCTACAGTCATTTATCAGGAATGCCAAAGAAAAGCCCCAGGAAGCAGATTTCAGGATCACATGCTTCTCACTACAGAGGTGCACATTCTCAGAACACATGTAGGTATATGGGAATGTTGAAAGAGGCCAGCGTGGCCTATCCATCCTTTATCCTCCCCACTAGTGAGGAAGTTGAGAGACTGATAATGGGGTAAGTGGAATCAGATGCACACAGGAACGAAGGCAATACGAGCTAGATCGTTTCATCAGCTAGTTCTGCATTAAGAAGAAGAGCAAAGGAGAGAATGTCCTGCCCTCCAAAAATGCAGACCTATTTGGATCCTGTCTGAGGTCCCTTGGCAGCTGACACACACACCCATCTGCCATGCTGGCACAGTGCCCCAGCAAGGGGAGCTCTGCTGTCTGCTGGTGGGCAAAAGTGCCAGGTGGTTGCATATGTCTGCAGAGTGAGCCTCTATGCCAAACAGCACAGGGCACTCATAGTTACCATAACTCAGCTCCTGCCCTGCTTACCTAGCCCCACAGCACTGCACCAGGGAGCATGGAGGTGACTTGGAGTTGCAGATAGTAGAAACAGAGAAGATAGGCACTGGAGAGTTTGGGGCTGCCAAATGAACAGGCCTTGACACATTGAGCTGATGGTGGAGCCAAGACCACCCAAGGAACAACCAAATGGACTCTTGGAAGGCAAGGCATAAATAGCACCAACTCAAAGGGCATCACAAGGGGTCTGGGCCCTTGAGAGAGATATGGGATACTGCATGATGCCTTTGGCTCTGTCATTCTCCTCCAAAAATGAGGAGGAACCGATCTGAGGGTACTTATTTTTGTGTATGTCTGTCCTTGGTGAAACTCGTCCACCTCCATTGTTGGACAGGAGAGTCTGAGCCTCTGGCCGTCTCTGTTGAGTGAATAGGAGGGTACCCTCCCTCAATGACTTGTAAGTGTGTCTATGTGTGCATGCCCACGTCTGTATGAGGACTGCAGTAACTGCACATTGCTGATACTGCAAAAGCACATCAAGGCTGGGCAGCTAATCCAATCATTCATGCTTCCCTTGTTCTCCCCTCTTGGATCTGATAGATAAAAATACCCAGGCAAATGACCAGTTTCATGGACTGTTTCCTCTTTTGTCAATACAAGGAATTGTGAGCTGTCATCTTGTCCCTCCTCTCCAGAGAGAGAACTCAAATATTTATGATCAGCTTTTACAACACTAATTGTATTTCTAATTGTTTTTCCCTCTCAGCAGCATTGCTTCCCCTCACCCCAGTGATGATGGCCAGTTCTGGGGTTTATGAAGAGTAGTTTGTCACAAATGAAATTCAGGAGAGGTTTTGCATGAGGCAGCCACATTTTCTGCTCACTGGTCCTCTGTTCTGAAGCAGGGGTTCTGGCTGGAGGCCAAAGTTCTACGTGCCCAACAGTCCTGGCAGAAAGGATGGAACTGGCTCTCCCCTCCCCTCTCCAGAGATCAGGAAGTCAGTCAGGGAAGTGATCAAGGACAGCTCCTTAGGCTGGGTGTCCTTCAACCCAAAGCAAAACAAGTTTCTGCCTCAGTTGCTCCACTTAGAAAATCTCCCCACCTCCTGAACCTCCTTCTTGTGACTTTACTCATCAAAGGACCCATTGGTATTTTTTTAAGATCTGAAAACTGATGTTCCATTTACAGATCAATGCAAGTACAGGAAGCCTAACGGTGTGCAGGGAGGTAAGTTTGACTAGGAAACAGGAAAGCTGAGGTCTTTTCATTCAATTATGCATTCACCCTTTCCTACAACAAACACTTATGAGGGTCCATTATATGAGTAGCCATTGTCCTACATCCTGGGAAAAGAGACATCTCAAATCTTCCCACCTCTCAATCCAGAGCTGGTTCTTTTTATAAGATGGAGGTGGATCTTCAGGTCACCACAGCCCCCAAGAGCATTGCATTTCGAAATTGAACTTTACAATATTTAAAAGGACAGCTTGAGAAACACCTCTGCTCCTCTGAAAAAAGGTCTGGACCAAGACTTCTGGTACTTGAGTTCTACTCCCCAACTCCTGGGAATCTTGCTCAGCTGCTTTCCAGATCATGACCTTGGATAACTCACTTGGACTCTCTAAGACCCATTTTCTTCACTAATAAGACAGAAATAAAGCAATCTTTTACCCCATGTTGATTTTGAGTATTAAATGAGACAGTGTGGGTGAATACTGTCTGTAAACTCCATACGAAAGTCTTAAGTAAGAAGTTACTATAATAATAATCAGTGAGTCCTAGCACTCTCCCCATCTCCCTGTGCAGAGTATAATGAAGGACACTAGGAAATGACATTGGGAAAGAAGGTATCTACTGGCTGCCCCCTTTTCAAAAGAAGAGAAGAAAGCTTCTCCAGAAAAATCTTTGGAAGCTCTCCCTGACTCTCAGACTACACTAACCATCACTCCACAGGGAGAAACTCAATCTCAGTGATGACTAGAATACTCATAGTCACAGAGTTTAACTCCACAATAATCTCACCCTGGGGAACAATCTTTGGCTACTGGTGAAGTAGGTAACCCCAGCTTTGGGGAGCTTTGGGGGTCACATAGCCCTGGATCCAACATACAGAAAGGGCTATAGGGAGCTAAGAGCTGAGCTCTGCAAATGTTCTCTATAGATGAGTTGACAGGAATGGTTGTAAAGATGACTGCCTCTGAAGTATTTTCCCCCAAACCGAGGGATATTCCTGAGTGGGGAGGAGAGCAATAGAACAGAAAAACAATTGAGAAAGCGGCTCCTCTCAGCAATAACCACCTCCCAGGCTCAATATTTCCAGATTCCCCTGCTCTGTCTTCTAGAGGCACTTGCCTTTCATTTGTGACCAAAATGGCATGGGAAAAGGGAATTCTATAAGAAGGTAAGGTTGAGAGCAGGGGGAGAGAAACAGAAGGATCACAGCATGTTTTATGTAAAAAAGATGCCAGCTCAGATATCAGCTATTCCGGATTCCTCACTTGACAAGTATGAAAATAAGACCAAGCAAAGGTGTTGACTCTTCAGACAGAATAATCTGAATGACCCTGGATCAGTCTCTTCTCTAGACCTCAGAATTTACTTTTTAATTGGTAAGATGATAACAATAATAATGGCCATCTCATAGTGTTAGATGACATTAGCTCTGGGCCAGTTCTTCAAGACATGTTATGGCCTTGGAGTTACAGAACATAGATTTAGGATGCTGCTGTTCTAATTACTATGTGGCCTTGTTTAAGTCATTTAATTTCATCTTCCTTGTTTATGAAATGAGAACAATGATAATGATGCCTACCTCAAAGAGTGGTGAATATCAAGTAAAATCCGAACGAAATGTTATCATTCACTGGTAAATGGATGGAATTGGAGAACACCATTCTGAGTGAGGTTAGCCTGGCCCAAAAGACCAAACATCATATGTTCTCCCTCATATGTGGACATTAGATCAAGGGCAAACACAACAAGGGGATTGGACTATGAGCACATGATAAAAGCGAGAGCACACAAGGGAGGGGTGAGGATAGGTAAGACACCTAAAAAATTAGCTAGCATTTGTTGCCCTCAACGCAGAGAAACTAAAGCAGATACCTTAAAAGCAACTGAGGCCAATAGGAAAAGGGGACCAGGAACTAGAGAAAAGGTGAGATCAAAAAGAATTAACCTAGAAGGTAACACCCACGCACAGGAAATCAATGTGAGTCAATGCCCTGTATAGCTATCCTTATCTCAACCAGCAAAACCCCTTGTTCCTTCCTATTATTGCTTATACTCTCTCTACAACAAAATTAGAAATAAGGGCAAAATAGTTTCTGCTGGGTATTGAGGGGGTGGGGGGGAGAGGGAGGGGGCGGAGTGGGTGGTAAGGGAGGGGGTGGGGGCATGGGGGAGAAATGACCCAAGCCTTGTATGCACATATGAATAATAAAAGAAAAAAAAAAAGAAAGAAAGCCCTTGATGGGCTGTGAGTACGTTTTGGTATTGGTGTTTACCACTCTGAAGAAGAGACTAACAGGAAGGCCAGCTGACTTGCCCAAGGCCCAGCAGGGCCCTGGCTTGCAAGAAATCCTCTGTCCACTGTTGCCATCCAAGGAGGAGTCTGGCTTCTGCTCCAAGGTCTGCTGGCAGCTACCTAAGCATGTATGGTGGAAGGAATTTTACATTGATTTGAATGCTGCTGGCTATATTTGCCTTCCCTCAGGAGTTAACTAGAGTTCTTCTAGCATTGATTAGCTCTATCTGGTTTCTTAATGGAGTAAACACAGGGCCCCTTGGATATCGACTGGAATTTAACAAATATACCCCTCCCTACCCCAGAATGGGCCACAGGACACGGCATTTACAAGCACAGGCCACTTTTGCCTGAATTCCCAGCTGGGAGACTTCATGACTTCCCCTTGGGCAGCTGCTTCAGCAGCTCCCTGCTAAACTCATGAATCAGAGAGACTGTTTCCAGTTTTTCCTTTTTAATTTTGAGGCAGGAGTGATTAATTTGAGCCTTATCCAAGCAAGGGACAAATATGTGTTGATCATGGCAAGGTATATGATAGTTGATCCCCTTCCAGGTCTGAGCCACCCAGAGTGGTCTAAATAAGTCAGGCCCCCTTGCAGGCCTCTCTGTACCCACCCCTATGCCAAAAGTCACTGCCTGGAAAATAGATACCTGGAACTGAGACTGAGCCCTTCTATACCTAAACTCTAGTGTCATTCTCTGTGAGTAAACCTGGATCCTCTCTCCCCACTGCCTCCCCACTTAAGCCTTGGGCTATGCTGGGCCCCCATCCAACTTCTCCCAGCACAGCCCTGGTCTGTCTTTCAACTGCTTACTCCAGGCATTGGCCTCCTGAACTCAGCTCAGCTCTCCTAAGAAGATTGAAGCAGGGTAGAGGAAGGTTGAAGGCCAGGGATCAGGCAGGTGGGCCAAGGTGGTCCCTGCCCTAGGCCTGATTGCTTTTAATCTGCCCCACAGGGAAATTCCAGGTTAGACTCTGGGGCATGTGGGCTCTGACCTCCCCAGCTTTCTGAAACCAATCTTTTTTTCATTATGCTTTTGAGGGGTGTGTGTGTGTGTGTGTGTGTGTTTCTTTCTCAGAATAGCAATAAAATCAAGAAAGAAAAAAAAAATGTAGCAGTGGATTGGAAAGAAACTCTAGTTTGATTCATTAACAAAGTATAGCTGGCTAGGAGGTTTTTACCCTTCCCTTCCAGGGCTTCCCCATCCCATTTGGTACAGGATCAAAGGTCAGGGCCAAGCGGTTCAGCATTCTCAAGGGACCCTGGCCTCCTTCTGAAAAGAGGTGCAGCTTGTAGGACCAGGTAGGAGAAGGGGACACCCACACACACTTCTCTGCCTATGCCAACCGCAGCAGGGGTCGCTGGTCTGCTTGGGTTCCATGTCTCCAAGATCCCCAGCAATAATCCACCTCCATGGCTTCCTCAGGAGCTGCACAATAGCTTTATTGAGGGAGCTATAAATTTCAGCAAGGCCAACCCTGGGAGGAGTCAGTTACCTTCCACATGGAGGCTCCCTCTGGACTACCTCCCTCCAGCACAAGGGGGTCTTTCATAACCACTTCATGCAGAGCCAGGAGAGAAGATGACTCATGCATGGGCAGGTGTTCAGCACACTCCTTGGTCCCCTATCTCCCCACCCCCCACCCCCACCTAGACAGCAGCATGGTGGGCAGCCACTGCAGAAGCAAACACTTGGGCTTTCAAAGAGAATATGCAGATGGTGGCCTCTTAGTTTCCCCCAAGTTTTGGCCTCAGCACTAAAGAGGGAAGAATGGAGAAGAATAAATAACTGAATCTTGCAGGCCTTTATAAGGTTATGACACACAGAGAGAAGTGGAGGAGGAGGGGAGAAAGGGAAGAGAGGAAGAGGGCCTTTTTCTTCTTTACTAGGGGGAAATTGCTATATTTTCTAATAACAAGTAAGTAGAAAACAGCTGAACCTTAAAACTTCAAACTTCAATCAATGTCACTCTCAAAAAAGAGTAGGTGGTTTGCAATGGCTAGGAAATAAAAAAAATTTAAAGAACAATTAGCCTGGAATTAATCAAGATATTAATATTAGAAAAGGCAGCAAAAAAACAAGCTGTACCCAAGTTGCTCAGGTGTGAAAAGCCCAAAGTCTTGGACCAAAGTCCATTCTCAATGGACCCAGCCTCTCTCCTTCTGCTGAGAAAGGCTCATACATTAGACTCATGACCTTGAACAGGGCAGAGATCAGAACAGTATCAAACTACCTGAAAGCAGCACAGACACCCACCCACTCCTTCCCATCCACACCTCCTCTCCACAGTGGTAGGCTAGCAGTGTGGTTGGGGACACCTAGCTCCAGGGAAGGTACTCTTGAAGCAGCATTGATTGACAGCTCCAATGACAATGGGACTTGTTTGGTTGGGAAACAGACTCTTGGGCTCCCCATGGCTGTCAAGCCATTCCCCAGCTCTCAGCTCATTTAAACTAAAACCCAAGTATATGTATTTCCTGGTAGGCCTGCTACACCCGAGTGCTCCTGCCAACTTGCTAAGCAACTCTGTACACAGCAGATCAATGTGTGCAATTTAGGAGCAGAGAAATGAAGACTTCTGTGAAGGGGCTGCTGCTCACTGCCCCCCAGTCCCTCTCCTAAAACTCTTGCCTTCCTTCCTCTGTTCCATAGCACATAGAATGTTTTCAGGGGAAAAAGATCTTTCAGCTATGGACACAGAAGCACAGCCCTTCCAAGTGAACCTTAGTGAAGCAAGTAGCTGGCACTATTTGCTCATATGCCTCACGTTCAGAACATGACCATGAATGTAAGTTCACATCAAACGCCATCTGTATCCTCCCCTGAAGGGCATACCTACATCTCCCATGTCTCCACCTCTCCTCTCACCCCAAGGAGTTCCCAATTCCTCAGCAGACATATAGAAACTTGGGGACAGGCTACTTCACGTTGAACAAATACAGATGCTATTTACCTTCTATCCACTCTCCTAGCTATTCTTAGAGGACAGATTAAAAAAAAATGTTTAGTTCAGTGCTATTGTGAAAGGAGGCTGCAGAATTCTCTGTTGTTAAGAAGTGAATTTAGTAGCTTTGGAAGTTCCCTCCCCACCTTCCCACCCACCTTCTCCCATCAAGGAGATGGACTTCACTAGCTGGCATTAACACCACAGACCTGAAATTCATTTGCATAATATTCTCCTGTAAACTCCCTCAACTCCAAAGCAAGGCTTTCACACCCAGCCTGGGGCTGAACATTGCTCTTTTTCCCACCTAAGTTGCCCTTGGTGTTCATTTTCATCTAGTTTTAAGAGAATGGTGATGCCTAGAGCATGGTGAATTTTGCCTCTCACTCCAGTCCCCTGCTAGGAAGGGCATGCATGCCTAGTAGGGTTTAGATGGAGGAAAGTACTGTATGTTGTCACATGCCATCTGATCCCTCTACCAGTATTGTCCTTTCCACTCCCACTAAAATTCCCCAAACTACAATGAGATGCTTAACAACCAACTAGATTAAGCAATTTTGCAGCATGAATAACAACACAAGAACTCAAAATGGGGCTGTCTAACTCCACAGTTACAGCAACAAAAAAGATAAGCCCTGGGCTCAGATGAACCTGGATTAGGATCTGGTCCAAGCACTTGCCAATAGCAGCACCTCAGACAAGCAATCTTTCTGAGAATCAGTTTCCTCATCTGTAACTGCAGAATCTGACACCATGTTATAAAATTGTTGGAAGGATTGTGTGAGTTAGCACCTGCCAGATATCTAGCATGATGACAGGCCTAAAGGAGGTATGGACAGATGTTTCTTCTATTTCTCTTCATTTTTCTCCATTTTGCATGAGAAAAAAATATTATAAGGTACAGGTCATGGAAATTTAAACAGAAGTATACAACTCCATGAATTTCACTGCCTGTTACACGTCCATGGTCCAAGAGACCACCCAAGAAATAGAATGTTTCTACCCCACCCCTCCAGAGGACCCTCCGCTCCTCCCCAGCCACTCTGTCCCTCACGGATCTCCTCTCTGCTGACTTCTAACACTGTAGGTCAGTCGTACCCGCTTCTGAGTTTTATACCAATATATTCATGCAGTCGGTTCCCTGTCATATCTTGTTTCTTTTACTCAACATTTTCTGTGTGAGATTCATCCATGCCACTGCATCTGCTACAGTTCTCTCATTCTCCTTTCAATATAGCATCCTAGTGTACAAATAGGCTCAGTTTGAGCTTTTGGGTATTCTTCAGTATTTGGTTTTTACTAAAATGCTGCTTTGTGTGTGTGAGTGTGCATGTGCGTGTATGTGTGTGTGTGTGTGTGTGTGTGTGTGTGTTGATAAATATGCATATGCTTTTATCTGTTGATGGTAAACTTAGGCAAACAATTGCTGGTTCTAAAATATGTATGTTTTGCATTAGTACACACTACCAAACCATTTTCCAAAATGCCTTTTCCCAATTACTCTCCTACCTAGTATTTGAGAACTCTGATTTTTCTACATTCTGACCAATAGTTGGTATTATCTGTCTTTTCTTTTTTAGCCATTCTGCTGAAAATGTAATGATATATCACTGTGGTTTAATTTGCAAACCTCTGATTACCAAAAATGTTAAGCACATTTTCATGTTTACTGGTCACTTGGAGGTCATCTTTTAAGAAAGTTCAAATCTTTTGGCCCATTTTTCTATTTAGTTACCTGATATTTCCTTATTAATTTGTAAGATTCTTCACATATTATAGATATGAGTTCTTTGATAGCTATACATTTTGCAAATATCTTCTCCCACTCTGTAGCTTGATTTTTTGCTTTTTTATTTTTTGGTTAATTGAAGTTATTAATTTGAATTAGTAACTCAATTAAACAATTTTTGCTTGTGGTTAGGCTCATTGTATCCTCTAGAAGAAATTGTGTCCACCTTAGGTCATGACCTATGTTTTGTTTGTTTGTTTATTTTGTTTATTGTTTTTGGATTTTTTGGAAGTACTGGGGTTTGAACTCAGGGTCTCAAACTTGCTAGACCATGCCAGGCTCTCTACCACTTGAGTCACTCCACCAACCCCCCTGCTATGTTTTTTTTCCAAAAGACTTTATTAAGTTATGCTTCTCATTTACAGCTACAATTTATTTGTTTGATGTGTGATAGGGATTAAAGTTCTTCCCCCATTCCTCTGCCCCTAGATATCCAGTTGACTGAGTGCCAGTTACTGAAACATCATCTTTCCATAATGTTACAAAGTCACCTTTATCATAAATGAGGGAAAAAATATGTGTTTGGGTCTGTTTCTAGACTGTACTGTGTTCAGTTGGTCTATTTGTATATCATTTTACCTGATGACATTGTCTCAATAATTACATGTTCCTATAAGTCTTGAAGATATTTTTTAAAAATCAATGCTAATATCTTCCAACTCCAGGAATTGAAGAAATGTGTGGTCCCTTTTGTATGAGTCAGCTTTTTGTTACTATATCAAAATATCTGACACAAGCCATCTATGATAAGAAGTTTAAATTCACAATTCAGGAGGTTCAAAAAGTCCCAACAGTGCAACACAGGTCCTGTGGTAAAGGCAGCCCTTGGCTATGTCACCTCATGGAAGATAGCAAGGATAGAAAGCAAGCAGTCACATCTTAAGCCAGGAAACAAAGAGAGCTTGGGGAGACTACACTTACTCATTTTATAACTCTGTCTTAACAACTCAAGGAGTCATGTAGTAACTATTTTCCAAAAGCACCCCCTGCCTCAATGACCTAAGGATCTCCCTCTAGGCCCCACTTCTTAAGAGTTCCCCCATCTCCAATATTACCACCTTGGACATGGAGCCTTTAATTACATGAACCATTGTTGGGCAGGGGGACACAATTAAATTGTACTCAAACCATAGCAACTTACTTGCTCCAAGATAGATTATGCTGGTACAAAATCACCTGTCCAACTAGTTGGGTGAGAAGAGGAGAAGTGGTGAGAGGTTAGAAATATGTGTCCTGAAAATTTCATCTTTAGACTGGAGTAAGTTTCCATGGGTTCATGTGAGGAACAACCCAAAGACATAAGAAAGCACAGTGAAAAGAGTTAGGGTCTAAGAGTCAGAATTCCTGAAGTCTAGGCTTACTCGTGCACTAGCTGTGTAATCTTGGACAGCTTGGTTCCTCTCTCTAATCCTCTTTCCCTTTTGTAGAAAGAGAGACTTGAACTAATGTCCTCCAAGATTCCTTCTCTCTCTTAGAATCTATAATTGTGACTACAAGCCAAGGAAAAGAGCAATTGGTTTATGAAATGACCCTCTAATACAATAAAGGCATTTCCTATTAGAGGCAATAAAGCATTTCCCTGTTGTTTTTTATTCCCAATGCAAGAAGTTGTGCATTCTGCTGGATTGAGTGTCTTGCCTGTATTCAGGATGAATTGTTAATGCTAGTAGAAATGCATGGTTTGGGTACCAGAGAGCCAGGGGTTCAAATCCTGGTTCTACAACTGACTCACTATGTGGCTTTGGGAAAATCACTCCACCTCTCTCAACCTCAATTGCTTAATATGTAAAATGAGTCTGAGACTGTTTACCTTCCTCTTGTACTTTCACCAGCCTAGAATGTCGAACAACCTATGTTTATATAGACTTCATGGTGTTGTTACAGTATTGAAACTGTCAGTTGTCTCATCACCTCTCACCTGTTCAGTTGTTTTTCATCCCCATCTGCCATGACCCAGCCAATAAAGCTATCAGGAAATTAATAATTCACCTGGAACCAACCATAAGTAACACACACCTGCTCAGAAGTTACCTGGGTTTACTTTCAGTAAGCGTTCAAGACTCTTTGATCCTGGGAACATGTTTATGTCTGTGAGGTCAGAAGACCCATACACAAGATCTTGGGATTATTGGGGGATTAAATGTGACTAATGTTTCCAAAGCAGTGCCTGGGTGCATGGCAACCATTAGCTAATGATGTCTGCTGATGTTTCTTTTATTTTTATTACACCTTCTGTTCTGAATAAAGTGGCAGTTTACCTCTTCCACTGTTAGAATAACCACAGGATTCCAGTCTCTATGCCAAGGGGACATTTGGTTTAAACAAAACGACTACAGGTTAATCCTTTGACTGGAGGTGGAGAAAAATTATGGATGGATTGGTAGGGAAGAGGTATTCTTTCCATTTTCCTAGTGACTCTAGGGAGCTCCTCCCTTCCCCATAGAAGACAGGTCTCTCCTCTAACCCAGGCTGTCAGCACCAAAGACTGCCAAAGGCCCCTGTAGGAAAAGAGCAGACCTCAGGCTACCAGTCCCTTAATTTCCACAGTGTCAAAGAAAGGGCCACATGTTCTCTCCTGCTCAATCACTGTGCCATAGAGAGGTGACAGCCTGCCACTCCATGATGTCTCTGTGCTGGAATTGTTCCACAAACCCAGACCAGCTGCAGTGTGGGCCCTATCAGATGTTTCAGAGAGGTCTCTTGCTCTTCTGATGATCTCCTCCTGTGTGTCTGGAGGGGAGCAGGCTGGGCACACAGGCCCTCAGCGGGAAATAATAGCAGATCTGTGCCTTGCATGCAGTTCCCAGCACATTTGTTTGATCTGTGTCCAGGTTCTCTTAGCCATTTGTTTCTAAGCCAACAGCTGAACATAAAAGCAGTCCCAAGTGACTGTTTTCAGGTCTTCAACATTGGTTAGCCGCAGTTGGGAAAAGCTTCTCCTTCTTGTGGCCCTGAGTGAATTATCACATATGAGTGAATCAGAGCTTTGGGGTGGCCAATCATAGCTCTGCTGCTCCTCCTCTTATCATCCATCACCCATGGAGAGCATTATTAAGATGTTCTCTATGTGGGAGTGTGCACCAGTCTCTGGCTGTGTCCTTTCAAGGGGGCATGGCAGAGGGGCTACTGGAATTTCTGTCCCCCAGATGTTTGAACCACACACCCCACACCATCTCCTCAGCCCACCACATGATCCTAAGTCCAGTTAGCTCCACCCACACTTACTCCCTCCCTATCACCACCCCCTGCATCTATCTAAGCCTTGTAGGGAACAATTTCTTCCAACTCCAGCCCTGGTCTGCCAGATGAAGCTCTTGCTCAGTGACATACCCTCCACCTTTACCTTGTCCTGCTGAAACCAGGTCATCCTTGTGGCCCTCAGCCTCTGGGCTGAGAGGAGGATTAGATGGCAGATGAATACACAATATTCGCTGGTTCTGAAAGCCTGGAGCAAATCCCCTGAGCTGTTGTTCAGCAGTGCAACATCTTCCATCTCCTCTCCATCGCTGTCCCCAGCTCCTATTACATTTGGGCACCTTTTTTCTGGGATGTACTTGCCCGTGGGTGACTATATTAGAACAATGCCATCAAAGTACAGCACTGAGAGCAAAAACACAGATCCTCAGAAGCAGTCACTTGATGGACAGTGAGGACAGACACCCGATGAAGGGGTCTCTCACTCCTCTCCCTTCACAAGGAGGAGGAAGGAAGTCAGTCCCTTTTTTCCCCACCAGCTCCCTGCCCCACCAGCCCACCAACCCACCTTGAAAGGAAAAACCTCCCAGAGGCTTCACAGGAGCTGCCTACCTTGTGAAGAGCCTGAATTTCAGAAAGGTCCCTCCCTCTGGGGAGAGATACTGTCACTCTTTACATAACCATGGTGGTAGATTCAGGTACATAGATACAGGTCAAATCCTGTCCCACCTCTACCTTAGATTGTGTTTCCTTAGCTGAGTTACTTTACCACTATGTTCCTTATTTTCCTCACCTATGAAATGGGAAATATTAAGTAAGATATTTCCAGATACCTACTAAATATCAACAGAGGTAAATTGCATTTGCCATCATTTCCTCTAGTCATTTTCACTTCCCTTGTCTGGCCAAATTCCAACAGGGATGCTAGGCATGGCAAAAGGATGTGATTAAGAGGGAATATCTAGCTTGTCATCTTTGATGAAGAAGCACTCGTGACCCCTCTCTATGGTCTTTCCTTGGGTCTGAGAAATGCTTGTTAAGTTTATGAATCTCTTTTGCATAACAGGGGCTCTATTAATATATTTACTTCAAGAGAAGAAGGAGACAGGAAAGGGAAGCAGGGAAAAAGAAGTGGGGAAGAAGAGAAAAATCAAGGTGGAGGGAAAGGGAGACCATAGAAGAGACCGCCATGAAAAAACTGAGTCCTTGCAAAACTGAGCTCCTTATGTCTCCTCCTACCCAGCCCCTCAGAGGCTCCCTACACCCCAACTTGCCTCTTTCTATGTGTGGAGTGTTGTTTTCTGTTGGCTAAAACTTTAAACCTAGCATCATCTTCAACTCTTCACTCTTGCTTGTTCCTCTTCCCTGTCCACCCACTGTCTCAGAGTACCTCTTCCTGGGATCCAGCAGACATTTCCTTCCTTTTCTGCCTGCTTTCATGTGGCTCAGGACTTCGTCATCTCCCCTACCCATGAATGAGGTTCTCCTGCCTCTGATCTGTGTCCCCACCACCCATTCTGCTCAGTGCATCCAGATGGAGTTCCTCAAAGCACCATTCTTGTTGCATGATTCTCTATTTCAAAAACCGAAAATGGTCTGTTTTCCTTTCCCATGGCCCCACACCACTTCAGTCTCGTTCTCCTCTCTGCTGCACAGATGCTGTCTTCCATCCTTCTCTCTGCTAAGGACACACTAAGTGCATTTCTATCATGAAGAATTTCAGTTAGATGCTGACTTGCACTTTTGGATATGGCAAGCCACTAGTCACAGAAGGCTACTGAACATTTGAAATGTAGCTAATGCCCCTGAGGAACTAAATTTTTAATTTAATTTAACAAGTGAATGCAATGAAAATGTTTTGCACTAAACACATCTTTATTGTTTTGATAAGGCTACATTTCGCTTTAACTATTTCATCCCATAAGATATTGTTATGCCAGATGCCAGTGGCTCATGTCTATAATCCTAGCTGCTTGAGAGGCTGAGAAGGATCAAGGTTCAAGATCAGCCTTAGAAAAAAGTTTGGGATACCTTATTTCAACCAATAGCTGTGTGTAGTGGCATGCACCTGTCATCCCAAGCTATAGGTGAGGCTGAGATAGGAAGAATCCCAGTTCTAGGCCAGCCCAAGCAGAAAAGTTTCCAAGACCTCTTCTCATGGAATGGGGAAGGAAGCTGGGCATGGTTTTACAGTCCTGTCATCCCAACTGCAGTGGAAATAAAAAAAATAGTAGGATAGCAGTCAGGGCAGGCCAACCTAGGCAAAAAGCTAGACCTTATCTCCAAAATAACCACAGCAAAAAGGGAGAAGTCATGGCTCAAGTGCTAGATCACCTGACTAGCAAGAGCAAAGCCCTGAGTTCAAACCCCAGTACCACCAAAAAAAAAAAAAAAAGGAAAAAGAAAAGAAAAGAAAGAAAAAATTATTGTTGTGTTGAAATACATATCAGGAACATGTGTCATTTCTAGCATTAAAAACCCACATCATTGACCTGTCAGTGTCAATGGATTGATTTAGTTTGAGTGAATTTTTTTCTAAACATCAATGTACCAGACAACTGATCCTGTCAGGGGCATCTAGAAACCAACAGGTACCTGTTGACCTTCATTGCATGGCAGAAAGCTGTAGTGCCTAGGGATTAGGCTAGACTTTGGAATCCATCTAACACTAGATTTGAATCCCGCTCCATTAACTCAGTGGGTGACTCTGGACCTCAGTTTTCCCATCATTAAACTGGTACACAAATGAACTCAGATAGTGGTTGGGGGAATTACATAGGTAATTTCCTTAGCATAGTGCTTGCAGATAATGAGTGCTCAATAATTGTTAGCTATTAATCAATTGGATTTAATGGAATGAAGGCAAGAGGTATATAAAATTACCTCTTGAGGCCCATTGATTCCACTTTTTTCTGATTCCCAGCCACATGATGGCTACAGAGGATGACCTTCTGACTTGCAGAGATGAAGTTCATTGCAGCAATAAAATTAGCTCATAGGGAAGTATTTTTACCCACAGACTCAGCATGAAATGCATTCTCAAATGTCTGTCAACTAACCACAATGACCTGCCCTTGCATGTTTTCCAAGATCAGCTCTGAGCTCTACCTCCAGCCTCCTAAGGATTGGGTATGGAGGTTGGCTCTGGAGGTTGGCTTTTGTTCTGTGCAGTTATAGAGTACTACAGACTGAGTTTTTGTGTCTCCCTCACCCCTAGAGAAATCCTCACCCTACTGAAATGTATTAGGAGGTAGTCACCTTTAGGAGGTCATTAGGTCATGAGATCAGAATCCTTGTGAATGGAATTAGTGCCTTTATAAAAAAGGAGGCCTCATAGAGCTCCCTCACACTTTCCCCCATACAAGGACATAATGAAAAGACAGTTGCATGTGGACCAGACACTGAATCTGGCAGCAGCTTGGTCTTCAGCTTCCCAGCAGCCAGAATGGTGAGAAATAAATTTCTGTTGTTTATAAATCACTGTATGGAATGTTTGTTATAGCAGCCCAAATGGTCTAAGAAACTGGATTTACCAAACAATAATAATCTGGGTATTAATCCTTCCTCTCCAAAACACTTGAGGGGGTTTAACTGAACCCCCAGACTAGATGTTAACCAGAGTTCTGACTTCTAGGGAAGATCCAAAAGAAAGCCTCTCCCCTTCTTCCCACCTTGCTCCTTGACATATTGAGAGAGTGAGGAACCCCTGACACCATCCAGGCAGGCAGCTTGTTGACCTGGAAGCATACCCTGGGGTCCTGCCAGGCAGGAGGGGAAGAAGTAGTTTTCTAGCTTGAATCTCTGAAGCTCAAGTCCTCTCCCAGCACTTCAGCATGAAGGGAAGAAAGGACAATAACTTCAGACCACTCTGGAAGAAGCAAGGAAGCTGAAACCAACTCCAAGTTCTCTGCAGTAGTCCAGCCCCAAGGAGAGAACCAGAAACCCTTGAATTTAGGACCCAAAGAAGCAGAGTAGCTCAAAGGGCCAAAAGTAAAAGCTCTACAAGAGTTTGGTAAATGAAGTCACACAGGAGTTCATCCCCTATTTAAAGTCACCAGTTGCCCACAAGTTCTGTTAGTGTCCCTCCCTATCAGCTCCACTGTGAGTTAGAGACTCTGGACAAGACTGCTGAAGGCCAGTAAATCTTCCTTTCCCCAAGCTCAGTATCACCAGGAGCTGTAAAAGGGTCTTAGAGAGGAATATCAGGACAGATTTTGGCTGCAAGTAACTGACATTTTTTTTCTTTTTTTCTTAGTGTGTATTAATTGTACAAAATATTGGGTTTCATTATGACCTTTTTATACCTATCTATAATGTATTTTGATCATACTCAAATGGGAAATGCAAAGATGTTACAACTGACCAGCTTCCTCCTTGTAGCAGAGATTCCAAGTAGTCTAATCCAACACATATTTGTCCTTTTGTCGTTAGTGATAGTATCTGTTTTATTCAGGGCACCAATGGGCCCAGCTCAGACTACATTTCCCAGCTTCCTTTGCAGCTAGACATGGCCACATGGCAAAGCTCTGGCCCAATGAGGTGTGAGAAGAGAGTTAAGCTTTCTGTTGTCCTTTTGTGCTTGCAGCTACCTGGAATGCAAAGAGATCATTGAAATTTCTGCATTATTTTAGGAACATTTGATGACTGAAGCTGGGAACTGTGCACTGAGGATGGAGAAACAGAAAGAAAGTTAAGAGCCTGGTCCATGCACGGCTCTGGCCCTACACTGCCACCTTTGCTGTTATATTACATAAGAGCAGCATTCATCTTATTATGTGTAACCTACTGCTTTCTGTTTAGGTTTGTTTTGACAGGGGGCAAGGGAAAGGAGAGGTTAAATGCAGCAAAAATCTGGATTTTTTTTAAAATTTCTTATGCCATAGCATGTTTAATCAGAGAGGACTCTGAAAGTTTTTAACATTCTGGGAAATTCTTAGATTGGCTCAGCTTGCAAGAATTATTATCCCTGGACCAAGCAGCGATGGTTCTGGGAGTGTGGCCTAGGAAAGGCAGGAGGAGAAGGAAGGCAGAACGGTTCCCATGGTGACCCCACAACAAAACCGACAGAGAGGATGAATAACTTGTGCAAAGTTTCACAGTTGAAGAGGACCACAGGTGGACATGTCTCAAATTAGAGTGCAACTTCTACCATACCAGCTAGCATGGACTAAGCCATGACTGAGGTTGTTTCCTTTGCAGACAGGATCGGGGTAGAACTAGAGTAGCTCTGAGTCTCCCACCTCCACCCCCTAAAACAGACACAGCTCTGTAGTAATGACACTGAGACCCAAATTGGAAGGAGGGAGTGGAACTATTTAAAACTTACAAGGTGGGAAAGTAACTGTAAGTTAAATGACATCTCCAAAAGGGATGGATGTCCTGGTCAGGACTGGTCAGAGCTGGGTGGCAGATACTCACAATTGCTCATGATACTGGGGTTAGCCCAGAAATCTCTGCAACAACAAAGCCACAAGACCATCAATATCTTTACTGGACTCTTTGTAAAAAAAAGAGCTTTTGATTAGCCTAAAACATTACTGTGACTTATTTTTTTCTCAGCTCTGGTAAATATTTAATTATCAAAAATAATGGTGTCTTTTTTTACCTTTTTGAATCTGAATTACAGTGAGAATGTATCAAAACTCTTGGCAATGAATGGCATCCTAGTGTGGCATCTTTTAACTGACATTCCTTAATTAGAAGGAATTGTCTTTCATAGCACAAGTCTAAACTGGCTAATTACTCAATGAATACTTAGCTTTTTATGTAGGCAAATATTATGTGAGGAGAAGAACTTTATTGAATAAGTATTCAACCCAGAAAACTTCCTAGGAGCAGCTGTGGCCAGTGTATCTGAAGTCTTCTCCAGCACTCCTCCCCCAAACTGTCACCCCCACCGCTACCCTCTGATACACACAAACACACACACACACACACACACACACACACGTACACACGATACACATACACACAACATCCAACACACATCCAACACATACATGTACAACACACACACACACACACACACCCCACATTCCGACACTTCTGGGGAACACTGATGAGTCCTTAGTTGTTGTCTGGATTTTTATATTTTTATTCCTTATTAAATATTTTAATCATTCAAACATTTTAAAGACTATGATAAGCATCCCTGTGTCCACCTCCTGGCATGATAAATAAAACATTACCAGTAAAGTTTGAAGCCCATGAACTGCATCCCTTCCCTTCCAACCACATCTTCTACGGACTATTCCCACTCTCTTGAATTTGACCATCTTGAACTTGGTGTTTATAGTCTTATGGATTATTCATAAACTGTATGTAGCATGGCTTTGCATAGTTCACAACTTTTATAAGCAGTGTCACAGAGTATGCTGTATATTCTTCTGCAACTTGCTTTTTTTAGCACATTGTGTATGTAGAATTCATCCATGTTGACACACATAGCTCTGCTATAAAGCTCTACTTCATTTATTTTTATTACTGTAAAGAATTCCATTGAATAAATATGACACAATTTATTTATCCATGCTCCCATAGATTTGATGGAAATTTAGGTTGTTTTTTTTTTCTCTTTTATTCTGTTACAAGCAACGTTCCTCTGATTTCTTTGGTAGATATACCTACGCACTTAGAGTTCTCTGTGCCTAAGAGTGAAGCATGCTGGGTTTCAAGAAACTGTATCTTCAAGTTTACCAAATACTGCCAAACTTTTGCTATTTGGAAAAGAATAGATAAACTCTGCAAGAAAAGCTGACATTTTTAATGCACCCTGTGGATATTGGCCTGAAGGTTTAGGCTTCTTTCCAATAGTGTCCTGTGGCTCCGGTGACATTGCAGTGTTTCCAAAGCATGCTAGGCTCACTGAGTCCACAAAGGGCCAAAGTCTTGGCCCCAGTGAGGAAAATGAAGAGTCTACCTGCTTCATTTTCCCAGCCTGGCTCCACCACCTCCTGCTCCCCTGAGCTCTGAGACTTGGAACCCTGTCCAACTTGGCCTGCATCCCCACAGTCACCAGAGGTCACTGACTCAGCTGAGGACTCCCCAAGACCTAGAAGACCTAGTGGGGAGCACGAAACCTCAGGAAACTCAAGAGCGGTCTCAGGAAAGGATAGGTTAGTTATGTCTTAAGAGCAGAGCTGACAAGACTTGGAATTTATCCTGCCAGGGACTCCTTGTGTTGTCATAGGAGAATTTCAGAGACTGAAATGCCTTCCAGATAATATGAGGGAGTGAATCTCTCATAAAGGCTATCATGCACTGTGGAAGAGGGAAGAGGGGATCAATTTAAGGGGCAGAGGTTGGCCTGGTTCCCCAGGAATCACATTCTATGAGATACAACTGAACCAGTTCTTCACTGGACTGCAGTGTGGAGAATGGCTCCCATGCCTGAGAGCAGCCTCTCGGTGTGCAGAGGGCAGAGCATAAAGAAGGCAATATGGCAGCAGCACTGTCCTCCTCCAAAGGCCCTTAATCCAGCCTTAACCAGCCCCTTCTGAAAAGAGTGGACTTTCCCCTCTATCACTGCCAGGTCCAAGTCTACCAGAGAGCTGGCCTCAAGCTGAGGCTCCCACCCCTGTGTTCCCAGAGCTCTGGTAGCTGTGCAAGCCTTGAAGAGGTCTGCCTTCTCTGTAGGACACCCGACCAGGAAGGAAACACCCAGAGCCAACTTCAGTCTGAGCCCCAGGGCTGTTACATCACATCTCCCTCCAGTTCCCTTCACAGCTGAAGTCTCCAGCCCCACCCTCGTGCATCCCATCACTGCTGCCACATCACCACCTGGACACCTGGATCCCATGGGGGATCTCTTTATGGCCCGGTGGCCTCCTATAGCTACCTCTTTGTAAAGCTGCTATGGCAGAGGCAGAACCCTCAGTCACTGAGAATTTGCTTCTGCCCAGACCCATGCTTATCCTCTCTGGAGACAGGAATTGCTTTCTCTAAGGGTCCAAGAGAGGGTCAGAAGAGAAGCTAGTTTCCAAGCCACCTGGTTGATTATGGGATTTTCCTCATCTATAGGGAGAGGAAGGTACCACAATGCTGGGAGCTGGAGCCCAGGGTGCTACAAAAACCCCATGCCTGCCCCTGGCTGCACAGCCCCTACCCTCTATTCAGCTCCACAACAATACCAGAGCTAATTTCATCCAATTCTATTTTAAAATAGAAAACCCAGGAAATAATTACTTCAGTCAGACATTATTTACTTAAGTAATTCTTTACTCAAACGTCTTTAGGCTTTATTTTACTAATACTACATAATTACGTAATTGTGTAATTAGGAAGAAATTAAATGACAAATGTTTGCTGAGAACAAATGGAAAAAAAAAATAAGATTCTTTCTTTCCCTGAGTGCTCTCAGTTCAGTATGTTACATCTTCTCCTTTCTCCCACTTCTCCCTCCTTGTCTCTCCACCCCTCCTGGACAATCCCTCCTGGATTCCCTCATTATGGGAATTTAGTAGGCAGGGTGCCTGGACAGGTGGCAGTTATGGGCCCTTGAGCCTGATAGCAAATGCCTGTTTGGAGCTAGCCTGTGTCTCTCCACAGGTCCTGGCCTTCCTCCTTGGGTGGGCAACAGAGTTAGGCCCCCTCTGGTTTGCTCTGTCTCTAGTGAGATCCTTAAGATATAACCCACTGCAGGCCTAGAATACTGAGTACAGCAGTCGGCTAGCCCTACAGTCAGGTCTGCTTGTCCTGCATCTGTCTTCCTTCCAGTTTCCCAGGCCAAAGAAAGGAAAAAAGGATCCACCAGGTAGAGCAGGATGGGGATACACATCTGCTTCACCAACTTCACAGGCACCCACAGCATCTGCCTCAAAAATCTACCCAGCAAATAGGCAGGACACATGCCCCAGGACTGAGCTGCCCATGAGGGGTACCCACTTACATAGAGCTCCACGCCTCCACCCCGCCTTTCTCTTTCTCCAACCTCAGCAGCTGTGGAAGCCAGCGGAGCTTCCTGCAGGCAAAAAAATTCAATCAACCACCCACCCACCCAACACCCATGGAGCGTGTCTTTTGTTCAAGTGCTGAAGGGGACACAAAAGAGCAGGCAGGCCACAGCTATACTCATTAATACATCAGCTCTTTGGAACTTGGCTTGTAGAGCTGTTATTCACAGTAGAAAGTTTCCAAAGCCAGCCTGCCAACAAAACAAAACAAAACACAAAAAATCACTTCTAAATGTCCCCAGCCTCCAGTAACCGGGAGGTAAGAGTATAAGCTGTATACTCGAGGTTGTCAAGGCCCCTGTCCTGTCTCCAGCACTCACAAGCTGTGGCCCTGGACAAGTTCCTTCACCACGTTGTGCCTCCTTTTTCTCACCAGTACAATGGGAATGATTCATACCTACCTAATTGTTGTGAGGATTAAATGGGTCAGGGCAACAAAACACTCAAAATAGCACCAAGTATGTAACAAACAGTAAGGATGGTTTTCAAGAGTCAACCTGTACAGAACAACAGCCCACCTCCCATGGGCAGCACTGAAGTTCTGTCTCCATCCTCACTAGCAATGAGACAGCTAGGATTATGAGCTCAAGACAAAAGTGGGAAAAAATGAAAAATTAAAGGAACACAGGTCCCAGAGGAAGGGCATGGAGCCTAGAGAAGAGACTTACTGTTGACCGAACTCCCCAGAGAAATTTCTCTGGGAGTCTCACTTTGGGGTCCAATTGTAGAAGAGAACACAGAACACAGTGTCACCATTTGACAGCCTTGAAAACACTTTCTGAGGTTATCTAACTCTTTTTATCTAGCAACAAGGGGAAGCAAGTAAGATATTGAAGTGACTTCCTTCAATGTCTCTTTTCATTAGTTTTATAATAAAACAATGCAAGGAAAGAAGGAAGGAAGGAAGGAAGGAAGGAGGGAAGGAGGGAGGGAAGGGAAAGGGAGAGGGATAAGAAGGGAAGGGAGAGGGAAAAGGAATGGGGAAGGGAAGGGAAGGAAAGACAAAAACCACACATAAGTGCTAATGATGGGTCTTAGGAATTGGCAAAGGTGAAGTACTTTCCACACAGATGAAGAAATGGGGCTTCTGACTATCTCAACTATCTTGGACTGGACACAGGACTGAGGAGAATGATGGACCCACGCTGGACACCTGAACCATTCAACAAGCACCTAAAAGGACAGGCCCAAGAAGTTGACTTCCCCACTGCCCCATACTTTCTATACCAGAAAGAGCAAGTACTTCAGAGTCCAATCTCGGCTTAGCAACTTGACCTTGGACAAGTTGAACCTCAGCTTCCTCATTTAGAAATCAGATCTTAGAAAATGATTAAATTCACTAGATTGTTAAAAGGAATGCACAAAATACTGCATTATAAAGTGCTTAACTCAGGGCCCTGGCTCATGTTAGGAATGTAATAAATGATAATTAATTTATTCATTATTATTATCATTATTGTTTTAGGACTACCACTAGCCCTATTGCTATAGACCAGATCTCAAGGGGTGTTAGGTTTGGGAGCCTGGGGAAGGGATAGGATGCCAGGCTCTGCAAGTAGCAATGAGGTCTACAGACATAAGGGCTGGGGACTGGGAAGGAGGAAAATTAAAGGACATTCTAACCAGTTGCAGAAAACAGGGCAAATCAGAGCCTGTGTGGGGTCCATAACCAACCAGCCAGGACTGCCGTCCCTAAACAGGACAGCTAGCTGGGACATCTCTACATAAGACACATTTCTTCCTGTTATGGATCAAATTGTAAATTCCTTCTTTCCAGCACCCTCCACAAAGCTTCTTATTTCCAGGGACCCCTTTCAAGTCTTTAGATTACAATCCACAGGGTGAAATTCACTCATTCTCCTTAATAGGCAAGACTCAGAGGACTGCAGTTCAAGATTTGTCTGTATTGTCAGTCAGTAACCCTTGATCCCCACCCCTCATCTCCCTGCCCTATCTGCTGGGTCCCTGTCCCTGGGGTGTGGTCTGGGTATGCTGTGTGGTGTTCACTGAGGTTCTTCCTCCAGCATCCCCCTCAAGTTCTGTATTTGCTTTGAGTCTGGACTCCATGTCCTGTCTAGGGTCTCCCAGCCTTGCCCTCAATCTGCTTTTGCTACTGCCCTCCACATAGCTAAGGTGGGTCCTCCCAGCCTCACCTGTGTCCTCCATCCTCCCTGGCAACTGAAGGACCAAGCAGTGAGGACAGTAGAGTGAGAATAGCCACATCCCCCATCTCCAGGTCCAATTTCCATTTTAGTTTAATGTGATGGATAAGTATAGAATTTCTAATATGGGAGAGCAAAGAGCTGTGTGTGTGTGTGTGTGTGTGTGTGTGTGTGTGTGTGTGTGTACATGTGCCTGGGTGAGGGAGGAGTTCTGTGATGGGATAAGTAGAGAATCATCTTTGTTGGCTCACCTTGTATCTTTCAAAAAATGAAATTTAGGACTGCTTTGAATGTTCTACAGAACACATTGTAACCAGTCAATACCGATCGATGGATAAAGTGAGTTTTAGAATTCCAGGGTTTTCTCATAAGTTGAGTCCCCAGGTCCAGAGGAAACCTTACTCCACCATCCCTCAGCCCCTCAAGTCTCCAGGCTGATCCTTGGCTCTGCCTCCTGACAAGTCTGCAGTTAGCCAGGACTACCCCCTCCTCTGACCTTAACGAGGACAGAAACAGCCCATGCCCAGGTCTGCACTGCTCCTTTGCTCTATGCTGTTTGTTACCATAGCAGATTATTACTAGAGGCACAGTGGAGCTAATCACCTCCCTGGTGGACGCTGGCCTCCCCTTGGCTCCTGCTCCTATATCCTGTGCACTTGACCTGGCTTCCCAAGGCTCCCAGGATGCCTGCTAGCTACTGTAGGGAGGAGCAGAGGTGAGCCCACCTGGACAGGACTGGGGAATCATCTCTCCCAGGAGGGTGATTGCTGCCAGAGCCCCCAAGGACAGACACTGGAGAGGTAGAGGGGTGGAGGTAGGAGGAAGGGAGGAAAGGAAGGGAGAAGGGACTTCGGAGAAGTACTGGAGGCTTAAGCTGCCTTGGCATGCATTGGACTCTGGTTAAGCCCTTGTTAGCACATCCAGAGGCAAGACCCTGGGAGGGAAAGGAAGCCCAGTCTATAGGGGCAGAGCTCCCTAGCCCCAAATCAATGAAGGGTAATGGAGGATGGTAATTAACATTTCTCTCCATCCCCAAAGACTACAGAAGAGAAAACAAACTTCAGTACCAGAAGAAGGAATTTAAGTTGCCCCAAAAAAGAAGTTCCTCGAGGGGCCTTGCTTCCTGGGATAATTCCTAGGTATCCTCTGTAGCTGACTTGGTCCTCACCAGTTGTCAACTTGCACTGCCCTGCTGAAGCCCTCCAGTTTGCCCCCACTGGGTGGGAGACCCATATCCAATGTTCTGCCTGGTAAGGTTTGTCCTCCCACTCTAGGGGACTCTGGACCTATCCTGATTAGCCTGCTCAGGTGGCTCTGGCTTCTGTTGTCCTCTCCTTGCTCTGGCCTGGCATTTGCCCATCATTCCCAGCCTTTCCCCAGATGTAGGGCCGATGCCTCCCATGTCCTTCATATCTCCTTACTCCTGGGTCTTACATAAAGGAGGTATTCAAAATCTTCATTTGCTTAATAAGAGGCAAAGTAAGTTGTGGTATTCTTGTCATTTGTAGGATGTTATCATCAAAATTTCAGAATAACAAGGGAGATGAGCAAGAAAGGGAATAATCAGTTATAAGGCCTCTTACCTCATTTCTTCCTGAGACCACCTTATTAGACAAGCGCTAAGATTCCCAGCTTCTATATTTGCAAAGTGAGCTAGGGCCACATAGCCAGTAACCAGAACAGCTGCAGTATATGATTGAAGGTCTAATTCTAAAACCTAAATTTCTTTTACCATAGGACATCCCTCTTGGCCAAACACCACCCCCAAGTGAAGTCAACTTGACTTAGATTAGTAATAAAAACTGGCACAGAAAGTATCATGGCTCACACCTATAATCCCCACTACTCAGGAGGTAGAGATCAGGGAGACAGAGGGGCAAGGCCAGCCCATGCAAAAAAGTTATAGAGACCCACATCTCAACAAATAAGCCAGAACTCATGCACATCCTAGCAACCAAGGAGGTAGAGGTAGGAGGATCACAGTTCCAAGCCAGCCTGGGCAAAAAAGGAGAGACTTTATTTGAAAAATAAAGCAAAGGGTTGGAGGGTTGTGACTCAAGGGATAAAGCACCTTCCTAAAAATTGAAAGACCCTGAGTTTAAAAAAAAAAAAAAAAAATCAGTACTGCCAAAATAAAACTTAAAAAAAAAAAAGATGGAGCAGATGAAAAGAATGCTAAATATCCCTAATGATTAGGGAAATGCAAACCAAAACCCCAATGACATATCACCTGAAACCCACTAAGATCACTCTAATAAAAGAGACAGAAACAGAGAGACAGAGAATAACAAGTGTTGATAAGAAACAGAGAAACTGAGAAATCGGAACCCTTGTGCCCTGCTGGTAGGAATGAAAAATGGTGCTGCTACTGTGGAAAACTGTAGTGGTTCCTCAAAATATTAAAAATAGAATTGCCATATGAGTCAGCAGTCCTACTTCTGGGTATGTACACAAAAGAGTTAGAAACAGGAACTTGAAATGTCACCTACCTGTGTTCACAGCTACTTTATTCACAAGAGACAAGAGGTATAAGCAACAAGTGAGTGGGCTGGGGGTGTGGCTCAAGTTCAAACCCCCGTACCATCTGAAAAAAAATTACAAAAAGAAAAATGCAGTACATTCATACAGTGGAAGAGTCTGCCGCCTAAAAGGGAAATTCTAGCCAACATGGATTCTAATTAACATTGTTTGCCAGTTGCAAAAAAAAACCCCAAATACTATAAAATTCCACTGATATGGGTCCCCAGAATAGTTAAATTAATAGAAACGGAAAGTGAACAGTGATTACCCAGGGCTAGGGGATAGGGGAAACGGAGAATTGTTTAATGGGTGTAAGTTTCCACTTCACAAAATGAAAAAGGATTGAAGATTGGTTCCACACAGCATGAGTACATTTAACACTACTGAGCCATACAATTACAAGTGGTTAAGATGGTAAACTTTATGTATGTGTTTTTATTACAACGGCAAACGTTTTGTTTTCTGGTGGTACTGGGGGTTAAACTTAGATCCTTGTGCTTGCCGGACAGGTGTTCTACCACTTGAGCCATGTCCCCATCCTTTTTGCTTTAGTAATTTTCCAAATATGTTCTTGCTTAATACCTGGGCCAGCCTGGACCCCTTCCTCATATTCACGCTTCCTGAATAGTTGGAGTGACAGGTATGCACCACCACACCCAGCAACTGTTGAGATAGGGTCCCACTGTTTGTCAGGGCTGGCCTTGAACCAGCGTCCTCCTGATCTCTGCCTCCTGAGTATCTAGGATTATAGAAGAGGGCCACACCACCTACAGCATTTTTTTAAAATTCCCCACTTTGATGCAGCCTACTTTCTCATACTCTGCAAGGCTTATTAGTTGATGTCACTGTTGGTTTTCTTACCTTTCTATGGATGAGATGGGTCGGGAAGAGGGCGAGCAGCCATCAGAACTCATTTCTCCTGCCCTGCATACAGAGGTCCAGCACCCCTGTTCTCCTTTGCATAGGTCCTCATGCTGGGAAGGAGGGGCAGGCCAGCCAGGAGCCTGGGTTCCACTGTTGCCCCCTAGAGGGCAATCATGATGGAGGTCAAATCAAGCCCACTTGCTGTTCCTTGAGGACATAACTCGGTTTCACCACAAGGACATCAGGGGTCCTCTCCTCCCTCACCACCAGACATTCCTGGGTAAGGAGTTTGCTGGCTTGTTCCAGGTCATTGGAGAGGTGTGAGTTTGCATGTGTGTGTGTGTGTGTGTGTGTGTGTGTGTGTGTGTGGGAGAGAGAGAGAGAGAGAGAGAGAGAGAGAGAGTGTGTGCATGCATGTGTGTGCACCCATGCAGGGGTGTGGTGAGGAGGAAGTGAGAGCTGTGCTCCCAGCAAGACCACTGGATTGAGCCTGCTACTTGCAGGTCACCACACAGCCCAGTCTCTCCCTAGACAGCCGCCTGGTGCTAACTGTTTGTTGTCCAGCTGTGAATGCAGCGTCGTCACCAAAGTCCTCTGTCCAGATGTTGTCATCGGCCAGCCCCATTCAGCAGGGCTGGCCTGGAGTCTGGTTCTCACCTGTCACTCCTGACATCTTCAGTGGATAATGGAACACAAGGATGTGCGAGGCAGAGCAGGTGCATGCTAATGAGGAGATCAATTTTAATTATGATTTTAATTAAACACCCGATCCAGTAGGAAATATGATAAGAACTAGGCTGGAGCTGTGCAACCTGAAAGGAGGAAAGGAGCAAGGAGGGGAGGGAGGTCCAGGGAAAGGCAGAAGCCTTCCAGGATTCTTCAGGATTTAAAGGAGCAAAAGGGCAGCACTGTAGGGAAATACAGAAAAATCTGTGTAACCTGCAGTTCGCACCTAGTAAGCCTTTTCCTCCACAGAGCTTTCAGACATCCAGCCTCCTGGAGGAGAGAATCTTAGCAAGGAGCAGACGTTAGAGCTCTCCATGCCCTGCTCCTTCATGGGGAAACTGAGGCCCAGAAGGTGGTTGACATTTTCTTTTTGTCTGCTCTTGTAAAATAGTGGCATGCATTCAATAAAGTACTTAGAACAATGTAGAATCATGACTGTGTCACAGCCTCCCTATCTAAGTCTAGGGTTTATGATGTCAGAGTTGTTGACAATGCAAGCCCTCAAGGAGCAAGGCAGCATCTGTGCAGCTCTGTGTAGGACAGAACAGGTGAGTAGGCGCTGAGGCTCACAGAGCTGATGCTTCCTCTACTGTCAAAGCATTCCATAAAATACAGGGACTTCCCCAGGTTCCGACCTCTGCTCTCACTTGGAACAGTGACACACTGCACAGGATACACGTACAGTGGTTAAGTTGATATGGCATATAGTCCATAACTCTTAGTGGGAAGTTAGGAGCAATATCCAATTCATCACTCTGCTGTTTGAACTCAGGGCTTCTCACTTGTTAGGCAGATGCTCTACCACTTGTGCCATGCCTCTAGCCGTTTTTGCTTGGGTTATTTTTGAGGTAGGATCACACTTTTTTTTTTTGCTTAGGCTGAACTCACTGCAATCCTTCTACATTACACTTCCCACAGTTGCTGGGATGACAGGTATGCACCGCCATGCCCAGCTTTTTCTCCATTGGGATGGAAGTTACACGATCTTTTTGTCTGGACTGGACTTGAACCATGATCCTCCTGATCTCAGCCTCCCAAGTAGCTAGAATTATAGGCATGAGCCACCAGCACCTGGCACATACATGGTATTTTGAAAGATCTTTCCTAGCAAAGTATATTTCAGTCTATAATGCACTATTGTTAACTATTGTCACCATGCCAGGCATTAGCTCTCCAGAACGTCCTCATAACTGAAAGCTTGTACCTTTGACCAAGGTCTCCTCGTTTTCCTCTCTTCTGCCCCTGGCAACCACCCTTCTACTCTGTTTCAGTGAGTTTGTCTTTCTTAGCTTCCACACAGAAGCAAGTTCCTGCAGTATTTATCTGTCTGTGTCTGGCATTTCACATAACATAATGTCCTCCAGGTTCACCCATGTTGTTGCAAATGGTAGGATCTCCTTCTTTTTAAAGGATGAATGGTATTCCATTGTGTATGTATACCACATTTCTTTGTTCCTTCATCTGTCCATGGACACTAGGTTGTTTCCATACCTTGGCTATTGTGAATAATGCTGGAATAAAAATGGGAGGGCAGATTTCTCTTGATTGGTCTTAAACCAGGTTATCTGATCTCTCAACATTGCCCCAATGGAAGTGATCAATGTAGATGTGCTTGTGCATGTCCTGCCTGTGTGTGTGCTGAGTGCTCTGTGCACAGTAGCAGATAACAGGAGCTGGTAGGAAGAGGAAGCTTGTAGAGCCCAAGAGCAGGATCCTATAGGACTTAGTAATGGACAATGGTAGAATAATAGAAAAGTTGAATTACAAGAGACCTCACAGATGTCCAAGAAAAACCCTTTGTGACGATACAAAAGTTCCATAACTTTTCTGTCCAACCTAGTAGCCACCAGTCACATGTGGCTATTGAGCATTTGAAATGTGATAGCAAGACCAAAGAGCTGAAACGTTTAATAAATTCAATTTCAATTAAATAAAACTGAACTAATTTAAATTCAAATAACCATGTGTCACTAGTAGCTACAATATCCATTGTAGATCACCTAATCAAATTCTTTCTTTGTTCAGCAGAAGAAACTGAGGCCTAAGGAAGTAGCACTGGGACATCATCCAAACTTATCCATTGGCATCCCACGTCAGTACAGTGCTTAAAAGGGCCTTCCATTTACGGATGTTAATAGCATCCTTCTGTGAGCCGCCGTATGGACAAAGACTAAAATGATCTACCCCAGTTCCCCAGATCAACTTGAACTGGAAGAACTGGAGGCAGAGGCAAGAGCTTGGGGGATAACCCAGCTGCAGCTTTTGCCTCTTCACCACTGGTGCTCTGCAGAGCCAGCCCATCTGGTTCTTTCACCTACGTAATGTGAGGTCTCCCTTGCCTCATCACCTGTAGCTAAGGTCTTGTGACTGGCACAAACAGAAAAGCTGAATTGGAGAAGGTGGCAGAAGTTAATTGAGATTAGATGTGCATGTCCCATGGCTAAAGGAAGCGCAAATGCTCCAGAGCCACTTCTGAAGCCAGATGATCTTCGAAGTACTCTCCTCTCCGTTTCCTTTCCACTCTACCCACAGCAATCCACTGCCTCCAGGTGCTCCAGAGAGGTATTGATAGGGTTCTTTCTCCCTCTTGTATGTTATGACTCAATGTCAGCTAAACCTTTGCCATAATGAATGAGGTCATTTGTGGGAGAAAATAGGGATGCTGGGCCTCACTTAAACACACCCATCTCCCTCTTTACCTCCTTCCTCATTTCCTCTCCTCTGCTAAACACTTCATTCTTTGGGCTGCCAGTAGCAGAGGTGAAGTCAGGGCACCCTCAAATCACTGTAACACTCAGAATGTAAGGGATACCCATCGTCAATACACATGTCAGGCTCCCAGACTAGCAGGGATGAAGAATCAAATGAAAGCATGAGCTATGAATCTCCTGAAAATTCTCCCAGTCTACCCCACAATGCCCCTTTCTGTTGGGCAATTGAATTCCAAGCTTTCAGATGGACTCCAGTTCTCAGACTCTAAAAGCTAGTTCACCAGCAGTGCCTTCTTAGGAAGGATGTATTCCGAATGCTCTGTTCCTTTCCAGTAAGTAAAGGATCAAGGACAGATACTTAAGCAATTTCCATCTGCAATTCTGAAACCACTCTCTTCCTCATCCCAAATCTGAGCAGGTTCCATGTCAGCTACATCCTGGGGCGCTATGATCAACAGTCCCCAGCCCAAGACTTGGATTCATCCACTCAGGACCCTCCAGGGAGGACAGAGGCAGCCTCGTTGTGGACACAGCCATCTTCCTGGGAAGGGAAGGACCCTGCTGAGCCATGACTGCCTGCCTGTCGGAGACCTGTTAGCTGAAACAGACAAAAATGTAAGAGACAACCTGCTGACCTACTGGGGCACAAGGGGAGCGAAGAGCATGCAGGGCCAGAAGGGAGCCACGTGGAGAGGCAGGCTATGAAGGCATCAAAGAGCGAATGGGCCAAGGATGGACATGGCAGGTCACCTCACCAAGTTGGCCCCTCTCACTGTAAGTGAGTCTCAGTTGGAGGATGAAATTCTCTTTGAAAGAACTGGCAGGGTGGCTATGTGACTCCAACTCAGAAATTCTTTTGCTCCTTTCTTAAGGAGCCCCTTCCAGAGAGCAGCCCACGTGTTAAAGGCACTGACCACCCCCACTCTATGATTGGAGCTGGCTCCTCCTGCCTTCATCAGTTCATTTCAGCAGTCATTGAGTCCCTTTTTCTTCTCACCACAGAGGACCTCTTCCCTTGCTAAAACTCCACCTCTGAAGAACAGTGGATCTGGTTAGTGAAAGAGGGGGAGAGGGAAGGGATGGCAAGAGCAGGAATGGAAGCAAAGGAGTGTAGCAATGGCTACCCCACGCTTCTTAATTGATATTTGGATTCTTGCCTGGCTTCATTTTGTCCACCAAATGAGCCTGTCCCTAACAGACTGAATGTACTGGTGACCTTCAGGATCCTGAAGGTGAGGGTTGAGCTGTGGAAAAAAGGGTCAGCTTAGCTGGGTGCATATGACAGCTCATACCTGTAATCCTACCTACTTGGGAGACTGAGATCAGGAAGATCATGGATTGAAGCCAGCCTGGGCAAATATTTCAAGAGACCCTATCTCCAAACTAACCAGAGCAAAATGGACTGGAGGTGTGGCTCAAGCTGTAGAGTACTTGCTTTGCAATTGCAAAGCCCTGAGTTCAAACCGCAGTCCCACCAAAAAGAGGGGGAGGCAGCTTCTCCTCGCTCATTTGCCACCAACAAGTCAACTGGAGGTGACTCCAGGCCCCACACAGGCTCCAGGTGGGCATACCTACTGCATACCTGCAGAGCACTGCACTCAAAGCCAAACAAACTCAAAACACTGAATTATTTTAAGTTGCATGCCCACACAGTACTCCCAGAAGCATTCAGGATGGGCAACCAGCAGAGACATGAAGATTTCAACCTGACAGCCACCTCGTGCCCTTACTCTGTGCAAACAATATGTCTTTTTTCTGCCCTGGACTGTCTACTCAGGCCCAGCAATGTCATCATTCTTTTCTGACAATTAGCAAGCCCTGACCAACATACAAGGACTTTATTAGCACTGACAACATCCCCCATCATCCAAAGGTCACAACGGAGCCTATAGACAAGAATCATTTTCTGGCCCTCTCCTCTATGGAGGAGGGGGCAGGTTGAGCTGTGAATGGAGCTCTTTGTGTCGTGAATTGGAAGACGTTGCAATTTCTGAGCTTAAGGAAGATGTTGCCAGTTGAAAAATATTCAGTTGGAGCCTTGCCATCTATATTTTGAGTATCTTCATACAAACCAACCATAAAAAGTCTATGAGCCAATATGTAGTGAACACCAATTACAGGTGAGACATTGCAAAAGACTCAAAGCTGTGTAAGTCAACATTCCTGACCTCACTTGAAGAAATTTACACCTTTCTTGAGGGATGCCGTCCAGAGCACACTGATAGCTACTCAGGTGTGAATTGCACGACCACAGAGAGAACACTCACATGGAGAGGACAACACTGGATGTAATGACCATGAACGTGTGACTCACAGTAAGAGATGTGTAAACCAAAAGCTATAGGAACAGGATGGGCAGTCACTGTGGAAGAATGGATGGAAAGACTTTACCAAAGTCATGGGGCTTGAGTGCAGCCTATAAGGAAGATTGGGGTTTAGTTGAAAGGAGATGGGCACAGAAGACATTCAAGATGGGTAAAAATCCAGTGAGGTAGGGGTCTGTGCAAAAAGATTCAGAAAAAGCTCAAGAGACAGAGAACGGTTTGAACAGAGCAGATTGGCTGGTAAGAAGAGCTGATGAGCAGGAGAGGTGGGGAACCAGTTTGAAAATGTAAATTAAGAACAAAACATCACTAATGAGCCTCACATGAACTCTGTCCTACTAAAGAAACATGTTCTGGACCTTCCTAGTAGGGGAGAGGATTCCAGGTTTGAGTTCATGGCGAAGGTCCAGATCCAGATCTGTGGAAGTAACCTTCAAATGCATGACTCTGTGTGGTCAACAGGGCTCTTGTTCTGCCTCCCTCCTGAGGATGGCTCTCCCATTTCTCATTCAGAGCCTAACAGCCACCATCCAACCACTGTGGGACCAAAACTTTCCATCCAGCTCAGTTCTACTCTTTACAGAAGAACCCTTCCTCATTCTGCTGCTTCCAAATCTACTGTCTTCTCCACACCTTTAGACATCCTCCCTCTCTCTCTCCCTGCTAGCCCAGTAGAGGGAAAGGTCAATGTCCCTACCTGGTTCCATATCCCACTGTCTCAAAACACTTCAAGGACCCATTGCGTTGATTATGCTCTCTTATTCTCAAAGTTTAACTTCCCCTCCCTTCTTAAACTTTCCCTTCATTATTTAATTATGTTCTAGAATCTTCCATCTTAAAATCAAAACTTCCTTGCCCTGCACCCACCTTTAACAACCACCCCATCTCTGTATTTGCTTCCTCCCCAACTAAGCTGCTGGAAGACCACAGAAACAACTTATTTCTCCAGTTTTTATCTTCAACCAACATAATTGTGTCCTCCATAGCTGTCCCCTGCATACCCACCCACACACCGTGAAAACTGCTTTTTGCTCCAACCTCCAGTGGGTTGTGAAGTCCCTTGGGTACTCTCCATCCTACTCAATGCTTCAGTAGCATTTGAGCAGCTCCCTACCCCACCCCAAACCACTCCTGCCTGAAGCTCTCTCTTCTTCCTGACCCTGTGAGGTCACTGTCTCCAAATTTCCTCCTAAATTCTGGCTGACTTTTGGCAGCCTCCTTTTTCTTGAGCAAAATTTACTCCTTGTTCTCTGTACAATTCTAAGCACTTTATATTATTAAGTACTTCAATCCTTAAAAATATCGTATGACATAGATATTATTATTATGAAAAAACTAAGATACATAGACTTTCCCCAGCTTACTTAGATAGTAAGTACAAAAAATAAGATTGGAACAGACAGTTTGAGTCCCAAATCTATGTTAAACACAATGCTATGAAATTTACCAGCATTAGGACAAGATAGAACAGCTTGCTATAGCAAACAACCTCAAGGTCTCAGTAGCTTAATATAACACAAGGTTATTTCTAACTCATGTGGTTTGTCCAAGACATGTCTACAGAGAATCTGTTCCATACAGTTACTCAGGGACTCAGGCAACAGAGGCCCCAATAACTTATTTCTTCAGGAGGAAAAGAGAGAGAGAGAAAGAGGTCATATATAGGCTTTTCACTGGCATTTCTCCCATATTTAACTAGAACTAGACACATAGCCCCATTACCTATAAGGAAGAAGGGAAATAATAGAGAGCATATAGAATATTTACTATTTGCTGAGATATCATATAGTCTAGACTGCCCTATAAATGCAAGAGTTTCTCCGGATTTTAGTCTTGGGCCCTTGCCTTTTTCCCACAGCTTAGTGTCTATAAAATCAGACTTCTTGAATTTATATATTCAGCGGAGACCTCAGTCTCATTTCAGAGCTCCAATCTTGTCTATCTAACTGCTTACTTGACATCTTTAAAAGGGGGCTCTCAACAGGTTCTTAAATTTAATATATTCGAATAAAACCCTTGGAGTTCCCCCCCATCACAATTTCTCTCCTCCCTTAACTTGTCCCACTTCAATAAATGATACCTCCATCTAATTAGCTGTTCTGATGGAAATCTGGGAATTTTTCCTTCTCCTTCCCATTATATGCAACCTATAGCCAACTCAAGACAAGTCTATCTTCAAAATAATGCTATCTATCCAATTATCACCAGCACCATCAGTCTTATCAAAGTCACCATCATCTCTTGTCTTGACATCTGCAGTACCCTCTTCCCGGTTCTTCCTATCTACTCTCTGCCCTTCTAGAACATTCTCCACACTAGAGCCATCCTGATCTTTCTAAAGTGTACATCAGATCATGCCACCTCTTTCCCACCTCGGTAGCTGTCCACATTATTCTGGATGAAGTTCAAGATCCGCAGTGTCTAGCCCACGCCTCCCTCTCCAGCAATGTTCTGCCCCCTCACACCATCTTCGGCCCCAAGGCTTTGTCTGAATTCCTTGAAGATGCCAACCTCTCACCAGATGCAGCCTTCACAAATGTTGTTCCCATTCCTTGAAATGCTCAGTTCTACACACTACCCCTACAAAGTCCTTCTCCACATGGGTCCCATCCTAAATGTTACCTCCCAAGAGAGACCTTCTATGAACCCCCCAGTATAAATGAGGTCCTTCTGGCAAACTATCTCAGCATATCCCACTCTCTTGCTTTATAGGACTAACTTCAGTTTCGAACTATACACCTATTGTTGTGACTTCTTACATAATATCTTACTGTCATGGAATCATAAGCTCCATGGCAGCAACCATGGGATATGTGCTTGCTCACCATTGTATCTTCTATACATAATATCTGGCATATAATAGGTCAATAGTCAATAACTATTGAGTGAAAGAGCCAATGAAATACTGTCTAGCACAGAACTAGCTTACCATCTGTCTGGCCCCTCACTTTCTGTCCAGGTGCTCATGACAAAGTAAAGTGATCTTTTATTTCCTAGTTTTCCAAATAGTGTGCAGATTGGCTGGGTGTGGGAGTACATGCCTGTAATTCCAGCATTCAGAGGCTAAAGCAGGAAGATCATGAGTGCCAAGCTGGCATGCACTGCACAGCAAGATTGAAGAAATGAAAGAAAGAGAGGGAGGGAGGGAGGCAGGAGGGAAGGAAGGAAGGAAGGAAGGAAGGAAGGAAGGAAGGAAGGAAGGAAGGAAGGAAGGAAGGAAGGAAGGAAGGAAGGAAGGATTTGGATGGCATAGAATGAATTAACTGATCCTGGCTCCTGGGGCGGGGTTTGGGGCGGGGACTCTAAGCTGCTCTGGATCACAGTCTTATCAGAGATTTTATCTCTTTATACATTTTTAAAGATTGATCAATTAATAAGTGAACTCCTTAGTCCAGTATGCAAGGTCTTTCACAAGCTGACTCATCCTACTCCTACTCCTCCTAGCTTTATTGCTGCTACAACAAATTGCCACAAACTTAGCAGCCTAAGGCAACACAAATTTATTGTCTTATAGGTCTGGAATTCAGAAGTGTGAAGTAGATCTTGCTGGGCTTAAATCAAGATGTTTCTGGAGGTTTCAGGGGAGAATGAATTTTCTCATTTTCCAGCATATAGAGGCTACTTACATTCTTTGGCTCACAGCCCCTTCCTCTTACAACAAAGCCAAAACCAGAAACATCAAGCTGTGTCCTTCTCACACTGTCTTCTCTCTATTTCTCTCCTCTGCTTCCTTCCTCCACTTACAAGGATCCTAGGATTTCATTGAGCCCATCTGGAAAAACCAAGATAATCTCTCCATCTCAAGATCAATTGATTAGCAATCTTTACTCTGTCTACAACAGTTTTGCCTAGTAGCCCCACACAATCTGGGGATTAGGACATGGACATCTTTGTGGAACCATTATTGTGCCTACCACCAACCTCACTTCCTTCCCCTTTCCCCCCAAACTCTACTTTTGAACCACAAAGAACTTGAGACTTGGTGCCATTATTCTGAAAAGCCAGGGTGGTAGGAATGAGGATCTCCAGGAAACCACGAGTTCCTTCTGCAAGTTTCCAAACAAGCTCTGCCCAGTGAACTTCTTCATACCACAGACCACCTGTGGGACTGCCAACTTTCTCATCTGGCAATGAGACCAAGGTTGCCTGCTTCTCTGGGTCATTGTGAAGCTTAAATAACCCAATGTTTGTACAGTGCTTTGGGAGACAGGATGGTGAATGGAAAAGAATTTGTGTTCTGGGTTCAAATGTTGATTGCCTAACACAAAATAATTGCGTGGTTCTTGCAGATTAACGTAATCTTTATAAATTCCTTCAAAATCTCTATTTCCTCAACTGAAAAGTGAGGGTGTCACTTTACCCCTCTTACAGAGTTGCTAGAGGATCAAAGCATTTGGCAAATAGTCATTACCCCATCAATTAGGGATTGCGGCCATTATATCAGGATACCCAGTAATTGTAGCTGCTCTAGTTTGTCATGGTGCTCTGTTTCATCCCTTTATCTGACCAACTCTCAAGTCTCAGCTTAAGTATTGTGTCCTCAGGAAAGCCTTCCCCTTCTTTCCCAGATAGAGGTCATTATTGCCCCATATGATCCTATAACACTCAGTCGTTGCTTCTACTAACTGCATCATTACAATACATTGGATTAAGGGTCTTGCACACCAGCAACAACACAACATGTAGATGGATCCATGCTCCCTCAAGGGCAGGATCCATGTCTTTGTCTTCTTTCTATTCTCAGTGACTTCTTCAGGACCTAGGCAGTGCAATATTTAAGAAACGTTTGTTGGTGGAATTAGCACAGAAGTCTAGGTTACTCCTTAGAAACTATCATAATATTGAACATTTATTAATTGATGTGTCTAGACACATATAATGTCACTCTATTCTTGGTATTCAGAATGGTCAGGTGCACCCTCTTGCTCCCTGAGAATAGGCATTCTTTGGGGTTTCAAGCAGAACTGGACCCCTAGGAGAGCTGCAGCCAGAAATTAGGATCTCCTCATGTCTAGCCCCATTCTACGAAGGCGCCTATGTAGTGGCTCCAGACCACCACTCACCCTCGTCAGCTCAGAGGCTTTCCTTCCCTGGCTCAGCAACTAGGTCCCACAGAAAAACTACTCAAAGCAGAACAGGGCTGAAAATCATATTTTCACGGGATGTCAAACCTCCTTTCCTACCTTAAATGAAAGGTATTATTTCTGAGAGGAGAATGTCACACTCCACCACCAAAATTCTGCTTCTTCAACAAAAACCCCAGCAGTTTCTCTGCACGGCTGGCAGCTCTCCACCCAAGGCCAATGCTGGGAAATTCACCAGGCCCAACGCAAATCATGAGAGCACAAGGCTCTCTGTGATTAAAACAAGGAAAAGCAAACTCCAGGAGCATTTACTGTGCAGAAATGAAGTCAGGAGAGGAGATACGGTCCAGATCCCACCCCATGACCCACAACAGGTCTCAGGAAATTCACCCATCACTTTGCCAAATAAATAAATTATCCCTGGCTCAGCAACCTATGGGCTTTTCCTGCAATGGATGGTCTCCTTTCACCTTCATCCTTGGTATATATAAAAATACATCTTTCTTAGCTGCCAAAAAGCTATCCATCCCTTGTCTCTGAGCAATTCATGCTGGAGACTGAGACTCTTTCTGATTCACCCACACTGTGCCTATGCGTGTCCTAGGATAAAAAGTTCTACACAGAGCTGGACACGGTGGAAACAGTGTCAGCCACTGACTGCATTCAAATAAATGGGAAACTGTCTACTTTTTAATGAGTGGGAGTGTGCTAGGGAGAACAGACCAGAAAGTGGCTTTCTGTCCCTTGAGCTTTCTGTTGTGTCAACTTCTGTGTGTGTGGCCTGGGGGCTGATCATGCTCTAAGTTCCCAGGAGTCACAGGAGCACTAACTGCTTACGAGCTGGCAGTTCTCATTGAGAGCACCTGTCCATTTTGACCACATCTTACCAGATTGGGAGGATTCAGGTCCTACTTATCTTCCCCAGCCACTCCCAGAGGCTCCCGCTTCCTGACAGAGATGTGAGTCTGCTCTGGGCATAACCCAGCTGATTAGCTCAAGTGTTCTGTATCTACTAGGTGCCCTGTGGCTGGGCTCAGGTGCCAGCCTGTTCCAGCCTACTGCTCCCTGTGTTACAGATCCAGCTACTCTGAGTCCAGGAGGCCAGCTGCTTTGCCAACAGGATTTGGGTGTTAACCTATGTATGGCCTGCAAGCTCTCTTGGCAAGGCACCCCTATCCTGATGTCCCCCCACCCAGGCTCCTGAGCCAACCAGGTGTGCCATTACTTTCATGGAACGCTGGCTGGATTTTCTAAGGTACCTGTCTCCTCCAGAAAACTCCCTGTGACAAAGTGTCCATCCTTACCAAGGACTCTCCACTCAGAAATCCCCAGCCTGCTTCTCCATCACCTCTTTCCATTGCATGCCTGGGGGCTGTATGCAAACATTTGCTTTGATTTGTAAAATGATCCATATAATTAGGGAAAAGAGTTAAATAAAGGGACTGATTTCAGAGAGCAGGCTCTTAATGACACTAATACCTGACAAAAGGGGTCATTATGATGGGCTAATGGGCCTTGCCTGGCGTTCAGCTCTCTCAGGACACAATCCAACACACTCAATTATCTGCTAATCAGGGCCATTTTGTCAGAGGTTATTGCCCTGAAGTATCAATTATAGGAACATTATTAATACTTTATGGAGAAACCACTTGCATGAAAGTGTTAAACCCATGGGACAAGCTCCTCCCCACTTAGACCCATAAAACATAATCTGTTTTTACCCCCACTGAGTTCCCCAACTGGGGCTTTCCATGACCCATGGGTCTACTGGGAAGAAGCCAGGGCTCTGATGATGTTCCCAAATCTGTCACCTGTGACCAAGCTGGCAATCCCAGATCTTAATGCCACCAGCTGGCAACAGTGGCTTAGCCCAAAGCCAAGGTATTACTGACTCAAGATGTGAGAGGAAAGCGGGGAGCCATGGGCTGCAGGGACAGTAAGGCATATGTGTGTGTGTGTGCATGTGTGTGTGCATGTGTTGTTTGTCTCCTTCCTTCTGTCTCTTTCTCTCCCTCTCTTCTCTTTCCCTCCTTCTCCCCCCTTCATACTCCTCTTCCTCTCTCTCTCTTTTCCTTCCTCCTTCCCTCCCTCCCAATATGGCCTTTTCAAGTGTGAAGAAGATTGATAGGTGATTCTCCACTTCAGAACACATTCTATCTAGGTTCACAGTCCACGCTGCACCCTAGAACCCACTTTTCCATGCTGGATTTAAGGATATTTCACCTCAAGGAGGCACCACCCACTCCAGAAACTGAGGCAATACCTCTGAGAGATGGAGTGGTAAACGAGACAAAACATGAAAAGGACTGTAGAGTCACAGCAAACCTTATTCCAATCTCTGTCCCACCACTCACTGGCAGCAGGATCTAGGCACGTAACTTAACCTCTCTGAGCTGTAGTTTCCAGTCTTTGGGGAGGCAGGTTTTAGCAGTGGGGAGAAATAGGCTTTAGAATACTTGCTCTGCCACTTGCAAGTTGTGCAAACTGGGGCAAGTTCTTTGGCCTCTTCAAACCTCAGTTTCTCCCATGTGGGCTAGAGATAACGGGATCCATAAGCTAGAGCAGTTGTAGAGGTTAAGTGAGAATATTCCTGTAAGCACAACTACTATGTCTGGCACACACCTGCCCCAGAGATATACTACTTACTTTGAGGTGGGGCTTCAAGGTTGAAATAGTTGTTGCTAAATAAATAATGAACCTAAATACTCAAAGAAAGCAAGATCACTATTTCTTCAGCTCTGAAAAACTAGACAATTGAAAATAGAAGAGTTACCTGATTTTTCCAGCTGACAAAGAAAGTGGAAGTGGGTAATGGGCCTTGACCCTCCATTCAGTGTCTGGCATCATGGGAAGATGCAGTCAGCTTTGGGAAAGCTGCCTCTTGAGATGTATGGGACTCTCCACTCCATGGCCCAGCAGGCCTGGGCCTGACCATTACATCTGTATGACCAGCAGAAAGAAGTCTGTGCCACATGGAAATCCTCTATAATCTGGTTTATAGGCAGAGTTTGGCCTCTTGTCAAAGAGTTGGGGCTTTTGTTTTTTTGTTTGTTTGTTTGTTTTTAGCTACTGAGGATTGAACCCAGGGCCTTGCACATGCTAGGCAAGTGTTCTACCACTGAGCTACATTCCCAACCCTAAGAAATAGAAATTTAAAACATGGTTGTGCTCATGCATTCACCAATTATTTTTTGAGGGCCTCCAAGAACTGAGCAATGTGATCACCATGTGAAAAGGGAAGGCCAACTTGAAACAGATCAATTCTACTACATTGGTCTACATTCTAATATAATATCTATCTACAGAACCCAATAACCAGAACTTTCTGTGGTCTCTGCTCACCCTGGAATGTAAGTTGTTCTGTTGGGGCAACAAACCTAAGAACAGAATGCATGAAAACACTCAAGGATCAGAAGAATTGTCAAAAGTTGGTGCTCATTTCCAGCACAACTGAGTCAAACATCAAATAAACATATTTCAGGTATACCTGTGAGGTTTGGGGCCAAGAATCTTAACCTAAAAGACGTTTAAAATGCAGGAACAAGTACTGCACATCGTTTCCTGGATACCAGAGAAGGGTACTTGGTTGACTTCAGTAGAGTCCAGTCCATTGAAGAGAGATGACCAACACTACAATTCTGTGTCCACCTGATATGGCCAGAGAACAGGAACCATCAGTGACAAGCACACACCTGAAAATCCTGCCTGGGGTAGCTTGACCCAGGCCTTGGTGCTAGAAAGTGCTGTTAAAGGACTGAAGACGCTTAGAATACCTCCTGACCCTTGATTATGGCTTAGAAATATGCCATTTGGTGGGCCTGGGTAATTAGTGTTTGTGTTAAGCAGTTATGGGGTTAAGTGCTACCAGGAGTTTGATCTGGACTGACAGAGCCTGAGCTGCAGAGTGGGGTGGTTGCCTAGCAACAACACCTGTAGCGCATTAAGCAGCCAGTCAGCTTTGTCAACTTCTAACAGGGGCTTTGTAGAACAGAAGATGGAGGTGGGGAAAGGTTTAGGGGGCACAAAGGTAGAGAGCTGGACAGTGGATCTTAGGATAGGAGGCACAATGGATGGCAGGGTGTCAAGTGTTTTTGTGAGTTCCAGTCCCCCCCCCACCCACTACCCCAGAACAGCTTCATATCAATTTCCTTCGAGCAAGAGGTAGGTAGATTGCTCCAGGTGAGAGTCCAAGTAGGCATCCTCAGAATTCCTCTTGCTTCTTCTTAAAACCCTCACATCAGCCACTGAACGAAACAGGAACCCCTCTCTCGAGTAAGGTGTCTAAGGGTCTGATGGTTGAGGAGGGGAATGAGAGAAAGATGCTTGAGTGGTTTTGTTTCAGATTTAAGAGGAGTGGAACCACAGAGAACAAAAGCAGAGACCCAAAGAAGGTAAAACCCTTCTTACCGACTTCCTGTCACACCTTCCCACGCATCCCTCTGGACATCACCCCATGCACGCCTGAGATACAGCTGGAAAAAAGAACAGATTTGGAGGAGAGTGGAGAGCTTAACAACATCATTGCTGCTCCATCATGGTCTAGCAACCCCACCCCACCCCAAATTTGCCAGCATTCCCAAGCTGCCTGAGTGGGGTACGGGACCAAAAAGTCATGTACCTTAAGAGGAAGCTGTTCAATATGTAACACTAGCAATTGGAAGGCTTTGGTCAACTGTACCTCTGTCCCTTGTAAGCCGTGTAGCCTTTAGCCAATACCTGCCCTGAGATGCAATGTCCTGTCTGTACAGTAGGAGATAATGGCACCTGTCCTGTTTACCCTATGAGGATCAAAGGAGGTTGTTTAAGTAAAAGCATGTTACAAATACTATAAATCCTCCTACCTGTATTTCTAAGGTACCTGTATTACAAAGAAGATGTCAATACATCTGCTCTTTTGGAATGATCTGAGCTATTTGCTGTTTGGCCCAATGCTCAGGGGAAAGGAACAGTCATATGCTGTGTTGCTGGGTAACTTGGAGGGAGAATGATGCTGAAAGAGGGCCTATTCAATTCTTCTATTCTAAGTTCACTGGTTCAAATCCAGCCCTAGGCCAACAATTATTGTAATCATTGGGCTTGGAATTCAGAGTGTCTGACTTTTAGAAGACCTTTTGCTTATCTATGACCCACTGAGTTTCCACCATAAACTTATGCATGCAGCTACAAGGGAAGCAGAGAGGCTGCAGAACCTGGCTCACAGTCCCAAACACACATCTGTCCACCCTCCCTTCCTCAGGTCAAGGCTGCTCCTTCTAGATTATCTCCAAAAGCAACCTAATGGCTGAGGGGTGATTTCCTACCCTTTTGGGTAGAAAATAAGCACCAGCATGCTTCACCATAGCTGGCCTACTCCAGTCCTTTTGTGACTAAAAAAGCAGGCAAGTCTCCCTTTCTGAACTAAAGATAAGTCAAAACCACATATGATTAGCAAACACATACACACAGATATATATATATATATATATATATATATATATATATATATATATATATATATATATAGAAAAAGCGAGTGAGAGAGAGATACATATATATAGAAACCTGCAGATTTAAGGCCCAACCAGGCTAGAGTAGCAACTCACCAGTCCAGAAAACAACAGACTTCTGGGTGATTTTGTGGGTGTGAGGTTTGTGGATGCCCTGCCACACCCAGGGTGACACACACTGTGTGTGTGTGTGCATGCAAGTGAGTGTGTGTGCAAGTCGCTCACTCCATGGCTTGCCTGCTCTCTGTGTTGTGCCATTATTTTCATGCTCTGGGTTATATTTAACTCAAGTCATAATATTTGGGGGGTTGGAAGCCTGCTGTTTCACCAAGAAAGGCATTTGAATATTCTCAGTTCCAGAGAATTCCAAGGGCTCTGGGAAGAGAGTGAGGCGCTTGCCCCAGATTTGTCTGACACATCCTGGTCACGTGGGCTCCATTAGTGGATGACTGAGGCATTGAGCAGGCAGCCTAAAGGAATGCTGTAGAAGCGATGAAGAGGAGCCCCTGAGTGATGTCAGCAGGAGGCTCATGCCTCCGGGCGTCCCAGGGCGCTCACCCCACACATCCCCGTGGGGAGAGGAGCTGTAATTGGCAAGATCATTGCCTGCCTTGTCACCACCCCACCTCTTACACCGATTCAGAGCTACAGTCCCATGTGACGTGAGGGGAGGCATAACTCAGCTCAGTCCTCTTTGCTCAAGGAACAAGCATGCAAATGGAGCCCCATCCTAATACTGGGGTTACTGTTTCCCAAAAAAAGAACCCTGGGAAGGGTAGCACTGAGAAAAACACTGGTTGTCCATAAATGCAGAATATTACCTTATTGCTTAGCAAGTGAAGAGATCCCTGAGAACAGGTACGTTCACCTGTTTCTAGGTGTTATGGACACCCTGTGTACACTTTCAAGTACTGAGTTTTTACGTTGTCTGAAAGGGCTGTGTGCATTATCTTATGGAGTACTTTTCTTTAGCAGATTCAACTCTATTTCTTTTCTGCCACTTCTCCAAGCAAGGGAGGAAAGTTTGGGCAGATGTCAAAATGCGCTGAGATGGGAACTGTGAGTAAATGGAGACTGAGGACAGGCATGATTGCAACATATTTTTATTATGGTGTCTAGACAGGCAGCTCTCAGTGTTGGTGAAGAGAAGGAAAAGTGTCCTGTCCCAGGACACCAAACACTATCTCACTCCCTCCCTAGTGGCAGTAGCTGCCTGAGCCCTGCACAGTGCTCTTGGGGAACTGGTCCTACTGAAGTCAAAAGGTGTTGCCCAGTAGAAGGGTCCAGGAGCAGGAGAGGAGGGTTAGTCATGTCTTAAGCCCCCGCAGGCCACTGTCTCAGCTCCAGCTGAGCTTAAACACTAAAACCAGCATTTGCTTCACATTCATGGGAACTGACATATGGTATAATTTTTTTTTAAATCTTCCAAGTTCCCTAGGCAGCTTTGACGTGAATATTAATACTAACATAATTTCATGATGATTAGAGAACACAATTAGGGGCTATTAATAATGACACAAATAATGACATTTAAGGCCTCATTTTAATTTGAGTAATATTCTGTCTGGTGGTATTTAAACAGCTCTGTCTAGCACAATTAGTACAGTGCTGGGGCGTAGTCTCTGCTCACAGAATCCACAAGTCCCACCTCCATAGCAAGGGAGAAAGATAAGGGACAGTGACCCACTCCTGAAATGCACCGAGAGAGCACCTTTTACCCTAGCTGTGGCCTAGACCCAGAAATAGTTCCCCTGGACAGATAGACTTGTATACAGATTTTAAGAGTCCAAACTGAGAACAACCACTGGTGAATGGAGCCAACTTAGCAGTCAGTTGACCCATCCTTAAGTACTACACCTCCCCAAAAAGAAGCTGTGGTGGTCAATCTTGATTGTTCATTTGATTGGATCAAGAGTCCAGAAGATTAGTAAAGCATACTTCCGGGTGTGTCTGTGAGGGCGTTTCCAGAGATGATTGGCATGTGGAATAGCAACTGAGGAGGGAACACTCATCCTGAAGATGGGCTGGGGGCCTGCTTGGCACAAAACCAGAAGAAGGAATCCCACCAGAACAGCAGGACACAAGCTCTCTCTGCTTCCTGTCTGCCATGAGGTGAGCAGCCTCCTATGTCACGTGCTTCCCAGCATGATGTTTTGCCCTACCAAGCATGGGCTCAGAAACAATGGAGCCAAGTGACCACGGACCTAAACCTCTGAAACCATGGGACAAAATAAATCTTTCCTTATTTAAGTTGCTTTTCTCAGGTATTTGTCACAACAATGACAAACCAACCAACATGGGAAGTGTAGGTTTCTATGTGAAATCCTTTTGGATCCACAGAACATGGCTCTCCACTGAATCCCAGAAGCCTCTTGGATCCCCCTCCTTCGGTAGCCTTATTCTCCATCTGTCAGAGCATATTTCACATCCTACTGAAATGGTCTGTTTACTCGCCCACCTCCCCATCACCTGGCTCACACTTTGAGGGGAGGAGTCATGTCTTGTCTGCCTTTATACTCTCAGCTCCAAGGTACACAGTTGGCTCTCATTAAGGGCTTGTTGAATGACACAATGGCTAAAGGACTGTAGATCCTTCCTTCCATCTACTGGCTATTGTTGAAGTTGGAGTCTTCTTATAGCATTATACCTGCAGAGCTCTGAATGCATTTTTTGGCTGTTTATGGCCAACAATAAACAGGTGAGAACTGACTGAGCTAGCTGAGGGGGTGTACAGAAAGGAAATGTCAATGAAATAGGAAACTTCAGAGGTTAAACAGATAGAAGCCAGTGATCCTCAGGACTTAAAAGAACCCAAGGTCTTTAACCTGTGACTTAACCAATGGAAGACACATATTCCATGATATGTTTTGAAATTGTAAAATAAATGTGAAGATAATTTGTAGATGTGCCTAGACTAAAAACCACATTTTCTTCCAACTAGGTTTCTAGAGTAACAAGAGAAAATGAAACAAAATACTTCCTGATAAGTGAGAATTTTGAAGAAAAGAGGGGGCAGGTAGTGGACAGAGAAGGCAGAAGAAAGGTAGGGAAGAGGAGGAGGGAAAAGAGGAAAGAAGAAGCAAAGCACATTTGTTGAGCATTTGTCATGTGCCAGGCACATGGGTTACTTGTGGATGCTCACTCTCTTCTTTGATCTTCTCAATAATCCCGTGAGTTATAATACTATTATCACTCTCATTTCACCATTGCTAAAATTCAAGTTCAAAGAGTTACAGTCATGTGCCTGGTCACACAGTGGTATGTGACTGTGCCAGGCTTCAAACTCATGACTGCCTGACTCGAAATGCTCAGATTATAAAAACACACTGTACTAGGACAAGTGACCAAGGAGGATTATGACCATGTGGGATGCTTGTGTCACAGTGGGGGAGGCCTCCTGCCAATGGACATCATAGATGAGGCAGCCTGTTGATGTCCCTCCCGCCTAAGGATCCTGCTGGGCCTGCAGTGCGAGAAATGGAAATACACTGGCCAAGGGCCAGCACATGGAGCCCTAGAGCTGATGAGGGCTGGAGGCTGGCCTCCTGGAACGGGTGGCACTGGACATGCCCGAAGACAAGGTTGGCAGGCAGCCAACTCCAAGCATAGGCTGACGGTGCTTTGGCAGAGGCCAGTGAGGCTGCAGAGGCCGGGGCAGGGCCTGTGAGCAGCAGGGGAAGTTAAGTGGAACCCTTTCTGGGTAATTGACTCTGTCTGCCCATAGGACCCCTGCCAAGCCCAAGCAGGCCCCAGCCTGACATGCTGCAACCTGTCTGGAGTCTGCTCTGCAGAGACAGAGTGCCTGGTTGACAGCAGGCTGGTAATTTTGTTCTAAGACTCACCCCTTCAGTTGCACGCCTCCTTTTGTCTGAATCTCTGATGCGTAACTCAGGGAAGCATCTGAATCCTTGCCAGTGGTAGCAGCAGCAGCAGCAGCAATGTAGCCAGGAGGCAGGGTGGCATTGAATAGAGGGTAGAGGGCGGGGAGGCTTCAGACTGAGTCTCTCTACTTACCAGAGGCTGTCTCCAGGCAGCCAGCTAGTACCCACCACACCCTACCATTCCTTGTGCACAGTATCACAGAGGCACTGGGTCCCACATCAAGGGATTCTGTGACAACAGGGAGCCCTTGACAGCCCCAAAGCTCACCAAACTAACACTGCTTTCTACAGAGATTGACAGTCCCCCAATTCCTTCCCTCTTTTCTTTCAGTGCACACAGTGTGGAAATTCTACCCAGCTAACCCCTTCACCCAGGCCACCCCAAAGTAACCACAGGAAATGCCACCTGCTTTGATAGGGATCCAGGACCCAAGGCACTGACCATTTGGGAAGCCGCTGTAAAGGAGTAGGCACAGGAGGATGTGAGGGACACAGGGACCCAGGAGGGGGCAAAAAAAGCACAGAAATAAGTCCAGTACAAGACTAGAATGCCTTGCCCGGTGTCCTCCCTGGGCTCTGTAGTACCTTTACTGTCCTTTACCATGTTCTTCAATCCTATGCCGCACCTCCCACAACTCGCCTGCAAACTGTCCCAGTGCTGCAGGTGCTCTGCGACTGACACTACTGCTCTCCCAGCCCAGAGTTGTCTGGAACAACAGGTGAGTCCACCTCTACTTCTACCTCATCACCAATTCCACCTTTCCAGTGTTTCTTACCCTCTTCTACAGGGGAACCATTGTTACCACCAGGTTATACCCTTTGTATCTCTTGCTTAGATTCTGACAATAGATTCTGACTAGCATCTGGGCCTTCTTTCTCTTTCCTCTTATCCCTTGATCTGTACACTATTATCAAAGTGAAATTCCCAAAAGGGAAAAATTATACCCAACATTTATGAATAACTTACTATGTGCCCCCCATTTTTCTAAGCACTCCACATGTATTATTTATTTGACCCTTGCAACAATCCCATGCAGTAAATGGAAATTCTATTCCCGTTTTACAGATGAGAGAACTGAGGCACAGAGAGGGTTAATAAGTTGCCCAAGGTTACATACCTAGAAAATGACAAAGCCAAGATTTCAAATTTCCACTCTTACTCGTAAGTCAAGAACACCAATGAGTTGAACATGGTGGCCTGTAATCCCAGCACTCAGGAGGCTGAGGCGGGTGGATCATGAGTTAGAGGCCAGCCTGGGCTATGAAAGAAAAGAATAGCAATGATTATATTATTCTTGCTCTTTTCTCAAAAACTTTGAGGATCCTCCCATTGTTATCTCCCACCATAAATCCCAGCTCCTTAGCATACCATGCTCTTAGTACCTGTTCTTTCTCCTCCTCCTCTACATCATCTTCTCCTCTGCATTTCAGCCCAGGGGCCACATTTTCTTCCCCAAGCACCACCAGCCTTCGTACCTTTTTTCTCAGTGTTCCCTCTCCTGGTGACATCCTTCTGCCAACTCCTTGTTACCTGCCCCAAACTCCCCCTTCTCCTCTGTCACCCCAGCCAAAAGCCTTTCATTATACCCCCAGGAAAGCTATTTGTTCTGGTGGCAGGACCATAGGCCTTAGACATACAGGTTACCATGCTTACTCTTTCATAATTTGTTGTGCCACCTTGAGAAAGCAGATTCACCCCTCTGAGCACCAGTGTCAATGCATGTGAATAACAGTACTTATTTGCAAGACTTACCAGGGTTAAGAGGTCATTTCATAAAGCACCTGGCTCCCATGGACTCTCAGTCAAGCTCGATGTTCTTTCCCTCAGCTTTCTCCTACACAGCACTGATCACTGTCTGTCTGGTATTTTAGCTGTTGGGGTCTTCCAGGAAACTGTAAGTTACCTAAGGACAGGTGATATATCTTGCCAGTCTCTCATGTCCCCTTAGCACTTTGCCATGTGGTAAACATTGTTGGTACTCAATAAATGTATTTTGTGTGAATCTATTACAGAGTTGGACCAATGTCAAGATGTCATGGAGGGCCTTCACTTCTATTCACTTCCAAAGAAGGTAGAACTAAGTGACTTCTGAATGCCCTTCAATCTGAGAGCATAGAACTTGAACCACCAACTCCCTAGAGAGAAACTGGGCAGAACACAGAACTTTCTGCCTATCTCAAACTCTTTGTTACTGGCAATATCAGCTTGAGGTCACGCTGATGCTTCAAATCCATTTCTAACCTCTCATATTTTTCTCTTCCCAATTATTTTTTCCCAGGGTCTGGCATTTCTAGTCCACACCAGGAATCTGAAGTTCTCTGGCAGCCCCAAACCACGGCTGCCACTGGTGGAAGAGTCAAACTGGAAAATAGAAATGTCACTCAATCATTTCCTGACTCTTTCCTCTCACTGCCCTTCCCTACCACATATAAGAAATTTTTTTGCCCAAATATTGTTTGAATTTCAAATACACAATTTCCCTGGGGGTGACCAGATGAAAAGAGAAATCTGGTTTGCAACATAAGACCTCTACACGGAAGTTGCATTGAGCAAACACCGAAGCTAAATTTTTATTGAGTTCCTTGAAATGACAGGGGCACATCAAGGCAACCAAGCTTCTTTACCACTGTGGCGTGCTTAAATTATTTTAAGTGAGCACCAAGGAAGCACACCTCAAAGGGTGAGAAAAGAAGGGAAAGATTTTTAAGTGCAGTGGGAAAAGATGCATCTGTTCAAGGCATCTAACTTATTTATTTAGAAACTGCCCCAGTATCAGCCTTTCTATGCAGACTTTGTGAGAGCTGAGTCTCCATAATTGGGGTTCTTAAGAGCCCCCAGGACAATGGCTCTCAAACTTGTCTGCATTAGGAAAAAGATTCTCAGGCCCAGCCACCACCCCGGATAAATTACAGTTTCTGTGTGTAAGATACAGTCCTTAGAATTTTATTAAAAGCTCAGATATTTCAAATGTACAGCCAAAGTGGATATATACATAGATTTGGAGTATGTAAACTCTCCCCCCCAAAATGGCAGGTAGATTATTGTATATACAAGAATATGTGTATTTGGCTGGGGTGTGGAGTCATAACGTTCAGGAAATTCTTAGAAAAATCTGTTTTAATAATGGATCTACAGCATGGCATCTCGGGTTCCAGCTGGAAAGTGACATACTGCTAAGATTGTGTTGGGCAAACAAAAGGCAGGTCTCTGGGTCCCACAAGAATGATTCTTGTGGGTCTGGATCCCACCTAGTAATGAGTTGACGGTGAGGAGTGGATGGGAGGGCTAGGGATGCTGATGGGGATAAGAGACCCACTGAAAAATAGAGTGAAGCGTCCTCGCAGGGAAAAACTGGCACTTGGTGCAATTTGTTATTTCAGCAGCCCTGTCTGTGACTCAGCTGACAGCTGTGCCCAGTTTGGCCCCTGAATGTGGACATGAAAAGCCAAGTCCATAGAGAGCAACAATAGCCCAGAATCACTTGTTCCTGGGACCTCCGTCCTCATGGCTGCTCAGTGTGCTTCATACACTGGCCTAAAAACCAGATTGCAAGCATATGTTGGGGGCGGGAGGGAGACAGATGGGGGATGGCTGATGAAGAAAGGAGTCCAAGCTCCTGCAAAGTGGCCCCAAGACTAGAGGGGCCATGGCACTCTCAGAGCTTGATTCAATAAATCCAGAGGATGGCTTAAGGCTCCTGAAATACCTAAACTGGGCTGAAAAGGGAAAAGAGGTAAGGTAAGGAGAGAAAACAATCTACTTGCCAACTCCCTGCAGACACTGGAGGCCACTCTGTTATGCACATCGCCATTAGCCGCACCGCACCTCTTGTCCCCCAAGGGCCTAGCTGGATGTCTGAGTTTGGGCTCTGCCAGCAGCCAGCCAGCCCTGCCGGCAGTACTACACTTGCCAAAAGGCAAGAGGGCCAGCTTTGGGGCTTCGCAGCCCCAAGTCAGCTGTCTAAGTGCTCAGCCCTGCTCATGAAAGGGCCCCCTCTTCCTCTCTTTTCAGCCTTGCTCTCTAATTTATCCTCCCCTTTGATAACCAACTCCAAACACATTCAGCCGAGGCCGGGCCATCAGTGCACAAAGGCCTGTGCTCTCCCGGCTGAATGAAGCACTTCACTCTTGGGGGGATTTCTATAGAAGGCAAAATCCACCAAACAAGCTATTACACTTAAATCAGACAATGCCTGAGGTGGCAGCGAGGAGACCAGCGTTAATGACTCAGCTAACAGTGGGCTTCTCTATTTAGAAGCTCTACCCCAGCATGGGAGAGCAACCTGCTGCCCTTCCCAGCCTCTGCCATATCCCTCTCCTCCTGCTCCCAGACTAGAAAGGTGACCCTCTGTGTGTGCTGGTTCTCTGAATCCTGAGCACTGATTCCCCCTAGGCCTGTTATACTGACTCCTGATTCCCTCTCTGCCTGGGAAAAGAATGGAGGAGTAAAGTCCAGTTTACTCCCTTGTCTCTCCTTCCTCCTAAAGAAGAGGAGACCACGGTAACTGTTAAAAGTCACAGTCAGCTAGTGACAGAGCCAGGACTTGAACCCTGGACTCTCATCTCACTTGATTCACACAAGAACCAATATAATGTATATGATATACATTGAGCACTTTGCACAGTTTCTGACTCACAAAGTACTGAATCAATGCCAGCTGTTGTTATTTGTTATAGTAGTGCTATCATTATAGTTAGCTCATTTATTTGTGGAGTACTACCATGAGGCAGGAAGTCTACAGGTGCCTGGCGTAAGACAATGACCATGAATGTGATGCAGCCTGCCCTCTGGAGCTTACATTCTAGTGAGAGGGTCCAATAGGCAACTGTAGTGACCAATGGTAAGCAATGGCAGAGGGGAAGCAAAGGGTACTTTTCAAATCCATAGGTAGGGCTTCTAATCCAGATTTTGGGGCTCAGTGAAGAGAAATTGGTCTCTCAACTGACATTGAAGGATGAGTCAAGATGAACCAGGTGAAGGCAGGTGGGAATGAGAGATGGATACAGGAGTTTTCTAGATAAAGGGAATAATCTAGTATACAAAGGTGAAAGAAGGCAAGATGCATCTAAGGAAAGGAAACATGGTGTCAGCGTGCACTTACACTTGAATAAGATGAACTGAGGATTGGGTGGCACCTGGGGTGGTCATGAAACAGCCATAAGTCATCTCATGAATGACATGGTAAGCCATGGAAAGGGTTAAGGGGGTAAGAGATGATCCACACACCTATTGGGGACAGTAGAACCTATTATGGGAATGGGATTGGAGGGGACAACAGCAAAGCCAGCTGGCAGGTGAGGCACCACCAGCTCAGCCCTTGTTTCATGTTCCATTCCAACACATTACTTGGCTCTCATCTTGAGTCATCTGGGCTGGTGTAGTGGCTCAAGTGATGGAGCGTCTGCCTAGCAAGCATGAGGCCCTGAGTTCAAACCCCAGTACCACAAAAAAAAAAAAATACATTGAGTCATCAAATAAGTTCCATATTAACAGAACTCATAAATGGGGACATAAAGTGAAAGAGGAGAGCTGTGGTCACCAGAGTAGAGAAACAGAACAATGGTCACTTGGGTCATTACCCAAAAAGCCTGCAGCACCATGTAGTGAAATGAAAATCTTATCCACCAACCAGATACGTGACCTTGGGCAACCTCCATCTCTCCATTTGCACAATGAGGACATTTACTAAGTAATCAGCAAGCTGCCTTGTAGTCTTCACATCTTGGGCTTCCATTACTTGAAATACACATCCCCTATTTTTTATTCTAAGATGCCTTGTTTTGCACTTTAATGTTTATAAAACCAGGACAAATTGTTCTCATCTTATAATAGAGCAAACACAGCTCATCAAAATCAGGTATACTGCACAATGATCAAAGACGCTTGTCTTCTAGGTTCTTATCATTCCGTCCAGGAAAGGTCTGGCTCTACCACTAGCAGGGAAAAGCTGGTTAGAAGCTTCATTCCTGAGCATCTCTGATCTTTCCTGGCTACCTGTAAATCGCCCCTGCTCTTCAAGAAGCCCTCTTTCCCAGGCCTGCAGGAAGAAAATTCTGCACAGAACCATAACACTCTCAACTTGTTAAACGCTCTGGCAGCTAAGATAAAGGTCAAAGTTCTGAGGGTTTGGGGCAGGTAAATGAAAAAATAAATAAAATTTAGGCTGCGGTGAGAGAAGGAAAAAAACACCTCTGGGTGGTTTTTGACTGGGACATATTCTACATCCAGGGCTTTAGGATGCAAGCAGCATAGGATCCAGAGGCGCACAGCTGCATGGAACAATTTAAAAATTGCCTTGTTGGACTACAGCGTGCCAATTTTTCAAATCTGGAGCCATTTTCACTATTACAGTGTGTGCAGCCTAAGCCTGGAGAATTTTCTTCTGGGAGGGAAAATTGATTCTGAGGTTACCATTAACCCCCATTATCACAGCATGCCCCATCTAAGACTATTCTTGGGAGCCAAGGGGGCCAGAGGAAGCTATAGAGGTCCATGGTGAGGTTGGTGCCCAACATTGCAGGTGCTAACGGCCAAAGTCCATTAGCCACATGTCCCAGAAGGGCATGAGAGTGGGTGAGATGGAGAGGGGAGAGAGAGGCAGCATAAAAGGATCCAGGCATCTGTTTTCCCGGGAATTCCTAGGTTCTGCAAGTTGTCTTGCACACCAAACTTTATTTAGGTAGAGTGGGAGCTTGCAGGACCTGAATAGCAGGCATCAAGGTTAAGCCCTGCATAGACTCTTTCATTGTGCTGTCTGTCCTCTCCAGCAAGGGCCAGAGCCTAATGGAGGAATAATCTCCAGGGACTGTCTTGGAGGTTGCCCACTCCATTCCCACTCCTGTACCCAGATGCACAGGGCCCAGATCTTTTGGATCCAGAAGGATTAGGCAGCTGGTTTTGTCCACTACAGGTGTGATTTATGGGAAGTCACTCGAGCCCATTCTAAACCCAAGTCAGCAGAATCATGAGCGTGCTGTGACTGCCATCTTCCCAAACCCACCAACCCAGTCAAGAAGGCACCTGTGATCATGGCTGCTGCAAAACAAGGAAAGAAACACAACTGTCCAGACAAAGGTGTAGCAGGTGACCCAGGAGAGCTACCCATTTGCTGAAATCATGAGCAGAATTGTTCTACATTCTGAAGACATAGCAGTAGACACTGGTCTTGAATTTGGAAAGCCCAAGTTTGACTTCTGACTCTGTCACTTGAACCTTGGATTACTTACTGTGAGCCTCTGTCTCTTTTTCCTGTACCCTGGAAGCAAAAATTAACACCTGGCACTGCTGTTGTTAACATTAAATGAAATAGGAAAGTGACATATAGTTCTCAACAAGTCACACACACACACACACACACACGTCTGTGTCAACAAAATGTTACACTCAGCTGTGTCTTTTTATAAAAAGATATTTAATAAATTAATTAATGAAAGGAGTTGGATATTAACATGTATTGTCAGTGTATATACAAAGCAACTCAGCATCCATTCTAAAATGTCTCTCTGTTGTTCATGGAGTAACACATCCTCATTCTCCTTGGCACAAGATCTTGCTGCAGAGTCTGGGTATTGTGGCTGCACTGTTGGCCAGCACTGGACTGCAAATAAAGTTCCTCTCCCCCACCCCATCCCCGTCCTTCCTCCAGTACAACCAGTAAGTCACCATCCTCCCCTGCCAGGATGTCATCTGTTCACATCACTGTCCTCCTCTCCTGGTGGAGTGTCTTCCACAAGAGGGCAGGGAGGAAGATCTCCATGGCGCTGGAAGTTCAGAGAGGAAAGCACTCCAGCAAACGTTCAAACCACCTGCCATGGCTCGCACACTAGGTGAGCAAGACCCTTCCCAGTCTGACCTCTAGGAGTTGCCATGAGAGCAGAGGTAAAAGGTACACACACAGCTCATTAGAACAAAGCTTTGGTGAACGAGGACAGGCCATCCAGGAGCAGAAGGCCGCGCAGATGCGGGGCACTCGGAAGGAGGGCGCCCCCAGGAGCTGCACAGTGGGTGCTTGCCTGCCCGCAGACACTGGGAAGTTGACCTCTCTTAGTCACTGCGTGATTTGTGAGGGAGGGGAGGGGAGTGCAGGGCTAAGTGCTGACGGGACGTCCCTGTCAACACAATGTTCCGCCTGGCCAGGCCTTCATATATAAAGATATTTAATGAATTAGTTAATTAATGAGAGGAGTTTGATTGATAGATCATATGGCGCTCGCAGCAGGGTGAGTCTGACCCCGATATCGCTGCCTCGGCTGCAATCCGTCCTCCTCATTGGTCGGGAGAGTGCGGTCGCTCCGGCAATTTGCATGCATTTAATGTAGCTCTTTAATAGGATGTAATGTTAGCGAAAGCCAAAAGCGCAGCAGCTGTAACTTAAAAGACAGCCCCATTACTGCAAGCCTTATAATTAGGGTAAGAGGGAGACTCGGTCTGCCATATGTTAAACTCTTTTGAGGTTAATAGCTCTGTAAGATTTTTGCAATTTAAAAAAATTACTCTTGAAGGATGATGACAAGGCTCATCAATGAGGCGTCTCTGCACCGGAGGGAAGGGACAGGAGGATCCCATGTCTCCCAAGGCCCCCTTCCCTGGGGACAGGGCAAGGTGTCCCCTCTCCTGCCAGAAGTCGCCCCGTCTCCCCTCCTTCTCTTCTCTCTGCACCAGTTTTCCCCACCCCAGCTCCATTAGCGCGAAGCTGCTCTTTCACTTCTTGGAATGAGATTTCTCCCCACCTGGCTCTCCTTAGTACCCGACTTCTGCTGTTCTCCAGCATCCGGCAGAGGGAGGGTGGGCGCAACGCGCGCCCGCACGCACCCAGGGCGGGGAGAAGCGCGGCGCGTGCTTACCTTGCAAAGTCCCAGGCAACTCCAGAGCAATTACGGGTCCCCGCAGGTTACCTGGAGCTGATTGCACAGCCGGGCCCCGAATCAGGGAACACGCAGCAGGCACTGCCCGGGGGGAGGAGAGGAGATCGCCGGGAATTTGCTTGGTAATTACCTGGCACAAGGCCTTGAGGGTGTTTGGCCCCTCTGCGCTCCAGCCCACGTGGCTAGGGGACGCGCATGAGACGTGGGACCCGGTCCTGGGCTGGGGACACCAAGCCCTGAGCGCTGCCCCCTAAGCCCATGCTACGATGTGACAGGAAGGCCTCACTTCCATTCACCCAGTCCCCTGGAGGACTCAGCTGCACCCTCCCAGGCTCTGGTGTCTCTCTAAGTCTCACTCCCCAGCAGCCCGGGGATTAGGGGTTGGGCGAGGCCTGGAGAGTCGCTGGAGAGACTCCCGAGTGGTGGAGTCTGGAGCAGCATGCTCCTGCACGGCCCCCTCCCGCAATCAGTGCTCTCAGCGGGGAGCCAAGCAGAGCTGCCCGCTTGGCAGACTTTCTCTCCCCTCCCCCTCAGGAGTTCTGTCTCCCGCATCCTTCCCCTCCCCCTTGCTTCCCTGCAGAGCGCGTGGGTGTCCAACCAAATTTCTGATGACAGACACTCCAGACAAAACAACAACAACAGGGGAAAAAAGAAATCCCTCTTTTTTTTTTTTTAAAGGAGCCTCTTGTTAGAAGGAAATTACAGGAGGGATAAAATTACTGCTAATTGCACAATTATCAGATTATCTCTGGTACCCAAAATAGGTAAGATCCTTTCCGCCTCCCAGCCACTTGAAGAATTCACAGGGACACTTCTTGGAGAAGAGATACATCTCTCTTGCCAAAACCTGGAGGGATCAAAGAATGTGAGGACCAGAGATGCATGGATCAGGGTACCAAAGAGAAGGTCCCAGTGTGGTAGGGTATGGTGGTCATGCCTGTAATCCCAGCACTCAGGAGGCAGAGGCAAGAGGATAGTGAGAACAATTGAAGCCAAGTTAGCAGGGTGACTGTCTCAAAAACGAAAATACAAATAAAAGGGCTAGGGACATGATTCAAGTGGTTAAAGTGACAGAGACAAAATCTGCATGCCAGGGAGGCCCTGGATTCAACCCCTAGTACCTAAGGAAAAAAAAAGTCAGAGCATGAGATAAATGCACATCACCAAAGGAGAAGAAAAAGTTTAGGACAGGATGGGGAAGACAAGAACAAGAGTGGAGAGAGGGTGGCAGATTCTCATCTCTTAGGAATGATGTCAACCAAAACTTAAAGGACTTAGGAGATCACTTTATTCAGGCATTATCTTTGTCTTACAAGTGAGCTTCACACAAGTCCTTATACAAAGACTTAGGAACCGCAGAGCTGGTCATAGCTAGGCTGCCTTCTAAGCCTTCACTGTAGGCTATGTTGATCATAGGGCAGAGACTACGATCAACTTCTTTGGCCAAGGTAAAACAAACAACAACAACAACCCTCTTGTATTCAACGTTTTGATTTGAGATGTTCTTACTGGTAGCTGCTAAAAGGTGGACCCACTTTTGTTATGTCTTAGGATTTATAAAACATTCCCCCATTTTTCCTCATCCACCTACCCACACTGTTCTGGCACTATGCTCATTTTTGAATGACTTCAGCCAAGAGTTAGAAAATGTAAGGAATTCCCAAAAGTCGCTACTGTGTCTCCCAGCCTTTCCTAGGGAGAAGAGCCAGGACAAGGGGGATTTCTCCACACAGGGTGGTGAACATGGAAATAAGGTGCTGAAACTGGGCTTGATGGTTTTCTTTATGCTCAATATTTTTGTAGGTCAGTAGCACAGCGCAGGCTTTCTTTCCGCTTGAATGTGGCCCACTCATCTGGAGCTGTTTTCCCACGGGAAGGCATTTCATTTGGTGCTGCACCAGCCTGAAATGTCACTTTCTGGTCACCAAAGACACCTTGGCTTCTTGATGGAAGAGGTGTTTGAAGTCCCTGGATACAGAGTCCACAAAACTTCCTGTTCCAACCTTGTCAACCAATCAGGAATGAGATTCCTGATCTTATTTCCCAGTTTCTGGTTCCCACGGCTGGAGAAGGCACCTCAGGAGTGCAAGGCAGAGTTGGGGACCTCTGCAACTTTCCAGAGACTCCTTGGCAGTCAAAGCCACTGTTCCATACTCACCACGCCCCCAGCATGCAGCCTCCCACAGAGCCCGATGGTTGCTTCAGAATTGCCATCCACAGATCAATAGCCAGGCGATTACTGGGCCTTGCATGCAGCCAGCAGGACTCACACCGGAGGCATGTGGAGATGCATGCAGGAACATAGGTTCCCCTCATTAGGACAGCTGGGCCCCAGGTGAGATCCAGCGCAGGGCTGGACACTCCCAGGACTGGGGACTGGAGGCATTTGTGGAGCCATAGCTCTGAATTGAGAACGTTTAGTGAAGATAGGGAATTGCTTTTGAGTGCCTCTCAGAGGAAGAGGCTGCCCAGGCCTCTTCAGGCAGCTAACCAGCTCCCAGCATCCTTACTCTTACACACAGCCCACTGGAGACGAGTTAATGAAAAGTAAACAAGCTGATTTTTCCCATCAACTACTCCTCAATAGGAGGTCCCTTGGGCCATAGAGGTCACCCCTCAGTCAAGTAGGATGTGTGAGGCCAGATTAAGCAAAGAAAGATAGTTTAGGGCTAGCTCTTGACAAGAGCTTCCTCTCCAAGGCTCCAGGCTATAGGGAAACTTCCCTAAGACTCAAATCCTCCTTTTGTTCATCACATACTATCACTGAAGACACAAAGACAACGCAGAATTCTTCTAGGAGTTATAGTCTTGTGGGAAAGAGAGAAACTCAACCAATATACTTGGAGACTATTAGACAGCTCCCTCAGATTAGAGAGAGAAAGAAAGTGAGGGCCAGAGTGTGAAATGACTTCAGTGATACTTTACAGCATGCTGGTGGCAGAGTCACATGTGGAACCAGGTGTCCTGATGCTCAGTCCAGTGTTCTTCCCACCACAAGATGGCTTAAATTGATGCTGCTCTCTGTCATTTGGCCTGGCCAAAGCTGCTTATTTTTGTGGCCTTTACCTTGCCCAAGCCACCTTCCACACCTGCTTCTTTTCTTCTTTTATAGCTTCTGCATATGAGAGAAAACATATGATAATTGTTTTTCTGAGTCTGGCTTATTTCACTTAACATGACTATCTCTAGTTACATCCATTTTCTCCTACAAATGACAATTTCTTGACTGAATAATACTCCATTGAGGATACATACCACATTTGCTTTACCCACTCATCTGCTCCTGGGTACCTTGACTGATTCCATGATTTGGCTATTGTGAATAGTGCCATGATAAACATGAGACAGTAGGTATCTTGATTGTATGCTGACTTTGATTCCTTCAGGTGTGTGCCCAGGAGTGGTATATCTGGATCATATGGCAGTTCTAATCTTAGTTTTTTAAGGAACCTCCCTGCCAATTTCCATAGCGGCTGCACTGATTTGCATTCCCATCAGCAGTGTATAAAGGTTTCTTTTTCCCTGCATTCTCGTCAGCATTTATTATTTTTTGTTTCCTTGAGGATGGCCACTCTGACTGGGGTGAGATGATATCTCAATGCAGTTTTAATTTGCTTTTTCCTGATGGCTACCTACTTCTTTCTTGCTGTTCCAAGGCTTGATTGGCAGCTATGCCATCCTTCCTTTTCAGCCAAAGGTCTAAGGGTCATTTCTACCCAGCAGAGGAACTAATAACGTTGAAGTCATTGAACTGAAGGAGAATCATTCTCCACAACACATCTATTGTCAAGGAGGAGCGCCTTGGCCAGGATGGATGTTGGGAACAGGGAAAGAGGGTGCACAGGTCAGAAAGAAAGAAGATGAACCAGTTGGAGTCCTCCTCTAGTCAACTGAAGGGGTCTATTTTTTTATTTTGCCCTCTTTCAGCAAAGGTGGGGTTGGTACTTCTGTGTTCTTCTGGCATATCAGACTAGGTCCTGCCTTGGGGCCTCCACACAACTGTTCCCTTGCCATGGTTTAAATAAGTGTCACCCAAAGCCCATGTGTTGGAGGCTTCGTCCCCAGCCCATGGCACTATTGAGAGATGGTGGAACTTTATGAGGTGGAGCCTGTGGGAGGTCTTCAATTACTGAGGGCATACCCTAAAAGGGGATTGTAGGATACTGGACTCTTCCTCTTTTTCCCTTTTATTTCTTAGCCACGAGGTGGGGTTTTGCTCCATCACCTATGATGTGGCACCTCCCCACAGGACCAAAGCAATGGGGTCAATTAGTCATGGACTGGAACCTCCCAAACTATGAGGCAAACAAATCTTTTTTCCATATAAGCTGATTATCCCACGGATCATTCCAGTGGCAGAAAGTTGACTAACATATCTTGCTACCTAGACATCCTTGCTATCAGCATGACTCACTCCTTCACCTCCTTTAAGTTCTGCTCAAAGGGCACCATGTCAGTGCCCAGACCTACCCTGACCTCCCCACTTAAAACTGTAATGCCCTCCTCCTAGCATTCGCCATCCCCCTCATCCTGCATTCTGGTCCTTTGAAGCAGGCAATGCTGTACTGTTGAGTACATAACTCAGTTATTCATCATGGCTGTGTGTTTGTGTGTGAGTGGGTACTGAAAAAGAGAGAGAGAGCGAGAGACCGCTGTCACCCCTAGAAAGCATGTACAAGACAACAAGGGTTTTACGTGCTCTGTTGGTAGTATCTGGAGCAATGGTAGATGTAACTGATGCTCAATAACTATTCAGCAAAAGCATGAATTGAGTATAAATCAAGAGTCTTTGGACTGGAGGTATGGCTCAAGTGTAGAGCACCTACTTGCAAGCACAAAGCCCTGAGTTCAAACCCCAGTCCCACCAAAAAAAAAAAAAAGTCAGTTTGTGGTGAGAAAAGTGGTAGGCAGGGAGAGTAAGAAAGTGTTTTACAGGGAAGGTAAATTTTCTTCCTTCTCTTCACTTCTTCAGCACTTTCAGTTTATGCTTTTGGTCATTTTTTCATTCACTTATTTATTCTGAAAATATTTATTGGACACTTATTACTTACTAATTACTGTGCAAAATAATAATATTTACATTTCAAACTATAGAAAGACTCACCCCCAAACAGGAATGTTTGTTTGTTTGGTTTGGTTTAGTTTGTTTTTTTGACACAGGGCCTCTTTACATAGCTCAGGTTAACATCAAACTTACAATCCTCCTGTCTCAGCCTCCTGAAGGCTGGGATTACAGATGTGCACCACCATGCCCCACTATCATTTTTTAGTATAATAATATTGGCCACTTTGTTCCTGACATCTGACTAAGCACTTAACATCCATTATCTCACTTAACTCTTTATCTCCATTTTATAGATAATAAAGTTAAGGCTCAAAGAGGTTATGTGACCTGCCTAATTACACAGTGGAAAATGGAGAAGGAAAGACCCTGACTGAAGTCTGTTTGACTTCACACTCTTGTACTGCACTTCTATATCTTGCTTTCCCTGCTCTTTTCTTTTTCATTTCTGTCTCTGGGACAACCAAGGTGGCAGAAGAGTCAGCCAAGGTCACCCAGAACTGGGACCCTTTTGAGGTTGCACAGACCTGCTGCTCCAAATGCCCCCTCCAAGCTACCTGTCCTCATCTTATCTGCTCGCTTACTCCTGGTCCCATGCTCTGAGACCTTGCTAGTGTGATTCATATTACCAAGATGTGTCCCTGGGAAAGTGGGCTCATAAAACCTTACAGCAGTTTTATAACGTATTCTTAGCTTTTACAGGCATGCTGGGCAGCTGAGGCTGTGAAATGCCAAGTGCCCTGGGCAGATGGGTGGCCCCATAGCCCCAGAGTCAGTGGGAACAGCTGGAGGGGGCAGCACATCCCTTCGAGGCCTGTGTGGGGAAGGGCAAGACAAGGAGCGAGTGCTCTTCAGCTTTTTGTGGTTTAAAAAGCCTGTCACACTTGCTGCCCACTAGATGAGTTAGTATAATTTCAGGGCCACAGATGAGGAGACCAGCACAGAGAGGTTCCATAGATTATGAGAGACAGCCAGGACGTAGGTGCGGGTGCTCATTCCCAAACTCAGGTTTGGGGCTCTCATCCTGGGACCAATAGCACTACCTTTCAGTGACTGCAGCTACATCTGCCACAGAGACAGCTCCTAGCCAGTTTTCCTTAGATATGAGGCAGAGTCACATAGAGCATTGCTGTTACCTTTCCTGAGTCTCAGTCCAAACTCCATCTGTCACTGGCACACTAAGGGGCAGACTCAGAGTAAATTTCTCTACTAAAACCCAGGGACTGGGTATTTCTTGCCTGTGTCTGTGCCCTGGGGTCCTGGGGACTCAACTCCTTCATCTCCCTGTTAGTTACTTTTCTCATCACTGTGACAAAATACCTGACAGAAACAACTTACAGGAGGAAGGATTTATTTTGCTCATGGTTTCAGAGGGTTCTGTCTATGGTTGCTTGGCCCCTTGTACTTGGGCAGAACATCATGGGGGTGAGAAAGTATGGCAGACAGGAAGTAGAGAATGAGGAAGGGTCTGGGGGCCAGGTACAATCTTCAAAGGTATGACCCCAGTGACCCACTTTCTCCAGCTAGGCTCCACCTCCCAATGTTTCCACCACCTCCAAAAACAGTGCACACAGCTGGGGATCAAACATTCAGCACAAGATCCTGTGAAGGGACATTGATATTCAAATGGTAACATTCTACCTCTGGTCCTCCAAAGAATCAGGGCTGTCTCATAATGAAAAATCATTCAGTCCATCTCCAGACAGCCCCAGATTTTTAACAGTTCTGACATTGTTCAAAAGTCTAACTCTGCAGTCTCTACCGAGACTCAAGACAATCTCTTAACTGTGAGCCTCTGTAAAATAAAAAAGCTAGTGCATACTTCCAAGATACAATGGTGCAGAGTAAACATTCCCATTCCAAAAGGGAGGAATGGGGGCATAGAAAGGAGGAATAAAACCAAAGCAAGACCAAACCACAGCAGAGCAATGCCCATAGCTCAATGTCCAGTATCCAGGGCACATAGTGAGCTCCAAAAGGCTTGGGTGGCCTAGTCCTATGGTTTTGCCATTTTCAAACCACATGGCCTCCTCCACTAGGCTGCCTCCTCTCATTGCCTACAGATTTCTTCGGCAGACATTCCATGTTCCTGGTATCTCCAACATCCTGGAGTCTCCATTGGAGTTTAGTCTTCACCCTCACAGCTTAACAGCTGAATATTGCCCTCTCGTGGGCTGTCTGCAGGAGCTCCAACCCTATCACACATTGTCTGGCCTCCCAAGGCCTTCCTTTGAAATCTGAGTGGAAGCCTTCATGACCCCAAGAGATCTAAGAATTCTTGGATCCTGCATGCCTGTAAAACCAGTGTCATACGGATGACACAAAGGCCTTCAGTAACTGGCCAACTTGAACTATGACTGCCATGGCCTCCAGGTGCCTGGGCTGTTAAGCACAGAGAAATGAATTCTGGGGAAGCAACTTCTAGGAAGCCCTATGTGAGCTGGGTGCCCAGAGGCATGCTCTTCTGGAGAGAAAAATCTTTCGAATGAGTTTTCTCTTTCATACCCTTAAGCCTGCCATAGGTGGGGTCTGACCAATTCTTGAGATGCCCTCAAGACGTCTTTCCTATTGTCCTGTTGCAAAGTAGTTGTCTTCTTTGTGACTTTAATCTCTTTCTTGCCCCTTCTAAATATGGGTTTTTCTGACAAAACTGCAGATTTTTCAAATCTTTCAGCTCTGCTTTTTTGGGGGGGTGCACAAAAGGACTGGGATTTGAACTCAGGGCTTCATGCTTGCAAAGCAGATGCTCTACTGCTTGAGCCACACCTCCAGTACATTTTGCTCTGGTTATTTTGGAGATGGGGGAGCCTCATGAACTATTTGCCTGGGCTTGCCTCGAACCAGCTCCTCCCTATCTTAGCCTCTCAAGTAACTACAATTACAGGCATGAGCTACTGATGCCCAGCTCAGCTCTGCCTTTTGCTCCTGATCCTCACTATAAACCTGGCTAAAAACAGCTAGCAATTACCATGCCACAGACTGAATGCTAGAGTGACTTAAAATTTCTTCTACCAAATTAATTAGTCTTTCACCTTTAAACTCAGCCTCATATACAGCCTCAGGGCATTGGCAAAATATAGACAAGTTTCTTTGCCAGAATGTGGCATGAATGGCCTGTAATAAAATTCCCAATAGAGTCCTTGTTCCCATCTCAAACCTTGTGAGCACAGTCTTTTTTTTTTTTTTTTTTTCAGTACTGGGGTTTGAACTCAGGGCCTACACCTTGAGCCACTCCACCAACTATTTTTTTGTGATGAGTTTTTTCAAGATAGGGTCTCAAGAACTATTTGCCTGGGCTGGCTTCAAACCATGATCCTCCTGATCTCTGCCTCCTGAGTAGCTGGGATTACAGGTGCGAGCCACTTTACCATTCACATTTCTGTCAACATTCTGGCTTCCACCAGAATTGCCCTTTAAGCTCTGCTTACAGTTCTAGGGCTTCTCTAGCCACCTCTCCAAACTCTTTCCACAAACCAGTTCCAAAGGCTGCTGAACCACGTGAGAAGACAGTCCAGCAACAACCCCACTTCTGGCACCAATTTTCTGTAAGTTTCTTTTCTCATCACAGTGACAAAAATATCTGACAGAAACAACTTAAGGGAGGGATAATTTATTTCACCCATGATTTCAGAAGGTTCTATCCATGGTTGCTTGGCATCATGCTTCTTGGGCAGAACATCACAGCAGGAGGAGCATGTGGTGAAGGCACTTCTTCACCTCATTGTGGACAGGAAGCAGAGTATGAGGAAAGCACTGAGGTCCAGGTATGATCTTCAAAGACACACTCTCATGACCCAGTTCCTCCAGCAAGGCTCCCCCCTGAAAGATTCTGCCACCTCCTCGAATAGTGCCACCAACTGGGACCAAGTGTTCAATTCATGAGCCTGTGGGGTAGGGGGAGAAGACTTCCTATTCAAACCATAACTCCTCTCTAACCCACTCTGCAAACCACTCCAACCATCATTTTCCACACAAAACCATGTCATGTGCCAGACAACACCAATGCTTCACAGATATAATACTAACACTCTCATTTATTTGGTTCACTCCTGAATTCCTATTCTAAAATAAACAAAGTGGCCGGGTGCTGGTGGCTCACACCTGAAATCCTAGCTACTCCGGAAGCAGAGATTAGGAGAATCAAGTTTCAAAGCCAGCCAGCTGGGTAAATAGTTTGCAAGACTGTATCTTGAAAATACCCAACACAAAAAAGGGCTGGAGTGGCTCAAGTGGTAAACCACCTGCCTAGCAAGTGTGTGGCCCTGAGTTCAAGCTCCAGTACTACAAAAATAAATAAAAATAAAATAACAAAGTAGACCTTGCCATCCCTATTTAACAGGTGAAAAAACTGGTTCACAGAGGTCAAGCCATTCATCACACAGCTAGTGACTGAGAGAAACAGGATCTGAGTCAGGTGTCCTGACAACTCCAGCTCTTCCCTTCTCTTAGGCAAGTTTCAGATAGTCCCAGTTTGCTCCCAATGGTTCAATTTAATGATATTTCAGTGAGTTTCCTGCTTCCTCCCTAGTTAAAAGTCAGAGCTGACTTTTGTAGCTGCTTTGGCCTATAGTGGGGAAATCTCATGGTTCTTCAGGCACTTGGCTGGTGACACTCCTTAGCTGTCCAGTGCCTTGCCACCACCACTGACACCAGCCCTCAGTGAATACAGTTGACACCTCTAAGATCTCCTCACTTAGTCCCAAGCCAGGGCCCAGTTAATTCTCCATAAGGCAGGGATCCTCTATCTTTGTGTCACTACTCACAGGAGGTATGGTTTCCTTGGTGACCTCAGTACCTTGTCTGCTGAATAACCTGCCCTCCCAAGTGGAAACGTGACCATCATGCTTGACATTCCACTTTCTCTGGATGTGTCCTCAGTGAGGATTCCCAGGTGTGGCTCCTTCACAGCACCCTGGGGTCCCTTTGCTTGGGGACACAACTCTATAGTAATTTGGCTCTCCTGCTTCTGGAGCCTCCTCCCTCTCTGTGCTTTGCCCCTGCTGTCATGTCTATCACTAGCACTCACAACCTCCCTTTATCTCCGAATCTCACCCTCCATCCATACTACAGGGGCACTCACTGATTGTGTAAACATCTGAAGGATTGGCTGTATGTGTGTGAAAAGAGAATACAATGACAGAGCTTAATGCGTATCCACCCACGGATGAATGGATAAGCAACATGTGATACACACATACCATGGAATATTATGCAGCCTTACAAAGAAGAGACCTCTGACACATGCTACAGCATGGATGGGCCAGGTGTGTGGACATTATAGTCACAAAAGGCTAAAAACTGTATGATTCCATATATGTAAGGTAACCTAAAGTAGCCTAATTTATACAGACAAAAGGTAGAAAGATGGTCTCCAGGGGCTGGGGACAGAGAGAATAGGGGGTTAGTGTTTAAAGGGTACAGAGTTTCAGTTTGGAAAAATACAAATCATTCTGGAGATAGGCGGTAGTGGTATTCACACATCGTGAATGTATTTAATGCCGCTGAGCTGAACTCATAAAGCGGTTTTGGTGGTACATTTTATGTACCACAATAAAAACATTGAAAAGTATTTTCACCCATATATCCAAGGCCTTCGGAGTGGTGTGAGTGTTGTGGTGAGCTCTGGTTGCTCTTTGTACCCTCTTGGTTTCCATGGAGAGAGGAAGTCCTGAGGGCAGGAGAAAGAGACCAGAGGGAGAGCAGGGGGCAAGGTGAAAACGGGTTTGGAGAAGAGCACACTCAGAGTGGAGAGGCAGCCTTTTGCAGAAACGTGCACTTTCTCAGAGCAAGTGCTAGGGCCTTGGTGATCCCCACAGAAAGAGGAGCGGTATCATTTGGGTAACGTCTGCCTGATGCTGGCGGCCCCTGCACCTTCTTCGGCAGGGAGTGAACAGAGAGGAAGAGATGACCTGTGCAGATTCCCTGCGGCAACCTGAGAAGTAGGAATTGCTGTGACTTTGGAGCTAAAATAGCAGAGATTTGGAGAGGTTCACTAAGTAGCTCAAGGTTACTCTAGCCAGTGACAGAGCCTGGACAGGAATCAGGTCTGAGTCAGCCATCCACAGCAGTCACAGAGGCTCACCTGCATGCCAGGTGTCTGGAGGAGGAAGACGAACAGACATGGCCCTTGTCTGATGAGGAAACAGACCCCAGAGAGAATATTGTGATTCTGCAGACATGGATGTGTGCCCAGACTGCACTGGGGCAAAGAAGATGGTACGCTAATTAAGCCTGGAGATCTGGAGATCAGGAAGACTTCCTGAAAGGGAGACCACCAAGGGGTCTTTGGTATTCCTAAATCTCTCTATGGGAGTGGAGCAGCCTGCCTTTCCCCACTACTGCAAAACATGGAGTCTCAAGTCATCCTGAGGACTGAGCATGTCTGAGTGGGACTGGCTCCAGGCTGGCCCTCCCCTTCCCCAGGATAACCAATGAAGTGTTGCGCACACACACACACACACACACGTTTTATTGCCGAACTTGCACAAAAGTACATTTGTCAACTTGCAGGCTTTGCATCTCTGGACTGTCTTGCATTGTACAATCCCCATACTCACGTGTACACATATCCTTTGACCCCTGTGAGAGCTAGAAAACCTACGTGACAGCAGCTTCCTTGATCTGAACCTTGAATTCTTCCAGAACCTCCCAATATAGTCCCACCGTGGATGCACAAAATGCAAGCCATCGAGACTCCTGTGTAGCACCAAGGAGAGAGGATTGGCCTGAAGTCAGTTTCTCTTCTGTAGGACAAGATGTGAGGAGGGAGGACATTTAGGGCTGGACCTGCAAAAGCAGGCTGATTATGACATGTGTTTCACACGTGCAGGTCCTATCCACAAAGTCTGCCTTGAAAAGTTCAAGTCAATGTGGTCCTAGAGGATTCATTTACTGGGCACCTATTATATGTGGTTTCTCAGCTGCAGGGTGTGGGATTTTTCAGCAGTATCTTCAGTCAAAAGGGGCAACTGACAACTCACTGGAACGCCAGGCACATCAAAGTGTCAAGAGATGCATCCCAAATTCTCCAAGAGTTCAAGGGGGAGCGAGATGCTCAAACCCTGGCATCCTCTTCAGCCAACCAGACTTTAAGTACAAAGAGCCTGGAGGCTGCACTTCCAGGAGCATCAGGGAGCAGATTGAATCCGTGACAGGAACCATTATTCTTCTGAAGTAGACAAGGTGGCGGCCATAGACTGACTATTCCTGCCCAGGCAGGCAGCAGAGGCTGTCCAGAGCCTTGGACTGGGACAGAAAGAAGACACAGATGCCCCCAGCCAGTCTGGAAAACAAGATACAGGGCAGCAGGCTTCAGGATAAGACAGGTCTGGGTACAATCTTGGCTCTTCCACTTCATAGCCATATGACCTTGGGAGCAATATGCAACCTCTCTGACTCTTGGGTTCTCTATCTGTAATATGAAGATGACAATTCTTCCATCACATGGTTGCTAAAACGATTAAATAAAACAGTGCATGTGAAGTGTTCAGCACAGACCTGGCTGTAGCAAGCACACAGTCAGTGACAGCCACTAGTAATAGTGTTTTTCCCATTCCCATTATTATTGTTATCATTAGCTAGGACTTACTTGAGTTTTCCTTTTGGGTTGCTGATTGGTTTATTTGGTATTTGAACTTTTACTTTCTACCTTAAATTCTTCTATCCTATTTGAATAATTTTTTTAAAAACATGGCTTCCTCCCATAACTTTTTAAAAAACAATATTTTTCTAACTTTATGGATTATTCATAAAATGCCTAGAACTGCAGACGCTTTGGATTTTTTTCCTTGACTCTAAAGTTGAAATAAACAGGCACACACTACTTCCCTACTCTGGGCCTCAGTTTTTCCATCTGTAAAGTAGAAGAGCCATTCTCTCTCACCTCCTAGCTTTACAAGACTATGGGGAAGAAAAATAAAAGATACCTGTGAAGATAAAAATGAGGACAACACCAACAAAATTTCAAAACCAATTTATTCCCTCAAACCTAAAACCCACAAGATTCTATGCCTGTCTCCAGCACTCACTGGCTCCTGAAACCTGAGAGAAAGGAAAAGTGAGGATTGTCTGTGCCTCTGGGCTCTCCAGTGCCATTCCTGATGCATTTGACCCTTCTCACAGCCTCGGCAAACCTAGGCTCCTGCCCTTCCATCCAGACTACCAGAAGAAGAACCAAACCCATAACTCAAGTTCAAGGATCCTGAGCCAAAGGCTCTAAAGAAGCCACTGATCAAAAGGCTGGTTAGGTCACTACCCTCCTCAGCCAATCACCTGTACTGTTACAAACAGGAAGTAGGAACCCAGGCTGAAAAGGCAGCTTGAGCCCCAAACCTCAGCCCCCTCACTGCTTGACTCACCTCCCCCTGTCCTCTCCCAGCGCCTCCCTAGAAGCTGGCCACACTCTCCCAAGCCTGGCTGCCCTGTCCCCTTTGTCTTCCCTAGGGCAGCAGCTGCTTGATATTCAGGCCATGTCATCCTTGCCTGTCTCCATTTGGAAAGTCTCTTTTTGACCTCTCTGTGTGTCTCTCCGTTGCCTTTGTAGGGGGAGGGAGTGAGGGGGGAAGGAGAGAGAGACATCTCAGCATTTACCTAATTAGTGGTAATTAGAAGGCAGGGCCCGGGTGCGCTCCTCACAGCTGCTCCAAAGGACAGAGCCGGCTGGAGAGGGCTGCTGAACGGGCATTGAACACACTGTCTGAGAGAGCTTGGGCCTGACTCCAGCCCCTTGGCATCGCTCCCTGTGCAGTGGACACACTTATCTTTTTCCCCATAGCCGCTACTCCCAAGTGTTATTTCTGAGGTTTGCCTTTGATTCGTAGGCCCCAAAACAGCAGTCCTGCATTAAGTCAACCAGGCCTCACTTATGGCCTGATGCCCATGAGAGACCTGGTTTCCATGGTGACCCAAGCCACACCCCTAGGAGAGTGTGGATTTCCTAATGAACATGCTGCCTTCCCAGAGCACCACGTTTTGGTCCCCACTGAACCCCTGAGCCACCATGGTCCAGTTCAGGTTCAGAGATTCTTGCAAAGCCAAGCAGCTGGGGTCTGATGTCACCCTCTTTGATTGGGTCCCAATTCCTTTTCAGGTCACTTGAGCCCACACTGCAGGTCTAAAAGTACAGGAGAACCTCAAATGCTATGACACCTCAAAGGGTTGGCACATCTGTCCCTTCTCAACCTCTCATCTCAGTAGGTGGAGTTGAATTGAGAGGCCATTTTTATGGGGCGTATGGCCTACCTTGACCTCAACATTAGGCACCAGCTGTTTGGTACTGTCCATACTGTCAATGCTTATTAATGATTCTGATTAACCTCTATAGAGATCCATTATCTCTAAGCCAGGGAATATACTATTAATTCCCATCTGTGCCGGATTACTTACAGTTAGTGGTTGGTACTTTTCCATGGTCTCACAACACATCTTAATCAGATGGTGAGTGGGTTTAATTAGCCGAAGTATAGGTTTTATTTTTTTTATCCATATAACTACTTAATCTAATGGAAGCCTATTATCTGTGGCTTTTTTCCCATGCATAATTATTGCTGTTTTTAATTGATGGGGCATCAGAGGTTGCGGCTACAATATGGCAGCTGGAACACAAAGTCGCCTTTCTCCCTGAATGAAGGTTGAGAAAATGAGTTGTCAGAGAGGCATCAGATTTCTTGTTTTCATTGAGATGTGAGCTCCCATGTGGAAGCTGCTGGCTCCTGCCAAAAGAAAGAAAATATGGTTCTCAGCTGGGTGACCCCTGGGCTTCACTGCTGCAAAATGCCCTTCAGGAGCCCTGGGGCTGGAGCCAAATCAGGAACAGCTGGGAAAGATAGCTATTTGTCAATCCAACCAGATCATAAGCAACCCCAGGGCAGGGACCAGGTCTCCTGCTTGTTCTGCTCCCTCCATCCTGCAGGCCCTGCCTGGGATGGGCTCATACACCCTGTGTGTGCTCCATGTGCATGCTGAGCTGAGACCGGCTCTTGTGGAGAAAGTCGTTTATCTTAAACATGAAGATGAATCTGAAGCTCTCCCTGCACAGAGAGGGATCCACTCCCAAATTTGGCTTTCATACAACCCACAGAAGATGCTAGCTGTTTCCCCTTACAATTAAGACCCTGATCTTCAATGGAATGGACTGCCAAAATTCCATTTGAGATAGAGATGTCTAAGAACCAAGAGTGTCTCATTTACCCAAATTTATGAGAGACAGGCAGAAGTATGGAATGCTATCTGGTCAAAAGCATGAACCATCAATTTTCTAATAACTTTGGAACTTCCTACAGATCATGTATTTCTAAGGGTTGATGAGCAAAACTCTCAGCTGGCCCAGAATGGAAGGCTGCCAGAGCTTTTGATCAATTTTTAGAATACCTTGGTCCAAGCAAGACAAGGAGCCCTCGTCATCCCTGGAGAAGCTGAGATGGTCATTGGACAAAGGAATTGTTCCTCCTGCTCTCTCTCCATTCCTCTTCCCTCTTCTCCTTCTTGCCTCCAGCTCTCTCCAGACTCTGAGCATCAGTCATAGGAAATCTGCATAGATGGATTCAAAGACTTATCTCCCCTCCTGCTTGTCTCTTCCTGTTAAATAATGTGACACAGAAAGGAGGCCATGGCAGAAATGTTGCCTGAGCTTTCTGGTTGAACTGCCTTTTCCAGGACAGTCTGGGTTCCTGGCGCAGGAGACAAGGACAATAGCCATGGTGGGCTATTGTTGTTAGTGACATTGGGCTTACTCCTTCCTTTCCATTTTGCAAAAATATTTGTACAGAGACTTCTGTGCCTGACCCACAGTCAGCAGCAGACAGGAGCCACGGATTCCTCTTGCAGCGTTTTACAGGGTGACGGATCAGATAATGTACACTTAGCGAGTGCACAAATAATGTGAATCAGGGTTGGCATAGTGCAGTGAGGTGTAAAAAAAGCAATTTGAATTGTTCTAGGGAAACGCCAGAGCCGCTCTGACATGCTTGCTCACCAGCACGCTGCCCTGTGCCCCTCCAGAGGGCTGAGCTCCAGGCTCAACCTGCCCAGCACTGCTGGCCTGGAGGGGAGCTGCCCTGGTGATGGGGACATGTGCCACATTCACACAGAGAAGGGAATGGACACATGTGCCTGCGTGACACAGAGCTCTACTTCCTACTGGAGGGGATGGCTTGACCCACTGATCTGTTGAGACTCTCATGAGAAGACGGGAGTGAGAGAGTGAGAAAAACTAAACCCTGTGACTTTGGATGTGGCAGGCAAGTTGACACTCTATGTAAATCTGCTAGGGAAGATCTCTAGTCTCTTTGGACTTCCTGGAGTCATCTAGTCCATCCCCCTGCTTCCAGACAGAACAGAATCTCCTCTCCCACACAACAAATGGGCTTCAGATTTGTTTCAGACAAATCTCCTTTAGGGAAGGAGATTTTCCATCCTATCTTAGTCACCTGTTCTAGTATCTCACGACGCCCACCCTCCGGAAGTTCTTCACATCCAGACGAAATCCAGTCCTTCAGGCAGCTTCAGCTCACACATCATTGTGAGGGTCTAGCCATGCTTGGCAAGTTGATGCCATTTGTAATTGCATCACAGACCTAGACACACCATTGTGTCCTGGTGCTCCTGGCAAGGGGTGGTTATGGGAGAAGGTAGCCAGCTCTTCCCTCAGGTCAGTCCTCCCCACGCACACTGTCCTTTCCACCCTGGATGAGCTCTTAGCTTGCTTTGTCTGGCTCCCATTCTCTGATGACACTCTGCAAGGAGCAAGGCTGATCCCCATGTCATACTGGCTCTGGCAGCCTCTGTCCTTGCACCCCCTCCTTGCACCATGTGACTTCCATGAGGTTTTCTGTCCAGTGCAGGAGACAAGCTGTTTATCACTGTGACACCTTCATGACAGCCCTACCTTTCTCCACCCCTAGGTTCCCCCAGCCCTCACCATTGTCTCCCAGCTCTCCAGAGAACCAAGGCTATGCGTACAGTAGATAGCCAATAAAATGGCTTGGGCTTATTTTCTATAACCACAGCAGACATTGACAACCTCCTCCATTAAGTCCCTTGGTCAAGTCAAGCTCCAAACTGAGGGTCCGCATCTGGGTGTTTTACGAGACCTGGTCATAGGGAAAGTGGTAGGAAATCTCTTGATTGTTTCAAATGAAAGCCGATTACCGGGAGTGAGGGAGTTTTCTTGTGGCTCAGGAAGCTGAGAGGTTTCAGGATAATGGATGGCTAGCCTGCCGCCTGCCTACCTGCATTACTGACCTCAGAGTGGTCAGGCGGGGAGCCCAGCACAGATTAAGAACACAAACAAAAGGGAAGACAGAACAAGCCTGAGGATAGGCAGCCTGCTGAGGGACTGGCTGAGGCCTCCAGATTTTTTTTTCCCAGAAAATCTGGGGACACATTTCCATGTTGTCTTTGCATAAATTTGTGTGCTGATTTGCATACATTTGCATTTTGCCTTCAAAACACCCAAACTCCCAGAATATAAAATAAAATGCAATTAATTAATTAATTGGTACAATGGATGACAAATGTAGCCACACTAAAAATATAGGATCAGCGGGGGGCCCCTGATCAAGGGACAGATTTTCTAGGTTGTCCCCCTAGGCTAGGATGGATCTGGGGACATGGTGCAACCCTGTTCTGAAGTTGTCTGTCTCCCCCATCTACCATGTTCCCATGAGAACAGAAAGAGCTACAGAACTCTTTGATGTCCACCTCCCTGGGCTCCAGCACCAACCAGGCTTGTCACATGTGAGACCATTAATAGCCATTTGGAGAATAAGTGAACCAGTGACTAAGCAAGTGAATGACTTCCTGTAAACTCATGGCCCCATGCAGGTCAGAAAGACCTGACACTAATCCCTTGGGATAAGACTAGACAAGGTTCTGACAATCCTGTAAAGGGAGCTGGGGAGCGAGGGGAAGAAGCCCTCACAGGCCTGCTGACCAGTGATGTTGGTCTGCTCGAATGGATGGAGAGGAGGTGTGGAGCTAAGTTTTGAGTGAGTCCAGGGTCGTAGAATAATCCCAGCCCAAGGGCAGGAACTCTAGGACATGAGTAGATGTGAACTGAGTTCTGGACCACAGCTGAACAAGAGGGAAAAGTGGAGGCTCTCTAGTCTGCCCAAACCATGAAAGCTTATGGTCTTCTGAGACGGGAAAGAGCCCAAGGAAGAGACACAGCTTGTCCTTCTTCAGAACCTAGCACAGGACATTGTAGGCAAAAGAATCTCATTGAATTCTGATGAATGAACTTTATACATAATACTCAAATCTTGTTTGATTAATTTTTGGATTGCCTCAAAAGTCCTCTCCCCAGCCCCGACTACTCATTGACTGACATCACCTCTCTTCCATAAAGAGAGACACATGGGTTTTGCTGACACCAAGAGAGCCATCAATGGGTACTAGGTAAGTAATTCATACAAATGATAATGTAAACCCTGCTGTTAATTCTTTGAAACAGGAAGTTCTACCTGATGTCTCACATAATCCCGTTTACTAAGGCAAGTCTGTTCTTGCTCATCTCAGACTTAGAAATCATCAAGAATAACTTTTCATCCCACACACATCTCCCCTGTGTTGATTCACCATGGCAAGGGGTTGAACAGATGGATATTCTCACCCAGCTCCACTTTTGCTATCTGAGATACCTTGCACAATTTCTCTGTCTCATCTATAAAGTTATTTAGATGACAATACCTACTTATAGAGTCGTCATGAGTGTTAAATGAGATAATCACATAGAGTACTTACAACCAGGCATGGCACATAGTAACTGCTGCTCAATGTTACCTGGTATTTCTCTACAACACAACTCCTTGCCTTTGCTTCAGATAAAAAGCAAATCTAGCTGACTGAAAGTGAGGAAGAGGTGGACGGAAAGGTTACAGAAGTGATACCTCAGGATGCAGAGGGGAGACATAGCACTTTTCTCTTCACTATGAAACTCCAAAAATAAAAACTCTGAAGCTAGTGCTTAGAAAGAAACCAGAATACTGTTGGAATAAAGAAGCAAGAGGTCCTCAGAAGTGACCTAGGCATCTCCAGCAGGCTGGCACAGGTAACCTAATGGGGGACATAGGTGGAGCCAGGGATTTCGTGATATGCCCCAGGCTTTGGGGATCAGATTGATGTGAGGCCTGGGATAGAGACAGCAGAGGCAGCCAGCCTCAGGGATTAGGAACCAGGACAGCCTAGGCTGCAGATGCTGGGAAAGATGAATGAGAAAAGTCTTCAGTCAGAGGACACCAGGAATTGCCAGAAAGGAACACTGCTGCTAACACTCTCTCCCTCCCTTTCCTCAGCTCTATAATACAGACACATGACCAAGAAAGAAGAGAATGTGCAGAGGCACTGGCTTATCCATCAGTTCCAAAGAAAACACCAGTAAGGAAGGAGAGCAGCAAAGAGATGTGAAAGACAACAAAAGATAGCAGACCAGAACTGGCCTGTCTTGTTCAGTTTCTACCATGGGATCAATAGACTGACTTTAACTCACCCTTTAAAACAACTCTTTTTTAAATTTTTGGTGGTGATAGAGGCAAGCACTCTATCACTTGAGCCACTCCGCCAGCCCTTTTTTTGTTGATTATTTTTGAGATAGGGTCTCATGAGCTATCTATCAGGGGTTGGCTTCAAACAACCATCCTCCTGATCTCTACTTCCTGAGTAGCTAGGATAACAGGTATGAGCCACCGGCACCTGCACAACTCTTACACATAGATATTATTGCTCCCAATTTACAGATCCCATAAAAGAAGTAACAGCTTTGCTGAAGAGGAGACCAGATAAGAGTGAAGGTCTACCCAGGGCCAAGGCCTGAGTTTTTTGTACATCTCTGGAAGTGATGTACAAAAAAACACATGGAGAGGAAAAACACCTGGGGTGTGGTGGGGGAAAAAGTGTTGAGAAAGGAAGGAGAAGGCTCTTGGTGAAGGTTGGGGAGAAGCAGGAGCTCAGAAGTTGTGTGCATCTGACACTGAGTGAATAGTATGCAAATGAGATGCAAAACCCACGTGCAAATGAATAAATGGGGTCTTTTTTAGCCAGCCACTCGATTCCATTTGGCACAATTGCAGCATAAGGCATACCTGCCCCAAACTAGCAGTACTCACACTTGAAGCAGAAGTTGTCTGGGCTAGACAATGCCCCTTTGTCTCTCCTCCTGGGGCCTCCCTCCTCCATCCTGCTGCTCTCAGCCTTTGTCTCCTCTTGCCCTCATCCTAAGACTGAGGCCAACCACGCCAGCAGCCCTCCGCACAGACACTCCAGAGAAGAGCTGGCCTTGTTAGTCTCCTAATGGGATTGTCCCTCAACTCTTGATCTATCTTACATCTGGTCACCTTCACCAGGAAGCTCTCTGGTCACCTAAGATCAACAATTGCCATTTTCATTGACCCCACTTTTCAAATGATTCTCCCAGCCCAGTGCTACATTTACCAAATGGCAGCAGAAATGAAATCTGCCCTTTTAAGGGAGTGCCTCTGACCCCACCACACTCAGCAGTTTGTTACGTAGAGTGTGACAACTGTTCTCAGGTTTATTTGTGGCCATCTTGGGGTTGGAAGGAGTCTTACAAGGTGATGACACACCTGCATCAGGCAGAAGTGTGGTACTTCCCTCAATCTTGAAGACATTTGATGAAGAATGTCTGCTAGCCTTCAGCAACCATTCCCGATTTGAATCTCTTCGTTTCTCTCTCAAACTTTATGTCACTGTCCACTTTATGCTCTCACTACTGGAATGCCAGCCTGTTCTCTACTGTTTTGTCTTCAGTGAGGGTGAAGATCTCTGCTCTCTTCATTCTCATGTAGGAAAGGAATTGGAAATTGGGAAGAATTAGCTTGGCAATGCAGAGTTAAGACACTTTGTGACAAAATACTGGGTTTTCATTTCCTCCTACCTGCTTGGAAACCATAGCTTATGACCAGGGTTCAGTGCGAATTGCCCTAGAGATCTGGCTCTCAACATGGGGAAATCACAGAATATGAGAGAAGCAATGATCTCCTTGCCCTTTGTTTTTTATGCTTCCAAATGTGGTTCAGGGTAATAATTTTGTTTTTAAAGTCAATATCAGCACAGCTATTTGCAAGATGGACTGTCCAGGAGGGTAGCTAGGATTACAGGTATGTGCCACTATACTCTGCCATAATTCTTTTTTTAATATTTCTTTCCTTTTTTTCTCTTTTATTATGGAAACCAAATGCCTAGTAAGCTTGAACTACCTTCTGTGGTCCAAGGTTAGAAATGGTTAGAATCCTCCAACCACCCACCACTCGAACCCACACCTCCACCCCAATGGGAGAAAGACCCTCTGGCAGAGTCACAGGCAGAATGACAATCCCTCCTCAACTCTCTGGGTTCACTTTAGAATGAGTCACAACTCCAACTTCAGGCACATTCTCTTTCTTTTGATGTCACTGTTCCTGGCGTCTTTAGCAAGGAGGCTGGGGAAGCAGACTGGAATATTAAGAGGACACATGTAGGTGGGTGACTGCATTAAATGCTGTAACTCTGGCATCTACGTGGGCTGCTGTTTAGATAAGTAACATTTTCATCATCCAAATCCTTCAGTTATCCGGCTTCTGATGATCAAGGGCTGGGCTGAAGTGTGCATGAAGTGAACCATGAAGCCAGGGTTCTGCCATTTGGGAGCTGAGATCTGCTGCCTTCTCAAAGTAAGGTAACTTCCATCTGCTGGACCAACTTTCCCAGATGCCAAACAATCAGAAAGTTTCTAAGAAATCATACAGGAAAGCCAGGTGTGGTGGTGCACACTGGTAAATCCCAGCACTAGGGAGTTTGAAGGAGAAGGATCAGAAGTTCGAGACCAGCCTGGGCTACATAACTGAGATGAGTCCCTGTCTCAAATAAAAGGAAGACCAGGCTTGTTGGTGCATGCTTATAATTCTTGCTACTCAGGAGAGTTTAGTAGATCAAGTTCTGAGGTTGGCCATGGACAAAAACTTGAGATCCTACCCCCCAAAAAAATAAAGGGCCGGGGGCTTGTTTCAAGTGGTAGAGTACTTGTTTCAAAAGTGCAAGTCCCTGGGTTCAAAATCCCTGTAATTGCAAGGTTTCTTTTAGACCATTAGAAAAATTACCTATGTCCCCTGATAAGTGTTCTACACTAGTTCTTCTCCGGGGATCTTATGACCTGGAACAGGCAATGAATATATTTGATGGATGGCAAAACGAGTGCATATTAGATGAATGGATAAATAAAATGAATTAAAGGCAAGGAGTGGCTGTGTGTGCCTGTGTGTGTGTGTGTGTGTGTGTGGTGGTACTTGTGTTTGAACGCAGGGCTTTCACTTGCTAAGCAAGCACCCCTACCACTTGAGCCACACCCCCAGCCCAAGAGGCAGTATGGAGAAACACTTGTCTGATCCCTTAAAACTCACATCCACACTAGGAAAAAAATGACCTTGGCTCATTGTGTAATCCCCATGCACACTTTGCCTGCGCAGCCCCTGGGGAGCCTAGATGTGCCTCCTCCTATCTCTGCAGAACCGTCAGATGCCTCATTCTGCCTGGGGAAGCTTCTCTCCAGGCCCAGGAATGGTTGGGATCATGCCTGGCCCACAATTCTTCATAAGGAGCCTTACACAATGGGGCCTGGTTTCTCAGAAGCCAAGAAGCTTTGTTAAAAAGACAGCTAGTCAAAGAGTGGACAGTATTTTTAAACGCATGAATATGCTGAATAATTAAGCAAAAACTTTCATTTTCATGGAAAAAAATCCTCCAAATGCTGTATCAAACAGGCCACTGAATTTGCCACAGGCAGTTGTGGGCAAGATAGTGAGATTGTGTTTCTTCCAGTTCAGGGAAAGAGAATTCGGATCAGACCTCTAGGCTATGCCTTCAGTTCACACATAGCCCATGCTTTCTGATGCAGAACAATCACTGTGGGCCTATCAGACAAGGTCACTCCAAGGTCACTCAGTCTTCATCCTGCTTCTGTACCAAATTCCCTGTCTAGATTTTCATTGAATCCTAAAATTTAGGAGCAACTAATCCAACTCCCATTTTACACAGGAAAACATTGAGGACCAGAGAGGTCACAAGATTTACAAAAGGTCCCACACTATGTAAATGACCAAGCTGATCTATCTAAAATACCCAGTGACCTCTGCCATTGTAATTCTTCCTTTAATACTCTCCTGAAGTCTCAATTTTTTTTGTTGTTGCAGTTTTGGTTTTTGAAACAGGGTCTTGCTACATAGTTCAGGCTGGCCTTGAACTCTTGATCCTCCTTCCTAAGCTCCCCAAGTGCTAGGATTACAGGAGTGCACCATTGAGTTCTTAAAACAATTACTTCCTAGAAGGTATACTACCTATATCATTGTGTCATTGGGTCCTACTAAGTTGTATTGTTAATTAACTATCATATTGCAAATTTATTTTTGGTGGTACTGGGATTTGAACTCAAGGCTGTGCACTTGCTTGGCAGGTGCTCTACCTCTTGAGCCACACCTCCAACCCTTTTTGCTCTGATTTTTTTGGAGATAGCGTCTTGCTCTTTGTCCAGAAGCCTATTTTAGGCTTCCTGCTGTCACTGGATGACAGGTGCATGCCACCATACCCAGCTTTTGTCTGTTGAGATGAGATCTCGAAAACTTTTTTGCTCAAGCTGCCTGGAACATTGATCCTCCGGATCTCAGCCTCCCATGTATCAGAGAGGACAGGCACAGGCCACTGCACCAAGCTACTATTGATTAAGAAGGGGATCTCTCAAACTTTTTGCCCTGTCTGGGCTGGCTTCAAACTTCTATCCTCCCAATCTCAACCTCTCTTAGCTAGGATTACAGGCATGAGCCACTGCCTGGCTGCAAAATACTTTTTATTAAAAACAAAGATTATAAGGTCTTACACCTCTTTGCATCCTCTTCATATCTAGCATAGAAGTGATTCCTGATAAGTATTTATTAAAAATGGAAATCTATGGACAGATGGATGGATTAAATGATGACATGATGATGCTTAACAGGTACTTAATGACAGAATAAATAAATAATAATTAATTTAATTATTTAGTTTAGTATCTATCAGTATTGGCTTAAAGACGTGGTAGCAGCTGACACATGAATACAAACACACCCACATATACATACATATGCTCAAACATGACAGTCCTCAGGCCATTTCACCTCATATTCGCACAGATGAGGAAACCGCAACACAGGCATCAGAGGAAAAATCCACCACTCTCACCACCAGGACAGAGGCAGAAAAATTACCAGTCCCTGCCTAGAGACACTCAGTGTACCTTCCAACTGTTTAGACTAAGGGAGGGATAGGAAATGAGTCCTGGCAAGATCACCTGGGGCACCTTTGATGAGTGTTCTCAAGCCCCAAAGGACTAGGGGAAAATAATTCCACCCTTCAGAAAAAAGAGAAAAAAAAAAAGAAGCACACTGTTAATGTTTCTTCTTCGTACTCAAAATTACAGGTGTGACTAGTGGGTTATTAACTACAAAACTGCCTTATTAAGCTCTAATAGAGGCATTGCATTTTTCTTAATTCTCTAAGTACTTGCAGCAAATTTTAACATTAAAAATCACTCAAGTCAAAATTATTTACCAGTATGGTAATTCCTTCCACGACAACTGCAGAAATCATTTTCCTGACCAATACTACCCCATAGAGTAATTGGCTGCAATTAACGATGGCTTTGTCATTCTTCTCAGAGTCTGGCTTCAGCGTCCATGAAGCATGCACATCTTTTTCTCTTTCCCAGCAGGGCCTCTGGGCTTCTGCAAGCCTTAGCCTCCATTTAGAAAGGAATGGGAAGGTGTTCTCTTGTTTAATAAACCACAGCCTGGCGGACATGGAGGATATTGTGATCAGTGAGCCCATGGCTCCTCAAATGTGACACAGAGGGTGATTTAGGTAGCTCACAGATGAGCTTAACAAAAATTAATAGTTAAGTTCATTTTAATATACAGTAGAGGAAACCCATGTTTTAGGAGTAGTATTTCTAGAATAAGGACAAAGTTTAAAAGTAAGCAATTGAGCCAGGTGCTGGTGGATCATGCCTGTAATCCTAGCTACTCAGGAGGCAGAGATCAGGAGGATCGCAGTTTAAAGCAGGTGGGGGCAAATAGTTCACAAGACCCTATCTTGAAAAAAACACTCTTCACAATAAACGGGCTGGTGGAGTGGCTCATGGTGTAGACCCTGAGTTCAAGCCCCAGTACTACAAAATAAAATAAAATAAAATAAAAGTAAGCAATTGAAAGAAAGAAATTTAAAGATCTGACAAAACTCATGAAAATAATAGTTGAATAAATTGAGGACTGAAAAATACTAATAGCCATAGCCTCTCATTTTATGCCACTGGAACCCAGCTCTGGTCATTCCCAGACCATAGTCACTGATTTCTGTGCACCAAGTCCCAGAGCAGCCATCAGGCACAAGGTGACATCAGCAAAGATCCTTTTGTGTCTAGGAAGACACACGGAAAGGCTGCCCCTCTCCCTCCCTGCCCTCTTCCATTATTCCCCTCCTCCAAGGTCCTGATTGACTGAAGTCAGTAATGCCCACCCCGAGGTGGTAAGGAACAGAAAGGATCCCTGCAAGCCTGGGTTCTTTGTTTCAGAGATGCTAACTCATGCTCAGATCATTTCAAAAGCCACCATCTGCCCATCACTAGCAAACCACATGCCTACCAAACCATATTTGTCCTGGAGCCCCAACCCTTCATGGCTCCACATAAAACCAGCTGGGTATTTTGTTTGGCACACACATGTAATCCCAGCTACTTAGGAGGCAGAGACAGGAAGATTGTGGTCTGAGGCCAGCCTAGGCCAAGTTAGCAAGAGACCCTATTTCAAAAACAAATAGGAGTTGAAGGATTGCAGGAGTGGCTCAAGTGGTTCAATCCCCAGTAATGGAAACAAACAAACAAACATACAACTATGTCTTAATATGCTTTGCTATTTACATATATACTTTGGAGGTACTTCCTAGGATCAAGACAATGGTTCTAATAGTAGCCTCACAGGATAATAAAGAGACAGGAAGGCCCCTTACTGCTTTTCAGACATCAAATGGAGATGTTGTCTCAACAGGCTAGGTTTTGAGTTCCGGTGCCCAGTTTTATGAAGCAGTTGTTTGGTTAACACTGTTTTGCAAATACTCTCCAGCTATGAGTCCTTCCTTTTTGACACCATCCTTCCTGCACTCTGGTCTAAACTATACAAAGATTGTTTTGATGATATTTTAGAAGGTGCCCATGCACATCGCTGAGACCCAGTAATAAGAGAGATCAAGGTCACACTAGTCCCTTAGACCAGGACCTTCCAGGGAGCTACAAGAAAGACAGCACTGACTGGCCACTGACCAAAAATGGACACTTCTCTCAGGAGTTGAGGCCTCAGAAACACTCCCCACCTTTAGAGTTTAGAATTCTAGTCTCATGGCTACTCGTGCAGCCAAAGCCTCTGACCATTTTCTGGCCTTCCTAATCCCTTTGTTTAGCTCCAGTCTTACCTTGAGGAGGAAGGTACCGAATTCCAGTCTCCCTGGGCTGAGCCTCAGATGGCTTCCACATCTCCTTCCAGGGGATGAAACAGAGCTCCCCAGGGTTGCTGTGGCTAAATCAGCTATACGTAGTGCTGGGCCAAGTGAAAGCAACGATAAGCCCCACCTGCTTCCTAGGCAGCTAGGTCCGTTTCTAGCGTGAAGGGATCTGATGAAGAGACATTCCAAGATCTCCATGCACCAGTCCTTGACCTCTTCCTAGCACCACACTTGCAAAATTTTTCCTTTTGTGGTTTTTTTTCTTTTTTAAAAACTCTGTGCCTCAAAACCTGCATTCTCTGCTGATGATAAAAGAGCTGGGAGTTCATCCGTTAGATATCTTCACAAAGGAGCTCTTTGGTTACTCCTTGGCCTTGACAAAGGCTTTAAAGACAGAAGATTGACAGACATCCCCTCTTTTAAACGCCTGGGTGCTAGAGAAGGAGGGGCATGAAGGAAGACGTGGGGATGAGGCCTGGCTATACCACCACTTGTCAAGTGCCAGGAGCAAGGTACCCAGTCTCTCTGTGAGCCTGTTTCCTCTTCAATCCAATACAGAAACAATGGAACCTGGATGACAGGAGTCTCAAAGGAAGTAAATGCGGTTGCTTGTATGGCTGGTACACAGAAGGTACTCAGCAAGCACTACCTATTTGACTTTCACCCTCCTGGATTTAAATACTGCGTCCAATTTTGCCCACAAAATGAAAGAGAGGAGGGTGAGAAAGACTGAAGTGACCACAGTCAATGTCGCCCTGACCCAGATGGCCAGGAACAGAGCACGTCCCTGGAAGCCTGTGTCCCTGGTTTCAGAGGGGCTCATTAAAACTGGAATCCTAATTCCTACCACTGTCCCCCTATTCCTTTCCATCCCTTCTCCTTTCAATCAAACACTTCAAAGGGATGCCCAGAGAAGGGAACTGTGAATTCTCTGCTCACTAGTTTTCATGAGAGGAAACCAAAGAATGTTTCTTTCTGAGACTGCATCTGCACATCCAAACCAGTTTTCTTGACTGGGGGGGGGGGTCTTGTGCTCAAAGGCAGACTCAGGGGCTGATGAAATTCAGATGTGAAGTTGCAGAGAGACTGCAACACCTACAGGAAAATGAGAGGCTCCAGCATGGATGGTTGAGGCAGGAGGAGATGAGGGTCAGGGAGAGTGAGGGAGCCAGGGAGAAAGGCAGATAGTGAGAGAGGGAGAGAGATGAGAAAGGCTGAGAGAAAAAAGAAGAGACAAAGCCCAAAAAGCATTTTCGTTTTCTTCTTTAAAGAGTGAAAAAAAAAAAAAAAAAACCACACACACACATAAACACTCAAACTTCTTCAACTGACAGGAAATGTTCTGTCTGCTGAAGGCATTATTAGGGTGGGAGATAAGGAAACCACAGAGATAGGAAATAATTATTTTGTATCTGTCTTTATAAATGAAAACGAAGGGCATTAACTCAAATAGGATTTAGATATTCAGGGACAGAAGGGAATGAATTAGGAAATAATTCTGATAACATAAGAAATGTTTATTAAAAGGTCAGGGGGGCTCTTGAAATTGACAAGGCCTTGTGGGCCAGATTAAAACCTGCTAAACAGACTCAGGATTGCCAAAGCTTCAGGGTCTGGAGAGTACCACTTGTGTAAGAGAAGTCACCTGAGAACAGAGAGTTGATGGAAATGTGACTGACCCTGTGACCCTACTCGGGCGTCTGTGACCTAACTCAACAGGTGGCAGTCAGACCTGCCCAGAGCCAACCAGATGGGCAGAGCTCTAATGAAGAGACCCATCCTCACTTCTGCCCTCCCCCCAACTCCTGGGAAGGGCGGAACATGGACAGATTGTCTGGGAAAGAAAGCAAGTGCCACTTTGTGTACCCAACCCAGCTAGATATTCCCAGTTTTCCTTTTTATTTATTTATTTTTTTTGACACAACCTGATGTAGCTCAGGTTGATCTCAAACTCAAAATCCTCCTGCCTCAGCCTCCCAAGGGCTGGGATTACAGGCATGCACCACCACACCCCCTATCCCTGCATTTCCCTACTCTTTTTAGGGAGACAGCAGGAAAACAGCAGTTAAAAACCAGGCTCTGTCACCAGATCTAAATTTTAGCACCTTCCCCTTCCAGCTGTTAGGCAGCTGTAGATAGGTGGTTTGCGTGATCTGAACCTTGGCTTTCTCAGTCATAAAATGGGCATCTAATGACCATGCTCTTTCATAGGGTAGTTGGAGAACTTAAATGAGATAATGTAAAAAGGTCTTATAACAGTAAATATGTTCAATAATAAGATTTTGGTTTTTTGTTTGTTTGTTTTGGTGGTACAGGGTTTGAGCTCAGGGCTTCATGCTTGCTACCATGCACTCTACCACTTGAGCCACTGCACCAGCCAAGATTTTGTTTTATAAAACAATTACTAAAGGCGTCCTGGTTAACCTTAAAAACCAACCAAGTTCTGCTTTATGTGTAAGCTTAGTCCCTTCTGCTACCATTTGAATCTGTCCTTATTGGAAAGACGTTCGTGTCAACCTACACAGCTTCTTGCCTTAGAACTTGAGCTCTGTCATAGAAGTGGCTCTTCCTCACACCCTTCCTGCCCTACCTTCTGCCCATCACCTTCAACACCCCAGCTAGGCTGGAGCGGGAGGCTTTTCCACAGCTGCAACCAGTATCTATGGACTGACTGTGTTAAAGATTCTCAGAGAAGAGATGATCTATGGCCCAGTGGAGGAGGAAAGAAAGTCACAGACTCCTGTCACCTAATCTCCTACACCATTGGAGATTTCATAGAGGCATTTCAGAGCTATTGTCACCTTTTGCATGGATACACAAAGTATCCAGGGCACCCTCCAGGGACAGGACTCCACAGAGGACCCTCTGCAGGTGTGAAGCTTAGTGTCTCCTCAAGATCTAGGTCTGACTCTTTGGACTCTGAAAGCTCTCTGCTGACAGGATCAGTTACCCAACCCTACTGGGTCCTGAGCCCTGGGACAGACACATAACAATGTCATCAGAGTGCCTTCTAAGAGCCTTACCATCTTACTGCCTGTTTGAGGGAGTCCGCCCCAGGTAATGATTCTAAACTCATGCCCATGAGGAGGGCTGAGTGTCTGAGTGTCCTGCCACTGTAATCCTCTTGGAAAGATTGCTCACTGGCTCTATCAAAGGGGTTGCACATTAGGTCTCTTCTCCTCTCTACATTTAGCCCTCCTGAAGTTTTGTGCTGGCTCTTGGAGACAGTGGCTTTTTCCTACCAAGGGGATGCTCTCTTAGATAAATTGCAGAGAAAGTAGATTGGAACAAAAGACTGGTGCTGGGATCCACCAAGGCCAGCCCCAGGGAGACTCCCAAATACCCTCAGTCCTGGAAACCCAAGCTGAGAGCCAATCCTTCCCAACCAGCCTTGCAAATAGTCACTTCTTCAGGTCAATGGAAAACTGGTAAGAATGGAGTAGCAGTGGCCTGGGACATCTAACCATCTCCAGTCCAGGGGTGTCCGAGGAGGGGACAATATGTAGTAGACTGGCAAATCAACACATGGGTTTGTGTGCAAAGCCAACAGAGCCAAGTGCTGTCTAGTCTGGAAGGAGTACCTGCAGAGTGGGAGGGAAGACACAGACCTGGCTTGGAATTCCAGCTCTGAACTTCTCTTAATCTCTCTGAGTTTCCTCATGTGTTAAAGGGACTTTCTTAAATAATAGTATTGACCTCACAGGGGTTTTCATGAGGGTTCAATGAGCAAGCACCCAGCACATAATGGTCAGTATAGTGTGAATTCTCAATACACTCCAACCTTTCTTAATGACTTTTATATTAATGTCACATCTTAACAGTTTGCAAGGCACTTGCACACGTATTAACTAGTTCAGTTCATACGGCAGCCCATAACGAAGTCATTATGAACTCTGAGTTTTAGGGATGCCACGGGGAAGCTCAGACAAATAGAATGACTTGCCCAAGGTCAACAATTCATAACTTAAAACAGTCAAATAGAGACCAGTTGCTTGCTTAGGATTTTGAACATTTAGTTCAAGTACCAAGAACCACACACCTGCCGAGAATTATCCACTGCTGTGGTGTCTTACCAAAGGAGCATGGTTGAGGGTCCATGTTCACCTGGCCTACCGTGTCCCTGAGCCAGTCCAGAACATGGCCCTGTCTGGCCATTGCAGGGTTGAGGATCGATCAGTGTCATAGTGTGAAGTGTTTCAAAGACATTCACATTCAGGTCTCTGTTGTAGCTCACTGGAGAATGGAGAGAAGGGTGATAGTGTCACCCATGAATAATGCATAGAAGGTGTTGAGCTTCAGTTTCAGCAAAATCCAAATGCTCACTTCATCTTTGATTTCTCCTTCTGCCTATGCCATTCCCTTCAGCCACTGATCCCAGGGACTTTTGCAGGAGCTGATGGCCGCCTGCTAAATTGGCTGTTCTGGATAGTGAATAGAAAGAGGAGGGGGCTGGGGGCAGAGAGGGGAATAAAGATAAGTTGAGGGGAGGGGATTCAGGAAGATGAAAGAGGAAGATGAGAGAAGGAAGCTCTTTCACTGCACTCCTCTTACACAGACTGCCACGGCCCCTGAGAACTTGGTGAGGTTTTGTTCCAGGGAACTTTCCTGGTCGTCTCACTGTGTGGTTATCACAGACTGAAGTCTGTTCTCCCCAAGAAGTGGAAGTGGTGTAGGGCAGGACCTGTGGAGGGGAGGACCACCAGGCCTGATGGTTTGCAGGAGAGTGAGGGGAGAAACATAACCTTTCAAATAGCAACAGAAGACAGGCCAGAGCCCTGCACTCAGCTCCACCAAAGCCCAGCCCAGGGAGTCTAGCACAAGTACAGAAATGCAGTGCAGCTTCTGCCCCATTGTGAATCTGGAAACCAATGAGAGCTAAGGAAAACCATTTGTTTGGTTTAGCCAGATGGCAGGTGCCAAAACAGCAAATGTCACTCTCACCACTAAATCTAGGCCATGAAGATTCCCATAAGACTGGGAATGCAAGGAGGCCTCTGTGGGGTCAGCAGGTCAGAGGCTGCAGCAGAAGTAATGTCTGTTGAGGGAAGGACACAGATTTGTGAGTGTCACACCTAAGGGGAGGGGTGTGGTAAAGGGATGCTCTAAGTTCAAACCTAAGGAAGACAGGCTTTGACGATCACAACTGAAGCTATTTCCAGTTGTGCCCTATTTCAAATCAGTAGGTAGGCCTGGCTACTACTGCAGGATAAACCCCCAATAGCTTTGTTTTCTTTCTCAGCTGCGGTTGAGTTTAATGAGATGTAATAATATTCTATCAGTTCTGCGAGCTATAAACTGAGCCCACCAAGGGAACCTGCTCAACCCCCAAAATGATCAGACTTGTCAAAATATGATCATTTTGTTCCTTATTATAAATGAAAAGAAGATGTGATTTACGTGTCATCCTTTGGGTATGTGAGCTGGATTCCTATAAATCAATCATCCAAAATAAACTCTTTGGAATGATTTCACTACAAATATGCTGCAAACAATTTCTTTAAACAAAGCATAAAAGTATTGCTGTATCTTTCCGACATCAAAATGGCTTTAGACATGCATTATTGGGTTGCTGGGATGTTCTTTGCTCAAAATATGATATTTATGGTTTTGCGTCTGACAGCCAAAGTCAAAGCTGACTGCCTGCTGGAAACCTCCTACTTGCTTACAAGTGGGGCCACCACAGTGGAATAGAAGGGGTGCCCAGGGCAGGGAGAGGCCTAAGGGTCAGGCTGTGGTCCCTGGCTTTTGTAGATGTGACCTTCTGCATTTCCATGATGGCTAACATTGTACTTTCAAGCCAGAGTTCTTGTTCAGGTAGGGTTCCCAGATCTGTTACTTTACTGGCTTTGAACTACAAGACACCTCTTTTCCCTCAATTTTCTGTCTTAAAATGAAAGCCAGTCATGGTGGCATACTCCTATAATCCAGCATTAGGGAGGTTGAAGCAGAAAGATTTTGATCCCAAGTCTGCCTGGGCTACATAGTGAAAACTCTGTCTCAAAAAAAAAAAAAGGGAAATGGTGACACAATAACATCTAACCTTTGGTTGCTGGGAGGAGCCAACAAGGATGAATATGGACAAACACTTGGAATGACACCGGCCATGTGATTGCACAGGTAAGTATTAGCCACTACTAGTATTGTTAGCAGCCCAGAACGTTTTCTGTTCCCAAGGAAGGTCTATGGAGCAACACTGTGCTTGGGGTTTGCTGCAGACACTGTAATCTGTCATTATATTAATTGATTGATTGTTGATTCTGTCCAGAAAACCAGACTTGCAAAGGATGACAAGCAACTTCCTACCACATGGCTTTGAAACCCCCATCTGTCCCTGAGTCTCAAGCACCAGAATTCTCACAAGTAAGCCAGCCCCAGGAAGACAGTGGTGTGCTGGGAGCTTTTATGCAGTGTAGGATCTGTCTATGAAGCCCTGTGTCACAATCCTTTCCATCTCTCTCTACTCATCCGGACAGGTACTTCTTCCTCTGTCACCTTTTTGTAACAATCTTGTGCGTCATTTGAGATAGAGTCTGAAAAGTTTAATATCATGTCAAATGAGCGAGCCAATAAAACTTGACATTATTAATATGATGTCAAGGGTTTTTTTCCCAACTGCTTAGAGAAAAAAACACTGTGTCCCATTAAGTATAGCTCTTTCCACTGGGAACTATTAAGTGACTTTTCAGTGACTACCAGCTGGAACTATTAGTTTTTCTTCATAAGCTCTGAAGCCGTCGATTCAAGACACCAGTTTGAGAACTGTTTATGAAGAACTGGATGAGCCTGAGCGACCAGAAGGCTTTTAGGTTTCCCTGGGATCCTTCTTTAAGTGGGGTTGGGTATGGAAATAGGGATATGAATAATTAAAAGCCGTAAATACATTTGACTGAGTAAATAAGAGCCTCCGTCCTCCTCTGTCTCTTTGTCTCCAAAGAATGGCATGGCCTCCCAGGACGACTAAGTGTGAACTTACAAACAAGCCAGACGTCCCACTGTTCTACTCTGCAAGGGACAGGGTGTAAGAGCCCACAGCTGTTCCTGCCTCTGCTCATACTGGGGCTCTGGGAAGGACGTTGTCAGTGAGCTGTAGGGGGGCCTCTGTTTCCCTTGGCCGGGGTCCACAGTTGCTTCACAGCACATGGCTTTCCATGTTGGATTCCCTTCCCAGGAAGAGGTCAGGACTTAAAATAAGCTGGCATGACTCATGTCTGAGTTGGAAGATGCCTCACACAAGTGCTGGCTTTTCAGGAATGTGCAGCTGGGGCAGCTGAAAGAGACTGCAAAGACTCAGACCTGGGCTTCCAGAGAGTCAGGTGGCTGCCTGGGCCCAGATAAGACCCTCTCCTCTGCTCCCACCTCCATGCTGCTGGGGAACCAGTGTTTCCCATCTGTTCCTCTCTCCCCAGAGACTCAGGAGCACTTCCTCCCATTTCCCAGTCTGCTCCCCGCAACCACTGCCATTTGGCTGCTCACGCCAGGGTCTCATCCCCCTACTTGTGGATGTTCCTTTGCTGTGACACCTTTAAAGGAATATTACCTGCAGTTCCCATCTCAGGAATCCAGGACACCCACAGAAGAGCTCATGGAAGGCTCTGCCTACTTACATAACTCTGCAGTATTTATCGGAGGGTTGTGCTGCTTCTGGGAGATCAAAAGGAAGACATGAACTGCAAACAGAATGGTGCTCATTTAGACTTGTCTGATGTTTCCACTGACTTATTTCCCCCTTGCCCTTTGCCCTCACCCATCCTGCACCATCTGTGAACACACAACCCCTGGGACCCTCAGATGGAAGGCAGCTTGCTCTTCTTAAGTTTCACCCAACACTGAAGAAGTCCTGGGGGAAAGGCCCTTGGAACGGCCCCTCACAGCATCTTGAGCACCCACGTCTGTCTCTGCAGCCAGTAGAAGTGGATGCGGAAAATCCCAGTCCATGGATCCTTTTGTCTCCATGGAAGCTCAAGATTGGGATATTTGGCCAGGGGCAAAAGAAGTTGAATGAGAAATGTGACTCTTACGGGTACTACATGATTGACAGCAGCAGCTCTGATCCATCCCCACTGGTTTCAGGACAGGAGGGAGGACAATTATTATTATTGTGAAAGGGACTTAGTTCAGACACCACAAAGAATCTCCTCATAATCTCTCATGATGGTGGCCTTGAAGAAGCTGTGAAATCTCTAGTGCTGTTCATCCCTTGGCCTGGAGCTCTGACCTCCTCTCCAGCTCATATCTGACAGTGTTTAGCCAGCTCCTTTCCTGTTCTAGAACATGGCCTAGAAGATTCAAAGAGCTACCTTGGGATTCTGAGGTCATAACTCCAAAAAAAATTGGAAAGTGTTAAGTGAATCTTGGATAAAGAATAGAATACAAGCAGATGTGCACAGCTGGGCTAGTGTGGGGCAGGCTTGTCCTAGAAAAAGGACAGGACACTGAAAGCAAGAGAGAGAGAGACTCCACCCCAGTTGTTCAGAAGCAACTTCCCTCTACCCTCTAAGCTTTGACAGTGGAAAAATAAGACCTGCCTGCACTTGCATTAGAAGTATTGTTAGGATCAAGTGAAATAATAGATACAAACATCCCAAGAAAATATATAAGCTGCTTTTAAATATGGAGGATCACTGCTCTTATCTACCCCCCTTTCCACTCAGAAGCAGTAGTGAGGGTGTCCTCTGAGGTTGGGAGGTGGAATCAGATGATATTCAAGGTCATTTCCAGCTCTAAGAGTCTATGGATGTGTTCTCATCTTTCCCCTATACATTTCACTTAACCCAGTCTTTGTGTGAGGCTGAGCAAGGAAGCAGAGTACATGAGCTGTCAATTCTTAGTATGCTTAGAATAAAAATTGCCAACAAAGACACATGTCACAACATGAACCTTGAAGACATTATGTTAAGTGAAAGAAGCCAGTGACAAAAAAACAAAGACAAATACTGTCTGACTCCCCATATGTGAGGTACCTAAAGCAATCAAATTCACAGAGACAGAAACTAGTATGGTGGTTGCCAGGGACGGGGGGGACTCAGGATAAGGTGATGAATTCAACGGGTATAGAGATTCAGCTGAGGAAGATGAAAAGTGTTCTGGAGATGGGTGGTGTGATGGCTGGATGACAATGCAGATGTTTCGCTGTCACTGAACCAAGTGATTAAAGTTATATATGTATAACCACAGTACAAAAAATAAAGCTGATATTAGGTCACATAGCTACTAAGTACTAAATTCCAGTTTAAACCTAGGACCAAGGTTTAACTACTAAAATATACTATGTTGCATAATGGACTGACCTTCTGCCATCATCCTGTAAATCCTAAGGCTGTCCTATTTACAGTCCTGTTGGTGAGGACAGCAAAAAAAGCTTCCACCTTGGTGTGGGCTTATCATCAGTACCCCCTAAACACTCTAAACACCAGGGTTGTACATCCCTCAAAATCTGTGGTTCTAATAAATCAGTAAGTTTGCACCATCCCAGCCAGGGTAGCCCTGCTGGACCATCCTTGGGCCCAGCAATTGGAGCCTTTCTCCAAAATGAATGGAGAGGAATTTTTCCTCACTCCCTCTCGCTGCAGCTCAACCTTCCTTCACCTTCCTGCTTTAATGTCTTAATCAAGTAGCAGATGAGAGGAACTGATCCATGCAAAGGACAGAAGGTTTGACGAGATGTGTGGAACCCACTGCTGCGCTCATCCCCCCCCGCCCCAGAGTCACCGCCCCACCAAAGAGAAAGACAGGGGAGACAGAAAAAGAAAGAGAAAAAGGCAAGAGAAATTTTGTACCCTTAAGCCTCCACTGCTGCAGTTCAAAAGACCAATCTTTACTGAAAATAAATTTAAAGGAGAATTTTTGATGTATATTATGGTCTCTGGTGGTAGACAAGAGCGCTGCCGGCAGTATATGGAGTTATGCAAAGCCAAAGTGGGATTACTTAAAAGTGTCTGTAGTGCTTTGATTAACTGGTGTGTATTTTATTTTTTATACGACACAATCATAGGCCTACATTGATAATATCTTGCTATTATTGTTTGATACTTGGATCTCCCTTTTTCCTATCACTTGGAAGTAGGCTTTGTTCAGTCTAGGGCAAAGGGCAAAGGATCAAGATGGTCCCAAAGGGGATAAAGATGAAGATGTACCTCCATCCCAGATGTTCATAAGGCAATGTATGAAAGCCCTAGGACCTGTCATAGTGAGTTAAAACTAGCAGATTTGATGTGGGCTTGGGAGAGTGTTGACTACATTCTTAGGCTCCTTATCTGTCTGGAAAATATCCCCTCATAAACACATCCTCTGGGAATAAGGCTTAGTTGTGTTATTCAACGCCAAATCTACCTTTCTATGTTCTGCTGATGCTGGGACACTGCAAGCTGCTTTTCTTCTCTGCCAGCAAGTACCTGTTTAGTTCTACCAATGGGGGGCACTATAGGGAGACTAGAGAGCTGGAGAAGGAGGTGACTTAGCCCTTTCCTGTTCACTTGCTGTTTCTACCAGTATTGTGCCAGCACAGCACCTCTGTGCTCCAGCAACAGCAGTTGTTTCTCATCTTCAGCTTCATTGGTTTCCTAGTATCAGTCTCACTGAACCCCCTCAGGGGTCCCAGCAGCAGCCAGGCAGCACCCCCTCCTTTGAGATGCAGGCCCACTTCTGCAGCATCCCTCTCTTGAAGCTTCTAGGTCTGGTAACTGCAAGCTCCCCTCTTTGTTCATCCAGTTATTACCTAAGTAATAACTACTTCCTTCCATTTAACCAATGCCCTGTATAAAATCACTTCTGTTGAAATGCCTAGAGTGGTTTCTGTTTACCTGACTGTACTGTGAATAAAACATTTAAGACCAAGTGTGGAGGTACCATTCTTCCTGAGGCAAAGATGATGCAGACCAGGACTTGGGCTTGGTGGGGCTGCATTCCTGAGGCCCACAGAGCACAGGAGAAGCCATGATACCTCAGAGGGCAAGAAGAATTACTGGAAGTAAGGCACCAACCTTACTGACTGACAGTGGTGCAGAATCCTCTTTCCCACACTAGAAAGGAGAGAGAGGTGAAAAGGAGAAAATCCACCCAGTCCTTTGCTTTTGGACCACTGAGCACATCTTCTTTGTTCATAGAATGGGCAGAAAAGCTGTTTTCTTGGCTTTCTCTCTCCAACTGAGTCTCCTGCCATCTCCCTGTGGACATCCAAGGACAAACTCAGTGACTTTTTCTAAATTAAAATCTGACTTCCCTATGTCCTAGTTCCTTATATCCCTGCTCATGACCTCACACATGGTGCCACCATGGGGTCTTATCTAACTAAGCCTGGGCAGAGAATTCTGTCACTGACCCCATCATCACTGGCCTCCATTGCCACTATGCTACCAGGTATGTGTTCGTAGGCACAAGCATACAGTTTGGTTTCGTGACCATGGCCTTTCTGCCTTCCTGGATACCTTGGTATTAACCTGGGGCTTTCAGAGATCATTTCACTTCCCTCCCAGCCAGATTCTCTGCCTGAACTTCTTCCAAATATTGTAAAGAGTCCTCTATTCTTAAACCCTAACTATGTAATTCCTCCTTCAGTTCTGTGCCCTCTCATTCATTCAGCTATATCTCCTTTTATCATAATGAAGTCGTCTGACCTGGCCTCTGACTCGCTGTGCAACTTTTGGTAAATCAATTAATCTTTCTGAGTTCCAATTCTTTCCCTTGAAAATCTGCACAAAGACTGTCCATTTCACAGGGTTGTTGTGTGGGTCAAATATGATAATATATATGAGAGTATTTTGTGCACAGTAAAGTCCTGCACAAATATGAGATAATATTATTGCAACAGTTGCTGCCCAAGCTACTTCCTTCATTATTATTATCTAAGTCCTCCTTCGGGTGCCTCAAACTCTTTTCTTTTTGCTCGGTCTGGTTGGGTAATGGCTGTATATTTCTCCCTGGGGCTCCAGTTACACAGACAGGAGAAGGCTGAGGAAGCCATATGTCTCCAGTCCTGATTCTAAGACCCCCTCCCTACAGACCTCTAGCCCAACAGGCTCACCAGAGCATGGCCCGAGCTGTCCCTGGGGGTGGGTATAGTTTTAGGTCTATCCAGTTCCAACTGTGGAGCCTGCTCAGACAAGGCTGGCAGGAGCCCAGCCGGCATGCACATGAATCATAGCTGCCTGGGGCCCATTATGCAGGTCAGTGGGGCTGCGGGAGGAGGCCAGGGCCTGCCCTCAGAGGTCCCTGGATGATTTATTGTCTTTGGCTTCATGGGCTAATTTGGGTCTTTGCCCAGCCCTGGGGAAATGGCTTCATCCCCTTTTTTTCCCCAAAGGCGATGAATTCAACACCCTTCATTTTCTACCTCATAGGAATAAGTGATGTGAGCCCAAGAGAGGGAGAGAAAAAATGTAATCATTACCCTGCACAATATCTTATATTCATTTGGGGTGGAGGGGCTGTGCTGGGATTTGAACTCAGGGCTTCACACTTGCTAGGCAGACACTCTACCACTTAAGCCCTTAATTTAGCTTTGGGTATTTTGGAGCTAAGGTCTTGCCTTATTTATCTTGGAGATCTGTTTTAGAGATCGGGTACCAGGAGCCTCCTGTTTTACCCTTTCTGTTATAGCTGGGACGACAGACATACTCCACTATGCCCAACTTATTTCTGTTGAGATGGGATCTTTATTGCTCAGGCTAACCTCAAACCATGATTCTCCAGGTTTCAGCCTCCCAAGCAGCTAGGATTACAGCGTGAGCCATCAGTGCCCAGCTGTCCTACACTAAATTTAAATGTAAAGGAACACCTAAGGAAAATGAAAATCATCCCTCTGGAAACAATGTCAGACCCTCACAGCCAGTCCATTAGCACATGTGTTAAAATGGTGCCAGGCAGTGGGGCCATAGATGTAGGAAGGATTAAGAAAGAGAGAGGTAGTCAGGGGATACTTTTTAGAGAACATCCATTTTTCTTTCTTTTTAAACAAATGTTTTACCGAAAATTAGAAAATGAATAAATAAAAGAAGAAAATAAAAGTCAACCACAGTCCCTGCCTGAAGATCACCACTATCTACAGTTTGATATATGTCTTTCCAGACATTTTTTGATGCATATATTTATATTCATACAATTTTAATAAAAATCAAATTATTCTGGGTGTACTACTTTATAACCTACTTATTTCACCTAATTTCTTGTGTCAATAAATATATATCTTCATTATTTTTAATGGCTACAAAGTTTTCTATTGTGTGAATATAAAAGGGAATGTGAGCCAGGTGAAGTGGTTCACACCTGTCATCCTAGCACTCAATTAGCTGAGGCAGGAGGATCATGAGTTTGAAGCTAGCCTAAGCTACATAGTGAGACCTTGTCTCAAAAAAAAAAACAAAAATCAAAAAACTGACTCAAAGCACAAAACACATTTCTATGGCATTTATTATGCTCTGTCAAGTCCACCCTTAAATTTTGCATCAAGTTACACTTATAACTATCAGAAAAATATGAAGATTTAAATTAGGCTTTGAAGGTAGGGAAAGATGTGGATTAGACAAAAATCATGGAGACAAACTTGGGATGGGGGATGCAGGTATGAGGCATTGAAATGGGGTCATTTCTTTATTCAACAAACCTTTATGTAACCCTGACTTTGAGTGAGGCATGTTTCTTACAACTTCCCCGTGCTCTTCTTTCCTCATCTGTAAAATGGGAACAATAGTAGAGCCTACCTCTGACCACTGTTAAAATCAATTGAATTGATTAAAACTCAAAATGGTACTTGGCACACAGCTATGGAAGCATTAGCTCTTACCAATGAAGGCTAATGAAGACCTTAGAGAAACTCACAAGAATGGGAATGGGAAGGAATGTGGGTTTGGGTTAGGAAGTGCATCTATGTTGGGAGTAATAGGAAGCAATGGAGATGCTCCAGCCAAGGGTGGGCTTTGGAAACCTGGCTGAGTGGTGGGATGATGCTCTCAAGGAGTGAAAGCCATGGGGTAAGAAGGAGGCTTTCCAGGTCTGGGAACATAGCTCAGTGGTAGAGCACTTATCTACCATCCCAAAAGACATGGTGCAAAGTCCTGAGTTCAAACCCCAGTACCAAAACAAAAAAGGAGGCCTTCAGTCCTAGACACCTGCATTGCGACCCAGACTGAGCCACTGCAGAGGCTTAGCCATTTAGATGCTCATTTCTGTAACTACAATATGGGCCTTCTAATCTCTGTCTGGCTGTTGTCGGGGTCAAACAAGGGAGGGCACGTAAAGGACTCACATGAAATGCCCATGATAGGACTCAATAACCATTAGCCATCACTACTGAATGGACGGAAGGTAGAGGCTAGTACAAGCCTGAGATGTCATGGCCCCACACCCTTGGCCCGAGGGCAGGTTGCTTGTGTGCAATGCCCACTGTAAAGCCTTTGAGCCTTTTTTATAGACACCCCAGGGTTGATATGGCATGGTCCAATTGGCTCTCTGAGAAGGCAAAAGGAAATAAAACTGAAGAAAACCAGAAGAGTCCCACCCGCAGTGGCCATGAGGTTCTAAGGCAGGGTCACTTTGTCTCACTCCAACTCTCTGCACATCCGCCACTGCCACAGGCCTGCCGGCCGAGCTTGCCGGGCCCTCACCAGAGGTTCACAGAGAGTTTCTCACACAACAGGTGCCGCTGGGTGTCTCTGGCATCTGTGATCTGCCTATTTGTCCAGTGACTGCCTGTCAATCTCCTTCAGTGTCACTTCCGATAAACAACTCAGAGAGAGGGACACCTTGATACATCAATTCCATTGAAGATTTCCCCTGACAGGCTGCCTAGCTCCTGAATTACCAACAGTGATTCATGGCCCAGTATAAGCGCCACTCTGGGTTGTGTCAGCTCATGCCTGTCAAAGTAGACCCAGGCTTCTCCTCAGACTAGCCTGTTACCACCTCCTGCCCACTTCCTAAGGAGAGGAGAACGTGTTTGGTCCACCCATCATCCATCCCTGCATCCTTGTACTCATCCATCCATCCATCCACTTAGCAAACACATCTGGGTCAAATCCAGAACTGGCAGAGGCTCAACATGAAGGAAAGTGGACAGAAGTCATTGTCAGAAGTTCCCCCAAATTCACGTGGCTTTGAAAAGTCATTTCACTTCTGCTAGATGGGATAGCATCTCTGCCCTCAGGTAACGACACGTTAAACAGTAAGAATGTAAACCTCAAGATCTTTAAGGTTCGCTATCTGTATTTTCATCCATTCAGCAAACACTTACTGAGTGTTTATCACGTGCCAGGAATGAGTCTAGTGTTGGGGAGGTTTCAGTGAGCAAACAGACAAAACTATTCTTCACCTCTGAGGCTTACAATCTAATGGGAAGAGACAGAAAAAAAAACTTAGTAAAATCTATAACACATGAGATGGTGATAGGTGCTAGGCAGAAAAACACAAGGGGATATAACAGGAGTACCAATTATTTTGGTTTAATTTTAAATAGGATAGTAGGGATTCAACCAAGGGCCTTGTGCTTGCTAGGCAAGTGCTTTATCACTTGAGCTATAGAGTTTATTTTAAGCAGGGCAGTCAGAAATGGCCTCACTGAGAAGCGGGTATTTGAACACAGACCTGAAGGAGGTGAAGGAGCAAGCCATGTAGCTCTCTGGGGAAGTGCTTCCCCATCAGAGGAATGCAAGTGAAAAGACCCTGAGGTAGGAATGCCCTGGTGTGTGCCAGGAAAGGCAAGGAGGCCGGGAGTCTAGAACAAAAGAAAGGGAAAGGGCCAGAGATAGCTCACACAGGGCCCTGTTGGAAAAGACTTTATCCTGAGGGAAGTACTGGAAGGTTTTGAAAAGAAGAGTGACAGGGTCTGATTTCTAATTTAGCACTCTGGTGTTATATTGAGAAAAAATAACATCAATAAGGAATAACTACTAATACCTTCAAAGCACTCATCGTGTGCCAGGGAACATTTTAAGCCCTTTCTGCATATTCACCCATTTAACCCTCTTGACAACCCTCTGAGGTAGAGTCTGTTATTGTTCCCATTTCACAGCTCAGGAAAGAAAAGCAGAGACATTGAAGTAACTCACCAAGGTTTTGAATGAAAGCCGTTCTGGAATTTTTCCTAACCTACTTTGCTACTGACTGAGGACAAGGGTGAAAACAGTTGGGAGCAAGACAGTGGCAGGGGAGGACCCATAGTGAGGCGGTTGTATTTGCAGTAGAGAGTTTGGCTGTATTTGCAGCCAAATACAGGTTTTGTAGTCAAACACATTAAGAGAGTCACCTACAAAAATGGAGTTGCTTTTCTTTTACTTCTTCTTTTTGTGTGACTGGGGTTGGAACACAGGGCTTCATACTTACCAAGCAGGTGCTCTTCTGCTTAAGCCTCTCCTCCAGTCTATTTTGATTCTGATTATTTTGGAGGTGGGGGGGGTCTCTTGAACTATTAGCCTTGGCTGGCCTCCAATTGTGATCCTTTCTATTTCAGCCTCCCAAGTACCTAGGATTACAGGTGTGAGCCACCAGCATCCAGGTGGAGTTGCTTCTAACAGAGGTAGAGAAAGCCACAGGAAGGGGATATGAGCTTGGAAGAAACTGAGGTGCTGAGTGTCTCAAGTCAAGATTATAGACCTGGTTAGGGAAAGTGGGATCCACCTCTTCAGGTTGGAGTTGTCCCTCCTCCCTGTGCCTCTAAACACCTATCCATCCTCCAAGGGGAGCCAAGACTGCTGTTCCACATCTTTGGTCTATCAAAGTGGAAATCAGGGGCTGATTCCAGGATGGGGTTCCTTCTCTCTCTTCTCTTCCTCCCATGCTTTGTGATGGTATGTGCATGCTGGGGTCTGCAATGGAGAGGTACTGAAGGGGCTGGTAACCTAGGCGACCATCTTCCCACATGGTGAGAGAAAGGCAGCTTTAAATGTTTGCCCAGTTCTCTCATTTCTCCCACCTCAAATGGAGGGACTCCAGGGACTTGCTGGAGCCGGGGCATTGACTGTCACAAAGGGCACTGACTGGGAGATGGGCAAATGCATGGGGTACCAAGGCAGCCTTGGCTGAGGGAAGGCAGATAGTGCCGCCGGTGTTTATTTGGGTGGTGAGCTGCTATTTAAAATCAGGCTTTGTTTCTGAAAATGAGACAGCTGGGGCTACATTTGGTGGATAAAGACATTTTGTTGAACTTTCAAAATGGGGTATTATTTTCCATTTACACTTATTTCACGGAGAATTGTAAGAAGATGAGGTTGTAGACTTGTCTGCGATGTGCAGTAATGAGTGATGGATCTTTGAAGGTAAAAATATCTCTAGGATATTTCTTTTTCTTAACTTCTTTTTTTTTCTCTCCTTTCTCCTCTGGGCCTCAGGTTGGGTGGGTTTAGGTTTTGTTTTGTTTTGTTTTTTAATATCGAAATAGAGAGTGTCTCTACTGGGAGTACAGACTGCACTCTGCTCAACGTGTGTCTTAATAAAGGTTAAAAGAAATGAAATAATATTAAAAAGGCTCTCAGGAGACCAGAGCACCAGATGTCTCCCACTCCCTGGATTGCTGCTGAAAGAGGCAGGAGAGCAAGCCTGAGCACCCATAGGTCAAAGGAGCCCCCCCATCCCAACAGGCTACCCACCCCAAGGCTAAAAACCTCAGGGAACAAAGGAGCAAGGGAAGAGCAGGGAGGGGCTGGAGAAGAAAGAGACAAAGGAACCGACAGGAGTTCAGATTTCAAGAAGGTACTTCTCTCTCTCTACGTGTTCAAGGTCCTCTCTTTCTCTGGGGACAAGCACTGGGAAGGGTATGAATCCCAGAGGACTCAGATTCCACATCCTTCCCTGTTGCTCTCTACCTCCCCTTAATTACTTTGGAAGAAAACCAAGAAAAGAGATGCTAGAAGGAAGAAAAACATTCAGCTTGATTTTCTTGGATAAAAACTTGGATAAGGAAATCCAATGGTGTTTATTGAATAAATAAATGAATTAATCATTAATCTATCAGACACTGTATCAAAGAATCAATACATGAATCAGGGAATGAATTAGGGAGCCATAATTTGGCATAAGCACTCAGATTTCTTAACCTTCTGTTCCAGAACACAGATTTTGACATCTTTGTATATTGACAAGGTCAGTAACCTCAAAAAAACAAATTAGACTTCCCCACCATCAAAGGCCTGCATCCATCTATGTCCTCATAAAAACACTAGGAAGACTCCCCACTTCATTGAGCCCTTTGTGCATTAGGACAAGGTAGCAGAAATAATTTTTTTAGAAGGAAGGAAGGAAAATATTTTCAAATGTATTGAGTTCAAAGCAGACACTGTGTATTTGTAGTGTACCCCAGCCACAGGGGTGCATTTTTTAGTGTTACAACTTTTGAAGATCCTTTCCATTGTGGTCTGGAAGCCTCAGCTTGTTGTCCTCCAACCTGCCACTCCTACCTAACATGATGAGTCTTCAGCTGAGCTGCTCTGTGGCAATGTTGATGTCTGCCTGCATCTCCAGTGCCTGGAACCATGGGGAAGAGGGGGAGATCATTTTGGTCATCAGTCAATGCCCCTTCAATTGTAGTCAGAGCAGTCATGTGAGGCGTGTGAACTTTTCTTGCAAAGACCATGCCTTATGAAGCTACATGATGTCAACCCATGGTCAATTGTAAATAGTGACTCTATTATTTAAGGCCAAATACCCCAGAGTCATTCTTGACCACTCCCTGGGACATAATTCATAAATTCCACTGACGTTAGGACTGGGGATTCAGCCTAAAACATATTATACTGATTTGCCAATTAACTCTTCCTAATCCCTTGGAGTAGCTCGGAATTTGGACATAGAAGATTCCATTGAGAGAGTGCCCTGCACTTGGAGCTGGAAGTAATAAGCTCACAAGGAGCAAGATGAGAAGAAGTATTTGTCTGTGAAAGTACAATTTATATTCCATAAATTAAGAAGGGCCACCTGCAGATCAGACACTCAAGAATGGAGGAGGAAGCCAAAATAAATCCCCCAGTCTGGGTAGAAAGGACTATATGAAAAGCAGAAAGTGGGTCAGAGGTCCTGAACAGCACAGAAGAGACAAGCTCCAAGGGTGGAGGATGGGAGGATCTAGTCCCAGACCACATCTCTGTCTGATGGTGATGGAGAGAAGTATGGGAGGACACCAGAGAGCAGAGAGAGGGTCAGGAGACTCCTGTTATGCTGAGGAAGGCACAGCCTCATTGAGGATATTTAGGGTGTTCCAACTCCTTTTCCTTACCTTGAAGCAGAAATGTTCTCTTTCCCAAAAAGTTGGAACTGAAGGCAAAGGAATCCCAGAATGTCAAAGAAGGAAGGGACCTTAGAGTTCACCTTACCCAACGTGCCTAGCTTAGAAATAAGGACACGTTACCTGAAACCACCTCCTCTTCTCAAATACTTGTGAGTTCCACCTCCCACATCCAGGGAAGCAGGCTGATGGTAAAGAAAAGCCTGTCATGCTTCAGATCATTTTTTTTCTCTTTCTCTCTATTGCCTTGACAATGAGTTCTGGATTTTGAAAATATCATCTCCAGCCCTGACAAGTTTGAACACTTTAAGAATGAGGGAGGAGAGCCAGGCATGTTAGTGTAGATCTATAATCCCAGCTACTTGGGAGGCTGAGGTGGGAGGGTCATGAGTTCAAGGCTAGCCTACGGTACATAGTGAGACCCTCCTCCCAACTCAATTTTTTTAAATGAGAGGATGGTCACTGGGATGAAGTGACTTCTGCAAAGCAAGGAGTCAATCTTCCCAACTTAGATGGCAAGAGGGTATAGGGGTTCCCAAATTCCAGTTCCCCTAAAGGGCACTTGGAAAGCCTGTTAAAAATACAGAAAACCTTTCCTACTCCTGAAATTTTGGATTGCAAAGTCCGGTGTGGGAATCTGTATTTTTACCAAGTACCGTGGTGATTCCTGCAATGGTTTGGGCACCCTGTTCCAGAGAACACAAGCAAAGCATTACAGCATGACCTCTGACATGGAGTGTGGATTTCTTTCATCCATCCATAATAGGGGAGGGAAAGTCCCCACTCACAGGTCTCTCTGCCTCCCTCATGTGTCAGTGAAGACAAACAGGATCCAGGGGCCAGAACAGATATCAAGTTCCTCTGAAGACACTCAATCCATCCAGGGCATTATTAACTCAGGTTTTGATTAGTATCAGTTCTATTACTGAGTCGTGGAGGGGAGAGTGTGACTCTCCACCTTATGGTCCACCTTTTGCCAGCCCAGCCAAGACATAAACCTTAGCAACTCACACCCATTCTGGACTAGCCCTTGATTTAAAGCCATGGAGGAAGTAATTAAAGATAATTGAGGCTGCAACTTCTAAATGAAGACACACTGCCACCGGATGGTAATTAATCACCTCTTCTGCCCTCCCTGCCCCCTCCCACTCCACCCAAACCAGCATTCACTTCAGACTAAACTGCCCTTTATTCTATAAGCCCAGCCCAAACTTCCGGGTCCACCACCCCACCAACCTTGTCACCATTGCTATTCCTTCATTATGTGCTAGCCCAACCACAGTGCTCCCCCTTAATGCTTATTATTATTATTATTATTATTATCTTCACTGAAGGAAAAAGAAGTCCCTGTCAATGGCTCCTGACCATATCACTTCACCAACTCCACTATGGAGTGTTCCAGAAAAAGATAAAGAGCAAAGCTCCCCAGTTGGCAAATGTCAACCATCTCGCTCTTCTGCACTGGCCCAGGCCCAGGCCTTTTGTGCCCCACACTCTTCTAAGCTGATCACATAGATAACCCAGCTGCTCATGGCCTGCCTTCCCTCCCAGGGTGGGCAAGGGATTAGGGCTGTTTTAACGCTGGGAGACTCTGAGCTTGTAAAGAGCAGTGTGCTCTGAACAGAGGGACAGTTACATAAGTCCACAGAGCTCCGGCACAGCAGGCTCCAAGTGGCATCTAATTACAGGGAGGCTGATGGCCGCTGTTGAAGATACTGTCACAGGACCCAGGTCTCAGCCCACTGATGTCCTGCCAGCAGTTGCACTAAAACGGAAATTAAGCCCAGTGTCATGGCCATTTAGGACATTAGGAACGGAAGGCGCCCGGGAGCTGCTTCCTGGCCCCTTGCCCACCTTATTAACAAGGTGCAAACGAGGACCTGGGCTGGGAGAGGGAAACAGCTGGAGAAAGAGGCCTTCTCTGCAGGTGGAGATATGAGGAGAGGAGGGGGATGCAGGAGGCTTATTCCAAATCACCTTGGCTGAGAAGAAAATTGGCCTGATAAATGAGGAAAAGTCATCAAATTCTCCATGAAACCCTTTAAGGAACAATTTTTTTAGGTTGCAAAGTTTCTCCAGTCCATGAATTTTTGCTCTGTCCCCCACCCCACCACACACACACACACACACACACACACACACACACACACACACTTGGAGAATGACACTAAGGGAATTGGAAAACCAATAGGACCAAGTGACATCCTCATTCTTTGACACCCACCTCTCATCATTTGTAATTTACTTGAACCCTTCAGGCTACTGGCTCTCTGCAAGGTATCACCAGACTGCCAAGTTCTCTAGCTCAGAATCTGGGGAAATCCTGGTTTTGGCCACTATCCAACCATGGTCAATACCAGGGCTATTTGTTAAATAAAGAGCACAAGCACCAGAGCTGGAGGATGGACTGGAAGCTCTCTGCTTTGTAGCTCATTCACCCCTGCATCCACTCTGCACGCGTGTGCACGCGCACACACACACACACACACACACACCCCCCACATTTCCTCTCTCCTCAATCATCCTGACCTTTATTTCTGGCATTTGTCCTAGTTAAATGACTGACAAGTTTTCTCTTAGAAAACATAGACAGACTTGGGTAACTCAACAAAGAGATGGAGTATGTGGGTGTCCTCTGCCCGTTCTTCACCCTGGTCCCACAGACATGCATGCACACACTGCAGGGGGCTTTCCCACTCCCTGTCAGAAGTGGGAGGAGTGGAGAATCCCCAGTCTGCACAGCCAGCCAGAAACTTCCATGCAGTGCCCTGCTCTCTTGTTTCTTTGCTGACAGCTATAGCAGAGGTGACATGGGACATGGGAAACACCAGCTCCCTTTGGATAGGGGAAAAAAATTAAAAAGCCTGTTTTTCTGTCCTGTCAGGTCTATTTAAGTATTTAATGAGGTGAGATAGTACCAATAAATTTAACATGGCACAATAACTCTGATGATGTGGTCCACAGACTAATAAGCTTCCATCCCAGGGACAGAAGAGTGATCTTGCCTTCGCTAGATCTTATCGGGCTTGATTGCTTTGTTCAGATATTAAAAAGGTTGAGCAAGGACTTTCAGGCACTGCCACAAATCTGTGCGTATCCTCCTGGCCAAGATAGATTGAAGTTAGGCTGTGGAATACAAGGCTGTTTATTTTAATTGACAATTGAGAGGAGTGGAATAGGTAGAGGGTGGAGGGTGGGCAAAGAGCCCCAGGGACCTGTGATTAGGTGGTTTCTGTGTGTGCTTTCTCCTCTCTTCAAAGTCCATGGCAAAGCTGCCAGTCCAAGGGGTTGTCCAGTCCAGCGTGGAATCCTGAGGCTTCCAAGTCTCTTCTATTCCCCACTTGTCTTGAGCAAGGAGACAGGCTATTGACCATGTGTCACCAGGAATTTTTGTTCTTGCCTTCCATAGAATGAGGCCTGCTGCAGATATTTCCTGGCCACTTGTGCCCAGGCCCAGCTGAGGCTCTTATTTGTGCAGTCTGTCCTCTCCTTCTTCTGTAGATTTACACAACTGTCCCTAAAGTCCACTGAGGACAGGGACCACGTGATCTACCAATAACACACACACACACACACACACACACACACACAGCATAAAGTGTATTTGTAAATAATGAAATACTTTTACGTATTTCGTATGAACAAACATTTTGAAGTTAATGATTAGATATTCATATTAATGTGTATTGTGTGTATTATAAAAATATAATACGTTGTACACAATTATATAGATACTATTTATCAGGAGGAGGCCAAGGTGGACCACAGGTTTCAAAAGTGAGTCAAGTTCAGTTAAATTATTAAACACCATAGATAACGACACAGGAACTGTTCAATGAGTAAAGTTTGGAGAGCAGTATATTAGCTGATTTACTAATTGGTTGGTTGGTTGGTTGTTAGCTTTTTGGTTGACATGTATTTTTTTCCAACATTTTATTATGAAAATTTTCAAATATACCACAAAAGTTGAAAGAATTGTACAGTGATTAGGGTTGCCCACACACCCACCACCTAGATTCTACAATTAACATTTTGCTGTATTTATTACACACCTCTCCATCTAATCGTCTCTTGTATCCATCAATCTGTCTTATACTTTTGGTTGCATTTCAAAGTAAATGGCAGTCGCCAGTTCACTTCAACCTTAAACACTTCAGCATGCAAGTCATTAGAGTTCAATGTTTATTTATAGTTTTTAAAATAAATTGTATATACCATGAGATGTACAACTCTTAAGCATATCATTTGATAAGTTTTGATAAATGTGTAATCCAAACTCTATCAATTTATAGAATATGACCATCACCCCATAAAGTTTCCTCATGGCGCCTCCCAATTAAGCCCTATCCTGTCTCCAAAGGCCAGCAGTGTTGTGATTTTTGTCACTTTATATTAGTTTTGCCTGTTTAGAGGGTTCATGTACATGGAATAATACAGTATATATATTCTTTTGTAAAGCTTCCTTCACAAGGTAAGACAGTAAGTTTTTGAGATTTGTCTGTATCAGTAGTTTGTGCCTTTTTAATACTGAGTGGTATTTCTCTGTACCCATTCTCCTGATGGTAGACACGTGGGTTGTTTCTAGGTTGGGGCTGTAATCAGTAAAGCTGCTAGAAAGTTTCTACAAATCTCTTTGTAGATATATGCTTTTCTCTTGGATAAATAACTGGGAGTTGTATTGCTAGATAATAGGATGGGTATATGTTTACTTCCTAATAACCTAATGACCCATTTCAAAAATGTGCACTGCCACAAATAATATATGAGAATTATAATTGATCCCCATCTGTGCCAATTTCTGATGCCAATGTTTTCATTTGAGCCATTGTAATGGATAATGGCTCAAATGTAAAGGTTTTCATTGTTGAACACCTTTTGTGTACTTACTATTTGTAAATGCCTTTCTTAATGAAGTATCTGTTCAAATCTTTTGCCCATTTTTTAATTACATTGTTTGTCTTTTCGTTATTGAGTTGAATTCACTTCTTTATATAACCCAGATTCCAGTTCTTTGTCAGATACGTTGTTGAAATATGCTCTTTCCATTTGTGGTTTTCTCATTTGTTTTCTTAATAGTAACTTTTGGCGAGAGAAAGTTTTCAATTTTGATAAACTATAATTTATAATTTTTGTCTTCTGATTATTGTTTTCACTGTCCTAAGATATCTTTACCTACACCCAGGTCATGAAGATTTCCTAAATTCTTCTCCAGAAGCTTTATAGTTATAGCTTTTGCACTTAGTCTATGATTTATCTCAAAATAGTTTTTGTATGTAGTACAAAACAGAGGGCAAGGTAAATTTTTTCCATATAAATATCCAGTTGTTTCAATAAAAATTGTTGAAAGCCTTTTCTTTTCCTCTGGATGACTTTTGCACTTTTGTCAAGAATAAGGTCTATTTCTGAGTCCTCTGTTCTGCTCCATTGATTGATGGATTTTTAAAACCAGATTCTTAAAATGTTTGAGCTTGAAGGAAACTTGGAAATTCTTTAATTCTTTGACTCATGTCCCTCTGTAAGAACCTGATAAATATTTTTGGGTCATCTCTAACAAAATTGCACATAGATATAAATGTTTGCAATATAATTGTGGGGTGACCATTGACCTTTGAAGACCTTATTCTGACCTTGTGTTTTACAGAAAAGATAAACTAAGGCCCAGAGAAATTATATGATTTGTCAAAGTCTACAGACTTTAGCTAATGACAGAGCTAGAAGCCAGAGCCTCTTCTGAACCATACTGGACCCCTCAAAACAGAGTCATTCCCAGTCTCCATTATCCAAGAACTTACATTTTAATGAGGAGGCCAGACACATTCACAACTAACCAGATTAGAAGACTTTAGGTAATGAAAACCAGACCATAAGTAAGTTTTGTGTTATTAGGGGAGGCTTCATGGAGAAAGGACACTTGAACTGGGCCAAAGAGATGCAAGAAGGATGCTCTAGTTCAAAGTCTTCCAGAATGAGCAACACTGTGCAATAGAAAAGACAGCCCTTTACAGCTCATGCCTGGGTCTGGGTAGGTTTGAACCAATGGATATAGCACATTTGTGAAAGTGTTTTGATGATCATCCCAATATTCCTCACATTCCTTCAGATGGGAAAACAGTGAGTAGCCAGAAACTTTCCATGACTTGGTATTTTTTTTAATACTCTGTCTCTGAAGCTATCACTATAGTGGATTTAAAATTCTGTGTTCTTAGGTGTACTTAGAAAGGCAACCTAAACCATCCTCAGGGTAAGAGAAAGGAAAGGAAAAGCACTTGAGCTGAAAGAATTTACAAATCGTTACCAGCAGACTCCAAATTGAAACCTATCTCTTAAATTTACTAATTGTGTGATCATGCACAAGCCATGAAACCTTTCTGAACTCTTGTTTCCTCATTTGTAAAATGGGACTAATCATAAGATGACCTTGCTGATTGTTGTGATATGTCAAAGAAATAAAATATGTGTGAGCACATTACCATAGGTAGAGAACTGTGCAGAGGGGAGAATCATCATTATTGTAAAGGATCGCCACGGGGCCCCAGCTTTTGGAACACATGCTACTGGTATCAGGCAATGTCTCAGAGAATAGTTGGCACCAGGGAAATCAAGGAAGCCATACTAACAAGCAATCCATGACTAACACCTTCCCTCCCCAAAGGCAAAGTGTACATTTCAACTTTATGCACATTGATGGGTTACATTTCAGCATTCTCATTCAAGGCTGTAACTTTATCTCTACAGTGTTTGTGGGGTTCTCAGGAGAGGAAGGGAAAAGAAAAGCCACACCTTACTATTTTCCCTGACTATATTGGCTTTATCAGTCAGGTTAGGGTAGGTTATGCTGTAGTAACAAATAACTTCAAAGTCATACTTTCTTATAAAATAACAAAAGCTATTATTCTATGAATAATAAAATATAGAACACAACTAGGGACCTTCACTCCAGGCTTAGGCTAACAGAGCAACCACCATCTCCAACACGTCTATTCATTGTAATAAAAGAAAAGAGAGTTCAGAAAAATACTGTCAATAATAAAATGTCTTAGCCAGGCATGGTGGCTCACACCTGTAATCCTAACTACTTGGGAGGCAGAGATCAGGAGGAGAGCTGTTTGAAGCCAGCCCAGGCAAACAGTTAGTAAGACCCTATCTTGAAAATATCCAACACAAAAAAAAGGCTGGCAGAATGGCTCAAGTGGTAGAGCACCTGCCTAGTAAGCATGAGACCCTGAGTTCAAACCCCAGTACTGCCAAAAGAAAAAGAAGAAATAAATAAGTAATGGAATGCTTTGATACCTGTGCCTTCTGCTCACAATCCATTATCATAAGTTCAGATAAACCCATACCTAAGGAGGCCAAGAAATATTATCCCATTATACATTTAGAAAGTACAAAAGTAGAAATAGGATTTTAAAAAATCTTATGACTTCCTTCTCACATTTCTTTGGACCTGTTGTGCTGTTTCACATTTGGTGGCATTGTGTGTTCTGTTTCCTCTGTTTAGAATGCTATTATCTCTTCCTAGAAAGTACCTATTCACCTTCTAAGATTCATTCAAATGTCTCCTGCTCTTGAAGCCACTCCAGAACTCCTTATCAAATGGTAATGCAGTGCAAGGTTGAGTTTATCTTTCTATTTCCTTTCTACACTGAGGACTCCTTTGGGGAACAAAATAAATGCTCAAGAGACAAATGAATGAATTGTGATACTTCTTGCATAAGATAACCTGCCTGAATCCTCACCCAATCCCACCGCCTAAATGGCCTTAACTATCATAGTAGAAGAAAAACAAATTTTTCCACTACACCCTTTCTCAAAGTCTTTACCAGAATATAGAAGGTCCTCAATTTAATTTATGAGTGTGAATTACAATCTGAATTGTGAGTGTGAAACTGAAATGCATTCAATAGAAATCATACTTTGAATTTTGAATTTCAGTCTCTTTCTGGGCAGCAATGTATTGCAGGATACTCTCCGAAAAGGTTTAGACCAGTGACAGTGATCACAAGGGGAGACCACCAATACTCTACAGCAGGCTGTGTCGCTGAACTATAACATTTGGTAGGTTATTCGATGCATTTTTCCACTGAGGATATTTTCAACTTACAATGGGTTTATCAGGACCTAGCCCCATCATAAGTCAAAGAGTATCTGTAATTTTTAAGGTCTAGGTACAACTAAGAATGCTATTTACAGGTTGAGGTCATGGTCAAGTGGTAAAAGCACTTGCACAGCAAGTGAGAAACTCTGAGTTCAAACCCAGTACCAAAAAAAAAGAGTGCTATTTACATCAATTTATTTAATCCTTACAACAACATTGTAAGGCTCCCATGTTAGAGACTATGTGTTAGAGGTTATGGTACTGAAGTTTAGAAAGTTTCAATGATCTGTCCAAGATGGTGAAAGAACCACATGTGGACCCAGGCTTCTCAGAGGCTAAAATCCATGCTTTTCACCACTCAGTGTTGCCTCCGCAGGTTACAGAACAGGTCACTGGTGCACTGCGTGGCTCAGATTATTCCAAGCACTGTCTCCAAGTACAACGCTGATGATCCTTCGGTCTGTGCTCCCTAAACAAATGTGTGCAGGGACTAGAGAACCAGAATACAATAGAAGCCCCTTCCCATTGCACTTCTTTTGGTTAGAGAGCCCAAAACATCCATCATAGAAAGTGGCCTGATCAGACCATGACAAAGAGAAGTCTATAAGAATAGCTTGTTGAATGGAATTATTAAGCCCGAAAAAAGAAAATAAGAGTGACTTAATAGATATTGGTTGATGACCAGATGTTCACAGAGTCCACTGAGGATTAAAAAAAAAAAATGGCACTCAGAATTCAGCTTGGGGGATTTCAATTAGGCAGCACGAAGACTCTCTTAACAGTAAGGAGTATTAAATATCTTTGGCTAATGAGCAGTGATGGAGTCTTTCTTGAGCCGAGGGTCCCTGTAGCTATTCATTCCTTTGTGTATTTCACTACTTATTCATTCACTCTTTTAGCAATCATTTATTAGCCAGGCACTATGGGAGGTGCTAACTATGGGCAAAAAACCAATCCTCTGCCCTACAGGCTGCCTTTCTGAATCTTATTTCAAGGTGTAAAATTTCCTTGCCTAACACTTTTATAAATAAATATTTTCCATTTTCCCAGGGAGACTCTGGTTTCCAGACTTGGCATATGTTGGTTGGGATAGCAGAAGAGAAAGGGAAGGACATTTGGAGAGTTAGGAGTTTGTTGGTTTTTATATTGCTGCTATAACAAATTATTACAAACAGTGGCTTAAGACAACACCTATATATCTTCCTAAGCTCTGGAGACCAAAGGCTGCATTCAGTTTCACCAGGCAATGTCAAGGGCTCAGCAGGACCACCTCCTTTCAGATGCCCATCATAGAATCTGTTTCTGTGACATTCTCAGATCCCTGTGGCTTCCTATATTCCTTGGCTTGTGGCCCCTTTGTACCTTTTCAAAACTCAGCCTTTCTGTCACCATGTCTCCTGCTCTCTCCTACTCTGACTCCTCCAGCTTCCTGATTATAAAGACTGTTGTGATTATATCAGGGAAATCTAACTAATCTCCCCATCTCAACACCCTTAGTTACATCTTGCCATATATGGCAAATTCACAAATTCTGGAGATTAGGAGATGGATCTATTTTGGCGGCCAATATCTAACCTTCTACAAGGTCAAGAAGACTATTACAGCAACTTTCTGTATTTGGCAATTGTACTCAGAACTGGTCCTGCCATTCTATATTGCTAAGATCTCATTATAGATGATGGAAAAGTGTCAGGCCAATGTCACATGGCTAGTTGATACTGGCAGAGTCACTGGATTTACCCTGTGATATGACCAGCCTTGTGAGGAAGTATAAGTGTTGCCATGGCTAGAGGTAAAAGAACATACACAATAAACTTTTTTTTGGTAGGACTGGGATTTGAACTCAGGGCTTCACACTTGCAAACAGACACTTGAGCCACACCTCCAATCTATTTTGCTCTGGTTATTTTTGGAGATGGGATCTTATGAACTACTTGCCTGGGTGGTCCTCAAAGCACGATCCTCCCAATCTCAGCCTCTCAAGTGGCTAGGATTATAGGTATGAGCCATCAGTGCCTGGCTCACAATAAATTCTTCATATCCATCCCACTTTCTATAATAATGGCTAATATTTGTTAAGACCTTAATATGCACAAAGCACCAGGCTAAGAACTTCACGTGTTCTTTTAAAGTGAATTTTTACCAAAGTAATCTGTATACATAGTTTTTTAAAAAAATTTTAAAAATATTCTTTTTCTTCTATGGGGGGATATAGATCCAACCATAAGTTTCTAAAAATTAAATCATACTAAAAGACTCACCTCAAACAATAACTCTACTCTTCCCCACCTCCTCAAACCCATAAAGGTAACCCCTCTTAACTCTTAGCAATTGCCACTAGCATGTACTTCTAATATTTTAAATACATTTGTCTGCTATTTACTGAATTATCTGTTTTAGATAATTTCTACTAAATTTCTTTCATTGCCATTGAGGATACTGCTCTCCAACTCACTACCACCTTCTTCCTACAGTTTTTCCCTTATCCTGCTGGAATAATTGTATCACAAGTTGAGGTTAAATCAATAGTCTGTGTTTACTATTGTGACTATGGAAATACTGTTCATGCCGAGCCAGGTAGTTTACCATGGTTTTGTTTCATTTCTTGGATATTGTTTTTCCTGGAGTTTATCATTGCCTATTGTTTTTCTGTTTTATGAGAACCAATTTCTTTCTACCACTACCACCACCATCACCAAATACTCCAAATGATCAATCACCTAGCAATTTCAAAATATTCCTATCAAATAATCTGTTAGTTCCTTTTCATCCCATGGCCCTCCACCCTCACATTCCAATCTAAACTCAAGATGAGATATAAGCTGGTTCCCCTGGATTTTGTTTTACCATCTTTCTATACTGAATGACCCAAGACTCTCTGGTAGTTAAATGTCAATCCTGGGATTTGAGCACAAGTTTAACTACATCAAAAACCTATATCCTTAACTGTCATGCTACATTGCGTTTAGAAGCTAAGCATTCTAAAAAGTGACCATAAAGCTTGAGCAGGAGGTAAGTGGCTTATGGAAGTAGTTACTATTGCATTGCACATGAACTCTGTACTTTAGCACATGTTTTCAAAACAGACAACAGGTCTCAATGTATAGAGATTTGCCCTTCATTCCTGGAATAAAACATTTAAACTGGGAATGTTTTTTAACCTCACAAACATTTCCATGTGAGTTTGTTGTCACTTTAGGAATCCTTCTTTCCTACTGTAAGTTTTTCTTTAGAAGCAGCAGTGGCTGTGGGTTTTTTGTTGGTTTTGTTTTTATCTTTCTTTCTGATTTATTTATTTATTTTCTTAGTCTTCTCTAAGGTCTTGGAAGACTCCCAGTGGGCATACAGCCTGCCCAACCAACCACAAGGGCATTGTAGCTTCTACATGAACCCTGTGCCTCCTGCCCAGCCACCCTACTCCCTGAACACACACACACACACACACACACACACACACACACTCCCTAAACATTTGGCCCCTGCCCTGTGAGGAGGAGAGAGACTAGTCCGCATCACAAGATGTAAGTCTTATCAATGTGTTTGGACTAGAGTCAAGAAGTGGGAGGGGAAGGAGTGAAGGAAATTATGGGGGATTAAAATCTGTTCCAAGTATTCCTGGTATTTTGCATCTTTTCTTCTTCAATACTCCCAAGTCCCCACAAACATAGACACATACCATGGTGAAGCCAAACTTCCAGTCAGATCTCACTATCTACCTAGGCAAAACCAGGGCATCCCTAACGGGCATAGGTCTTTTCAGGCAAAGGCCCTGAAACAATTCCACTGAAGTGGTCCTACATCATAACTCTCTCTCTCTCCTACTTTCTCCCTCTCTCTCTTTCCCTTTTTCTTCTTCCCTCTTTTTTTCCTCATTCTCTCTCCCTGTTTTTCTCTGCTATTCCTTCTTTTAAACAAGAATAAAACTTCTTCCACTTTCTTGTTTATCTATCTGTACTCTGTGCATGGAGCTTGGGGACCTCCCCAGAATGGTTTATTATGGCTTTTCTGTTTAGCTTAACTGCAGTATAGCAGAGGTAATACAATCATGTCTCAGCTCCATATGGTCTCAGAGGCTGACAAGCAGAACAACCTCTTCTTTGTTTGTGTTTTACTTCTGGTATTATGTGAGCCAGTGGGGCTGCTGGGCTAGGTTCTTCCCACAGGACAGATCAGAGAAGGAGCCAGCTCTGTGTGGTCTCTCTCCACCCCTTTCCAACACATACACACACAATCCACAACTCTGGGAATAGTGCAGATAGGGAGATAAGGATCAACCCCAGAGACCTTAGGGACACACAGGGAAAGCATTACTGTGGAAAGGACAGTGATGATAGGAAGAAAATGAAGTCATGTTTATTAGGGGTGACTATATTACTATAGACACACATGTAATCCTCTTTGAAATATGCATCGGTGCTCCATTTTCTCTAAGTGAAAACTGAGAGCAGTGCAATAATTGATTCAGCCTTTTCCTTATCTGATTAGACCCCAAACTTGCTCAGTTCACTCTATGACAATGTTTCTGGCTACAATGGGAAGGGGTCTTTTTAACCTAATTCTTATTAATGTATACTAATTGTAACTAACAAGGGATTTCATTGTAATATTTCCATGCATGCATGAAATGTGCTTTAATTATATTTACCCTCTCTCTTCCTTTCTTTTATCCCCATTCTCCTTCCCCCTTGTTTTACAACTTTACAGATTTCATTTTGACATTTTACATGTGTATGCAATGTATGTGGGTTAAATTCATCTTCCACCACCCTCTCTTCTTCCCTCCCACCGGTCTCCCCCAATAGTCCCCCTTTAGCATTCATGTCCTTTTTTTAAGATCTAGATTCTGCATATGAGAGAAAGCATGTGCTATCTGTCTTTCTGAGTCTGGCTTATTTCATTTAACATGATCATCTCCAGTTCCATCCATCTTCCTGCAAATGGCATAATTTCCTTCTTCTTTGGGGGGAGGGGGTCTTACCAGTCTTCTCTACAAAAAGCCTAGGTGTCATTGGCAATGACAGAAAATAAATCACTCCCCTCCCAAACTTAGAGCACAGTTATGTCAGGTTGTGGAGGCTTAGCATGATCTTTGGCCTCACTCTGAACAGCAGCACTCTGGTGGCCATTGGAGCCAATGAGGTACGCAATTTTGAAAAGAGTGAGAATTCAATATAGCACACTTACTACGCGGTATCATCATTACTGCAACCACAGTAATGAGGCTCTCTCTAACAATATGGAAAAGGAGTCAGGGTGTGTTAGAGCTGGAACAATAGAAGACTCGACCTCAAGCAATTCATCAAATGCTTTAAATATATATATATAAATATATATCATATATATATGATAGACAGATACACTGACCAGATAGCTTGGGTTTTTCTGGGCCATTCCAATCTCTTTAACTAAAGAGAGCCAATAACAGTCCTAGAAATTCCAAAATGTTGGCCTCTAGACCATATGAAACCATAACAATAGCTAACATGTGCTCCATGCTCTCTGGCTAAAGTGCCGTCTTCACTATCTTGTCTATTTCTTGCAACAACCATGATAGAAATGCTATTGTAAACAGTACCTGTCACATGGAGGTGACCCATAAACATTTCCTAGACTAGGAAATCAACCCATAGAGAAGCTTCACAATATGTCCAATGGTAAAGAGTTAAGCAGGCATGGAAGCCCTGGCAACCACCTTTGCCTCTTGCTTGCCAGACCACTGCACCACACAGCCTGCATTGTTACCACCTTGTTCCTAACTGGCTTTCCCACCACAAACCTGCACTGGGTCATGGGATCCAACATCTAATTTGAATTCTACAGCCATGCTACTTAAAAAAAAAAACAAAAGTGGCAGAAGTACCCTGTATGACTCCAGTTGCATGAGAGGATGGGAAGAGAGCTGAAGAAGTTCTAAAGGGTGACCCTGGTTCCCAAGGAGAAGTAAATGGGTTAACTGAGAATGGAAAAAACCAACCTGGGCTATAGGTACCACCACATGGGGAACCCCAAGGGTAGTGTCTATTGCGTCTGCCACCTTAAGAAGGGATCAGTAGGGAATCTCTTCACTATCAGAGGAAGTACACCAGCCCATCTCAGGAAACACCAGAGCTCTAGCCATGAGCAATGGCCACCTGCCCCTTCTCTCTTCCTCTTCCAGCCTCAGGCCTGAATCACAAAGGGTGACCCTGGTCTCACATGTGTGTCTAGGAGTTGTCACAGATGTCACAGTGGTGGTAGTGGTAGTAGGATACACAGAGCAGCTCCAATGTACTTGTGACTTGATTTACTCTGACTCACATGTTCTTCTCAATCACTTGATCAACTACAGGAACCTCTTTTGCAAATGAGAAAATTGATGTCCTAGAGGTTAAAACCAAGATTACATGAGTAGTCAGCATCCAAGTAAGGGAAAAAAAATACATGTTCTGGGTAGGTTTGAAGAAGAAAAGAAAAATGGTAGGAGTTTGATCATGGGAGATAGTAAGGAGGAAGGGGCCATTCTTTCCCTTGGTAACAGTAGAGGGCTACAGGCTAAGAGCTATGGATATGAGCATCTGTATTTTTTTAGTACAAGCTAATTGAGCCACCTCATTCTCCTCCACCATCTGTCTTGCAGACTCACTGTCATCCTCCCCACCCACTCCAGCACCCAGTCACTATAACAGCCTGGAGCTCAGAATAGTCCCTAAATTCACCAAAGCCAAAGAGAGGCGATCTAGCACTCTATGCACCCATGTCAGGGTGGCTTTAAAAAGAAAAAGAAGAAGAAGAAGAAGGTGACTAGCACTCATTTATTCTACATATGCTTATCAAATATCTACTGTCTACTAGGCACTTTCTAAATATCACAACAGACCAGTGAACAAAATGGACAAAAAAAAAAAAAAATCCTGCCTTCATGGAGATTTTATTCTGCCAAAGAGGACTGTGTGTCCAGAAGGGCCAGTCCACTCACCTGCCTTAAAGAAAAGTCAATCTGCCCAGGAGCCCAGAGATAAGGAGGGAAATTCTACACTGAGCCTCACCTCCTAAAGTCCTCAGAGGGGACCTGTGACCACATCCTGCCTGTACCTGTCCTTGTCTCCTCAGTCTTTTCCAACAATGCCAGAGAACAGGGCGCCCAGGTCAAACCCCACCCACCCACCGGTGCCTCTGGCCGGCCCCTCTCCAGACCTTGCAGCTTGGGCCCTGGCTTCTTCATTGGTTTGCATCATAAATGTATAATGCCAGTCTAAGAAACGCACCCAACCCCACCTGCTCTGCCTTGCATCCATAACAACCTTATCAAAGGGTTTCTTTCTGAGCACGGAGAACAGAGCGCCCTCCAGGTTTTCATTCATAGCAGGTGAAGGCTGGATGTGCCGAACGTTGATTGAAATCAGCGGGGTCAACAAAATACAGCTGAGAGTGCCCAATAATTGGGAGAGAAGCATCGCTTCCTGGTTTTCTTGCGATCCCCTGCACTTTCTCTTCTCCCTGCTACAGGCAAGTCTTTGTCTTACACACTTTAGTGCACTGGTATGCGCTTTATTTTTATAAACTTGGGATTTTGCTGACCCACAGATTCCTCTCCCTTTGTCCTGTAACTGGCTAGATATTTTGGTAGAGGGTAAGGGATGGAGATGGAAGAGAAAAGGTTTTCGAAACCTCTGGGTTTTCATGCCTGGAGGGAACCCCCCTCCCTCTCCAGGCGCCTGCGCGCACACGTGCATGCGTGCGCCCTTCCATTTTGTTTCATGAGAGGAAAGTCTGCCCTCTAGCCCCACGGCCCTTTGAAACTGATAGAAGAAGTGTTTTGCTAAAGAATTCTAATTCAAGGGCAAGTGGTCACATCCTAACCGAAGTCTGACTTCTTACACGTATCACAATTTCTCTCTCTCTCTCTCTCTCTCTCTCTCTCTCTCTCTCTCTCTCTCTCTCTCTCTCTCTCTCTCTCTCCTCTCTCTCTCTTTCTCTCTCTCTCCTTTCCTTAGGTTTTCTCTGGACTGAAAGGTCTGGAAAGGTAGGATCATTGTTCAATGTACCCAGAGGACTTAGCACAGAGCACACCATGTGGTTGGTGGCTAGGAGTCATCAAACACCCATAGAAGGAAGGAATGCTCAGCTGAGAGGGAGATACTGTCCGGGCCCTTGACATCTCCTGTGCAGGGAGGAGGAGGAGGGATCTGTTGGTGAGCACTGGCCTTCGTAGGAGAACAGAGCATCATGACTGCACAGCTGAGAGACAAGGACTAACCCAGAGCCTTGGAGGACCCCAGGGAGGTGGCAGGAACTTCAGTGGAAAAGCAGTTCTCCAAACTCTCACATCAGTGACAACCTGGTCTGATGAGCTTTGTGGAGCTGAAGCTGGGGCTGGCTCAGTGTCTCCCCCAAGCTGGTCCAGGGAGTTTTACGCATTGGATTTGGGCCTATGAGAAAGAAGTCAGGCCTGCTGTGCACTATCCATGGTCTCCATCCTGTCTCATTATCCACACAAAGGCATTCACTGTTTGAGTCCCTCTGTGGGAGGCAGCATGGCTCCTTAATCTTTGTCACACAGAGGAGCTAGAGAAGTCCTCACAACGACATCCAAACCTGGAGAATATTACCTGGAATCACCAGAAATAGCTTCTGCTGATTTCAAAGGTCCCCAGAAGGCACCTGCTGCCACCCATGGAAGAGAAGAGGTGACTTCATCACAGTAGGATGCTCACTTCCCATGTAGATCCAGAAGGTCACACAGTCAGTGACATTGGCCCCATTGGCAAGCTACTTCTGCTGTGGTGTGGGTCACTCCAACAGTCCCCATTTGGTGGCTCCCTAACCCTGTTCACCCTTTAATTCATTGCCCTAGCAACACCCTGAAAAATAAATTTATAACAGATAAGAACAAGAATCCACAATGACGTGTAGAAATTGGGGCCCTTATACGTGACTCATTGGGTACAGCTCTTTTGGAAAAGTTTTTCAAAAGATTAAGCAGTTACCGTATGGCTCAGCAATTCCACTCCTAAGTAGGCACCCAGAAGAAATGAGAGCATGTGTCTACACTAAAGCTTGCACATGAGTGTTTATAGTGGCATTAGTTATAACCAAAAGGTCGAAACAACTCAGTGTTTGCCAGCTGATGAATGGATAAACAAAATGTGACCCATCCATGAATATTATTCAGCAGTGAAAATGAATGAAGTATCAATGTATCCATACCTGGAGAAACACTGAAAGCATAAGTGCATGATCCCATTTATATGAAATATCAAGAATAGGCAAAGTTATATATAGAGAAAGCAGATCAGTGGTTACCTAGAGCTAGAGAGACTGGAGGGTGTGAGGATCAGTACTAAAGTCTATGAGGTTTCTTCTGAGGCTGGTGAAAATGTTCTAAACTTGATTGTGATAATGGTTGAACAATTCAGTGAGTACAGTAACAACCACTGAACTGTATGGTTGGATTGTGAATATATGAATTATAGCTCAATGAAACTGGTACCCCAAAAAGAAAAAAAATTACATCTGCTCATTTCCCTACCAAAAGACTTCTGCTGGTTTCCTGTTGCCCAAGCTATGGCCCAACACAGAAAGGTCCCTTGACAGCCACACCCTGTTCTCAGCCTCATCTCCCACTGTTCTTGACAATTACCCTAAATGCTGAGCTTTGGAGTTTCTCTTCTTCTGGAAACCCCCATGTCTTGGCTGTAATGGGCCTCTGCATTTGTACTGTGTGACTGACGCCTGGGAAGTCTTCTCTCTGTCTCCAGCGTCAAATGCCTGTTCATTCTTCAGGACGAGAAGGGACACAACTTCCTCTACACAGTCTTCCCAGGCCTTCTGAGGTTAGTGTCTCTGCCTTCTGGCTGCCACAACATTGTTTGTGCTGGTGCTTATCACATTTTATTTTAATTACCTGTCTACACAGTCCTTCTCCACTAGCCTGGACCATGGGCACTTCAAGGACAGAATCTGTGCCTTATTTATCTTTGCGCCCTCCTCTCTTTTCCACTCCCACCATGTGCCACTAAAGGCACAGAGGTCGGGGGTGGGAGTGACACAGAGGCAGAGAGCGACCTACAGGGGCAGTGGAGTGTCCATTGCATAAACAGTAGTTAGTGCTTGTGGAGAAGAGAAGGGCAAGCAAGTGAAGAGCCCAGGGCACGTGCTCTGGCCGTGGGAGAAAGAGCTTGGGTTTCCTCCCACTCCACCCTGCCTAGGCACCTCCGTTTCAGCCTACCCACAGTTTCCTTCCTCCCGAAAGGTAACACACGAGTGGGTGGTGTGATGGCATTTTGGTCTGACTTATTTTGCATACATTATCTCATTAATGTATGAGATATTGTACCTCATACATTATCAACATCCTTAGAAAGTGATATTATTTGCAAATGCCTCAGGAAAGGGGGCTCCAGGCCACACCCTAGCATGAGAAGTGACAGTGATCAGAGGTTTACATCTCTGACCCCAAAACCTGAACTTTCAGCCTCTTAACAGTCAGTGTGTCATAAACTGATAACTGCTGTCTATTTATCTTGGGGGATTTAAACTCAGGGCTTGGGTTTGCACAGCAGGTGCTCTACTGCTTGAGCCACACCTCCAGTCCATTATGCTCTGGTTATATTTGGAGATGGGATCTCCAGAACTATTTTTTTGCACTGGCCTCCAAACATGATCCTCCCAATCTCAGCCTCCCAAGTAGTTAGGATTACAGGAGTGAGCCATAGGCAACTGGTCCCTATTGTCCAACTTTCTCTCAATCTTCAGAGGAGCCTGGAGGCAAATAACACCGGCATATTCCAAGAACTTTTCCTCTGCATCTACCATATACACTTAAAAGTGCTTTGCTGACCTGGGGGTTTCCAGATTTGACCTTGAAGGAAATGCACACATGTCAACTTCCATCATCTCCCCACGCAGCGAGGGCTCGTGCAAAACGCATCTCACGTTCAATCTCCTTTAAGACACCTTCGGAACAACTCTTTTCTATATTCCTCCAGGCCTTTCATTCTGAACCACTTATTTTAACCACATACCTCCAAATTTCACCTTGCGTTCACAGACAAAATTGTCAATTTCTACCCCTGCTTCCGTCTCCTTACTGCCCACTGATTTGTTGACTCTACTCTCATCACTCCACTAGAATTACACTCTCTGACTTACCTGCAACCTGACCTCAGCACCAGGTCAAATACCATTTTCAGAACCCAACTCCTCACCCTGAACTCTGCAGCATTTGGCAGTTTCTCCTCCCTCCTCTCAGGTCGCTTCCTTTCCTGACCTCCCCTCTCCCCACACCCTTTCTCCTCTCCCTAATGGACCTGCCAGACACTCAGCGTTGCCCTAGTTTCTTTGTTCACTCTCTCTTTCTTCAAATTTGACGTATAGCTCAAGCTGCAGGCCTGAGTTCTTTCCTTGATTCCAGCTGGGGGGGCTCCAACTGCCTTCTTGAAATTTCTACTTAGATGCCTCCCTGTCACTCAGCATTCAATGTGTCTACACCCAGACAGTGCCACTTCTGCACAGTTTGAGCTGTAGAGAACATTATCTGGATGACTATAAAATGCTTCTTCCCAACCTTTGTCTATGAGAATGTCACATGAATTTGTTTACCCCACCAAATAAGTCTCCTAGAGTTTGGACATGGAATGTATACTTTTTCAAGGAGATAAATAAGATATGTAAACAAATTTACAGCATGTATTACCTCAAAAATAGCATAGCATAAAATCAGAGTTGGAGCCAGGCTTCGGTAGCTCATAACTGTAATCCTAGCTACTTGGGAGGCTGAGATCAGGAGGATGATGGTTCAAGCCCTGGCAAACAGTTCATTAAAAAGGGCTGGCGGACATGAAGAAGAATGAAATGTTATCATTTGCAGGTAAATGGATGGAATTGGAGAACATCACTCTGAGTGAGGTTAGCCTGGCCCAAAAGACCAAAAATCGTATGTTCTCCCTCATATGTGGACATTAGATCAAGGGCAAACACAACAAGGGGATTGGACTTTGAGCACATGATAAAAGCGAGAGCACACAAGGGAGGGGTGAGGATAGGTAAGACACCTAAAAAATTAGCTAGCATTTGTTGCCCTCAACGCAGAGAAACTAAAGCAGATACCTTAAAAGCAACTGAGGCCAATAGGAAAAGGGGAACAGGAACTAGAGAAAAGGTGAGATCAAAAAGAATTAACCTACAAGATAACACCCACGCACAGGAAATCAATGTGAGTCAATGCCCTGTATAGCTATCCTTATCTCAACCAGCAAAAACCCTTGTTCCTTCCTATTATTGCTTATACTCTCTCTACAACAAAATTAGAAATAAGGGCAAAATAGTTTCTGCTGGGTATTGAGGGGGTGGGGGGGAGAGGGAGGGGGCGGAGTGGGTGGTAAGGGAGGGGGTGGGGGCAGGGGGGAGAAATGACCCAAGCCTTGTATGCACATATGAATAATTAAAAAAAAACAAAGGGCTGGCGGAGTGAGTGGCTCAAGTGGTAGAGCTCCTGCCTAGAAAGCGTGAGACCCTGAGTTCAAACCCCAGGGCTGCAAGAAAAAAAGAAAAAGAAAGAAACTAGGGTTGAGCCAGGCACCAGTGGCTTGCACCTATAATCCTAGCTGCTCAGGAGTCAGAGATCGTGATTCAAAGCCAGCCTGACAGATAGTTCTCAGGACCATATCTTGAAAATACCCATCACAAAAAGGGCTGGTGGAGTGGCTCAAGGTGAAGGCCCTGAATTCAAGCCCCAGTACCACCAAAAAAAAATAAAAGAAAGACACCAGAATTGGTCGTTCTCATTGTCCCTCTAGAGATGAACTGTGTTTAGTCTACTGAAAGTGTATTCCTTTCTTAATAAACTTTACTGTCACTTTCACAACAACTACAAAAGCAGACTCACCCCGGCCATGACTAACCATCATTTCAGTCATCCTGGTTTATTACAGTGAGGTTTTTACTTTTATCCTTATTGCTTCTTTATCTTCTCTACCCTTGCCTTTCAATCTTATCCATCCCCAAATCATGCTGGCTTCTCACTTCTCTTCCTTAGCACAGCTTGCACCTATTCTTTCTGTACCTCAGTGTTTAAGTTTAGGTGCTCATTATTTTAGAACAAGGCTTCTGCAGTGAGACCTACCTTCCACAAGCCTTCCTACTACTTCTCTCTCTGATGGATTTCTCTACCTCCCAGGTTAGTCCTAATAGCACAGTTTAAAACTGGCACTACCTATAGCAGCTTTCACAAAATCATGGAATCTCACAGTCAGAAGAAACCTGCGGGCCTTTCAGTCAGAATGCCTACCCATTGTCACCCTCCTCCCTACTATGCTGTCATTTCTGGAGTTCATCAAAAAAGGAGACACTCCCTCCACCCAAATGGTTCATTCCATTGTTCCCCTAATTGTGAGAGAACCCTCTCAGGCTGAAGACACTCTTCCGATCATCTCCACCATTAGTTCAAGTCACTCATTTCTGTGTATAGTATATATTAGCCTATATTAATTGTATAAAATGGTTGTCTTCATTATGACAGTTTCATACATGTACCTACTGCACTTTGACCATATTCACCCTCTGTCACCCTTTTTAGTCCTCCCCCGACACACACACACTAGTCCCCTTCCTCTTCCCAAATAGCCCTCCCTTCTACTTTCATATTTATTTGTTTTTTATCTTGGTTCAACCTACAAGAGAAAACATGCATTATTTGCCTGCCTCCTTTCACTTAACATGACAATCTCCAGGTTCATACATTTTCCTGCAAACATCGTAACTTCTTTTTTTATTTTTGGTGGAACTTCACACTTATAAAGCAGGCACTCTGCCATACCTCCAGTCCATTTTGTGCCAGTCCGTATTTTGGAGATGGTGTTTCCCAAAGTATTTGCCCTGGCTGGCCTTGAACCATTATCCTCCCAATCTCAGCCTCCCAAGTAGCCAAGATTACAGGCTTGAGTCCCTGGCCCCTGACTCTACTCATTTTTTTTTTTTTTGAGGAATCTCCATATTAGTTTTCATACTGACAACACTAATTTGCATTCCAACCCACTGTGCATAAGGGTCCCCACTTCCACCCCCCAGCAGCATTTGATGTTGTTTTCTTGATGATCACTGTTCTGACAATCTGGAATCTCAGTGTAGTTTTGACCTGTGTTTCCCTGATGGCCTAAGTCACCCATTTTTGCTGCCTACTACTATCTCCTTCATCACTTCATTTTAGTTCCCTAATAATCCAGAGACTCTCTTGGTCCTCATACTCAACTCCAGCCAGCCTCCCTGCCTCCAGACCAGCTCTGGTCCTTTCTGCCCCCACCTATTAGGAAAAAAAGGGAAAAAAACAGGAGGATGACTAAAGCTGATTTGGTCTCTCTATGCCCAAAAGAAAATGCACTGGCCCTTGTGCTCTCTTTCTGAAGATGTGTGATGGGGGTGGGGGGGTGTATGTGTGGGTTTTGTGTACTCTGTGGAACTCAGTTCAGCTGGGTTCTGTCTTCTGTGCCAGAAGTTTCTAGAGTTTCTAGGGGACAAAATCCTGCATAAGCAAAGGCAAAACTTACATATGCTCAAATCAAATGTATGGAATGGTGTTAAACAAATCTGCATTTAGCTGAGGAAGGATCTTTCATTTACTATTGCACACACACACGTGTACATACACAGGGTACATGGAAGAGCAGAGTTTAAAAATAGACCCATAGATTAACATCCAAATAAGGAAAGCTGGAAGTGGGGGTGTGCATTGCTTCCATGTTTATTACATTTGCAACTACAGCCTCGTAAACCAGTGGCTCTTTACTGGGAGCATTGTTCTCCCTCTTTCCCCCCCTAACCCTGGAGGGTATTTGGCAATGTCTCTAGAAATTTTGGATTGCCACAAATGTGAGGGATGCCATTAAAATCTAGTGGCCGGGCATCTTGCTATGTGTCCTCAGTGCTCAGAACACTCCCAGGACAAAGAATGATCCAACACAAATTAGAGTAGTTTGAGAAACCCTGCTACAAACCTCCTCCTCGGTTTTTATTTTCTCCTCCTGGCACACCTAGATTTGAAATCTTGCAGAGGGTGGAGCCAGCCCCAGTGCTGGCAGGCTGCCAGAAAGACCGCCTACTTCCAGGGGCCCTGGAGGTTTGTGGGGTGACCTCCCACCCATGCCCTGACCGCTGTGCTCCAGGCAAGTCCATTGAGATAATTAGGTACAAAAAGCAGTCACTTTGCTGACTTCCAGCTGCCCTGTCTGGGCTGAGATTCCCCTGGGTGTGGGAGCAGAGAGGGAAAAAGAGAAAACAAAGGTAGGAAGATAAACTTCTGGGTGGGAGCTGGGGTGGGCGGGAGGGTCCAGGCAAGAGAGTGCAGAGGTGGTTGCAACTTTGGGGCAAGTAGGGGCTGCTCATCCACCTACAGAGTTCTTCTCTTCCATCAGCTAGTGATAAGAACATTTCTAATGCTTAGGAAAACTTCACAGTTTACAAAGTGTTCTGCATTTGTTATCTCATTTAATTCTCACACCCAGCCAGTCACACAGAGGGCAATTATGATTGGCCTGTTTATACAAAGGGAAACAGTGTCAGAGAAACGCCAGATCACAAGACTAAGTTCAACCTTTAGAATTAAAAGGGAGAGAAGGAAGCAAAGGAGGGACAGAGGGAAAAGAAAAGACGGAATGGATGAGTTAGGGACTGTGGAGCCAAGACAAAATGAAAGTCTAAACATACAGATGCCCTGTGAATTCTTGTTTATTTATTCATCATCGTCTCTAAGAAAATGAAAGAAAACAAGGGCTTTATTTTAATATAGAGCAACAGAAAGAGCTATAGACAAGCAATCTGAAGTTAGGGGTGTTCACCACTTCTTCCACTGCCCACCTGGGCTCACCTTGCTGGACTGTGTCCCTCTAGAAATGGGGCCATTGGGTTCTAGCTCTGCAGCTCCTTCCTCTTCTTGATCGCCTCCTTTTTCTACTTCCCAGGCTGCTCAGCCACCATGTTCAGCCCTGGTTGTAGCCAGACAAGGGCTAGAGAGTTCCAGCTTATGGTTGGTATGTATAAACAGTGCTTGTAGCTAGGCGCAGGTGGCTCATGCCTGTAATCCTAGCTACTTGGGAGGCTGAATGAGATCTGGAGGATCATGATTTGAGACCAGCCTGGGTAAATAGTTTGGAAGATTCCATCTCCAAAATTACTAGAGCAAAATGAGCTGGAAGTGTGGCCCAAGAACTAGAGCATCTCCTTTGCAAGCGTGAAGCCCTGAGTTCAAACCCTACTCCCACCTAAAAAAAGTTATAAACAGTATTTGTGACTTTCCAAAGCACAGACACAGGCTCTGTTCATCCTCATCCAATAGACTGAGAAAGGAAGAAATAAGGAATTACTCCCCTTTTAGGTTAAACAGCATCTAGTTGCAGAAAAAAATGATGGATGGGGAATCAAAAGGTGGCATCTCCTGCAGGATCTCTCTTTCCCTAGCCCTGGGCTGTTCCTCACTTAGAGCACTCCAGGGTCTTTAATTTGCAATTGGAATAGTACCCATATTCCATACCTTGACCCTCTTGGGGCAGCCCCTGCCTGCCTCTCTAACTTTACCACTCTTGGCTTTGTTACTCCAGAGGCCCTTCCTTGTCTTTTGTTCTTGAACACAGCCAGGGTTCTCTTTAGACTCCTCACCCTCCTGTCTTCCTATCCCCATTCCTGCCTTATGAGCTGTTCCCCAAACACAATCTGCTCTCCTAATCTGTGGTTTCTTCATTCACAGATCCAACCAACTAGGGATTTAAGATGTTTTAAAAAAAAAAAAAATCTTGCCTGTACTGACCAAGAGCAGACTTTTTTCTTGTCATTGTTTCCTGAACAATGCAGTATAACAACTATTTGAATAGCATGTACGTTGTGTTAGACACTATGAGTAATCTAGCAGCGATTTAAGATACATGAGAGGGTATGCATGGGTTGTATGGCGATACTCTTGGCATTTTATATACGGGACTTGAGCACGTGCAGATTTGGATATCCATGGGGTCCTGGAACCAATCCATAGCAGACACAGAGAGACGACTGTATTCACATGGTTGCTCCTTCCTGTCACTCGGGTCTAATCAAATGTCACCTACTCTGAGAGCCTATCCTATGTGCTCTGGCCAAAGCCTTCATCATGTCCCCATCCCTCACTGTCTAGGCTACCATCGCCCCATCATTGGATGGGACACTCCAAGGTTCCCTTGCAGATGAAGGAATCTGCACTGGACAGTGTCGCATGGTCTCCTCCCAGCCTTGCCTCGCTCCTCCACAGGGCAGACTGTCTTATGTGACTCACATGTTTGGAGAGGTGGCTGGGGACACATGGCTCACCCTTTCCCTCTCTCTTTGGGATCCTGCAGGCAGAGAGAATGCTGGCTGGTCTGCTGTGCACCATGAGGGAGGTTTGATAGTCATTTCCTGAGCGTGGATATGCAAATCCCCCTAATTCCAGGTTCTTCATGGTGATGCCATTGTTGCGATCCTGAGTTACTGAGTCACATCCACCGGCCTAGCTGTGATTAGCCATAAAGCCGGCATTTGGGGCTTCTGTCTGACTCATATGTCTGTCTCTCCAGTGGTTCAGAAAAAGAGCTGGGAGCAGGTACATCCTTTACTGGGCTCTGTAAGCCTACCTTTTCCTGAAGTCATAAGCTGCATTTATTGATTGATTCATTTGTTTGCACATCTTTTGCGCATAAACAGACACCTCCCCCTCCCTACCACCCCTGACAGAATGCAGATCTCTTGAGAGCAGACTCTTCACTCTTCTGTGCATGTATTCTGCATCTGGAGTAGTGTTTGGGTCCAAAAAAAAAACTATTCATTGAATGAGTAAGACTTCTAAATGTCTAGGCACTTCATAAGACCCCAGGATCTTTGCACAATACTAGGGTAAGGAATCTCACTGACTAAGATTTAATTTTCATCTTGCTCAGAAATATGGGAACCCAAAACTGGATTCAAGTATATTTAAAGAAATTTGGATTCAAATATATTTAAAGAAATTTTTAGAACCAGGCATGGTATGCACATCTATAATCCCACCCACACTTTAAGAGGAAGTAGGAGGATCTCAGTCCTAGGCCAGTTTAGGCAAAAACTTGAGATCCTATCTGAAATATAAACTAAAGCAAAAAGTTTGGGGGCATGGCTCAGGTCGTATAGTGCTTGCCTATCAAGCACGTGACCCTGAGTTCAAAACCCAGTACAGCCAAAAATAACCAAGAGCAATTTTTAAAGTATTTCCTTTGGTTGGTTTTTGGCAGTACTAAGGTTTGAGCTCAGGGCCTCACACTTGCCAGGCAGATACTGTACCACTTGAGCCACTCCACCAGCCCTTTTTTGTGGAGGGTATTTTCAGGATAGGGTCTCCTAAACTATTTGCCTAGACTGGCTTTGAACGACGATCCTCCCTATCTCTGCCTCTTGAGTAGCTAGGATTACAGGTGTGAGCCACCAGTGCCTGGCTTAGAATATTTCTTATAATCCCTAAATTATAGATGAGGTTCAAATGCATGAAATACAGTTTCCCTAAGATAAGGAGATCGAGGTATACCAAGATGAAATTATTTCCTGAGGATTCCAAAGCTCAGTGGGATGCACCAGGACAGACCTCTGCGTTACTGTTGCTTTATTCCTATTCTCCATCGCAGAGGCCACTTGGGTCCCTGCTGTTCATTCATGGTAAAATCTTGTCTCTGGCTCTTATCGAAACCTCAGTTTTTAGTCCCAATCAGTTGAATCCAGAGGGCCATTCAGTCTGCAAGGTCACCTTCTAGACCTGGAATGCAAGTGGACCCATCGCCGCACATGAGAGCTCCTGTACCATCTGGGTCTTGGTACCCTGATGGCCAAGGTTGCATGATGGACACCAGCTTTGATTTCTTACCCTTGTCTGCAACTGGAGAATGACCCCAAACCTTTGTCCCCTTGGCCAAACTTCTGTTTCATCATCTTAAGGAGATCTTGCTAGCTTTCTCAGCTTCTCGATTAAGGACTGTTCTGATCCCTGGCTCTGACCAACACCGAAGAAGCTAAGGAAGCAAGGTCTGCCTCCTGAATGAGGTCAAACATCCACACTGACTGAAGGTCAGGCCCTGATGTCAGGCCCTGATGCCATCCCTTAGAAAGTCAGTTTAGGATTCCAGTCCCCACCATTTCTCCAATTGACTCCTGTAGGCCCACCCAGCCCACCTGCCAGCTTCTCCTGAGCTTCTCCCTGCCCATAGCCCCTTCAGCACAGCACAGGGAACAACTCCCAGTTGACCAGGCCTCAGTGGAGGGAGGGTAGGGCAGGCAGAGGAACAGCCCACCCTCTGAATGGCCCTGGCTGGCCATCCTCCAAGAAGGCCTCCTCTTCCCAGCATTCCAGTCATCTGCCTCAACTTCTCTCTCCTCCCAGGCCCTTCCTGTAAATTTCACATTTGAGACACATATTGATTTCTTTACTAATGCCCCTTGCCAGAGTTGTAAGACACACACACACACACACACACACACACACACACACACACACACACACACGGTGGCAGAAAACAAGGCACCTGCTACCACTCCTGGAAATGAATGAAGCAAAGCCAGAGAAAGTATAAAGAGAAGCAAAAAAAAAAAAAAAAAATGTGGCTTTTGGGTAAGGCAGTTGCTATTATTTTTATTCTCTTGTGACCTTGAGTTAAAGGCACAGGTAGTTTGTGTTCACTGGGAGAAAAAGAGGGCCATTTTCCCCATTAACAAAAGAAACAAAGAGAATGTTTTAATTTTTCCGTGTCTTGCCCTGAAATAAGAGAGAAGATGGTGGACCCCTCCCAGTCTGTGGGGTTGTGTCCTCCAGCCCTATTTTCTCCATCCTCTCTCAAGCCCCTTCTCCCTTGGCTAATAAGTAATCCTGAGAAGGCTGGTGCACTTTGTCAACTGTATTTGGCTCAGAAACACATTCTATCGGCTCCCCTCACCCCCCAACCTCAGGCAACTGCTTGATATCCATTTGTATGCCTATTGGGCCAAATGTCATTTTCTGGGGATCTGCAGGAAGGTCACTGGGCACAGTGAGACTGTGGCTCCTCAGGGATCCAGTGCCTAAAGCCTGGTCAGTTTATGTCTCAGGCTCAGCAGCCTTGTCCCAGCCACAGTGACAGGCCTCCAGGACACCTGAGCAGTTCCACAGCCTCATTATTCTCCCCTCCCAGGGTGACTCGGAATCCACCAAAGACTGTGCTCCATTCCAGACCATTTGCATATAGCAGGGAAATTTATTGAGACTTTAATGGAGCAGAATAACTGACTCAGAAATTACCCAGATCTTGTTTTTCTCTGCAGCAGGCTCCACACAAAGGCTAGAAAGGTATTTCTTCCCCAGCCCTCCTTCTGTCCCTTCCTCAGGCTTTTGTGTCCTTGAGGTCTAAGTTTCTCCACCAGGTTAATAACATTTACCTCTGTTTCATAGCACAAAGGAGAAGTTGCCAGGTGCCATTATTTTTGCTAAAACTCGGGGACAATCCAGCGATTAAATAGGATTTGTCATGTAGGGGAGGAGCGTGATGGCTTTATAGTACAAGGTTTTCAAGGAAAAGGCTGGCTGAGGAGGAGGAGGAGGGTCTGCCTCTGACCCTGGCTCCTTGGGATGAGCAAGGGGAGGAGGAAGAGGCCTGCACTTTACAGAGGCAAATGCCTGAGCCCAGAGAAGGCAGCGCCTCTGAGGATGGAGAGCCCCAGTGCTCTGGAGAACTGCACACGTGTCTACACGTCTGAGCACCCCAGGCCAGGCCATGGGTCCTCCCTCAAAGGTCTTCTATGCTGAGCTCACACTGATGGCACCAGCTCACTCCTGTGGGCATAGGCCCAGTGATGCCACAGACCTAGGACCAGATTGCAGAGGCCTCACCTCTGCCTTCTGAGACCTGGGAGGTCAAGAAAGTTTTGTTTTTACGGTGCTGGGGAACAAGTTCAGGTCCTTGTGCTCCACCACTGAGCTACATCCTCACGTCCTTAGCCCTTGTTGGACTTGTTGCTTTTTGTTTCATTGAGTCAGGGTCTTGTTATGTAATCCAGGCTGGCCTCGAGCTCTTGATCTCCTGTGTCAGCCTCCGGAGTGCTGGGATCATACACGCGCAACACCATGTCTGACTCAAGTAGGTTTTGACTAAATAAGAGAATTCCCAGAAAACATGCAGCTGTTGGCATCTTTGGGGGCTCAAACCAGTTTTGCTTTGTTTGTTTGCAGTGCTGGAAGTCAAACCCAGGGCCTTATGTATACTAGGCAAGTGCTCTATCTCTGAGTCACACCTCCTGCCCTCAAACCAGTATTAGTTTGCTTTAGACAAAGAAATATTTTGGGTATGTTTTTATTATGTGTTCACCACAAAATAAAGGCCATAATAAGGCCAGGCCTTCAGAGAACTTGACAGCAGGGTAGGCAGAGTCAATGAGCTGTCAATGGCTCCCACAGGCTGTCAAGGGACCCTGAAAAATGTCTGCAGCAGGAGCCCCCAGCCTTTTGGATCCCTCGTTAGTCTGATGGGCCTCACCCAGCGGTTGGTGGTCTCTATCCCTATTCCCTGACTGTGTTCTGTGGCTTTCTCTGCTTGCTGTCCTCTGACCTTTGGCTCACATTTGGGTCTATGAGTGCCCACTTAGGTCTTGGGAGGTTCTTCCTGTTACCCCCTGGCTTCACCCTCCTGGCCTTCAGGAAAAAAATTTATGCTTATACTTTTGGACCTTCCTCTATTAGATTTTAGCTACTCCTGTCTTCAGCCATTTGGAGCCAAGCTTTGTGCTGGAACAAACAACTCTGTTCAATGGCTCTTTCTGTGTTGAGTGTTTGGGCTCCAACATCCAACTACACAACACTCTTCCCAGTCCCACTGTCGCCACTTACTGGTCTCAGTCACTCTCACCAATTCCTCTAGACCTTCGCAGGGGTTCATAATTCTCCCCTCACCTGGTCTCTGTCACGTTACCATCCCAAGCTTTAGTCTTCAAGTGGATGACTCACCTAATAACAGACACTCCCAGGTTCTTAATTTCCTTTGATTCAAACAATTTAGCCTCCATTCCATGGAGGTGAACCCCCCCCCCACACACACACATACATGGCAACATCAGATCTTGTCATCACTGATAATTGTCCCACTGTCCATTCCATTCAAAAAAGCACACTCTGCAAACCTGGCTCCTTCCTCGAGTCTACCATTCTCTCAGTCTCTGCCCATCTTCTCTCCTTCCTTTACCTGCAGAGTCAGCCATGTGGCGAACAACATGAGCAAACACATAGCATCATGCTGGGCCCGATGAAAAGCCTTTTATGTATATTAACTATGTATGTTATGTATAAGGCCTTGAAACTCTTTTCCATCAGTGTACAGACAAGGTTGAGTTGTTTGTCCAAGGCCTCCAGCCAGGATCAGCTACATAATTTGCAGAACCCAGTACAAAGTGAAAAGTCAGAGCCCTTGGTTCTGCCCCCTAAAACTACCCACCAAGGACTTTCCACCCAATGACCGACCTTTAGTTTCAACCTTCTGAACCTCTTTAATGTCCTCAGCACAGTTTATCACTTCTCCCTCCCTCTCTCCTTCTTTCCTTCCCTCCCTCTCTTTTCTTTTTCTGGCAGTACTAGGCTTTAAACTCAGGGCCTCATGCTTGCTAGGCAGACATTCTACCATTTGAGCCTTGCCTCTAGTTCTTTTTGCTTTGGGTATTTTTGAAAAAGGGTCTCACATTTTTGCCAGGCCTGACATAGACTGCAATCCTCCTACTAATGCTTCCCTCATAGCTGAGATGACAGGAACATGCTATCCCACCCAGATTTTTTTGTTGAGATGAATTTTCACTAACTTTTCCCCATGGGTTGACCTTGAACCCCCATGGGTTGACCTTGAACCGTGGTTCTCCTCATCTCTGCCTCCTGAGTAGATGGGATTACAGGCGTGAGCTGTGCCCCTGATCCATCACTTCTTCCTTGAAGAAATCCTCTCCTTTCATTTATCACCTGCTGTTGTTCTACTGTCATCTTCCATCACTCCTTCTCAGACCCCTTCACCGATACCTCTTCACCACTTCCACAGAGTGTTATTCTTATAGCTCTATTGGCTCTCCCTGGTTTGATATCCTCCCCTCTCACCCATAAGCTGATGGCTCCCAGTTCTTCATCTTTAGTATTCATCATCTCCTTTCATTTTGTAAAATTAATCTCAATCACCCAATACTTCAGTTTTTTAATTACTTTTAAAAAATTATAACAGCAATGCATGATTTCTATAGGAAACAGGGAAATGCAGATAAGAAAAAAATCAGAAAGACAAAACCCTGAAAGTCCAACTTCCAGAGAGACAATCACTAGTAATAGTTTGATGTATATCTAACTTTTAGAATTAATTCTTCTGTGCAAGATATATGAAATTTTTGGTACAAAAATTTATCTTTTTTATAAAAATTATTTGTTCTACTTTAAATATTGCTTGGTAATTCTTTCTGTTATAGCCTTTCCAAATTATTTAATTGTACAACATAATTTTAATGGCAGTATTCCATGATGACTGTATCAAAATTTCTTTAAATTTTTTCCTGATTTTTGTATATTACCCTGTTTCAACATTTTCTATAATCATAAACAATGAGCATCCTTGTGGCTAAACTACTGAGTTCAAGTATACAGATATTCCTAAAGTTGCTAAAAAATGTTGTTAAGTTACCTTCCAAAACAATGTACCTATATGTTTCCAGCAGCAATAGATGGAAGTACTAGTTTCTCTGTCCTGGTACAATAATAAATAATAGTATTGCTTTTAATTTTATCTATTGATTTTTCTCATTTCAATAGCACTCAGAATTTTGCTTTTGCTTTGCTTATTCTTTCTTTCTTTATTGTCCCTTGTATTTCCCCTTTGAAGAATTACATTTGTTTTCTTTATCTGTTTTATTCTCTAAAAATGTCTTTTTGTTCATTGATTCATAAGAAACACAATTCCTAGGGACCTAAACTAGAGTTTCTCAGAGTACTTTTTTCAAGATCAAAATTTCTAAAACCAACTTGATTATCTCCCCCATAAAACCCATTACACCCATAGTCCATAGTTAATATATGACCATCTCCCAAGTTACCCAAGACAAAAAATGTAAGAAATAAGCCCTGCTCCTCTCTTCTAATCCAGTTACAAGGTCTTGTCCGTGAACTCTCAAATGACCCTCAAGTGTGTCTCCTCTGCTCACCTCTGCCACTGCTTTAGTCTGTAGGTACTCACAATCTCCCACTTTCATCTCATTGTCTCTTCTTGAACTATGAAGAAAAGGTGCCTCACAGTAGCTAGCAACCATACTAACACAGAAATAATTTTTCTAAACAACAAAAATTTATTAACACCAATCCCCTCCTTACACTCTTTCCATAGATCCCTATCACTTTCAGTGCAAAGTAATCATGACTTCTCATCACTTAAGAAACTCTACCCAGTCCAGTTCCAAGTTACTGTCAATGTTCATCTATGCTATTCTAGCCTTTGCAACTACAGCCAGTCCTACTGAATGCTGCTTCCCCAAAATGTCATACTCTTATGTCACTTTATACTGAATTTTCTTTTTTTCTTTTGGCCTGGCGCTGCCTGGTCACCCTTAAAGAACAAGTCCAACACAGCACATCTTACCCCTGGAAATGCCTAAAAAGCTAAGTCAAACATACAAGCTTCGAATCTTTACCTAGCTGGAAATTAAGATATAAAGTGGACCCCATAAGTCAACTAGCTATGAAGCTAGGAAACCTGACTCAAAAACAGCTGAAGGAGTCCTCTTGAGTATAGCATATTATCTACAAGACAGTCTACTTGGGTTCAAATCCCAGTTCTGTATTTACTGGTTTTGTGTCTTGGTTTTCTTAGCTTTAAAATGGTAATCATAATTATGACTCTTTATAGGTTCTCATGAATTAATATATGTAAAGCACTTAGAAGAATGCCTGCCATGAATAAGTTATTTAAATAGATGATATATTTGGGGTAACTAATGTGGGTGCCATCTGACTATATGCGTAAGTAGTTAAGTGGATGAAATGGTATAATGTGTGTGCAAGCTCTGGAAAATTTAACGCACTGTGGCATTATTATCAGTCTTTTAATTTTAAACAAGGTAAGTCTCAACTCTTCCAAGAAAGTATTTATCATTCTCCAACTCATAAAATTGCAATAAAGGTTTAAGGAGACTTTTAAAATAATCCTGTATACCCCACTTCATTCTAAAGTAGTTTTGAGTAAATTCAACCCCAAAACTTTTACAGAAGCAAGGTGATGTAACGGTAAGAGCCCATAAGATTAGACATATTTAGGTGTATATTCAGGTTCTCTCACTTATTAATACAATTAATTCTCCAAGCTCCAAAGATATCTGTGAAGTACTGGGCATTCAGAAATGATCGTTATTGTCATTTGGTTGAAAGAAGACCACATTAAGGTATTCTTGGCAGGAGGAATTAAGGTAGACATTCTGAGGAAGGATTAAAGGCTAAGTTATATTGAGTTAGTTCGAAGAACTGGAGGACAAAAGATATCCTTCTCAGGTAGCCAGTGGCTCAGCCTAGACTCAGATAGCCTCAGACTGAATCTCACAGCAGAAGTCATTTCAAATGCAGCTGTTTAGCCCTTCGTCCATTCAGTCTTCTATCATAGTTAATTATTTTTGTCTGTCTCCTGCATTAAATTGTATCTTCCTTGAAGATAGTGACCTCATCTTTGTAAACCCAATGCCTTCACAGTACTTGGCATTCAGAATCAGGAATGAAAGCTTGTGAATGAATGCAAGAAAAATGACATATCCATCTACTCGTGAACTCCTAGACACCAATAAAGACCTGGTTCAAGTATAATTTTCTCTCTGAAATGGGCTCAATTGAGAAAATAATACATCTTTCTTTAAGAGAGAAGTAATGAGGGACCTAGATGGGGTATCCCAATCCTGGAAGAACTTTTCTAGAATTATGGAGATGCAGAAATTTTTTCAAAGTGGACTCTCCATCTACACCCAAATTTGGGACCTGTGTGCTGTGTTGCTCATATAGACACTGATTCTCACATAGACTATGAGGCCATCTGGGGCTCAGAAGAAGGCTGGGCCTATGTAGGAACTATGGTGAGCTCTTTCTATGGGTTGAACACAGCTATGATAGGCAAAGGGTGTCCTAAGAACTCAGACAATGGCAGAGGCAGGTCAGGGGACTGACTTTGCAGCTGAGCAGAGCTTGGGAGCTCACTCTAGGATGGGGCAGGTGCCGAAAAGTGTTCTTCTAGCCCCCTTCTTTCTCCACTAGCATGCTGTATTAGTTCTGCCATGAACTCATGATGAAAACCACTATCCCAAGTCTCCCAGATGAATTTTCCATCCTAGAGTTTTCAAAAGATGTGAATCCCTGCATCTGTGTTCTTTCTTCAATGTGTTCCCTTCTCTTTGTTTCCTACCAACACTGTTCATCCTACCAGCTGACCTCTCGAAAACTGGTCTGTGACTGGGTGCCAGTGTCTCAGGCCTGTAATCCTAGCTACTCAGGATGCAGATATCAGGAGGATCACTTTTCAAAGTCAGCCCAGACTTCATGAAAAAGGGCTGGCAGAATGACTCAAGTGGTAGAGCACCTGCCTAGTAAGTGCGAGGCCCAGAGTTCAAACCCCAGTACCACAAAAAAAAAAAAAAAAAAATACTGGTCAGTGCTCAGAGTCAATGTCAAACAACAGAAAAAAATACATTGGCTGAAGGTTTCTAACAGTTTGGGCATCAGGTATGATAAGTGCTCCTTTCTCATCCAAAGCCTGCCTCCCTGCCCTGTAGCACTCCAGACCTAAGACAGCAGTGTACAGGATGATCTGGACTCTGGTGCAGAAATTCTAATCTGGTAGATGGATCTAGAATGTCAAGATCCTCATGGTTTTTCCCAGCGATTTCTAGATGTTGCATGTACCCAGGAAGCTGTGCAAACGCTGGACCAGGTGAGGCATGCATGCATGGCATCGTAGTTTGTCTGGTCTAGGAAGCATGGGGTCCAAACCCTCCATCCCTGTGTGGGGGTCTTCCTTTCCCTTTCTTTTTTGTTCCTTTTTCTCCTTGTGAATATTTGCTTTCCCAGACCTGGAGCATCAGAGAAACACGGCAAACTGCTATTTCCTTCACTATTGTAGCAACTTGTGCTCAGATTAGCCCCGCTGGTTTTAATCAGAGGCATTTGCAATTCCTGAAGCCATCAGGTTTTTGGAATGCAAACCCCAGATCACATCTCTGCGGCTCTGCTGGTCTCTGCCCAGAGTGTGTCACAGTTGGGTAGGGGCAGGGAGGGGCACCAAAGGGTGAGTAGGAGGAGGGAGCCACACACAGTGGACTTTTGTCCTGGACTGTGTGTTAAAACAGGTACATGTGAAATCAAAGAAGAGCTGGAAGGGAGAGGCTGAACTGTGTCCCAGTGTGAAGAAAACAGCCTGCTCTGAAGTTATTGCGTCTCCAGATACAATGTAATTTCTTCCCAGGCAGTGCTTTGATAGCCTGACCAGCAGGAAGGGCTGAAAACCCTGCACACTGGGCAGAGAGAGAAGACGCACTAGCAATACCACAGTGCCAGACATGGGCTTGGGTTTCCAGCCCTCATTTGGGGCACAAACCACTCTGGCACCTTCATTCTGGGCTTAGCCCAGCTTTCAGCTAAACCTATTCCAAGCTGGTTATATATTCCTTCTCTTCCCCCTGCCCTGGAATCCAAGCGACCCTATGCCTCCTTTGTAAAGAATCCACTGGGCACGCAGGCCACCTGGACACATGAAGAGAAAATTTCTGCAGAGATTCTAAACTTCCCAAAATGTGGCAAACATAGGAGGTATAGGGCAGTTCTGTCCTGGATAAGCATCCACCACACCTTCCCTGACAAGCAGCTCCCTTAGTTATGAAAGCCTTCAGAGAAAACCTCATCCACATCCCACACTACCCTCATTCTAGTGTCCACTGATCTCCACACAATCCTTTTAATTTCACCCTGAGTCCTTCTACCACTTGGCTGCAGAGGCTAGGAGCTGCTTCTCTCAAGGAAGTTCTTATCTATCCACATACAAAATCTTTCTGCCATCTTCCACAGGGTCTAGAAATCTAGAAAACTCAGAAGAAAGGAGCCACAAATGCATGTCGCCCACACGTGTGTTGTTTTGAGAAACTAGGCTCAGTGGAAGTCCAGGTGCAGCAAGGTTCATTTTGGTTATCTAGGTCATGATGTCCAGGCAGAGCTGCCCAGAGCAGTGGCCTTTCTTTCCCTGCCAAGACAGGAGGGAGCAAACACTCTGCTAGCTGTGTCTCCAGGTGTCATAGGGTTGACAAAAGGAAAGGACTTCATTATCACCACCCCCAGGCCTAAAACCTAGAAGAGGGGGTCCAGCTTAGGCCTATGACTCCCCATGTAGTTCTGCAGGAAGTGTAGTGTGGAATCCTATGAAGGGATAAAGGAAGGTGTGGGAGCCCATTGTTCCTTGTCTCCTGCCCCCCAAAAGCTCTCAGTGGGCGAAATGGTTGTAATATGGTGTGAAGGACTATGGGCCTGAGCTGACAAGGAACTATGGATTGGCTGTGGGCAGCCCACAATTTTTCTTAATTAGCTGTGGCATCTTGCCCATCATTGAAATAAATAACAGGTGTCCCCTAAGGACACCACATGAGAGGCGCCATTTATCGCAGTTCTGAGAGGAAACTGACAACATGACGGGTGACATAGCAGAAATAATGAAGAAAAATGGTAGCAGGCGAGGAAAGGCCCATCAAGAGAGGCTTGCCGTTGGTCCCCATAGGGAAGTCCCCTGCCCAGCATCCCCTTTGGGAGAACAGCACCTCCCAGGTGGCCTTGTTGGCCTGCCATGATTTCCATCTTCCATTAGTCCTAGGCAGGTACCATGTGCTAGCATTTCAGGGTCACTGCTGATCTTCCTTGTCCCTTCATGGGTCATTGTGAATGTATGTCAGAGCCACTGACATGCCATTTTTGAGAGTTTCATTATTTTAGATGTTTCAGGTTCAGGCAACTCTAATTTGTCTGTGTGGATTATCTCTGCCAAATGTTAGATATAAGCCACCCAACATGCATATGTTCATTCTCCTTATCTAACAGTTGGTTGCTAGATCTAGTCTAAAAGTAAAGAGGTGTCCCTCTCCTGTCAAAGGCTGATTTTACCACCTGTGTTAAGAATCCCATACCCTGCTGCTTCGTGGGAACTTCTACCGTCAGCAATCCTCTCTCTAACCTCTACATGTGGCACTTCTTGTCCACTTCCTTTGAGAACACTCATAGACTCTAGTCTCCTCCATTAAAACCAAACAGTCAAACCAGCTGCCATGGTTAATTCTGTGTCATTTTTGACTAGGTTTTACTAGGAAGCTGGTAAAACATTGTGTCTGGGTATCTCTTTGAGGGCTTTTCTGGAGATCAGCATTTGAATTGGCAGACTGAATAAAGAAGATGTACCCTCAGCAACATGGGTGGGCATCATCCAGTCTACTGTGTGTCCAAATAGAACAAAAAAGTAGAAGAAGAGTGCTTTTACTCTCTTCTTCAGTTAAAATACCCTTCTGCCCTAGAGCACAGACAATGGAGCTCCTGGGTGTATGGCTTCTAGTCTCTAGAACTCACACAAACAGTTCCTCAGATTCTCAGGTCTTTGGCCTTCAGTTGGGAGTTACATCCATTGGTTTCCCTGGTTCTCAGATCTTCAAGCTCAGACTAAAGTGCACCACTGGCTTTCCTGGATCTCCAACTGGCAGAAGTTCTATCACATGGAACTTCTTACCTTCCATAATCACATGCAACAATTCCCATAATAAATCTCCTGATGGATGTGTACATCATGGACATGTGTATGAGCATGTATGCGTGTGTGTGCACGCACACACACACACTCACTTTAGGTTCTGTTTCTCTGGAGAACTCTGATAACTACACCAGCCTTCCCTGTAGTATACATTCCTCTTTAGCTACCACCCTTACACACTTATCTCTTCTCTTCACAGCCAGTTTGCCAAAACATCCTCACCTTCTCAACTTCCATTGACTCAATAGCCAATACCAGCTTGGCTTTTGCCGCAAGACTACTGGCACAGCTCTTCTCAAAGAAATCAGTAACATTCTGTGAGTAAAGTTGGTAGACACTTTCAGCTCTTGCCTCACTGGTCCTTCCTGGTTTTTGAAGCTCTTTTTTTTTCCTTTAGCTTTGGAGAGGCTACTGTCCTCATGTGTTCTTTCTACCTCACCCACTATTTCTCCCCAGACTCTGTTTTGGTTTGCCTATGAAGTGTTTCCCCTCTCCCCCCAAAAAGCTATGTGTTGAAGGCCTGGTCCCTACCTGGCATATCCAATCATGAAAGGTGAATGGTGACCTAATCAATGAATAAATACCCTGATGAATTCATAATATGATGGAATTATTGGGATGTGGTAAAAAATAGGAGGTGGGGCCTATTTGGAGGAAGTAGGTCACTGGAGGTGTGCCCTGGAAAGGTATACCTTGGTCTGGACCGCTTCTCTCTCTGCTTCCTGGCACCTTGAGGCAAGTAACTTTGTTCTAATATGCACTTCAGCCATGATGTTCTGCCTCACCACAACAGACTATGGACTGGCTATATTGTTCCTCTCAGGCATTTTGTCACAGAAACATGACACAGACCAACATAGACTCTGTGGTGGTTCCTTTTCCACTGCCTATGGCATAAATGTTGGGGGTCTTCCAGGTTCAAGACTCATCTCTCACTTCTGTATGATCTTCCAAAGCAGATTCATGGATTCTACTCCCTTACTTGTCTTGATGATTCCCAGGTCTGTGCCTGTGACTTAGTCATTTTTCTTGAGTAGTACCATTGTTTTCCTAATCATCTACTGGAAACCTCTCTGGGTAGATTCTATAAACACCCTACTTTGGACACATCCAAAACTGAATTTCTCTTTGTCTTACTTTCACACTCATATGCATGGGCTCACATGCACAGTTGGCCAAACTTTCTGCCCAGATATGGCACCATAACTCATCATTGTAAAGGACAGTGGGACCTAGAGGTGGGCCCAAAGATTCTAGTATATATATATATATATATATATATATATATATATGTCTGCCCACATGAAATTGAGCTAAGGCAAACACTGGTCTGAAGAGTTGGGGCAGACACTCTAACACTTGAGCCACTCCTCCAGCTCAAGGTCTGAAGAGTTCTAAAGATCAGAGATCAGATGAAGCCAAAGGGAAGCTATAGAACATTGATGATCTATTCACAGACATCATGACTCTTGCAATCGGCAGAGGGATATATAAAAGGGATAGACCCTAAGAAAGAAGACAAATCAGAAGTAGGCTCCATATTGATGAGCTTAAGGCAGCAATCCTTTCTCCAAGGGACTTGGTCATAACAGACATGGAGCCCCCAAAACTATAGAGTGGAAGAAAATTACAGAGTGGCATATCTGGGCAGAAGCCTTGGCCTCTGGATTGAATAATAGAAGCACAGGAAATATTCTGACTAGTAGGCTCATCAAAACACAGAAAATCCTGGATTCCAGAGAACACAATTTAGTTCTACCCTCACTAAAAAGTTGGTCTGAATTTTCCACCTTGACTCAAGGTGCTTAGAAACAAGAATGGTCCTAAGCCTCCAGTTCACCCTTCTCTATAGATCCCTTTGGAAGAAGAAGGGATAGGAGAAAATAAAAACAGGATAATGAAATAGGGAAGCTAAGAGCCTGTGTCCTACACAATGGTTTATCTGTATGCATCTTGTACTATGGCATCTGGGGGTCAGTCCTCTGTAGTGAGTTAGTCTATTCTCAGCTTGGGCCCAGTTTGGTTTGGTGTTGCATGTTTGGGAAATTAGCAGACCAGGGTGGCCAAGGGCACTTTCTATGGAACAGCAACAGTAGAGTGTTGTCCTACCAGAAGTTTTGGCTATGGACTCATTGATGAGCCACAAGGTCTTTCTAGTGTATCAATTGAGTCTATTGAAGACAAGTGCATGGAAAAAATAGCCTTGGTGATGTAATAAGTGTGAGCCAAATGCCTGCTAAGTATAGATACAGAGTGGATCTTTATGTGTTGACTGAGGATGTCTTTTGTATGGGACTGAGGATGTCTTTTGTATGGGAATGAGGCTGTGTTCTAGCCTACAAGCATTCCTTCTGATAGTAACATGAAGGGAATATGGAGAAATTAAGACAGGAAAGAAGAAAAATAGGGAAGAGAAGAGAGAAGTAAGACTTCATGTTTACTAAACTGTTAGTGAACATCAGGCTAGCCAGTAGAAAATTGTAAGACCATGTAACAAATACAGTGGTAGGAGTAATGATGGTACCTGACATAACTAAGCACTTACTGTGTACCAGGCTCCGTATGAAATGCTCTGTGTGCATTCTGTTACTTAAACTCATGAGCCCTATGAGCAAGACACCACGATTTCCGTATTACAGACAGGAAAGTTGAGGTAGCTCAGCTACAAGTTGAGGAGCCAAGATTCAAAACTCATAACATGTAGAGACCATAGTTAAAGGCAGAGGAGAGCAGAGAGAGAAAGATCAGCTCTTTTCAAAGAGTTCAGGGATGGCTTAAAAAGAGGAGATGTTATAAGTGAAGTCCTAATGAACTAATAGGAGTTTTCAGAGTAGGGGAGAGAGAGAAGGCTATTCCAAGCATAAACAAAAGCAAAGTCTTATGTGGAGAGGTAGTAAGTATGCATACCCCAACACACAACCACACTCATACATGTGCACACATATGTACATGTTCTCACTCATTCTTATACATGTATACAATCACCCACACACACACACACAGCCAGACCCATGCACACGCAACACATGCACACACTTACAACATAAGTACACACACTTTACCTAGACCATGAGAGGTCTACCAGAAATGTATCTTTATTCCTGTTAACCTCCAGTCTTCATGGCCAATGGTCCAATGCTCCAGGCACTGTACTATTTGCTTACCATTCACTATTCCAGATGTGTACAGGTAATCAGTTAGGCAGGTATTATGATTTTATTCCACAGATGTGGTTCCAGGGTTTCAGTCTGACTCAGGATCTCTCCACGGGCCACATAGTTAGTTCATCTGGGACTTGAAACCCCAGTCTCTCTGTTTCTCGAGCGTCATCCCTGAAACCACCATCGTGCTTCTCAAAATATAAAAGCCCCTAGAGAAGACTTTGCACCAGAAGGGACAGGTCAAGCTCATTCATTCTGGAAAGCCATGGGCTAGAGGTAGTACCAGCAGTGACTGGCCACTGAGGCAGCCCTTTCTCCCTATAAGCCATGGAGCCTGGGAATGGAAGTCAAGCCGTGGAAGAGGCACTGGGTGAAATGTGAGTGATTCATATCACTGTGGTGACAAATGGCATCATCACAGAAGCTTAGTGTTCAAACTCATCTTAAAGGATAAAGAAACCATGGTTCTGTTCTGATCCAGGGTTAACGGACTGGCACCCAGAGACCCAGAATCAGAACCCAGCTAGATTTCAGACCCATGTTCTTCCCACTGACCACACTGCCTCCAAGCTCAGATGGTGCTGCTTATAAATCTTTTCTTTTTATGAATTAATTGGCATGAGCAAGTATGTTGAATAGTTTGCGTGTATGAATTTGTTTCATTTCTCTGCATATGCTCTTGTTCCCAGGAATGCACAAAGCTGAGTGAGGGCGTGGTGGGATCCCACCTTAACAGATGGCCTAGTTGTAGCCCAGAGAGATTAGACAGAGCAAGAAGCTTAGAGTAGCATCTTGAAGACCAAATTCAAGATCTCCTTTGTCCCAGATCTAGCCCTACCAGATTGGCATAATTTTGTCTTCCCGTGGTATTCCCTCAAAAGATCTTACTTCCTTTTCCTCACTTTCTGGGTCTCAAACTCAGATCTGTATTCTTCCTGAATGGCTATTTTCCTCCTTACTGTATCCTTTTCTTGATTTTCCCACTCTATACTGAGCTGATTTATTGGCCAGAGTTGTCCCCTGGGCTGGGCAGAAAAATAGCAAGGAGACAGATTAATGATCCCTTCAGCATTGCTCAGGAAAATGCCAGCACAGGAGCGAGACTATGGTGCAGCAGAAGCTGGGAAAACCTGCATCCATCTCCTATGTGTGACCGTGCTGAGCAAGAGCGTGCTGGCCTGTGCCAACCCTGGTGTTTGGGTAGGGAGCAAAGATTTGGGATGACTCCAACCATCTACTCCAACTTTCCCTCTTTTAAGGCAGAATGGAGGGTCTGCAGGAGTTACAGGTGAAGGCAGAAAGAAGAGTCAGTATAAAGGGATTCCCTAGAGAGTTTGTATCCCCCACGTCAACATGGATTACTTTCTGAGTGATAAACCTATTCTCCAATACTCCATAAACGCACACCCGCATGACACACATCTTTACACATACACATCCACTCACATTTTGCTAAACACATAACTTACATGAGAAGCCATGGGTTCCGGCCATGGTCCCTCCCTGCCTCTAGCTCAGGGCCCAGTGCATTGGAAGGTAGTATGGTGGAAAAAGAAAAAAGACATTGAAACCTTTATAGCTCTGGGTCCCTAGCATGCGGTCCCAGCTCCCTGTAAAACCCTGGTGGGCTAGGATGGCTCCCCCTTTCCTTCTTTTCTAATTATGACAGGCCCCAGGGGGCCCAAGCAAAGAGGGGAGGGCTGAGTGAGTACTGCAAGTGGGAAAGGAGGGCAGAAAAAGGGAGGGAGAGAAGGAGAAGAGGAGGCAGCTAAAACAATTTGTTCTGGGGAGAAACAAGTATGTGCTAGACAAGTGGCAGGCCATATAGAGTGGTCACACCTTCCTTTCTCTGCTTCCTTGGGGAGCTGAACCCATGAGAATTCCACAGCCATGTCCACAGTAGGACCAGAGCAATGGGAAAAGGAAAGACCCTTTAAGTCTGCATTTCAGGACAGGGTAATCTGTCTCTTCACTATGACCAAATTTAATCTCATTTATTCTCTCTGTGATGCCAGGAGATATTAGGGGATTTGTCATTACTTTGTGTGAAGGGAAGCCTGAGTTTTTAGAACCACTTAAGCCACAGCATATAGGTCTCTTTGCCCCTGGCCCAGTGCACACTTCACTGCTCGGCCATCTTGGAAAAGGATTGGCTTCTGCTTCCTTTCTTGGGGTTAGGATGTACTAATAATGACCTCATACAAGTGAACAAACAGAGATGTATTAAACACATCCAAAAGCAATTGATTTAATTCAACACACTTTTATTTAAGGTTCCCATATGTGCCAGCCACTATGCCGAATGCTGGGAAAAGGGACGGGTAAATCTAATCCTGGCTTCACGGAGCTCATGGTCAAGAAGAGGAGGCTAACAGAGGTGATAAGGCTGTGTTATTTCATGCATGATCCTAAGAACCCTGTTAGGGAAAGGACCATGGGAAGAAGGAAACCTTCTGCCTACTTGTCAACTAAAAAGAGAAGGATAATCCTGGTGCTGGGGAATTCTCCATGACATCCACTCCCAGCTTTCTCAGCAGCTCTTGGTTAATCCAGTTCTCCAGGCTTCTTCTCCTCCCCAAGACTTAGAATTAAGTTAAAATGTCAGATCCTCTCCAGACAGTAGAATTTCTTCTCTTTCCAGATCTGTTTTGTTGTGGTCACGATGACTCCCTGGCCAAAGATTCGGAAATAGCAACTATTCCAATTATGTAAAATGTGATTAAAGAAAGTGTCATGCCCCTTTCACTTAATTCTTGCCTTGCAACCCTTGCTTGGGCTGACAAGCATAATAGATCTACTTGATACATCTTGTGCTAAAATAAAATGTCTAGTCAAAAGTGCTTAGAATCCCTCTAGGCTGGAGTTGGCTAATGATGTCATTACTCCACAGGGCCTGGCGTTATTTTTAGGATGGCCATTTCCTCCCACATTAAGACTCATTAGGAGTTTTGTCTCTGTACAGTACTCTACCCACACAATAGAGGTCACACAAAGAGGAGGGTTAGTGTGGGACTACGCACAGCTCACTCACTCTTCCTGGACAACTGGGATCCGAGTAAGGACATTTGAACATGGAGGAAGATTGTCTTGAATGATCGGGAATCAGACCAAGGTCAATTGCTGACTGGGCTGGGCTTATGTTAATACAACTGGCTTGGCAATATGGCAGTGGCCAGTTTTATGTCATCCATGCCCTGTTACTTCTTGTCCTTTCATATCTCTCAAGTACTAGCCCATTGAAGACACATCCAGCCTGGCTCAAATCATGAGGCTAAAAATAGCCTTGCAAATATTCTGTAGCCCATAAGACAAATTCTCTGGACTCCAGGGTGACACAATTTCTACCATGCAAAGAAAAGCAGTAAACATGAACCTACATTTCTTAATGTCTCTGAAATTTATTTTCCTCATCACTAAAAGGAAAACAATTATCCACTACCTAGAACTGTTCAAGAATAAATATGAAAATATATTCAAAACACTTAGTGGCCCTGGCACAAGGAAAACCATTATTAAATGCAACTGTTATTATTTACCATCATCTCTATTATTATTATAAATCAACAAAGTACAATTTTGAAATCCAAAAAGCTCTGAATACTGAGATTCTTTTTTTTATGACTCATTTGGCAGCAAAACCTGACCTGACCTGAATTTCTTTGTAGACTTCATTTATCCCACTTAAAATGAATATTTACTGCAGAAATCTGAATGTTTTTTGGGGTTTTTTCTTCACAAGTTGAGGTCACAGACTATGATGGGGGTGTTACAATAAGTGCACCTAATTATTTTTCTAAAATTTGAAAAATTCTGAATTCTGAAATATATCTGACCTCAAGGGAGTTTGTGAAGGGATTGTGGGCAAAATTCCCCTTTATGCCAGATCTGGCCAGGCAGATTTTCCTATCTGGGAAAATCCAAAAAGTGCTCATGTCCTGCTGGCTGCAAGGTAGACAGCCGTCTCCCTGACAGGTCACATGCGTACCCAGGCAGCAAAACCACCACATTTTGTCTTGTAGAGTCAAAATCAGTTGCTGGACCTAGACTGTTGATTCTTGGCACTTCTGGGTAGCAATGCAGACTAGTCTCATTTCACCCTGAAGATGTCAGGCTTCCAAATAAGTAATGCATTCACTGAGCACCTATATATGCCCTGCTCTTTACATACACACCAAACTTCATAATAATCCTGCAGAAGGTATTCTTGTCCCCACTTTACAGATTTGTAAATGATTCTAATTGAATTTCAAAACCACTTCTTTTCCCTCTACAGTATTGCTTGCTGACTATCATAAAACCATAGAGGAGGAACAGAAAGAGAAAGTGTATTTTATTTATTTATTTATTTAATTTGGGGGCGTGACTGGGATTTGAACTCAGGGCTTTGCACTTGCAAAGCAGACACTTTACTACGAACCACACTTCCACTCCATTTTGCTCTGGTTATTTTGGAGATGGGGTCTTGCAAACTATTTGGCCAGGCTGGCCTCACACCATGATCCTCCTGATCTCAGCCTCCCAAGTAGCTAGGATTACAGGCATGCATCCTGCTGAAAGTGTATTTTAAATTTCTGTTGGTCCCACTGAAGCTGAGTATGGTCTCACTTGTCTGTAACCCCAGTACTCTGGAGGATGAGGCAGGAGGAACAAGAATTCAAAGTCAGCCTGGCTATATAGCAAGTTTCAGGCCAGCCAGAGCTATGTAATCAGACTCTGTCTCAAAAAAGAAAGAAAGAAAAAAATTCCATTGAGTGTGTGGCAATATTTCTTTTAAGACCCAGGCCCCATCTAGGAATCAATTTGCAAGTCTAGGAAGCAGCTACTTTGTCAGGTGCCAAATATTCTCTAAGTGCTAGTGTTCTCAGAAATTGACATTATCCAGGCCCCTCCTTCTTTAATCCTTCCTCAATCTCTTGCAACTCGACTTGCAGGAGGAGGTTTGGGACTGATGCCTTGGCAGTGGAGGTGGTTGTGTTTTGGAAGGTGTGTTTTATAACTGGGCATCTGCTTTGATCTGATGAGATCATCAAAGCATGAAGGTCAAGAAAGGAGATCCGGTCACCTTGGCCCTGAATCTGCTGGTGAAATTCAGAGTTATGCTCCTCCAGCACACAGCATGCTAAACCAGGCACGAGGCTCTATCCATGACAATCTGCCTTCCCTGGAGCCAAAAGTAAAAATCAAAGGCAGCAAAAAAGATTAAAAAGCAAGTGTCCAAAACCAGAGAGAGCAACTTGCCCTCCCTGTGACACCCGATGAGACAAAGACCATGAACTAAAGATGTCGTGCAGCCCTCAGATTAATCTACACTATGCAGAAGTGGTCAGAGTCCTCCTTTTCCCCATAATAGGATGCCCAGGAAGCCTCCCAATGAATGCTTCAGTCAACAAGCTAGCAAGAGCTCTGCCAGGCTGGCAGTGCATTGTTTATCAGCTACCTAGGGCTTTGGATTATGAAAAGATGTCTGAAAGAGACTTTGTTATCTCATTGTACTTCTGCAAGCCACCACTCAGTTCTGTGAGCAGCACTACTCCTCTTAGAATTCTTGACTTTTGATTTGAAGATGTGATTATTCCTTACACTGACAATAGGATGCTTGAAACCCAAGGGTGGCTGCTGGGGCTGTGGTAGCCTGCAAAATGGAGGTGCAGCTGAGGTTTCTGATAGGCCCCGATGAGTTCCAGGCAGCCTGCCAGATGGCATGGCTCTCAGTGATCCATGAGGTCACCAAGGCATGAATCAACGTTGGTGGCATCCATGGTTGCATCTATAATATAGATGGTTCATGTAGCATGTCACAAGCCAAAGAGATAGTGACTTGTCTTTCTTTTCTTTTCTTTTTTTTTTTTAAATCCCAAAAGCAGAGAAAGCAATCATCCAAGAAATGGAGAGTACGAAGCAGAGCACCCCATCTATGGCTCTGAAATGTGCCTGTGGAAGTGACTTAAATTCTGATCATTATGGCCAGAAATTTAAAGAAATTCTCATTTTCTTGTTGAGCATAGATATTTAAGTCCATTTCTCTGTTCTACTTTCTCAGTGACTACTTATAGACAAGCTAAGGATTTGAGCTCAGAGACCTTAGAGATTATCCTGTCTAATACCCCTATTTTACAGATGGGGAAACTGAAAACCAGAGAGAAAAAGTGAATTCCCAGGGTCATGAGAAAACAAGATGGAAGTCATCTATCCTGTTTCCTTACCACTCTTTAGAAGAAAAGACCCCCAGATTTTCTAATCCTGCTAAAAAAATATGTATGGAAGAGGATGTTGTAACTTCAAGTGAAAAATCTGCTCTAGAATGTTATAGACTGTAGCCAATGGCTGCTGACTTGAATGTACAGATAGCTTAATGCTAACAAAAATCAAGGTCTGTGAAGTAAATGACTATGATCACAGACACATCTACATAATATATTTTTCATGAGCAAATGAGAGGATATGAAATATATATTGTGGAAGATGACGTTAACATCACACTTATTTATTCTTTAGCAATCCGATTCTTCTAGAATGATAGGTTCTCTGTGACTGAGTTGGGATTCTCTGAAGCTTGAAGTTGGCTCCAGATTTTTCATAAATGTAATTGAAGGACTGTCATCACTCTTACTGTCCCCTTGCCACACACACATCCATTGAAGGATGATTTCAAAAGATAAGTCTGTATATTTAACACACTGGTGAACCAATAACGAATCTACCCCATTGAGTACTGTCACCTAATTCTTAGCTGGCTGACATTTTGCATTAGTGTCCTTCCCCAAAGGACTTCTGCTCCTTTCCTGCCATAACTGTACTCACAGGTTCAAGTCACTCAATGTTTTTAGAGACTTACGTGTAACACAGCTCAGTGCTAACACTAGAGAAGAATTCCTGGGGGTCCCACAGGCCTCTCAACTCAGGCAGGAGAAGGGGTAAATATCCATTTTTTTGTTGAGGTCTTTAGCAATGGTGGTGGCAGCTCCCTCCTAGGACATCCTCTTCATGCCTGGCACTGAGGAAGGCAAAGTTAGACTGACAACAACACTAACAAAGATTAATTCCTGTGTCTGATGAGAGTTAATTTCTCTGATTAGAGGACTCTTGAAGATGCACAGTGACTAAATCTTGACTGGAAATATTGAAATGGCAATAAGAGCCAGGCGAAGAGCCCTAGTCACACACCAGTGCTTACAGAGGACTTCTGGGAGACCAGTGACTGTATGTGTCAAGCAAGCATATGGTGTCAATATTCAGGGAAGGCACTCTGATCACCTAGGTATGTGTCCGTTTGTCTATTTCCTTCCCTTTATTTATTTGCTAAATAAATAAAGTGAATAGAGCTTCTTGGAAGGTCTTGCGTAAAAGCACACATGCAATGAGAGGCAGAGAGACACCTGCAGAAACACTATGTGATCTGATGAAAGCTGATGGTTAACAGGGCCAGTGTGTAGGTCCATCCACCAATCCCCCAGAAATTTCTTTGTCTCATGGAAGCAGTTGATGAGAAATTGGGGCAATTCACCTTGGGACTGTTACCTGACAAAGGACTTGTGCACATGGGTAGGGCAGGTGGAAAGGACCATCTATCTAGAAGCCATTGACATCCAGAATGGCAGTGTCCCTGGGCTCTATGGTCAGAAGGCAAACAGGAGGTGACTGGGGTGAAAGAATGAGCTTGGAACACCAAAGTATCTTGGATTTGAGTTGTGGCTCTGTCATTTCCACCTCTGTAAAGCTGGAGAGGCCACATAACTTCTGAGAGGCTCTGTTACCTCACCCAAAGTGGAGATCATTCCTGTCTAGACTGATTTCTCAACATACCAACTTACAAAATAGTCTGATGGCAACAAGGGCCCTTCCTTCCCTTGCCATTCCCCACCTTTGGGATCTAATGAAGGAAAGGTCCTGTGTCTTCTCACTGGGGAGACACGAGAGGCTTTAATTAGGATACTCCTAATTGAAGAATTCAGCAGGCAGAGAAAGGAGAAAGGAGAAAGAAACTACCTTTTTCTCTCACACCATTCATTTCCTTCCCTTCCCAATCCCCTTTTCCCTACCTGTCACCCACTCATCTCTTAGACAGATACTACGTGTTCAGCAATTATGGAGCTGTCTATAAAGTGGTCCAGGTCTTTTTAGCAGATGACCCTCTCCATACACATTCATAAATTCCATGAACATTTGTTGAGTGTCTGTTGTCCAGCACCCTGCTAGGCACTAGCACAGTGAGACTGGTCTTTCTCCTAAGGATCTCCCAGTGTAGCAATGGAAATGAAGCTGGCTTTGGTTAGAGGCAGTTTGTTGGGGTTCATCAGCACTCCCCTCCCCTGACTGGGGCAAGTACAGATGTGAAGCAGCAGTCAGCACACTGCTAATGGGGCTTTGAAAGTCTCTGCTTTATTAGGGCAGCCAGGAAAGCCGATTTCAGCTGCAAATGCCTTCATTGCCTCCCCAGCAGAAATGGCTAATACCTGCTTTCTGGGACGAGCTCATCAAAAGGAGACTCTCAAAGCCCCATCAGCAGTGTGCTGACGCTGGCTGTACATCCTGAAAGGGCAAAGTCCAGCCGAGTGAAAGGAATCCAGCCTATTTGTCAACATGAGAATGAGTCAGAGCTCCCCGCACCACCCAGCCCACTGCTCCTCTTCCTTCCTCCCTCTTACCTGACCCACAGGGGCCTGAGGAATTACAGCTTCTCAGCAGGGGGCTCTGCAGTCCTGCAACCCACACACTGCCCTCTCCTTCCTCTTCACTCATCCTGTCTTCTCCATTTATCCTCCCACCTGCAGATGGCTAAACACCCGGCATAGAAATGTATGCCAAGGACGTCCTCACTGTCAGCTGGGTATCACCTGGAGAAGCTTGGACTCTCCTGTTATCATAGTCATCCTCTGTAGTAGCCTGGGCTCCTACAATCTTTTTTTTTTTTTGTATAAATAATATGGAACGTTTCATGAATTCATCCTTGCACAAGGGTCATGCTAATCTTCTCTCTATTGTTCCAATTTTAGTATATGTGCTGCCGAAGCAAGCACTCTTACAGTCTTGAACTTAGAAGGGACCTGAAAAGTCAGCTGGCCCAACCTGCTATCCAATACAGGGGTTACCTCCTCACTACCACCAACCTATGGTCACTCCTATGGGAGTGAAAATGGTTGTCACCAGAGGGCTGTTGGCAACAGATAAAAAAAGTTCATGAGACTGCACCTCAACCAATGGTGCACACCTGTCATCCTAGCACAGGAAGCGTAACTAGGAGGGATGTAGTCCAGGCCAGCCCAGCATAGGGCTGTGGTAATCTGCTAATGCACATCAGGCTAACGGGAAGAGTCACCAACCCTGTCTGGTGATTCTGTGAACAACCAAGATGTTCTCTCCTGAGATTTTTACCAACCAGCTACCCCCATTCCAGACTTACTATGACCTCATCTTAACCTCTGCTCTGACATAACCTCATCAATGAAAAGAAGCTCGGCATCAAGAAATAGTGGCTTTGCCTCACCTTGGGGTTCCCAAAGAAGAAAGGGCAGGGCAGGAAATAAGATTCTCTCAACTTTGTTTACTGTCTCTCATTATTCAATAATGTGAAGTGGACCACTAAGGAACAGGAGTCATTAGAGAGTCTAGCAACAGAAACAATATTTCAGTAGCACTGAGAAAGTCATGTTGTGCTGCAGACATGTGCTAGCCCTGGGTAAATGAGGCTGCATAATAAACTCGGCCCTGTACACTGAAGGCTCATGGCTTAGTGGGGGAAGGCAGACATAAACAGGAATTACATGTAGCTGGAAACATGCTTTCTTAGCCATCAGAACAATGGCTTTGTTTCATTCCTGTTCTTGGTCATGTTGCTATGGCATTTGCCATTATTAACCACCATCCCTTTCTTGAATGTGCTAATGTCACTTTTCTCTTAGGTCATCTTCACTTCTGAGATAGTCCCAGTCTCCTTCATTCTAGCCTCTTCTCCTACCTGCTCACTAAATATTGGTATTCCCTACCAAATCCATTTCTTTCCTGTTTGCCACTAAATCTGAAGCTTACATTCTCCTTGGAAAATATACTTTTGCTCCGAGGCCTTGACTTTGCCTAAATGACTCCCAAATCCATATCCCCTACCCAGACTTTTCTTGAGTGACATTCAAGAACATATATTTGATATATTGTAAGAACTTTTGTAAGTATCACAGTGTACCCCCAGTACAACAATAATATGATAACAATTAAAAATCCTTCTTAATCATTAACCCCTGAATAAAAAAAATTTGGATACCTCAAAAAAAGTACGTACATTTGTTGAACAAGAAGTTCTTTTAAATACTATGGACCAATAGTATTCTAACTGCTTTATAAATATTAACTAACTTAATTCTCCTAATGATATTATAGCCCTCTGAAGTGAATGCTGTTATTATCCGTCTTAAAAATGAGGAGTCCAAGGCATAGAGAGGTTAAGTAATTTGTCCAACATCACACAGCTTGTGACCGACCTTGTTACGAGGCTGAGGCTGAATTCCCAAAATTTGTGGTCTTGGCCATGCAATTCTTCCACCTCTACATATTACAGGCAAATGATCTATTTGGCAAATATGAACTTGGGCATCTTCTCCCCAAGTCTACTTCTCCATTTGTATAAACTCAGCTTTTGGTAATAGCATCATTGTCTACACAGTCTCAAAGAAAGAAATTTACTGCCTAGAACAGCAGAGATGTATTCAGTGAAGGCTTCTGAGTTGAATTGAATTGAACTGTTCTAAGCTGAATTGCAGTGTGAAGGTGCTCAGGATGAGAACTTCCCCTGGAGAATTGGGAAGGATTTTCAAGTAGAGTGGCATTGGAGCTAAGCAGAACATAGCTCATTACATAGGACATTACATTTTAACATTGTAAGGGGATAACAAATCAAGCAGTTCCATACTCTCATTTTACAAATGGTGAATCTCAGGCAGAGAAGAGAAACCTATGATGTGAACAAGTCTAGAGCCTAGTAAGAGAGGAACTTTAGCTCTTTATGTTTCAAAGCGTGGTCCACAGACCAGCAGAACCAATGGTATGGGCTTCAACTGGAGGCTTGTTCTCAGGTCTTCCTACAGCCCTGCTGAGTCAGAATTTGCCTGTTAAGATGATATTGTTCTAAGCTTGGAGCAGTAGTTCATGCCTGCAATCCTAGGTACTTGGTAGGCAAGGATCAGGTAGGTCTTGGTTCAAGGCCAGCCCAGGCAAAAAAGTTCACAAGACTCCACCTCAACCAATAGCTAGGTGTGATGGTGCCCACCTGTTATCCCAGCTACATGGGAGGAATAAATAGTAGGAGGACTGTAACCCAGGCCTGCCCGGGCAAAAATCTTAGATTCTATTCCAAAAATAGCTAAAGCAAAAAGGGCTAGAGGCATGGCTCAAGTGGTAGAGCACCTATATGGCAAGACCCTGAGTTCAAATCTCAGTTACCACCACTATCAAAAAAAAAGATTATCTTATTCTGCTTTAACGTTTGCTAAGTATTGGGTGAAGACTATTTCTACACTGGCCAAGGGGACCATGGTATGTAGTCAGATCTCATAGAAGCCTAATGAATTTCTCTAAGTTTGTGGAAATGTAGCTTTTTTCTGGTCATTATAGAAATTAAGATGATAAATAAGGTTGCATGGACACATATCTCTACTGTGTGAAGGCCTTGTCCTCAGAAGCTCAAAGGAGACCCAGCTATAATGTTGGTAACTATCCAATTGGTTTGGTTGAAAAGGTAGACAGAAGGAAAGAGAATGGTTTGGTCCATGATCCTACACAAGCACTGTGGTTAAATGGGGACACTGGAATGCCTACAAGTTCATCATAGGTACTAGAAAGGCAAGTTGGTCATAGGTACTGAAAGAGGCAGTGTTAGAACAAAACTGCCTGATGAATGTTGTCCTGGTGGGTGCTAGTTAAAGTCCCGGATCTAAGCCTCAGAGTATTAATGGGGATTAGAAAAATTGGAAGGGAGAACAATTTGGCCAGAGCTCTAAGTGCAAAGAAAGCTGGGATCTTGAGGCCTGGGTTAGCAATGAAAGTGGGGGACGTTAGTGTGCACAGGATGATAGGAGTGGTAGAACCAATGATAGAGGAGGGTGGCAATAAAAGATCAAGTAGGAAAGAAATAGTGAATTAAAATAAAAACAAATTTTAGCCACAGCTGCTGTAGTTGAGGGCCATTTGATGGTTGGACATGGGATACAACCATAGAGGAAAGAGCTGCTAATGGAAGGGGCAAGTCTTCCAGGAAACTCATCACCCAAAAGTTCCTCTGTTCCTGTCTAAACCCATGGAAGACAATAAAACACCCTTTACAACAGCTGGGAAACATATTCACAGACATTCACAGATATTTTGCAGCAGCATTTTATTGCACAAGGCATTCATAGAACAGGTTTACATTGGAAGAGAGTCACCTCCAAAAATTTCTGCATTTGCATGAATATGCGTGTAGCAAACAGCTAAGGTAGAAGAAACACAGGAAGACATCTGTACACTCTGGAGTGAACAGTTGGAGGCAGACTACAGTTCTACATTTGACCTATCGGCTCTGCTGCAAGGAAGTGATGGGTCCAAGTTACACTGGCAGGAGCTGCAGAAGGGCACTCATGGCCAATGCTGATCCAGCAGGATAAGAGAAGAACGTGCAGAGGGTGTCTACTGGTATACCAGGCACAGCAGCTAACTATAAATTAATTATATTGTTCATTCACAAAGCCAGCTAAGCCTTGGACCAATGCTCCTTATTGTGGTCTCTGTAGAGTTTAGAGTTAAGGACTCCTTCATGTATTAGCCAGCAGGTGTCTGTGATCTCACAGAAAGATCAAGGAGGTAGCATCCGAAAGTTGGTGCCTATGTGACTTGTCCCTTTCCTTCTTCTCTGCTACTCACAACTCCCACCCACCTTTTCTCCCTCATCTTTTCTCCTTTTCTTTGCCTTCTTCTGACTTGCCTGGCTATAAACGGAAGCTAAAGTTTATGTTTTATTATTTATTATAGAGAATTTTATGTTTCCTGGTCTTGGTTTAGAAAATGTACAAGCAGAATAGCTTTATTTATTTATGCATTTAAATAGGCTAAATTAACTTGACTTTGGGGTTTTATGTGCTTATCCACACAGCCTTTGCACTAAAGGATGGCACTTTCAATACCAAAATGGCATCTTCCCAGGTTTGCTGCTAACAGCATTTGTAAAGGCTGTTTACAGAGAAATCCGGTTGTAGATGCCTTCCCAGTTTGACTAGTAATCCCAGCCCTTCTGAGAGTAACGTGAAACCTCTTATCTGACACAGTGGACTGGGGCTAGAGCCAGGACATAAAGACACAAGTCACGTAGTGATTCATCTGTGTGCACTGATTCTGGGGATACCTCCGTTTGAAGGTCACAGAATTCCTACTTGCTCACCTCTTAAATCATCTGCTTCTATCTGCAGGTGGTGACAGAGACTCCAAAAAACTAAAATAGTCATCTTTCAAGGTTAACAAGGAGCTACTTAGAAGCCCCAGCATGACTGTCAATAGCCAATCAAAGGGAGCCGTCAGCTGCTCCCCTGAGGAAAGGCTTCAGTTAATGAAGAGCATAGGCTGGGGTGGCTGCCTATGGAGAAGAACCAGCTGTTTGGCTTCCTATGTTGGAGCCCAAAGCTGAAGGCAAAGGAGGTGGGGTATTGCCATTTCCTCAAGCAAAACAGACCAGAATGCTCCCAGTGGGATGTCCGCAACCAGGGAACACTTGCTACAATCTGGGACTCATTCAGTGAAACCCATTGTCCTCTCCCCATGAGAGGGGTTCTCAATTAAATTTCTCCTGAGGTCCTTTTTCTTTCCTAGTGATCTATTTCTTGCAGGATTTTTTCTTCTCAGGTACTGCAAGGTTAACTCAAATGAGTGCTGTAATTCTAGTTTGGGATTGGATTTTTGTAGTGCCCTTCAATGAACATATGACTCAGTTTCCTTATTTGTAAAATGAAGGAGTAGGCAAACACAAAAGGGTAGCATAATACTCAGTCCCACTGTGTAGAATACTGTCAGGATTTTTTAGGGGTGAGCTATTGAAGCTAATGAAAAGGGTTTTCCTTCAATTTCCCCCATAATCTTTTCTCCTCTACTGCAATGTAAAAAGAGAAAAGGTGGCTACTATTTGGAGCAGATTACATAATGCACAATGGAGAATGCAGAACCTTCTAACGCCTTCTACTTCATCTTGTCTACTAGGAAGCCCAGTCTTCCATCTGGGAAAGAAAAAAATAAACCCAGGCAGAATGGAATGAGGCCCACGATGACTAGAGAGATAGGATATCTCCAAATGAGTTCAAGTCTTCAAGCATCAACAGATTACCTCCTAGATAGGTAGAAATAGGGACTGCAGTTTGTAGTCTTGGAGAAAAAGTGACAAAGAAGATGTGCCAAGTGAATGGAGATAACCATGTTTGTTCCAATTTTCAGAGAAAAGTAAAAGCTACATTCTGGAAACCATAGGCTGGTGGCTTCATATGACCCCCTGTAAAAGTCTAGATTGTGGTATTAAAGAGAGACTTGGCAGAAATCAGGAGGATCACAATTCAAAGCCAGCCCAGGGGAATAGTTCACAAGACCCTATTTCAAAAAATCCCATCACAAAAAAGGGCTGATGGAGTGGCTCAAGGTGTAGGCCCTGAGTTCAAGCTCCAGTACCACAAAAAAAAAAAAAAAAGACACTTGGAGAGGTAGGTGGAAATGGAAGGATCTTCATCTGAGGCTGGCCCTGGGTAAAAGCATGAGACCTTATCTAAAAGCAAACTAAAACAAACAGGACTGATGGTGTGGCCCAAGTGGTAGAGCACTTGCTTAGCAAGCACAAAGCCCTGAGTTCAATCTCCCACTGCACTGCAAAAAAAAAAAAAAAATAGAGAGAGAGAGAGAGAGAATGAGAGAAAGACAGTTGAACAGTAAGGAAAAGAGGAGTCATCAGAAGCTGGCCTGGATTCATTAACACAAATTCCAGGGATAGTTCTGACTTAATATCAAGTTCAGAGAGAAAATCAAGATATTTTAAATGTATCTTTTAGTAAAGATTTTATTTGTTTGTTTACCTCTAGTAGAATGTAAGCTCTATGAGGGCAAGAATTTGGGGAGGGAGGAGGTCTTCTGTTAACTGCTGTGCTGAGAACAATGTTCAACCCCTAGAAGGCACACAATAAATACTTTGTAATTTATCAATAGCTGGAGGAATGGCTCAAGTGATAAAGTGCCTATCTAGCAAGCATAAGGCCCTGAGTTCAAACCCCAGTACTGCCAAAAACAAATAAACCATATATGTGTATAATGAAAGACTAAAATGAGTCATAGTAAATGAGTAGATGTCAGGTGGTTTAAATTTTCTTCTTCTTTTTTTTTTTTTTTTTTTTTGGTGTGACTGGGGTTTGAATTCAGGGAGTCACACTACAAAGCACATGCTCTACCACTTAAGTCACATCCCTAGTCCATTTTGTCCTGGGTATTTTAAAGATGGGTTATCCTGAACCATTTGTGAGGGCTGGCCTCAAAATGCAATCCTCCCAATCTCAGCTTCCCAAGTACCTAAGATTACAGGCATAAGCCTCTGGCACTCAGCTCTTCTTTTTTTATTTTTTTTTAAATTTTCTTCTAAATCTATGGATTTTTTGTGTGTTTTCACATTATCTATTGTGAGCATAAGTTACAGTTATAATCACAAAAAAAACCATAATCTTCTCTATGAAAGACTTCATGGCAAATTAGCTTTCTTTCCTTTTCTTTTCTTGGAAGTACAACAAGACTGGTAGGCCAAGGAATATGAATTTCCATGAAGTGCTTTCCAAAACCTCTTATGTTATCTTTTGACTGGCATGAGGGGCTCTGGGCCCAGCGATGGCTTAGCTTAGTGGATTTGTTGAAGGACTAAACTCAAATTATTTGGGTGATTAAAGGATCAATACCAATGCCAAGGAAAAGTCTTTAGTGCTATGATACCTGATTCATCCAGGATGTTCTTCAGGGGTTTGGATGAAGACGAAGAAGGCCTACTGACTTAAGCTATAGCTTGAGTAGGTGTAACACATAGCTGGAAAAGACTTAAGCTATAGCTTGAGTAAGTGTAACACATAGCTGGAAAATCTGGCTAATATGTTGGCAAGCAGGATTCAGATAAAAAAAGATCTCAATAGTCTTTATCAATGGTCCAAAATCAATAAAGTTAAACTTGATAGGTCCTATATGCAGGTTCCAAAAATGTCAACAGTCTAAGTTCCAAAAGGGAAAGATCTGTTTATATAGATAGTTGTATGAAGAAAGACCCAAGGAATTCAGCCAGCCTAAAACTACCAATGAGTCAATAGAGTACTTGGCTACTCAAATACTTTATGCAACTTTGGGTCACATTAACAATGTTCTCCTATCTAGAATTAAGGTTGATTCCAGAGTCAACATTCTGCAATCTAAGACAGAATTTCTCAGAGAATCTTCTGGACTATTTTAGGTTAAATGGAAGTTTAGTGGTCAAATACATTTGAACATTGAATTCTACTGGGTTCCTCTTATGGAGATGCACAGTGCATACCAATATATTAAAGATTCTGCAAAGGCCTTCAATAAAGAAACCTATTTATTGTAACTCAAGTCTTCCTAAATTATTTGACCAGGAAATGATTTTGGTTTTGTTTTGTTTTGCTTTTGCATAACATCTGTTAACAGAGTACCCTTGGGGAAATGCTGATCTACCATAAGCTAGGCATGAAGTCTTCTAGGCATGAAGACTATCATATATATTATATCATTGTATTCCTCAGCAAGGAGCACAGGGCAGGACACAGAACAAACACTCAGTACATGCATGTTGAAAGAAAAAAAAATGAATGAAGTTTCCAAAGTACTATAACCTTGTAAACCCTTCAAATTACATCATGCAACTGGCACATGTCCAAAAAGGGAGCTAAGAGAATAGTGAATTTTGAATCTTGGTTATCTGAGGAGGCTTTGCCTGTAAAAAGCAAAGAGTTGGTCAGAACAAAGTCCTGGTCAGCAGGGCTATGGCTTAGACTGAGCCTGGGTGGAATCTGGGAATAAGACAGATCCACCAGGAAAGAGTAGGGCACTGTAAGGGATTAGTGAAGTCCCAAGATCAAACCCAGGTAGAGAAGTAGAGTTCAGAGTCTCAGGGTCCTGAAGCATCTGCTTGAGTAAGAGACCCCTAAGAGATTAGCTGTCCAGTGATTGCCGTCCCTGGGTGCACATATTAATCCCTTGTATAATTTTTCTTTTTTAATTCAGGTATCTGGGTCTCTTCCTGGACCAAATAGTCCAGAATCTCTGATGCTGTGGCCTTGGTCCTGGCAGGGCTAGAACTAGAGTAAACCAAGTCAGGATACTAGGGCACAAAATGCAAGGAGACAGTCACTCTCAGGATCTTGCAAGTGCAGGCTGGCACCTGAATGGGATGCTGCCTTACTCGGTGCATACTAGACACCTTTAATTCCTTACCCTTGTCCTATCCTCCCTTGGGCCTTATGCAAAGTTTCCCCCAGGCAATTCTAAAATGGGTTCCGTTTTTACATCCACCAATGCACTCAACTCCATTCAATTTGCAGGCTGGGAAACAGGGAATCTGAGGTCATGCAGGCAGTGACTGTACAAGGTAGGGCTAGAGAGGATCAGTGGAGTCTGACAGCAGGCAAGGGGCCAAGGAGAAGGAAGGCAGAAGTTCTTGGCACCAAACACTAGGGACTCATCCATAAGGACAGAGGTTTGGCTCTACTCTGAGGGAGGCCTTGTGAGGTAAGACAAGTCCCTAATTCAAGATACTGGATCCCAAACAGGGGACTGCAGAAGAAATTGAGACATTTGAGAATAAATATGTTCCCAGACTCAGGAGCTGGACTATATGCTGACTCAGTCATCATGAACTGAAGTGGCTAGAGATAGGGCTGTGAGGGAGATTTGTGGTGGTGTTTTGGTTGCTGCTATCCAAGGGTCCTCCACGCTCTTTCTCAGGACCCCAGGGCCTGAACAGAGCTGAGCTGAGTTGACAGGATTGAGCTCCATAGCACAGTAGGACATATATACAGTGCTAAAATTATACAGAAGCCTAATGGGCATCTTCAAACATCCAAATGGAAATCATATGGGAAAGAATTAGATTTAGTCAAAGAAGTTTTGAAAGGCAGGACTCAAATCAAATGAGAGAAATTACAACATTGCCTGAATGTTGGCACTTCTACCATTGGCGATTACAAATAATGGAATGAGGTGGTGAGTGCCTGTCACCTAACTGGAAGAATAAGGAATGTTGAAGAGGGCCCCTCCATTATTAAATGACTGCTGCTACCCTTCAACTCAGAATCTAAATCCCTTCTTTCCCTCCTTCCCACCCTCCTCACCTTAAGGAGTCTGCTCAGCTTCTCCAAAATACTCTATCCAGGTATACAAGATGGTAAGGAACACCACAGGGGCATTTGCATATAATTAGATTATGAGAGACTGAGGTTTGAATAAACTGTGCAGTCTATTTACAGATAATTTTCAGGTTAAAATTACATCACTGCTTCTCTTATAATCATCATCCTTTGCTTTCTCTCTTCTGTTTCTCCTCCTGTACCTATTTACATTGACCCAGATCAAATCTAATCAAATCAGCTAGTATTTGTGGAGTGCTTACTGTGAGTCAGATCTGTGGTAGATGCAGATCCACACCTTGGAAGCCTGTGGCAGAGAGGAGGCTGGGCCCATGGAGTCAAGGTTGAGGTGGATAGGAAATGTCAGGGCCTTGGATTATCTTCCCAAGACCATGAACACTCAATTGCCATCTACTTAGGCTTAGTATCATAAATAAAGATGCAGAATTCCTCAGGCACACTCCCTCTAACCTCCAAGGCCCAAAATCAAGACAGGGACAAGTTCTGGAATTTCCAGGATGTATCCATGGATTCCATGACACAGTGAAAAGAAAGATTCCCAGGCCAAGCATGTTTGTTGCTGGGTGGACAGTGTAGGATATGGTGAGCCTGGAGAAAAGGACCTCCGCTCCCTGCTGTTCCACTGAGCCTGAAACACTCCTCCTGTACTCCCTGTCTCCCTTTCTGAGACTCATTGCTATCCCTCTGCTTTGCTTTCAAAGGACAGTTTCCTCCAGAAATCATTCCCAGATTCACCAGAGGACGTTGGCCTCCTTTACATAACATTTTCAAGGTTCCCTGAGTAATGTTTCTCCCAACTGTAAACTGTTTGTGTCATGGACTTCTCTCTACACTATAAGTTCCTTGGAAGTGGGGATTTCAAAAGAATAAATGAATGAATGCCAAATGTGAGAAAAAAAGAAGATAGCTAGAAGCAGGTAAACTGAGGCATCAAAGCTGGAGGCTTTCCTGGAGCAAATGGAAAACCAGAAGAACAAAACCTAGAGTTAGAGTGGGTAACAAAGGAGCAAGGGATGCAGTTCAGGACTCTTAGGACAAGTCTTGGATTTCAGCAGTATCTCTCGGAGGTAAGGATGTCCCTCCCTTTCTGGGAATGGTGCTCCCTATTCGTAAAGAATGAGGGTTCACACTGGAGACCCTTCTTTTCAGCATAAGCAAGATAACCTTCTCACAGCAGAACTAACCACCCAATATAAATTAGGTTTCACATGGGTTTATGGAACATCTGTCCTCAGACCACAGGGATTTGAGATCCCTACTTAGCAAGGCTGCCATGTCTCACTTACAGCTGCCCCAGCCTTCTGTTGAGGCTTTTTTGTTGTTTGGGTTTTTGGTTTTTTTCTCCTCAAACTAGCTAAGGGGACTCCATCAGTCCCTCTCTGTACCCTGGCTATCTGATGCCCTGAATTTTCTTGATTATCTAATTGAGACCTCTGGGGAGGACTTAAAAGGTGGAAGAAGAAGAAGCATGGTGTGTCCCAAGGGAAGACAGAGTCCTATCTTAGAACACAGCAGGGCATGTGCTGATTAATGACATTAGGATAGGAAAGACAGCAGGGATTCTGAGATCTTGAATTAGAATCATCTACTCAGGTGGGGCCAGCACCACAAGGAGAACAGAATGATCAATCCAGGGGGAGGAACATAGAACTTGGCAGGTGGAGTAAGAGACCTCATGACAGTGGGGACAAGAAGTTAGTTAGGGACTCAGTGGTAAACATTAGGGATCATCTGCAAAGTTGTAGGCACAGAGATACAACTAAGAAATAAGTCAAGTGCAGACAAAACTCAGAAGTCCCAGCAGGCTAGAAGCCACCCATGAGGATGTCTGTTTTCAGGTAGCAAGGTAGAAGGGCAGGACATAATTCCCAAGGTGACTGGAAGCCAGGCCAGGACACTTGTCTGAAGAAGGAGTGTTCCCAGTTTCCAAGTACCAGGAATTAACAAAGCGAAGGACTGAGGGACAGAGGCATATGTCAGACTATCCACTTGTCAGAACTAGTCACAAGATTAAGGACAAGGAAATAGCCACAACAGAATTTAAACTTCTGTTGGACTGCAGAAGTTTAAATTCTTCCTGCTTGAAGTCAGAATTGATCCTACACCTAGGGACAGAGATGATCTGGCAGTGAAGTAGATTCAGCTCAGGGAGGAGAGGGTGCAAAGCCCAGGAACCAGGTAAAGCCTGACAGATGGGACACAAATGATGCCCTGTTCTGCTCCAGCTGTTTTTGATAGCCTGACTTCTTACTCGAAGGTTCAGGAAGGATGAAGAATGAGCTGACACTGGCCTTGAAAAGCAGCTGCTTTCCTACTTCTTGCTAGAAGTAGGAAGGGAGAAGGTGTGTGATTGTGTATTTGCAGAGCACACTTGATGTCCTGAGAGGATGAGGGGACCTACCAAATGAGAGGAGAACCTTGACTCAAGTTAAGAAGAGGGACTTAGGTCTTTCACCTGCACCAAGAATATGGCTTCACCGTCAGAACTGAGAAAACAGTTCTCACTTCATGAAACCATTTTATGCATGGTCTGGTTTTCTACCATTCATTTATTTAGCTTCTCTTTGCTTTGTTAAAAAAGAGAAAGGACTTTTTTTGTCTTGTTGATCTCTGTATCCTTAGTGTCTATAACATTTAGGATCCAGTAAGTATTTGTTGAAGAAAGAAAGGAAAGAAAGAACAGAGGGAAAGAAAGAGGGAAGGAAGGGAAAAAGGAGAAATCAATAAAATGGCCCAAGTTCTGCAGTCACCACACAGATTGCTTCTTAGAATTCATGAAAGAAGATCTTGCCCCACATTTCCCAAGAAGCACCTAGACACTGACCAGCCTAACAGGTCTCAGAGTGCTGACCTCTGCACCCATCCATCTCTCTGCTCATTAAGCAGGGCAGCAAGCCCCCAAACAGGTCAGGATCCCATGTCCTCACATCCTCACACTGCTCTTCCCTCTCCATTTTCCATTTGGACTGTCTAGGTGTGTTTGTGAGAATCTGGAGCAACTGGGAAGAGAAGCCCTCACCAACGGGCAGGACTAGCTTTCATTGGGTCCTCATAGCATGTGCTAGCATTCAGAATCCTAGGTGATGAGCCCAGGAGCAATTCATCATTCCAGACAACTGTGGGTTGGGAGAAGTCACCACTTTAAATGAAAAGTTTAAATAAAAACAAAAGGTGATAACGACAACAAATTAAAAAGTCAGAGTTGATAATAGGAACTCATTGATTTCCCTTGTGGTAAGCGGTACAAATGGGAAGAACAATATGTAACAGTAACAGGAGTTTTTGTTTTGAGAGTATGGCCTTGGATGTGTTTCTTCTATTCACTGAGCCCCTCCTTTGGTCCGAGGACTGTACAGATGCTAAAGATACAATATCACACCAGGAAGTGCAAGTGCTTGAAGAGTGCAAATCCTAAAAAGGCAGAACTGTAATAGTCCTAGAGAAACCCAGAGAGGGAACTCCTGATTCCAACCTAGGGGATGGAGCAAGGGCAAGGCAGGCTTCCTAGAGAAATAGTACCCAAGTTGAGATTTAAATAAGAAAAGGATTTGCCAAGTAAAGAGGGACGAGAGCAAAAAGAAGACATGTTGCATTTCAGAAACTGCAGGACTACAGCCTGGCTGGCGTGTGGAGGGAAAAGTGGTAAGAAAGGACGTGGGACAGAGCATCAACAACCTGATTACATCAAGAAATTTAGAATGATCATTGTTGACAGCAGTGGGGTAGAAATAGGGGAAGATGGGGAGCACCAGTTGAAGGGATTTAAAAGGGAAATGTATTCTAGAATAATCTCTTTCCCTACTGATTCAACTTAGAAAGCCTCCCTGACAATGTTTCAGAAGAAGCTGTCTTTCCATTTTCACCAAGGTGTCCCTAAATCTTTCTACACAGGGACAATGTTTCTCACCGTCTGCGATCCCTGGCTCAGAGCCTGGCATATAACAGATACTCAACGTACAGCTGTTACCCCTTTCAGGAGAAACATGGTAGAATTTAAATGGCAGAAAGGACATGTTCCCTGCTGCCCTCTCCTTACCTCAGAGGATTTGGGGAAGGAGGAAATCATGAATGGGGGTGACTCAAGGTTGATAAAAGCCAAAAGGCTGTCCCAGCCTGTGACAGAGACTGGTGCATGCTCATAAAGCCCATTTCTTTTTCCTCCTAGGCAGACAGATAGACAGCATTTCCCGGCTCTACTCAAAGTGAATTCTGTGTGACTGAGTTCCAAACAAAGACCATGGGCAGAGGAGAGGTTCTCTACTTACAGGCCTTCCCATCAAATCTTCTTCCCTGGAACCTCATGGTTTCTTTTCCTGCTCCCTTCTGAATGAAGAGGAGCCTTGAGAACTAGAGGAGGATAAACCACAAGGTGTGAAGAGCTTCAGTCTCTGATTGGCCATGTAGAGGGGAACCATGTGTCTAGGGAACATAATGTGAACAAGAGCTTCTGTGCTGGGGGCCTGGGATTTGGGGGTCTTTCTATTACACTATGTAGCCTTACTTCTCCTAATGAATACATAGCTTATTTAGCTCTGCCATTACCAAATTTATTCCAAAAGACTCAGAGCAGAAGCTTCTCTGTGCCAAGCTAGATCTCAGTTCAGATGAGTAGCACAATAGTGCAGAGTATGCCAGTTTTTCTCTGTGTGCCTCCTGGAAGAATGCAGTTCCTCCCACGTGAGACAGGCTCAGGCCCTTTTTTGGAGTATTTTGGAATGCTTTTTTTTTTTTTTTTTTCCTTTTTCTTTTATTATTCATATGTGCATACAAGGCTTGGTTCATTTCTCCCCCCTGCCTCCACCCCTTCCCTTACCACCCACTCCGCCCCCTCCCTCTCCCCCCTCCTCAATACCCAGCAGAAACTATTTTGCCCTTATTTCTAATTTTGTTCTAGAGAGAGTATAAGCAATAATAGGAAGGAACAAGGGTTTTTGCTGGTTGAGATAAGGATAGCTATACAGGGCATTGACTCACATTGATTTCCTGTGCGTGGGTGTTACCTTCTAGGTTAATTCTTCTTGAACTAACCTTTTCTCTAGTACCTGTTCCCCTTTTCCTATTGGCCTCAGTTGCTTTTAAGGTATCTGCTTTAGTTTCTCTGCGTTGAGGGCAACAAATGCTAGCTAATTTTTTAGGTGTCTTACCTATCCTCACCCCTCCCTTGTGTGCTCTCGCTTTTATCATGTGCTCCATTTATTGGAATTAAAAATAAAATCTCACCAGGCATAGCGATGCACAACTATAATCCCAGCTATTTAGGAGGTATAGGGAGAAGGATTGCCATCTAAAGCCAGCCTGGGCAAAAGTATAAGAACTGTCCAAATTGGCATTTTCCATTATGATTTCTTATCTCATGAAATGATGATATATATATGTAACTATTAAATTACCTAAATTACAAAAATAAACTAAAGCAAAAGGGCTGGGAGAGTGGCTCAAGTGGTAGAATGCTTAAGCACGAGGCCCTGAGTTCAAAATCCAGTCCTGTCCACCAAAAAATCTCAAATTAAAATAAACAACTGATGCAATCATTTAACTCTGTGTTCTTGCTGCATATACATGCTCATACATTCGTGTAGACAGGAGCATGAAATTAGGAAAATCAGGTAGAGATGAAGTAACACAGACACAATATACATTCTGTAAGTTCTTTGTGGTGGGGAAAGTAATAACAAGACTAATTCTCTTGCAAAAAAGGAGGGTGCTATAAAACTCCTCCCAGTGCCTCACAGATCAGAGAGCACAGAAAGCATTGAGACAGAGAAAAGCTATGGTCTGTAAAAAGATAATGGTTGGTTTGGAGGTTATAGGTCATTTCTAGAAAATTTATAGAATGAGTATACAAATGGTTCGGTGTTGCAAGGACTTGGATTGTAGATATTATAAACAGCAGTAGCTAGAGTTACAGAAATACACTTAATGGAGATTCTGTACTTAGAGAGAAAACTGTAAGGAATTACTGCCAGAGAAACTGGGAATTTTTTTACAATTAGTGTAAATGGAAACAACTTTTCAAAAGGAGGTATTCTGCCTACAACAGCAGGGGATATAGTAAAAGATATAGAACCAAAAGGATGAAAAGAGAATTCAAACAGAAACAAGACTTGCTTGGCTAAAATTTTTTAATTCCACAGTGAGAAAGGAAGAGGAATTAGAACCACATTAAATATGATATCCACTTGGGTTATAGCTACAGTTATCTCCAATGTAGACATCTGAGCAAATAGAGCCCAGGTAAAAATTGCAGTCACATTTCCTGTGTCCCAGAGTGAGGAGATCAAGCCTGTACCACTCTGGAAAAAAAATGAAAATCAAATAATGTTTTATTGTGGATGTGTGTACACATATTATTTCTTAGAGAATATTTCTGCATTATGAAAGCTTCCACTCCACAAATCATCCTGGTGGAATTCTAGTTGTGTTCATGATAAGCCAATGTGATTTGGACAGTGAAGTTAGTGAGTGTCACCAAGAGCCAGGCAAAGCCCCCTGTCAACTCTTGCTTCACTCATGTTGAACTCTTTTCTTTTCCTTATCTTCTAGACTCTCTTTCTGCCTTTCCCATCCACCTCCTCCTCCAGCACAAGTCCCTCATTCTTTTTGTTTAGAGACTCCAGAAAGAGAGAACCAATGCATATCACATTGAATATGGGATTGAGTGGGAGCAACTTTCCACCATAAAGGACCCTGACCTTCTATGGCAGAAGACAACCGTCCGCAACCAGGTATGGTAGCTCATCTCTGTAATCCCAGCTACTCCAGAGATGGAGGTAGGAGGATCACAGTCCAGGCTGGTCAGGACAAAAGTACAAGATCCAATCTGAAAGCAAAACTGAAAAGGAAAAGGACTGGGTGTATGGCTCAAATGTTAAAACACTTGCCTAGCAAGTGTAAGGCCCTGTATCTCACATACACACACACACACACACACACACACACACACACACACAAAGTCCACAATGTACAATAGCCTCTCCTCCCTGTTAAGACCTTAGCCACTGCTGTGAGAACACTTCACATCAGAGGGCCTCATGTGAATACCAGCAGCTCAGCTGGGCCCCCAGCAGCACTAAGAGAATTTGGCTGCTGTCCTAAGAAGCAGAAGAACTGAGGGGGGACAAGGCAAAATGACAGAGAGGTGGCCAGGAGGGAGAACTCTGAGAGAAGGGGTACTTGCAATGGAACCTAGGAGACACAGCAGCATTTGAGGCTCAGAATGACCCTATTTCTGGGCAGGGATGCAGAGGAAGCCCTTCCTTCAGAAGCAGAAGGATTTCAACGCTATCCCAGGACTTCAAAGCATCCCTTCAACTAATTATTATGGAGATGTGTATTAATTGGGAGCTGCAACAGCCTCTTAATACTTGCTCTATTAACAGCTTGAAAAGCAGCTCTGAGGAGAAAATCCAATTGTGTCCAAGGTGATTGGGGAGGGAATAAAGGGGGGGGGGTGATAGGGGCTCCTGCCAGCTCTCAAAGCATTAGCAAAGCAAAGCAAAATGAAATCACAGGACTTGTCTTTCTTATGAGTAGAATCAAGGGTAAGATTGCTACTACCACTAATAAATATTGCAAAAAAAAAAAAAAAAAAGAGAACTGTACTTGTCAACTTTTCATCCCTTTCCTCCTATCATAACCCCACCCTTCTAGCACCTCAAAATCAGGTCTGCTAAGTGAAACAGCCAGACACTAATGGTCAAATATTTCATGACTCCATTGAGAATAAAATATGTAGAAAAGCAAGTTCATAGGGACAGAATGCAGGCGTTGAGGGGAATGAGAACAGAGAAGTTATTACTGAACTGTCCCAGAATTTTGGTGTGAGGTGATGAAAATGTTTTGGAGATGGATGTGGTGATGGTTGTACAGCATTGTGAGTGTAATTAATGCCACCAAAGTGGACACATACAAAAGGTGAAAATGGCAACTTTTACATTACCTATATTTTATGATCTTTAAAACTAATAATAATGAATTAAGTACTTTAAATGTGTGAATTGCATGGTATGTGAATGCTGTAGTAACATAGGGATGAGTTTATTTACTCACTCAACAGGTGTTTATTGAGCACCAATGATGCACCAGCCATAGAGTCTAAATCCATAAAGTTTCCTGTTCTTATGGAGTTTCCAGTGTCTGGTGTGAAGTTGGTTCACTGTGCACTGACTACCAACTTCTCTGGGTCCAATGAGATAGAACACTCATACACAATGAGTTCTGTGAAGTAGATTTATTATTTACAGATAGGCTGCAAGGAATAATAGAGCATAGGATTCATTATAAGCTGCTTGCCCAAGGCTCAGAAAAGCTGCCTGAAGTAGATGGAGTGTCATCTGCCTGTTACCATTGGCACCAACAGCTGAGGCTCCCTGGAAAGCAGCCCGCTGGGTTTGATACCTCAGGGGCTGCATGATGTGCTGGGCTGAAACACTGAAGGACATCCCGTTTCTTGGGGGGCAGTGGAGGCTGGAACAGAGCCCAGAGTGTTCTGGTCAGTTTCTTCCTATCTCAGGAAGTTGTATTCCCAGCACACTCTGTAGTTATTCTTGAGAACTACAAGCAGGAAAGATGGAGAATTTCTTTGGTCTAAGGCTATTGAAGAACTGTCTAGCAGTTGGGGAACGAAAAACAAAGCAAGTAAGTGTGTCACCAGGAAAAGAGCAACTATAAAACACATGAAGTTCATGTTTTTTAATATATGCACAAGTGTCAGGACCCCTGGATTTAGGGTTTGGGAACACATGACTAGATTCATGGCATTAGTGGAGTGAGCACCAGCTGGGAGTCTCCAGTCTTCAGAGGGAGTCTTCAGAGGGAGTAGGAATCAGAAACTCTTTCCCCATGTCTTAATAAGCCTGAAGCCATTCATAAAACCAGGGTGGTAGCTGGAAGACAGCAGCTGTGCTTCCATGGTGGAAAGAGATCTTCTTGGAACAGGGCTTTTAAAAGGGAAACAGGATAAACAGGTTTGGTGGCAGCTGTGGAAGGCAGAGGGAACATTGAGCCTTTCATTTCCTTCTTTCTACAATTGACACTTTCTTTTCTTTCACTTCAAGTTGTTAAGACAGAAACAAATATGTAGGGGGAGCACATCTTCCCAACTCATTCTCCCTGCCCTGAACTCAGCAGGGCTTTGACTAGAACTAGACTGACTCAAACCTATGTGTGCATCAGACCTCATACATCTGTCCTGAGGTTTGAATACTCCATACCTCTGAAAGAAAAATAAAAATGAAAAAAAAACCAGGATAGCAGTTAATTAGTCCACAATCAACCACAGGGCTAGTGTCCATCACGGCTTTGGGAAATTCCTGCTGTCAGGAAGCTTACATTCTGGTGTCAGAATTGAACCATAAAGTGCCAAACAAACAAAACATAGTATATATATATATGGGTTAAACAGAAAGCGAAGAAGGGTGTTGTTTTAGATGATATTTTCAAGGAAGTTCTTTTGTTAAGGAAATTGCATTTGAGACTGACATGAAATATAAGAATAGGTTCAAACTCCTAGCAAATAGGAAGTCTATTAGTAAGATGTGGCTAGCTCTTTTACCCATTCAAAATAAAACAAAACTCTGTTCTCCTCCACCCAACTCTACTATACTCTCTTCCCAAGAAACTGCCTTCCAGTGGTTCTTGGTTTTAAACCACCTGGATCTGGATATTGCTGCCTGACATTTTAACTCAATGCCTTTTTCAGTAAATATCTTCATATAAACAATGTCCACAGCCTACAAATCCAGCTTCTAGTTCAAGCTTCTCCATAAAGATGCAATGCTCCAAGCTCAAGCTCTTTAAGGCCTCAGGCCAGCTCTTACTCAATTCCTAGAAGGAACTAGAAACTTCTTCCCAGGTATTTAGTTTTATCGTATGCATATGTTAACTGAGGCAGGCTGGCTTTCCAGAGGCGATCACAGTCACCTAGTCATCAACATTGATGCTCCCTGTAAGCCTTGATGAGGAGGAGCAAGACCTGCTGAGATACTGCCTTCTTCCAAAGGCCTGGTGGATGAGGTTGAGGTCACTTCCATTCCTCAAGGAATGATCATTGGGAAGTTCTTTCATTTCAGATCTTTTATTCTAACATTACCCTTTCTATTGCCTTTACTTGTGTTTCAACAATGAACCGAACAAGCAAAGGAGGAGGCTTGCCCAGCCAAAATTCACACCCAAATTTCTACTGCTTCTTCTGTTAGTGAGGAATGGACCTGAGTAAGAGCATGAAAAGGGTAGTTCAAGACCCTAACAGCCATTCTTCCTGCAGTGATAGAGTTCAGGGCCGGTGGGCATGTCACAGCCAGAAGGATGATATAGACAAATTGGATAAAACTCAGGAAAGAGCAACATACCAAAAAAAAAAAAAATGATGAAGAGGCTAGAGGGATTGAATGATGAGGAAAGATTAAAAGAACTAAATATGGACAGACTGGCTAAATGCCGATTAAAAGCAACGATCAGAACTGTCAGCGGGTATCTGAGCACCAGCAGGCAAGAGGGGCGCACTAGCAGGTGTGGGGTCAGGTAGGGGGGAGTGAGGTGGACTGCAGAAAATGAAGGGAAAGTGTTAGTGGCAGACTGCTGGGTAGCAAAAGAGCCTCTATTACAGGGAGAGGATGGGGAGGGGTGGTAAAGATAGTGGGGATAGAAGAGTGGAATATTTCATATGTGAGTTTCCCCCTAAGACTTGTAAATATACCCAAAGATGTTGGGCATATCCTGGGAGGGGGAGCAGGAAGACCCTAGATGTGTCACCTAGGCTATGTCCTTATGTAACATCAAAGCCATCACAGCAAGTTCCTTCAGGCTTGGATCCAGGATGGTCAGAGGCCAGGAAGGATAGGACCATCCATCAGAGCATGGAGAAAACACAAAGATCAGACTGTGTGGCTGTCCAGCTGACACTGACCTCTTATGCCTTCTTTTGTTTTAAAAGTAAAATCCTGGACCAGAAATATTTCCCTTTCTGCAGAGAAAGAGGCAGCTGGTCAGCTTGACAGGCAGAAACTGCAGCTTTCTCGTTAATGTGCAATCCTGAAACGGTGATGTATGGCTGGTGATAGATCATGTTGGGTTTCCGGAGAGCAGGGAAGGCTAAAGCCGGAGCCTAATTCATGATGCATGAATGCATTGATCTTCTTGGCTCTGAAAATACAGTGTAATGAACCCCCACTAACACATCATTTTTATTCCACTGCACCTCGCTAATATCTAATGATTTCACCTTCTACTGTGATCAAACATAATTGTATGGGAGTTTCAACTTTGTTCTTTGATACAGGAACACCGCTGCCCAGGACTGTTTTGCTCTTTACCATTGGTAGAGCAAGTCTGTAACTTACACACAGAATGATTAATATCTTACAGATGAGCTATGTTATGGTCTTTTGAGGAGCCTGATGTGTTTACATGAACATAAATGTGTGTGTGTGTGTACAGGTAAATCCAAGAATTTGTATGTGTAGGTTAAACCAAAAGCTAATTGGAGGTAAGAAAGATACCCAGAAACAGTGGTATTTCCCTACAGTGGCTTATACCACTTTCCACAAATTGGCTTTTGGGAAATGGCAGTTACATAGAACGGAGATTACCTTCTAAGTTTTATTGTTTGTGAACTCAGATCTGCTATTTGAAATCACAAAAATAATTTGGTTTGAAGTTGATGAGGCTTCCTGAGGGCCTCTTGACTGCATCCAATCCTATGTCCATCACATGTTTCTTGGGCAGAGCTTTCAATTGTGATGTTACATTCTCCATTTTAAAAGAGCTTTTTGGAAAAAATTAATATTAATTTTTTAACTCTAGCCATCTGGCCTGAAGGTAGTTTGTTTTCTGATGAAGGAATAGACATTTCCAGCCCTTCTGTGGATAAGTTGAGCTTTCCTTTGCCAGCTCTTTAGGTGGAAGCAGGACACTTCTGACAGTAGCCGTGTGACCTTGGGTAAATCACTTTACCAACTGCCTCATCTGGAGTTCAGTTTCCCCAGACAATGGAAATATCTAATGTTTTTCTTTGGATACAGGTGGCTGAATCAGATGATTTTATTTAATGTCCCTTACAAATCACAGATTTATGATTCTGTGGTATCTTAATGCCCTCTTTGACTCCTTTCCTCCCTGAAAGTTCCTTTCTTCCTCCTGTCTGTAGAGTTTGCATTCCTTAGAGATCCCTCCCCTTCCCACATTGAGAGCTGGATATGAGTCAGTCATAACATAACCTCACAATTTGGGTTTGCACTTCTGTCGTCTTTTTTTTTTTTCTTAAACCTTAGTCTTTAAAAATAATTATGCAGATGGTTGCCCAGTTATTTAGGTTCTTTAAATAATCTGTACCAATATTAAGTTAATGCAAAACTCAGTTCTCAAGGTCAGGCTCTTGCACAGTTTAATAGGTAAAACTTTGACCCCTGTCTGTGCCTTTGATTTTGGCCTGCGCTCTGTTCCATGGGGAGGTGGTAGAAGGTTAATACATAAAAAGCTAGTATTCCAGAGAAATACAGTCTAGAGCTTATGATACAGGTCAGGATCCAGTATCTGACTGCAATCAATATGCCTTAAATATTTGGATCATCTAAACCTCCACTTGGCACAGAGGATCTCCAGAGAGACCTTTCTCAGGAGCAGAGAAATTACTATTCCAGAGCTGTGGGTCTTCACAACCCATTTGTGTTTCAAGGGAGATGCTGGTGAAAGGGGCAAAGGAGATCCCTTTGGGACAAATTGGCTAAAAAGTAAACAGTCTAGCGGGGTAGGGAGTCTCAATTCTAATTCTGGCCACCACTGCTGAGAATAAACTGGCCCAATTCCTAATGCTAATTCCATTTTCTGCCTCTCCAATGGGGTAATTATTGTGATGTGTTAACAAGGTGTATTGAGACCATCAAATAGAAGGCAAATACTGTTTATATTCACAGACTTGACAGAGTTAGAAGAGAAAATACTTTGAAGTTCTAGCCATTCATTGTTCTAATGCTGAAACTGCAGAAGAATGGAAAATGTTGTCTATGTATTTCACTTTGGTGTCTCAAACCTATTAATTTCCTAGTCAGAGTTGGGTTCAAATTCCTTATTTTAGTTTCCAATAAGTTCAGTTCAGGACTGAACAAGAAACTTTATCTTATTACTTTGCTGATTTCTTGAGAGACATAAGCAATGAATGGGAAGTGGAAAAGAAGTAGATAGGCCCCCCCAAGGAACTTGAGATCATAGACAAAACTGGAGGCACCATAGCAGAGCTAGACTTGGAGTTGAAGGAAAAAAGGGATACCAGTTCCTGTTTGGGTAAGGATTTAGAACAAGATGGATTTGTATTGCATATATTACCTATAGATGTCAACTCATGAACTCTTAAAGGATAAATGATATTGTGGGAAAGAAGTCTGGTAGTGAGTGAAGCTTACCTATAGGCAAGATCCCAGGTAAGAACAATGTTGGTGGCAAGTGATTTTGAAAGATGAGCAGTAAACAAAAAGACAGGCTACAGACAAAGTCTTAAATTGCAAGGCCAGAGTTATTGGTATAAGGCAGAGTTTATTGGTCTTGCTCAGAGATAGAATACCAACTTGAGCAACTGAAAGAGCTAAAACTTTTCTGCAAAAAGAAATTTGAAAATGAGTCACCCTTTCCTGTAGGGTTTGGATGTGCTCCTACTTAGAGACTGGCACCCAACCAAATGACTGGCCAAAGTTTATTGCAGGTAGAGTCAATGAAGACAAGTCTTGGTTTAGCACATAGGTCAGTGAAGCCTTTTGGTAGAGTCTCCTTTTCTCAACCATTTGCCATTTGGCATTTTAGGACACTTTCATCCACAAGAGTATTGAATATATTTTAAAAACACTTAAATGTTAATGCAAAACTTGAAGTGGGGCAAAGGATGTCAAATATCTGAGTAATTCTCTGCAGGCCTCATGTCTCTGCTGAAGGATTTGACCCCCTAATCTAATTTGCTTTAAATTTGAAATGATCCTTCATTCTCTTATTATAAGGCTCCATGTCGTTGGCTCATAAAGATTACAATTTCTTTTCTTCCAATTGTAATAAATCCAATTCAAGCACCCTCTTGACTTGGAATTTGTCACAACAGCGTGTAGAGGGCACTGCTCCCCCAGTGCACCTCTCAGGGAAGGCATCCTTGTCTCATCTGTTGAAAAGAGATGATGCAAGGCTATAAAGTGAGGCTCCTTGACTTCCCTGTCTCCCCTCAACCTCAATATAATCGGAAAAAAGAATACTGTGTCTAAATTATAGCTGATTCCTCATTATTCAGCAGTAAAAAGGTTAGGCGAGCCAGAAAGCCAGACTGACTGCAGCTTCACATTTTATCTTTCCGCCTGGGAACAGTTCAGTTTCTCAAATCCATTTGAAAACACTTCAGCTCATTCCATCCAATCTAGGGATTTTAACCTTTTTCTTCCTTTCTTTTTTTCTTCTTTTTTTTTTTTAAACTGGCAGTTTAGAATTATAACTGACCAGCCATACCCCACATATCTGTCTGTCTATTGATCAGTCATGGGTCTAGTGTCAACAGAACTTGACTTTTGGATAACTTTTGGTATTGATTCAGAGCTAAATTGGATGGGTTGTTGAAGGACTTGGTTGTACTAAGGACTTCATGAGAGATAAATCATTGTCATAATTGCAGTACTTGGTGTGAGCTTAATAATCATAAGGCCTCTAGCATCCAAAGACATATTTTTGCCAAGTAGTAACTATCTTGATATGCACAGGAAACTTGAGCTCCAAACTACCACAATTAGCTAGTTTAATTAATAAGAACTGAAAGAAGGGCCTGAAAATGGAAAGTAAAGGATCCAGAATAAATATGAGTGATCTAGAAAGAGTAGTTGTAATTCAAACAACATAGTTAACTCTATATGCATAAACATTACTAACAAAGCAAATGCGTCTCAATGAGAAACTTCCAAGTCATAAACATCAATACCAGATAGAAAAATATACAGGATGGTCTATGACCATGCCATTCTGACCATGCTTTATCTCATTCATATTGGAAGTGAAGCAGGGTCAGGCTTGGATAGTACTTGGATGGGAGAAATATTCAGGCATAGAGAATGGGTGCCAAGAAACTAGACACTATATTAGAGACCTATATCAGAGATACTAGAGAATGAAGATGAAAAGGTTTATGACCAAAGCAATACCAAATACAACCCAAAAATATAAAGAAGTAGTTAAAATAGCAAAGAATGCACATGGAAACTTAAATGGTGTTGTCTCCCTGGGACAGAAGGCAAGAAGAGGACAAAGCAGATTAATGTTGAGACTGGTGAAAAGGAAGAGAAGAGATTGAACCCCTGGTATGGTTCTCAATGTGGGCTATGCATCAGAAGCATCCATGGGGCTTTTCCTTTCCATAGATTCTGAGTTAGGAGGTCTGAGGTGAGATCAGAAGAAGGTCTCTCTGCTAGAGATTGTGATAAAGACCTAGGGATGGGAACCACTATGCTAGACTATACATGTTGTAAGGACAATGATGTCTTGCTCAGATTTAGCACCTCCAGTGGCTAGCATAGAGCCTAGCATATGTTGCACATAGCAAAATATTTGTTTTAATAACTGACCAAATGGCAGACTGACAAATGGCATGAATAAGCACTTATTAAGTGTCCTCAGGTTCAGGCTCTGTTCTAGGTGCCTTAGCTTATGTAATGCCTATCATCCTTGTGGTTCCCAGTGAGGAAGACGGTATTTCTGTTTCAAAATTGGGGAATCTGAGACTCTGGAGGACTAAGTCCTTTGTCCAACATAATATACTAGACTGGAGGAAGGAACCAAATCTTTAGTCTGATATTACATAAATAAATAAGAGGAGTGACTGGGGAGAGGGATGAGGGTTCCAGATTTTTATAAACAAGACATCTATAGGGATGGCAATCCGGTTGGATGGGGGTCAATGGCTTGTCCCAAACTTCTGTTTGCATTATTAATTATTAAATAATTATTATTTTCTTGATGGTACTGCATTTTGAGCTCAAGGCCTCACACTTGCTAGGCAGTCTCTCTACCACTTGAGCTACTCCACCAGTCCTGTTTTGTGTTGGGTATTTTTGAGATAGGGTCTTGCGAACTATTTGCCCCACCTGGCTTTGAACTGAGATCCTCCTGATCTCTGCCTCCTCGGTAGCTAGGATTGTAGGCATGAGCCACTGGTACTTGGCTATTTGCATTATTTTATCTGTATGTTTACTTGAAGAGCTTCGGGAATTGTCCGTGAAGATTCTGGGAGTCCCCACTCCCACCCCATCCTATTCTACTCCTCAGGAAGTCACTGGTCTCTCAGCTCATTCTTCTAATAGCTCCAGAAGAGAAGATAAACCAGGATCCCTTTTTTTTTTGGATAGTACTGGGGTTTGAACTCAAGTCCTCACACTTGCCAGGCAGGCGCTCTATCACTTGAACCACTCAGATGGTAGAGTATTTTTGAGATACAGTCTTGCAAACTATTGCCTGGGCTGGGTTCAAACCTCCATCTACTTGATCTCTGCCTCCTGAGTAGCTAGGATTATAGATGTAAGGCCCAGTGCCCAGTCCAGAGACCCTCTTAACTGCCCTCATTTCTCTCTGTCTGCTAGCTAAAGCTTGAAATTTGTGTTAATGAAGAAAAAGTTTTAGTTCCCATAATTCCATAAAAAAGACTTAAAATACAGATGTGTATATCGAAATCCATTCACACTAAATTCAATCTACCAGTAAGAGTGAATGACTGAAAGCAGGCACCTTATTTTGCAAAAGAAAGGAAGGAAAGAGAGCACCTGACATTTGCCACTGAGGTGGAATAAAGGAATCTTCCCTGTCTTTACAGATTTGCCTAGGATGAGCCCTATTTACATTCAACTGGGAAGGGACAAATAGAAGCTGTGCTCAGAGGTATTTTTGTCATGGGCAGCTGTGAATACATGCAGCCTTTCTTCAAATGATTTATGAAGGGTTTTTTGTTTGCTTTCAAAATGTGGAATAAAAGAGCTCTGGTCCCTGTGGCTTCATTAACTGAGGTACCACCATCCCCAAAGCTGCCTATAGAATCGCAATGTGCTGAAATTATCCAAACGTGAATCCATGACTGGAAATGAAGAAGCTGCAGAACTGTAGGTTCAGCTCTGCCCCCAGCAGGCTGGGGGGTCCTTAAGCAACTCTGCTTATTCTTTTATTACCTCATTTATACACCTAGAACAATAGCACCTGTGTTCATGAGGTATTTATCAGATATTGGTATAAAGCACTTTTCCTGAAAGCTCTCCATTAATCCTCACCACTCTGCCATGAACTATGCACTCCTACCTTTCAATTTTAGGGATGAGGAAATGAGTCTAGAGAGCTTAAAGTGAGCTGTCCAAAGTAGCACAATTAGTAATTGGAAGATTGGTTATTTCAGCTAAGCCCCATCTGACTTTAGTGTCCACTGTCTTAGACACACTGTGTTATAATGTTACTTCATGGGGAAATTATGAGGATTAAAAAGAAATAATCTAGCTAGACATGCTCTGGACATTTATGTACTCATAGTCACATATACTGTGATATATACATAAACATAAATAGAGGATATATATGTGTATATATATATATACATATATATATATATATACACATATATATATCCTCCATAAACACTATTCCATATAGCCCAGGTTAGTCTTAACATTATTTCTAAACTAAGTGTATAAGTCCATTTGTTATCACCAATGGTTTTCAAATAGTGGCACCTAGGACAACAGCACTAACATCACCAGGGAACTTGCTAGATTTAGAAGTGAGACTTCTGAAGCCCCACCTCAGAGTACTGAGTCAGACACCCTGGGGGTGGGCCCAGTAATCAGTTTTAACAGCCCTCTGGATGATTCCGATTCATGTTCAAGCTTGAAAACGACTGAGTACTGTTGAGCTAACATGGCAAATGGCATATTCTCTGCCAGTGACTGTAAAGTCATCAGACTGCAATGCATTGAGCCACTGAGTTCTCCAAGGAGAAACCTATGGTTTTTCTTCCTGCCTCTTACTCTCTATTATGGCAAATGTTTTGACTCTCAATGACCATAAAAATGTTATACATGTAATAGTTTGGATTTACTAGCAGGTGAAAAAAGATGAGTATTATACTGAGTGTTAAAATAAAGACTGTACAGAGGACCAAGGTGTGTTCCAAGAAATAGCCTAGGAAACAAAGAATTACATATGGGTAGAATTTTTTTAGGTTATGGAGGATACGATAAGCATCAGTGAAATCTAGAGCAATCATCCAGCATTTCTACAAAGAGTAGCAAAAAAGAAAAAAATCATGATATCAGGGAATTTCAAGAAAACTAAAGAGCTATTGCAGGAGAACCATCCCCATGAGGATGATGCTAAAAATATGTGAGTGTGTGAATGTGGGGGGGAGTGAATGAGTGTGTGAATGTGTCTGCATCTGTATTATTTAACATGTAGTTGACATATAACATGGACTTCAGAATTGGCCCAAGTTCCTAACTGGTTTCTAACTGGTAATGATTATCTTCAGTAAACTACTTAATATTTCCAACCCAGTTTCCTTACCTGGGAAGAATGGATACGAATAGTATCTCTCTAGTACAGAGAACACAGCTTTAAAATGGTACTTAGCATCAACACTGGCGTGAATATACTAAGTGTCCAATGAACATCTGTTATTAGTAATAGACATAAGAGAAATACTGATATTGTTTCTTTAAACTAGGAAAGTTTCTTTGAAAACCTGAGTCCCCAGGAAGAAGAGGGTGGCATGTAATAGAATCCAGTACCAGGCTCCAAAAGTTTTCTCCTACACTTGCCTAAGAATGATTCTTGCCTGCTTTGTGAAATGGCATACTTTTTAATGACCTTTCCCCCTAAACTTAGAGTTGGCTTTTCCCCAATCCTTCACAGAGTCTTAATTACTTGCGTTACTGGAGTCTCCATCTCTGCCTCCTTTCCAAAAGCTTCTGCTCCTTTGTTTTGTTTTGCCTCTGTTCTCTAATCTTAAACTTTGTCTGTTTCCTATCATTTGGTTAGCAAGATCTCCTGAGGTCTTCTTTTGCAGCCTTTGGGGTGTGTTTGGTTGGTATCTGAGTGGTCTACTTCAGGAGGAAGCTATCCTCTGGAAGCCTGTGTATTTCCTGCAGGGAAAGCCAGGCTGGATTCTACTCCCAGTGTTTTGCTACTTGCTCATTGACCCTTCCATGCATCTGCTGGACTTACTTCTTTGGCACCAAACACAGCTTTATTTCAGCACAAACCTTGGCACATTGCCTTGTATATTGTAGGTACTTAATGAAAGCTTGTGGCTTGAAACTATCAAGTACAAGTTTACGTGCTAACAGATAAAAATAAAAATAAAAGAAGAAGAAGAGTTAGAGAGGTCAGCCCTTGAGATTGCAAAAGAATTTGGAAAGCAAGTGGTGTGAGAAGAGGGAGTAAGCAAGAAAAAGAGACGGCCTGTTCTACTATGTTTTGTGATATCACAGATGATGACCTGGAGAGGGTTAGTTGAGAAGACGATGCTGGAGTCTGAAAATCTTTGTTCCCAGATGCTCCTGCTTAAGGCCTCACCACCAGGATAACAGTTGGGATTTGTTATTTGGCAGCTCTCAGTGTGGAAGACCCCAAGGACGAAGCATCGCAATAGGGCACACCTTCCAGGCTGGGGAGGGAAGGCAATAGCTCTTCAGTCTTCTGCCAGTAGTGTCTGGGCAGCTGGCATACCCCTCCTACCATGCTGTGTATTCGCCCAACTTCAAAGCCAGGGTAGCCATCAAAGAGAAGAAGTGGAAAAAGAGACAAGATTAACTTCCCCCTCCCCATATCAGCCCCTTTTCTCCATCAGAAACCCTCTTTTGCCAAAATGTAAACTAGCAATGCACAGTTTTCATATCCGTGTGTTTGCAGCAGTGACCAGGAGGAAATTTCCATCTCTGGTGTTGAGTGATGACTTTACCAGGAAGATAGGGGCCAAGCTATATGGGCCTGTTCCATTGGGTGACTCCCACTACCAGGTTCTACCACAAGAGGAAGTGGGAGTATCTGAGCTTCTGTATTAGATTAGAATAGAACCTGTTGAACACACAAAAATGAAAGAAATCCATATGTGTACATTTTGAAGCTGGTTACACTGTACATCAGCCTGGGTTGTCCTAACCCTACACAAGAGTAATAAACAAGGAAAAAGAAAGACATTCAGAAAATATGGCGTTATGTAAATAAAGAGCATGGGCTTTGAAATCAGGTGGATATTTGAAGTTATTTCAGTTCTTTAAGCTGCAAGTTCCTCATCCTAATTATGATAATAATAACAATAACAGTTATTGCAAGAATTAAATGAGATGTCTTCTATAGAATAAATGGCTCATAGTGAACAGTCAATAAACATTGGTGTGTCTATTTGTATCCCAGGCTACTGTGTCAGATTGCCACAGACTCTGTGGCTTAAAATGAGAGAGATGTATTCTCTTACACTTCTAGAAGCCAAAAGTCCAAAATCCATATTACTGGGCCCAAAACAAGGTATAAGCAAGGCTGCACTATCTCTGGAGGCTTAGGGAGAAGCTGTTCCTTTCCTCCGTCGGCTTCTAGTAGCTGCTGGCATTTCTTGGTTTGTGGCCTGATTGTTCCAGAGTTCACAGTCCATTGTCTTTAAATCTCTGCCCCATCTTCACGGTGCCTTTTCCTCTGTGTGCACGTCCAGTTTCTCTCTGCCTCCTTTCCAGGAAGATAACTGCAATTGCACTTAAGAGTTCATGGGGGTAAACTCCCCATAAAGATACTACCTTAATCACATCTGCATAAAATTCTTTTCCCTATAAAGCCACATTCACAGGTTCTAGGGATTAGGTCTGAGATAGTTGGGGTTGTCGTGGGGGCATTATTTAGCCTAACACAGTATTCTCAGGATTTTGAATGGAGGGAAACAAGTGAGAGAAAGGTAAGAAGGTTAATGTGTCACATGAACTGAAACCACATGCAAATGTAACATCTAGTTTTGGTCTTTTCTCTTTTTTTCCAATTTGACAACTCAGAATAATGAGACAGAAACATTAATAGACATTTTGTTTGCATATATAAATGTCATCATGTTTTTTGAAATTCGGTTGTATTTATAGTGAATTGTGTTATGTAAGATCTTTTGATTTCATTACTATAGAGGACCTAAACTGGTTCTCTACATAATTATGTCTGCACAATAAGGAATCATTTAACAGATTTAAATATTACTAGGCTAGCTTTTTTCCTCTACATACTAGATGCTTTTCATATTTAGGCTTCACTTCGGGTGTTAACTTTTTATAGACTTTTTCTCTTTAACTCAATTATATATTTTTTGAAACAAGAGATCATGTTTTGTATAGCTTTTATATTTTTCAGTGCTCACCATAGTATATTGGTCAATAAATATTTGTTTGACTGATTAATTTTAAAATACCCAAGAAAGCCATTGTGAAGGAAGATGAAGGCAGGCCTGTTCAATATTTGAGCTTCATGGAAAGAGATATTAGGGGAAAAATACCTTAAACCTTGGGGGAAATATCAATGCTTCTTTTTCTTATTCCACACTTCTCAGCTTTATTAAAATGTGTATACCTTTGTCAAATGCATTTCAAACTGACCAAGGAGAAATAGTAATATAGTATTTGAATACAGATCCTATCTGTATTATTTCTTTTATCCAGTGAAGTAGCTTGACAATCTGGATCCCCTCAGTAAAAATTCAAATAACATCCCCTTATAACAATTTTTTAGGATCAAAATAAGCTGATTTCAAAATTTGCTGCCAGAAAAGTCCCTTTGTATGATATGCCTACCAGTGGAGAAATAAAAGAAAGTGCTACTAAAAAGATGAATTATGCATTTAAGTTAAGTTAACCCGTTTCCTGGCCCATAGTGTTTAGCTTTCTCCTGTTCTTTTTGCTTTGTTCCCCTTAATAAACAAGCTAAATAACCAAAAAAATTGGCAACTAACCTCCAGAATATGATAACTCCTTCAAGAGCAGAGGGTTTAACTGAAATGCGAAGTGTTTGTAAATAATATATTGTATGGGGACTTAGAGACTTAGAAAGAATCCTATAGAAACCCTGAAATAAAAAGACTATATTATGAGTAGAGACCATGTTATTCATCTTGGTCCTGTGACTTCTGGGTTGTTCTCTGGATGGCCATTCAACGATTTTGACTTTTGGGGGTTTTGTTGGAAATGCTGGCATACAGGGTGCTAAGCTGTCTATAAGTTTGCATTTTTTCCAAGGAAAGAGTGGGGTTTTTTTCTTTTTGTTTGTGTGTGTTTATCTGCAATGCCTTTCACAGTAGAGAAGCAATCTTTTGAAAATGATGAGAATATGGAATTGGCCATTGTAACCTGATTCAGCAAACCAGTTCCATTTGGGTGATTTTTAGCCTGCCTGTGAGAAACAGAAAATGAGCAGGTTGGAGTCTCCCCAGACCCCAGATAATTGAGTTGAGCTGGTGTTGTGTACTCGATGGTTGTGCATTAGCTGGAGGCCTCTTGCCCTCTGCAGAGCACACCTCTTTTCTCAATTATTCAAAATAAATAAATCAATAAAATCATAAAGGGGGGAGGCACAAGAAATAACCACCTTTCTGTTTTTGTATGGTAAGCACAGTCTAAACTTCAGTGATTTTAAAGTCAATTTTAGTGAAGGAAGAAAGCCCATCTGTATGGCTCGGCAAATTAATTTTGAACATTTGAAGATAAAAAGGCTGAGTTCCTTGGAACTGGCTTTAAAAGTCACAATCCATGGCAATCTGAGGAGTTCACTGACTACGGCTCTTCTGTTTATTCCAAATACCTCTTCATCATTGGTTTTGAAAGAATGTGGCTCTCTGTAAAGCACTGCCAATTGGGAAAAGAATCAGATAATGAAGAAGTGATGCCACAGCGATGACACGCCTTTAGGTCCTCAATAGGATTTCTTCTAAATCAAAAGATGTTGTTTTATTAGTGCATTAGATGGAGGAGAGGGAAAGGAAGAAGGGTTTTTTTTATTTTTTTCTTTTTCATCTTCATAACAAAACACATATTGAATAAAAGCCTCTGGATGAGCCACAATGCAAACCCAGAGGGTGGAAGAGATAATTTTGTAAATTGTAAATCAGAAATTCTATTTGTGATAGATGCTGAACACATGTAATTTAGCAGCCTAACATTGTTTCCCTGAATATAAGTGTGATGGATGCCTTGTGAGTTTGCAAAGAGGGGACAGAGTCATTTGAATATTCTGTACAATGTTCCTAGGTTCTCTGAATATCAAGTTTTAGATTCTTTGGGATATCATTTAGGACTGAGACGGTGACAAATTGTCACTGCCTGGAGATGGAAGGCTGGAAAAATGACCTGGGAATACCAGTTCCCTCCTCCCCCTTGGGCTTGTTCTATGATCAAGTAGGAATGGAATAAAAGTAAGTTGTTGGCATCTGATGTTAAGATAATCATGCTTTGCAAAGTACCTTTTTAGGAGACTAATATGCCAGAGAACTTACCAACTTGGAATTGCTGACCTTTTTACGTTGGAATTGACTTCATGAGATTTACTCCTCCTTTACATTAGCAAGGAAAATGTACCAGTCAGGTTGGATGCATGAACTGAGAAGCTAAGTAATTGACTCTGGTGGGATGGCATAGCAGAGTAAGATCAATCCCAAGTCCCATGGAGTAGCTCTCTAAGAAGAGGAGTTAGTTTCGGGTCCTGATCCTCAATTTTTCTTTCTCCTCCTAGTACATGAGTAGAAACTGTGTACTTTCCCCATTGACAATGCTGTTTCTAGGCCAAAGCTAATGCAGATGAGAGGAACACTTCAGATGAAAGATAAATAACAATTACTAGAAATCATAAGGGCTTTTTTTTTGTAATTGAAGTCACGCACTGTACTAATTGCCTGTGAAACTGTATGCTATTTACTGCATTTTATTAACTCCACTGTTGGAGAGTTTGCCCCTTTTGTGTATTGGCATCTCGTAGATATATTGAGATTTTTGCATAAATGTGTTATTCATCACAGACCAAGCCACATAAATAAAATATATTGAGAGATATTAGTACTGTAACGAAAGTCTTAGAGAAATAGCTTAGCTTGTGACAATGCTGTCAGAGAACATGAAAGACTGAAATTAAGCCTTGCTTTTCTTCAAAACATGATCTTTAAACAAACTGAACTTCAGTTCTTCACAGTCTAGGGACAGGTAAAGGAAGATATTCAAAGTACCACGTGGGGTTCCTGCTGACTGATAGAAAGGCATCCTTGGAGAGTTAAAATAACTTTTACAGAGAAAAAAAAAACCAACCTATTTAAATCTGAAAAAGAGTAAGATGATTATTCCTTTTCTGGAACCCTTTTGACAAACCCCTACATTTTCAAAGAGTTACATGAGATTTAGCCAGACATTGACTTCTATGTGAGTTGCATTGCTAAACTACATACAGTCCTTCGGAAATTTAGAGTTTGTTGTAAAGTCAGACAAGGGTTTGATTTAAGTTGACAGAGTCTGAAGAATCAACAAACATGGGCACTTTGGTGCAAAAATACAAATCTCTAAGTAGCTCACTACTCAGGCTGCAATAACCAATAATAAGAAGAAATAAAAGTCGAATATCCAATTCAAAATGCATTTGGGAAATTTAAAGTGGTGAGACCATAAGGACAAACACAAAAACTTACACAAGACCATCATAAGACCCCAAGGATAGATTTTTAAAAACATTCTCCTAAAAACTTTTCCTGTTTGGGACTGCAAGATAGATTATCAAGACATTTCCAATTCAGAACTTGTCCTGTTTACAGCTCACATTACAAAGAGTTATATTACCATTGTCATCTCTTAGCAGCATGAGTGATACGATCTCATATTCATAATATGGCTATTTTATATTGCAGCTTTATGAAAATCTATAGATATCAATGTCTGCCTTTAATGGATCTTGCTGAAATCCTGCTGCCTGGGAAGTTGGGTTGTACTGTTGTGGAATTATCACAGAGCCTCATCTGACAATTATGATATCATATCAGGAAAATATGACTTTTAAAGTATGGGAGAAAACTTTTGCAGTACCATGACCAATCATATTTTAGTTTGGAACTAAAAACTAAGGTCTGTATGTGATAATTAGTTGAGTTCCTCAGTTGCAAAAATCCCTCTATTCTACCCAAGGCTGTCTGTCAGTGTCAATGAAATTGAATGTCAAATTGAAAAACTCTGAAGCTATTTCTTCATATTAGAAAATCACTAGCAAATCATATCTTCCTGCCCTGCTGGCAGGATAAGCAAAATTAGCACATACCCCTCACCTTGTTTGGTCAAACTTTAATCAGACTGTTTACATGGATGTGAGACTGGTCACATACTTGACCTCAGCCTAAGGGGATTTTATCTCTAATGCCAACATCCAAGAATCTTTGACCTCTGTAGAAACTGGCATGGTTAATCACTGTCCCTTCCATCTTTAGCTTTCTTGCTCATTTTGTTCTTTCTCTATTCCCAAGTTCCTCTGCTCCTTAAATAATTGGCATTCTTCATAGTGGTATTTTTGGCTTGTTTTTGCAAAGTCCTCCAAAATACCCCTTCTGGGTGAGTTCCCCACCCCTTCCACCCTCTAAGTCCATGGCTTTGGCTTCCATCCCTAAGCTCTTGATTCTAGCTCAGTGGCTTTCCAAAGTTCTAGACTACCTTTTCAGATGACTTATTGCCTGGCTGAGTATTTCATACATTTCAAAGCCAATGTGATCCAAAGGGAAATTATCATCTTCTTCCTAGTGTCCATCCCCTAAACAAACAATAAACCATCAAGCAGACTTCCTCTATACAGCCCTCCCTGTCTTAGGTGATTGGTACCAATACCTACTGCAATGCAAATGTAGGATTCATTATTCACACTACCACCAGAACACGTGCACGAATATGGCCAGAATGTAAATATCTGGCTATACAATTCTACTAGTTCAGTGGATTCCCATTACCTATTTAAAAAAAAGAAAGAAAGAACTATGGAAACTTCTTAGCGTGAAGGCATTGCCTGGTCCCTGTATATTTTTTCTAGCTTCTTCTCTTGCCAATTGTCCTCTGGAAACCTGCAATTCAGCCATTCTATTGTATTTCCCCAAATTTACACCAGGCTCTCCCAAGCTTTTGAGCCTTGTAAATGACCTCTATCTGTAGTCACACCTTTTCTTTGTCCTAGTAGTATCCCTGACTGTTTCGTGGAGTCTTATTCAACCTCTAAGACACTGTTGAAGAATATTCTCCCATGTGAATGTTTTCCTATTGTGTAGATTGCCCTCTAAGAATATTTAAGTGCCCCCTTTTCCATTACACAGAGCTGTGTGTCCATATTATAAAACATTTCTTATATATAATAATTGTGGTGTATATCTGTCTCTCCTACAGTATTCTGAATTCCTGGACAGTTGCCACACCTCACATACCTTTATATTTCCAGAACGCTTCCATGGAGACACTGTAATTTTTTTCTTCTGTTTAATGCCCATTTGGATCAGCCACTTATATCTGAATATATTCCTAGATATCTGATTGGAACAAACTACGATTTGAGTCCCTATGGTAAATTTTCCTTCCATGGGAATTGGGGCTGCTCCTTGACCCAGTTTATGTGTAGTTTTCTGCAACCTACTTCAACACATTTCTTTCTTTAAACTGATAATCGAGTCTTGATATTCAAGAGTTTGTTGTCAACTCTATGACTCTAGAGGAATAAACCTTTGGGCAGAGGGTTAAATTACTCATTTAGAAATGTAGATTTGGCTTTGTATTTGATAAAGAATTATAGACTGATTCCCCCCAAGGATGATGTGCTGAGTATTTTTATTTTATTTATGCTGGCACCATTGTACTGGGCTTTACTACATGAATTTTGGGGGTATACAGTCTATAACATGGATTAAACCATATTATAGACTTTTCTATAGGTACTTAATCTAATAGCAAGACAATACTGTTTTCCTTTTCCTAAAAATTTTTCTTTATTGCTTTTATAGATAGGTATTAAAATAATTAGCATTTTGATGGGCCCCAGTGGCTCATGTCTATAATTGTAACTTCTTGAGAGGCTAAAACTGGGAGGATTAAGGTTTGAGGCCAACCACGGCAAATAGACCCCATCTCCAAAATAACCAGAGCAAAATGAACTGGAAGTGTGGCTCCAGTGGTAGAATGCCTGCTTTGCATGTATGAAGCCCTGAGTTCAAACCTCCGTCCCACCAAAACAAAACAAAAAATGAACATTTTTAAGAAGCAAGATGCAGGTAGTTGTCACTATTGCTGATGTATTTTCCCCTTTAATGCTTATTTACCATGTATGTCTATCCACATTTCTCAGCTGTTGTTGAGAAATGAAGGCAAACAATATAAGGTCTCTGTCTCTAAAGTTTCTCAAAAAAAAAAAAAAAAAAAGCTGAGCTCTTAGTGCTTTTGGCAATTTTACTCTAACACAAGTAGCACCCAGATTGTAATTCTGATAAGTATTTCAGTTCTTTCTTGAAAAATTAAATTCACAAAACAATTGATTATCAGTTATAAATGGCAAAAACACCATCTGGTTTTCAAAATTGGTTCAATCCATGTAGCAAGGGGAAAAAATGTTGGAACTTGTACTTGGCGAGGAGTTCTAGTCCATGGAGCAGAAAATGACGAGCTTTACTATGAGAAAGCTAGAGTAGTCATAACTTGTACTTAGCGGCTGTGGGAATTTGATACGTTCTTCACATGTTCCATATGTTAAGTCACTTGGCGACATCTTTAGTGTGAAAGAGCTGAGGGTGGGAGAGGAGCGTGGCTAGTGGCGAGAGTAGCAACAGCTTAATCCTAAATTCTCAACTTTGGTTCCCATGTGGACTCCAGTGTGAAAGGTGTACTGGGACTCAGTTTCTATACCTGGGAAACCGAATGTGCAAGTTCCCTAATCCTATGACACAGGTGGCATTTCCGTGGATGTTTCTAAAGCTATTTGCATTCTTCCAATGAGGTAAGTCATACAGCATTAGCATTTCCTATAGAAATGTCCCATGTTGTTCTTTGCCAACTGGAAATTTGAGTAGGTGTTCATTTGATGTGCCAAGAGAATGAAAGGAGATGAAAACACTCCACATCTTCGAATGTCCCCATACTGTGTTCTGAGTGTGGGAGGACTGGGGCCTGGCTAGATTCTCTTGGAGCTTCAGGCTCATGAGAAATGCTTTTCCTTAGGAGTCTACTGCAATCCTGTTATTTAAAAAAAAAAAAAGTTTCTGGGTTGCTAGCATATTTTCACCTTATGTTAAAAATATAGTTATCCTTTGCTTATTATTCATGCATGGCAATGTGAAATTTATTCATTTACTTACCAGATATTTATTGAGGCACAGTACAGCATAGTGGTTAGTTGCATGGGCTCTGTCTACAGCTTAGAGTTTGTGATGTTTGGGCCACTGTTTAATCTTTATAACCATGTTTAAAAATATAAAATGGGAAATAATAGTAGTACAAACCTTGGAGATTGTTCCAAGGATTAAAGGAGATTATGCATGCAAAGTGCATAATAAGAACTCAAAATCACAAGAGCGGTAATAAAAACAATAGTAAATATTAACATTACTATGTGCCCGGCCCTGTACTGGTGTTCCTGACTATAGGAACAGGCTATAGATTACACATCCTGTTCTGCATACAGGTGGCCTTGATTTTTTTTTTTTTAAATCTTGATTTTGTTCTGATCCAGGTCGCTTCACTTCCAGAGGTGGCAACAATAGGTAAGACTTTGCAGATTGAGCATTATCCTAGTGACCCTGTGGTCTTGGTTTCCTGTTTTATGTGCTGTGATCTGCCTGCTGGAGCTCTCCCTACTTCTGGAGGACTGCCTGCAGTTCCTGCATCCGGGTCTGTAATTACAGAGCAGAATATCCAGGGCTGTGAAGACAGGGCAGTCTCAAATTAGTTTATGCATAATGGATAATGGGAGGCTGTTTTAAAGTGTAACTCATTTGGTGGGTTGGCAGATCTTGGCTTCCTTTTTGATAGGTATTATTTATTTATTTATTTTTAGCAAGATGAGGACAGAGGGCTGGGGAAGTCACTTGATGCAGTTCTTCTAGACTATAGCTCAGATTTAGCAATTTACATTCAGTCATCTCTTGGACATTTAGCCACAGATAATTTGTCATGGTTTGTTTTAGCTGTTGTGATATTGATATTTATTATGCAAATTGTATTTCCTACATCTTATTATTCTGCATTCTATGAATACTTAAATTATTATAAACCTTTACACTTAATATGGCTCGTCCTTCAATTTGATGCTTGAGCAGCAGAGGGTCAGAGCGCATACGATCTTCTAGAAGGGAAGAAAATAAGTAATTAAAAAGCAGACAAACAAGAGAGCCGGCTGCTGGTTGAAAAGAAAGCAAAGGTAATTTCAGGCGGGGAGAGTCCAGAGGTGCAAGTCGCTTCAACAGGACAACCTGTCCTAGAGACACCGGGAAGCTGAGAGCACCTGTTGGTACCCAGCTGCCTTAGGACTGAGGGGCTTAGAGAAAGGAGTGGGAGGGTTTGAGCCCTGAAGGAGGAACACTGTAGACCTTATGTTCGCAGCATGTCCCCTTTCCCCATACCTCCGCTCCGACCCCCAGCCTTAACCCGGTAGATTTTGTTGTGTGCGTATAATCTTAAATACATATTACATATATGTCACTTACACGTACATATTAAAACCAGGAGGAGACCCTCAGCAAGCTGGGGAGTCTGAGCATGCCCCCTTTGAAGGCAGCTTCACCCAGAATCTACAGCCAAGGCAGTGAAAAAAATCTCAGAGCCCGACTCTACCGTTCCGGTCCCCCAACTATCCCCAAATCTGCCGCTAGGTTGTCAGCGGGCTCTCCCGCTCTGTCGGACGTGGACGTGCAAAGCACGCATGCACTTCTCCCAGATTGTTGTGTCAATCCGGAGACCTGCATTCTCATTCTCCTCTCCCACACAGCCCCGGCTTCCCAAAGATCTATTCCTTCGTGCAAGGTGAGTGACGGAAATTCGCAACGTCTGGCTTCCAGGCCAGATGCAGACGGAGTACCGGGCAGAGGCACCTCGAAGGGAGACTCTCTAGTCTTTGGTCTGATGCAGCGATTGCTGTAAACATTCCTAATAAAGGTGTACGGGAAGCTGGACCCGCCCCCTGGAGCCCGAGCCCTCCTACCCTGAGCGGGGGAGAACACTTTTTCCTTGATCCGGGAGAAGCGAAGACGAATTTTAACGTAAACATATTTGCATATGCCCCTCCCCTTAGCTCCGCCCCTAGGTGGCGCGGGCGCGCCGCCGAACTCCAGCGCCAGGGGGCGGGGTGGGGGAGGGGGCGAGTCCTTCGAGAGCCGGCTTGGGCTCGAGGCACTGTGATTGGCTGGACCGGACTCCGCCTTCAGTGCATGTCATTAACATCTCATTAGTTGTCCGCTCGGGCTCCGGAGGCGGCCACCGCCGCCAGTCTGAGGCAGGTGCCCGACATGGCGAGTGCTGTGCTGCCGAGCGGATCCCAGTGTGCGGCGGCAGCGGCTGTGGTGGCGGCGGCGGCGGCGCCTCCCGGGCTCCGGCTTCTGCTGTTGCTCCTCTCGGCCGCGGCACTGATCCCCACAGGTAGGTGTGGGCACTGGCCGGTTGGCTCCGAAATCTTCTCCCAGGAACCCCAGTAGCGGTAGCCATGGAGGGGGGAAACGTTTCCATGACAACCTTCCCCCACTTCCTAAATCCCGAGCGGAGGGAGTGTGGAGAGGAAACTCAGGGCTGAGGTGGAGAGGGGCTGGAGGGTCGGCGCTCGCCTTCTCCGCTTGCCTGCAGGCTTGTGAGCGAGAGTCCTCAGGGATGGCTGCACCCACACCTTTCTCCCTGGCTTGCGCGGGGTGAGGAGTGGAGTGAGAACGGGGGCCGGGGACCAGAGTACAGGGGGAAGGGGAGGATCGAAGGCACCCCCAAATCTTTCGGACCCTCCTAAACTCGCTGTTGTCCCCGTAACTTGCAGGTCCTTCCGTCTTCCTGGGCTTGCCCGTTCGCCCCCAAAGCTCCAGCGAGCCCCCCAATTCTCCATCTCCCGAATCCTCCCCATGGCAGATTGGCCACCCGCCACCTCCGGCGTGGCTTCTCACCGGTCCCCAGGACGTCCCCAGACTTGTCTCAGCGCCCCGCGCTCTGCCTCTCTCGGTGTCCCCGAGCTGCACGCCTCGTGTTTCCCTCCGGCCCTCGGCTGGGCTGCGGGTCTCCTTGGCCCGGCTCCAGGCGAGGAAAGTTCCCCGGCCCGGCCCCGCGGGGTGGAGAGGGGGGGCGGCCAATGTCGCCGCCTCTGCGGGAAGGCGCGGGGAGACCGCAGCCCGCCCGCCCCACGGCGTCCTCCGCCACGAGTGGGGACACCGGATTTCCCGGCTGCCCGTCTTTTCGGCGGCCCGCGGGGGCCAGAGTGGGCATTCGCGGCCTCTGCGGCCAAGCCGGAGCCCTGCGGGCCTGCGGGCGCCCCCCGCGTGGCGGGCCGTCTTGGGAATTTGCCCAGGGGCGGCTTTTGCACGCCTGGCGCCTTCCCTAAAGACGCCGAGCGCTCGGCAGGAGCTCCGTGTGTGGCTGCCCGTGTGCCGGGCGCGTTAGCGCGGTCGGGAAAGAAGAGGGCAGTGTTTGCATTTGCTAACAAAAGGGATCCGGAGCTCTTCCCCAGCGGAGAGGCCGGCCGGGCTGCACCCTGCCTCCCTTCCCGCCACCTCGCCATGCTCGGCAGCCTGATCGGCGTCCCTGCGCTCCCGGCTGCTCGCAGCGTGCTCCGTACGGGCGCCAGGAACCGAGTAGCACCGGGCCACGGGGGGCGGGCAGAGGTGCAGGAGGGGATGCAGCAGGGCGCTTCGCCTGCAAAGCCCCTCCTTGCAGCTCGGAGCTGCAAGACCCGGGAGCAACAAGTGGCGGAGGACGCGGAGAGCTCAGCCCCCACCTGCGGAGCCCCCGGCCCGCGTGCTGCTTCGGGGGCGCCTCTCTGCTTGGGCTGTGCCTTTTGTTTACACGCTAGAGGACACACAGTTATGTAAACACCGCTGGAGACACGCTGTAGGCAATGGGGATGTAGGCAATGCTAGCTTCTGATTTGGGGGGTGCCGGGTTGGTTGCCCCCCTCCACCCCCCCCATCACTGGCTTGCATAGGAGCTCGGCTTGAGGAACCTATTGGGGCTCCAGGGGTGGGAGCCTAGCAACAGCTTCCATTCCAGCGTGGAGAATTTTTTTATTCCCTGCCACTGTCTGTCTCCGGATGTTGTTTATGTATTTTTTTCCTCTATGAATTCTTAATTTATGAGTTACGAGATAATTGGGTTTAGCCGATGCCGGAGTGGTTACAACTTCATTTCGGGCGATGCCACTGACTGGAGGGGTTCGATAAAATGTTCCTGAAAGAGATCCCTCGTGCTGCTGCATTGTAAAAAAGCGCCAGTGTTAAACGTGAGCGTGAGTAAAGGCTCTGTAACTGGCGCAAAATAGAGGCAACAATAGACTTGTATTGGCTGGAAAAAGCGGGGGGAGGAACGCTGGCCGGGGATTTTGCCTTTCGACTAAAAATGGGAGCCGTGCAATGTGCAAAGTCGCTTGCCATCAGAGTAGGATTAGATCATGCCTCCCCTGTCAAGCCTGCTCATCGGAGGCACCGGGTAGTAACGACAGTACTATATTTGTGACTATCTCTCGGGGAGAACTTGCCTTCCCTGCGAGGGATATATGCTGACTTAGAAAGGAGCGATCTGGAACGCAACCGTGCATGTCAAAGCTACAGGAAAATTCTGTTGCCAGTTACCATGGAAGCAGCTTCTTGCTCTTGTGTACCTCCCTGTTTGTACGCTGGTTATCAGATTGTGTTCAAATTAGAAAGTAATTGGGTTTGATTTGTAGTGAGGGGATGAGATGACTTTATTTTTTTCTTAGAATGGTTTTTTTTTTTTTTCTCTGTGTGTGGTGACTTTGCGAGGAGTGGGGGAGGCTTGACTCAGTCCTAGGTCCTCTCATACTGCAGGGGTAAATTTCAGGTGAACACCTACGGACTTTTATTTCTCAGCCTCTTAGTTTAAGCTCTTATAGAGCCTTTTGCTTCTCATTCCCAGGGTTAAAGAAACCTGTTGGTGTTGCCGTCTAAGTTCATTAGGTTTGTTTCATTTACGTCCTTGCTAGGGAAAGAGAACTCCAGCCTTTGTGCATTGGGTTCTGGTTCTGTTTTTCTCTGTAACTGAAGCAAGCCATCCATCTCCCCAGAGAAAATCTCCTCCCATCCCTCCTATGGTGTTTGGATGGCATAGATGTTAATGAAATGCAGCCAACATGGGATTGCCTAAACTGTGTTTATCACTCCCTTTATGTTTAAGGTGCAGGCAAGATGTTGTTTTGGATCCTGAATGAACCAGTGCTACTCCCCCACCCCCCCGCCCCCCGCCCCCACCACATACACTCTTTTACCTTTTTCAGGATTAGAGAAGATGGCTGATGGGTGGGGGATTTGTGGTGGTGATGGGAAAGCCCAGGGCTGAGTTTTGCTTGCCGCAGCCTGTTGGGGCTTGCATACAGGGACAGGGACTTTGCAAAAGTGCCGCCCTGCTATTGTTGCCTTTCCCTGCATCAAATTGAATAGCCGCAGGAGGGACTTGCACTTGCCCGTGATAGCTTTGATAAAATATCCCTCATTAATGCCACTTTATATTTACAGTGTGTCACTGGAGACGCACAAGGCTTCATTTAGTGACTTGTGTGACGAGACAAGCTTGCATTATTTGCCTGGGACATTTTGGAGGAACAAGAGACCCATTGAGCAATCTTTTGAAATGAACAAATACGAAAAAGGGGGGAATAAAAGAGCAGGCAGTTCTCTGGAACAAAGAGCTTTATTCATATGGATGTTGTACATGTTTTAGTCAGTTTTCCCCAAGGGCCTCCCTATAAAGGGGAGTGGGACAGGGAAGACTCTAATAGACAGGACACTTTCGCTTCCTCTCTCACTTCCTTACTTCATAGGCTTATCGGAGTTGGTCCTCAGACTCACTGCTTGCTCCTCTCTCTCCACTCCCGAAAAATCCCAGAAGGTAATGGTCCTGGGTTTCAAAGGGAGAGTTTGAAATCCTTTCTGCCAGCACTGAATTGAAAGTGGTAGCTAGCTACCTGTTGAAATTGATGATCCTTGGAAGATGTATTGGTTCCAGGGAAAGAGATGTCATTTTTCTATGACATGTGTCAAGAAGTGGTTGATAGTGAATGTCAGATTGGTAAGATCTTGCAATTATAACATTAGCTTTACTATATTTATTTTTAAAGAAATATTGTGAAAACTAAGATCCAAAATTTTCATTATTGTTAATGGTGTTCTTGGAGTTTTTTTTTTACTTTTCCCATACCTGGTATTTTTTTACCTTTATACATAAATGAATTTTTATGATTCCTTGGCCTGTATTGCTAATTGAGTTTTTTGGGCTTTAGAAATTGATTACATTGTTAATAAATAAACAGTGTCATTCTGTTTGGCTTTGTGTATGTGAAATTTAATGCCTAATTGGCCACTTAGAATGTATGTTTTAAAAATGTTGTGTGTGTGTTTAATATAAGGTCCATTTTTATGTGAGAGAATTTCTTGATGTGGCCAAACTCATCCATACTATGATATGAATGGAAATTGACCTGCATATGGAGAAAACTTATAAGAAATAAATCCAAAGGATTAAAATGTGTGTATCTTTCTTGTAAAAATAGTACTGACCATTACGCTGGACATTTTTAACAGAAAATCCAGCATAGAAAGGAGAAATCACACAGCGACATCTGTTGCAGAATTGAAAATTTGCTGCTTTGAATTGGAAGCAATTAGTCTTGTATAAGCACTTAGTGCTATCAGTGTGTGTGTGTGTGTGTGTGTGTGTGTGTATGTACTGATATCGATATGAACATAACACATACTGATGTATGCATATATATATATGCACATTATACAAAAATTCACCACATACAGTATTGATATTCACATTAAAATATTTACTAGAAAATGTAACATTTTAGCACAAAATCGCTTTTAAAAAATATTAGAGTCTTATAATCATAGCATTTTTGAAAGGAGAAAGATAATAGACATCATCTCGGGAAAATCCATTATTTTGAAGTGAGGCCTTGACACCCGGAGAGGGAAGGACCTTGCTCACAGCTGAACTGAGGCTGAGTTAGCTACAGATCCTGGGTGGGAACTGGGGCCTTGATGTCCAGCCAGTGGACCTTCTGTTCCACCTCCTGGCAGGGATGCCCAGTAGAGATATGGATCACGGGAGAATTCTACTTTGGCTAAAAATATTTTGTATTCTGAAGGCAGCAAGATTAATTGTCACTCTAGGAAATAAACCCATGGATCAGAAGGAGTGACCTCTGGGAAGAAAGGACCAGTTCTTGGTAATGTTGTCTTTGGTGTCGACAAATCATTCTGCAACCTCTGGACTTTATTTGGCAGCCACCACGTGAATGTTGTCCTAAGCACCCTCATAGGGGAGAATGCTGGGTTTGTGGTGCTCTGACATTCTGATTTGTGAAAACTAGGCTTCAGGAGATGCAGGTTTTGATTTTTAAGCTCTTTATTTGTCCTTGCAAAGTTTTTTTAACAGTAGAACTGGTTTCACAATAACTAAGGAAAAAATCTTTCTTAAGTCAAGAATAAGAGCACTTAGTAGGTATGAGTCCTTTGTTCAGAAAAAGCTGAAGGGACATTCTTGCTTTTTAAAAAAATGTATTTGTGCAACATGATTTTTTTTTTTCACATTGGTCATATTTTCTCTCATTTGTGGAAGTTTTAAAATGTATACAGAAGTGGAAGAATGTCATATTTAACCCTGTGTACAATTATTTCAACAGCTATCCACCCTTGGTCAGTCTGTTCCCTTCATGGCGCCTCCTCTTCCTAGCTTATTTAAAATAATTCCTGGACATCCCATAATTTCTTCTGCAGTTACTTCAGAATGAATCTCTAAGATAAGGCCCTTCTTTCCCCACTCATAATTACAGTATCATCTGAATATCCACATTTGCAAATGATTATACCGAATTTTTGCCCTACCCTTGCTTTTCTGATAGAGGCAGAATAAAAGGTTGTCGTAGTGGGTAAGGCAAAGCAGAAACCAGAGTGCAGCACTGCCCGCATTGGGGAGAACGTTCCTAGGGTTTGGTTTATTTTAAACTAGGTTTTGTTTGGATCGGGTAAGATTTTTATTGTTGTGTAAATATGCAGTAATTGTAGCTAATCCCTCATCTGTGGCCTGCACCCTTGTCCAGATTGGCTATTTCCAGTTGTTACCACAGTGAGTACAGTCTGCCTGAGGACTTTTGTAGAGAAAGCTATTTTAGTTTGATGGCTGTGAGATACCCGGTTCTTACATATATATATGTATGTATATATATCTTTCCAGACTTCCATGGTATTTTTCCATTTCTAACTGGCTAAGTGCTAATTTCAGCCAAAATGCCTTAGGCTTGGCAACCTGTATAAGCTGTAAGTATTTAGGCCTTATTTTTGTGGGTTGGGGGAGAGGGGTGATAAAGGAGAAAAAAATGTTCATATCTTTACTTCTCAATGTTTGTACCATTGATTTTAAATACTATTTTAAAATTTCAGCTTGAAATATTGGGATGTTTCAGTGTTAATTTCTGAACTTCTTTGGCTTTTCTGAAAATAAGTTGGTTTCATTTCCCAAAGTTCGTGAAATGTGAGGGTTTCTTTTTAATTTAAAGATGCTTTTTCTCAAATGCTTTATTTAACGCAGGCTATAAATCTGAAATGTTTGGATTTTTGGTTTCTAGCCAAGCAGGTAATTACATGAGATGATTTTGATGGGTCTGGGTGGCCCTGACCGGGTAAAAGCCCGCTTCTTGAGCTGGCTGCCGCACAAAAAAATTCAGGATGGAGTTTGTACATTCACCGTTTGGGGAGCACCCACCAAAATGGAATAAAAAGCCTTTGTTTGGAAACTATCAATGAAGGAAAGAAGCCACTGGAATGTTTGTAATTACAAGTGGCACCTCCTTGTTTAAATTTCAGAAGCCACACTTTTCTTTTTCAGAGATTTAAATTGTAGGCTGCAGCCAGCAGCTGCTGTTGTGGTTAATGGGCAGTTTCTCTTTGAAGATCTTCCAGTGCTGGTCCTCAAAAGCCATGGTGCAGTTGGCTATGAACTAGGGTTAGAAAAAAGGGAGACGTGGGTATTTACACACATGCACGGCCAAAATGATGCATGGCCTTTATTGCTACTCAAAAGGGAAACTAGGTGTTAGGGTTGAGAGAAAGCAAGTGCCAAGAAAACCTGTTAGGACTGACAGGTGTCTTGAAGGAGGCGATTATCTTAAGGGTGGTGGTGGTATCTTTTAGTAGATGTTTTACTGGAATATAGTTATTTGACCCAACATTTTGATCTAGATATTTCAGAAATGTTAAGTAGGCCTGAAATGAAAGTGCTGTGATATATATTTAAATGCTACTCAGTGTTTGAAGTTGATATTCCAGTGACAGGGACTTTGAGAAATGCCTAGAATAAGTATCTTGCTCTTGGCAGACTTCCTTGGGAAGGTATGCTCTCTAATTCCTCTTCAGCTGTCCAGCACTGGACAGCAGTGTCAAGTTGGAATTAAGTTATGCTGTCCCTGGAAGGGGTGGGGAACAATCTGCTTGAAAAAAAAAAGAGAAATGAAGGGTTCACCAGCCTCATCTCTTCTATTGTCTGTACCATATCTCCACTTGGCTGGGATTAACCTTAAACTTAACCTGTCAACAATGGAACCTTTCATCTTTCTGCCACAGGTATCAACTTTTCTCAGTCTCCCTTCTTGTGAATGACATCATCGTCATCCTAGTCTCCAGTGCCTTTCTCCCTTTTCTTTATCTTTCATTCTTGGACTGAAATTAAGGGGCCGATTGTTTCTCCATGACATTCTCTGGAAAGCTCAGTGTCTGCCACAAACCATGTTTTACTAGTAGAAGCTTCCTAGCTAGTCCCCCACCCCAGCCCCTCTTTGGTAGTGGTAAGGAACTCAAGTCTATCTACTGTAGTTCTGATTCTTTGCAGATTAGGATCATGGCACTTCCCTTTCAGAAATCTACTCTCAAATTCTTACTTCTTGCATCAAATTCATTCTGTGCACTTTTTGTTTAGGTGGTTCCTTCCTCAATTGCTCTCCCGTTTCCTCTAATGTCCCTCATTTCTTATTACTTTTCAGCCTAATCCTGATGGGACTGGAAGACTGATGATTATCCAGTGAAACTGAGGAAGAAAGTCATTCTGCCTTTCAACCTTCAGCTGGTCGCTGTGGCCTAAAACTACTCTACTTTGCCTTTAACTGTCTGTCTTGGTTCATAGGTGAAGGATGGAGGATTTGCTTTGCCTTGCTTTGAGAATAACACCTTCCCTTTGCATCTTTTATTTTAGCCAATGCCTCTTTTTCTAAAATATACCTCCCTGTAAGCATTTCTTTTTCTGCATTATAGGTGTTCTATATGAGTATGTTTTTTATGTCAAGACAAAATGTGTCAATGTTATGGCTTTGATTTTAATGGAAATTTTAAACGGAAGAATGTTGAAAATGGGGGGTCTGGTGTGGTGACTCACACCTATAATTCCAGCCACTTGGAAGGCAGAGATCTAGAAGATTGTGGTTTGAGGCCAGCCTGGGCAAAAAGTTAGCAAGACCTTATCTCATGGCCATGGTGGTGCATGTTTGTAATCCTCGCTACTTCAGAGTTCAAGGGTAGCCTAGGCAAAACACACACACACACACACACACACACACACACACACACACACACACACACACACACACACAACTAGCTAACTCTGTCTGAACCTAAAGTGGCCTGAAGGCATGGCTCAAGTGGTAGAGTGCTTGCCTGTGAAGTGCAAGGCCCTGAGTTTAAACCTTAGTATCACAATACCCTCTGTTTCCACCCCCTTTCTTCCCCCAAAAAAGAATGTTGAAAATGTATTGTGGCTGTTTGGTAGAACCTGTTTGAATATGGAGATTTACTGTAGCTTGAAGATGGACTAAACATAGTCATGCTGACATCTTAGCATCACTGCCAGGTCTAGGAATTTGGTTGCATTTTAGTAGATGACCTAGAGTGTGAATTATCATTGGCTTAAGAAACATAAAACCTAAATCTTTGTTTCTCAGTCTAACTGCTGGACTTGTTATCTTAAGGATCTTTTTAAGACCTTTATCTGGTATTACTATCTGCCATAGTTTTTTTCTTGTCTGGCATCTTTTCCTTTCAGAGTTCACTTCTCGCAAGTAGAAAAAGGTTGGCAGCATGATAATACAGTGATAGAAAAATTTAACTATCTCAGTATTTTGGAACAGTCTTGGGGAATAGTCTTTTGTCAGAAAGTGGTTGTGTATTTGGCATTGCATCTGAATATGCCTGTGATAAACCAGGATTTTACAAGTCATCAGCTTGATTATTTTCTTCTGAATAGAACAGGAGCATTGCCTCATTTCTCTTGAAAAAATCCTTATTTAAACAATAAAAACTTCAAAGATAGGAAGAAAAAAAAACAAGTTAATTTAGTACTAAATTACTGCTCAAATGGTTTTATCTCTTAAAAGGTTCAAGTAGAGATTAGCTTAAATGACACTGAATCTCACTTTTCCTTGTGCCTATCTTGTGAACACAAAACATTGGGAAGTCAGGCCTTTGTCCCTTTCCTCTGGTTTTGTTAGCAATCACAAGAATGTTAGTTGCAATTTCATTTCCCCTTCCTGAAGTAGATCTCTCTATCACTAGGCCGAGTTGGCCAGTGGAATACCCAGTTTAGGTTACAGAACAGCAAAATCTAGCTTGTGATATTAGGGATTGAACTCAGGGCCTCACAAGCGCCCTAAGTACTGGTAGTACTTCTAGTACTACCAATCCTTTTGCTTTTTCTTTTTCAGATAGGGTGTTGAACTTTTGCTCCAGCCAGCCTGAGATCCTCCTATCTCCGCCTCTTGAGTAGCTGGGATTACAGAAACCTAGTACTTTACTCATGAGTTAAGAACAGCAAAAACAGCCTACCTTATACAATGGCAAAAATAAAATCATTTATATGAACACACTTAAGTAGGAAATGGTCTGTCTATCTAGCTAGCTATCTTTCTATCTACTTTGTTAAAATAGTTATTACTTAGTGGTGGGGGTTATGTCTCTGGCTACTAATACGTAATCATGTTTGTAAATCCCTTACATGTGAGGAAATTCTGAAAATACTAGGTTGAAAGAATTAATTCAGGATGTACTTAGTCTGTTCCAAGGTGAAATGGAAGAAAAAAGTAGCAGTATGGTCCCCCTGGAGATAAATATTTTTAAAGTGAATGGAATTGTAGGATTCTTGAAGAAACTGACAATGATGATAATGTCTAATGATTGGGCCTTTTAGCACAGAGAGGGCTTTATTATTTTACTCAGCTTCTTAGATTTTATATACTATATATATTAAAGAACTGGTGTTTCTGTAGTTAGCTCTTAAGGCATTTGGTAGAAAAGTGAGCACTTAAAAATCATTTTTAGCTGGGTGCTGTTGGCTCTTGCTTGTAATCCTGGCTACTTAGGAAGCAGAGAGCAGGAGGATTATAGTTCCAAGATGGTCTGGGCAAATACTTCTTGAGATCCTATTTTGAAAATACCCACCACCTACCTAGCAAACTTGAGGCCCTTAGTTTAACCCCCAGTACTACTAAAAATTACATATATAAATAAGTAAAAAAATAAAAATGATTTTTAAATTGACTATGTATTTTTATATGAGGCACTATGTTAGGTCTATCTTAGTTTTCTAAAAAGTTGTTGTCTATTCTTTTTCCTAAACTTTATTTTGGAGAATTACAGAAATCATAAGAAAGTTGAAATAAGAATATAGTGACAACTACCTAGATTTATCAACTGTTAACATTTTGCCCATTTGCCTTATCTCTGTCTCTAATAATATATACACATATATTCACATACCTTTTTTTTTCTTTTTTCTGAATTGCAGGAAAGCAAGCAGCAGGTGTCACGGTATTTCACCCTTGAATACTTCTGTATGTAATGCCTATCTATACTACTTCAGGACCATTATTATGCAAAATTAATGTTGCTTTAATAATATTACCTAATAACTAGTCCATACTCAAATTTTTCCAGTTGTCAATTAATGTTCCTTATATGTGTTTCTTTGCCTTCCCCCATCTGGATCTAGAATCCATCAGAGACCTTATGTTGGATTTAGTTTTTATGTCTCTATTCTCCTTTAATCTAGAACTTGTTCTGTGTCTCTCACCTTTTTTCATTTTCTTTTTTTGCAGTGGTAGGTATCAACCCAGGGCCTTGCACATGTTAGACCAGTATTCTACCACTGAGCCACAACCCCAGCTCCATCTATTTTTCTTAAAGGGCACTTTAAGAGATGTCTTTCATGGCATTGACATTTTGTGAGTCCAAACTTTTCTGTTTTATAGAATATAGTTCTACCAGTCATTTGATCATTATTTCATAGTTTGGTTCAGGTTAAACATATTTGCCAAGAACACTGCATAGCTGATGTTGCCATCTTCTTGTAGCTTCATATGGAAGGAAGGAGACATAATACTGGTTCACCCTATTTCTGGTTTGATACCTTAGTTAAGGATTCCCTTTAGCTGTGTAGTTTAAGGGGTTTAGAGATTTCTCCATTTTTTTCCCTTTGTAATTAATAAAAAAATTTGTGGGATATTTTGAGACTAAAGATCCTGTTTTCTAAAAATACCTCACTTAATGATTTTAGCAGTATTGATAAACCATGCCTGAATCAAATATTATTTCAATGGTTACACAATTGTAATTTTCTAATTCTGTAATTCCTACATTAGTTAGAGGAATTCCTACATAAAGAAGAGTTTGCTTTCTTCCCCCCTTTCTCCCCTTTTAAAAAAAATCACAATGAACATGTAGATTTAAAAAATAAAAATTCAATGTTATTTGACAGTATTTCATTACCACCGTAATTAGCCAGTAGAAACCCTATACTGTTGGCTATTCTCATTGATTTTTAAGTACTTTTGTCATTTTATGTCACAAAAAGATATCTAAGTTCACCTTATATTTTCCCTACCCCAGACTTGGATCTATCTGTTTCTCCAAGGAGTCTGGGTAGATTATTTTAGTGGAGAAATGCTATTTAGGTACTAAAGATTTGTGCTCATTACAATTGACTTGTCATTGTTTATAGACATTTTTATTGGGTAGAAGTAGGATAACACACACACACACACACACACACACACACACACGCATGCAATCCTATCCAATGAATTAATACATTTTTTTCAGTTAATTCATACTGATGCCCACTTCCAGTCTTACATCCCAGGATTGTTTTTCTCCATCTCCCATCCTTACTTTGCTGTCCCATAGTGGAGACCCTGGTTGTCATCACATCATATTTTATGCTTAATATTAAATCATTTTGGAATTACTCCACCAAGACCACTGTAGACAACAAACCTACCAAGTAGCTTTATCAAGTAAATCTCAGATTTTTTTTCCCTGACATTCTTTTTTGTCTTTAAAAATAGATCTATTCTGTCTACCCACTAGGATTGATAGAATACCACATTCACTTGTTCACGGATTAGTGGTGTGTGCGTGTGTGTGTGATTAATTTGTTATGTGGTTGGAATCATTTGTTTCTATCTGAATTTAATTGTAGTTTTTTCTATTCTGGTTGATTTATTTTTGAATACATAAATTATTAGCATGGCTCAAACACCCCTACTCTTCCTGCTTCATTCCCGCCAACCTTCTTATAGCAGCAATTTCTTTCATTTTTGAAATATATCTATCCATCCTGTTTTTCCCATCAAAAAACAATGGGTGGCATTGTTCTGTTTTTAAATATTTTTATACAAATCACTGTTAGCATTTCCCTATGCCCTTTATCCTTTTTAGCAAATCCTGAGCTCTCATTTATTTTGATGACTTTTCTCATCACTTGGCTTTATTTTACCGTAGAAGCCAATTTTTCTACTACCTTCAATTCTCTCCCATTTCTTTTTCTGAAGGTCTGCTTCTTTTGATAATGATGTAATGTTTGTCCCTGGTATTTAATAACCATGTCTTACCTTACTTCTGATGTTCTTTTTAACGTTCTCCCCATCTAATAAGTTGGTAACTCTGTATCTCAAGCCCCAATTCTTTCTACTATAAAAAAGAAAACTGCTGTAGAACTTACTCTGAAGTACACAGTCAAGATGCCTTTTGTATCTGAACTTCATACTGTGCTTGATAAAAATTAGAATGTTGAGATGCCTGTTGGGCGTCTCAATTAGGATGTTCGATAGTTATCTTAAATAATATGAATGCCAAAACAGCACCTATAGTTTATTGATTGTTTTCATTCATGATCTCATTAATTCTTACTATCACCCTATAAGTAGTTACCAGTACTTACCAAGAGGATAAGACATAGGGTTCTTATTCAAGAAGTACAAATAGTAGTCAGAACTAGGACCTGAACCATAATTTTATAATTTAGAACTATAAATTACACATATGTATATATATTTAAATCATGATACGTGATGTCTACAACTGAATTTAATCTGTTTTTTCCATGCTTCCATCTATCCTGAATGTTCTGTCCTGATGGAGGGCCCTGCCATCCACCTATGAGTTAAATAAATCAGGAGTCATCTGAGAGTATCATTCCTTTCTTCGTTATCCTATCCTCCTCTAATAGCTACCAAGTCCTGCCCAACTTCATTTTGCAAATGAGGAAAGTAGACTTAAGCTGGCATAACAGCCCCTTAATTGGTCCATTTACTCCAGCCCCATCCCTTGTAATGCATCCTTAATGCTGTTTCTAGATGAATCTTTCTAAAATGCACATTAGATTGTTACTTTCTAGCTTAAAATACCTAAAAGTGTTCTTGGTACCTTAAAGATGAAGCTTACTCTTTCAGCATGGCCTGCAGGGTGCTTCATCACCTACCTTCAGTCTAACTCAAGCTTACTTCTTGCCAGCGCTCCACACTTTAAGACTACCAAAGTAAATGTGTCCCAGATGCACCTTGCTCTTTTGTGCCTGCAGCACACACATCCCTATGGCTGGTTTCTACATGTCTTCTGAGAATCCAGATTAAGCACCAGTTCTTGGAGGAAACCTCCGTGACCATTCAGGCTGGTTAGGTTTCATTTTGTTGGCCCATTTGTGCTTTTGTAAGGTCTTTTCCTGACTATGTCAACATACTCTAATTTGCTAAACTCTTCTCTATATATCTGCTATATGTTTTGTATTTGTCCAACAGGAATGTCCTTTCCTTCAACCTTCCATGTGGGTCTATTTATATGTTTTTGTGTTTTTTGGTGCTGGGGATCCAACCCAGGGCCTCACACATACTAAGCTTGTGCTCTACAACTAAGCTGTACCCCTCCCAGCCCTGTGTCAGCCTGCTTAAATCCTATACACATATAAAGGCAGAAGTCCAGCATTCCTTTTTCAAGTCTTATGTAACTTTCCAGCCTAAGTATGATTTCCTTTCTACTTCCATTGCAATTTTCTCTGTCACGTGACATTTAATGTTTTACTTTAAGCCAGGTGCTGGTGGCTCATGCCTATAATCCTAGCTACTTGGGAGGCAGAGATCAGGAGGAGCTCAGTGGTTCAAAGCCAGCTAGGGCAAATAGTTTGTGAAACCTATCTGGAAAGTACCCAGCACACGAAAGGGCTAATGGAGTGGCTCAAGTGGTAAGAGCACTTACCTAGCAAGTGTGATGCCCTGAGTTCAAACCCTAGTACTGCAAAAAAATTTTTTTTACTTTATTATATGTTGTCATATGTCCATGGATAGACACGTGTCCTATGTCTTCTATAGGAAGGATGATTTCTTATTTTTCTTTATATCCTTAACAGCACAAAGCCCACAGTCCTACACATAGTACATGCTCAATGAAACTTGTTGAACCAATGAATGAACTGAAAATTAGGCATTCATTAAATCATGTCTAAACCTTTCAGCAAAAATGTAAACAGGGAACACAGTGATCCTAAATCAGACTTGAAGACCAGTTTAAAAACAAATCACCACAAAGGTCTGTTTTTCAGTCTCCGTTTTCCCATCACACTTTGATTTCTGGTATATTTATCTCCTATTCTTTTTCATCTGTCATGAATACTGGTAGTTGGACTATGTAATTTGTATAAAGCCTTACCATTTATGAATTTAGCTTAGTGGTTGTCTTATTATCCGTGCTTAGAGCTGTAATTCTTACTAGAAGTTGTTTGTTCTCTCATAATGGATGTCAATGTGCCTGATTCTTTGGTGTTTGAAGGACTGACTTCTAGTGTTTATTCATACTTGGTTGTTGGGAAGTCATTGGAGAGATTTAGACTAAAAACAGACAAGAGCATCTCTTCCTATTTATTTAATCATTTCACAGTCTTGGGACAGCTGGTTTTGAGTCATGGGTGAGGTCATGTTGTCACTTCAGAATTGAGGCAGCAAACCAAGAAAATTATCTCTGAAGCCATCGGCTCCTCCTCACCTCTTCTTTCATGAGAGTCTTGTCTTAAAACTGAGATAGATTCTCAGAAGAGGTAGTGAACATAGGGAAATTTAAACCTCAGGGTAACGGTTTTTCTTGTACAGTAATAAAGATGTATGTGGAGTCAGTGGCTACAGAATCAAAAAATAGATCACAGTAATCAGATCAAATGTGAGAAATGGCTTGTTGCTGTGTTAAAAAAAATGAGATGGGTGAGGCAGCCCGTTCTATGGAAATGCTTCCACTATTTTGTGACTACGTAGGTGGTTTGAAATAAGACTGGTAAAATTAAGCTTATAAAGTTAATTGTCTATAAGCAGTCTAGTTTTAAACAAAAGATTTCCTTTTGGTCTTCTGTGGAAGATGAGAGAGATTTCATGTGCAGGTGGAGAGGAGTGTTTGCTAACACTATCTTTTAATTTAGGAGAAGTTTGGAGCTTGTTCTTTCCTGTGAATATAGAGGTGGACCCACTGTAACCAGAGTTTATTGCTATAATATTTTTTAAATGCATTTGTAACACTGATGTAACTGTGACCTTGTGAAGGCGTTTTTGAGAGGAGGGGGTGGCCAGCCCTTTTCCTCACTGTCATAAGTGATGCCTACTCAATAACTCTACTTTCCAACGGTGTCAGGAGGCGGACTGCCTATCGTAACTTGTTTTTTATGGCTTATTTCTCAAGCGCTTGGTTCATAGTCACATCCATCCATTTAGACTTTTCTTCTCCCTGCCTAAGGCGTGCATCCAGCCTAGTCTGTGTTTGGTGCTTTAAATGCTTTGAATTATGGAGAATCATATTTTATCGATGCTTCTCTTGTAGCTATATTGCTCTGTATCATCTTAGATTACATGGCTTGGATTTCTTGGGCATTTTGACTGGATTATCACAATTAGTTGAGGTTTTTAGGGCGGACATAGATTCCTTTATTTTTACCATGTGCCATATTCCTTTTCTTGGTAGACTTCCCGCCCCCCCCCCCCCGCCCCCGCCCCCAGGAGTGGCCCTTTTAAGAAATCTTTTAAGTTACAGGGTAAAGGGTTTATCCTTTCTTTCTACCGTAATTCTGGGTAGGTCTATCCTTACCAGTGTGACCTACTGTCAAGTAAATAATGATTTGATGGTAATATTCAAGAAAATTATACCCTTGAAACACAAATTTGGTCAGTGTGTTAATATATAGTATATGCTTAGTATTATCTATGAAAAAGAAAAGGTGAGTTAATCAGTTTCTTCTAGAATTAGGTAGCTAATGCTTCAGGCATCCTATTTAAGAACAATTGCATCTAGATCCTGTCTGCAGGATTGTTTATTTCATTGTTCTGGTCATTTGCATGAAAACAAGTTGATCCTTTAAATAACCTGTCCAGATTTCTTTTCATCCTGGGTTGTTATTCCTCAAGCATTATGAAATAGCATGAGTCAAGTCACTAAAGTTAGAATTTCAGACTGAGGTAGTAGCAGAATTTTTCTTCACTCTTTTTAACCAAAATTGATTTTCCATTTTCATATTCATTTATCTGTGATTCTGTTTCTTTATCCTTTGCTTGTTTCATAAGGTGAGTGCATACAGAGTTATATTCTAATATAATATTTTCCAAGGTTTTAGGATTTTTAAAAATGAGGTCATCACCTTCAAGATTTGACCTGAACTTTTCATGAACTAAAGGAGCAAGAAAAGGAGAGATGGGAAAAAAAGATGAATATATAATATATTCATAATAGAATAACTAACTGATCAAAGTTAAATTCATTTTATAATGTAACATTTATCTGGTGCTGGGTCCCATTTCAACACAAGAGCTCCATCTTTATACGTTTGATCTCCCCATAAGAGTCTCTGTGAAAACAGTGTTTATCTTTCCTTTTTTCTTCCTTTTCTTGTTTTAAAGGTTTGAACCACTGGCTTAAACAGGAGGATTCCTTGAAGCTCAAAACAAGGGTAGGGCAAAGGAAGCCCAGTGAACTGGGAGATCACATCAGGGCTGAGGCTGAAGCCATCCGTAGGCAGTAGCAAAAAATGTTTATTTGCCTGATCTTTCCTCTCTTCATATTCACTTTAGGGTCCTGGAAGGTATGACTGTGGTTACAGCAGAGAAATGCCAAAGGAGCTGAGATTTCTGATCATTAATAGCTCAATCTTTCCATTAAGGCGTATAAAGGAAATGCTGTGTCTTGAAGGCTTTCTGTTTAAATGAAGTCTTGAAAACATGGGGAGGATTTCCACTGAGAAAGGTGAGAAGAAAGCAATTCCAGGTTGAGGAGAATTACAAGAATAAAAGTTTAGCCAGGCACCAGTGGCTCACTCTTGTAATCTCAGCTACTTGGGAGGATTGATGTTCGAGGCCAGCCCAGGCAAGTAGTTTTTGAGGCCCCCCATCTTCAAAATAAATAGAGAAAAATGAACCGGATATGTGACTTAAGTGATAGAGTACAAGTGTGAAGCCCTGAGTTCAAACCCAATCCCACCACCAAAAAAAAAACACACAAATTTAAAGGTAGAAAAACTAAGATGGCCAGTGAGAGATGGGATTAGCAAAAGATGGAATGCCAATTTAGGTTAAATTCAGAAAATCTTTGAGATCTGTTGTAGGTTTTTTGACCGCCAAAGTAAAGCTAGTTTCATACTTTAGGAATGTGGATCTGGTAATTATTAGAAATTGAGAGATTAGATTAGAAGTGGAGAGATAGGTTAGGAGTATAATGGTTCAAATGATACTTAATGAGAACTTGAACTAGGAGAGTGAAGGAAGAATGGAGTTAGAATTGATTTGATTTGGTGGTTGAATGGAAAATGGGAATTGGGGGGAAAATAAAGAATAGAAGTGAAGGTATACTTTGATTTTGAATTTGAATGACTAGAAGAATGGCTATTCCAGTTACATAAATAAGAGTGTTATGTGGTAAATTTAGTAAGTGAAGACAGTGAGCTTGATTTTGGATATATTATTTAAGCTGTCATTGGAATGTATAGATGGAAATGTTTTGAAGGCAGTTTATGCAGTGGTACTATGGTTTAGAAGTTGAGAAAGAGGTGATAGCTAAAGTTCTACTTAGCCTTTTATTCATTTACTTACTTGATAGACGTTTATCTAATTGCCTGTGTCAGGTACTGGAGGCAGGGCAGGATTGTATGAGAGATCCTGAAGGGTTGGTGCATTTAGGTAGAACTGTCAGGCAGGTGTGTTGGAGACAGGATAAAGAACCCTTGGTGAACATGAAAAAACTAGTCAGAGGACAGGGAGATTGATGTTGTGGAAAAAGGAGGGAGTAGGAGGTGGGAGATGTGGGAAGAAAGTCTCTTAACCGAGGTGATGAGGAGTCAGTGAAGGGTACTGTCACTGAAGGGGAGAGCATTGTCTTGCAAGCAGTGAACTATGGAAGAGGAGGTTATGTAAGCAAATGAAATTAGACTTAAGTGATTTAGCCAGTCACACAGGATATGGCAATGCAAGGACCAGATTCCAGTTTTTTTTATTTTTTATTTTTTTAATTTGGGTTCATTTCTCATTGACATACACCAGTACTCCATATTGTGTTTTTAACATTATGTAAAGAACTATGGAGATTCTGTTCAGCCTGTCTGTATCACTTAAAATGTTTTTGAATCCAGATTCTTGAGGCTGTGATGTTGAATAAAGAGCAAATTAGTGAACCTCACAACTGTCCCTGTATTTCACACGATGAATGACAGCTTTGGCAGGCTTCGGCATGGAGGGAGGACAGATGGAAGCTGTTTTTCTGGAAGTGTACAGCTTTACAGTCACCACCAGAGAACAACAACAAATCCTAGTGTAGCTCAGGGAACACTTTCGGGATGGCAAGAGGAATCTAGGTCAGCTTAATGGCAACTCCTTTTCTTTAGGTAGATTAATGTCTGCCACCAGCTTTTCAATGTGCTGTGCACAGGCCGGAAAGACAGTGCATGGTTCCTGTCTTACTTTGTTTTTGTTGCTCTAACAATACCTGAGACTTGGTAATTTATAAAGAAAAGAGGTTTACTTTGACTTATGGTTCTGGAGGACCAGGAGCACAGGGTTGGCTTTGGCTCAGCTTCTGGTGCACATCTCATGGTAGAAGGACAAATGGGTACATGAGGAAGGAAGCAAAACATGTGTAGTAACCTTGCTCTCTAATACCTAACTATCGGGAGACCTAATCCATTTCTAAGAGAACTAATCCAGCTTAATGAGAATGAAATTCATCTCTGTTAAAGGCCCCACCTCTCAACACCACTACATTGGTAAGCAAATTTGAACACAAATTTTGGTGAGGACAACTGCATGCAAGCCATAGCAGTTTCTTAGCATAGATGAGTCACTTGGTCTATGGGAGCATTTTCATCTGTAGTTGAGTGGAGAGGATGAAGCAGCATGCTGAGTTGCAGCCTGCATGCCCTTAACCTTTTCATGTAAAAGATGCATCTTTGTGGACATTTCACCTATTACCTTTAGGAGATGACTGGCTTTTTCCTATAGGTAGGATGATCGGAAAGTAGCTTAATTTAGGGCTGTGGAACCTGAGCTGCTCATTTAGCTTCCTTTTTCTCTTACGCTGTTCAGTTGAATATTCTGTGATGATGAAAATATTCCTATCTGTGCCATGCAGTTTAATAACCACTATTCACATGTGACCATTAAATACTTGAAATGTGCCCAGTGTGTCTGAGGAGTTGAATTTTTATTTAATTCTAATAATAGATTTAGAGCCACACTCATAGCTGTTAGCTACCATACTGGACAAAATTTCTAGTAAAATATTAAGGAGGCAAATTCTCATGCTTACCAACAGCATGAACTGGTAAAGGGGTTTGGAAGAAGGAGTTGAGTTGTATTACTCACTGCTCCAAATTTAGTAGGTTTATATTGAATGTTAGACTTAGCTATTGCTTAGCTGAATCGGAAATTTTCTCTACATTTCTCTTGCTTTTCTTGTCTAAAAGCCTCTAGAATATCTTAATTGTCTTTTCTTCATTTGAGAAATTATCCCTTTTGGCCTTAGGAGAGGTATAACTCATCTAGTGCTTAGATTAATAAATCCAGCTTCGTCCTTAGGAAGCTAAATCTTGAAGGTTACTGTTACACGATTGTGCTGCTTTATGCAGGTTCACTTTGTATTTTCTTTTTTTTTTTTTTTTGAGTGATGCTGAGAGTGAGTGAGATGTGAAAAAAGCATTATTCATTTTGAATAGTTTTGACTGCCAGGCTAATGCGACTATTAAGCGGAGCTTCGTGGAGTCTGGCCGTAGTAACTGCTTTTAACTCGATTTAAAGTTCTTAAACATTCTCAATTGCCTCACCTTATCTTTTTATACCGAACGTACAATTTTCAGGCTCTTTTTTTATTTTCAAATCTATAACTGACAGCTGCTCAGCACCTCATTCAAATAGTTTTAAGAGTTTTAGAGAAAAGTTGGGACAGACTGGATTTACTGACATCAGTTGGATTGAGATATTGTGGATTTAAAGATGATAGAGAATGAGAGAAAAATATGAAATAATTATTGCATGTTCACTGCTTGGCCAATGACAGGGATTTGAAGCTTAATAACTAAGAAAAGCAAGACAGCAGAAGGACATTTAAGTTAACTTTCAGATCTTAACATAAGGGGAATGACAATTTTATTTGAAACTGAAATTTTCCTAAAGTACCATTTGTTTTATGGCACAAATATTAATGTATAGAAATGTGTATATATTGAAATCTCAGTCCAATCTTAAATTTTTTTTTAACATCTCAGATTCTGTGAGCTAAGTCTTAAGGGGATTCTGTGATATCTACTGATATTTTCCAAATGGAATTAATCATTTTATAAGAGAAATAACACCATAAGGTTTCTACTGCCAATGACAATGACAAAGTCACTTTGTGACTTCCACTCAAGAAGGTTCTGGGCTACAGGTTCAGACTATGCTGTTTATCCAGGAATTAAAACAAATGTGCTATAAATTTTGTCTTTTGCCTTTAATGACCTGTAAATACTGCACATGCTGTGTGTGTGTGTGTGTGTGTGTGTGTGTGTGTGTGTGTGTGTGTGTGTGTATCATCTACTTTGTGCTGTACACTGTGGTAAGTACTAGGTTTGCAAAGATTAATGGTATATAGGATTTCTTCCCTTACTGGATTAGTATTTTAGACTCTTATGCAGGAGACAGTAGCAGTAATAATACGATGTGTTCAGAACCATGACAATTTAAGAGCATTGTGTAAGCATAGAAGAGGAGTATCTAACTTAGGATGGAGACATAATTAAGAGTCAGAAAGGACTTTCAGGGGAGACCTGGAGTTGGGTCTTAAAAGGTAGAGAGCCAGATAAAGTGGAGTTTTTCCTGGTAGAGAGATTAGATGTTGAAAGACATGGAAACATAAAAATCATGGGTGATTCTGGAAACTACAAGTAGTTTGGTATGGCTGGGAGAGAAAAGCCTTTGAGGGAACAGCAAAATGTGAAATTGAAGAGGGTAGATAGGAGTCCAATGTGAAAGACCAACTTGATAATAATGGGGTTGTGGCTTGGGTGTTCTTCCATGTAGAGTGTCGGTGGAGCGGTGGGGAAGGGGTGGGATGGATTGGAGGATTAGAACTAGAGGTAGGAGAACAGCTAAGGAGAAGCTATGGAAGATCAGTTGAGGTTATAAGGGCCTCACCCAAGGTACTTGCTGTGCAGTTCAGGTGGAAGTTTAAGATATGTTGGCTTGGCTGGTGAAAGTAAGGGGAGGGAGAAGGAAATAAAGAGGTATAGGACTAAGGGAAATTTTATATACATTTTAAATCAGTGAGACTTGAGAAGGTTTTTACATGCCATAAAATAAGAGATAAGACAGAGGGAGATTAAAGCTAAAAAAGTGGGGTTTGACCAGAATTGTAAGGACCATGATGAAGCTCAGGGAGGCATTTGTTTGAGGAGGGAGAAGCCATTTTTTTTTTTTTGTCTTCTGAGAGGGAGATAATGGGAAAGGCCTTCTGAAGGGTGGATGCAAGTCAACTTGTAGAGGGAAGCCCTCCTGGGGTGTGCAGGAGCCCATGTCGGGCCTGCTGCTGGTGAGATATCACTGGTATGAAGGCAGCTGGGGAGGTTTGCCACATCTCAGAGGAACGCAGGAGATTGTAGGAGTTTCCACTGAGGCCGGAAGCCTTGTGTTAGAACATCTCTAATCTTCTCCATTGCTGATTGCCCTCTCCTGAGCAGCAGACCAAATGTCCCTCTTTGCTCAGCAGATACTTTGGTTCTGAGCTGTTCTTGATAATCTTCATTCCCTTTCAGAGGGAAGGCAGGTCAGTATACCACGGAAATGTGGAGCTGCAAGGAGCTTGAGAAAGCATGGAGACTAACCTTGGCTTGTAAATAAGGAAACAGACAGAAAAGTGAAGGGACTAATTCAAGAAAACCCAAGACCTGGGGCTAAGCCCCAGACCCCTGACTTAGAGCTCCCTTTGTCTTACTGCACCCTCCTTGGTAAGGGTTATAACTTTCTGCTTGTTATCAGTGCTCTTAATTTCCCATTTTGGACACTGGAAATTCAACACCATTTTCTTTCTTTTCCAGATTTTTCTCCTCTTCTCTGCCAGGTTCAAGCAGGTATATTCTGGTATGCTAAACACAAGGAATCTTACATATTTTTTCCTAAGTAAAGGTGATATTTGATTAGATGAGAATATTATTTGGGACTTGTAAAAAGAGTAGACTTAAATACTGAAGTATTTGGAATTTTTCTTCTTATAAACTTTCTAATTTTCAAGGTAAGTGGATTTATTCATTCATGCATTTATTAATTCTAGCTTTCACTTATTTTGAATTTCAAGAGTATCTAGTAGGTGCCAGGAGTTATGATGATGCAGTAGCAAAGAATTCTCATATCTGTCCTATGTTCGTTGAATATTGATACTCCATCTAGACTATTAAGTTTGACATGGTTAACTTGGAAGTGCTTCTTTGGGATCTACCTGCTTATCCTTAGCTTATAGAAGAACTAAGAAGCAAATAATAGCAGGAGTGATTCAGTGTGAAGTAGAGGACTCTTAATTAATTATCATTGTTTATAATGCGTTTTTATCCTTTGTCTTCAAGAATGAGAATAATTCAGCAATACGATTGATGAATAAAACATAAAAGGTCAGTTATGGTTGCCCCAGTAACTACATTTCTCAGCAAGTGTTTTGTTTGCCATGAAATGTGTCTTGAGTGATTTACTGGATAGCAAACTCTGAATGTCATGACTTTTTGTATTTAAATTTCTTATGTGTGCACTCATTCCAGAGTGACAGTTTTGTAGGCTTTTTCGAGTTGAGTTCTGAAGCTGTATGTGTGATGGGGATCCTTGCTTGTTTTTTTTAATTTTAATTTTTTTTTGAAGACAAGAAACTATGATTACAATGAATCTATTTGAACTTAAGAAGAACCATGTCTAAAGTGAGATCTAAGAATACATGCATCACCTAATGACGTTTTGGTCAATGATGTACTGCTTATATGATGGTGGTCCCATAAGATTGCAACAGAACCAACGTCACAGTGTGACACATTACTCATGGGTTTGTTGTGATGCTTGTGTAAACACACCTACTGTGCTGCCAGTGCTAGAAAAGTAGAGACCATATAATTATGTAGAGTATATTATACTTAATAATGATAATAAGGGAATGTTACTAGTTTATATATTTGCTATATTATACTTTTTATCGTAATTATTTTAGAGTATATAATCCTTAAAAAAATTGTGCTCTCAACACTTGTTATACCAGCAGCATCAGCCTTGTACATCTCATGCATCTTTTCATTGAATTATTTATTTTCTTTTGTGCTTGATTTAATCTCATGTTGGGTTTTTCATTATGGCTCTAGGAGCAGTAGGGCATACTATTTCTCTCTCCCTCACACTCTCCTTCTCCCTCTCCCTGCCTTCTCTCCTCCCTCCCAATCCCTTCCACCTCCTATGTAGCTGAGATGTGTAGGAGGCATACTGTCTAGGTTTTTGTTAGGGCACTCTGTGACGTTCACACAGCAATGAAATTGGCTAATGACACATTTCTCAGAACATATCTCTGTCCTACTTGAGTGATTTTTTGTGATGCATGAAATTTTTTGAAAAACTGGAATATTTTTATTTAGAATTTACACAAAGGATACTTTCTAATAAGTAATCAGTAATAATTAGCTCATACCTTTTGACTTAACTCCTATGCAATTACTTTTGAGTAGCATAAGTTAGTCTCAAAAAGCATTAAACATGACAGTTAAAACAAACAATGAGAACAATTGCAGTCTTCTTGAAGATTTATAGTAGTGTGAATAAAAATAAACTGAATGATTAAAAAAAAGTTTAGCATATTCTTTGACCTCAAACAAAAATCTGCTTCAGCCTATAGAAGTAGTTTCCCAAATGTATAGATATGAACTTAGAAAGATGTGCTGCTGCATTGTATTTAATAATAAAAAAATTGGAAGCAATCCAAATATCCATCAGTAGGCAACTTGTTAAATAAATTATGTTCTGTCCATATAATGGAAAACTTTGTAGTCATTAAAAAGAGTGATGTAGATTTATGTCTACTGACAGGAAAAGATTTTCAGGCTATTTTATCAGGTGGAGAAAAAAGCACATTGCAGAATATTGTATGTGTAGATGGTCTTAGGTGTTTTTATTGTAATTAATCTATAATGTCTTCTATCTAACTGGTATATTCATTTAAAATTTGAAGAATAAATACAAAGCTCTTAATGTTTTCCTCTGGAGAGTAGGATTATGAAGGACTTTTCCTTTTAAAGTTATATTTGCACGTAGTTTGAAATTTCTATAAAGAGTACGGGTTACTACCTTTGTAATTAGAAAGAAAAAGATATAAAGCCTACTACTTAAAGGTCTGAAGCAATCAGTGGAAACATTAAGCTTGTAGAAACTTCTGTTCTTTTTTTTGTTTTTGTCTAGAGTCTGCCTAGGAGTTTGAAGAAGTGTTTATGTTTGTGCCTCTTGAGCCATGATACTGATTTTTTAACTCCCTCCTAAGTATTTGTGATCTGTTTTGTTTCCTCATGTTTGAGTTATTTTCCAAGCATATTTTCTTTAATTATCTCTTTGCTAAGTAACCTGGGTTTTTAAAAATATTATTTAGTTGCTACCTGATATGTTCTAGTAGTCTTTGACTTTTCCTTTAAAGCATTATGGAAGTCCTGACTACTGGATTTCTTTTATTTAAAAATATTATAAGCCTTATATACCAGGGGATTTAGGGATGGAATTTGTGGTCCTCAGGATTTCTTCTGGATGTGATTTTCTAGCCTCTAACTCTATTCTACTGAATGCAGAGTTCTTTTTTTTTGTGATTGTGTGTGTGAACACCAGCTGCAGCAGCAAGCTGGTGAAGAGACTTCTCTAGTGTAGCCAGTTTGTCTTTTTGTGGAGGAGTCATCAATGCAAATAGGATTAGGAAGAAAATGCGCATGGGCCAGCGTTTATTGCCATTTTCAACGTCTAAGCTTAGTTTGTTAGCACACAGAGTGGAGCAGAAATCACTATTTCAGACCCTTGCTGGGAGGTTTACTGTTTTGCAGTCCAGCAATGATATGTGCTGAGCTTAAGCTGCATCCTGAGGTAGCCCTTGAGTCATGGTGTTGACAATGTGGATATTTTTTATGGATTTGCTGATGTAATACAAATGTAGACAACAGTCTTACATTTAAATGATTTCTCTCCTTCTGCTTTGGTTACATGAAGCTGAATAGGTAATTCTTTTTCTTAGAAATAACCACTGGATCCATGTCCTTGGGAGGAAGATGTAAACATGTTTTTAAAGAGGTTTTGGATAAGAGGTTACTATACCCTAGATAAGATTTAAGATGGTGATTTTCAATTTTTTTTGACATGACCCATGCACCTGTATGCACAATAAATTTTTATGTTATAGTCCAAACCTATTTATTATAACCTGTCCACCATCATCCTATCCTGTCCTACCTAACCTCTGCTGCAGGACCCTACCCTGCTCTTTTCTGTCTTATCCATTTCTTGTTTATTTCACTAGAAAATGCTGAGTTATTCAGTTTATTTCAAGACCCCTCCCATTTGAAAATCATTGTTTTGAAAAGTACAGATTGCAGTAAATAAAATTATCAAAGGTCTTGGATGTTATATTTATTGGAGTGTTGTCATGCTTTCTGTAGAAGTCAGTATTGTTATCTTTCAGTTATGGTATGTGTCCCATGGCTTGTGAGCTGGCATGGTAGGTTGCCGTGATTAAACTCACCTCATTATGAGGTATATACAGTTGTTGTTTCTAAGCCGTCTTTCTTTTAGGGCAGTTTTAAAATAGGAAGTCTTTAGCCCTTTCTCTTATGTAAATGTGGAACAGTCTGCTTGTGTATCCCGTGATGCTAATGAAGTTTGCACTACAGAAAGTTTAATTTGTGGTTCACTTTCTCCAGTTGTCCCCTCAGGCTCCCAGCCCATCCTGCTGCCATCTACTGATGCATGCATAGAGAATGCAAACCCATTGTGATACTGGACCAAGTCCCTAAGGTGAGGCAAATCTGCTTCTAAGGAAAAAAACCCAAAAACCAAACAAATCACTAGTCAGCCCAATACACTTAAAAAACCGCATGGTCATCTTGGGTCATCTGGCCTTGGTTGCCTTTTACTTTTGATGAATTTGTGTTGACTTTGTTCCTAAATACTTTTATAACTGAATTATAACCATAGTTTAAGATTATATAGCCAGAACATAAGTGATATTTTTCTGACTCTTGAGATCACAGAAAGTCTTGTATTTACTGTAGAAGCCAGCTCTGTACCAGAACATAGTTGGTTCTTGATAAATGTATTGATTTGATTTGAATGTGAGTTGTATACAAATACTGAGACCATGGTCATATATGAATTCAAAATTATGTTTTTAGCCATGTGTCTTAATAGCAAATGTACAGAAACGGCACAAGATGACAGACATTGAAAACATGAGACTTGCATGCAGGAAGTTCAGGAAAGTACAGTTTGTAGATGAAATCTACTGCATGCAAAAATGGCACAAACACCATTTGGTTGTTAATGTGAAGTTTTTTTTTCCCTTGCCAGTACTAGGATGTGAACTCAGGGCCTCGTGCTTGCTCTATCATTTGAGCCAGGTCCTCAGCCCTAACAAGAAATTAACTTCTTAAAAAAAATCAAATGTTTGCATTGTCCAGAAAAATTTAACAGGTTTATTTATAATTCTTACAAAGTTGAACTGCTAAAACTTGTTTGCTGAAACATTTGACTTGCTGAGTGCTTTATGTTCCTGCATTTATATTAAAATTCACACAAAAATGGAAACGCAAAAACTGCTAATATCTGATTTCTGTTCCCCTGTTTTTCCACGTGCAATCATATAATTAGTTACCTTTTGATCCCTTGATGGGGGGAAGCTAACATTCAGAATTCCCAGTAACAGGCGGATAAGTTTTTTTTGGTAATGAAAACATTTCCCATCATAGTGACTTCTTAAGTGCACTCCTCATGTATGCTCTGTGCTAGCTGATGTCTTCTGACTTAATTTTGCAGCTTGGCATGGATAGTATACAGGTTGTTGTCTCCAAAAAGGCCAACCAGACAGGCCTCATTTGCTGTGCTCTGGAAGTGCAGATTTGTTTTGAAGCCCGGAGCAGTTTCTAGCACCAGATACTACAAGGGGCGTTTGAGAATTCCAAGTTCAGCAGACTTCTGGTAACATCTGATTTCTAGGAATGCGAAAGTACTAGGCCTATAATGAATGATGAAGTTTCTCTGCCCCTCCAGTAGAGGGCACTTTCTTGTCAGTGGCTTTTGTAGCCATTGCTTCCTTGGAGCTTTATCTCTTGAGGTGTCTCGTAATAGGCTTTGTACACCATGGTGTAGAGACCTTCCTACTTAACCTCTTGTCCTTGGGCTGGAGCACAGTGAGCTACAAGTGGCACAGGTGTTAGTGGTGGTGAACACATTTAATAATTAAATACTTTGTTGAATGCTTACTATGAGCAAATAATGTTCATTGTATCATTGAATTCTTACAACTATGAGAATGAACTTTTTTCATGTGAAAAATTTCTCTTCTTGATTTTTTAAAGAATTCATTTTAAAATTCATATAAACTGAAATTCACTTTTTTTTGAGAGATAGGGTCCTGTGAGTTCTGATACACATGTAGAATTGTGTATGTACATCAGGTGTATGGCTCCAGTCAGCGTACATTTTCCTCCCTGGCTCACATCCCTTCATGCTGTCACCTTGTAGGTACACGAACCCTCAAACCCCTACTTGTGGTAGCCACTGGTTTGTTTTGTGTACTTACAGTCTTGGTTTTTCCCTCAGAATGTCATATAAATGGAATCATTGGATGCAGTCTTTTTAATCTGGCTTCTTTCACTTATATACTGCAGTCTAAAAGCCATTATTGCTGTTGCACATGTCAATAGTTCATTCTGGTTTTTTTTTCCCCCTGGGCAGAATTCCATTGTATGGATGTACCACAGTTATCCACTCATCCACTGAGGGAGATTTAAGCTGTTTCCAGGTTTTGGCATTATGAAAAGTATGGTTGTAAATATTTATACAGGTTTTTAAATGGATACAAGTTTTCATTTCTCTTGTCTAAATGCTCAGGAATAGATTGCCTTGTCTTAGAATAAGTGTATGTTTCATTTTTTAAAGAAACTGCCAAATTATTTTCCAGAGTGGCTGTACCATTTTGGAATTGTATTCCAGTTGTACTGCACCTTGTAAGCACTGAATATGACAGTGTTTGTGTTTAATTGTAGAATTCTAGGTGTGTAGTAGTATCTCTTTATAGTTTTGACCATTTATTTTCTAATGACTACTGATATTGAGCATCTTTTTATTCTGAATATCTTTGGTGAAATGTCTATTTAAATATTTTTCCCATTTTAAAAAATTGGATTGTTTTCTTACCATTGAGTGTTGGAAGTACTGGGCATAAGCATTTAGTCAGATGTATGATATGTTTATTTTCCCACAGTCTGTAGTTTGTCTTTTTATTTTCTTGATAGTATCTTTTGCTGAGCAAAAGTTTTAGTTTTTATGGCGTTTGGTTTATCAATTCTATATTTTATGAATTGTGCTTTCCATGAGGTAGCTAAGAACCTCTTGCCTAGCCCAAAGTCACGAAGATTTTTGTCCTGTTTTCTTTTAGAAGCTTTATAGTTTTACATTGTGGTTTTAGTTCTATGATTCATTTCGGGTTAATTTTATATGAGATATTAGGTATAGATTGAAGCTTATGTTTTGCCTATGAATGGCCAATTGTTTCAGAAGTATTTGTTAAAAGACTCTCTTCTCCTTTCAACTGATTTTGTACCTTTGTTAAAAATCAGTATTTGCAATCGTTCTATTTTTGGACTCTTTCTGTTTAATCGTTGTGCCTATCTTTTTGCCAATTGAGGTAGTTTACTTTTTAAACCTTAGATTACTGATAAGGAAGCTGAGTTTTAGTCAAATTAATTATCTTCTCTAAGGTAATCAGGTAAGGTATGATTGAGCAGTCCTCACAGTAGGACAAGTTCTTCCGCTCTGAAACCTAGGCCATCCTGAGGACTTTTGTTGGCACCTGAAGTAATGCTAGTTATTTTGCCCCTGGAAATGTTTGGTTTTTAAGGAAATGTTTTATCACTATGTTTTTGGAAGACTATGTGACAGGTAGATCTTGCTGAGTTACTTGATATGCAAAATTGAAGCTTTTTTTTTTTCCTGCTTACTAAGCCATTAATTACCAGACGTAAATGGTTTTCAGGATCTTTAACAAGGTTTAATATGTATATTTTAAATCCAGGGTAAGCTTATGTCATTTTCCTTTATTTTAAAGAGAGCAGTAGGAATGTATGTTCTCGTATGGCAAGGAAAGGATGTTTAAGATTTGTGAATGTGAGAACACAGATGGGCTAAAAGTGACTTGCATCCAGATGGCTTTGTGCAAGGAGCTCAGTAAGAGGTGAGACAGTGATGCTAATGTGGCTGAGAATAATAAATTAACATTTCAATATTGGCAAACTGGAGAATTTTGAAGAATGCAATATTTAGTTAATTTTTGATTGTTACAACCTAAGCCTGTACATTGATTACTAGTGCGCGCGCGCACACACACACACACACACACACACACACACACACACACACAAAAGAAAAATGTGTACAAAGATTCAAGGGTAGAAATGTCTGTGCTCAGGAAACTTTTGGCTATGTCTTATGCTATCCAGGGCATTCCTTAATCCCTCTCCTGTGATGTAGAGGATGTCCTGGTTAAAAAGCCTGAGACACACCTGAAGACCTGAGGAAAGGAAGCATGCAGAAAGGGGTCATTTTGACTTCTGCATCTGTCCTTTGCTTCTTATGCTGATTGCTTCAATTGTTTGGCCTTGATTCTCTCACTTGAAGAATTAGGACAATATAGCCTACTTTATAAGATTGTTTATTGCAAGGATTAAGTGAAATTTGTGGGAAATGTCCTTTTTGTACAATCCCTGTCCTACATTAGGTACTCTAGAAATGGTACTTTTTATGATTACCTCTACTGTAACAGCACACTCCCACCCCCCAAAAATATCATACTGCAGGAACAGAGCTGTTCACTGCATAGTAGGCACTTAGTAAATGGATGACTGACATATGGCATTTTATGGTTCTGTTCTGTGCACATATCCTATTTTGTAGAGATCTTCAAGTGTTAGTGCTTTATAATCATTAATGAATGGTAAGAAATATTACTTGACTTTTTGACAAATCTATTGCATTTCTTGAAATTTATTCATTCAACTTTGGTTTTAATGGATGATGGCTTACTTTCTAATAGTATCTGAAAGGTTTTTATGTTTTTTTTCAGTAGAATAAATTAGGCTGGTTAAATGGGCTCTTTGACACAATGCCCTAGCAAGAATGTTGTTCCATTGTCAATGGCTGGTTTAATCAGTATTATTTGAAGACAATTTAAAACTCTTCTGGTGCTTGGTTCCTTATTTAGTTTTTATCCTTTTTCTAACACATCTAGTTAATGGAACTGTCCAGTGGTCTAACCTGGGGAAGGGAAGAAGATGATATTATGAAAAGTTTAATCATTAGAATAGCAACTAACATTTGTCTGACATGGCATAGTTTACAAAGTACTTTAACTCACATCATATATTTCACAATATCTGTGGAATAAGTGTGATTATTTTTATTTTGCTCAGATTATTGGCTGTTTAAAGTCACAGAAGCAGAAGGTAAAATAAAGGCCCCTGAAGTGAGGATAATATCGTTATATAAAACTTCTACTTCTTCATGGTGTAATCCATAGAGACAACTTGCAGTTTGATGTCATTCAAAAGCACTGCCTTCTGCATTTTTTTCATGTGTCACAGGAGATAATCCACTTGGGTTCAAATCTTGGGTCTGCTACTTCCTTTCTGTGTAACTTTAGGCAATCATTTCACCTCTGTGGGCCTCAGTCTTCTCACTTATGAAATGGGGGTGCTAATAGTACCTGCCTCATAGAGTTGTATTGAAATGAGTTATTGTATGTAGAGCTATCAAAACAGTGCCTGGGATACAGTAGTATAGAAATGTTAACTATTATTATTGTTACAGAGGAGTGGATGAAGTACCTCATATAAAAGGTGAATGATTGTACTTAGATATAATTATAATTATAGAAGTGGTAATCAGAGCTTCCACAAGAGTTTATTCTCACAGAGTTGTTTAATTCTTAAGTGGGCCTCTAGTAAGGTAGAACATATATTTCATATTTTAGATATTATGCCCTAGTCTGGGTTTTCCTATAGAGTTATGTTTATTTAGTTCATAAATGAAAATTTGGAGTACCTGCATGATTTCTGTTTCTAAAAACTCAAAACCCACATCAGAACTATAATGACCACCCCTCCCCCCACCATACCTGCAAATCCTTTTGCCTTTCTGAAAGAAGCATGTACACATCACATGCAAACATACACACAGACATACACCCCTGGGATATAATGCACGTTAGCCAGTTCCATGATAACTAAGTTGTTAATTGCTTTCTTTAGAAATTGTGGTTTTCCTTTTTGGGTTTTCACAAGTGAAACAAATATCCTATTCATGAAGTTTTGTCTGTTCTTTTCTTGTGGATTTGGCAAATAACCTGTTCCAGGAGAGCCTTCATTATTATAGAGAAAGCTCCAAATCTGGCTGTCTTCAAGGTTTTTTCTTCTCTGTGCTCCTGTCTCATCGCACACAATGTAGTATGGAGAATACAAGACAGACATTATGGTGCTTACAGGCTTCTTTGTAATGTTTTGTGCAATTCGATTTTTTTTCAGTGAGCATCTGTATTTTTTTTCAAAATGTGAAAAAATTATTCAATAAAATTTTGGTAAATATTAGAGGCACATGATTAAAATCTGTAAAATTGTGAATTAACCTTAAAATTAATATTCATTTTTCTTACAGATGTAAAAGCAAGAATGCTTTTGTATTAGTCAAGTCTTTTTCTATATGAAAACCACAGACTGAGTATAGCACCTGGTTATTAAATTAAATACTTTTCTTAGAGAAATATATTAATTTTTAATTTTATTGATGGCTATAATCAAGATGAAAAGCATTTCTTAATAATTAATGTTAAGAGAAGTGTAAACTTGAGGCAAGTTATGACGTCTCACTGGAGGACGTATGAATGTGACTAGTTTTGTGATTTTGAAATTTTTTTTAGGTTCCTTTGATTTTTTTTTTTTTTTCTTTCCCTTTTTTTTGTTTGAAGGTCCTTATGTTTTTCTCTTTGGCTTGCTGTAGAGTAAGAAGAAACTCCTGTGTACCCATAAACTTTTTCAGTCTTAAAATAATAGAAGTATTTCAAATTTCTTCTTTAAAAAAATCTAAAGTTAAACTGGTCTTGGTTCAAGTGGTCCCTTTTCCATATTCAACCCAGCCTTGTCACCTAGTCTTGAGTGTGTTATTTCTTTATTCATTGTTGTGGCCAGCATATCTTAAATGGAAATATATTAAGAAACTGAGCTGCTTCATAGTTGGGTGGCCCGATAAGCATTTAGGAAACAGTTTGTGAAACTGTTTGTGGGCAGCTTTTGTCTGGATCTGGTATTTTGTCCACAATGTTGACATCATGGCTTTTCTAAGGAAAGAGCAACCATGAATCCTTGAGCCTTTTCTACCTTCAGTCAGTTGGGTTTGCATTTTCCAGCGTTTTCCATTTTGTGATTGGCAGCTTTTGTGTTAGGTACCCACTCTGAAGTGTTCTGTATCGTGTGGAAGGTTGAAGTAGTCATCAGTGACTGGAGCCTAATTTAGATTCTTAAATCGAAATCATTGTTGAAGAATAGTGCTCCTCCACTACAGCCGTCTTGCACGTATCATGAGCGTGTTCATCAGAGAACAAGCTCTCACCCAGTCTCTCATAATATAAAAGCGTTTTTAATCCCTCTTAACAGGTGCTGCTGCAGTTTATTTATAACCAGTGCATAAAAATGAAAAATATTGAAAGGGTCTTAAATGGAAGGCGGCTATTGAAATATTGCCATATTTAAATTATAGAATTTTTGTCAGGTTGATTTGTGGCAAGAACGAGTCAGTGTTGGCTGGAAGGGATGTACTCACAGCCTTCCTGTAAGTTTGGGAGGTGCCTTCTGCAGTGTGTTTAAGGTTGTGCATAATCTGGGTGTTGCAATTGAATTGATTGCTCCCTTTGCATATTCATAATCATACTAATATTTGGTCAGATCTCATGCTCCTTGACATTCCTGATCTTTGTGAAGCATGGCTGGCATCTGTTAAAACTCTTCTGGCCTTCTAGACTTACCACAGCACAAGGACTTGAGGGCCTCATTGGAAGATTTGTCAGGTTGTTTCATTTAACCCTTTTCTTCCCAGTCCCAGTTCAATCTCACAAGTAGGGCCAGTAAAGTTTGTTCCTTAATAGTGGTGCAGACATGCCAGTCTGAAGGCACATGCCAAATTTCAAAGTTTCATGGGTTTATATTTCCATTGCATTTTCTCTTTACTGGAAAACCTCACCAGAGGCTGAAATACTTGGGTTGTATTAATGGATGTTTATGTTGTCCTGTGACAGCTGGTTTTGCTAATTTGTTTTTACAGGGCAGTTTGTAGTAAGTGAATGGCATGCTGAATATTTTACTGAGATTTCAGATTATCTAAAGAATATTTTCCGGTTTACTAATTGATAGATAATGCTGAGTACATTGATGTTGACATGAGCAAATGGATTTAAAATGATTTGAAGTGAGCTTCATTAAAACATACTCTAATCACAGTCAGCGGGAAATGTCAAACTAGTTCTGCCTTCGTTCACTGGTGGACTTGGAGCCATTGCAAACTGTGTGCTACCTGTCATTGCTGTTTTTATTTTGGGGTGCCTTGGGTAGAGGAAAAGATGGAGGTTTTTTCATAGCTTTTCAACTCTTAGTGTCTTTACCAGAAAGTAAATAACATAAATTACTAATTACCTGAATGGATAATGGACATTCTCTGAAAGTCGTAGCACTTGTATTGTTGGAGTCCCCTGATCCATTATAGATTAGATACATGGAAATTATATTTCTTCCCTACTCTGGACTAGAAGGCAGTAAATTATGTAGTACCCACTCCAGCAGAAGTCTGTTTTGGAATTAAAGCTAATGTGCTCATTGAAACATCAAGAAAAACCTGGGCAAATGCATTCTAAATTCCCAAGTTAACTCTTGTAACACTGTTTCTACTTTTTAATTCCTAAACAGTTATAAAGGCTATTTGATAAAAAAGTTTCTGGAAAAAAATTTAGGGTAACATATAGGAAATAAATATGTCAGTGAAGAAGGCAGATTCTGGAACAAAACTTCAGGACTCAAATCTCACTCTTTCCCATATAAAATATTAGAACTTTACCAGAAAGTATAACCTGACTGAGTCCTAGTATTTGTTTGCTTTTTTTTGTTTTTCAAACCTCTCCTTCCCTGGGATCTAGGGATGGAAGCCAGGGCCCTTGTGCATGTTAGGCAAGTGCTGTAACACTGAGCTACATCTCTAGCTGTTAAAAAAAAAAAATCTATAAAGTGGAGATAATGTCATAAGATTGTGGGAATATCTCTATATCTGTATCTTTTCAAGTACAAGGCACTTGGTAGGGGCTCCATTGGTGTTAGGTATTGAAATCTATGTGTATTAGCTATTAGGTATTCTTTCAAATACATATGGAAAGGTCCTAGACCTTATGTGCCAACATATTAGCCTGGGATCTTATTTCTATTGACTTTAAAAATTTTAAAACATTGACTGTCACTCAGAACATAGCTATTGTAGTAAAAGATTTGTGAGAGGAATTTTTTGGATCTTGGATATATGAGACTATTCCTGTGTTAGGCTATTGTGGAAGCCTGTTGTGGTAGTCTTAACTTCTCATTGGCTACCATCAACACATAATTTCTCTTCAAGTCTGGATATGGTATGCTGAGGTAGAGATCAAGGGTTCATAATTATTTCACAGTAAAAATACTACCATGCAAGAATTTATATAATGCAAATGAAATCTAGTTACTTGGCAAGCAGCCTGTTCTTTTCAGATTCCTTATCATCATCACTTTCCCTTAGGTGCCCTGATAAGTGGTTGTACAGTTTGTGTATCTCTTAAATAACATTGGTGTGGGTCAGCTTGACACTGTCACGTTCTAAGCTAGATGCTCAGTAGATAGGAGTGTCCCCTGGAAATCATTCATATGCAGGCTACCAAATTAGAAGATTGATAAGTATGCTGATACTGATGTAGAATGTTGTGGACCACCCAAACAAATGTCCTTAAGTAACTAGGATTCTTGGTTCAGAGCTTCTGGCTGTATTACATATGAATGTGGCCCATGTACTTGAGCAAAAATTGTCTGGATTCTCCAAGACAGCTGTGAGCTGAGTTTGTTTATTTGTTTCTTTTGTTTTCCCTTAATGTCACAGTGTGTTTGGAAGGGAGGGGAGGGGAAAATGAAAATCTTTCCACTTGAATGACCCTATTAGCTTTTCCCTGTTTCCTGTAAACCATGCTGGAAATGTAATAATCTGTGGTGGCTTTGAGTGCGGGACATGGCTTCTGTTGACAAATGTAAAAAATGGCATACCAGCCTGCAGATGTGGTTTGTGGGTTAGTATGGACTTCCCTCATCAATGAGGAAATGGGGCTTAAGTCAGGCTTAGAAAATGAGAAAAATACTTAAGGGACGTGACTAATGTCTCCAATGTGCACTACGCTACATAAACCCATTATGCGCTTTAATTTAATGTTCTCCATAAAGATTCAGAACCTGTCAGAAGAAGGAAAGAAACAAGCAATCCATCTTCAGTGAATTGTGAATAGATTTTTATATTTTTAAAAATACACATTACCTAAAACATACTTTCCCCTTCATTCAATTTTCCCCATGTCTGGTCCTTTCCCTATCTTGCACAGCCACTGCCTAGGCTGCTGGTGAATTGTTTTGTTCAGTGAAATAAGACTAATGTGTTAAATATTTAACATTGCTAATTGATTCAAGGTAAAGGAAAAGGGAATAGATGCAGATTGCCTGAGTAGCAGACTTGAGCAAACAAGATGCAGAAAGTCTGAATGGAAGATGATTCATCTCAGGTTTATCGGCCTATGGATAATATAGCATTTCTTGCAATTGGTGATTGGGCCAAGGTGGGAGGCGGGGAACTTAACTTGCACCTGGGAACTGGAAAACTTGAGTATCTATTTCTATAGAAAATTTGGCTCATCTCCCCCTCCCCACAAAGCTTTTTACTTTTAAGCTTTAAAAGTAGATTGAAAGATGACCAAGTGGATGTTGCATTTCAGTGGTCTTATCTCCTTCCCATGTTGGGAGTGTTAACACACTTACCTGGACCTCACTAAAGCAAGCTGAAATTTGCCCATGATTTTAATTGATGATAGAGGAAGTAGAAACCCCACTAGGCCAGTGAGAATTCTCCCATTATGAAAACATAACCTTTCATAGAGTACCCAGTGGCAGTGAAATGTCAGATTCCTAGATTTTTACAAAGGAAAACACATCTGTACTAAGTTCCCCTATAATACAATTCTGAAACAAGACTGTACATATATACCTCATTCTCTTTTGAAGTTTTTTTTATTGGCTACTGTGTGTAGGTGAAAGGTAATTCTAATCCTGACATTATTTTTTTTTGCTTTGAATTGATTTTTTTTTTAAACTGGAGAAGGCTAATGGTTTATTAAGAAATTACTCAAACTAGGAAATATAAATACTGTATGTTTTAGCAGAGGTTTACATTGAGAGTTGCTCTTGTTCTTTTTTCTGGAGGAGAGAGATTAGTAAATGAGGCAGGGCTAGAATTGTTTCAAGGGTTGTGCTTAGAGGTTTGGAAGTGCTGAAGAAATTAGGCTGTGGAAAAGAAAGCAGAGAGGTCCTAGCCTGGGTCCATGGTATTCATGGATGGGTTTAAGGTGGGTTTGGAAATTACATGCAATACTTCGTGTATATTTTTCTGGGAGGATCCATGTTTTAATTGGTTCTTTTTTCTCTTTTTTGTGGAAGTTGGGTTTGAACAAGTTGGGCTTGCCCTTGCAAAGCAATCGCTCTATAGCTTGAGCCACATCTCCAGTCCATTTTGCTGTGATTATTTTGGAGACAGGGTCTAGAGCAGTATTTTTCCCAGCTGGCCTTGAACCATGATCCTTCTGATCGCAACCTTCCAAGTAGCAAGGATTACAGGCATGAGCCACCAATACCCGGCTTAATCAGTTCTTAAACGGTTGGAGAGAGCACTCTGAAATAAAGCTACTCTGGCTAGCTGTCTTTAGGGCCTCCTTTTGCCTTCTTATCTTATACTGCCCAGTGTACACCCATGTCCTCCTTTCATCCCCTTCCTCCCCTCCTCTTAATCTTCTGCCCTACTGCCTCTGTTACATGGGACACCTTTCAGAGAGGTCAACACAACCTGCAAGGGGCTTCCTTAAGCCTTTCTTTCCTCAGTCAGGAAAATAGACTCCCAGGCTCTGCTGGAGAGGAACCATTAAGCCTGACAATACTACCCCTTACTTTGTTGATACTTGGATACTTTTCAACATAATAATGGTTTGCTAACTTCCCTGTCTTTCCTCCTTCCCTCTCCTCCACATCAAAAATAAATTACTTGTAGAATATTTAATAGGTTCATGGGGCTCTGCTCTGGTGTTATCTGTTTTAATTCCGTCTGAGATGAGATGCGGCACTTGTCAGCAGAGGCGGCTGATGATGTCGGTACACCTTGCTGAGCACAGGTCACGGTGGCCTGCAAGCCTAAATTGGGTGGTTCAGCCGAGGAGCGTCCTGCTGCTGAGTGGGAGGACTAGCGGATAACCCTGGTGCCCACATCTAGCTGCTGGGTGTTATGCAGATGATACGCTGGGCTGGTCCTTTCCGGTTTAACTATGGCCTTGTCCTGATCTGCTTCTTGGGCATTTATGGGTCCAGCTGAAGCTGTCAGCTTTCTGAGACCTGTCTTGCAAAATGCTGTTTCTGAAGGTCACCAAGCGTCAGTGGCCCTCAGTTAAGCATTATTTTCCTTGCCAGCCCCACAGTATTTGCCACCATTAACTCCTGTTTCTTTTTACAAATACCTCCATTTGTTCTGCAGCACTCCTTGTTCCTTTTTGGACAGCTTTATGTGGTGGCACTGGGACTGGCTCCTTTTCCTACAGCTAAATGTTTCCCAATGCTTCATTCTTGGCCATTTTCCCCTCCGTGTCTGTAGGCTCTCTTTGGTCCTCTACATCTCATTCACTTCACTAATGTCAATATTGGCATAATTGCTTTTTTTTTTTAATCTATCTATCTATATAAATTCCTGAAATGCATTGCTTGCTATCTTCTGGAATCCCACTGCCTTCTCAAATTCCTCTTGTTTAAGACAGAACTTAGCTCCAGTTTCCTCCCCATCTCAATTTCCAAATATACTGAAAAGGCACAACCCAAAATTAGAAAGATTGACTTTGCAGCCACTGCCAAAAGAAGCCCCCTTAATCAATTCCTTCATGTTTATTTTCATAGCTCCCTGTTATTCTCTGAGGCAGCCCCAGACCCAACTCTCTGCAGACATGACCATCTTCTTTCTACTTCGGTGGCTGCCACCATCTCTTACCTTTCTAATGAAACATTTCCTGTCTCTGGACTGCTCATTACATGGCTTGGGGTCAGCTAGCTATTTATTCCTTTATGACATTGTCCATAACCCCTCTGTCCAGCCACACAATGGAGATGGATTTATCTTCCTCAAACACTGTTCTGATCACTGCCTGGCTCCAAACCTGCTTTAAAACCCAAGATTCATTGGCCTGCTGGTCTTGGCACCTTCTCCCCTTGTGAGTCCTAAGTTACCAGCAACCCCAGTCTGCAGTTTCTCTCTCCTAAGAATATTTTATGTTGTTTTTGCATTTCTCTCTTCCCATATCCATGCTTTTGAGATATTACTCACCTTTTACATTCATTTCTGAAGATGAAATCTTCCTGACCCTTTGCTTTATCAGAACTATCACTATTCTTTGAGATTTATAGTGTTCAGTTTTGTGTAGTTTTATTTGTGTATCCATTTCATCACTCCACTAGACTATAAATACTGATGGTATTAGGAGATATATTTATATATATATTTTCCATTTTGTATGCCACTTAGCACGTTACCATGCACGTATATGTTAGAAGCCCAGTTAATATTTGTTGAATGGATTAATGAACACCTACATTGAAATTGTACTTAGGTTAGCAGGCTAACCTGAAGTTACTAAAGATTTTTTTCCTACTAAAGATCTTTTGTCTAATTGTTTTGGTGTCTTTCTACTTAGCGATGCAAATTAGTTTAGGTTCATAGGCCCACAACCTGAAATAATTTGTACTTGAAAGAAACCAGGCTTGTGGTTGTAGAAGGATTTTAGTACAAGAAAAATTGGAAACATAGAGCCAGTGACTAGTTGTCGGTATAAGTGCTGTGCTTTTTTTTTACTTTTTCTTTTTTTTTTTTTTTTTCTGGCACATGGGCAACAGAAGGTTTCTTTTATTTCTCGGTAACCCAGGCCAGAACATGACAGTACTGTGAAAAGGGCTGAGATGGGGAAAATAAGAGACATGAGAGAAAGAATTTTGTCTATGTTAATTACTCAGTATATAGCTTTATCCCATTGATGGCTATTGTCATTTCTGCTTTATTGTCACTTTAAAAAATTGTGGTGACAATATATTTAGAAATCTTCAGAGAACATTATGTAAACCCAGTAGTGAAAGGTTAATGCATGGCTTTTTAGACTTACAGCACTTGGTCACTTGTGGGAGAGGATTTTGTCAAACCAGTAAAGCTGTGTGTAGTTGAGTTGTATTGTTTCGGGCTATTTGTAAATACTGTATCGTGTGACACACTTAGAGCACCTGGAAAGTCTGGCCTTTGGGACTGATCTGAAGAGCTATTTACAGTTGTGGCAAACCAATACTCATGGCCAAAGGGAAAAGGTCTGCCTTGAGAGTCAACTTAAATTAAAAGGGCTGGTGTGCAGCTTCCTCAACCCTTGGGTAACCTCACTGAGCCAGGGGAAAAGATTGACAAGCTTCAGAAAGCCTGACTGTGGAGTGAGGAGGGGCTACTATAGAGACAGAATCTTCTTTCTGAACCTATCTGCTAAGGTGCCAGTCATTCACCTTAGCTGCTTTGCAGGTACCAGAGTACCTGAGTATACCCACAGTTCCAAAATTTAAATCCTGACAGTGGGAAATCAGTAGAGGGTTTAATAGAAGGTTAAACAAATTATACATAAGCACACAGAAGTAGTCTGGCCTGAGTATGGAAAGGCCAGAGTCTGAGTGTTCTGGTGAAGTCCTAGGAGGTAATTTATTTTTAAAATTTATTGAACCCACTGAAGCATAAGTGTGAGGATAAGAGAAACCATACACACATGTGGTCCAGAATGAAATTCTTCAGATTTCTGAGATGGTTGCAAGTAGTGACTAAGCCATTTTAAATTAACTTTGTGTGTAAAGTCTTTCTGGTTTAGTCCCTGAAGGTTTACTACTGGTGGAGTGACAACTGGTCAGTGCTACCCAATGCTACTGTGTGACTGGACTGCCAGGAAGGAAATAAGACCTCCTTATCTCATCCCTCATCCTTCATGTGAGCTCATGCTCTCTCATGATCTCTCTCTCTCTCAAATAAAGGGGATGGCGAAGGAGATCTCTGCATTTCTTTTTTCATCCTTCATCTGAGCTCATGATCTCTCATGATCTCTCTCTCTCTGAAATAAAGGGGATGGCAAAGGAGATCTCTGCATTTCTTTTCTGGGGAGAAAGGCAGGTCCAAATTAATTTTTTTTCACCATGTGTTTTCTCCCTGGAAAATGTAACTGTGATGTTCTAGCTATATATTTTCATGTTTTAAAAGTATAAAACTGCATCAAGTGAATAGATTCTTTTTGGTCATAAAGTTATTTGTGCAAGTTAGGCCTTTTTGTTGTGGGGTAAGTGTAATACATTGGTAGTGGAGAGTAATCTACCAGTAAGATCTAATCAGAGGAAGAATCTAAAGGAATCAGACCAGAGACAATTCAGTGAGTGGAATACAGAAGTGCATTGTGCAGCAATAACACTCCTTTCCATTCATTATTGCAGTTATAATTATGGAACCCAGCATAGTTAATTGGCACGGTGTACTCTTCTCTGCTGAATAGATTGCATTGTTCCTGTTTAAAAAACACTTATGCATCATGAATCCATGCACATGTTGCTCTTTGGCTCTCGAGAGGGTTCTTTGTTTACATGATGAGTGATTAACAGAATTGTGGAGCTTGCAGTGCGTCATATGTAAAGATGAAGCAAAAACTCTGCTTTAACTTTGAAGGGCTTTGATTAATTAAAAAAAAATCTATTAGATCTTTGTGAAAATGTATGTCTTAACTTAGAAATATGTAAATGAAAAAGCAGTCAAGTTTGATATCTGGGCTATTCTTTTATCTGAGCCAGAGGACCTGTTAAAGCAAATGATGTCTGGTGAGATGTTATTGGGGCTTGTGTGTATGTATATGTGTGTGTGTGTGTGTGTGTGTGTGTGTGTGTGTGTTTGTGTGTGTTAGAATTTGAGCCTCAGAAGTGTTATTCCTGAAGAAGTTTCTGGTTCCTGAACCCCTAGAAATGAGAGCAGTTCTAAAAGTGGACAGGAAGAAGAGACTTCATATAGGACTTGCCAGGGACCATCAGGAACATTTTGCTGGCTTGCAAGATGAAATGCAGGCGTGCAACAGGGACAGGGTATAATGTAATAATAGTAATAATTACAACTAGCTTTTACAAGTGCCTGCTGCCTCGCAAGTCCTGTGCTAAGAATGTGTTTTACATTCATTGTCTCATTTCATTCTCACAGCTATTCTGTTAACTACTAACATCCCCATTTTCCTGATGAGAAACCCAAGCCTTGGATAGATTGCACCATTTTCTTGCTTGATGATGACACAGCTAACAAAGCTGGGATGTCATCCCAATTGCCTTTTCTGTTTTTGGTGTTTGCTGCAGAATGTACTGGAAAGGCATAGCTCATTGTTTTAAAGCCTTTATAATTTTAGGTACATTGTTCTTCACTGCACATATGCATTTAAACTTTTGAAAATAGTCAGAGCCAAGTGTAGTTGAAGGACATCTCCAGAGACGTCAGTAACCCCAGAAAAACGGCCTGTGGACTCCATAGCCAAGGCTGACAAGGGAAGATGGAAGAGCACAGCCATGAGTATTTTCTGGCAGTGCCACAGGTAGACCTGCTGCTCCCGGATGCAAAAGGTCTCCAGTTCAATTTTTTGCTGGAATGGGTTCTTCACAAATAAAGATAATCCTTCATTTGATGTTTACTCACATGGATTCTTTCTGTATTCTGTACTGTCCTCATCGGGCTTTGTAATTTTTATATATTCTTGCCAGAATGCACTTATTCATTAGCTGTTTTTATTAGTGTTACGGTTGAGATGACATTTTCCATTCTAAACTCCAATTTTCTGTGGCTTTTAATTTTACAAAACAATTACCTATCGGGCTGAAACTCCTTAGGCTGGTTTTCCTACCAGAAAGGAGATTTGGGGGGAGGTTTCAAAGTCTGTTCCACTTTTCTTGGCAGCCCAGACATTTAGATTCATGTAAGTACTCTTTAAATAAAGTTGCAATTGCTTAATTATTCAAATAAACGGGAGCTGAATTTTTTAAGGATTTTCTGGCAAGACAAAAGGTTCTGTATTTCTCTCCTACCCCTCACTCAGAATTTTCAGTCCTGTTTGGTGCTGGCTAACTAAGAATGGATTTCTCAGCTGTGTTTTGATTATATCTTCAAATCCAGGGATATTTTTTAGAGCTTTGATTCAGGCTAAGTGCATGAATTTTAAAAGTCAAGTTGAAATTTTAGTTTATATCCAAATGCTTACTTTGAATAATGTCTTTTTAATATACATTATGATTAAAATGTACACATTTCTTTTACTATTTTTTGCATACATTAATAATGCAAAGGGGTTTCATTGTGATAATGCCATGGATTCATACAGTGTATTTTGAGCAAGTTTACTCCTCCATTCTCTTAGCCTCTGTCCCTCATTCCCCCATTATTCAAAGCATTTGGTGGATTTCTTGCTGTCTTCATACACCCCCCCCCACACATGCACACATACACACCAGTATATGTAATGTACTTTGATCCTCTTCACCCCCAGTACCCTTTCCTTTCCCTTCCACTGATCCTCTCCTCCACAGTCCCCCTTTTACATTCAAGCCCCATCACCACCACTACCACCACCACCATCATCATCATTTTACATCTAGATTCCATGTATGAGTAAAAACATTTTTTTTTTTGAGTTTGGCTTATCTCACTGAACATGGTGATTTCCAGTTCCATCCATTTTCTTACAAATGACATAACTTCTTCTTTATGGCTGAATAATACTCTGTGATGTATATATACCACATTTTCTTTAGACAAAGAAAAAGAGTTCATAGTTTGTGGGGCACCTTGGCTGATTCCACAGCTTGACTCTTGTGTTCAGTGCTACTGTGAACATGGGTGTACAGGTATTGGGGATACCTGTAATGTGAAAGGGAGAATAACAGGGTGGAAAGAATATAGTTTTGAAATTTGAAAGGCCTGGGTTTTGATTCTGACTCTGAAACTTAGATAGCTCTGTGACCTTAGCAAAATTCTTAACCTTTCTGTAGGTTTCTTCTTGGGCAGCTCACTTCTTAGTATTGTAGAGGAGATTAAGGCAATGAATAGAGAATCCTTTAACACAGTGCCTCATGTTTAGTTGGCACTGCATATGTGGTAACTGACATCTGCACCAGCCACTATGCTAACAGTTAGCATAGGGGGTATGACAGAGGTTCCTGTCCTTACAGAGCTGATGGTCTGGTTATGGCAAACATTTCAAGCAGAGGAAATAGTATAAGCAGAGGTGGCTTTAAAATCATGAAAACCCTTCAGTTCCTTGGAAATACATTAATGTTCCAGTGTGCCTAATCTTAGCATTAATATAATCAGAAATATCAAATTGATATGGTGTTTTTGAGGGTTATAATACACATGGCATACATTATTTCATTTGATCCTTGCAAAAATCCTATGTGGTAGTCAGGGTTTACCACCTCTGTTTTATAAGGGATTTGAGTGATTTACCCAAAACTACATAGCTAGTGGAAGATCCAGGATTAAAGTCCAGGTTTCTGCATTTCCTGTTCAGCACTCTTTCTGCTCTATCATTCACCTAGTCATATGTCTTATCTAGGTACCCAAGTGCTAAGCTTTTAATGATAATTTAATGAGATTTTTATAATGTTCTTTTTACTTAAACATTTTTACTTAAACTCATCTGACTTGAGATAAAATTATATAAAATCAAATTGATATAATACTTTAGCCTCTATATAGTCACTTGTGAAGGTGTAATTAAAAAACATTAAAGTGTAGTTATTTTTCCCCCAAGTATATAGACTCTAAATGTCAACTCCTAATTTTACTTTAGGTGCAGGTTTTTTTCTTCAAAAAAAATCAATGTCTTTTATAAGCCTTACAGAATGGGGAGACCACATAATTTTATATACATTCCAGAGTTGCTGCATATGCAGTTAATAGCCCCATCCACCCTGGTCTTATTTTTTATCTGCATTAGTGATTGTAATACATTTTTGAGGCTATTTTCTTTCAGGACCCACATTGGTTTCACTGTACCTGATTCAAACATTGAATTCTTGCTAAAACCATTCTAGATTATATCTCTTTTGCTACCATTGATTTCAAAAAGTAAATGCACAACAGGAAATTACCCATGGGCCTCACCACCCCCCAAATGTCTGTTCCCTTTGCTCTTTGGGATCCCTGGCACGATGCCAGTTGTAGGATGTTCAGCATGAAAGGGAAAGGCTGGGCTCCACTTCTCAAACAGTATTTACTTGAACCCCGGAGTCCTTTGGATCCTGCTAGTCATTGGCATTTCTGAATAAGAATGCAGAGCATGTCTGTGCTGTCAACTTGATCTTTGAACACGAATTTGCTGGGAATGGATAGAAATGTTAATGTACCAGCGATCTGTAAAATACTTCAGCATGTGGGTCAAGACAGATTAGCAGGGTCTTTCCTCTCCTGAGGAAGAGTTTTGGAAGGACTGTCCTCTTGGTTTTTGCAGGCAAGATACCTTAAAGTTCCTTTTAGTTAGGGAAGGCTCTGCTCAGATATGAGTGTTGGCCCCTCTGGTCACATTGCACATGTGGCTTTCCTGGACTCTTCGGGGATTTTCCTGAGGCGTTTGACTACAGAAACCAGTTTCACAGTTGTGAGTGTCATTGAACATTCCCAGGACTTCTTCCACATTTGGATTTCTTAGTACATCATTATTACTTACTATATATGGGAATTTTCTACTAGGGACTATATTTATATTGTCTTTGTGATCTTTTTGTCTTTGAAGTACTTCTATTCTTAAAGATACACCCACTTCCTCTCTATTTTTTCTTTTTTTTCTCTCAGATTGAAGATTTGTAAAGAAATACTTGGAGAATTTTGTTTTCAGTGAGAGTTGCCCATAATTTTTGAAGCTTCATGTATGAGACCTTTTGAGTTTTAACTTTGATTTTCAATTGGTTGAAAAAAGGGAAAGAAACTTTAAGCTAGTAGCTGAGATCTAAGAAGGGCTTATCATTTTAATAAAAAGAATATGAAGAAGAGTCCAGAAAGAGCTGACTTCTCCCTTGAGGCCTTTTCCAGATTCACTATCACCATGGAATGGAAGGAAGGTCTGACACTTGTTCACCAGCACTTCCAAGAAAGGGGAGGTTCTTATTTTATGAGCTGGAAAAAAGCTGGGAGGCAGAGAAATGGTCTCTTTCTAAAATACCAGATGGTGGGTCATAGACTTATCCCTTAATATAGATAGATGGACAGATGTAAGAGCCAGTAAGACATAAATAATTTAGAATGAAATTTGTCTAAAGGAATGGCCTTTGTCTCTAACTTGTAGTTCCTGACCTAAAATGAACTTGTGAAGGCACAAAGTTTTCTTGGCTTCACAAGGAGGAGATGGGGCCTTGACTGTGGCAGGTGGAACCTGACCTGTAATCAGAGCTGGCATGCATCTTAAGTCTCATCTCCTGCTGAAGTTTGGTGTGCCTTTTGGGTTATTTTGCAGAAGCTTTCAAAGAATTTGGAAGGTGATATGATGCAGGTCTTTCCATTTCTTAAGGTTACAGTGAAACTCTTTTCCTTGACCCTATGGCAAAACTAGCTTCTTAAGGTTTGAGAATGTTTTTAAAAATACAGTGCAAGAGAGAACATGAAACACTTTGTGAGAAATGCCTACTTGGCAAATTGTGATTCTGCCCCAAGAGGAGAAGTTTAGTTTACTTCCACCTTGATTTGCCTGGCAGGAAAGTATCTTTTGCAGATACTACTGAAGTTTTTCTTAAATTCCTCTGCTCTGAATTGTGTTTATGGGAGCCATTCATCTTTGTCACCTGCTTTTACTTCTGCTATTTTTAGCCAGGTGCCAAAGACCTTACAGCTTCCTCTAGTGCAGGATAAAGAATTAAGATCTGTTGTAAACAAAGGCTCATCACAGCATTTTTTTTTTTTCCTTCCTTCAGGTTTTCTTTTGAGTCAACTTTAATTGCTTAGAACCTGGAGGACGTAAGACTTTCTAGGAGAGGGACCTTTGCCAATTTTGCTTCCAAATGCATGGGAAGACAAGGTTCCCCCTCCCCACTGAACATTCTAGAAGAACTGACCAACAAAGGAACTACTACTAGTCTTCCATCCCTATTCTCATCTCACAATGATAAACTATAAAAAATAAAAATTAGGCAAAGTACCCTTCATGTCTAGGAGGTCATATCCTGTGAGTCAGTTCAGTTCATCCAGGAATATGCCAGTGTTTGTTTAGCACAATCAGTTAATCTTGGTACTAGAGAGTTCTATTATGTACATTTCATGTTTTAGGTTGCTGTGTGGGATAAATACCTACTTTTATGAGAGTTTACATCTTTGACTTGGAGTTGTGATAAGAAAGGAAGATAGGTATTTGGCATAACTGTTGCCCAGTTATGGGAAAACATGACTCCAGACACGTTGCCCATGATGAGTGCTTCCCTTTCTATGAGGCCAGTGTGTTTGAATCACAACCAGAGTAACTAGACAAGTTAATTAGGTAAAGCTAGTCTAAGTAATTGACTAATATAATTTTGTCATGCAAAGTGTTAGATGCCTATAGTTCAGTTTTTCCCTGTAAGAAATCGAGGATGCCTCCTTAATCATTTCTTCTACCCCCGTGTCAATCACTCCCACTCTGCCCCTTAAATATTGTTTTGGAGACTGAAATATGATAGATATTTCCCAGAAGTGGAATTTTTCACCAACATAAATTATGTGCCTTCATTTTTAAATGATGGAGAAAAATGTATAGTAAATTACTGTGTATGTATGCCTAGAGCCTAGAAATTGTATTTTATTCTACTCTTCTTCCAAGTTGAGTTTTGTGCTAGTCTTATTTTTACCTTTCCATCTATGTTTGCAGGGCTGCCTGTTTCCCCCAAGTGTTAATGTAAACACATTTTATTTTGAGACAGATCAGTTCACTTCCCTCTGGAAATCCATCCCTATAATGTGGTAAACCTCAATATAACTCTCCTGTCCGAATGACATTTCATAACTGTGTACAAATCAAACATACTGTTGATATTAAATGACAACATTTAATGCCTGTGTCAACAATTCACTTAAGTCTCATTTCATTAAACTACTCCTGATCTGGGGAGAAGCTGCTTGTCTGAGTAGATAAAGCACTTAACTTTCACCTCTAGTTTCCGGGTTAAAGTGCAGTTGGCCAGCTATAATTCAGATAGATTTTATAGGTTCTGGCCTAGGGGATTAGAATAGGAATCTAGTTCATGTAATCAGGGGAAACACTGGATCACCAGGGAGAGTGGGCATCAAAACCAGTGATTTTTGCTTTTTTTTCCCGTGTTATTCAGCTTGTCTTTGGCAATGATTTTTCCAAAAACCTTTGAAAATTTAAATAAGAAATTAACATGGTAATATGATTCACTTCTTGAATTATTCTCCCTCTGTTTCTTTTTCATTAGTCATAGCCAGCATTGGGCCCTTCATTTTTGTCCCAAGGAGATTTTGAGGAAATTCCAGTTTCCCTCTAGATCTGGATACCTTTTGTGGGCTCTTCCCAGCGTCCTCTTTGGAGAGACTAGTTTTTCATGGTTTCTAGACTGTAATTGTAATTTATGTACCAGTCTTTTATATACATTGACTCCTCTGGTTGTTTTCCTGTAGTTAAGAAAGAACCCAGCCTAGTTAAGACCCCGATACCCCACCCCTCATACCTGCTTTTTTTTTTTTTTTTTTTTTTTTTTTAGTACTGGGGATTAAACTCAGGGCCTGGTGCTTGTAGGCAGTGCTCTACCTCTTGAGCATCACCCCACCCTCCCAGTCCTTTTGTTTTATAGTTTTTTCACTCACTCTAACTTTGCTTGGGCTGGCCTTGAACTGTAATCCTCCTACCTCCCATCTACACCTCCAAAGTGGCTGGGACCTTAGACACGCACCACCACTCCTGGCTTCTTACACTTAGTGAGGAAAAGTGTTTCCCCAAACTGCCATGGTCATGGTATCTTGGTGTCTACTTCAAGAACAGTCTCTTCTTTGAAATTGCTCCTGTCTTAAGCTGAACTCACTGAATAGTCTATACCTGGAAGTAATCTGTTGAGTATATTTGAATAAAAAACAATAGTTGCTGCTAGTACTTGAATAATTTCATAATATATTTTGTTTCATGCAGCTCGCTGAAGTTTAGGACTTGGCTGCAATTACCATCTGAATCTTTCTTGTGTTGTACCTCAGCACTGTGAGTGCTTAGCATATGCAAGGTAATAGAAACAGGGTGATTGGCTTTGTGCCTGTCATCTCCAAATGGCCACAAGTAGGGAAACTCTGGGATTGTACTGAACTTTGTATACCTTTGTAAGCGTAGAAAGACCCAGAAATAAATTACAGCCCTTCACATAGTGGGACAATGTAATGTGCCGTAAGTGACTTCTTTCAGGTCTTGATCACTTAGGGGAGGCAGATAATTAATACAGCCAAGATGACAGGGGCCATAATTGGCTGTGTATTATGAAGTTGAGACACTTCCCTCCTCCTGTCTTTGGGAGAAAGAAATTGCTCTAGCATATGTGTGGAGAAGACATAAAATTTGCTACAGCAGTATTTTTATTTCCAAATTATTCTTAAAGCTATTTAAAAGTCACCACAGAATGTGCTTTACAGAAGCAATTTCATGGCTCCTTTAGGTTTTTGTGTAAATCCAGATAACTGAAATGTTAGCTCTGATTGATTATTGAAAAGGAAGGCATTATGCCCAAGCTGCTGATACAGTCTTGGGACAGGATGAAGGTTTGAAACTGGGGTGAAGGAGCTTACCATGGTCTTTTAAGTTCTTTGAAAGAATATCTGTTGTGATTGGTAATGTAAGGGACATTTGAAAGATGATCATTATTTGAGAAATGTTTCTGAACTAGAAACTTACTAGCTTTGGATCCCGTTAATACTCACTGACAATGATAGCCATTTTCTATTCCATGAGATCGATTTGGAAGTTTTGCATAATTTTATTTCTGCTCCACAGTTCTTAAAATCCTGTTTGGAAATGTCATTAGGAGGATAAGGGATGTAATGAAAAATACTTTTTCTCATGTACCAAATCAAAGTGTATAGTTATATGGAGCTGGCTATCTATACTGAACAACAGTTAACAAAATGAATTGGCTGCTTTCTGCATTTGAAGTTGTATTAGTGTAAAATTCAATGAAACATTCACTAACTGGAAAGATCACATCAGCATCAAGGATGCATTTAGCAGGTTTCCTCCTACCATGTTATGAGGGTAGAGCACAGTTTCAAACTAGGAATAAAGGCTATAAGTGAAGCTAAGAATTGTGGGAGGCCTGGAAGTAGAAAGATAAGTAAGAGGGACTGTGCCTGGAAACCCAAGCTTGGATGCCAGTGGCAGGAAACTCACAGAAAGATGGGCTTTTGGGACCAGTATTTTTACAAGAATGGTGCTCTTGTCGCTACCTTCCATTGAAGGGCTGTATGTAGTTTTTTGAAACTGGCATCTGTCCAACTCTTCCTGAGGGCAAAAGACCTTATATTTAGCAGTTAAACTTGCTAGGACAAATAGTACAGCTATAACCAATACCCATGTTATATAGGGTGGGGTATAAAGTGCTATCTGTGGTTTTCAATAGCTGTTTAGAGTCGGGAGTTTTTCCATAACTGAATAAATTGAATGAATAAAAATATAAATGACAACTTTTTTTTCTGAATAAGTTTCATTTGTTATGAAGAGATTTGACATAATCTTGTTTTCCTCGGTATAAAATGAAAAATAAAATCCACTAAAATGCATGTTTAAGGGTGTGTGTGTGTGTATATGTACATTTCATTGCAATATATAATGAGATTGTTAAATTCACTAGAATGTTTGGAATTATAAAGTTAGGTTGCTTGAAAACGTTGCTCTGTTACACATTGGCTTAGCAAAATAAGTGTTTTCATAGATAACACAAAGAGGAGTCAGTGATGCCATTGCTAGGAAACGCACCTTGCCATCGTAGGCAGTAAATGCAACTTTTAAGAATGCAAATGTGAAAAACTGACAGTGGAAAATTACAACAAGCTGACATATTCCTGAATTTCCTCCATTTGAGTTTTAAATAGGCTGGTGGTAGGAAGGGGCTACTCCTGATTATGACTCTTGTAGGGGGAAAACAGTTTTACAGGACTGACCTTAAGTGCAAAATAGATAGTAATTCAAAGCCCTGAGGGGCCTCAAGAAATGAAGGTGGCTTATTGGTTTTGACAGGGTAGGGGTTGTCTGGGAAGACCATTGAGCCCCTTAACTGAAAATGCTGACAAGTTGAGCAGAGAGCATGTGTGCTGTACCAAGCACAATCATTATTTTCATTGGCAAAATGTATCAGTCACAGTTTTGGGTAGTCTGTCCATTTTGTCAGTAATTTAATCTAGGTCGAAAAAGGCATGGGGTATAAACTGCTATTGTTGAGTGTCCCTGCAGACATACCTGGCAGGTTCCATTCCAAGTTTTAATGAGGAGACTTGCTTTATGTTGGGGTCCTGCTGGTGGCTTGCAATGTCTCTTTTGAGGTGTCTTAAGCTAGAATTTAGTTCTGGAAATTGGACAAGTGTCTGCAGAAAAGTTGATGAGATCCCCTCCACCCCCTTGTTCTGTGTGCCTTTTAAAATTGATAATTAAGGAAAACTTTTAGACAGAAGTAAAAATATAGATGACATGGGATTGTGTCTAAGGTGATAGCTTTCCTTTCAGAGGAAGAATAATTCTGAGGATTTGAAATAAAGAATTTGAAGACAGAAACTTGATACATTTGGGATTGTCTATGTTTTTATAGTAGATTTATTTCACTATATGTGCCAACAATACATGACATCTTGAAAAATATATTTTTATACTACTCTACCCAAGAATTAAGCTGGCACATTTATAAGATGAGGGAATACATGTTGGTTTTGTGATATTGCTACTGAGCTTTTTCTTTTTCTTCCTTTCTCTGGGAGTGATCCTCCTCCTTCCCTTTTCTCCACATGCTTTCGTTGGTTATTCTTGTCTTTGTTTCTATGTTTTTTTAATGTGTTGCATCTTATGAGTTGAGAAATGAAAAAATAAAATGATTACTTAAAATTTTTAAAAGTTTTATATATTTATGAATGTGATTTTCAAGATCATTGTAGGAATATCCTTGTCAAGAAAAAGCAGATTTTTTTTTTTTTAACTTTGCAGCATTCTCTTTAAGTCAACCAAGGAAGCTGCAGAAATAATTGTTTAAGTTGTATGCTGGATAAGTGGCAAAGTAATTGTGAGGTAGTCCTCATTTTTTTTTTCTGCTAACCAGACTTTTGGCAAAAACTATTTTGGCATCTTTTTCCTTACTTTTTATTCTCTACTTATATAGGGATTTTTGTAGTAGGAATAAGCCTCATAATCTGGTTAAAATAGAATGAGGAAGGGATTGACTTTCAAGAATAAGGAGGAGAAGAACTCAGTTGTTTATAATTATTATACTGATATGTTCTGTTTATTGAATGGTAGCTATATTCCAGGCACTAATCTAGAAACTATTAATCTGTCACTAATAAAAGAGAGAAGCCACACAGTAACCCAAGACAGTGATACACAGAACAGGAAATATATGCAATAATGACTCATTAAGTGTATCAAGGGATTTGGAATACCCAGAGATTGCCTAGTAAGATGTAAAGAGAGCTCTATAAAGAAGAGCAGACTGGTGCTGAAATAGAGGACTTGAGGAAAAGCCCCCTTCCTGGACTGAGATCCAGGCCACCTTGGAGAGGCTATCTTTGTGGTTCCCTGTGCTAGAAAAGTTGCTGTGGTGCTGTAGAATTTAATGCAAATCTGCCCTCTATGATGCTGGGAATAATTATTCACCAGAAAATGTTTCTTTGGAGGTACTTTGATGCAAATCTAAACAAGTAACCACTGAAACTCCTGGGTGCTCCTGGTTTGCAGAACCCAAGCACTGGGCGATTGTACTGCAGGAGCTTTTTGCTAGAGAAGCCTTATTCCTTTTGTACTGTCTCTCTGGCCCCCTCTACTGACAAAGTTTAGCCTTGTGCCAGAGGGTAAAAGAAAACCATTTAAAGGGCCCAGATCCATTTTCATAGAGTAGGTAAAAAGGGTGGATTTGAAGCTAAGAGGCAATAAGATGATGACTGGCACAGATGTCACTACTGCTTCTTTTTTAATCCTAAAAAGACTAGCAATAGTGAAAAAGGGGTGTTTACCCCATTTCACAGGTGAAGAAATTTATTTAAGCTCAGAAAGTTGTGACTTATTCAGGACTATACAATGAATAAGACTGATTCACATTTCAAACTCAAATTTGGCATTTTTAAGGCCCCTGTGCTTTCACCTGAACTCCTTGAAACAGGCAAGGTCTCAAAACTGACAGTTATGTCAAATACTCTTGTCTAGGTTACTATACCAGAGATTACTATTTAGTTGACTTCTAACTGGTCCTACTGAAGAGGGAAGCTCTGAAGATAAGCACCTGTTATATTTTTACCATAGATGATGAGATTTTGAGACTTAAAGGAATAGATTATACCTCTTCTGGAGCCCTTGAAGCCCCTTTTTGTCTCTATTTTAGTTGTGCTCTTTCTAGTTAAACTTCAGGCTCCATACTTGTTTGTGCATTTGGCAACTCTCATGGGGTACAATTCCCTTTCCTGGAGGTTAGGGACAGAAAATAATGGCTCTTGGGTTCTTACTTGAAATTGTATTTTTTTTCCCTCAGACTGCCCCTCCAGGACACCCTGCTTAGACATCTCATGACTGACACTGAGCATACAGCCCTGCTGTTTTGGAACAGCTGTGGTCCTGTTAGTTTACAGATATTTACCTCATTTGGGGAATAGATCCATTCCTCAAATATTTGTAGTGGAAGTGTCATTTCCATGCCAATTTACACTATAATTTTTAGAGCTGTGTTATCATTTGACCTTGGGTGAGTTACTTAACCTCTCTGGGACTTTGTTCTTTCAAACATTCTTTAATCTATAAAGGGGAATGCCCTTTCTAAAGCTCCTCTCATCTTAAAAACACTCAGTGACTATTTCCACTTTAACATCTTTTGGCACTGGTTCCAAACACGGGAGCTCTGGGTTGCCTGAATCTGTCCCTGGCAGGTAGTTGATGAATTACAAATAAATGGAAGGCAGTGTGATGCATGGGTGAGAATGTGACTTTGGAGTTGGATTCAAGAGGGCTTGAATCTTAGCTCTACAACTTAGTAGCTATGAGGTCTTAGACAAGGTTAATTTTTCTGTGTCCCAGCCTTTTACTTTGTGAATTGGGAACATCAATGCCTGGCCTGCAGAATTCTGATGACAGGACTAAGGGAAACTATATAAGAGCAGTGTTCAGCACATTTGCTGGCACACAGTACATGCTCTGTAAATGGTCGATCATGTCAGTGCCAATGAAGTTCCTTGAAGGCAGAGTCTCAAGTACTGGTGTGCTTAGTGTCTCACAAGCACCAATAATACCATACTTTTGAACTGAAATGCTCATATCCATGAGAGGAGTCTTTTTTTCTAAACCATGTCTCTTTGTAAAGTAAATACTTTTCATATGAATAATCACCCAGGAGTAAACTCTATCTTATAAGCCCTGATTGCACATTTTCTTCTGTGTTAATGCAGTACATTGTTATCACTTTATTAAATTTCTTGTTAGTAATTTTCTGACTACGTGATTCTTTGTTTTTAAAAAATTATTATTACATGGAATAATAGTGGTAGCAGTAATATTATTAAGAATTCAGAATGTGCTAGTTATTATTCCATTCAGTATACACTTAGTAATTTCTTTAATGCTCATAACCTTCAATTCACCATTGTCTAGGTGAGAAACTGAGGCACCAGTGGGTTAAATAACTTGCCAAAGGTCAGGAGCTGGTGAGTGGGGGTGCAGCAGCCTGTTTGCAAGGGCACTGCTCTTTACTGGCATCTTATATTGCTTGGTTCATCTCTACTTTTGAAACACTTTACCAGAGGTCACTGATGAAGAAAATCCCATCAAATCCAAATCAGCACAAGTCTAGAATGCAAAGAAAGGCATATACTTCAAGGCAGGGTGACAGAAATGTATTTTTCAACCTTTTAATACAAGTTTGGAGGATTGCTTTCCCCTTTGCAAACAATTTCAGAGATCAGGAAGAGCAAAAGGCAAACATATATACATTTTATGTTTTAATATTAAAACTGCTTTTGATATATGTACCTCTTGTAGTCATTCTTATACCCTTCTCTGCCTCACACTTCGCCTGTCTTCACCCCTCCATATCACCTGTCCCTGCAAATAAATAGCAGCAGCAGTAAACTTGAGCTCTATGTGTTCCCATTCCTTACATGGGAGCTAAGGTTAGTTTCTCCCTCTAGTGTCTTTAGTCTGCTTATTGGCTTTACTGTGTTGATTTAAACTGACTTTCGAATGAACATGAGGAGGAGAGAATAATTGATTTCCTACTAGTAATATGACATATTAGTGATTTAATTCCAAAATATTTATAAATAAGAAAGTGAATTCAATAGTGAATTTTTAGATTATATTTCATGAGATCCAAAAAGTTAGAATCTCGCCTCCACCTCTAATCTATGTGAACATACAGAAGTGAGAACTATGGAACCTGATGGAAGTGTATGTTCAGATGCCAACAGCTTATTCTATTTCTCCTTTTATTTGAGTAACAACATTATTTTCACTGGTAGGAAAAAGATTGGCTTGGTAGACTTTAGGAACCACTTTAGTCACTGTGGATAAATGAAAAAAAACACAAGTGATCAGCTTTCATCATGACAAATGGAAATTGTCATTTAATTTTTATCCCCAATTATATAGCTCCGGGACCAATTTTTCAGATGGAATGTTGGAGCCATTAAAAAGAAATAGGTAAACTATACCATGTTCCATCATTTTTCTGGCAGCTAACCAATGATCTGTAGCCTTATTACATGTACGTTTTTATAGAGATATTTTTCTTAAGTTTGTAGAAGACTTTATTAACTCTTTACTGATTTCTTCTGGAATGTACTTTTCCAAATGAATTTCTTTTTTTTTTCTTTTTATCACTTATTGCTGGTTGGAATTTTGGTTGAAAGCTATACTCATTTTCATCTTTTATATTCTGTGATTACTAGAATTGCATGGAATGATGTTTCTTTAATTCCAGCTGAAGTTATGGTAATGGTCCTAATATTGAACCATTCAACATGAATTGATGTTCATTTGGATTTGAGAATGGGGTTATTAGAACTATGTATCCCCAACCTCTGCTTCCTGCCTCAGTGTCATATTGAAAAAGTTGATGTCTTCAAAATGTCTGCTCCCATAGCATTTGGTCTGTTTCTCTGTTGTGGTACTTAATGTGTCATGTTTGCATTTAGCTAACATCATGTCCAGTATTTCCCAGTAATGTGAAATCTTGATACTATGAGTTCTTTTCAATTTGCTTGTTTGTTTTATCTTTGCATCCACACACTTAGCAGAATGCTTAATAAATATAAGATAAAAATAATTTTTGAATGACTAATTAAATCCTTTTTTTCTTTTTTTAGGGCTGTTTGTAATTAGAAATTGGTCAGCATTATTGACAACTAGACTCTTCTTAGGACACTAAACCCTTCAGCCATGTGTGTATAGTCATCTTTACACTATGCAGAAAAAGTGTACATATGTGTCAGGTAGTCTATACATTTTACAGGTGAGAGAAATCTAAGTCAAAGGTTATTATTGACATTAAGAACTCCAGAGAGAGACATTGTTGTGATTGGAATCATTGACTTCTGCCTGACTTCTGCCTTCCAGACCTTTCTTTCCTCAAGCTATATTGCTTTGGGACTTTGTTCTGAGACTGCACAGTCTGCTGTTGCTTTTATTATCAAAAACATCACTGATTAATTTTTGATGCACAATTAATATATAAAATGGTGGTGGGGATGATGATGAGAAGATCAGGTTGTTTGGCTTTTGCAGAAGTTGATTAATGGATGAAGCCTATTTGCTTTGTGTATCTACATATGGATTTTTGTTTCCCTTAGTGTTCATCTCTTTTTCCCCTTCATTTACCTAATTAGTAATTCAAGGGAGCCTTTGGCTCAGAGCTAAAGAATGTTTGCATCTACTTGACTTTAGCATCAAAATAGTTAAGCTTAGTTTTCAGTAAGAGGCACTGGAGTATATTATGATCAATAAGGTAACATTTTCTTCAGATGTATTCCTTGGCATATGCTTAGAGGAGAAATGATACCCTCTTGTATCTACTTATAAAACTGTCATCTGGTACTATTACCATTAGAATATGCAAGTAAGCTTATAAACATGCTGATGAAAGGATTCGTTTGGCTTGGAACCTTGTTAAGTTAAAGATGTTAAATCATGTATCTTGTCCTCAGGGGTGGTGGACTACACAGCTGCACTTATCCTTATTAATGCCTGTAGACTCCTGCTGCAAAAGCACCAAATGGCCTTTTGTAAGTCAGTAGAATATGAGGGGTAACTTTTTGTCAGGCTCTTAATTGGGAGTATTAATATATTAGTCTAGCTTGGCAAAACAGCAAAAAAAAAAGCCTAGCAGTTTGCATATGTTTTTCCTATTTTCTTTTTTCTACTAGTTACAGGAGGAGACGTGGGTGATCCCTCATAACTCATTGGTTATGGTAGGTGTCTCTTCTTAAGGCTACATTAGATCCTCCAGTAGGAAAAAGGACTCTCAGATTTGGCTAATGTACCTGCACTGATGGAGAGATGGTGATATTCTGTCTATTCTCTTGTGTTATAAATGAGAACATTTCTTATGCCTTTTTTTTTTTTGTGGCAGGTGGTGTGTTGGGATTTAGGATTGATCAGTCAAAATTGTGCAGTTGGAAGGGACCGTAGAGGTTTGATACAGCATAGTGCCTCATCCTGAAACCTTTGAAGTAGGTCTTCATTTTTGGATAGCTCTAATGCTAGGATGACTTTTCCTATATTCTGATTATGTTTGTTACTCTTTGGAATGTCCACTTGTTGGTCTCTTACCTTGCTTCCTATAATCTAATGTCACCCATTAATATGACATCCTGACTGCGCAGTCTTGTTTTAAGTTCCCTTATGTATCAAGTGCTTTTAAATCTCTGTGCCTTTGCATGTGCTGTGCCCTCAACCTTTTGTGTCATTCTACTCCTTGAACTATTCAACTCACAAGGCAGTTTCTCGGTATGGGAATTCCTTCAACTGTTCTCCACCTCTTGAAAGTCTTGAATCTAGACTTAGATGATCTCATACTTGGTGTACCCTTTGGCTAACTCTCCTGCTTACACTTAGCACAGTTCTCTTGTTTGCCTGTACTTTTTATATACCATATTACCTTTCTTTTGTATTTTCCTGGCTCCATGCTAGGCTGAATTCTGTGAAGGCAAGGATCAAATCTTAATACATCGTAGTATTTTGGGTGCCTAGTAAAGTGCTAAATGCTTAGTAATACTGTATATATTACTAGTTGTTTATTGTTATATTCATCTTAGAATAGAACTAGCCTTGTTTTTTTCCCTCTTGGTGTAGCGTTTAGGATGCCCGATTACACAGTGCTCATTGAACTTAAGATCAATTGAAATTCTCAGGGCTGTCAGAGTTGCCTGATTTAGGGTTTTGGGGATTGTGAAATAATGAGAAGGGTGCTGAAGGTGTCATAGAACAACTTCTCATCGATTTCAGAGTCCATATTTCTTTCTGAAAACATCAGCTGGCAGCATCTAGGTGATTGGTATGAAAGTTAGTACCTTTGCCATTTTCTACAAAGTTTGATTATATTCACAAATTTAATAGCATAATAAGCAGTTTTCTCACTCAAAAATCCCTTACCTGATCTTTATGTCATGATAGAAACTCACCCACTTTTCCCAAGTGGTGGGATTAATCTTAATCTTTTCTCTAATGCTTCACAGTTCCATGTAGGAGTTATAATTATCATTATTAAATGTCTTGGTAAAAATGAAATAGCATTATAGTGTTTTTTTAAATCTGTGTTTGTCTTATGACATTAATCAGCTTTTTATTACTATAATGAAATACCTGAGGCAATTAACTTAGAAAGAGAAAAGGTTTATTTTGGCTCTTGGTTTTGCAGGTTCCAGTCTAACACTGGGCAACTCTTTCTGCTTTGGGCGTCCGTCAAGGTCTACAAATCATGGCTGGAACACTTGGCAAAACAAACAACTTATATCATGAGCCAGGAATCAGAAGAGAAAGGCAGGAAGAGACCAGGATTCCACAGTCCCCTTAGAGGGCATGTCCTCAATAACCTAAGTACCTCCCAAGGTTCTGTCACTTCCTAAGGTGCCACTCTAGGGACCAAGCCTTTAACACTGCGGACCTTTGGGGGTCACCCAAAAGGATCTCCACAAGCTTTAACTATTTTCTATTTGAATGGTCAAATCTTCAAGGCCGTTGTGGTCCAAATCATCATTTTCATTGGAGTATTCTATCCATCCTGTAAAATACAATGCATCTCACCCTTTCCTTATGATGGGAGAGACCCTTGGCAACATGTGAGAAGGCTGGACTTCACTTCCTTGGTCCTAGCCATTTGTTTTACTGTTTTGTTTCTGTTTTCTTCAGAAGGACATAAAAAAAGGCACACTACCCATATTTCTAAGAGCAGAGATTGCTAAAATCTTGAATTAAATACTACTTAGTCTCCTAAATTTGAAAAGTGAATGCCAAAGGGCCAGCCATTGAATATCTATTGTTTTCTCAGATGATCCAAAAGAAGCAGTCATATGGGTCCTTCTTCAAATGGTGGTCTTCTGTTTCTGGTCCTATTGAACCTAGTGCCTCCTCCCCATGTGTTCTATGTTGTTTTCTCCAAATTCCCCTCTGCTTTCCTTAGATAATAAATACAGGGATACTTGCATACAAGGAGGAATAATTCATTTCTCTGAAGTAGCAAGTCATCCTGTTGCACTTATTTGTTTTTGAGGTTTTCCCAATGAAAGTATTGTTTCTTTGAATTTGATTCATTTTTCCTAGTCAAGAATTCAGCTAATTTTTTTGAGCATTCATTGTGTACCAGGCATGGTGCTAAGTACTGGGAAATATGGTTAACAAGACAGATGGAATTCCTGCCTAAGAGCTTAGAGTCTAGTGGGAGTACAGGTAGTGGAAGCATTGCTGTATGTCTGTGTGAATAGTATAGGGAGAGCCTCTGTCAGAGATGAAATGTCTGCTGTTTAGCATATTGCTACAGTGACTATATATTACTGGCTTAAAATTAGAGTGCAAAAAGTTTATGGCAAAGAAATAAGATTTTGCCTTTTTTTTTTGCCAAGATCCAAGCATGGATAAAATCTTAAAGATATAGTTTGAACATTAAAATATATGAACTTCTGGGACATTTCAGTGACTTTTAAATACAAAGGGATAGAATATTTGAAATCAGGTCTGCCCTGGCAAGTCCAGGATAAATGTTTGTTGTACTTTCTGGTTTCTGCCACTTTGTAGAGCTGAATTAATGGAGCTGTTAACATAGGGAACAGATTTTTTGGAAAAAAAATATTAGCACATAATAAAGGCATAACAATTGATTAAAATTCTGATTTACTTTAGACATCCTGAGCCCTACTCCAGTGTTTTACGGGGAAAAAAATAAACCAGAAAAAATGAGTAATTGTTCATGTTCTCAGTGCAGATATTATTAAAAGACCTTCTGTGCAACTGGAGTGTTACGGATTCCTTCTCTCAAAACACCACTTGGCTGTGCTTTGTCACAAAGGCTGATGTGACAGTTTGCCATAGATAACTCTGAAATGGGTGTACATTCATGACTCTGCATAATAATTGCATGCCTTTAATATTGCTGAGGTCAGCATGTGGACATTTCTGCAAAACATTAGTTAAATAATTGGTCCTTTTGAGCTGCAGTCTGTCAACAGACCACATCCTTTGAGGACATGAATAGAAATATGCAATGCTTCAGTATATTAATCTATGCAAATCAGTGTTTCATGGGCCAACAAGGACCATATAGAGGAACTCGAGAGCAAAGATGTTTGAAGTGATGAAACAGTTCGTGGATGTGTGGGGTCCCTAGTCTACCTCCCCCTGCAGTCATGACTGCTAAAGTTGTTTGAGATGGGCGCCTGTGTAGGCTCTTGTTAAAATGCTATGTCCCACCTCCGTGGTCCCTTCAGGGACTTCTTTCTTTTGTCAGTAATACTATCTTTCCCTCCATCCTTGCTTTTTACCTCTTGAGCCAGCTTTCTCTGGTGGTAACAAATACCTAGTGAGCCTATATTTATAAAATCATTTTCTAAAAGTCCTGTGCTGCAGGTAGACCAGCAGAGGATCCTTTGCTTTGGGTAAAGTTTTGCAACTGTTATGTGTGTCAAGTGGCAGACCCACGGGTGACTCAGCGCACCCCTCCCAGAGTAGGTTCTCTGAAGATAATGCTTCACCTTTAAGACCACTTGACAGGATTTAACCACACATGCAACAGATCAATGCAGTCTAGCGCACAGATGCACTTGATCTATATTGTTTGTCTTCTCTTGACTGATGCAGGCAAAAGAAACCATCAGATAGCTTCTTGGTTAATATAGCTTTGTTCTGAAAAAGAGGCAGTGATATATTTGGGGATGCAGATGGCCAAGCCCAAAATGAAGTGGGTCCAATAACCAGCCTCTAGGATAAATAGTCACTATCCTACTAAATCAGGTTACCAAAGGAACTCGGTTCTGTGGGACAAATCCCATTATGTAAAAGTTCTAATAGTTTATTAGTATCATTGAAAAACACAGCCTACTAAAAATTCTAATTGATCATTTTAATGAAAGCTGTATCATTTGTGAGTGGCACTTGCCTATAATTTTTTCTAGAGCTATGAAAATAAATTAGAAATGGGCTGATGTTTTTTCTTTCTCCTTTTATTTTTTTCTGCCCCTCCCAAACCTCTATGACAGCTCTGTCTGATTTGTTTCATTGTTTCTTTCCACTGCCTGTAGAACATCTGTTGAAAAATAATACTTGCCCTGTAAGTTTCCAGAAGCAGAAGCAAACCGAAGAGTATGCACAAGGTAGATGTCAGCATTAGACTACTGCTGCCACAGTCTACTAAAAGGCAGAAGGCAGAATTAATCCTAAAATTCATTAAAAAAAAAAAAGATCTGGACATCCTTATTCAGGAATAGGAAGCTTATCACAAAATGCACTGAGCAGAACACCAGCAAAGATGTGATTTTGCACTAAAGACAAAAATTCAGGATGATTATTGCCTGTTATTTAGTGGATGATTCTTTATTCTGAGACTAGGTTATATTCTTGCTGGAAGCTCACAACAGATCAATAGTAATTTTGTTATGGGCCAGATGTCAAAACAGAAATGTGCTCTCCAATCCCACTGACTTGCTATGACAACTAGTATACTAAAACACGTTCGCCTAGCCATCAGGCATTTCGCAGTGCTCCCAATGCTCTGTCTGCTACCCTGTGGAGCCTAAAAGCTGCAGGTCCTTGGCTGAGAGTCTCAGTTGGGTTTTCCTTTCTCTATTACATTCTTTTGATTGAGAATGGAACCACCTCCTCAAACTCCCCTTTTCTCCACTGTGACAATGAGTTGGGTGGGAATTGTGTACCACAACTTCTGGTTACAGGTGTGTAGTAGAAAAATGGTTCTAAAGAAAAGAAAAGCAAATCAGCAAGTAGCATGTTCTTTTTTTTAACCTTCTCTTTAATCCAGCTTTGGAGTTTTAATTTTGATCTGACTAGAATTTGGCAGTTAAACATTTTGTGATGAAAGGTAATTTAAAGGAAGTTGTCTTGGCCATTGCTTTGGTGTCTTCCTATTGCGTAAGACAGCATTCCTTAGTCAAGAAAATGTCTGCTTGTGCCGATTTGCTTTTGTAGAACTATCTAGAATAAATCAGAAGGAAACAACTGACAGTTTGGAGCAGATGCAGTTGGAAGTGTAATTTAAATAATGTTGTTTCTTAAGTCTAGAGAGAATTTGGCCTTGGGCCCAGCCTTCTTCCCTTTTTTCCCCCAAAAGCAGGAAAAAAAAAAGATTTTCCTTTTCAAAACAGGATAAGATGAACAAGCTTGTATTCATTAATGTCATAGAGTTTTCCATTTCACCTCTAGGGCTGGTATTTCAGTTTCTTTTCTTTTTTGGCTGTACTGGGGATTGAACTCAGGGCCGTGTGCTTGCTAGGCAAGCACTCTACCAGTTGAGCCACGTCCCCAGTGTTTTTGCTTTTTTCGTTTCATTTGCAGATAGAGTATCATGCATCTGCTCAGGTTGGTCTGGGACTGTGATCCTCCTACCTCTGCCACCCAAGAAGCTGGGATTATAGGCAAGTGTTACCACACCCAGCCAGGTCTTGAATTTTGTATCATTACCTTATCTTTTGTAGTAGAAATAATCTCTAAGTGGGAAGAAACATTTCATCCAAGGGTGCAAGTTCTGTTAGAATTTATTACTCTTCTGGATTTTGATGTATATTAGTCTGTGTAGGTCTCAGTGCTGCTCAGCAGAGTTTTCCAATGGACATTCTATTCACAAGAAGAATTACTGGATTCTGTTGTTCTTTCATATCTTTATTCCAGTGCTATTCAAAGTGTTGAGGCTGATAGGAATAAAGTGAAGAGAACAAAGTTCAGATCAGACTGAGGCTCCTCTGTAACAGCTCTTCCATTTATGTCCTGACCACTGAAAGAGGACCTTTTTTTCATCAAAAATGAAGTATACTTCTACAGTATTCCAGGCTACTGTATGTTAGAAGAGGAGGCAGTGCCATGATAATAAGCTAAATCCTGTTCTTTCAGAAACTTTGTCATGCACTGAGGCTCTGCTCCCACCACACTGGTGGACTGCAACAGATGAATTTGAATACATCTATCCTCGTTTGCTTGGCCAATTCTTCTGACAGCTCTGCTCATAAATTGCCAAATCATTGGACAGAGGAGCTAACTGATCCACAGAGAATTAAGTTCAAAATTTGGACTCACAGGGCAGAATTAACCAATTATATTTGTTGTCATTGTTATTTTCTCAGCTGTATTTAAGTCCTACAGACTCAAAGAACATGACAAAAGAACTGGAGACATAGAGCAAATAATCAAGATGAAGATGGTAGGTGGGCTTCCCTCCCCCAAAACAAAAACAAAATTTAGTGAATGATTGGGAGTTGAGTATGAGAAGTCAGATTATTATCTGAGAGCAAACCAGCAAAGAAACTCAAGAAGGTAAATGATGTTTCCAGGAATGCTTCTGTAAAAAACTCTAATGATATTTATCTACATTAAAAAGCCATAGAGGGTTTCAGAATTAGAATAAGGTAAAGAACTTGGGGGTCCTTTCCCTGTTTGCATGTAAAGTGAGCATTACTTTATGTGAGGAACATACATGTGCACTCAAATTTATTTTAGTATGGTGGAGTAGGTCAATGAATAGGATGCAGGAATATGGTAGAGTTACCTTTGTCAAGTTCAGAGCATCCTGTCACCATGGTATAGGTTAGTGTAAGTCATTTGCAGAATATCTTTATAGAATAACCACGTGTGGTCTCTGAGGGGTGTGTGGAATTCTTAAATGTTCACCATCATGTATTAAACTTTTTCCAAAGCAGAAACATTGGTCCAGACCAGGAGTGGTCAAGCTTTCTTTAAAGAGTTAGATAGTAAGTATTTCTAGCCTCACAGGCCATACAGTCTCTATCCAAAATATTCAACTCTGTTATTGAGATGCAAAAACAGCCATAAGAAATACATACACTATAGAGTGTAGCCATTAAAACTTTATTATGCATACTGAAAATTTGAATTTCATTTAATTTTTGTATCATGAAATATTCTTTTGATTTTTGCCAACCATTTAAAAATGTAAAAACTGTTTTCAGTTTTTAGGCTGGATTTGACCCATTGTTTGCCAAGCCCTTTTCCTTTACTTTTTGTTTCCCCAATGATATTATTGGTTAATGTGAGATTTACCATATTATAATTTAATTTGATAGCAACTATGAGAGAACATGAAACATTCATAATAATTTTCAGGGAACTGATACTATAAGCAGATCTCAGCTTTCCAGAAAAATTCTTTTAAGGAGAATTAGTGATTCCATTTTAATTGGGGATAAGGTAGAAATTTAGTGGCCTGAAGAGTGGAAAGGAATAGCTGAAAATGAGAGTGAGTTCTTTCTTTGTGTTTGCTATATGCTGACACTGGGGGAAGTGCTGTATGTACATTATCTCACCTAATTTTCACAAGGTTCCTATGAGGGAAGAGCTAGTCTTATCTCCATTTTACAGGTGAAGAAATCAGGCTTGGATGGTGAAGAAACCTGTTGAAGATATTGTAGTAAATGACAGAACTGGGATCCAATCAATCTCTTTGATACTACTTGGTGGGTAGTCAGTAAGGGCAGTGCAAATCTCTTGGGTGATTTAAAACACTAACATATGGTCAGTCCCTTAACCATATTATGGATTCATCTGTAGCTAAGGGGAGGGCTGAGGTGTAATGATATGAAAGCACTGGGGACTGAAGAATATGACACCTGTCAGAGGTTCAGTTGAACCTTGCTGTCACCCCATGTCTGGCCAAGCCAGATACGCTTTTGCAAACCATAGAGGAGTCAGAGAAAGCATGTATTTAAAAATGTGGTAAATCATAGACCTGGAGAACCCAGTGTGAAGGTCTTTACTTCTGAGCTCATGAACTCCCATTTGATAGTCAAAGTGTCATGTGTGAGAAAGCTAGAGAAAATTTTTTGACTCATTGCCAGTCCTTTACTTAAACTTAAAAGATCTTAGAATTAAAATTACTTATTTGAAGTGCTGGAAAGCTAATAAATTTAGGGGGCTATTTTAAACGTTGTCAATCTAAAATGTAATCCTATTAAAATAATTGAGTATTTTCTGAGTGGAGAATTCCCTTGTCTTCCTGTCCAGGGCTCACAAGAGAACAACATAAAAGGCATCCTAGGATGTCCTTTGAACATCATTGAACCAACTGATGTGTTTGCACAGGGTAATTCTCTTCAGCAAAGGATTTCCTTAGTTCTACCTCTTTATGTTCTGCCCAACATAATGGCAGGTTTATCCTAATAATAGGAAATGGGGATTATATTTGGGATGATACTTTATAGGTCCTGGGAACCTTCTCAGTCTGTTAATTTGTGCTCATTTCTGTGTGTGACTGAGGATCCTGTGTAATTTGAAACGTTTGCGTTTTCTTCCTTCTGTTCGTTTCTTGGGCTCCTTTTCATCTAGCAGCTTGGGTTACCTTGAATTAAATTGGTTTATGGCATGCTGTTTTTGGTAAAACTCTACAAAAGAAATGGTCACATAACTCAGAAAAGTTTGCCCTTGGAGTGATTTAGTCATGCTGGATGATAGCTGTAGAGGCTTATTGACTTTGAGCTCCCTTTGGAACCAAATCCAGAAAGCTGTGCACTTCTGTGGCACCTGTGAGACACTCACTTGAATAGAGCTACTGAGAAAAACATTTCAGTTATTGGCATTTTTCCTAATGCATTTTGTATGTGTCTGTACCACAGGGAGAAATGTGTGGTTATTGTTGAAATATTATCTACATGGCTTTGCAGAAGAAGAAGAAAAGCCACTGTGCAGCAGTCAACAGGAGAGATCTTGTGTGTGTAATGGCTTTGAGTCTGGGATCCTGTGTCTGTTTCTCCCGAACAGGTTTATGCTGTAGTACTTGGATAACCCTATTTGACTCACAAAACCCATTAAAAGGACCTTAAATTTGCCAAGTTGAAGGTTGATAACTGTGATTTGGAATGTTATTTAAATACTAGCTTTCTTTTTGTTCATCTGGTTTTGACCAGGAAAAGAGGTAGGCTTTGATCATTTGAGTATGTGTGCTGTGTGAATCCAAGATAGGAAATCAGAGTCTCAGAAGTGTATAGGAGTTAATTTGCCTTTCCTTTTAAACAGGTAGCCTCCTGTCTAAATAAAAATTGGGTGGACAGATTTCTGTTTGTCATGTGGGAGCAGAGTCTGTTGCGTTTGTATATATAAAGGGAACAGTTGGAAGTAGGTGGATGTGAATACCCTTAGGCTATAAGACCCACCTATCCATTTCAACAGATCCCTTCTCATATAGCAAGGAGGAAGTTCAGGTAATTGATTCTCCTGAGCAGTACAAATATTGGAATTCTTAATCATTCCAGGATAATGGGCAGAGCTACTGCTTTTGTATTTAAAAAAATCTGCTTATTATTCTAAGGTGTTCATCACAGCTATAGATCACCATATGCCAGGCTCTAGGCTAGATGCTGAGATGCCAGGAGGAGAAAAAGGCAGATCCTCTGGGATAATTATACTGCATACAGTCATTAATTGAAGATGTTTAGTAAGCATGTGTTAGATGGTGGGCAGTGGGGCAGGGGAGACTGATGGGCTGAAGAGAACAATGGTAAGCAGAGATAGACTTGGCTCTCATGCGTCTTATATTTAATATAGTTATCTATTAACCAGTTGTACAAGAGTACAGTTATAAAGCAATATAAGTGTTATACTGAGAAACCTATGGTGCAGAGACATCATGAAGAGCATTGGGAGGGTTTCACCCTAGGGTGTAGTGATCTAGGAAGAGCTTTCCAGAGATAGCCAGACACCTTGAAGGAATTGAAAGACCATTGGCTAGAGTCAGTGGCCTGGGCCAGAGAGAAGAGTAAGTTGGGAAGGGGCCAGAGTGCTCAGGGCCTGCAGGCTGTCTGGAAGAGTCAGGTCTTTGCTCTAAGAGTTAGAGGAAGTCTTTGAGGGATTTTAAGCAAGTCATGAGGGATGACATGGTCCCACCTGTTTTCTGGCAAAGATCACTGTGGGTCCATTGTGGAGGGACATGGGTGGGAGGCTACTGTTGACAAGAGATGGCAGTGGCTTGTATTAGAGTTATGGTGGAGGTAGGTGTGGGGATAGGCCTGGGGAGAAGTGACAGGAATTGAAGTGTGTACAACTTCACCACCACAAACTCAGTGGTGGATTGGATGTGGGTTGGGAGAGGGATGATCCAAGTAGGATGTAGTCAAAGGCCATACAGTGATATTTTTTACTGGTGTTAAACAATGTGAAGCAATGCTTATTTTGCTTCTTCAAGATTAAACTTTATATATTTTTTTCTAGCAATTGTCAATCTATTTTCTAAAATTTCCTGGGGCTTTTTGTATGTTTTGAGGAAGGAAGTTGTAGTTCTCACACTTTGTGCTCCTTTTGATGTAATTATGACAGCAGAAGTACTCAGTTAAAACTCCTAGGAGCAGTGCAAAAAGAAGCACACCCAGCCAGAAGAGAATAGAGAGTAAAATATTTTCAGCAGCACTGCCAGCAAAAGGTAAATGTACCATCAGAAACAAACACTGCCTACTACCTTCCTTCCTGACTTTAATTCAGAAAATTTAAATGATTTTTTTTCCCCTATCAAAACGTAGTTAAAATACTAGGGAGTTTTTTATTCTTCATAAACTGAAGTCAGAGTAATTTCTTTTATCTGGAAGAGAGTATTAAATTAGCTGTCAATTGTGCTACACAGGTGGATGGTAACTATTGAATGAAATGACCAAATCTGCAGTCCAGAGGCATTCATTTAAATCTCTGCTTTCCATTGAAAAAGGTAAAACATGAAATGTTGAGATAGTAGTACTGAACTTCCAAGTAATTGCTTTTGTTAGCTTGGCTCATGTTTACTCATATTAATTACTGAAATTTGATAACCCCTTTGTTTTCTACTTAACATGACTGAATGCAGAGGACAGAGCCATAAATCAGGTGGGTGGCTCTTACCATACTCAGGACTCTATTGCTTTGATGTTGACAGCTTAAGGCTAATTCTCCAAGCTTGATAGGCTTATAATTCAAGAAGATGTGATTTAATGTTGATGGAATTTATTTTTGAACCTCGTTATGGGAAGAAAGCCTTTCAAAGTGGAAAATGAAGTTTTGATGTAAATCTTAAGTAAACAAACACTGTCAGGGTCTCTAAACACCCAGTTTTAAAAATCTCTATAGGGTACCTGTCTCCACCCTTTAGCTGCAGGAAATAATGGAGAGAAAGAACTAAATGAAGGGAGAAAGTGAGGAAACACTGGCATTTTAGGAATAAACCATGGGAAAAAAAAGCACCAGCTTACTGTTTTCCCTTCTCTTTCTAAATTTATTTGATATTGCTGTGTTGCTTCCTTTTCAAACATGGTGTACCTTACAATTTTTTTTTTGTTTTTCTTTTCATATTTAAGTTGAACTATAGAAATGCAGGATTTGGAGAAAATCTGAGTCCATCCCCCACCCCTGCTCTTAGTCTGGCAGATTGATAATTTTCTACAAAAGTTCACTTCCTCATTTCATTTGTAGCATTCATCTCTTAAGGAGGGATCGAGTTTTCCTACATTGAACATGCCAGCACTTGCTATAGGCACTGGGGAGTAAGCAGGGAATAAACTCCAAGTCCCTTCCTCATAGACATCCTTTTTCTGGACACTATTATTATTAGTACAACCTAAAATCACTTTTTTTCTTTTGGTATCTCTATGGTAGTAAGTCAGTAGGGCTCAGCAGACAAACTTAGCATATGCTGTTTGAAGAAAATTGTTCTAAAATGTAATACACAACTTGCTGTCTTTCAAAAACATAGTATATTGAATTGAGTCTTAGTTCAATAAATGACTTTGGAATCTTTTAGAATGCTAACTAATTAATACACTTTTCTTAGAGACTATAGATATGGCTTGGTTGTTTTCTTCTATACTCAGAGAATGCTATGGTCCTCAATGGTATTTTATAATTAATTATTCTTGTCTCCTTTTGCTTTCAGCTTTTTATTTTCCCATTTAAAATTTTTGTTTTGATTATAGTATAGACTGAAAATGAAGATAACTGAGATTAGCAAAAATATATTACGCAATAAATTATGAAAGCCCATCATCTTCTACCCTGACTTCAGTAGGACTTAAGTAGGCCTGTGACATCCAGGTGACTTAGATCTCTCTCTATGGTCTCTGTCACTCTGGAGAACTGGGCTTGCCAGATACCTGGGCTCATAAAAGAGGTATTTCTACATTTATCTTGTCCAGGACATGTTCCCGTGAAATTCTTTGAGGTAGCAACCTCTTTATTGGAACATAGTACATTATAGTTTTATCCTTTTTGGGTTTTATATGCACATACAATGCTAGTTTATTTTCCCCTCTGCAGCTAAACTTTAGTGAGTGAAGTCTTTAAAATGACATCTCTATATTCTGTCAGTTGTATATGAAGAATTATAACAAAGCAAGGAATAGTGAAAATAAGAATTGAGGAGCTTATAGACAATTGCAAGGCTTCTAGACTAGATACTAGATTACATGAACACACAACATATTGATTTGGGGAGTAAGAGCTATATATAGTTCAGATTCAAGCTATGACAGATGGGGGTTCACTAGCAACAAATCTGATGACTTCTAGGCATAATTCCAAACCCCCAAAAAAATTCACCAGATGCAAGGACTCTTGCTATTCTTAATGAATTCACTTTTATATAAATGGATCCCATTTGTATATTTTCTCCCATGGCCAATTATCCTGAAGGCATTATAAGAATTTTTTAATTATTATTTTTCCATTTAATGGATGCACTGTTATGTTGTAGTAAGGTACTTACATTGGTAAAATTGTCTCTTTTCTAAAAAGATACTCTTATGTGTCTAGATATTTTAATCTTAAATTAGATCATAATCTACAGAGCACATTTTTTTCTTTCATAAGCAGCTGTACCTTTGTCTTACAGTGATATTAAAATTAATTCTTTCGAGGAAGTAGAACAGGCCTGTTCTACTTACTTAGTAGTCCTTTGCTAGAATTTGAGAGAATCAAGTAAGTTTCCTTTAGTTCTTACTTTTAACTACAATCCAATTCATTCTTTTTCTTTAATTTCTAATTAGTCAGCACATGAATATAATCTCCTTTAAAAAATGGGTAAGACTGGTGGTCAGTGCTTGTCAAGTGTGCTTGAGGCTTTGGGCACCCAAATTCCTCTAAACAAACAAACAAACAAACAAACAAAAATGCTTTAGATAATGCTGAAGACCCCCACCACTGGTCCCTGATTCATTCTAGCTAGCTTCTGTTTTCTTGCTTATTTTGCTTATTTTTGTTTTCTCCCCCCACCCCCTATCAGTCTTTCCAGAGATAAGTATAAACACACAATCTATAGAAATAAAAACCCTGGGGACAGCATGAATGATATCATATTGTCCCCATCATCCTGCAACTTGCTGTCTTTGGCCTACAGTGTCCTAAAAGCCTGGACATGTTATACGCAGATTTTACTTTTTCTGTTTACATGCTGTCTTGTATCCCATAGCACATGTTACCTTTGTTTATTTAGCCATTCCCTCTTTGCTTCATAGATCTGTCCATCTGTAAACAGTGCTAAATGAAGATTTTTGTACATGTATCCATGTACATGTGTGTGAGTTACTTTAGGATATACACCAAGAAATGCTGTAGCTAGACAATAGAGTATGCACATTTTAAATTTTAATTAATATCCTCAGCTGCTAATAAATTTAAGCCTTCTTTTAGGAACTAAGTTTTGAACAAAGTTGAGCCAAAGTGATCTCAGATGGAGCAGAAATAAAGGTGATTTCGTTATATCCTCCCAGTTCCTGTGGCACTCCTATTTGCTGCTTTCATGGAATTTTAGAACAGATTAACTGAAGTTTATCAACAAGCATGCTTGAGACATAGCAGTGTTTTCCTGGCTCTGGCTTTATCCATCCTGTTTCAATCTTAGTCCATCCCCGTGAGTGGTAGAAATGTAGTCCTACCATGCCAACTAAAATTATCCAAATTTCAAACAGAAAAGTAAGATAACTATCCAAGCTATGGAGAAACCCAGATGGGGAGGAGGAGGAGGGCAGAAGGGCTGGAGAAGAGAAAAGAGAGTAGGGGGGCTGAAACCCCCTAGACATGTCCTCACTCACTAAAGAAAAGAGGCAGTTGTTTTTTCTTTGGGGCACCAAGTACATTTAAGGAAAGAACTGAATGCAAAACCTTTGACTTCCTTGCATCTCAGAGCATGGAGGTAAAAATAAGAAGACAAAAGATTGCTCAATAAGCTAAGGTTTAGGGAAGGTGGGCATTGATGCTGCTGGTGAATCCTACTTCTCCCTGTCTCTTAAGGGAGCAACAGCCATACTGGGGGTGACATTGAGATTGGAGAACACAGAGGTCTGGGTCAGGAAGAGATGAGGGTCAGAATCTGGTCCCATGTCCTGGTACTACTACTAGTTGTGGTTAGTTTCTTCCATTTTGTATCATCTCTAACAGAGCCATTTCAGCTCCATGGAAAGCAGAGATGACATAACATTTTTCTAGCATTCACTAATCATGTAGGATAAAATATTCCAGAAGCTCAAAAGAAAACTCATGTTTGGGAGATGCCTGGTGCTGCTTGCTAAGATTTATTTTCCTTTTAAAATGTCAGTGTCTGTTGCCTTTCCTGCAGGTAGCCCTCCTGCCTCCTTGTCGCCTGAGTCCTTCAGTATCTTAGGTTAGGCTGCATCTGTTCCCGCAGAGCTTTCCCTTCCGCCAGCAGAAAGCTGGTTTGTTTGGCTGACAGATGGGGTTCCCGCTTTTGCCTAGATGCGCCTAGTTAAAGGGTTTCTGTTTGAAGCCCGCAGGTGAAGCCCAGCTCCACACAGACCCCTGCTTACAAAGTTCCCTTCATGGTCACATAAAGCAGTAAGGAAGTTTTTAATTGACATTGTCTACTGTTAAGAGGGCATAGTGTGGACATCTTTTGAGAGGGTTTACTTTATCTTTCTTTGAAATGTCAAGCTATCAATTCATTGGGCAATGCAGTGGGTTTGCTTTGGGCAAGAGAGGTACATGTTATTGTAGTTTAATTTTTAGAATCTCAGCACATCAAAATCCCCTTAAAAGCAACAATCCCACAAACCAATGTTACAATCTAAACCAAAGCTTAAACTGTTTGAGTGATAGGTATGGTTAAAATAACAGTATTTAATGCCCAAAGCACATCAAATTTGGGTGAAGAGGATGCACTCTGCTTAATGCCTAGAGATGTCTCAGATGGTGTGGTTACCTAGCAACAAGTGCAAACTCTATGAAAATGAGGTGCTTATCTGTTGTTGAAGTGGGTGCAATGAAACTTATTACGCCAGCCTGTTTTGCTTGGCATGTTATTAAAATCACAGCTAATGTGGAAAGAACTGGAGCCTGTTCCCATTCGATACAGAGGCAGTGTTAAATGCAGCTGCTGTAAAATGCCAGCGCTTTGATCAGGAAAATGGAAACTTGCAGTCTCCTTAAATACTCAGCATTGAGATGTTGGAATTTGATTTATATTATCAAAGATTTATTAATAATGAAAGAGCAGACAGCATCTGTAGTGGTGACTTGAGAAGTTGCCTGTTACTTAGATTTAAAAAAAAAATTCAGTGAGCCATTTATAGTTTTGTCTATAATAATATAGAAACTATAATAATAGCTTCTCGTAGCCAAATTGTATTTAACTGTCTGTTGAGCTTATGATGAATTCTGACCACAGCCTTCTTAAGTTTGTGTAATTTACAGAACTGTATGCATTGTCATAGTCCTTGAAGGTTCTATTTTTATTTTGTCACTTTAAAACAAGCTGCAAATCTTTTATTCTATAAACTACTATGTATTTTGGTGGAAATAGAAGACTTCCTATTCTTAGGATATTGTTAGATTTTGTTGTTTGTGTTTTAGAAAAGTGTCTTTTACTACAGGCCTGTCCTCTACTTTGTATGTAGTTCACATAGCTTCACATTGAAGTGTTATTTTGCACATAATAAAAACAGAAAGTCCTACCCAAGTGTCCTCTCTGGTGGCCTGTGATCCTAAATCTAATGAGATCCAGTTATCCCGGAGAAGAAGAAAAGTTCAAGTACTTTCTGTATTTATCAGACACCTATGATAGCATACAGAAATCTGGCATACAGGACCCAACTCTGTTAGTTGTATCCTGACATTACTTCTGGGGCTTTGGAATGTGTTTATGTGTAGCAGATGGAGCTATTAGTTAGCTGTACTATCTTGAAGAATTGCTTTCCCAGGTAATCAGCTCTGCTCATTTAGGATGTCGTTTCCCCACCTCGATATGTCAGCTCAAGAAGCAGGAATGATTAATCGTGGCAACTGGACACTGTGCTAGAATAACTCTGTAAGGGGAACCAGCCCTTGGTGCTCCCGAACAACAGGGACTTCAGAGTGCTATGAGGTAAAACAAACAAGATGGAAACGATGACTAGAATGCTTCCTGAAGCTTACCTGTCAGTATATAGAGTTGCTGTGGCAACCTGAAGATTTGCAATTCATAGGAAGAGTAGAGCGAGACAAAAACCTTAAGTCATGGCTGTCATTACAGTGGAATGGGTGCCACCAACACCTGGCAACCTCTATTACTTCAACTTGTTTCTTTTCACGCTTGGAGGAATAAAATGCATAAAAGATTAATATGCATAGTAAACCTTTTGGTAAAATATGTATGTGTTCTGCATTTCAGATGAGTGAAAACTTTGAATTTCCCCTTTACTTAAATCAATATTAGTTAATAATGTCCAAAGTGATATTTCTGTCATAATCTGGATATAATAACAACTATGATACAAGGGTAGACATACTATATTGCCTTTCAGATTTAAAAAATGCATCGATTGCTGTGTATTTAAAATTGTTCCTCTGAGAGATTCTCATACTTTCCCCTTCTTCATCATGCATAGGAACAAGAAAGTTCTGCTTTTGTTATGTGTTAGCGGAAGTTCTTTTCTGTTCCTGCTTGCTAAGTGATGGGTATTTTAAATTTGGGCAGGTGCACGTATACAGAGAGATGAATCTTAAAAGCACACAGTTGAGGGTTTTCTTTCTAGGAGGAAAATTAACAACTATTGTGGTTTTTAAATACAGTCACATCATTTATGCATGTTCTGTAGTTTCATTATTTAATGGAAAGGAAGGACATCAAACTAATGTCACAGTTGTCCTCCTTAGGTGATCACTTGAATGTTGGAGGTTGATAGCTACATAAACCAAAATGTATTTAAGTTTTGTCAGTTGTTACTAAGGCTTAGCTTTTGTCTTTACTTTATTGAATTGCACAAACATTAAAAAACTAAACTTGCAGCATTTTCTAGATTTAATGTATTTAGTACTTGTTTTGATTTTTTGCTGTAGAAGAAAATATCTTCCAAGTGTGGGTTTTAGAGGCATTTCAGCTGAACTTTGGGATTTTCTTTTAAAAAATCTTCTGTCTTGGAGTGTCAGAAAAATGTAGTTGCGATAAAACTAGAACAGTCAATTTCCTGACAGGTGCATCAAGTCCGGAATTAAATCTAAAGGGCTGATGTGTTAAAAACACATTAAATATTTAATATTAAAGACTGGTTTATAGTTTTCCTCACATCTCTTTGAAGGGCAGAGCGAACTAATGGTACTGTTGTAAAGAGTTGCACTTGTAAAAGAGTCTATTCAATTTTAACCAAGAAGATTCAGAAATCTGGGTTATGGAGAAGAGGACAAGAAAATAAATAAATGTTCTCAGCTTCTCCCACCAACTTGATAGCTTGGCTGCTCTGCTGTCCCTGTTGAGATGGGAAGGTTTTTTGATCGGTGTTTTGCAGCTCACCACTGCATTGGGCATTTCCTCTAACCAGCATAGTGTTGTAATTGGAGATCATCTTCTTGAAGATGGAGACTTTTATTTTTGTGGCTTTCTGGGGAGTTGGAATGCATGTCTGCTTTTGCTTTTAATCAGATGTTTGAGAGCTGTAGCTTCAGGTCAAATGAGCATATTCACACCTGATATATATATATATTTTTAACAGAGTTTTCAGTAACTGGAGTATTATGCTTAAGCGGAAAAGTGTCCTGAATAGTCCCCTTTTAGTAAATGGTTTGCCTGAGAGCAGCATTTTCCAGCATTTGGAGGATTTCAGTGAGGGCACTGACACCTATAATTTGTAACCCAGTTAAAATTGTTTATCTGGCCTGGACACACCTATAGTCAAGGGGAAAGCATCTTATTTCAAGTTTAGCTGTGTAATTTTACTTGTATGCCCAGAAGTCCTTTAATTTATTTTCTAAGAAACTAGTAACAGTAGCAAGATTTTAAAGTTAATTGCCAGATTCTAGTTAGGAATCTCATGAATGGGCTGGAAGAATGCCCTTAGGGCATGAGCCTGTGTGTGGATGTGTGACAAAGCACTAATTTAAAGTTCACATAATCACTGTACAGATATATTTAAGATGGGGATTTATCAAGTCTTATCTGTTGAGACGTGATCCCTTTTGTATCTGGCAGGCCTCATGCAACAAATTTTCTTTCTTTTAAGTGATCTCCGAGGCTGTCAAGTTCATTTGAGTGAACGGTGCTTGAGGGAAATGTGTACAATTTTCTCTGGCAGTGGCATGCTGCTGATGACATATTTTTAGAATTAGCTTTTCCTCTCCCCTACCCTTCCAGAAACTGAACTTTTATTTAAGCTCCCTGCTGTTAACATTGAAAAGAAAGTTTCCCGTGCCAATGTTTGCCCAAATGGAAGGAAATGTTTGCATTTTGTATGCAGTGTTCATAAACTTGATGAGTCTTAACAGTTTGGCACCGCTGGTGTGCACGTCTGCTTGGAGTTCTGAAGGACAGGCGGAAGTCTTGTCATGAAGCTCTGCAGCTACTCTGCAAAGGTGTGGCAGGTCAGGAATTCAGAACTTGCTTGCTGGTGTCATGAAGATCAGTTCTTAGGATGAAAGATCTCCAGTTGGACAAGTAGAGGTGAACCAAAGATCATTGCTTCCCTCATTCCTTTGGTAAGGTCAGCCGAAACCCTGGATTGATCTGATTTCTCCAGGCAGAATTTTTTTTTCTCTCTCTTTTTTTAAATAAGGCCATTTGACCCTTTGTTTCTGTCCTTTTGGTTTTAGTTGTGAACAGCTTTCCAAATGTTGCCAGGAGACATTATGGTCCTTAAACCCTTTACTCTGGAAACTGTGCTACCAAATTCATCTGTAACATGTTGCAGGCCTACTTTAAAAAAATTATTGACATTTCAGAGGTGGAGATTAGAAGGGTCCTGGTTTGAGGCCGGCCTGGGCAAAAAGTTAGCAAGACCTCATCTCAACCAATAAGCCTGGAGTGGTGGTGTGCTTCTTTCTGTAACTACAGCTACACAGGAAGACCACTGTCCAAGGCTGGCCCCAGGCAAAAACATAAGATCCTACCTGAAAAATAACTAAAACAAAAAGGGCTGGGGCATGACTCAAGTGGTACAGAACCTGGCTAGCAAATATGAAGCCCTGAGTTCAAACCCCAATGCTACCAAAAAAAAATCACTGTGTTGTCACCTAACAAAGTCAAAATGTTTTTGAGTGCAAGGCAGAGGTCAAAGAAGATATTTTTAAAAATCCCTGCAGCAGTGAAAATGCACCAGTGGGTCATGTTATGTAAGCAGTAGGGAATTAACTGCTAAGTGTATGTCAAATGACTCCAAGCAAGAGTAATTTGTTCCAAGAACCTGTGTAAGGTGATTTAGGAAGATGCACTTTTCTTTGGCCCCTATCCTGCAGCAGCGTTGAGTCAGGTACCTGAAACTGCTTTGGCTTTGTTCACCATCAGCAAGCCAAGAAGAACATGGCATGGGTCATTAAGATTTACAGCTCAAATGTAAATAATTCAGGACCCACAAACAATAATTAAAAAACCAACTGTGGCACTGCATGGAGTCAAGTCCTTTGGGTCCCTTTTAGCAGGAACCTCTCCTGTTTTGGCTGGAGACCTGTCCATCTGGGTACAGATGGTTGTAAGAGCTTTTTATGACCTTTTCTAATGCTGGTGAATGTGTCTTTGGACACCATCATAACCAATGGATGAGGAGGATGGAAACAGCAGGGTAGTGGCAGCTGAGGAATTAAATGTCCTGAATTTGTTAGACATCTGCAGAAACATGCAATTTGTTGGGCAGGAAATTGTAAACAAAACAGACTGAGTCAATTATCAATACACCTGTGACACCCCAGGATGCCAGCTCTAGTAGTATAATGGCAACTTTCAAAGTCCATACCCCCTGGAGCAACCTGTTGAATATTGCAAAAGAGGGCCAGTACTATTGAATGCTTCCTTTGCCCATGGGGGCCACAGCTTGGCTGGCAGCTTTTAGCCAGCTGAGGAGCAGGAGGAAATTATAGGTTTTCTCCTTGCTTGTTTTGTGAGCTTCTGTGTGCTGAGTCTACTGTGTGACATTATACCCATCATTCTAAATTCTGACTCAACCAGTAGTATATTTCAGATGAACTCAAGGATCTCAAGAGCTTAAGAAGCATACCTGTTTAGAGGATTTTACCTGGAGGGCCAGTGCAGCTATAGGACCTGGGCATGAGCATTTTTAAAGAAAGTCTGTAGGTAATTCTAATATACACACCTGGTTGAGAAATATTCGTATGAGTGCTTCAGGGTAACACTGAAGAGGGTGAAGTTTTGAACCAGGCCAGGGAAGACTTAAATTGAATTCAGCATTAAAGAAAGCCACTCATTGTGCAGATAAACAGCATTCAGGACTTGGACACAGTGAAGTTGAAAGTGACTAAGGACAAAATAAATGTGTTCCCTTGATGAATCTCTATAGAGGAGCTAACTGACTGACTTTGGGTTTGGACATAAGCCACTTCTTGAGTCTAGCATCTGTTCCCAGCTCTGAATCTTCCCATTTAAGGTCCATCCTGTCATCATGTTCATCCAGTTTAACTAATCAGATTATTGAATCTCAGGGGCTCATTTTCAGGTTCATAGTCAAAGATTTCTTAATTCTCTGGAGGATTCAGTTAATTTCCTACTTTAAAATACCAGATGGGGTATTGGCTTTATGAACCTGAACACATAGCTTTCATTAACTGGGAGATTTTTGGAAACTGGAAATCTCTGATGATTGTAATTTATAATAATTATCATGTGAAGTATGCACTTAAGAATTCAAAAGGGAAATATTTGTTTATGGGATATTTCTTAAAGGCAAGGGAGGAGCATCAAAAGGATTCCCCAGGAAACCTTTCTTTTACCATCCTCTGGGATTGGGGAGAGAGGAAAAAAGGTAGAAATGTTGTTAATTACTTGTGTGTTTCAGATTATGAGGGATTAAATATTATTGTCAGGAAGGAGAGCAAGGAGGAGATGCAAACAAAGCGACTCTTGAAGGCAAGAAGCAAATGGATGGAAATTACTTAGGAATTACTTAGAAAACCCAAGTATCCAATGAACAGTGTATGTATGGACTGAAAGGTGAAGGAAATTCGTTCTCTTAAGTATAAAAAGTTTACCAGGGGTCTGTTTGGGAAGTATAATATGCTATCAGTGATGGAGCATAGCAAAATCCATTTGATATTTTTGTTAACAAACTCATATTTTCTCTCTTTATTGATCTTGTCTCTTGTCTTACTCATTGTGCATTCAGAGGGCCCAGCTAACAGTGCCATATTCTTTTCTTGCCTTCTGTAATATTTGTATTCTAAATTATGATTTAATGAGTTCCTGAATCTTTTATCTTTAGTAGATTATGATGTTGTATAGTTTATGTAAATATTTGTCTTGAGGTGCTTTAAGTACTTGCTCCTGTAAAGTTGCACATTTGAATTGTTTTATGATAGTCACTCTGTTTAAATTAAACCCTAATCTTTTCAGTCCTATTGTCAAGGCCTCACTCTTGGCTTGGGTTTAATAGAGACAGAATTTGGTTAGTTTCTTCATGTGATTGTTTAATTTGATTTTTCAGGTACTGATAAACATTGGCGCCTGGGCTACAGGCTCTTTGACATTGATATGTCAAAACCATGATCTCAACTATGAACCAGTTTAAGATATTACATTTAATGCAGTTTGCAACAGGAAATTTTTTTAGTTGTATAATATGGAATAATGTTTTTGGTTCAGATCTGCTGTGGAACCCCCAATGGCTCATGCTTTCCTGCGGCTAATAGAATTTTTTGGAAGCCTGGAAGGCTAGCAGTTTGATATTTATCTCTCTGTTCTTATGTTCTGTAGGATTTTTCTAAATATAGCCACCTGGACTGTATATAGATCACATGAAGCAGTAGACTAGTAGACTGTCTGTTCTCGTTAAGGGTAGTAATCTTAACCATTTGGGCATTCTACTCCCCTTATACCATGGGGCTATTCTATTAAAACAGTTTAATTTTCTTCTATGGATTACCAAAACATACAAAGAATAATCATTGAGCCACAAATGACCTATACATCCCAGTATGGGCAGGGCAATAATTTTTTCTCTGTGTGTCTTCATAAGATCTTACTTTGTTGAAGAAAGAGGAAAGAAAGGAAGAACAAAGTTTCCTTCACACCGAGTTTGGTTCTTTTGTAACTCACCAACATTGCTTATTTAGCCACTTCTGAATTAGGAGTTAAAAGAGTCAGATTCATACCATAATGTAGTTAAGAATAAATGCTGCATCTTTTCATTGCATGTGTCTTCTGCCCTATTAAGACTTGATATGCTAAAATCTGAGTTATGTCTGTCAGGGATGATGTCGTTATTTTAGCACAGTAATGAATTGCTTTGTAAAGATTCACCTCAAGTTTCCTATAAACAGAAAGCTCCCTTAGTCGTGTAGTGCATGATTCAATTAAAAATGTTTTGATTTGCATTTAACTTTGCAGAAATTGACTGTCAAGGTGATTTAACAGTTAAATGAGCTACTGGGGGAAATTGTGTCATCTCCAGCCAGACAGTTTTCAAGTGAGTTGAAATCTGTTTTCCCCTGGATGGTTAAAGAAAGATTGGTATTAGACCACACTTTCCCCTAAATGTTTCCTCTTGTCTTGATTCTGTAAACACGCCTTTACTTACATATTGAATTATTTTTACATCTGCGTTTGTATTTAATAAATAACCTTTCCAAAAGCCTCTCAACTCACTGGAAATGCTTTTGCCCTATTGTTTTAGAAACTCCCCACTCTTCTCATCTCTACTGTACTCTCACATTAAACTGAACTCCCTGTGTCTGACATGACTCAGTCTAAACAGTAATTATTTGAATAGTTCAAAAAGTCAAAATATTATTACATAAAGCATTTTCTAATTTTACTCTGTGTGTGCACATGTGTGCACTTGTGTGTGTAGTGTGTGCACTTATGTGTGTAGTGTGTGTGTACGTGTGTGTGCCTACAGGGTATTGAACCCAGGGTCTTGAGCATGCCATTCACATGCTCTACACCTGAGCTACACCCCAGACTCAATTTATTTCTTTACTAACTGGTTGCATCTTGTTTCCTTTTTATGAGAGAAGTACAGAATCTATCAGTTGTGTTCTGAGTGTGTCTATAATCCTTGCAATTAATAGCATGAAGCAGGTCCATGCTGTCTTGGACAGCAGACTCATAAATTAATACCATGGCTGCATGTTGAATCTGAAAATAAGCCATCTACTTTCGTGTAGAACAGAATACTGTACTAGGATACCAGAGCAGCAGATGAATTTAAATAGTGTGGTGTGCTTTATCTGTGGTTGTTGGTTCTGTCTCTGCTGCTTAAATACTGATAAGGAGCGTCTAGAAGAATACTAGATGTGATTTGTGCTACTTGAGTTTACTGTTACCAGCAGATTTATTCATTCCATGTTTACAGTCTGAGCAGTTCACTTCATATCAGGGTTTAGTGATTCTGATGGGCAAAAATAGAAATATATTGTTTCATATTTTTTCACCCTGGAGATTTAATACAAGAAAGCAGCGGACAATTGGCCAAAGATGTACAGCTCTGAATATGATTCCTGCTTTTCACAAAAATGTGTCTTTGATTATCTCTTCATAAACGCATGACCTGGAGCCAAAATTTTCCGTCAGTGTCTTCAGTGGAGTTGTGTACTAATGGTGTGCCTTGGCATTATCAGCAGAAAAGCTATGCCACTGTAGTATTTAAACTGCATGGTAGTCATGGCAGCTGGTACAGGAGATAATAATGAACTGAGGTCTTCACAAGTCTCACATTTCTTTCTCACCCTTGTTTGTGTTTTGGGGGATCCTTTTATATGAACACAAAAGGAGTAGCACGAACCAAATATGGGGAAACACATGTTAAGTCTTTCAACCCAAAGGTCACTCTGCCTTTTCCTTTCACGAAACCTACCCTGATTATCCCAGTTGGAATCAAACTTAGACTTTCGATTTTTTTTCAAACAAATCTAATGTCATATCAGTTATTCACCTTGCATGCTAATTTTTTTTTTGCATATGCTTGTAACTTGTAAAACCTCCTAAGTCAAGCACACTCTTTAAAACAATTTTTAAGAGCTATGCCCATAGCACAAAATAGTCAGGATGTAATACATGAACGATGAATGCTTAGTGAAATTATCCATTTATAGAGAGGGAAGATGACGAATTTAAGAATAACCAACATTTGGTTGGCCATTTACAGATGAAAAATTGCTCTCACATATGTTACCTTGTTTGGTCTCACACATGTTATCTCTTAATAGCACCATGAGGTGTAGGTAATATTCCACTTTTCAGGTGTGAAGAATATCCGAGAGAGGTTAAGAGATTTTCCCAGAGTTACTGAGCTACTGTGTGATTCAACTGGGATTTGAAATCATCTTTGAGACTGAAAATGTTTCCATCATTAGACCACTCTGCTAGAAGTGAGGCTGGTTCTCCCCCATCCAAGTCTGAAGTTGTAGTTCCCTTTAAAATGCAGATCATGTACAGGACCTCCTCCTTATTAGAGGATAATTGATACCTAGAAAAGGTCACCTAAGTGAATCCACTTAAAGCAGGTACCAGAATTTCATAGTAAATAGAAAGAGATTTGATTGAACTTTACTGTAAAAAGTAAAACTAAAAATTAAGGATATAATTTTATCTTATATTTAACATCATTTGTACTGCAATTCCATCTGTGCCAGTTCTTAAAATGAGCAATCAAGTGTTGATTGTTTTCAATACAGTCTTACTGATAAAGGTGGAGTCCCACCACTCTCTTGCCTTCATATAAGTGCTTGGGATAAATCTTCATCCTTGCGGATTTTTCTTTCTGGTCATTATTTGGTCTAACTTTGCTGGATACTCATTGATTTGTGAATTTATTTGTTATCAAGTAATCTTACCACTTTCATTGATTTTGTGAAGTTCTGCATCTTTGATAAGTTTACAGTTTAGTATTGTTACTGTTTTCTTCAATTATGCAGTGTAGAATCAGAGACTTACAAAAGAGTAGAATTCTATAATAGAGACAGATTGTTTCATTAATTGGGTGGGGATTACTTTCAGTGGTTGATGTGTTATTTTTGTGTTATGATGAATTTTGCCTTTTTAACCAACCATAGGGGCTCAAATGATGAATATTAAAATATCTAGGACTCCTTGAACTAATAAAAACTTGGCATAATCAAATATCATAAAATTGTCCTTTACACAGTAAAAGTGGTAGATGAGTCCTTCTTCTATTCCCCAGTCACCTACTTTCATGAAATCAAACTTTTATCAGGTTAAATATAATGGAGGTCACAAAAAAAAATAAACAAATGGTTCTAGAAGAGGACTTCATTTTAATGTAGCATTTGCATCACTTAACAGATTAACAGTTCTATGCTTTGTGAGTGTACGTGTGTGTAAATAGGCATTTACACAAGGAATTATTTCTCCTTAGTGTGATATCATGAGATTGATGGCTGCTGTTAGTTTTGAGATTTTCACGTTAATGGTTAATAACTGACCTGGAGCCAAACTTGAAAGATCCCATTTTAATTGTACCATTTCCTGGTTTCATGATCATGTTTAAGTTATATAAATCTGTGCTACAATTTACCTGGCTGGATGATGGAGATAACTTTGTTGTTATTGGTCACAAAGTAATAATGTCAGAAATATTTTTTGAAAGAAAAATCTGAAGTTAGCTGTTGAATGATACATAAAACCTCATAATACATCTGCACACATATTTTTAGATCTTTTAATCATGTAAGTGTATTCATTGCTTCATTGCTGCACTTTCTCCTTTTCTTCCCTATGCCTCTTTGTTCCCAACTCTCCTCCCGTGAGTAAATAAATCAGTTTTTTAAAAAAGATTTTTACAAGAAATCTTAGTAAGAAACCTTAATGACTAGCTTAATGACTGAAAGGAATGGTAGCTTTCACTTCTTTCCTCATGTGTAAATACAACAGAAGTTCAGTGAGAATTTATCTTTCAGTTGATTACTTTGGATTTTAGGAGTGATGGTGATAGATGAACAGTAATTGAGGTTTAAATCAAATTTTGGAAAAGATAAATGATACCATTTTTTGTGGAGAACATTGTGTTCTTCTATTGTGATGAACTTTTTATTAGCTACTTTATTAGCTACTTTTAATGGGGAAGAGCCCCTGATGCTTGCCACAGACCTGTGGTTTCCAATTCTGCTCAGGATATGTTAATGGTAAAGGGTGTTGTGGGTGAGGACCTTTCTGGATAGACAGCCAGGTTGCTTTTGTAGCTCTCTTGAGATCTTTAGCTTGAGTTCACAGGCCTCCTGTGAATCATCACATCTTGTTAAAATTTATGTTGACTAAATCCTCTGCTTAGAATCTACTAAACAACTACATTGTTCTTCCTCCACACAATTGTGGATCACTTAAGAAGCAGATTCAGTATAATTTTTTAAATATTCCAGTTTGCTTCATAAAGCTGTTTATAGGCTTTCTTACATCAACTTAATTTAGTTTTGAACCAAAAAAAAAGTTCTCTCCTATTGCTAGGAGTGAACTAAAGTATTTATTTCCATGCTTTATGTTAAAATCTAGAGGCCCTTTTATTAGGAGTTTTATGATTTTTTTATAAAGTCTAGTAAATAAGTGCACAAAAGTAAGATAATTAGAATAAAGGGACCTTAATTTCAGTCTGTTATTTGAGTTCAAGGCCTTTGTTGAGTTTTAGTTGACTTTGTATTTGTTTTTATAAAACTCTAGTCCTATTTGGAGAAATGGTACTTGGTAACTTTGAGTTCAGACTGCCTACATGAAACTGTAAGCAACAAATGACTGACCGATTAACTTTGCTTATGTGAAACTTTTATAAAATACAATTTCTGCTTCCTTTGTCCAAAAAGAATTTTACTTTTTCTTTATTGTTTATATAAGAGTGAAATTAAGTCAAACTATGGGGTCACCAGAGGGTGTGTCTTCTTTTGCTGTTTAGATGTTGCATGGCAGATTATATGGAGGCTGTCCTAATCATTTGCATATTCTTGTTTTCACTAAATCTAAAAATTTAAACCTTTCCTAACATTCCATAACTAAATATAGCAATGAAATTTTATCTGAAGTCAGGAACATTATCCAAATCTGATTTGATGTGTGTAGGACACTGCACATTCATTGAGTGGTACAGATTGTGTTAAATGGGCCTGAAATAATGTTCAGGAAAGAGAATCACTTTCTATTCTTCTTGACACAAACAGTTTGTCACAGATATGCATCCTTCTCCCTATCTTGTTAGTGTAGTCATTATATTTTTCATTACAAGTTTCATGTAAATACTCTAGTTTTCCTTGATTAAGTTTACATGAATACATTGCAATTATAGTCTAGGTGTTATTAATATATGCAATTAAACATGTAATTAATATGTGTAATTACACAGTGAGAGGTATGCCAGAGCTGGGCTCTATGCTGATTTATCTATAGGTGCTGCACGCACAAAGACAGGTAGGATTTTATGTGTAACATTTACTCCCCCTGTGACTCTGCTGTGGTTTGTCATCAGGGTAGATGCATTTTCATTTAACTTCAGGAGAATCATTTTTATGGTTGTGGGAGCAACTGGATTGTAATTGTCTTTTACTGTAGCTCTGTCAAATATGCCACCCAGAGAATTCACAGAAGAAAAGTTGGTGTGAAATTACCATCCCAAGTATGTGAACAACACTGTGCTCAATGCTAGCCACATTCTGGACAGCACCGGATTTACTGGATCCTTTATTTGTTTGTTTGTTGATATGTGTATGTATTTATTGTTTATTTATCAAGTTACTTGCTAAACTCACATGTTAAATAACCTTTATGTCTTCCATTTCTCATGTGTTTGGTTACTGTCCCTGTTAGCGAAATCTCCCCCTTTTTAAACACTTAAGAATCTTTCTGCTTTTTTTTACCCCCATCATTGCACATTTTTAAAAGCTCTGTAAATAGGCATTATTTGCTTTATTTTCAGCATTTATTCTACTCCCATTCTACCTCTTGACTCTTATCTTTCTCCTTCATTCCTCCCTCCCTCCCTCCCTCCCTTCTTTCCTTCTTATAGCAGAAAAGGGAAAACAGCAAGGTTATAACATTGTAAAGGGATAAGTGGAATAGAAGGAATTGTTTAATTTTTGAAATTTGGATATTGGAAGTAACAAGGGGTAACAAGGTCAATTCTGAGATGTGGCTTTTTTGCTAAATAATTGTCTTGGACATAGACATTATCAGAGAGAAGCCAAGAAGCCTGGTTTATAAGAATCCCAATGGCAGTAGAAGCATACGTATGCATTGCATCATTAATGGGCAAAGAAGCCAAGGTCATAACTGATTTTGTCTGAGAAAACATTCTGCAGAATGGTGTTTTCAGTGCTATGGCGGATGGCCCAGGAGCTCAGTAACCACCAGCATATAATTTTGATTTGAGTGCTTAAGTAGATATGCTTTCCTCAAAAAACATGAGTAATAAAGGCTGACTGGGATGCACATGTGGCATGTGTCCAAGGGGGACCTGGAAACAGATGTGTTGTCTGTTCTGAATGCATTGGGATCCATCCATATTTTGCCTACAGACCCCCTTCTGTCTGGTGCACTCTGCCCTCTAAAAGCTTCCTGAATTGCTTTGTAAACAAGGCAGCTACTATAGCTGCAACTGTTGGATTTGGGCTTTTGCCACCTTGAAATTTATCCCTAACCTAATGCACCTATTTTCTGTACCTATTTGGGTGCAGAAAAAATACATTAAAAAAATATGGAAGCATTTGCTGAGAAAGATTGTGTTGAGGTTACAGGGGCCCGGAGTCCTGAAAACTGCTTACACTCTCTGTGGATTATTTTGACTTTTTATTCTTTGCCACCAGATCAGGTTTCAGTACCTTTCATATACTTCTCCCCAGTTACTGAGTTGGGCTACTGCTTCATTAAAAACCCATAATTCTACTGCCCTTTCTCTTGGTGGGCCTCTTGCCTCAAGAGGACTAGATTCAGCCCTTGAGTGAATGAGTGAAGATTTGTTTTTCAGAATCTCTGTCTTTGGTATGCCAATACTTAACAATGAAAAAAAAAAAAAAGACAAAGCAAAAAAGGGATAAAGTAGAGAATAGGATTTCTTAAGAAATCTTGTTTGGGGATTAGCCCTACCTGGCAATGGCTTCAGTGCCTGTGTGCTGCATGGATTTCACATCTCCTTTGTATATTAGAGAGAGAGGTGTTGCAATGCCTTCTTTGAGTGCCAAGACACCAGTGTTCTTGCAAAAATTGAAGTTGAATTTTGCTTTATTATATTCTTGGCTTGTTGATGCATTTTCTTTTTAAGGCTCTTTTTTCCTTCATTCTTATCTAGCTTTTGAAGTCTTCTGATCAGGTAGCTCTCTTTATGTCTTCTCACTAGATCAGGATTTAAAGAAAGTTCATTGTTCACCTCTTCACATACTTTATAGCTGCCTAGGCTTCTTCTTTGACCTCTTTGGGCTGATGATTTGTGGCGCTGTGCAACTAGGGTTGGTATTTGCCCATCTGTAACCTTTTAGTTTGTTTCTCATTACCAGATTAGAACTAAAATCTATTTCATTTTAGTAGCAGCAGAAAGCACAAAATCTTGAGTTTCCTGCCAATATTCTCCTTTTGGAACAACATCAAAATGTAACTTTTCTGTTGGAATCAGTATTTTCTGGCCAACATCTTCGCCTCCCCCCTATTTTCTGTGAGATGAAATAACACTGACTTCTTTTATCTCAGGGTTTGAACTGTTTAGGAGTCCTTCCATATAAGAAGGATGTCTTAACTAATATTCTTGGGGTAGAGTTGATTATGAGTAAGTGGTAGAAGATCCGTGTGGAACCTACAGCATGTAACATACCATAGTAAAAGAAGGAATAAATGAGATTTCTCAGGATTAGGATGGGGCAGATCCTTCCTATGTCATATGATTTTAGATCAGTGACCAACACTGTTGTGAACTTCCCCACAGCTTTTGGCTACTTTTCATCTTCAAGGAGCACTGGCCTGCATAGTGGGATAGAAATCTGGGCCCCCATTGATTGATTCCTTTTGGTTTCAGTCCCAGATCTTGAACTGTGCAGGGATTTCAACTTAGCCAACTAGCTGTAGTATGAAGAAATGAGCTATTGTGCTCAGAGGGAAATATTGTTGTTTAAGCAGTTAAAATTGACACAGTTTCTTTAGGCAGAGGAAAGTTAATTCACAGGAGTGTTATTTATTTACATTTTTTAAATAGAGCCCATCGTTCCTTTATTTTTATGCCCAATCTTCACCTGTAAAAATAGTGAACAGTGTGGCTTTTGTTTAAGATGTTGCCAGTACCAACATTTACCACCTCCTTTTAAGTTTTAAGTTTTTTTTTAAGGGTGGTATTTAAAAATTTGTGTAGGGCTGAAACTTGCCATTCAGTTTTGGAGCCCTCAGGCAAGTCACTTTCAGAGCAAGGAGAACAGTTTTTTAAAAATTTGATAATTAAGGAGTTTATTTGACATTTAGAATTGCTTACCTTGATTCAATACACAAAATCTAAACACTTCCATGAATTATAGTTCGTCATTTCAAAGTTCAGTTTGAAAGGGAGGTTTGTAGAATGTACGATTGTTGGGTGCCTATGTGGCCACCTCAGGAGCACTGGAAGTTGCTGATGCTCCAGCCTTTCTACACTGAGATGCTGTTGCCCAGGTCCCATACCTGGCTTTGGTTCTTGCATTGAGCTTATCCAGAGTTAGCTTGAAAGACCATAAGCCAAGGTTAGGGAACCACAGAACTAATTTTTTCCCTTATGAAATTAGTGCGTGAGAGAACTAGATTCAGGTCTCTTGGTCCCATTGTTACTATTATTAACTAGTAGAGCTCACAGCTTTGGGAAAGGGCAGTGAATGGGCAAATAGGTCCTTTTAGCCTTTGAAGCATGCCTAAGGTTAGTGTGTTGGCCTTCTAGGTGTTGAGCCATCAGTATTTCTCATCATGAAATTCAGCAGCAGTAGCAAGTTACTCTTTCGTGTGATAAGAGGAAAGGGACTCTCTTGTAGACACACCTGACAATGGATTATTATATTTTTTTCTATTCATTTTTGGTGCTGGGGATTAATCCCAGAGCCTTGCACATGCTAGGCAAGCACTATATACTCCACCCCCTGGATTATTAAATTTTTACCGTGTTTTCTCAACCATGAGAGCATTTCATAATTACATATTACTTTTTAACATATAAATTGCATATACATACTGATTTATTATGGAAAATGTGATTATTTAGCCTTCAGTAAAGGCATTGTAAATGATTTTTTTTTGTTTTTTGTTTTTAAATCAAACACATTAAAAATTCCTTAGCATTGTAAATATATTGTGAGACCTAACATCCTCTAGTAGGATTTGCTTAGATTTTTCCAGAATGGAAATTCTTAAGGAAGCAACTGAATATATGAATAATGAGGGAGGAAGTGTTTGGGTATTTTTAAGGAAACAAAAAGGAAGCTCTATTTTTAGAGTATGGGGCCTAAAGATACTCCATATGTTTGTGTACCAATATAAAATGAAGGAAAAAGATCTTAATGAGAAAACTGAAAATCCTAAGTTGAGTAGTAGCTAACTGGAAATCCATTTAATGGTAAAGGCCCATATTTTGTGATACCTATCCTTTCTGAAATTATATCTTTCATAAGTATAGAAAAGTTTACTGAAAATACTACAGGAATTTATAATCACACCTATAGGTGTCACATCTTAACACTGTGCCATGGTGGCAAGTCTCCATTGCATTTATCTTCTGTCTCGCCTCATTCTCTGTCCTCCTTCCTAGGGTTGTCCATCAATCCCATGTCCTTGTAGTAATTTTCCTATAAACATGTATGCCTAGATACAGCATGTAGGAGTATTGCAGGTTTTTAACAAAATGTTAAATAGTGCTATAAATGCTGTCATGCTGGCCTAGGGATCTGGCTCAGTGGCCATTCTTAGCATGCACTAGGCCCTGGGTTCCATACCCACGGACCAAATGAATGAATGAATAAATAAACAAATACTAAATAAATGCTATCATGCTGTCATAAAAAAAGTGATATTTTACTTTCATCCTTAAAAATATTTTTGGCAGTGCTGAGGTTTGAACTCAGGGTGTCATGTTTGCTAGGGAAACCCTCTGTTGCCCCAGCCCTTTTTGCTTTAGTTATTTTTTGAAGAGTCTCAGGTTTATAGCCATGCTGTCCTGAGTTGCTATAGGCCTATTTATGCTTCCTGTATAGCTGGGATGACAGGCACTGGCCATCATGTCCAACTTTTTATTGGTTGAGATGGGGTCATGCTAACTTTTGCCTGGAGTGACCATGAACTGCAATCTTTCTGATCTGCTCTCCATCTTCTGAGTAGTTAGGATTGTAGGTGTGAACCACTGCACCAGTCAGATTTGCTCATCTTGGTTGGTGTATTTCACTCTGTTTTTTAATTTTCACATTTTGTCACTATACCACTATTTATTTATTTGAGCTTCTAGATCATTTCCAGGTTTTTGTAAGTGAAAGCATGAACATTCTTGAATGTGTCTTCCTGTGTACCTTCTGTTTTTGAATGTGTGCAGGAATGTCTCCAGAGTATAACCTGGAAGTGGAATTGCTTTAGCATCCTTGGTTTCCTGGATGAAGCTTTTGGGATGATTGTGCTTATTGCTGTTGCGATAGGCTCTGTGTGGCTCCCACTGCTTCCTATTTTCTCCACCTCTGGTATTGCCAGATAAAAATTTGATGGTAGTGAAAACATGTCTCTGCCTAATTTGCATTTCTCTATCAAGTGAAGTTGAGTTTCATTGCACATTTATTGGCATTTGGGTTTTCTCTTCTGTCAGTTGCATGATCAGATCCTTTGTTTTTCTGTTGGATTATTTTGTCTTTCTTTTTGATATGTAGAAACTTTTATGTTCTGAATACTAATCCTTTGTTACGTATATGCATTTCAAGTCTATGTCTTCTTACTTTGTGTATGCTATCTTTTGTCAGACAAAAGTTTTTAATTTTAATGTAGGCAAACTCAGTCTTTTCCTTTATGGTTTGTGTTTTTTTGTGCCTCCTTTAAAAAGCCTTCTCCAAGGTCATAAAAATGTCCTCCTCTTTGTCTCCTTTTTTCTTCTAAAAGTTTCAAGTTTTTTTGCCTTTACTTTCAGTTAACCTATCAGGATTTTTTATGAGTGGCATGTACAAAGGATTTATTTTTTTTTCCATGTAATATCTGTCGTATCAGTGCTGCTTTTCAAAAAAGCAATTCTTCTCTTCTCCCTCTTTTTCTCTCCTCCCTTCTTTCTCCCTCCACCTCCCTTCCTTCCTTCCTTCCTTTCTCTTCTTTCTGAAATACCTTAAATTTTAAAGAAACAATTTCAGTCCTAAAAACTAATTTCAGATTTAACAACAACAAAAAAAACTGCAAAGGTAACACAAACATTCTCATTGATCTATCTTGAATCTATCAACTATGAAAATCAGAAAATCAACAATGGCTCAGTACTACCACCTCATCTCCAGATTTTATTCAAATTTTACCAGCTGTCTCCTTAGTAATCTTTTGCAGTCTGTCTTTACCTTTTATTACCTTGATATTTTCAAAGATTACTTGCCAGATATTTTGAAGAATGTCCTCAGTTTGGATTTTTCTGGTGTTTCCTCATGGCTAAATTTGTTTGATGTCCTTCTCGGTTCATCACACTAGAAAGTCCATAATGCTACTCATCCCATTACTGATGATGCTACCTTTGGTCTTCTGGTTGACGTGGTGTCTGCCATGTCCATCTCTCCAGTAAAGTTACTGTGTGCCTTTTGCAGTTTTAGCATCCATTATTGCTATGGTGTTTGCCAAATGATTTTCTGTTTCCACCATCCTTTCTACATTTATTAGTTGGATTTCTATCAGCACCATTTATCAAAGAGTCTTCTTTTTCACTGTGAGTTTACCTTTGTATTGATTTAGAAATCTACTTCTACATTTCTGCTAGAATCTTCCAGGTTTCTGCCCTGAGGGTTTTGTAGCGTTTTCTTCCTTACCAGCAGTGTGCAAAGGTGCCATTTCCCCCTCAACCTCAAGAAAGGACTCTGCTGTCTTTTTTGCTTTTTGCAGCTCTGATCAGTGAGAAATTCATGTCTCTTTTAAGTGAATTATTTATTTTATCTATTTATTGTTATTATTATTATTATTTTTGTGGTACAGAGGTTTGAATTCAGGGCCTCACACTTGCTTCACAGGCACTCTCCCACTTGAGCTACTCGTCCAAGTCCTGTGTCGCTTGATGAGTAGAACAGCATGTGTTTCATAGTTTTGGGGACATTTTCACTTTTTCTGCATACTCCTCCCTGTTAATATTTTTTGCCTTTTTTCTGTATTGGTAGTTTCTTTTTGATTTTTAAAGAACTCTTTGTATGTTGTCTGATAAGTTGCAAACATTTTTTTCTTCTCACTATGCCATTTGTCTTTGGATGATGGCATTTTGTGGCTACATACAAGTTTTTTTTTAAAAAGTACATTATTATGTAGGCACAGTTATTAATCTTTTATTATTTTTGGATTTGCCTTTCTTTCCCCATTCTCAGTTTATACTGGGATTCACCAAGTTTTCTTTTAATAGTTATTTAGGTGTTGTGGGAATGGGGTAGTTTTTTTTCTTTTTCTTTTCCTTTTTTTTTTTTAAAGACTTTATGTTTTTATAGCAGTTTTTAGGTCACAGTAAAAGTAAGAGGACAGTAGAGAAATTTCCCTGTCTCCACACATGCGCAGCTTCCACTATTACTAGCATCTCCTATGACAGCTGTACACTTGTTGAAGGTGATGAGCCTACACTGACACATCATTATCGCTCAGTTTCCATAGTTTACATTAGGGTTCACCCTTGTATATTCTATAGGTTTGGGTTAATGCATAATGACACTTATCCATCATTATAATGCCATACAGAGTATTTTCATTGCTGTAAAAGTCCTCTGTCCTCTGCAAATTCCCTCCTTTCCTCCTAACCCTGACAACCACTGACACTCTTGAGTTTTGCAGAATGTCAAATAGTTTGACTTATACAATATGTAGATATTTCAGATTGGCATCTATCACTTAGAAATACACAAAACTTTCCTTCAAGTCTTTCCATGCCTTCACAGCTCATTTTTTAGCTGTTCTAATAATTTGTGTGTAGGTTTCATTGTGGACATGTTTTCAACTCCTTTGGGTAAATCCCAAGGATTGTATGGTTCAAGCAGGTTTGGTTTTGTAAGAAATGTGCTACAGTTGCAGAACAAGTTTGCATCCCCACTGGCAATGACTAAGAGGTCCTGTTGCCCTGGCCAACATTTGGTGCTGTCAGTGTCCAGGGTGTTCACCATTCTTTAGGGCGCAGTGGTATCTTGTTTTCATTTGCATTGACCCTGTGGGTGACATGTGATGTGAAGTATCTTTTCAAATGCTTATTATGTGTTTATCTGTGGTATATTTGGAATATATTCTGGTATATAATGTAAGTTACATATGCAATTTAATTTTTTTCCAGTGACTTTTCCAAATTATCATTTGTTGAAAAGCCTACCTTTTCCCCTGTTGATTCAAGATACTACCTTATCCTATACCAACTTTCCATACACACTTGGGTCGATTTCTGAGCTTTTTGTTTTGTTCCATTGCTATGCCTGGTAATTTGTGAAATCAAACACACTGTTTCACTTGTAGAAACTTTATGTTTTAATATCTGGTAGGGCTTGCCAAATCCCCATTCCAACATAACAAAACACACATGCACACACTCTTACACTCACATATACACACAGAGAATTTTTGTTTTCCTGGTCATTCTTTGGTTTGTTTATAATTTGTTAAATTTTTAATTTTAATACCAGCTGCTCTAGTTGGCATCCAAATACCTGACATTTCTTTGCTATTTCTAGAGACTTCATTTGACACCTAGCATTGACTTCTTTTTATTTGTTTGATTGTCATCTATGCTTAAAAGGAATGCTAACTTTCTGTTTGGTAGGTGCATAAATTTGCACATGTTTTGACATTTTTAGGAATTTAAATTTTGGGGTTCTGAAGCAAATTTGAATTACGCTCAAGATTCTGAGATATAGTAGAGTGTAGTCACCTATCAGATCTTCACCTATGGTCTGTGGTTAGATTGTGACAAGACAATGAACACTGAAGCTCTATGAAAAGAAGTGTCTGGGTCTAAGAGAAGATTCATCCATTTTTTAAAGATGTTTTATCATCTCAGAAAGGTAAAGACTGTTCTAGGTTAAGGTAAGAAAAAGAATGGAATTTAACAACTTGTAACAAAGAGTGAAAAATTAAGAGATATGAAAGAAGAGCTATTTCCATACCATTGTGCTCAGAATACACCAATTTTAAAATGAAAGTGTGTTTTAATGTTTTAGTAGATAAAGTTTCTAAGTGGCAAATGTCTACATTTACAATAATGGTGTTTTCTCTCGTCTTTTTCTTAGGTAAGTGACAATCTTATGCCTGGGTGCATCAGCTTCAGAATGGATGGATGTCTAAGGTTCCATCCCTCGTCTCTGCTGCCGTGGTAGTAAGTCATAGTCTTCATGTGTGCTATGGTCTGGTTTGGGCAAGGGGCTATCTTGACAAAAGAAAGTAGCCAATTTGCTGTAGACTCTTTGCCTCTTTTACTTTTTACATGTTTTGCTAAGAATGTGTGGTCTCAGATTACACAGAAAAATAATAAGATAGGATTCCTACTTTCTAGAAGACTGGATTTCAGTAAGAATATAGCAGAAGGAACCTGGTTTTGGATTTTGTGTTAGGTTGGAATTCTAATCTCATAGGTCAGTTGGAGATCTTAATCTTCTTTGATTTCCTCGTTTATTATGTTATAAAGACGCAGTGACACCTGCCTCCGCAGATTGTTGGGGAAGATTAAATCAGGGGTATCTGTGCTTGTCACAGTGTTCCAGAATACAGATTTTGTTCTTCATTTCTTCTTTCCAGCTCCATTTCTTCATCCAGATATTCAGATAAAGCAAAGTCTAGAATGTGGGAAAACAGAGATCAATTCTGCCCCTGGTATCTGAAGTGTCTTTGGCTGAGATTCAAGGAATCTTGAAGACCAATGAATTTTGTGAAGGAATCTGTAGTGGGTCTAAGAAGGCAGCAAACATCTCGTTGAACTTCCTAGTCACTTTAGAAAAGCCCACTTCAGGGCAGCTTAGGTATTGTTTCACAAATGGCCTTAGATGAATCCCTGTGAACTTGTTAGAACATTATATTGGGAAAATATTCCTTTGTTTAATCTAAAATGGAATTTAAACAAATGAGTAAAGAATGTAAGCTGAGATTGTTTGATCTCATGTGGTTCTTTAAATAATTGTCATATTGTGTTCAGAATTATCCAGCTATCTGACCTAGTAAACAGAGAGGTGATTTTTCTCTGAGAAGGGGAAGTACACACTGTCTGAATTTGAAAATGGAAGAGAATTGTGCCTGAGTTGGTAAGACACAAAGAGAAAAGGCAGGGGAAATGCAGACATGGGCATTGTAGTTTGTGTGATTCAAATACCTCTTACCCAATGGCACAAGGCCTAACTAAAAATGTCCCACCCTCTATAAGGAGAATCTGAGGCCAAGGGAGACTACAGTTCATTGCACATTCAGAGATTAAAATATCTCCAAATTAGTTCCAGTGAGTCATTTTAAATTATTTTTAAAGCCCTTTATATTTTAATCAGAGCCTATTCATGACCAGTTAATTTGGATGGGATGTTCTAAAATTGCTTTCCTCCAATGATGTGTTGTACCATTGCCATAGAACACAGAAACCCCATAGGAGAGGAGATTTGGGGAATCTGACACTAGCAAAGAGCTGTTCCTCTTAGGCGAAAAGTTACTGGCTTACTAGTAGATTAAGATTTAGATGGGGTAATCAGTAATGCTACTTTGATAGAGAGGGTGGCAGACTCTAGAGGACACCGGAAATTTTGCATTGTGCTTATTTTCCCAAATATCCAGGATATACAGTCTGATTTAGGAAAGTATTGGTTTAGTAGTCTTTTTTGGGGGGTGGTGGTACTGGGGTTTGAACTGAGGGCAGATACTCTACCACTTTAGCTGGTCTGTCAGCCCATTTTTTTGTGTTGGGTATTTTCAAGCTATGGTCTTGAGAACTATTTGCTCAGGCTGGTTTTGAACCACAATCCTGTTGATCTCTGCCTCCTGAGTAGCTAGGATTGGAGCCACCAGTGCCCATCTTTAGCAGTCTTTGATAATCCCAAAATCTTTTTCCACTATTTTGCCAGTCATTTCCCCATTTAATAAAGTTTCTATAATTAATAACTGCATGGAATACTTCTTTAGTTGTGAATGCAAACATCATAGAGTACAGTGCCCCTTTTTGTCACTTCAAAAGAAAAAATAAGTAGAGAGCTAGATAGATCACATGTTGGTCCAGTTTAAATTTTTATGTTCTGTTGTTCCCACCTCAGGGATTATGAAACTGAAACTCTGCCTGAGGTTGCATGTCAGTTTAGTGACAGAACTGTGGACCTGTGCTTTACTGATAGCAGGCTTCATCTTCAGCTTCTCTCTGATTGGGAAGGAGCCTTGTGCTTATCAATGTATTCTAATCTCTATATACGGATTTTCATTGTTGGAGAGAGTAGCCCTGTCTCCCTGGAAGCCATACCTTTTGCACTTGACTGAGAGGTAGAACCTGGAATGTTTGGTATTTCCATGCTTTCCCTTAGTATGTTGGCTGAAGATTCAGCACCCATCTTGGGCTGTTGTGTATTACCCATAAGTTACTAGTTTTCTGCCAGGAAAGGATAAACAGGAGAAGAAAGAGATGGACAGGATGAGTTTTAAAATTATAACACAGAGTAGCAACTGCTAGTCAAGGATTTTTTTGGCAGTTTGTTAGAATCTCATTTTAAAGCAATAACCCACTCAGAGTTGTATTCAAACACTGAGATAAATGCATCAACCTAAATTCATGGTTTTGTTTTTTTCCATGTAGCTGCTAATTATTGAACATAACGAGGCTTATTCATAATTTCTTTTCTTCTGCTTGATAGCTGTAATCCTGTATTTGTGCTGCTGTCATTCCCATGGTAACAGACTAATGTCTGAAGCATAAGATTATTAAATACAGAACAGTACAGTAAAATAATGCTGAGGTTCTGACTTACAGAAAGACTTTCACACTGGGGCAAACTTCAAAAAAGAGAACAGTTATACAAAAAGCAATTTACTTGGCCAGTAATGTTTAGTATTCCCATAGCTATTATAGAAGAGATTTGTTTGAATTATAACCTCTTCCCAGCCCATCACTTCCTTTAGCTTTGCAGCCAAGTCTTAATCTGGTGTTTATGATGTCAGCCTGTTGCCATGGGAGTTATTCTGTCACAGATGTATTGTGACTTCACTGCAGGATAGAGGCAGAAGAAAATTTAGGACAAAAGAGAACTACTCTAAAGTTAATCTCTAGCATATCTGTTCTGCAAAGAAGTATTCCCTTTACCTTTATGTGCTGTAAAAAAAAAAAATTAAGTGATGCTTTGTTGAAGATTGGCCTATCATAAATGTTGTTGAAATGACCAGAAATGCCAAAAGCAAGCACTAAGGAAAAAATGTTATGTAGGCTGACCTTAAGTCTTTGAAGACTGGTCAAGATTTATGTTTTTAATCCTGTGCTACAGTAATGAACCACAGCCGTATTTGTAGCACATAAATTGATGTGCCATTTTTTTCCTGCTTCTCCTGTAAGGGAATTTCCTGTATCCTAAATCTAATGCAATTGCATGCACAAGGACATGCTTCCTGCCTTGCACCCTATGCTTCTACTGCTGCACTTAGTAGCTACATCTTTACTATTCACTGACATCTGTGGAAGCTTTGTGAAACCCAGAGGTGTCTTTGAAGCCAAATTTTGTAGTTCTCACAAGCACGTTTACATTATGGCCCCTCAGGGGCCCCTTCATCATCTGGTATCTGGGACATTGTCCCATTTGGATGGCATAAAAATAATCTCGGTTCTTTCTTAGGGAGAAAAGGTTTCTGCAGATTTAAGCTAAGTACACAGGTGGTGCTGTGTGATGATGAACTCTTTGAATGTCACCAACCAACAGCACAAATAGAATGTATGTACCTTAAGCTATTTTTTAAAAAGGTACAGCATATAGAAAAGAGCCCGAAGGAAAGAAAATGCTAGGCAATGAGTAATAGCTTTTGGGCTATGTTTAAATATCATGTGCAATTAGAAAATTAGCTGCAATGTCTTTGTCCCATTCTTTTTTTAAATTGGAATTACAGGGTTTAGGATTTTTTCCTCTTCCTCCTTCTCCATCTTTGAACTTAATACAGGATTTTAATGTCCTTTCTCTTATTAGGAGACTCACTAAGGTAGGCAAGGCTAAGCAAGTTCACATTCTTCAAACATCTCTTTCTAATTGCTGCCAATTTGTCACTAGAAAGCTATGATAGTCACCTTGGAATCTGTGTAACCTTGTTTGAGTTTGTAATCAGACTGTCTTCCCCTTCTGTCCTCTCACCCAAATCAGCATCCTTCTTAAAGTAATGATGCTGGGCCATAGAAACTCATGTCATCATGATATGCTATATCCTTTATAGTGATTTTTTTTAGCATTTTTGAGGCAGCTTTGAAACCACACTGAGTATGTGTGTAAATGATTTTCTTGAAGAAGCAGATAGATTAATGTATTGGTTTGGTGATTATTTTTGTTACTCTCCCCCCCACCCCATCCCTTTTTTTCCTTCCTCATTTTAAGTCTGGGCTGATATCTATGTTAAGTCTCAAAGGATGTTGAAAAATTCGTTTGGTTTCTATTCTTTGGGTCCCCAAACTTGATGAGTGTCAAAAGATCTTGATGCTTGTTTTCATCCCTAAAGATTGTGATGTAATTTTTTAGTTGGTGGGCCTGGGCTTTGAGATTCTTAGAAGACACCCAGTTGATTGTAATGTATACATTAACTTGTGTAACCACTGTTTTCTGTGTAGTAATGGCTAAAAATTGAACTATGAAGAGCAAGTCTAAGTATCACAAATGTATTTGATTTTTGTAAATCTGCTCTTACCCTCCCTACTTTACGCTGAATCTCCCTGGTCCTCTCTCATTACTTCTCTGATATATACACACCATTAAAATAATCAAAAAATTCTGACTAGCTAATTTTCCTCTTCTGGAATGAACAATGGATGAGTATTAATTATCTTTGATGTTTTCTTTGACTTTCTACTTTTGTCTTTTTAAAAAGTTGACTTCAAAATTTTAGAAGATTTTTGAATTAAGACTATGAAAATAATGCCACAGCTAGTAGGAAAAAGGACAAAGTTCTGTTCTTAGAGACTTGATTAGCATTGGAAATTGAACTTTAGTTTTTGACATTGGGTTCCACTCCATGCACCATATCTATAGTGTGCTCAGCCTTCATGCAAATTGTTTTCCTTAAGCTCTTTATAAATGATGAGATGACATTAAAAGAATAGTTTAATCATGTTTTTGTTTTTCAATATGTAACGCTAGAGGACATGAGGAAAAGTAGATTTCTTCATTTCATAAGTACCTTTGCAATGAAGTTCTGACTAAAACTTAACCCAGCATTTTTTCATTTATCTTGGTTATTGCTTTTCACATGTCTCGTGGTTCTTGTAAACATGATTTTCCCTCTGGAGCTAGATACAAAGCAAAGGTTATAAAGAAAAGTGTTGGTATCCAAGCGTCTTGCGTCTGATGTTTAGCCTTAAGAAATATATTTGAGCTTAAAAGAAAATAATAGGCTTACTTAAATTTTCTTACTTTCCTTTCACATTCTTTTTCACTGCACCTATGGAGAGCCCTGAAAACTTGATTTAGATAGAGATCTGATGTAATTTCATGAAGCAAAACTGTCAGATGACTGCAAAGAATGCTCATATTTTTGTTGACGCAGCCTTGTAGATCTCCAAAGAGCATGTGCAGATGTTAAGTCTGTAGATCTGAATCTTTAAGCACAACCAATACTGTTGTTTCAAATGTTTGAATCTGTTTAGAAGAGTCTAAATGATTACCTGTGTACAAACGAGCTTCCCTAGTTTTTTTCTGATTATCCATAAAGGATTAAGTGTGTATATATATACATATGTATATATGTAGAGGGAGAGGGAGAGAGAGAGGGAGAGAGATATACATTTGGCTGATTTATTGAAAAGTTAATTTATTACCAATTTTAATTTATATTCAACGTAATGTGTGCTGCCACACATTGCTTGTATTTACTCATTTTTCCCCCCAGTTTTGTTCCTGTTTCATACCTATGTGGGTTAGGAACTAAAACTAGTAAGATTCCCTGTCTACAGATTTCTTGAATTTTAGAAGAAAATCTTAACAATGTGATTTTTGGATGAAGGACCCTATAAAATTATTCAGAACTATGACTTATTTTTTGTTGCCTTTGATTTAGAGGGGAATAATGGTGTTCTCTTTCTTAAAATTGCTACTACTATGTCTTTTTTTTTTTTCAGATACTGCTAACATTTGGTTTTTTTTCCCCCTAAGACTTTATGTTCTAAGACTTTTTTCCTCTTCTTGCTAATAATGACAGCCCTTGAAAGTATATTTTATCCCAAATCTTTTATGAAATCTTTTTCATTTTTCTGATTATTAAAATAGAACATGTTTAGTTCAATAAAAGAGAAAATCCATAAAAGTATTGTTTGCAGAATGAAATACACCTATAATTCTATTCACTTGGAGATACTAAGATTCACTCTTGATATTCACTACTTTCTATGTGTGGTTCAGTTTAGATTTCACTTGCTTTATGTATTTAACATTGTATTATTTGGAATCTTTCATCTGTATAAAAATGCTTCAAGCCTACATCCAAATATTATATAATTGATTTTCCAACATAACCTAATTGACTGAACTGCTTCTCTATTTTCAATCCTCTAAATTGTTTCCAGAATTTTCTTGTAAATAATGTTTCAATGAACATCTTTATATTTGAGCTTTATCTATATTTCAGACTATTTATTTGGAATAAGGTTTCACAATTGAAATACCTAGGTCAGAGGTAGGGGCATTGTTTTTACTTTAAATTCTTATTTCCAAATGACTCTAGAATTTTTTTTTGTAGGGGGAGATGAGACTGGGGTTTGAACTCAGGGCTTTTCATTCTGGTTATTTTGGGGGATGGAGTTCTCCAGAACTATTTCCTAGGGCTGGCCTTGAACCATGATCCTTCAGATCTCAGTCTCTTAAGTAGGTAGGATTACAGGCATGAGTCACTGCCACCTGGCTAGAATGGTTATTTAAATTTCACTTCTACTGGTTGGGAATAACTAACTGCACTGTCATTGTGTTTGGGAACTTTCATTTTTTAAAATGGTAATTATGCAAAGGAAAAATAAAATTTAGTTTTAATTTGTGTTTATTTGCTATTGGTTCTTATTTCCTCCAAATGTTTATTGATCATTTGCTCTTCTTTTTATCAAGTTGCTTAGGTTCTGTATTCATTTCTTTCTTTCTTTCTTTTTTTTTTTTTTTTTTGCAATACTGGGGCTTGGACTCAGGGCCTACACCTTGAGCCACTCACTCCACTAGCTCTTTTTTGTGTTTTTTTTTTTTTTTTTGAAATAGGATCTTGCAAACTATTTGTCCTAGCTGGCTTCTAACTCAGATCCTCCTGATCTCTGACTTCTGAGTAGCTAGGATGACAGATGTGAGCCACCAGCGCCAGCTCCATATTCATTTCTGAATCAGTGTGTGTGTGATGTTAATAGACATTTTAGAGAAAGATAATAACCCTCTATCTGTCCTATTATGACCTTAAAAAAATTCCCTGCCTAAATTTTTCCCCTTTCTGCTTGAATAAGAAGAGCTTTGTGAAAGCATTTAACTATGTATTATGTGCTGGGCACTGGGGTATATTAGTGAACTCAACAGACAAATATCCTACCTTCTGTAGAACTCATAAGGGTGGAAGAAGGTAAGAAATAAACAATGTAATAAATGAGCACTTAAGTAATGTTTTAAGGATCATAACCACTATGAAAAATAAAGCAAGGTAAAAGGAAGTGGGAGTACTAGAGAAAGGGTTACAACTGTAAATGAACAGCCCAGGTTGACCATAGTATGACATTTGAACAAGATTTGGATCTATCATTTTTATTAGTGTAGAAATTTTTTCTCTTATGGTAATATTGTCACTGTGGTAGTTTTTTTGTTTGTTTGTTTGTTTTTAAATAAATCAGGTGGTAAAATAATCCACCATGAGTCTTCTTGGTCTAGAAACCATCCTCCAGTTAGGAAGTGGTCTTCCTTTCTGGATGCATCAGTGGAAACTCAGCCTTTCATTTGGCTCCTCCAGCTGTTGCAGGAGAGCATGGACTTTGTGGCCTGTGTGTGTCAGAATGTTCATAGCTATAAAAGAAGTTGTGTATGTGAGTTGAGAGTGGAGAGGTAAAAGTGAAATGAGATTTATTCACTACTTGGCGAGAAATAATTTAATCTACCCTGCACTAAATCCTAGTGTTATTTTGTTTCAGGGGAAAACAAGAAAAACAGTGATAAGAGGGAGTTTTCACTTTTCATTACTTAGTGTTCAAATGTCTGGATTTTTCCCTATCTTCCTCCCTTCCTTTTGCTGTTTCCTCCTCCTTTTATTTCAACTTCTTTTTCTTGCTTCATTTTAGAATTCGATAATGCTGCTGGGTGTTATTTATTCTCTGGCATGACCATTGCAGTTGTTTTTTGGCACTGTGTTCCAAGACCATTCATGTTTTAGAATGGAACGATGCTGTTTTGTCATTCATCAGTCAAGTCTGAAAGACCATTGTAGCTGTTTTGCTGATAACAGACACGAATGCGCAGAAGATGAAATAGTGGTAAACCAGACAGCCCACAGAGTTGTGTTGCCTTGAAAAGGAACATGGGAGCATAGACAAGTTCTTTATTTTTGTTCATTCAGATTGATGAATTCCTTAAATTGTGTGTCTAATTGTACTCATTTTTATAGTTTAATGCAGACAGGTTATAAGACTTTAGACACTAATGCACATTGATTTCTTTCACAAGTTTGGAGACAATTGTTGATTCCTAAAACTTGATAGAACTTTGGGTAATTGTCAGTTGTATGACTATTCTTCTATATATTCCTTTTGCTTTGCTATCAGCAGTCATTAAACGGATTCAATTTGGAATGCGAATGAGAAATTACTATATTCTTATGCATGCGCCTCACATAAATTTTAAATGAAGTGTTTGAGTTTTTCATCCAAATCAAGTTGGCAAAAGAATTTTAATTATTTCATTGGCTGAGTGTATGAGATTCAGTTGAAGTTGAACATTATTCAAACCAGAGTACATTAAGAAATAAATGTAATTAAATGCTTACAAACATGTGTGCTTTAAACAGGAACTGAGCTGTAGTAATTGTTTAATCTAGAAACTTCCTCTTTTGTTTTGTCACACAGAGTTCTCTTAATACCCTTTAAAAATATAGCCTGACCTTTTTTGCAGTGACAGTGGGAGTCCATTAGAAAAGGAACAGCGGCGCTGTTTCAGTTTTCCTTCCAACTTTTCCATTAACTAAACATTTACATTTGATCATTGCCACTTATTTTTTAATCACAGGTGTTTTTCTTTATTCCCTCTGTCTTTCTTCCCTCTCCTTTTAACTCTCTCTGTCTCCGTCTCCCCTCTCCCTTTCTCTCAGTCAGTATCGTAAGAAACTCTATACAGATAAGCTCTCTGGACTTGTTCCAGTTGACTGGGGCTTGTCTAGGTGCACCTGTAGACCAAGTTTACTGACTGCCAGTGAATTGTGTCTGCTCCTGATCATCTGAGAGGGAGATGTGACAGTTGTGACTGTTTAGCTCAAGTTCTGGCTCAGGGTCAGGGTCAGGTGCCACTATAATGTGCTCCATTCTTGTAAGCACTCTTGCTGTTCTCTTTCTCTCTTGAGAGAGGGGACCAGTGGGATGGGTTGATGCAAAGTACTCACACATCCTTTGACAGCTCAGAATAAGGAGAAAGGAGACATTAATAGCTCATGAATGCATGGATTTATAACTTGAAATAAGGTTTCCTAAAGTCTGTCTCTATTTTGTTTTCTATTTAGTTTCCTATCTGCTACAAGTAGTAGTTACTTATTTAACAGTTTCCTGAAGAATTTACATAAATGATGCTTTTTTCTAGTTATTTTGAGTCACCAATTTTATTTTAAGAATAAATTTGATTTGATTTTTTTTTTTTTTTGTAATACTGGGATGTGAACTCAGGGCCTCCCTCTTACTAAGCAAGCACTCTCCACTTGAGCCATTCCTCAGATCTAGAACAAATTTGATTTTTATTGTATTATTATAAATAAATATTTCATATTTAGAACATACTGAAGTAGAAGGGAAAATCATTCATAAACCATCTCCTGAGGCAGGTAACCAACTGGTGTTGATATTTTCTTGGATTTCTTTCTAGCTTATCTTATGAGTCCTCCCCTTTTATTTATCTGCTTTACTTGTAATCATACTGTATATATCATCTTTAATCCTGTTGTTTTCACTTAATGTTGTATCTTTTGTTTACAGGTCTTGTAAACTTTTGTAAACACATTTAAAAACTGCCTAGTGGTCTTCTGAATTTACATAGCATAAGTATATTAACCATTTCTTTGGAGTTTTCAGCTTTTTTTTTTTTTTTGCTTTTATAAACAATGCTGTGGCAAACATCTTCATGCATAATATTCTCTCCACATTTAGGTGATCTTCCCAGAAATAAGATTATGAGTTTAAGAATATTGTGGAATGTTATTTTAAATTCACTGGGCTGTGTGGGAGATAACTTTAGAAGAAACACCTTTTATTTGAAACAGTTTCAGAAAAGTTGCAGGAGTAGTACAAACAGTGGCATTCCCTTTACAGTGAGTCACCTCTTACTGACATTTCGCTCCATTGCTTTGTCATTTGTGTAAACTCTCCTCCTTTTTTCTTTCTGCTATTTTCTCTCACTGTCCATTTATTTTGTTGAACCATTTGAAAATATGTTGCATACATCTTGCCCCTTTGTCCCTGAATGGTTCAAAGTATATTTCCCAAGACTAAGAAGATTTTCTTATGTAACCACAATATAATTATTAGCTTCAGGCAATTTAATATAGGCACAATACATATATCTAATATAATATTTTATTTTGGTTGCTTGATCTAATAATATCCTTTAGGGCATATTTCCCATTGCAATCCAAGATCTAGTCTAGGATCATGGATTATACCTGTTTGTTTTATCTCTTTAGTCTCCTTAAATAGGGTATAGTTGTTCAGGTTATTTTTTTTCTTTTTGTCTTTTATAACATTGACATGAAAAATGCAATCTTCCACATACTTTTTGTTTTTGTACAAAAGGTCTTCATTTGAGTTTGTCTGGTGTTTCCTCATGATGAGATTAAGGCTTTGCATTTCAGCCAGATTAATGCTAAGTGACATATCCTTCTAAAAGCACTAACGTCCTTCTGTCCTTCATTGGGGATAGTAATTTTGATTATCTGGTCAAGGCACTGACTCATTTTTCCACTGTGTAGTTATTATGCTTTCCCTTTCAACTAATAAGTAATCTGGAAGTTAACACTTTAAGTCATTCAAATGTATCATTCCTTTTCAAATGATTTTCCCTTAGATTATCCATTGATGATCCTTGCTTGAATTAGTCTTTTCTGTGATGATTTTCCAACCATCATAGCATTCTGTCAACATTTAGCAGTTAGTAATCCACATTCCTTCCATCCATGCATCCATCCACCCCTCATTTCATTATCTATCTATAGATCTATCTATCTATCTATCATCTATCTAAGTCATCAACTCTCCCTCCCCTTTTTCTTTCTTTTTAAATTTTATTTTATGGTTTTTTTTTTTTGTTATATTTTTTTGAGATAGGGTCTTGCTCTGTAGCTCAGGCCATCCTCAAAGTCCCAATCCTCCTGCCTCAGCCTCCTGAGTTCTGGAATGATAGGTATGTACTACATGCCTGGCTAGATGCCCCTTTTCAGTCATTTATTTATTATTTACTACTGTCCTAATTATTTTGATGCTCAAATCCTCCTATATTTAATCAATGGGAGCCCTTCAGACTATCTTTTGTAGCCTTCTGACCTGCTGCCATCATTTTTTAACATTAACTTTTTTTCTAGCATAAAGTATTCTAGGCTCATCTTGTGCTGTCTGCCATTGCTTTGCAATTAGCCATTTCTCCAAGGAATTCTGTTTTTTTCTTTTTAAAGGTGAATAGTATTAGACATCATTATTGAGGTACTATGTGTGCTATTAACTGTGGATTTACTTCTAGGCCTTTTACGGGTCAGTTAGGAAAAATAATATACACATATTTTATACACACATTAAAATGTGCGCACTTATTTTATGAATCATTAATGCATACCAGTACTTCTTAGTCCACACCATTTCTACAGGGATTTCATATCTTCATCATTTAAAAAAAATTCTTCTTCTGCAGTGAGAACCCTGGCTTCTAACACATTTAGTCCATTCTATAATACATTCAAACACATATTCAGAAAGTTTTAGGAGACAAACCTCCTAAAAAATGTCTAGGGCATGTTTGCTGTTTTTCCTTCATATCGTCTTTGAAAACAATGTATAGTAAGATTCTGAGATCATAATTTTTATTCCTTTGTCTCCTTCCTTTTTAGTGGTTATGTTATTAATTTGAAGTACATTCATGTTGATTTAGTTCCTCCTGTTTTAAATTTCAGGATTTTTTTTCCTCACCCTTATTAATTTTACTTTTTGAATATGTAGAATACTCAAATGGTTTCCAAGTTTAAAATTTATACTATAAAAAGGTATAAATAAGCCAAGCATGGTGTTTCTTGCCTGTAATCCTAACTACTTAAGAGGTAGAGATCAGGAAGATTGCAGTTTGAGGCCAGCCTGGGCAAGGAAGTTCTTGAGACTCCATTTGAACCAGTAGCTGGGTATAGTGGTACATGGCTGTCACCTCAGCTACAGAGGGAAGCATAAATAAGAGGTTTAGGCTGGCCTAAGCAAAAAGCAAGACCCTATTTCAAAAATAATCAGAGCCCAAAAAAGCTGAAGATATGGCTCAAGTTATAGAGCACCTGCCTAATAAGTGCAAAGCCTTAACTCCAGTTAAGGGTACACTAAGACATGTATCACTGCTGTTATTTGGTTATTTGTGAAAATGAAGTGTGATTCATTGTCTTAAAGTTTAAAATCATCACCAGAGTCTTTTTTTTTTTCAGCACTGGGGTTTGAACTCAGGGCCTCCCACTTGCTAGGCAGGCACTCTTACCATTTGAGCCATTCTACCAGCCCTACTTTATTCTAAATTCCCTTTTTTTAGTCAAGTATACTTTTTAGGGAATCAAGGGGTACAAAGACATCTCTTGATTCTTGCATCCAGCCTTCGTTTTTTGTGTAGTGGAAAAGAAATGCTTGGTTCACATATGAGGCAGGCACCAGGTACTTCATGAAAAATCCTGCTTGTGAATGTTGGTTGTTAAGCTCCCTGACTCCATACCCTGCTACCACCTATTTTTAATTTTATTACTTTGTTTGATTTGTTTTTCTTCTATGTGTGTAGCTTATGAGAGATAAATTTTATTATTTCCCACTCTTCTACTTTAACTGCACATGTCTTTGCATGGTAGATGCATCAAGTTTGTTTTTCGGGTTTTTTTTTTTTTTTTTTAACACTAAGGCATAAAATATATTTATGCCTTACTCCGGCTGTAAGTGGGATATAACTTTGGGTCATGGTCATATGTATAGGATTTCTTTGTTAATATTTGCAGCGTCTAGACTTTTCCCATGTGATATTCTTAAGTCTGCTTCTTGTTCATAATTTTTGGAATGATGGGCTCACAGCAGTTAATCCTAAATGACTTAATGAATTGTCAAACAGGTTATGGTGAAGTGGTAGATCTTGATTTGTAGAGTAAGGGTAGTAACAAACTAAGCAATTGCTTTTTTGATTCCAGCAAGTAATTGTGTTAGAGGTAACCCATGTAATCTTAATATCTGAATGTGCCCATTTTATCCTGTTCTCACATAGGAAATCCCAGAGCAGAGAAAGAAATAAAGTGGCTTGTATACCAAACACACTATAGAATTAGTGTCTAGGGGGCTGGTAGCCAGCTTTGCTTGTATTTTTGATACTGGTTGGTTGTAATTCTTATAAACCAAAGAAATCAGAAATGTATATTAAGGAAGCTGCCTTTGTGCAGCAGAATACTTGGTTTGGGCATTCTATCTGAATGGTGAAATTAAGGTGTTACCTCTTTATCTACTTGCATTTTGGGAGGAATTTTCTGGCTGGTTGTAAAATCTTTTTTGATTAACTTAGCCACTAGTTTAATATGTGCCAGAGATTTTTTTCTTTAATCTTTCATACTTCTATCTACAAGCAATTAAAACTTGGTGAGCTTCATATTAAATAAAACTTGTATGCATTCCAAGGCAAACATAAAATAAAATACCATGGTCTTGGATGCACGTATAACAGAATATGAGACAATCTTTGGAAGCATGGCCATTAGTAGAATCATATTAATGACATTGGCTGTCTGGCTGGCATCACTTCTTAACTGTCTACTTCTACTGTAAGAAATTAATAGGTGGAGATGTGATGTCAAAGGACTCACACATAGGAAAAGCTTAGAAACAGCCTTGGTATTTTATTCAGGAGCAGCAAATCTTATTTCCACAGTTTTATATTTTTAGCATGTTATGTTGTTGAGCCTCTTTTCTCCACCTGCATTTAATGTGTGGGTTGTTTCTATCTTGTTCTTTTGAATTTTTAATTGGAAATCCATCCATTCTTTTAAAAACACATTTTATAAAATATATATGTGCTGTTCAACGAGATGTTAAAAGCTAAAATGAGTATGAATGTATGTTTTCTGTAAGGGTTCTGAAGGCAATAATAGGATCTCTTTAAACTCTACTGCATAGGGAGGTGAGTGATCCATCAAAAACAAAGTCTTGGATTTGGGTCTTCTGTTTAGATTAGGAATGCTAAGAAAGATGGATGGTAAATGTCTTTTAGCTGCATTGTCCCCAAAACATGAAATGAAATCTAAAGACTCTCAAAGAAGGCTTCAATTATACTAGCAAATGATTTGAACAAGGATTGGATAAAGGAAGGTCATGGGCCAATGGAATGCCAGTTGTGGATTTATATTGTTTAAAATGAAAACATTAGTTCCGTTAACCCCTTTCCACTAACACCTCCACAGAGTTATTTTCAGATTGTACGTTTGTAGGTGTTGGTCATACTTGATAGAAATACCTTATCACTAGTGTGAATTGCACAGCCTTTCTTTGGGTGTGTTTTTTTCCCTATCTAATACACAATTCAGGGTTTCATTTGGCTAATCCTCTAGAGAGGTATTGGTATCCTTATGTTCTCCAGACTTAATTTTAAAATATAGCAGTAAGCTACCCAGTTGTAAAGAAGCATTCCTAAATGTTTTAATTTTAATTAAAAACAAGATAAATAAATTCTGTGTTGTTTTCTGTGATAACAGCTAATCAATTGCCAAGTCACACTGTGTACTTGAATTTAGGGAGGGAAAATTCTAGGTTTAAGGGCAACTCTCAATGGATTTGCCCTTAACTGTCAACACAAGGTTGAGTGTGGTTTTTGCCCTCTCATGGCAAATAGAGAAAAGAGTTGGTAAGCAGAGGATGAAGCCTTCTTTTAATGAGTCGGCTATAGTGTGCACTCAGGGCAGCCACTTTAAAAGAGTACCATTAATTTGAATAAAACAGGAGAAGGTAGGTACTTTGTACATCCATAAAGCACTGAAGGGGATAAATCCAATTATCTGTTCAATATTTAATGGCCATAAAGTTAAAAATTTTAAAGGCAGTACCTCGGAGACTGCTTAGTCAATTCTGTCCATATTATTTTTGACATTCAAAAGTCAAGGTAGAATAGCCATATTAATGGCAGCACTCATTGGTCTGCTGATTTAGTGGCAATGGCCCTGGGATTTGTGTTTCTCTACACTGATGAAGATCAGTTGCTTTTTTCTTTCACAGGTGCTCGCAGAGAATCTTTGGGCTCCACTGAGCTTCCAACATGGTTCTTTTAGCACCTTGCTATTGGTTCTTAATATAAAAGATAACTAAGGATGGTTGATCAAAAAATTTAAAACTAAAACAACCAGAATAAAGATCCACTGTTTGGACTAAAATATATTGCTTTTGAAGAAAAAAATTCCTATCTGAAAAATTTGATGAGAACTCTGTTAAATGTCAACCCCATCTTTACAGGTGTTTTACACTTTGCAAGTTGTGGGGGGGTGAAAAGATAATTTCTTAATTCTACCCCCTCTAGCTATTCTCCAGTCATGCTTAGCCATTGATGCAGGTGGCCATTGCTCTAGCTGTGGATCAGAGGCAGTTGAATCATAAAAAAAATCTAAGAAAATCAATATAATACTGACAGTTGGAATGAATGTCAATATGACAGTGATTTTGTGATATGGTCTTGAAGCTTTATTCTTCTTGCCTATTAGCTAATTAGCCATTAACATGCTTTCACCTTGGATGGTCCAAACTACAGAAGCCTATCTTACTGTATTTCAGAGAATGTCACTGCTAGTTACCTTTTTACTCATTCTGTTTTATATGCTTCCTTTTGCTTTGAATATTCCCTTTTTATACCTCTATGCTGTATGCTCCCTGGGCACTGGATCCCTTTCAGGTGCCTGCAGCTTTTTGTTATTTACTTATTTAGAAACAAATACCATGCATAGATTTTTAACATGATGCAAGTATACTGTTAAAATGTTTTGAAGGAATTATGCAAGAAGATCACTTTAAGAGAGACTCAAGAAAGAAAAGTTAATATATTGCATAAATTATGAAATGATAAGAGGCTCCCTGTTTTTTTTTTTTTTTTTGAAGATGTGTCAGAGTTTTATGAAGGGCCTACTTCTTATGAGTTCTTGTAAGGAGTCTGGTTTTCCTTGGGGAATACATACAAAGTCCTTTTCTCTTCTTTCCTATTTTGCTACCCATTTCACTTGAAAGGGAGAATTGGTTTGCTTTACTCTATTTTCAAGTGCAAATTCAGCTTATTCTAGTCACATGTGCAGTCACTAAGGATGACACTTGCTGAAATCTAAAACCATTTAGCGTTTTTATAGTTTTAAGTAGATTGTTCCATGTTTTACTCCAAGTGTCTTGAGCGATTTGGCTGTTAAACCAACAGAAAGAAACTTTTGTTTTTTTTAAAGTTTCCTATAAAGAAAATAAAGGTGAGAAAATAATGATTTCCTGGATAATTCAAAGAGAAGATTTAACATACAAATCCCTAACATGCTACTAAACAAGGACTTCCAAATCACCTTATGTTACAACTCAGCATGACAGTTGTTAAACTCATTTACTTTTAAAGAGCTTTTTTATGTGATACATGCTAAAAGAGCCAAGAAGGGGACCAGGAACTAGAGAAAAGGTTAGATCAAAAAGAATTAACCTAGAAGGTAACACACACGCACAGGAAATTAATGTGAGTCAACTCCCTGTATAGCTATCCTTATCTCAACCAGCAAAAACCCTTGTTCCTTCCTATTATTGCTTATACTCTCTCTTCAACAAAATTAGAAATAAGGGCAAAATAGTTTCTGCTGGGTATTGAGGGGGTGGGGAGGAGAAGGAGGGGGCGGAGTGGGTGGTGAGGGAGGGGGTGGGGGCAGGGGGGAGAAATCACCCAAGCCTTGTATGCACATATGAATAATAAAATAATAATAAAAAATAAAAATAAAGAGCTTTTATATGTGATACATGCTAAAAGAGCCAAGAAGAGAGGGACTTAACACCATTCTTGAATATGACATACATATTTCTGAACTCTTGGGATATTTCATTTGTTTGCTCTTTATCTATATAGCCCTTAGGTAGTAAGCCTTTTGAGGGCAGGAAAGCTTATGCGTTTTATATTCCTAGAGCATAATGTTTCTTGTGATTCCTCCCCCGTCTTTATACTGTCTGTACTGCTAACATAATATTCCTCTTCAAGTTGATTTATTTTTTCACCTTAATATTTCTCTGTAAGTTGAATTTTTTTCACCCAATCCTATCCTAATCAGTGTTAGCCATGAAATCACAGATTTGTTGGACTGTATCTTTTAATACATATTTAAATTAAAATCTCAATTATTAAAATTTATGATGCTTTATTTATGTACCACTTAAAATCTTCTAGCTTTTTATCACACTTTTTGTCCTAGCATGGTGTTGCACATTTTCAAATCTGATGAATATTTACTTAATTGTGAGAAGGGTAGTTGTAAGATTTATTATGTACTCAGTGTATCAAGTCCTGTTTTCAGTAGCTTATGTATTTTTCTCTAATCTTTGTAACATCCCAATGAAGAAGGTGTTTCCAGTTTGAACATAAGAAAACAGGTACAGAATAGTTAAGTGACCTTCTCAAGGTCAAATTGCTTAGTTAAAATTAGAGGTATGATATGATCCTAGGTCCACCTGATTTCAAAGTTTGTGCTATCGTTGAGTAATTAATGAATTAACCTTGTGCATTCCCTAATGGTCTTGTTAGTTCTCTGTGGTTGGAAGAGATTTGCTGCTGAATGGTATTTATAGTTTGTGATTTTCCTCTGGAATTGCATTTTGCACAGTCCTGGAAGTTGTCATTACCACCTTCCTTTTAAGGGTTGTATGAAAGGGAGCCTCTTTGCACTTCTGAGAGGTATTTGCTCATTTTTAATTTTTAAAAAGTATCACCAGAGTTTAGAACAAATATTAAGCCTTCTATTTAAATAGAGGGAGCCTGTCTGTAATTTTCATTTTATTTGGCCCAATCGTGTTATACTTTGGAGCTACGTCTTGGGGATGATGAAATCCAACTTACCTTAAAATGGATACCTAAATCCCCTTTGTAGCATACACATATAATCATCTGACCTTTGATTACTTCTAATTATAGAGTCTCCCTTTTAAACTGCGACTAGAAAACAAGAGGGCAGAGGCAACCATAATCTTTTAAGACTAATTTCCTAGTACTTAAATGTTGTAAGGAGGCCTCATGTTTCCTTATTCATTTTACTTATTTTGATGGTAGAAAAATAAAGTTTTAAAAGTATTGTTTGTCCTTGGATAAATTTAGAAAACATTTCCCCTGAAATTGTTTGGTTTCCATTTCAGATAATCATTAGGATTTTGTTTTCATTCAGCTGGATGTCATACCCAGAGATTGTTTAATGGGGTCACTTACACTGATGGATGGTTTGGTATTTTAAGGATAGCATGCTGTAGCACTTTTAAGAGAATTACCAGGACTGGCATGTGAGGATGTGAATTGCTCAAGTTGAACATTGAAGCTACCATAATCTCAATGTTTTGTGACTCCTCTCTAGTTGCCAGACAATAATTTTATCCACAATTCCTCTCTGATTATATTCTTCTTTATGACTTCAAAATATGGGAAATACAGGACGTATGTGTCTTCCTTTCTGAGTATAGGGCCTAGCTGCTTTGGTTTTGCATGGGGCAGAGCAGCTGAGCCCTGGGAATCAATGTTGGAGCTAGTGCATCTTCATAGGCCATTCTCATCCCATTGATCTGGCCCATATTTTTTTATTTTGTTATGGTCTATACTGCAGGGGAGGAAGAAGCTTCTGTTTTATCATTCCCTCATAAAATTAATTGGTGCCTAAAATAAATATTATTAAATATACTATATTTTATAACATACCAAGATGACTGGTATAGTTTCAGTATGGAGTTACATTCTGTGTTTAATGTCAATATACTCATAAAATTTGGAGAATGAAATGAGCCATAGTCTCATTTTTAATCTCAAAAGATGAAGTTGATCAGGGGTGGTGACCACATAGTTCCCCAAGGCCTCAAACAAGTAAATAATTGAGTATACCCACCCACAGTATTTTGCTCATTTCAAGAAACTAAATTACTACCCCTTCCCTACTTGAGGCGAAGAACTTAGCTTTATTGAAGCCAAAAATCTAGTGCAGCATTTTATCAGTTAGAGAATATTTTGGGCTCCTTTTTTTTTGCCTGTTGTTTTTTTTCCATAAACGTGTGAAATGTTGGTATCACAGGAAAACCAGGCTATTTTTGGTCTTCTAAAATCCAATTCCTTGGTTCCCATGTGCGCTGAGTTTCTTTTTAATGTGCTGTTTTCTCCAACCTAACCTTTTTGTAAGGAGAAGTAATAAGTTTATTGTCAGTATTGTGGATATTTTAATTGAAGATAAGTGGGTTTGCTTTTGAAATGACTTCTATATTACATATCTTTAGTTTTATTGTCCTAATTTCAGTAGATTGGCAAAGTCAGATAAGCTTAACAGTCCTAACTTGATTCAGTGTTCATTACTCCTACTAAATCAAATAAGACCTGGCTAATAGAAACATGGCTTGTACAGCCATTCTTCAATTTAATTAGAATATTGCACATTGCATTGCACTTATATGTCTATACCAGAGACAGAACTTTGCCATCAGTTTGGAAACACACATGCTGCACCCTCTAGCTAAGGTATTTATCATTTGTTGTGAAATTTCCTCTTTTGGGAAAGCCATTAAATTATTAAATGTCAGCACTGCTTGACAGACTGGAGGTGGAGCTAGCTCACAGAATGCACCATCAGAGGTTAGGAATTTAGGTCTCATTTTACTATAGCAGAGATTGGCATACTTTTTCTGTAAAGGACAAGACAGTATATATGTTAGGCTTTGTGGGCCATACGGTCTCCTTCACAACTCTTCCAACTCTGCTGTTGGAGTGCGAAAGCTGCTGTAGACAATATGTAAACGGATGAGTGTGACTGTGTTCCAAAAAAGCTTACTTATGGACACGAAATTTGAATGTCATAGAATTTTCATGTGTTGTGATAGATTATTATTTAATTTTTTCTCTAAACTGTTTTGAAATATGAAACTATTTTTAGGTCATGGGTTGTCTAAAAGCAGATGGTTCATTGCATTTGGATTGTGTGTCTTAGTTTGTTGACCCTTATTCCATTTCTTACTATATTTTTATTTTTTATGTATTTATGTACTTATGAACTTAAATTTCTTAGGCGATTTGTTTGGTTGCTTAGTCTTCCAAATGTGGGGGAATGAGTTTTTTCCTACCATTCTGTTATCTGCTAGGCTCTTCTTGATGTAGTCAACCTCCAATGAGAATAATTTCTGTTAACAGTTGGTAGTTGCTGCTTAATTCTCGAGGTGCAGACAACACGGTAGAATTGACTTATCTCATTTTCACATTCTGGGAGATGATCTGTTAGTCCTGAGGATGCTGTCAGTTTTCCAGGGTGACTCTCCCTGCATGGTCATTAACAACACTGGAGTCCATAAATTGATCCCAGGTTTGAATTGTAAGTTGTTGACCCTGAAAACTTGGTGCACAGACTTGCTGTCAGTGTTTGTGTTGATGGGAATAGTCTGAGGTCAGCTTCTTTACTGCACCTAACCATCTAATACGTGTGTCAGGAGATGTTTAGGTGCTGTTGTAAGCAGGTTCTTGTTTCAGGCACTAGCTATTAGACACCCACCCAAATATTTACGATATAATGAATCATTCATACTCAAGTCTGGCAGTGTCAAAGAGTGTTCACCAAGGACTGGATTAATTCATCAGATCCAGCTTTTGAGAAATTCTTTTATAATGAAAGTTCAATTTGCTAAGAAGTTGCTGGAATTCTGTCATGTGACATGGATACTTGTCGTTTAAGCTTGTCATTGGCCACTTTTGCGGGCATGGACATCTGTGAGATATTTTCTAGACTTACTTGAAAATGTAGTGAATGTAATCTAGTTGCATTATATGCATGTATGGAAATGTCACGATGAAACTGCTTATAATGTCCAATTTAATATATGCCAATAAAAGATATGAGAATGCTGGTTCCTCTTAAATAGCAGAACTCAAGGATAGATTTAGGTGTATGAGTTATTACTACTGCCCATTTCGAATGATGACTGTGCAACTTTGGTGATTGTAATCAGCTTATTTCTAGAATGATGTATTAAATACATAATTTGACTAGCTGTCAAATTTATAATTTTAACCGGGTGGCAGTGGCTCATGCCTATAATCCTAGTTACTTTGGAGGCTGAGATTAGGAGGATTGTAGTTAGAGGCTAACTCTGTCCAAAAGTTCTTGAGCCCCCCCCCCACCTCAACCAATAGCTGGGCACAGAGGTGCGTTCTCATCATCCCAGCTACTGCAGGAGGCCCAGGGTGGGGGGATAGGAGAAGGAGATCTTATTTTCAAAATGACCAGAACCAAAAGAGCTGGAGGCATGGCTTAAGCAGTAGATTGCCTGCCCAGCCCTGAGTTCAAACTCTAGTTCTGCACCTCCCTCCACCCTTATAACATTTTACGTTAAAGCTTCAAACTGTAACTTTAGCTAAGTTCTGATCAGGTTGCACTGTGTTTTCTACAAGCATTTTTAGTCATTGTTTTGCATCATCATAGAAGGAAATTTAACAAAAAGATGAGTACTCCAAGTTGATACAGGAAAGAGTGGGAAACACTCTGGAAATAATAGGTATAGGCAAGGACTTCCTCAGTAGAACCACAGCAGCTCAGCAACTAAGAGAAAGTATGGACAAATGGGACTTCAGAAAACTAAAAAGCTGCTGCTCAACAAAAGAAATGGTCTCTAAACTGAAGAGACCACCCACAGAGTGGGAGAAAATATTTGCCAGCTATACATCAGACAAAGGACTGATAACCAGAATATACATGGATCTCAGAAAACTAAACTCTCCCAAAATTAATGAACCAGTAAAGAAATGGGCAACTGAACTAAACAGAACTTTTCAAACAAAGAAATTCAAATGGCCAAAACACACATGAAAAAAATACTCACCATCCCTGGCCATAAAGGAAATGCAAATCAAAACCACACTAAGATTCCACCCCACCCCTGTTAGAATAGCCATCATTAAAAACACCATGAACAATAGGTGTTGGCGAAGATGCAGGGAAAAAGGAACCCTCGTACACTGCTGGTGGGAATGCAAACTAGTGCAACCACTCTGGTAAACAATTTGGAGGCTTTTGAAAAATCTAAACATAGATCTGCCATATGATCCAGCAATCCTACTCCTGGGGATATACCCAAAGGAATGTGACCCAGGTTACTCCAGAAGCACTTGTACACACATGTTTATTGCAGCACTACTCACAATAGCCAAGTTATGGAAACAGCCAAGATGCCCCACTACTGACGAGTGAATTCAGAAAATGTGGTATTTGTACACAATAGAATTCTACTCAGTCATGAAGAAGAATGAAATCTTATCATTTGCAAGTAAATGGATGGAACTGGAGAACATCATTCTGAGCTAGGTTAGCCAGGCTCAGAAGACCAAAAATCGTATGTTCTCCCTCATATGCGGACTTTAGATCTAGGGCAAATACAGCAATGTGGTTGAACTTGGGTCATATGATAAGGGGAGAGCACACACACTGAAGGTATGGGGATACGTAAGAAACCTAGAATGTGATAGTATTTGATGTCCCCACTGCAGAGGAGCTAATACAGAATCCTTAAAGTGACAGAGGTCAATATGAGAAGAGGATCAGGAACCAGTGTAAAGATCAGTTAGAGATGAATCAACTTGGGATGTAACACATTTGTACATGGAAGCAACACTAGGAATCTCTCTTTTTAGCTATCCTTATCTCAACTAGCAAAAATGCTTTGTCTTTCTTATTATTGCTTATACTTTCTCTTCAACAAAATTAGAAATAAGGGTAGAACAGATTCTGCCTGGAAGTGGGGGGGGGTGGGGAGAGAGGGAGGGAGCAGGGATGGGGGGAGAAATGACCCAAACAATGTATGCACATATGAATAAATGAATTAAAAAATATAATAATAATAATAACAATAATAATAATAATAATTTGTGAGAAGGAAGGAAGCCCTTCATCCAGCCAATTAAAAAAAAAAAAGATGAGTACTCAACTCCTGGGTATTATTTACTCATTTATTGTTTGTCCTGTGGTTTCTCACTATGAGAACCCGACTTCTCAAGAAAGTCTTTGCATTATCTTTCTCCCAATAAGTAAATTACTTACAAGTGACTTGAAAATAATTCTAAGTATTGGAGAGCTTTCTTCACAATCAAGCCCTGCCAGTTTTTAGGTGGTACACAAAGTTCTGTAGGTCAGCTTGAAATCATAATGCTTGCAAGGAAAAAAAAATAAAATTGACTTCAAAGGACAACTCTGACACGGTCAATTAATAATTAAAACAGTTTTTTAATGAGCTATGCAATTACCTGTATGTCCCTGGAGATGATGGTTTATGGTATTATTGCAGTGCCCTTTCTTTAGTCATGGCGCATGACATTTGTAATTTAAAGCCGGCTAGACATTAAAGTGACAGAACTTTCATTAACCTTGTCTAAAGTTCGCTGATGACAAATGACTTATAAAACATGCTGTTGTCAAAATATACCACATACTTAAGTACCTTAAAAGTCCTGTGGGCTCTGAGAAGCTGTGGAGAGAGACCAGGGCTACCAGTATCCTCAGGAATTACCCACAGGATCCCCAGTCTGTGACTGTTTCTTTATACTCAGGTAAGTGGTGTTCTTTTCATGGCTCTCTGGTTCAGGTGGGTTTCCCATGTGGCTTTGTACCACATGACTTGAGTCTTTTAACAGGGTGCCTTCAACTATTAAATAATTTCTTCTAAATTGCCTTGTTGTGTAAACTTTCAGTTTTAGAAGGAGTTTTATTTTTTTCTTGAAACCATCACAGCAATTATGTTTTGATTTTAGCTTTTCTGGTGACTTGCTTTTTCAACTCTTAGCCATTCACTTGCACTGTGCTGTATCCTTCTTTGTTTTTTGTTGTCTCCCTCTTACTTGAAGTACAATTCTCATAGTTTCTTTGTCTGTTTTTTCTTCTTTTGGGCATGACCATGTAGGAGCATCCTCTAATTTTGTTAACTTTCCTCATTTTATGAGAGGAATATTTTGAAATATTACCAAGGAGAAAATTGCAAGGGAGGAATACCTTTTGTAATGATAACAGTAACAAATATGTAGTAATTAACATTAAGTGAGCAGGTATTATATTCCAGCCATTGAGTTAAGAGTTCCATTTTGTTTAATTATTATAGCATCCAGAGTTGATAGTACTATTACCTATGAATAAATCTAGAAACAATGGCACAAATAGGGTAAGTTCTTAAATAATGTCTCATAGCTTATATATGAACTAGGATTCAAATCCAAGACTGACTCACACCAAAGATCTTGCTCATAACCATTGAATGACATAGCCTCTAAGCTGGTTTTCGCTTGTTTAAAATAAATTGTATATTTATTTGTTTTACTTAATTTTTCTATTAAGTTATCAATGAACAGAATAGGAATTTCATCTCTGTAGTACATAATATGCTCACACATAAATATATACTGGTTAGTATACTAGAAAACATGAAATTAATAGCAGAAATGAAAGTTGAGTATCTGTGTCTTATGTGAGAGACCAGCTGAAAGAATTTAAAACTGCCTTTTAATCCAACTAACACACAATTGGTACTTAATAAATATTTGCTAGTAGTATTGTTGTCATACTCTACATTTAATTATATCCTGATTCTGTTATGAGTTTCTGTTTTATAATTAGTTCTCTTAAGAGCAAAGACTATAACTATCATAATATATAAAGCAGGTGTATCCCACCCCTGCTTTGATTCAAAGTCCATAGATTTCTTAAATATTATACTTTGCAAAATGTTAAGGATTCCTGTCTTACTGCATGTATTCCCCGTGCTTACTGTGTGGAACAGAAGTCTAGATGTCCGTATACTTAAGTATGTTTTGGTTGAAATATATCACTAGAAAATATATAAAATATAAAATATGCAGCTCAAAGAAATTGTCACAAAATAGATGCCAAGTAATCATTACTCAGATCAAGAAACATAATTTTGCCAGTACCCCAGAATTTTCCCTCAGGACTTCTCAAAATTACTGCTTTTCCCTCTATTCCAAAGATAACTCAGATTTGAACTTTAATACTGTAGTTTTATATTTTTTGTTTGTTTTTGCTTTTGACATTTTTAAACTTCTTATTGTGGAAAATGTCAAGCATACAAATGCAGAGCGAATAGTATGTTGAACCCTCATGTTCCATCACTCAACTTTAACAATTATTAACTCATGGCTCATGTTATTTCATATAATCTTACCCATTCTCCCCCTTCCATGGATAATCTTAAAGGAAATTGTAGATATTATGTCATCTCATCCATAAAAATTTCAGTATGTATCTCTAAAAGACAGGAACTCTTCTGAAAAATATAACCACAGATGTATTTTTATACCTAAATAAACACTAATTCCCTAGTGTCAACAATATCCAGTCAGTATCCACACTTTATATAACTGTCTTGTATTTACTGTCATTTTGAAAACAATATTTTTGTTGGTTGGAATGAAGAACTAAATAAAGTCCAGTAATTATCACCATTGGTTAGAATGTTCAGTTTCTTTTAACCTATTGCTTCTTTTTCATGTCATTTTTTCTCCTTTGAAGTTTATTTTTCAAGAAAGTAGACTTTTTGTCCTATAGAGTTTCCCACAATCTTACTTTGCCTATTGCATCCTCATGAGGTTGTTTAGTATATTTCTTTATTTTTTAATTTCCTGTAAGCCAAATTAGAGGCATATCAGATTCAGGTTTAATTTTCTTAGGTTTTGGGAAGTAGGTGTGTGAAGGGCAAGAATATATGATGCTTGTGCCTTTTTGTGTGTGATGTTAATAACCACTTGAAAATCTTTTTTTTTTTTTTCCTAGCAGGGAATGAAAAATGGTGTTACTCTTATTCTGTTATTCTTTCTTCATAAGGAGAACTTCCCCTCACCATTTGACTTAAGGTGGCTTTTATATTTATGTAAGGCAAGTTGATCCTTTATTTACTGATTTTCAAAAGAGTTAATTGATTCTCTAGCCTCCTTTAAAGAGGAGGTTCTAATTTGTTATACTATTACATGTTCTTTCCTTTAGTATCCATGGAGGACTGGTTCCAGCACCTTCCATAGATACCAAAATCCACAGGTGCTCAAATCTCTTACAGTAAATGCAGCATAATATTTGCATATGACCTATGCACATCCTCCTATGCATTTCAAATCATCTCTAGGTTATGTGTCATGCTAATAATTGTTATCCTGTATTGTTCAGCAGACAACGGCAAGGGAATAGTCTGCATATTTAGTACAGGCACAATTTTTTTTTCAAAATATTCTCAGCCTATTGAAAATATCAGGTTAGTTGAACCTGCTGATACAGAGGGCCCCTGTATTTTGAACTCAGAGTTTAAACATACTTCTGCTTCAGTCCATTGCAATTATTATACTTATTGATGCTCAGTTTATCCTGGTTTTGGTCAGTTGAGTATCTTTTTTGTGGCGGTTGGGAAGGACTACTGGGAATTGAACCCAAGGCCTCACATATGCTAGGCAAGCACTCTATCACTTGAGCCATGCTCCCTGCCTTTTTGTTTGCATTTTGTTTTTTCAGTTAGGGTCTAAGTAATTTTGCCCAGGCTGGCCTCCACCTCCTGAATAGCTGGGATTACAGACATGCTTCATCATGTCCAACTCAGTGAGAGTCTCTTCATATTAATTCCTAAGATCTTTTAATATGACTCCAGAATTTTTGTTTACATCCTTCTTTTCTGAGGTGGTAAGTTTCTCTAGGTTCATCTTATAAGGTGTTTTGTTTCTGCCTCAGACCTGGAATTAGCTGTTTTTCTTAGGAGCTCATCGCTTTTAGTGAGAAATGTTATTTAGAAATCAATAATGTGGTTACAGGAGATGCTTACTGCTACTGGATATCACCATTTGTATATCTTTTTTTTCTTTTTTTATTCATATGTGCATACAAGGCTTGGGTCATTTCTCCCCCCTGCCCCCACCCCCTCCCTTACCACCCACTCGCCCCCTCCCTCTCCCCCCCACCCCCTCAATACCCAGCAGAAACTATTTTGCCCTTATCTCTAATTTTGTTGAAGAGAGAGTATAAGACATAATAGGAAGGAACAAGGGTTTTTGCTAGTTGAGATAAGGATAGCTATACAGGTAGTTGACTCACATTGATATCCTGTGCGTGTGTGTTACCTTCTAGGTTAATTCTTTTTGATCTGACCTTTTCTCTAGTTCCTGGTCCTCTTTTCCTGTTGGCCTCAGTTGCTTTTAAGGTATCTGCTTTAGTTTCTCTGCGTTGAGGGCAACAAATGCTAGCTAATTTTTTAGGTGTCTTACCTATCCTCACCCCTCCCTTGTGTGCTCTCGCTTTTATCATGTGCTCAAAGTCCAATCCCATTGTTGTGTTTGCCCTTGATCTAATGTCCACATATGAGGGAGAACATACGATTTTTGGTCTTTTGGGCCAGGCTAACCTCACTCTGAATGATGTTCTCCAATTCCATCCATTTACCAGCGAATGATAACATTTCGTTCTTCTTCATGGCTGCATAAAATTCCATTGTGTATAGATACCACATTTTCTTAATCCATTTGTCAGTGGTGGGGCATCTTGGTTGTTTCCATAACTTGGCTATTGTGAATAGTGCCACAATAAACATGGGTGTGCAGGTGCCTCTGGAGTAACCTGTGTCACAGTCTATTGGGTATATCCCCAAGAATGGTATTGCTGGATCAAATGGTAGATCCATGTCTAGCTTTTTAAGTAGCCTCCAAATTTTTTTCCAGAGTGGTTGTGCTAGTTTACATTCCCACCAACAGTGTAAGAGGGTTCCTTTTTCCCCGCATCCTCGCCAACACCTGTTGTTGGTGGTGTTGCTGATGATGGCTATTCTAACACGGGTGTGGTGGAATCTTAGCGTGGTTTTAATTTGCATTTCCTTTATTGCTAGGGATGGTGAGCATTTTTTCATGTGTTTTTTGGCCATTTGAATTTCTTCTTTTGAGAAAGTTCTGTTTAGTTCACTTGCCCATTTCTTTATTGGTTCATTAGTGTTAGGAGAATTTAGTTTTTTAAGTTCCCTATATATTCTGGTTACCAGTCCTTTGTCTGATGTATAGTTGGCAAATATTTTCTCCCACTCTGTGGGTGTTCTCTTCAGTTTAGAGACCATTTCTTTTGATGAACAGAAGCTTTTTAGCTTTATGAGGTCCCATTTATCTATGCTATTTCTTAGTTGCTGTGCTGCTGGGGTTTGGTTGAGAAAGTTCTTGCCTATACCTACTAACTCCAGAGTATTTCCTACTCTTTCCTGTATCAACTTTAGAGTTTTTGGTCTGATATTTAGATCCTTGATCCATTTTGAGTTGATATTGGTATAGGATGATATACATGGATCTAGTTTCAGTTTTTTGCAAACTGCTAACCAGTTTTTCCAGCAGTTTTTGTTGAAGAGGCTGCTATTTCTCCATCGTATATTTTTAGCTCCTTTGTCAAAGACAAGTTGGTTATAGTTGTGTGGCTTCATATCTGGGTCCTCTATTCTGTTCCACTGGTCTTCATGTCTGTTTTTGTGCCAGTACCATGCTGTTTTTATTGCTACTGCTTTGTAATATAGTTTGAAGTCAGGTATTGTGATACCTCCAGCATTGTTCTTTTGACTGAGTATTGCCTTGGCTATTCGTCGCCTCTTGTGTTTCCATATAAATTTCATGGTAGAGTTTTCAATCTCTTTAATGAATGTCATTGGAATTTTGATGGGAATTGCTTTAAACATGTAGATTACTTTTGGGAGTATCGACATTTTTACTATGTTGATTCTACCAATCCATGAGCATGGGAGATCTCTCCACTTTCTAGTCTTCCTCAATCTCTTTCTTCAGGATTGTATAGTTTTCCTTGTAGAGGTCATTCACATCTTTTGTAAGGTTTATAGCTAGGTATTTGATATTTTTTGTGGCTATTGTAAATGGAATTGTTTTCATACATTCTTTTTCACTTTGCTCATTGTTAGTGTATAGAAATGGTAATGATTTTTCTATGTTGATTTTTATATCCTGCTACCTTGCTATAGCTATTGATGATGTCCAGAGCTTCTGAGTAGAGTTTTTTGGGTCTTTAAGGTACAGGATCATATCATCTGCAAATAGGGATATTTTGACAGTTTCTTTACCTATTTGTATTCCTTTTATTCCTTCTTCTTGCCTAATTGCTTTGGCTAGGAATTCCAGTAGGATATTGAATAGGAGTGGAGATAGTGGGCGTCCTTGTCTGGTTCCTGATTTTAGAGGAAATGGTTTCAGTTTTTCTCCGTTAAGCATAATGCTGGCTGTAGGTTTGTCATATATAGCTTTTATAATGTTGAGGTACTTTCCTTCTATTCCTAGTTTTCTTAGAGCTTTTATCATGAAATGGTGTTGGATCTTATCAAAGGCTTTTTCTGCATCTATTGAGATGATCAAGTGATTTTTGTCTTGCTTCTGTTAATATGGTTTATTACGTTTATTGATTTTCATATGTTGAACCACCCCTGCATCCCTGGGATGAAGCCTACTTGGTCATGGTGAATAATCTTTTTGATGTGTTGTTGAATTCGGTTTGCCATTATTTTGTTGAGGATTTTTGCGTTAATGTTCATTAAGGAGATTGGCCTATAGTTCTCCTTTTTGGAGGTGTCTTTGGCTGGTTTTGGGATAAGTGTAATACTGGCTTCATAAAATGTGTTTGGCAGTTTTCCTTCCCTTTTTATTTCATGGAACAGTTTAAGGAGGGTTGGTATCAGTTCTTCTTTAAAGGTCTGATAGAATTCAGCAGAGAATCCATCAGATCCTGGACTTTTCTTTTTGAGGAGACTCTTGATTGCTGCTTCAATTTCATTTTGTGTTATAGATCTATTCAGGTGATTAATTTCCTCTTGGTTCAGTTTTGGATGATCATATGTATCTAGAAATCTGTCCATTTCTTTAAGATTTTCAAATTTATTTGAATATAGGTTCTCAAAGTAGTCTCTGATGATTTCCTGGACTTCCATGGTGTTTGCTGTTATCTCCCCTTTTGCATTCCTGATTCTACTAATTTGGTTGTCTTGGAATTTCTTGAGTGTCTCCTGTACATTTTGGTTGACCCTATCCAGTATCACCTCTATAAAATTCTCATTGAGTACCTGTAGTTTGTCTTCTTTTAAATTATTCTTGTGGGCTTCATTGGGTCCTTTGGCATAGTTTATCTTCATTTTGTTGAGTCTGGATCTGAGTATCTGTTTTCTTCATTCCCCTCTGGTTCCTGTACTAATTTTTTGCTGTGGGGAAACTGGTTTACCTGTTTTTTCTGTCTTCCCGTTATTGTCTTTGGTGTTGTTATGGTCCCTGTACTGTGTGCAATTAAGTATTTTCTATCTTGTAATAATAACAATGGTAATATTTAGATTGGAAGGGTGAGCGGAGATGGAAAGCAAGAAGTTAAAGGAAAGGGAAAAGCAAATAAACAGACAAGAAGGAGAAAACAGAACAAGGAATCAGACAAGAAAGTTTCAAAGGTATAAACAGGGAGTGTTAGTGTACTAATTGACAGTAAGCTGAACAGGTATTAGACAGAGAGAGGATTGAAAATAAAAAATAAAAAAAGAGAAGAATAAAAATAAAAAATAGATAAATGAAAGAAATATCTACATATAAAAATAAAATAAAATCAAAAATAGAAAATTAAAAAAAAAAAACCAAAAAACTAAAAAACCTCCAAGTTCAAATGCAATGAAGTTTCAGTCTTAATAATTTGGGTGTTTGTCTCAGTCTCCAATCCTGGAGATGGTACCTCAGATGTTGTTCTGTAGTTGTCTTATCAAAGAGGATGCATAAAGTAGAACAAAACTACACACACACACACACACACACACACAAACCCCACCAAGTGTCCCAAGTTCAAATGCAATACAGTTTCAGTAAGTTTTTCAGCATGCAGGTGTAATTCGGTTGTTCTCTCATCAAGGGTAAGGAGAGAAAGAAAAAAAAGAGTCTGGAGACAGTTCTGAGAGTGGTATCTGAGGCTGTGGCTTGCCTGCCCACTGCTGCCAGCCTGCTGTTGCTGGAGGCATTATTTATGCAGATCTCTGGGGTGAGCTTAGCACTCACCTGGCCCTGCAGGCTTTGTTTACTCAGAGTTCTCCTGTGCAGGAGCCTCTGCTACAAGCTTTCCCCTTTCCAAGCACAGTGGGAAAGGTGACACTGCACCCACGTTCTCAGGCCTGCGTGTTTATTTACAGTTCATGTGGGAGGTGGGCCTTCCCTCCTCTCCTGTGGAGTTTTCCTCCCTCCGCCACTTTCACAAGCTTTCCCTCTCCTGGTTGCTGGGCACGTGCCCCCACTTCCGCCAGAGCCTCTCCAGCCTGCCCGGCTTGTTTATTTACAGTCCCGGGAAGGGTTCCCTTCCCCCAATCTTCAGTGCTCAGGGCGCCCCACCCTCTTTCCCGCGTGTCTGTATTGCTCTTATTGCTTATTACTCAGTTTCTCCTTTTTCCCCGGGTGGGGGTCAGTCTGTCCAGGGGCTATGCTGTTGTGGCCCAGGCTTGTCTGTGGGAGTACCGCGGTACCACGAAGCTCACCTTGTCGGTGTCTTCCCAAGCTGTCTGGGCCCAGGTGACTGGTGGCCCGGGGGCCCTCCTTGTTTCTCCGTTTAACATGAAGTGGAGATTCTCTGCACCGGCTGCAGGTGTGGAGGGGTCAAAGTTTTGCCTCTTCTCAGTGATTTTGCCTGCAAAGTGTGTCTCCAGCGTCTCTCCAAGATTCCACTATAGGAGGCTCGCTTTCTGCTTCCTCCCTCTAGCCACCATCTTGGAATCCCCATTTTTATATCTTTTTAATATGCAGAGCTAGGAAATGCACCGCTGTTGTCTTAAAGGTAAAATGCATAATGATATCTTGACTCTTCAAATTCAAATTTAATACCACATGATTATTACTTAAAGTCACACATTTGCGTTTTCATTCATTCATATCAAAAATTCTGACATCAACATTGGAGGTTCTCAAACTGGGATACAGCAGTCACACTGTGTAGTAGTTTCTGAGAAGTGAAGCTTGCCATTTGAATTTTTAACAAATTGCATGGATGATTTTGATGCTTACTAAAGGATGGGCACCAACTAATACATTTTGTGAACAACTTTATGTTACAGAAACTAAAGCTGTACCTGCCATTTTCTTCTTAGACTCTCCCTTTTCTTTCCATTGACCATATCCTTGGTGAGCCATCTATGTACCACTTGACTTCTTTTGTTTAACAAGTCACTACTCTATATATCTAATAGAAAAGACTACACTTATAGCACTTCTGTGAAATCCAGGCTGCAGTTTTCTTTGGCTACTTAGAATGCTAAAATACAGGTGAACCTTACAACTAAGGCTCTGCCTGAGGCCACAGAGAGAATCCTCATTGCTTTGAGCAGAATGCCTGGTACTGGAGTAGATTTGCTCAAGGGCATCTCTGCATTTGATGAAATATCAGAGCAGTTTATGTCCTTGTACCCTTGTTCCCTTTCTTTCCTCTTATGCAGAAATGTTAATTGACAATCAAAGGAGTAACAAGTACATGCCTAAATTCACAAGCCTTTGGGGCCCATCTTTAATACTTCTGCAGATCCAGGTCCGGCTTGGGTTATGTCTTTTATCCATGCTCACCCAAGAATGCCAGTGTTTTCACGTTCTTGGATCTGCACTTAAGAGTTCTATAATTTTAACTCTAGCTTGTCATTTTATTGTTTCTCTCTCAGAATAGATTATATATCTGCATTGGTCCATCTAGCTTTTAATTAATTTCCTGTTGATAATATATGAAAAGATAGCCTGGAAATGACTATATCATTGGGTCATGTTTCAGTTAGAGTATAGCCACATCAATTTTGATAATTCTTAAACTTCTAATATTAACTTGGCTTTGCTATGTATTAAATTTGCACACTTTCACATTTTATCAACATTCTTGAGAAGGAGTCAGAGTGACTGCTATTATTCTCAATTTATGGTACAAAATGGAACTTCAGAACAATTGTTCAACTTGCATGATTTAGGTCCACATCTTGTACATTTAGTGATGTAAATACTCATATCTGGTTCTTGATATTCTTTTTGTGATAAAGCATGACTCTTTAAAAAAGAATTCAATGTTGCTTCCAGTATTACAGTATAAGTAAAATAATTTTAGGAAAGGTCAAAAACCAACTAAAAGAAGGGAATGAGAATCCTGCTAAGTGCCTGGAATGCATTTATTTTTAGAGTTTGGAACTAAATTTAACTGTAAGTTTCTGTTGGTTAGCCAAGACATAAAAGGAAAACTTTGGCTCATATAATACTTATATGATTAAAGAAAGCACATGAATTTATATGGAATGAAGACATTTTCTTGGCAATGAATTCTGTGAAGAATATATTATATGATTCTGTACTAAGGTATGTGTGTAACCTTTACTGATGACTTACAAAATATGTAAAAATAAACTTCAAAGGGACATTTTCCATATTCTTCTTAATATCATGAGAATTCATTGATTGGCAGGGTTTTATGAATGAGACACTGTAGGTACCAGATATATGCTTAAGGGAAACATTTATAGTAGGCTTTAGTGTTGATGTAATATATCCTTTCCTATCTTTTTGCTTTTGACCTATTTGTGTATTTAAAGCGATTCTCTTGTAGTAAGTGTATCATTGATTCTTGCTCTTTTATTTACTTTTTTTTTTTTTTTTTTTTTTGCTTTCAGTCTGACAACCTCTGCCTTTTAATTGGGTATTTAGACCATTTACTTTTAATGTGTGATTAGGTTAAATTATCCTTCTATTTTTTTCATTTGTTCCATGTATTCTTTGTTCTTTTTTTCTTCTTTTTATGCCTTCTTTTGCATAGGGTGCTGTTTATGATTCAAGTTTATCTCCTCTGTTGGCTTATTATCTGTAATTCTTTCTTTAATGATTGTTTTAGAACTTATTATCTATCTATCCTTAACTTATTAAAGTTTACCTATAAGTGATATTTTGTTACTTCAGGTATAGTATAATAACTATATGTCTGCTTCTGTTTTTCTTTCCTAGCCTTTGTTCTGCTTTTGTCTTGTATTTTATTTTTACATATGCTAGAAGCCCTACAATACACTATTATAATTGTGTATTCAATTAGTTATCTTAGAAAAATATTTAAAAGATAATAGGAAACATGTGTTTGTATTTTTGGTGTGCTTTATTCCTTCCGTAGACTCATTTTTCCATCTGATATCTTATTGCTGCTGCCCAATAACATCCTTCAACATTTCTTTTAATGTGGGTTTATCAGTGATAAACCATTGCTTATTTTATTGTAATTAATTAAATAAATTAATTTTGGTAATTGTTTCTGAGTAAATTTGGTCTCTAATTCATATGAATAGAAATTTTAATTAGCTTTAAGTGTAGGTTAAATAGTAATTAATGCTGAATGCTTTAATAGTTGAGTTATGATGACATTAGATATTCATTGTGGATGCTCTGGCTTTTTCTTCAGAGGTCAGTATGTAGAGATCAAGGTGCTACAAGGGTGAGTTTCACTTTTGGACTCTTCTCTTTAGCCTGTGGGAATCACCATCTTCCTCTGTGCTCAGATGTCCTCTTTTTTGGGTTTGCATGCATACGGGGTGCAGAGAGAGCACAGTGTCTAATATTTCTTATAAGAAGACTAATTCTTCATGAGGGCCTTCCCATTGGGAACTTATGCAATCCAATTCACATCCAAAAGGTCCATCTCCAAATACCCTCATGCTAGGGGTTTAAGGTTTCAAAGAATGACTTTTTGGGAGATTGAAACTTCCAGTCCATAACAGCAGCCACAATTTATAGTTGAAATAGTGTTCTATGAAGCTGAATCTTTTGCCTTAAGACTTGTGTAGTTTGTAGTTAAGTCCCCAGAACCATGTATCTTCTCTGATCAATTTCTTACTGTTCTCTGTGGTAATATATGAAATGCTTTGCCCATCATTAGACTAGAACCTTACCTGTACTTGTCTGGAGAGAGGACTTTTATTTCTATAATTCTGTTTGAGGTGCCAAGAACTTACTTAGTTCCACTGGATTAATGAGAGCAAAATTATCTGCTTGAATCAGGAGCAACTTGAAGGAAGAGATCAGGGCTTTAAGGCTGCTGGGAGATCTGCATTCATAAGGAGATGGCTTCAGCAAGGATAAGTTGTATCTTAACATCTTAGTCCTGAAGGATAGATTTGTTGCGAAGAAAATAGAATTGGGTGGAGAAAGTGCTGTGTCTTTTTTCTGTAGCAGTTTTTGAGAATTGTGCATTGCAGCTTGAATTTGGCTTATGCCTTGCCCTTCAGTTTATCTTAGAGTCAGAAGCCTGATCAGATACAGTGCTGTTGTTTTCTTCTTAATCAATGGACAAGTAATCTATAGGACATTGATGAAATGAGCGATTTCATGTGAGTGAAGTGGTTGAAGTTTATTTCTGTTCATATTGCATGCTGGAAATATGCTTCTGTCACAGAGATTTGGCATGCTAATATGCCCTGAAATTTGTTCAGAATTTTATGTGAGCTCAGGACTTTATATTTTAATTTATTCTATCACTTTATCTGTCCTTTCTCTAAACATCTAAGATATGTTTTTCTGAGGTATAACGTTTATTGAAAAATAAAATCGTGACTTTGTTTTCTTAAGTTAAACAATACATTCCTGCTAGGCTTCTTATAGCAAATAGGATTTTAAAACCTTACACGTTCAGCCTGTATTACTTGCTTTCTTCAATTGGCTATACACTCCCATAGAAAGTTTAAAAATAAAATAATAGTCTCCCTAATGTTTTCCATGTTTGTCCAAAGGTTTCAAAGGTGTGTTAGGAAATCCAAGCTTGGATTGTGAAAATTATCTGTCTTATAGTGGCAGCTTTGTAGTAAGATTGAGTTGTTGGCATTTTAGTTTTCCTGCATACAGTACAGTCTTCTGCTCTATAGTGATTTCCTGATGTCTCTTCAGGAAGATAGGTCCCCCTCTTTAGATACTCTAGCAAATTACTATTGCTCACCTAAATTTTTAAAAAAAGAATGTTCTATTCATTCTGCTAGGTACTGGAGAACCCTAAGGACTAAGAGGACATCAGTTTCTCTAGATCTGCTACCAAATGGGATAGCCATGGACCACTTGGAACTTTCAGTTTAGTGTTACTAAAAATTCAGTTCCTTAGTGGCAATTAGCCACATTACAAGTGCTCAAAAGCCACAGATGGTTGGTGGTCACCATATAGACGACATGTTTATAACACTTTCCATCATTGCAAAACATTCTATTTTATAGTATAATATTAGAAATTATTATGAAGATTCATTTATTCCCGAATGTGGTTGTTCAGTTGTTAGGTCATATTAATGAAAGGATGAACAGGAAAACAAACAAACAAAAAACCATGCTATTAGGACTATTAATGTGTTCTTGTCTCTATATGAGCCTGTAATTAGGGTTTCCTCTTCCCTCCAGATTATTATCTCTCCAAAAAAGTAATTATATATACCTTCACACTTTCATATTTGAACATCAAAATGTCCTCCATGAATGCTTGCTTATGGTGCTTAAAGAAGACACTTGGCAAAAATCAGATTTTAAAAATGTAGCATAAATTTGGTAATTTAGGCATGACCTCACAACTACATGTGTTGGGCATTCTTTATAAACAAGGCTTTTTAAGAATAGATGAAAAATACTGTGAGTTTCTTTGCAATGGAGATCATAATTATGTGCCTTCAGGGTACGTGATGAACTGTCTTGCTATTTAGTGAATTGACACTTAGGGTAAGTGTGCCACTCAGGTACTTTAAAAGGTGCTGTATCGAAAACAAGCCAGGAAGAAGATCTGCTTAGTTAGTAAAGTATCACTGGTGACAATAAAGACATATTTGTGCCTGGGGAGTTCTTAATGAAATGTGAGAAGGAAAAAAAAACAAAGCATTTTCTAAGTTAAATGTGTTCTACCGTGTGAATTTTAACATGTGTGTACAACTAGACATACACCTAGGCATTTCATTTTTTCAACTTCATCTTCAAAGCAAAAAGTTGTTTAAAAAAGCAACTTTATATTTTGAAGATATCATCTCATATGAAAAATGGGAATTTTTTTATATTCAGATTTCACCTGAATATGAGCCCACATAGTGTCCACTTCTGGAGATACTTTACTTATTTTTTTTCCTCCAAGAATTCCTTAGAGCTTGCAGAGGAAGAGTGATCAAATTTTATTAAACTGCAGAAAGTAAAATTAGAAGACCCCCAAAACATCCCTCAAACTGATGTTAAAATACATAAAATTATCCATAGATAACTGTGCTAATAATGTACAGGTGAAAAAAAATGGAAGGATATACAACAAAAGTTAACAGTGGTTGACTCTGGGCAGTGGATTTCATGTGATTTTTTTTGCTCCTTTATACTTTCCTGTTTCAGTTTTTATAATGGATATGTATTTTTATAATTAGAATAAAAAGAAAAACGATTGCTTAAAAAGAACATGCTAAGAGAATTCTTGATTTGATTTATAGGTGCCTACCATATAGGTTAATTCAAGTAAATGGGAAGGAAATTTTTTGTATAAAGACTAATTCCATGTGAGCATTGGATGAGAGGAAATGTATTGTCTAGCTACTTTGTCTTGTTTACCTTTTCATCTTTAGCAATATTCAAAAGTTACACAAAAAATAAGCCCTGGAAATTCTTACATAAATTATTATGACTGTTTTCTTTTGCATGTATAGGGTAACATTGCTTGGCCCATCCAAGGTCTGAATGTCAACCACCAGAATGCTGGGATACCAGCATTTACCACATAAAATAACTTAAAAGTGCTCAACACTTTTCAGGCCATTTCTTATTAATTCCCAATGAAATAATGTAGAAAGAGTATTTTAGGGTAGAGATATTTTAGATCCATTTTTATTTTTTGGCATTTACTTACCATGACCTTGAGTAAAGTTATATATTTCAGATTTTTACTGTACTCATTTAATACTTTAGGAAGTTTCTTTTTTTCTTTTTCTTTCTTTTTTTTTGAGGGGGTAAATGACTTTGTCCTTTTTGGAAGAAATGGGTGTTCGAAGAAATTTGAACATAATGCTATTTTTAGTATGCTCTTTCTTTTTCTATTCCATTGCCACTTGTTACACCATGGGCTGAATGACAAAAAGACTTATTTCTTTGTTTATTGTGATCAGTGGAAGAGAAGAAAAAAATTAAAAACTGTCTTCATTTAGAATGAGAGTTTTTTGTGATTTCCTCAGGGAATGTGAACTCCCAGGTGCTAGAAGACTAATCCTCTTTACCACCTTACAAAATCCTATACAGATGACCTATATGTAAAATGCTGTACCTGTTGCTCTGAACATCTCTTGACACTAAAAAGCTATGCATTTTGTATTTTTGCATGTAAGAATCTTAGCCAGAGGAATTAAAAATAAATATTTAAGTAGGATCCTGACTTCTCCTACTAAGGAGGCACTGAAATAGGCAATTTGCTTAGCAAGTCTTTTTGTTCGCCTGTTTTTGTGCTGCAGGGAAATGTGATGTTTGCTTCTGTTGATTCCAAACGCACATGTATTATATGAGCAGAGCAGAGCATAGGAAATGCCAGTGCTATCTGTGGAGGCCTGTATGGTAACTTGACCCTGTGACAGAAATAAATGCGCCCCAGCAAAAAGGAGCCATTAATCTGGATGAAAATATTACCACACAGTAGGAGATTAATCCTGTCAGTTTACTGGCAATGGCTTTCATATGTAAAACCTACTCTGTGCTCTCACAAGTGCCAGATTGGTAGATAGTTGCGCCAATGTTAATTGTGACTGTTGTAGGGCACCTGGGCAAAATCTTCCCATATTAGTGAGACTGACTTTTTAAATGCTCCCATCCGAAAAATTGATCCTTAGTTTAGCAGTATAGACATTTTAGCATTTTTTTGCTTGATGTTTGGAAAGTCTTTGTGAATTTGGGGACAAAAAATGGGGTGTCTTTTGTTGCACTCAGAACTCCTTAGCTAATATATGAAGCAATTAAGAGTTATTGTAGAAGTCTTCTTGTTCAGTTTGATTGATGCCAGCAGTTGCTAAATCATAAAAGTCATAATAAAATTATAAATACACATCTTCCACTTTGATTTTAACATTTGTATATGTGATTATCTATACCCCTATATCTTTTTTTTTTTTGCCCGTATTTTTTGTTAGGCCAAGGCCTTATTGGAATTCCTTATCATCTTTCTTGCATAAACTACACCCGCAAAGCTAATCTCTTAGGATTTCCAATCTATTTTGCCATATAACAATAACAATAATAATAATAATATATATATATATATTTTTTTTTTTGGCAGTGCTGTGGAAGCAAGTGCTCTACCACTGAGCTGTGTCTCCCCTGCTTTCTTATCTGTAACTCCCAACATTTGGATAGCAATTTAAAGATACTGTGAAGCAATCTAAGTGCAAAATTCTCCTAGGAGGAAATATTTACTAATTTTTCCCCATACTTTCTTGGTTATCTAACATATTTGAGTCAGTAATATTTTTATGACTCACCTTTATGAAGTCCTTTCAAATATTATTCTTAATTTTGAGAGAGACAACAGATCACTTTCTTTTTACATTCATATTTCATTGATTTACTTGGTAGCATTTGTTTACATTCTATTTAATTAAAAATTAAAATTGCAAGCCAGGCGCCAGTGGCTGTAATTCTAGCTACTCAGGAGGCAGAGATCAGGAGGATTGCTGTTCGAAGCCAGCCCACGCAAATAGTTCTTGAGACTATGTTGAAAAACCATCCACAAAAAAGGGCTAGTGGAGTGGCTCAAGGTGAAGGCCCTGAGTTCATGCCCCAGTACTGCAATAAATAAATAAATAAAATTGCATTAACAAACTCAGTTGAAATAAACAGGTTTGGAAACACACCCAGTGAACTGGGAAACAGGTGATTCAGGTGATGGGAGCAGACATGCCTGGGCACACTGCAGAAGTCCACTGGAATGCAGATTCAGTGATTCGTATCAGTGAGCATGTTCTACAGATGGAATGGGGAGCATTGTTGAATTAAGCCTGTTACATTTTTCTGTTAACACTTACAAATAGCTATAGGGGAAAAGTGATAAAGAATTTAATTTTTACCATTGTTTTCCCTGTTCTTTTCCTGATGAAAAGCCAGAGACAGTTAAGTAGATACTAATGAGACTATTATTAAATGAGGCACATGGTGACATTGATAAGTTCTGATTATTTATTTTACTATTCTGTATTTATTGTGTATGTGGTTATATTAATTGATTGGTTCGTGATGCTATTCAAAATTTTCATGAGTAGAAAGCAAGATGCTGTGAAATAAAATTGAAGAGGAAAAATTGTCAACCGCTTTAAGTGTAGTACTGACTGTGGCAGAATCCTAGAACTATTTAGATGCCCATATACCAAGTCAGAAGTGTAACAGAGCCCTACCAAACAAGGTAAATAAAAGGCTTTTTTCCTTCATCTTCTTAGTGCTTTATATTTTTCCCCAATGTAGAAAATGCATTGAGAATTTTTAAATGATGACAATTATTGCCATGATAGATGTGTGCTTCTATAAGACCAAGCCCAGGTGTTTCCATTGGGAATAAGGGGAAGGAGTTGATTTAAGTAAATGTTTACTTGAACAGGAAAAATAAAAAGGAGCAAAGGAAGGATACAAGGGAATCTTAATTGGGAGAGTTTCAAGTATGAAAGAGACTTAAGGATGAGTGTAAGTGTAAATGTTAGGAACACATTCGAACACAACTTGACCTTAGGAAAGAGTTTATGGAAGCAAATAATTCAATACCTATAGATTTTTGAGACAGAGACACACTCATTGCCCGAATAAGAATGAATATATCTTAAATTTTGCAGATAAGGATCACAGATATATTAAAAATTGTAACATGCAGTTCCAAGGTCATTTGATTTAGACTCCAAAGAAAGCACTGGATTAGCCCAGGAACTGAGCCTTTCCCATTAGGGAATGAAGACATTCTTCAGCCTTCCTAGTTGAACTGATGTAATGATCAGTGGACCTTGAATCTCAGGAAACAAATTTCTGTTTATCTTAAACCTTCTCTGTTGTGCTTTTGCATGCATTCATCTTGTTCTTTCCGTTATTCTTAACTTAGTCATCCAGATTGCTGCTTAAGAAGGAAAATTACCCTCAAACAGACTTGGGAAACAAACAGATCTATCACTGTCCAGAGTTTCTGAATCCTTCTTAACACATTTCTTGTGAGAAGGAGCTGTTTTCAATATTGAAAAGGTATTACCTGGAGCACTCCTACACAACGTTGGCCCTTAAGTCGAATGATTCAGTAGAATTTAGAGAGTTCTGACATTCAGAGAACAGCAGTCAATTGTCAAAAACCTGTAGGAGATGGCAATAATGACCTCCATTTAAGGTCACTGGTGCTCAAATTCTTGTGGTATTTTGGCATTAGCTATACCCCATCCTGCTGATCATGGAATTGGTGCCAGGTTTACTCTGTGGGGTCAAAAGAACTTTTAGTGTAGTGACAAGAGGTTAAAGAGTTTGAGCCCCTTGGCTTATACAATTGATCATTAATGGAAGATTTATGTGGACTGGGTGAGTCTGTGTGGTTTTTCTGTTGGTAGGGACTTGAAATCAATGAATGAGATAAACTTGAAGTTCAGATACTTGAAAAAAATTACAACAGCTTTACTCTGTATTCCTGTCACCTGTCACCTAATAGGGGCTTGATTGTTAGATGAAAGATAACTGAACAAATTTTCTGGGTAGATGTCTAATAGAATTAATAAATGTGCATTTGGAGTTGCAGAAGTAATAGTGTTACTGGTACACATTGAGCCAGGGAGGAGTACTTTCTTTGGGGTTATAAGCATAAAAATACTCAAATGACCTCATAGCTTTATTGGTATTTACTTGTGAAGAAGGATTAAATAGTATCTTGCCTCTTTTCTTTTGCTTTTAATCATTCATTGTTAAATAGAGGTTCAGGCCATCTGTCTCTGCCAAAATCTGCCTACTTATGAAAGACTATATTATAGAGATACTAAAATAAACTCTTATAATCTGTTTATACTATTATTCTCTAAGCTTTTCTCTAAAAATAGTTTTAAGTAAATTTCTCACCAATTAAACCACATATTTTTCTGTTAATTAAAACTATGTTTGTTGACTAGATCTCAATGCTCTTGAGGCCCATGGGAATTATACTTAGCTGTCTTTTCTCCTGAAGATAAGATAGAATGCAGGAAACCCTGTCAAGCTTAAAAGGTAAAATACAAGACTGTCAGTTTTCTGATATCAAGGTACATTCTTTGGAGAATGAACACTCCAAATGGCTAATCTCATTAATTCTCAGTGGTACAAGATAGGGCAAAGGGGATTGATGGTGTTTTGGCACTTGACTTCCTTTTATTTTATACCAAGTGCTTCTTAGGCAATTCTGCCTCATTAGTAGTCCATAGGTGTAGGTATCATTAACCTCACTGAAGAGTTTATTACAATCCATTGTTAGAACTTGTTCTTGAATAATGTTACTCTAGTATTTAAATGAGACAAACTAGCAGTACCCAAACTCTGTCAACAGAATTTAAAACTGTTCTCAATATGGAAGCATATAAGGTTTGGGTGTGTGATTCAAGGGCAGGCTTGTTTGCATGCATGTGTGTGCACACGTGTACAATCTGAAGACACAATATGAATTTTCCTTGAAATAAACTTGGTTCTCAGAATTGCTCCCTTCTCAATCAGATGCAAAATATGGTGAGGAACCATAAGCAATCATATATAATAGCTCTTAGACATTATTTGGGGTCAACTTCAACGAGAAAAAGGTCATTCAATATATTCTGAAGCTACAATGTGAGTCTACTCTGGGATCTATAAAATGTTGCAGATGAGAGCTGGGTAGTCTTAGGTAGAACCTGAACTAAGCATTCTGATTTCCTAATGGATTTAGATTCACTGTCATCATTATAATCCCATGTCTCTGGCAAGAGAATGGCCAGGTATCCAGCTTTGTATATCCCAAGTCTATCAGTAATATGCTTTGTCAGTTTCACAGACCAGCGCTAGATACTGATGGTGATTCAGGATTGTATTTGTGTGAGTGATTGTTTCTTGCTTTGAGGCACTTTTTGGTTTTTCCATTTCTTTAGCACAAAGCCTTGCCCTGCTTCCTTTTTAACTGAATTTGAGATCAAGAAGGGCATTCTAAATTACATATAGACACTACAGAGAGCTTTAGGGATTAGTGGTCAAAGTGTGAATGATAGGTTAAAACATTAGTTGAGTGCTATGAATGCCTAGTACCTTCGTACTTAATAAATAGTAGCAGCCACCATGAGAACCACAAATGTATCAAGGTACCCTCATCTTACTATTCTATTAAAATCTTAACAAAAAATAAATTCTTCTTGGGTCTTGTGAGTAGGCTGCAGAACCCCAGTAAGATTTTAAAGCAGGGCAACCTTTAGAAGGGGCTCAAGGTCATACTTGTCACTCTTTCTTTGAAAACGTTTGAATTTCTCCCAGACACTTTTATTTTGCCTTAAGACTGCCACTGTGTTCTGTCTAGGGGTTCTGCTGACAGCTCGACTGTTCAACTACAGTTCCCTTTCTGTGCATCAGCACAATTGAGATTGCAATGCTGCTGGTGGCCTTCAGAGTTTAGTCATGGAATGTAAGGAATTTGCAACAGGAAATGTATCTGGCTTTGAAATGTTTTCATCTGCTGCAGTTGCTTAACCTGCATGCCTTTTGGGTGTCAGCATTTAATTCTAGGCTTCATCTGGAATGTATAAGTGTACAGTTTTCTCCCTCCCTCCCAAGTCACCCTGATGCTGTTCTTGTATAGGTCCGGTTACCATTCATAATCATGTAAGCAGTGTTAGCAGGTTTTGCCAAATGGTTCATTTCATCTGTGCCTAAGAATGTGAAACTCTTATCAGCAGTATAATCTAATTTCACTGTACCTTTTTTGGTTACTGTGCAACCACAAAGTCAGCAAAAAGTGCAAGTTGCTTTTAGGTGGTTCATTTGTATTATAGTTAAACTTCTATGAGTTCACTGCTTTCAGAATCTTTAATAACAACTACAGTATCAATGTCAGCTTTTAGGTATGTGACTTAAGCAAATGTCAAAATAGCAAGTATGTTATTTTATTTCCAAAGAAAGACTTGTTTATACCTTCTTCTATGTGATTAATGTTCTCAGCCGGTTGACTGCAGAATTTGACCTACTGGTGCCTGGCAGATAATAGGTGCACAGTGGATGGATGTAACTATCACTGTGATTGTTATTCAAGGTTCTCAAAAATATATTTGAGCAAAAGACACCTAGGAATTGAAATGTCAGGCTATTGTGAGGATAATTAAGGAGCAGTAGGTGGAGCTTGTGTAATGTCACTTTTTTTTTTTTTTTGGTGATATTGGAGTTTGAACTCAGGGCTTCATGCTTGCTAAGGAGTAATGACACCTTTTATTTATTATTTTCATGGGTCTCAAACGTAAGCCCAGTAGGAGATGCTTGATATGATTTCTTTGTGCCCACTCTCTTACATTTAAACTCAATAAATTTAGAATAAATTCAACAAAGTTGGGGTTAGGACCATCTTATCTAATTCATCATTTCAAAAGGGTTGTTTGGTGCCAGATTCATAGTGGGTACTCAGTAAATATTCGCTAGCCAACTATCTTAGTGCTGAGTACATAGGGGATGTGCAATTTGTTAGTGACTGATTAAAAATATAGGATACACTGTCATCAAGGGAAGACCAGTTTCTCTAATGAAGTTTTTATGATATACTGTGTCATATCTTTTGTCTCTCAGAGATGTTACTGCGGTGGCTATGCTTTATTTGCACATAGTCCTTACTATGTGCCAAGTGTTGTACTTGGGGTTTGAAAATATCTCATCTTGGTATGTTAGACTAGGTAGAAATGTAAGAAATTTAACAGTGAAATGAAAGAATTTTTAATTCAAATTTTATGTCCTGAAATTACCTAGTAATCTAGTGAGGGAATTGCTCTCCTTGCCATCTGTACTGGGTCTCTCCCAGAAGCTCATGCCTTAGAGCCATGTACTTGGCCACTTAGCTGAAAAATTGTCAGTCTTCATAAGAATGGTATTTTAGATCCTAGAACATCTGTAGAACAGTTTCTCAAACATTTCTACCATCTTATGACAAGCTACACAGATGTGTCTCTCATTTTGTAGCATATTAAGAAAAACTAATATGTACACATGCATACACATATATATTTATATATTCATTTATCTCAGGATAGCTATATATATATATGCACATATATACACACACATAGTTATCATGAGAGCTTGCTTTGATGGTTGATTCAAGATTACTCATCTTGGTTTTGTTTTCTTGATATAAGAAGAATAAAACATTTATCTTTATGTTCTGACGATAAAGGTAGTGGTTGGCATGAAGTACTCAATGGGGATGTAAAGCAGTGAATGATTGGGAAATGGGAAATAGTATTTACCATGATGAACTTGTGTAGCAAACTCTTCAAAAAATGGCTAACTTTAGTTTTATTTATTCTCCCCAGAGTTCATGGGATAAGTTTTAACTGGAGAGATGATATTCAAAGGAAAAGGCACAGGTATACATAGAGTGGATTAGATTAGGTGATCTCATTGCAGACTGTATTTTAAAATTACTGATTTTAAATCAATGAATGAATCTCAAAATAATTATGCTGAGTGAAATAAGCCAAATGAAAAGATTGATCTATAATTTTATTAACAAATCCAAAATGAAGTACAGTGCAGGAAGGCAGGTCAGTTAGTACTTGAGAGGTTGTGGGTGGTAGTGGTGTAGAAAAGAGGGGTTACAATGGGTACCAGAGATTTTTAGAAGTGATGGATATTTTTGTCATCTTGATTGTGGTAGTGTTTTTACAACTGTGTACATATGTTAGAGAAATTAACAAAACTGCATACTTTATATAAGTGGACTTTAGTATGTGTTAATTATACCTCAATAAATATGCTAAAATATAATGTTGTATGACACGTGCCATGTTTTAATCAATTAATTGTTCAGTATCTGTCTTTTATACTAGGCTAAGCTCCAAGCTGTGAAAGGTACCTACTAAGTATTCATCAAAGAGTTGAATGAATGAATAGATATGCTATTTAACTAAAGCACAATCAACTATTATTTACTGACCACTTGCTATGGGCCAGGTACTATGCTAAAAATACATTACTTTAGGAATTGTGACAACATTTTTGGAAAGACGGTTTTATTATCTCCATTTTACAGAAAAGGAAACCAGAACTTACAGCAGTTAAATAACATGCCCTGGCCCACTGTCTAATAACAATGCTAAAATCAAGACTGTCTGATGTAAAGTCTATGCTATTAACCTCTGTACTTAAACCTTTTGGCATTTCTTTATGGCCTGTGTGACAGGGATTTTTATAAACTAGTGGCAGGAAGTTTGTAAGGATATTAAGACTCAGTTTCTAGCCCCCCACTTTCAGGAAGAGGAATTTCAGTAAATATTTTTAAATAAATGAATGGACCCAGTGTTCAAAGTCTTCTTAAAGGACAAATCCTTTTCCTTTTGCTCACTTTCCATATATTTGTAGAGCAAAGTTGTCACACCATGTGAGGCTCTGTGTATATCTTCTGGAACCCAAATGAGACACAGGATAGGGAGATCTATACTTTGGGAGAACATAGACTTCTACCAGCAAATCAAGCTAGAGCTCCTGAAAGCCCTAGAGGATTCTCCTCCTCCTCCTCCTCCTCCTCCTCTTCTTCCTCTTCTCTTCTTCTCTCTTCCTCTTCTTCTTCTTTTCCCACCATTGTCACCTTTAAGTTTGTGTGCCAGGAGGGGGATGAAAAGAACATGTATATAAATTTTCTCGCAATTGTATTATTTGTTAGGTTCCTCTAAAAACCAGTTGATTTTTGTAGACCAATATTAAACTTTCAAAAGGGATTATAAAATGTTTGCACACAGAATATATTTTCTCCTCCTTTTGGTTATAATACCATCTTGTAAGAATTGTAGAGTCTAAAGAATGGTTACATTTCTGAAAACAATACTTCTGTTTTTTCTTCATGCAATTGAGTTTTTCTTAAAGAAAAACTTACAATGTTAGTTTATCTCCTGTGTGTGTGTGTGTGTGTGTGTGTGTGTGTGTGTGTGTGTGTGTGATTGTAATACATTAAACTTCACAAACACTGGCAAGAATTTTGAGTTTAGCTTAACAGTAGTGGTTCCCATTTGTTTCTCATATATATGAGATAGAGGTTGCATTGGTATTTATATGGACTGCTTTTTTACCTATTAAGTGCTACTATAAAAAATACTTGAATGTTTTATAGCACCATTAAAAAAGCCCTTTGGGCAAACACAACAATGGGATTGGACTTTGAGCACATGATAAAAGCGAGAGCACACAAGGAAGGGGTGAGGATAGGTAAGACACCTAAAAAATTAGCTAGTATTTGTTGCCCTTAACGCAGAGAAACTAAAGCAGATACCTTAAAAGCAACTGAGGCCAATAGGAAAAGGGGACCAGGAACTAGAGAAAAGGTTAGATCAAAAAGAATTAACCTAGAAGGTAACACACACGCACAGGAAATCAATGTGAGTCAATGCCCTGTATAGCTATCCTTATCTCAATCAGCAAAAACCCTTGTTCCTTCCTATTATTGCTTATACTCTCTCTACAACAAAATTAGAAATAAGGGCAAAATAGTTTCTGCTGGGTATTGAGGGGGTGGGGGGGAGAGGGAGGGGGCGGAGTGGGTGGTAAGGGAGGGGGTGGGGGCATGGGGGAGAAATGACCCAAGCCTTGTATGCACATATGAATAATAAAAGAAAAAAAAAAACCCTTTGAAGGAAAGTGAAATATCCCATGATTTCATTAGATTCTTCATTCTCTGACACTGCCTTATTTGTTTGCTTATGCAATCAAAAAACATCTGTAGCAGCCACACTGTGTGCTGTGTCTCGTAGGTGCCAAGAACCAGTGAGGAACATGGATAAAGAGCATCTGTGGGAGTGGTGGGACTTTGGCTTTTGGAGATACTAGATGATCAGAATTGCTAATATTTTAATATTTGCTGGTCAGCTGTGCCCAAATCATAGGTTCTTTTGTCAAGTTACTTGGCCTTACTGCCTTTGTTTCTTATTTTATAAATTGGGCTAGTAACTTCTTATCCTGTGAGTTATTTCATAATGTATTTCAGAAAGAGAGTAATGAAATGCAGAAAGTATAACAATTCAATGATCAACACACTTTTTGAGTTTGTACTTCTGAGTGAGTGAGTGTGTGAGTGTACCTGTGTGAGAGAGAGAGAGACAGAGACAGAAACAGATACAGAGAGAGACAGAGGTTTGAAGTTGGATTAAATCAGTCTAGTTTTTGATTTGTAGGTAGTTTGCTTATAACTTGATTTTTCTTGGGATGGCTTTTGAATGAACTATTTTCTTATCTTTGTGTTCTGGGTTAAAAATGCTGAAGGTTTTAAGTTTTAGCTTGATAATTCCTATTAATGTCATTCAAACAAATTAAACTTCTCCTGGATATAGAGTGTTTTTGTTCCAGTAGGAAGGAAATGGCCATGTACACAATTTCTTTTAACTGGCATAGGTGGATACATTAGAGATGTTAGGGAAATTCTCTCTGCAACGCATTGGTGATGAATAAAATGAATGCATAATATCTTATAATTAAGTTAATGATTGCTAATTTGTTGAGAGTCCTTCTTTTTAATGATATGGAGTAACACTTTGGAGACTGAGGTGGTTACCCTTAATTTCAATATTATTTGAAAACTTCTAGTTATTATATTTATGTAGTTTCCACAGAGGTTTCTTAGCATATAAACTTCACTTTCAGGTGACCTTCCTATGACTGTTTGTGGCCTTATATGGTCATATCTGACCACCTGCAAATCCCTTCAAGCCAAGGACTCTTTTGTATTGAAGTTTCTGTCTCCAGAGCTTTTAGGAAATACTGACTGACTTGTTAGAAGGGCCCATCACCAGGGCTCAGCAACTTTCTAGTATTTTTCAGTCTCTCTCCCTTACACTGGTCTGTCAATCTGATTTCTACATCTTGAGAAAATCAGGGTTCTGTGGGTAGAAACAGGTTAGTCCTCTACTACAGACAGATCTAGACTTGCATATCTACTTGATCTCTTATCAACTATGTGATCTCAGGGTGTTACATTTTCTTTGTGTCTTCCTTCCTTCCTTCCTTCCTTCCTTCCTTCCTTCCTTCCTTCCTTCCTTCCTTCCTTCCTTCCTCCCTCTGTCCCTCCCTCGCCCCTCCCCTTTCTTCCTCCCTTTCTCTCTCCTTTCCTCCCTCCCTCCTTGTTACTTGAATTTGAACTCCTGGCCTTGCATTTGCTAGGCTGGCACTCTACCTTACAAACCACACCTCCAATTCTTTCTATTTAGTTTATTTTTGAGATAGGGTCTCACATTTTTTTACCTAGGGGCTGCCCTTATAGCAAAATCCTCTTATCTATGCCTCTAGCATAGCTGAGATCACAGGTGCACACCACCATGACCAGCTTACTTATTGAGATAGGATCTCACTAACTTTTTACCTCGGCTTGCCTGAAACCACTATCCTCTTGATTTCTGTCTCTCAAGTAGCTGTGATTACAGGCTTGAGTCAGTGCCTTGGCTTTTTAATTTGATTGTTTTGGTGGTGCTGGGGATTGAACCCAGGAATTTGCACATGCTAAGCATATACTATATTGCTGAGGTACAATCCCAGCCCCAGTTTCTTAATGTGAAAGCAAGAAGAATCAGACTCGATTTATTGTATTATGAGAACTAATTAACATAATAACCAGCATGGTGATTGGGATATAACAGATCCTTGGTAAACGGTATTTTCCTCATAATTTTAATCATGTTACTAATAAATAAAATTTAAAAAAATCTTTTAAAACTTTTTTCCTGACTTTTTAAAGTCCCTTCTGCTTCCAGATCAACTTACATATTGCTGCCAGGTTAAATATTTACAAAATATTCTCCACGTGGTAGGCACGTGGCTTTTTTATATCCAGTGACTTAAAACAAACAACCCATTACTGCTTTGGACCTAGAAGATAAAATGTATTTGGGTTGACAGTCTGACCATAACCTTACTTTTTAGTCTTACCTTCCATCTCTTCCCTTCAGATACCTTGCAGTTCTTACAAATGCAATACCCTGTACTTGTTGTTAGGAACTGGGATGGCTTGGGAAGGCCCAAAGATGTCCTGCCAGCCACCTCTACCCACTTTCCACTCTCCTTTACCAATGCAAGTAAAAGACAGAAGGAGGAGCTGAGCATGATTACCTTGGGTTCCAAGTCAGTGTTCTGAAAATAGCTGGCTTTGATCATGGAGTTAGCCTCATCCCAGGTTATGTCTTCAATTCTCTTGCTATTCCAAGTCTTAGCACCTCAGCCACATTGGTTGAAGCTGGGAAAAGGGAAGGGGCAGATACATTGGCAGCAGGTCGATTCCACCTACCAGTCTATTGGAAGTGACAACAAGTCTGCCTCAACTGGGCTTACCTGAGTGCTGTTACTCTATAGGAAGCCAGAAAGCAAAAGGTTTGAGAGTGCTATAAATCGGTTCTGGGCTGCTGGAGTGGCTCAGGTGGTAGCACGCTTGCCTAGCAAGCCTGAGGCCCTGAGTTCAAACCCCAGTACCACCAAAATAATAATAATAATTTATAAGTCAGTTCTGAACCTTAAACAGTTGGTGACCCTGCCTACTTGTAACTCTCAATGGTGTGAAATTATGCTGTCATGGAGGTTAAAAAAATCTTTCCTTCCTGGCAAGGAGTTAGAAGGTATCTAGGAAAGCTTTGGGCAAAACTCTGTGTGGAAAAAATGGGATAAAAGCGCAGTTTTTCATACTCCTGTTACATGACCTTAACTGATCACTGATAATGGTTTCAATAAAACCTTTAATTCGGATTTACTCTTTCGTTCTCAGCATGCCCATTATTAGCCCATTTTTAAAAATTTGAGTTCACATGACCCTTAGAATTCTTTCCTAACTCACCCTTTATTCTGTTCCCTTGTCATTCAAAGTAGTTTATAAGTTATTTGTATCCCTTTTAGCAAACAACTTTCATCTTTCATTATCATTTTTCTTGTGTTATACTTAGTTCAGTAAGCATTCATTCACTGTCTACTGCCAGTGTTAGACGTTTATAGTGTAAGTGCTGCAACTTACAGTACCAAAACAAGTACATGATAGACTCTAGTGAGTAACAAGGCTAGAAAGATGATTACTTTGACATGGTGCTGGTATGCCAAAACAAAGGAATTTGATTTTTTATTTTGTGAACTAGACATTGAAGGACTTTTAACTTAAAGTGTGCCCACATCAGGGTTGCATTTTAGAAATGTCACATTGGGAGTTTTGGGAAGATGGACTGAAAGAAGATAACATTGGAAGATTAGAACACCAGACAGGCAGTCACAAAGATCCAAATGAAAAATGACAGGACCAAACCAGGCTCGTGATAGTAAGGACCAAGTATATGGAATGCTTTGAGAAATACAGAGGAGCCAAAAATCTGCATGATTTGAGGAGAGTCCATAACTCTTGTCTTGTTTGAGTGGGTGCTACTCTAGAGGAAACTCAGAAGAAGGAGCTTTATGGGGGAAAATGAGGAAAATTTTATCCCCTTTGCTTTCTAGATTTTTAAGTTTGTTGAGAATAAGAGCCCAGCATTTGTCCTTTGGCCTGTCCACTAACCCGTTCATCTATCTATCCAATGCTTATTGGGTAAATACTATGTCAAATATTGGACAGAAATATAGTATATATGCTGTATGAGCATATGTTTGCAGAACTTTCTGTCCTTACCCTCACTTGTATCTTTTTATCCTCACTATAATCCAGAGTAAATATCCAGTAACATTTGTTTAATTAACTATGTGAAAGGTTCCCTGAAGATAGTTTGAAAACTATAACTTAAAAAATATCTGCTACTGCCACCATTCATCCCTCTCCCAATCATAGGGAAACACACATGAAATGGGGTCTCAAGTTACAAAACTATGTATGTTAGAATATTTTATTGATATAGGACATTGCACTTTTGGGGAACAAGGGTTTGTCTGGCAACACACTTTGAAGTGACCTGTTAAATTCTTATTGAACTTTGGTTTGTGATTGCCTAGATAGAAAATTGCTAAGAGTTGACTTAAAAAAATCTTGCATTCCATTAGCTGTACAAATTGTCTATGTTAAAGAATTTACTTAAAATTTCCAGTGTGGAGCTTCTACTCACATCTGTAATCCTAGTTACTTGGCAAGTGGTATGCTGAAGGATTGGGGCCAGCCCTATCAAAAAGTTATGAGATCCCATCTCTACCAATAAAATCTGGGCATGGTGATACATTCCTGTCATTCCAGTTATGTGGGAGGCCTAGGTAAAGGGATAGCAGCCCACCCCCTGGCAAAAAAACAAAACAAAACAAGACTCTGCCTGAAAAAAACTAAAGCAAAAAAGGGGAGTTAGAGGCATGACTCAAGTGGTAGAGCATATGCCTAGCAAGAGTAAGGCACTATGTTCAAACTCCAGTATCACAAAACAAAGTAAAACAAAAAAAAAAGAAAAGAAAGAAATTTTAAGTGACAACATACGGCTGTTTAAGTTTAGGTAAAATTGAAACTTCAGTTCCACCAGCCACATTGTAAACACATAGCTACATGTGGCTAGTGGCTCCTGTATTCAACAGTGCTGCTATATAAAACATCCTGTTATCACAGAAAGTTCTATTGAGCATTGGTGTCTAAACATATAGTGTATGTGAAAAACACAGGTTCTGGAGCTCTGTGCCTGGCCTTGAAATCTGGCCTGGCAAAGCACCAGTTGAATGAAATTTACCTCTGTCTTAACTAGAAGATGGGAATAATAACACCTGTCTCATGTGGCAGTTGGGAGGATTAAGCTGATTTAAATCAGGTAAAATACTAAGAGCAGTACCAGAATTGACCATATTCTGTGTGTTTGCCATCATTACCACCTCTTCTTTACTTTTCTTAGAAGCACATTTCCTTAAATATGAAGAGAAAGGAATTTTCTCTGTTCACTAATATTTTTTCCTGGAGACAGAAAGAACGAAAATATTTTTTCTATTTTAGCCAGTACTCTGCATAGCCGTTGACTTTTAAATTAAAATGTTAGAGGTTGCTTTGGAAGACTATTCCATATAAATCATTCATTTGTTCATTCACCCCAAAATGAGTGGGGATTGCTGCTTAAGCACAGGCACCATTTCACATGAGGTGGGCCTTACAGCACTGCTCAGGGCTGGCAAGTTCTCTGCTGAAGGGATCAGTATTCCACTGTTGTATAAAGCCAGATTTTCCTTCACAGCTTTGTTTGAGACTGTCGGATGAGCTGTGGCACTGAGTTTTGTAGATGTCTACAGTTTTTTATTTTGTGGCAAGTTTGGGGGTTTTAATTTGGTTTTATTTGATTCTTTTAGATTGTTAAGGCAGTAGCCTTTTCATCACTATATACGCACAATTTGTTATTGGTATTATTGGAAATTGCTGATGTAAAGCGTTCTATGACTTTTAGGAATATTAATGAGCCTCTTAAAGTACTTGTTGAATTAGATTCCTTGACCTGCTGTCCAGAGGTGGAGCTATCATTAACTGAGGAAGCTTTCTGTGGTTTAAGTGGTGGTGGTGTGTGGGGGAAACCATTGTCTTTCTCATCTTTGTCTTGCCTGCTTCATTCTGTTTTTCTGGGAGCAGTAGAAGAACAGGAGGCCCTATTCCAGAAGTGCCTCTATGCCCTAGAGAAGGAGAAAGCGAGAGCCGGTTCAGTTTCTTATTACTGTTGTGCCTATTTTTGATTAAAAAATATTTGTTATATCCACAGGTTGGAAAGATAATTTGTTTTACTTATGTGAAGAATTGCTTCTTCCTGCCTCAAGCATTAGGGTCAGAGTTCCATATTTTGTTTGCATAAACTGGGAAGTGTTTTCTGATGGTTTTATAGAGGGAGGAATCTGAAGACTTTAATTGTTTACTGATTTCAGTCCCACTGATACTGAGTCCTTAGGTCAGTTTGCCTAGGATAGAAAACCGTATTTTTAAGATGACACCAAACACTGTACTTTGGGACTCTTAAGTGGCCATGAAATACTTGGGTTTGATGTTGGTACTGCATGCTATCATCCACCAAGGTGTTGTGAAATTCTTTTGTTGTCAGATTTGTAGTTTCCTTCTCAGACAGTAGATCATCTAATTTAGAGCATGAAGGTACATCTTTCTAAGTTTCTATGACAGAAAGATATTGAAGGAGAAGGAGAAAAGCCAAGTACCGGTGACCAGAGTAGCTGGCAGGAAATTACAAACATGGTGGAATTTCCAGGGCTTTGCATTTTGTACAGTCCTGGATAATTTAAAAAGTATTTGCTTTTACTTTTGTTTGTTTCTTTGCTTGCATCGACGTCTATCTGCCAACCTTTCTAAAATGTCATGATGTAATTATTTTAACAGGCACTGTATGCTCCTTTATTTGGGGGATATTAACCTTTCTAAACAAAAGGAATGTTAATATACACTGGAGACACAACTAATGGGATTTCATTTTTCTTGTTAGGCAAGAAGCTTGATTTTTTTTTTTTTAAACTTCTTGTAAAAGAATGCGGCAAGTGAAATAATTGCCTTAAGCTAATCCATGATAGTGATTTTAAACGTGCCTTTCCAGATCACTTTTATATGCTTAGAAAGACTAATGTGATTTTCTTGTTTTTGTTTGCTTTAGCTAAACAGTGTTGAAGGATGATATAAATTCAACGAATTCAAAACAAAGAAAATGCTAATTGCTAATATGCTGAGTTCTTTTAAGGCATGAAATACAGTGTTTAATTCATAAGCATTGTTTATTTTTATATAGATTTAGTTAATTTTTTTGAAAGTTAGTATTGGACAAACTCAGAATAAATTAGCTAACTAGCTGTTTCCTTAATCACTGTGTATTCCTATTTGATGTTTAAAAGCACATGACCTGAATATGTTGTTCTGTTTTTACAAAGGTAATGGTCATAGTCTCTTAGTTCAGTGAGGCAGAAACACTTTTACAGTTTCCACAGGGCTGCTCTGTCCCTGTCTTTCTCCCTTCTCCTTCCCTCCCTTTTTCCTTCTTTTTCATAATGAGTATCCACTGAGCCATTTTCATGGACTTCCTGAATCACCTCTTTGACCAATAGCATGTGTGTTTGCCATGGTGTAGCTAGTGTTAGAGATGGGAAGGCAGTGAAACAAATTAAAGTTAATTGGCCCATGACTTTGGCTTTGTTATTATGAACTGCCTGCCCCACAGCTCCATAGACAAGTACAGTCTTAACAAACTATGAATCATTAATCCCTCTGCTGATGGGAAGAACTAGAACAATGAACAAGGGAGGAGAGGGAAGAGAATGTTGTAGAAACTGTGATCCTCTTCTCTGTCAAGCCCTTGAACAGCTTTCCCTTTAAGCACCAAAGATGACAAGGTTTTGCTATTTTGGATTAGTGAGAGAGTATGAAATGGTTTCACTTCCCTTCCAGGCAAAAATACCAATGGAATCTGACTTTGGAATGAAAGTGCTAATTTCATTTGGTAGCTTTCAGACTTGAAATATGGGCTCAAACAGGAATGGTGCATTAGTCAGCTGAGGCAGTGGAGGTTATTTTTACAATCCTAATTATTATTTCATGACAGTGATTTACTTTATGTTGTCTGCCGTTTACACCCCCAAACTAGCCATTGTTTGGGGAACAGAAGCAGTTGAGCTGTCATGTTCATTTTCACAGAGAAATCTTGCTATTTTATGAGTATAGATTCTTTCATGCAATAAAGAAGAGAGCTTTATTAAAGACTATCTTGCGTATGAAATGTAATCTGAATAAATATTAAAAAACTAATAGTTTGTATTTTGGTCTTGATTTTAAAAGTATATGTTTTCTGACATCCTAATCACCTTGCTTTATCTGCATTAAATTTAATCTGTTTTCTTGAAATGCAACTAAATTTTTGTTACTCACATTGAACTTAGGAAGGAGTGACACATGCAGTTAACAAATAAATACAAAATGAAATTGAATATAACCCCTTGATGCGTAAAGGAAGATGAGTGGAAGACAGAGTTGATTGCATGTCTGGGAGCATATCTTCCTGATTTAATGCTGTAATTTTAGTACTGAGTTTCCTTTGTAATAGTAAAATGTCACATTAGCATGTCCCTTTTAATAATCTAATATGCTACCAGTGACAGTAAATGCATGCACCAAGTCTAGCTCAGGATTTCTCAAACTTCATAGGCCTGTGACCCTTCCCGATGTAGTTAAATTGCCTAGATGACCCTCCTGTCATATATTTTTAATTGTAAAGCACTTGAAATTAATCATGTTTTATTTCTTTTTATATAAGCACCTCAAGAGCATTGGTGAGCAGTTTTGCTCATGGCACTTATCCACTCTTAGAGAAAATTAAAGCTTGGAAAGGACGTGTGTCTCTGTGGCAGCAAAGCCACCTACGTGGGGAAAACATAGCAGACAAGAACTGCCTTTGCTTCTCTACACAGTCTCTTGCCTGTAAACCTAGTGAAAATTGGCATCAGTAAATGTAGCAAAGTAAAAGCATTTTGAATTATTACCGAAAGCCTTCAAGTGGTCATAACCCAAGATTTCAAGTACTTCAGTGAAGGCCAAGGTTTCCTACAATTTGTATGGTAACTGAGTGCCTTTCATTTAAACTATACAGAGCTAATCTTTAGGAGAACTGGAACCTGCCTCTGAACTAATTATGATTTACAGAAATTGATAATTTGTCTTCTGCATGTGTCTGCAGGAAGAAATTACTATTAAATTTGATTAACAAATGACAGATTTTAGCCCAGTAATTTACCATCTTTATTAGCAAACTTAGAAAACTTCTAAGAGTCATCTTTTTACTCAGATCCCAGTAGTTAGTTTATCTAGAAATAACAGAGACATGTAGGGCTTCAGCACACATCTACCTTACCTTTAACAAACAAATCTTGGTGTGATTTGTCTTTTCAGTCCTAAAACACAACGCACGGTGCTTAAGGTGATTTCCTGTGATACTTAGAACTCAATAATATGTAATTAACTTTCAAAAGTGAATGATCGCTCTTTGTGAATACAGTTCCAAATATCGCCCTCAAACTACATAAAATTGCATAAAAGAAAGCGGAACATTATATCTACCTTATGTTTCATGCACCACTTTGTCAAATGTTTTTCTTTCTCTTTAAACAGATTGCAGTTGTGTAACAGACAATACTGTTGGCTAAAGCTGAACCATGATATACGATTGACATTGTGAATGATTCCAAAACCTGTTTTGGATGTACATAATTGAGATGTAAAACTATTGTAGCATGACAGTAAAGTAAGGGCATTAAAACTTTTCCTCACATGAGTAACATGGGGTGTTAAAAGTCTGTTAATGTAAATGTTTTTATATAGTTGAAAAAATGCTCCATTGTACTAAGCAGCCTAGCAAAATTGTCACAGTGGTTAAAAATGCCCATGCATATTTTTCTGTCAGGACAATCTTATCTTCTTGCATGTCAAAAAGGAAAGTTGAACTATTAGCCTTTTAGAGATCCAGAGGTAAAGTTTAACTTTATAATGACATGAAATAAATGTTCTATTGTCTAAGTAATAGTTCACCAGAAAAGTATGAAATGGTCTCCTCCCTCAAGGGTGCAGCTTGTGTGTGAGGCTACTGTTAAAATGGACCTGCAAATTGAGTTATGGGAGGTGCTAATAACTCCAAGTAGGGAGATGAAAACAACATTGCACACACCTGCTCTCAACTTTATGTCAGTCTCATCAAGTTGTTGAATGGGTGAGTATAATGGCAAAGGAGGGGAGTCAGACAGATGCTGAGAGGAAGGTAGGTATGGGGCTACTACTGCACACTGTAGGTGTCCTGGGCCTTGGAAGCTTGACTCTATGACTCATCCTTGACCTTTGACCTGAGAATGCAAAAGAAGTATAGAATCTGCATAGCAGTCAATCCTGCGAAGTTGTATTGGCAGTGAAGATTGTTGTAGTCATCTGTACCCCATGCCTTAGTTTATTAGTGTTGCACTGGGAATGTGTATTTATATACTAATTTTGTTTAATACCCTATATTTATTTTGTCTCTTTGGCTTTTAAAATAAATCAAGGCTTTGTTTATTTATTTATTTATTTATTTTATTTATTTAGTGACATTGGGGTTTGAACTAAGGGTTTTATGTTTGTTATGCAGGCGCTTTACCACTAGAACCACACTTCTACCCCTTTTGCTCTGATTATTTTGGAAATAGGCTCTTGTTTTTTTGCCTAAGCTGGCCTGGAGCATGGTCCTCTTTTATGCTTCCTGCCTTAGCTGGTATGACAGGCATACACCATCATGCTCAGCATTTTTCCATTGAGATGGGATCTCACAAACTTTTGTACCCAGGCTTGCCTGGAACCCTGGTCCTCCCAATCTTAGCCTCTTGTGTAGCTGGGATGACTGGCACATGGCATCACATCCAGCTATTAGTTGAGTTGGAAGTCTCTGGAACTTTTTGCCTGAACTGGTCTTAAATGGTGATCCTCCCCAGGTAGCTTATGATTCTTTTTAAAGTAGAGTTATACATAATTTAATTGGATAGAAGGGAGTACTTCAGGCAATTTACTACCATTTTTTGCTAATAATGATTGCTGTTGTCAACTGAAACAGTTTAACCACAAGCAAAACAAAATCTTGGGATAGATTGTAGGATAAGTGCTCATAAAGTGCAATGGGTTCTGGGCTACTTCAGATAATAACCCATGCTTTTTTTGCCCAATCTAGACCTCTTCCTGATAATTTCCATTCATCTCCCAAAACCCAGGGAAACAGAGGTCGAAACAGAATGCTTGCTGGTCTCCATTATGCAATAGAATAAAGGCTTCCAGAAATGTCATTCAACAATAGGCTCCTGAAGTTACTTAGAGCTGATTTTGTAATGTTCTATAAAGTTCTACCCTGGTAGATCAGTCTATAGTTCTGTTATGTTTATTCTCAAGACAGCATTCTCTTGCAGTTCCTAAGCATGTATCTTTTGAATACAAGCCCAGCCATGTAGTGGGTAGCAAGGTAATTCAACCTGGACTAATAAAGGCTGTCAGGGTAAGGCTAAACCACTTGTGGATATGTGAAAGAGGATTGCATCCACCGTGCTCCCTGTCCAGCTTGCAAACCAAAGATCTCTGGGAAAAGGAACCTTGTAAGATAATAGGATTCACATGAGCAGAAGGGTACATGAGAGGTTGTGTGGTTTTGATGGAGATAATGTGCTGAATCATTAGGTATCATGTGGGATAGGAAGAAAGGGCATCCTGACAACCCAACAAAGAAGATGATTTCAGTTTATTATGTTGTCATAGAATCAGCTAGATGCATGTGTGCTTTCCTTTTAAATTTATGGTTTAAAGAGTCAAACTGAAACATGAACAAAAATAATTTGAGTGGAGAAATGCTTGAACATCTGGGAGGTGAAGCAAGAGGGCTTCTAGTAGGGTAAAGGAGCACCACAGATTAGCTCTGACAAATGGGCCTCTCTCCACTGAGAGTGCTTCTTGCAAACCAAGAATAAAACAAGCAGGATGTAAACATCAGCAACTTAAGTATTTGCCAGGCAGGTTGTTAGAAGTGAAAGTAAAGCTAAAGATTAAAGACAGCTTGACAAAATCCTACACACCATCCAGCTGGGCTTTACACATTATGAGATGTGGTAGGACAGAATGAGGGTGTTTAAAAAAATTATTGCTATTATGCAGCTGGAGGGCACTGGGCTGAGTTGGGGATATGCCAGGAGAACTTGTGCTGCTTATGTAGATAAACTTGCAGGACTTCAGCTTTCAACCCCATCCAATTCTTTCTGTCAGATTCTCTTAACCTTGTCCTGTCCCTTGCTGAGCACTGACATTTTCAGAACAGAAGAAAATCATGTTAAATTTATGTATGAGGAAGGGTATGCCTATGTGTATTGCTGGAATCTGGTTTTAAGTGTTTGGATTTTTTTGATTAGTTCTGTCCTTGGTTTATTTTGTAGTCCCAGAAGAGCTTATAAACCAATGCTGGTGAAGAGTCTAATTTAGCTTCTTATATTCTTGGCCATCATGGTAGCAAGCCTTCATGGGGACTCTGCAAAAGAACCTCGGCCCCTGTTGGGGAAGTGGGGGCTTTAGGAATTTAACTGTCTAAGCCTGTTCAATCCCTACCACACAGACTTTATCAGTTTAATTTTGGGGGGGGGGGTTTGCCCAAGGTTTTCTTTAGAATTCTTTTGAATTCTAAAATGAAGAATGTATGAAAATTGATGTTGGAGGCTCATGAGAGATAGACTGGAAAGGAAGATTTGGACCAAATTGTAGAGTATATTGAATATCTGACAGGGAGAAATGTGTTTTGATTTCTCTTGTATTTAGGTAACGGAGACCCATCGAAGACAGAAACTATGAGAAGGATGTACCAGAGGGAAACTTGTATCAGAGTGTCTGGTTAGAGGGCTGTTGTAGCAGCCTAGTTGTAGTATGATAAATAGTTTTTATTAGCCTGACAGGAGGAGTTATGGGAGAAACATATAGACCAGGGACGAGGGGTAGAACTCACCTCACATCCCAACTCCAGTCCTTGTCTTTGGCTCCCTGAAGTAAAGATTATAAAGTTATGTCCAGGCTTAGAGAGGACAACGGAGGAGTTGTATGATCCATCAGCAATGTTTGTCTTGGGTGAAAGAATAAGAGATGGTGGCCCCTGTTCTGTTCAGATGTTGACCCTCGTACACATCATCCATAGTGCAAAGCAGAAGTATTGGGGATTAGTGACAAACTAAATGTGGAGAATATTGGAAGAACAAATGATGGTAACTGACCTGACTTAGCAAAATGACAACTAAAGGAGAAATATACAATAAACAGAGAGATTTGGGATTGAGTTTGGTGCTAGAAATTTGGACTGGAGGTGATTTACACAGAACTGATATTTAATTTTACTCTTGCAGTTTGACAGGGTGTGGGATACCGGAGAGGACTATGGGTAAATTAGTAGAGATCAACTTGAATTCATGTGATTGTGTCAATGCTGAACTCTGGAATAGAGACACTTTTACATCTGTGTCACATTGCAAGGAGACCAAGAAGTAAATTTGGCACAGTAAACATTTTGAAGCAGATGAGTGTTAGGGTTCTCTCTGGACAATTTTTAAATTTTATCAAAATTCCATTGATGCTTTTTGTTTAAATTCTTGAAACATTAATTCATTAATTAACTGCCAGATTTTATTGCTTGCTGTAGCAAAAGGTCTCTTCTCTGCTGTCCTGAGACTGTATAGCGTACTCATGCTAAGAAGAAACTTGACCTTAACTCTGTTAGAGACAAAAATAAGAGTCAGTGAAGGTTTCGCCCAACGTCTCAGAGAATAATAGGTGGCAGGGTTGGGTCTGAGAGTTAGTCTTGTGATTTTCTCTTATGTGCTTTCTCTGTTATTTTATGCCATCTTTTCTGGAATATGTATGATATAGACTTGAACTTTATATATAGAAATAAAGGATAAATGATGTGCATAATCTGACAGTATAATTTGGAGAAATAGAAATACTGACAATATTCAGCTTTTGCCCTTTACTTTTTGCTGCTTTCTTCTTACATTCATAAATATATTTAAACCTGTCTCTGAATATTTAGGTCATTTCTAATCATTTGCTCTTATAAATAAGAAAAAATGGTGTAAGTTAGCCAACCTTCCTAGGTTTAAATACAAGTTCTACTACTTCTTACCCACAAGAGCTTTAGTAAGTGTCTTAACCTTTGTGTCCCCATTTTCTTTTCTTTTTTTTTTATTTTCATCATCTTTATTTTTTTTTCTTTATTCATATATGCATACAATGTTTGGGTCATTTCTCCACCCTCCCCCCTACCCCCTCCCTTACCCCTCTGCCACCTCCCACTCCCCTCCTTTTGCCCTTATCTCTAATTTTGTTGAAGAGAGAGTATAAGCAATAATAGGAAAGACCAAGGGTTTTTGTTAGGTGAGATAAGGATAGCTGTACAGGGAGTTGATTCACAGTGCTTTCCTGTGCATGTGTGTTACCTTCTAAATTAATTCTTCTTGAACTAACCTTTTCTCTAGTTCCTGGTTCCCTTCTCATATTGGCCTCTGTCACTTTAAAGTATCTGCATTAGTTTCTCTGCATTGAGGGCAACAAATGCTATCTAGTTTTTTGGATGTCTTACCTATCCTCATACCCCCCCTTTGTGTGCTCTCGCTTTATCATGTGATCAAAGTCCAATTCCCTTGTTGTATTTTCTTATTTGTAAAATGGATTAGTAATAGCTTGACTCACGGGATGCTATGAGAAATAAATAAAAATGGATATCTAAAGTACTTAGAATAGTCTTGGCACATGGCAAGCTTGTTGATGTAAGAGCATAGTGTTATCAGACCTATTGAGTTCACATTCTAGCTCCATCTTTTAATAGTTATTTGACTTTGAACAATTACCTTAACTTCTCTGATTTTAGATAATAATATCTGCCTTGCAGGGCTGCTATGAAAATTAAGTGAGATAATGCAGATAAAGTGTTTTCAAGGTGCTTGACTTAAAATAAGGACACAATATAAGATAATTGTTTTCATTATTACCATCACAATCATTATAATTAGGAGTAATGCTGTAATGAACATCCTTACACACAAACTTATCTTCATGAACATTACCTTAGGCTAAATTCTTGGAAGTGGAAGTGCTGTGTTCCTCTTGACTTTCAAAAAGGCCTTATATCTCTCTATAGTTTTATATATTGAAAAATGACAAACTTTTGTTGAGCACATCGTAAGCACCTTACTAACCCAGACATAGTAAAGTTATATATGAATGCACATTTCCCTGTTTACCTTGACTATGCAACCTTGTGTGGAAATTAAGAAATGAAACTATTTCCGATACAGTATGCAACACACTTGGACCAGGGAGAAAGTGCTGTGGGTACACATCAGTTGGAGAGAGAAATTTTGACTGAGGGAAATCACAAGAGGCTTCATTCAAGACATGACAATATTGGATATTGCAGATGCATAGTATTTGGTAGATGTGGGTAGGGAAGGGTATTCTTGGTATGGCAAGGCCTGTCAGAAGGCTGCTTCTATCCCTGGAGCCTTAGGATTTAAGTGCAGCCACCAGCCATTGGCTTAGGAGACTGAGAGCCTAGTAAGGAGCTTATCTTATCCTCTCTACTCACTCTGTTCTTTCACCTAGAGTCTCTTTATCTTCCCTCCATCTCCTTCAGGACACAGGCAATATTTGGATTTCCTGCTTTCTCTTAGAAGCATGATACTACATGGTATGTTACTTAAGACCCATTCAGGCCACTGTACACATGAAACTCTTGAGTTTGTCAAATTGGAATTTAGTTTCCAGGTTCCCTATGATTCATTTAATCTGATTTCTCTGAAGAAAAGTTAATCCCTTGTCATAGTCTGATGGCAAGGCTTTGTAAGTATAGATACTTTTAATGTAGTCACAATTCTTAAGGTAAGTTTAAGCCTTTTCAGTCGTGACTTTTTTTTCAGTGACAGTTATGACAAATAGCTGAATAACTCATTTTTGCTTTGTAGATGGGTATAACTGGGGATCTTGTATATTGGGTATGCATTTTTTTATGAATTTATAAAATTTCAGCTTAGAACATTGGATTAGGTATTAAAGCATTCATGTTGACAAGCACAAAATAAATTGTATTCCGATCCGGTTTGTATAACGATGTGTAACCCAATTCACTAAGTTCGTATTGGTAATTTTACATTGCTATGAGACTTAAGTTTCATATATAAGAGTTGACAGTCAGTTCAGCAAGTGTTAGACTTGAACTCCAGGATATAAACGAGGAGTTCTGTTCCTTATTTTCTGTTCAAAAGTAGTCAAAAACAGTGGGGAAAAAAAGACCTTTCCATTATTTTCTGCCACACACCAGTAAATATACAGTCATCTCTAATCTACCATTAACCAGTGTTGTGAGCTACTTAGGTTGCTAGTTTCCGTAAAGCTTTCATGTGACAAATTTATAATTTTATATGTTATTTCTAGGTCAACAGTTAGATTAATGTTTTATCTCTTGAACAAAACACAGTGCCTCTTTGTAAACTTTGTTATCTTACTCAAACTGAAAATTGCAAAACAAAGAATTTTCTAGTTCTCACATTCCTCAGTGGAGAGCAGTATTTATATGGAGGTTATTTTGTGTTTTATTTTACATTCTACTTAGCTCTAAATTTTCTGCAGGTAGAAAATAAATATCCTGTTTAAAGCTTTAAAATCTTAATTAAAGCTAATTAGTTGTCATTACTGATCATTTACTAGCTTTTATTTATTTTTGCTTCATTATAGCTCAGTAGGAGACCACTTTGTTTGATCAGAATATAACATTGTTCTGCTCACTAAAATATACCCAATTCTGGCCACAGAAAAATACTCGAGTAACATTTGGTGAATAAGTATAAATTGATTACATTTCTGACCTAGAAGTATGTAAGTTGTTAATTTTTTGTTTTTGTGGTGCTAGAGATTAAACCCAGGGTCTTATACCTGTTAAACAAATGATCTACCAATGATCTGCTTCACCACCTTCCCACACACTAGAAGGAAATAAATCTAAAAAAGATGCAGATATCTTTACAAGTCTAAACAGTGGCAACTTTGGACATTTTCTATCCAGCTAGCAGGGGTTAAACTTTGTTTTCAGCTGTGATAGGTCACCAGTCCTTAAAAAACCATAAGAACTCATATTAGTATTATTTTTAGATATATTTTATATGCTTTTCCATACGTTTATATGGATTGAAATTCATGATGTTCAGTGACTCAATTCTCAGACTACAGAAAATTTGATTTTAAATAGATCCCATTATATCACATGTATCATGATCTCATTTTTTTCTTTCTGCACCCCCCACCCCAAAACTCTAACATTTTAGCAACTGCATAAGCTTCATCATTGAAAACTCTCTTCAGTGCTACAAATTCTAGCTGCTTTTCAGAATGTTCTGAGAAGGAGACATCATAAAAGAGATTGTATAGAAGGTTTTATATATCTTCACGGGGATAATTGAGCTTACATGTGTGACCTAAGATGCCACAAAGATAATTACAGAAGTGACCCAGATGCCATAAAAGCAAAGATACAGCTGCAAACCTACACAGTATTTTATTGTTATTTAACAAACATTTTAGGTATATAAAGATAGGAATTTTATGCAGTCTGTATGTTCAAAGAATTTTTCAGTCATTGAGGGAGAAAGATGTGATTGAAATGGACTTGAGGTGAACTATATGTGAACCTAGCCAGCTTCCAGTTCATGCTACACTCTAGAATGCTGGCTTTATGGCAGGTGGGTAATTTGGAATCCCATCCTAATAACTTGGGTGCCCTGGCCTGGGATGAAGAGACTGACTTTAAACTCAATCCATGGTATTTTAGTGATCTTATTGGAAACACAGATATAATTTAGAATACCTAGAAAAATCAATACTTTTTCTTTTACCTCTTTTAAAGTAAAATATGAATCTCAGTTGGGTTTGAGAGCTAGTGGATTGAAGAAGGCTCATATCTCAGCTCTGTTAAAACCTTTGATACATATATTCTTTGTTACAGATTGAAGGGAAATAGTGAAGAGACTTGCTGAAAGTTACCCAAGTGGTAATTAAACTTTAGGTCTAATACTTTGATATAAGATAGCTGTTTGGCCATATGTCACTGAATGATTGAATATATGTTAAAAACGAAACCTAAATCCTATATTAAGTAATATTAGTGAAGAGGCAAAAGGTGGGTGTGGCTTCTATGAAGCAGGTATGAGGAAAGCCCCATGCAAATAGTATTAAATTTGTTTGCTTTTAAATGATAACATTTTCAGATGGTTAAAAGAGATGGACCGAGCCTCTTTAACTAGAAGGCATAGGGTCTTACAAAGCATAAAGCACGTGCTGTCTCCTCCCCTTTCTATATTGGTTTTGTACCAAGAGAATTAAGGAATCTGGATATTTGCAGAGAAATACGTTGCCTCATATTCAGGAGAGTTGAGCCACGGCATTGACTAGAATAGGGATGCTGAGACCAGTTATGCAAGCAAGCAGAGACAGTGGTTCTTACACAGTGTGATTCCTAAATTTGATCATCTGCCATTGGTCACCACACACCATCAAAAGGCTTAAATGATTATGATACTTGAAACATGTAGGGTTCAAGGATTAATAATCTGTTTTTAAAAAGACATTAAGTTCAAAGTTAAGTAGAGAATATGCTGGTATGACATAGATAGTAGTAGTTCTTTAAATCTTTCACCAAGGGATAGTTTGTCCAAAATTTGTGTCGTAAACATTAGGTGATTTTATGTCGGGCAAATATTTAAATGGTTCAAGTTTTATTGCCTCCCAGCTCTGCTACTTGCTAGCTGTGTAAGTAACCTTGGGAAAGTTACTTTAAATTTTTTGTGATTTAATATTCTTATCTATAAAATGCAACTTACAATGGTTCCTCCCTCTTTGGGTTTTGTGAGTACTGAATGACTTATCTATTAAGTGTTCATAGTGTCGAGCTGTTAGCTGTTGTGATGGTGGTGGTGGTAGTGGTGGTTCCCTCCTCCTTTGATCATTTGTACAAGTGTGAGTTTCTCCCAGTTCACTCACTCATTCATCCACTTCTTGAACACATACAGCCCTCCAGACTAGTATTTTGTAACCCAAGATATTACTGTCCACTCGGGACTGACCAGCACGCCACCAGCTTTGTGCTTAGGTTATTCCCAATCTCTTAGAAGCAGGACTGAAATTCAACCTTGGTTCATAATGGTAATTGTTTTTTCTGGTCATGCCTGAGATGATTTATTACTAGAAGCACCAGCATGACCCTCTCATAACGTTTTTATCTAAGTTCCCTGAGAAATGAATTTTTAACAAACCATTATCACAACAGCATCATTATCACTACTCCATGGTGTATTAATTCAACAATATCTGTGGACCTCTAGTTTATATATAATATTGTGAGAAGTTTGGGGGATTACAAAAAGGGCAAAAAATGAAGAAAAGTATAACTTAGTTGGGAAGGTACAACAAATGCATAACAAAGGTTAAATAGCATTAAGAAGACACATTAGTAAAGAACTAAGGGAGGTTATGAGAAGGAGACAGATTACCTGCCTTGAGTCTTGGAGGGAGAGACCACAGAAATATAGAAAATGAGATCTTGGTACCCAAGAGGAGGGGTGCAGGCTGAATGGCAGAGGAAGAGTAACTGGTGTATTGAAAGGAAACACAAATATGTAGCCGGATTATGTTGGAAAAGAGCTATTGAGAAATCAGTGCATAGCAAGTCAGCAAGGTAGAGAGATACACAATTATGTGGAATGAAGTATGTGTTAACCATGAGACTGTCCATAGCACATCAGATTAACACATGCACTCACTATCGATATTCTACTCAAGAAGAAGCTAACTGGAGAACACCAGGGAGCTACTTGCCAGGTGTATGTCAGAACTGCTGGCCCTGGAGCCCCCTGAAAGGAGGCAATAATTAAGAAGTTTATCTTTGAAGTCAGTCAAGTTTAGTCAGTCAAGTTGGACTTAAACTCAGTCTTTTACTAGTTGTATTAGTGACAAGCTAATTAGTTCTCTGAGCCTTAATCTCCTCATCTGTAAAATGGTGACAATGTTAATATAAGGTGGCACCTTTGAAATGTGTGAGAATTAAATGAGATGGGTAATTTATATAAAGCTTTTACACATTCAGACATACAGTGAGTGAGTACTTAATGAATGGTTACTAATAACGGTGACAGAATGTGGTTCTGTTTCAGCCAGATAGAATCACTTCAGTTTATTTCACTTCTTCCCATATTGAGATGTTAACTATTAGTTAACATATTAGTAACATATTAGTAAATGTTAACTAATGTTCCACTTCTTTAAGAAAAGTTGAAAAAACACTCTTATTTATATTTAGCTTTACTCCTGTGAAATGACAGTGCTTCTAACTCTGGCTGTGAAACCTAGTAATCCTTATAAAAGGATTAAATTGTGAACATATACATCAGGGTAGAATTAGGGTTTCCTGAGTTCTTCTTTTGGCTCTCACTAATATATTTTAAAAGTTTAAGAAGGGTAGAAACCAAGAGTAGGTATAATTGAAGAGTTAATCAGAAAATTAGATAAGGCTTCTTCTCAGTAACCAAATGTGTATTAATAGTGGCTTTACTGTACTGAGTTCCTACTTGTTCTTTCTCCACAAATGTGGAACCCAGTTTTATTTTTAAATGCTGATATAAATCCATTTTAGTTTTTTTGCAGTGCAATAGAGTGTAAAGAATGCAGATGGAACAAAAACCCCAAGTTAAATTTCCTCCATTCCATGTTTTAGCTTGTGTCATTCTGAATAAATAATATTTTTGATTTTTGCTGTCTATTAAATGGGGGTAGTCAAGGTACTTAATCTACATAATTCATAAAGTATTTGGAATTAAATAAACTCCGAAGCATGGTTCTCCAAGTGTGGTCCAACCCTGGGGATCCCAAAACTCTTTCAGGGGATCCATGAAATCAACACTGTGCTTACAGTATTAAAATGTAGCTTGGCCTTTTCAGTGTGTTGACATTTGCACAGATGGTGCATAAGGAATGATAGGTAGAACTTATGGATCCTTAGCCTGAATCAAGTTCGTGCCAGTAAGCTGTCCTGAAACTTCTTCACCGCCACATAATCTCAGTAAGAAAGGATATCCCTGGTGAAGCAGAAAAGATGATTAATTTGATCAAATCTTGACCTGAGGTGTTTTTTAATAGTCGGTGAAGGCGGGGGAAGAACATGTAAAGCATGTGTGTCGTGGAGATGAGCTTAGGGAAGAGTGCTGATGATACTGAGTTGTAAACTGAACTAGCTGAGTGTATGATGGAATATCATTTTTCTCGACAGAATGATAAGCAAACTGTAGTTGTCCAGGCTTGGGTATTAGTGACTCTGTCACTCAAAGGGGAACAATGAACAGTGTTTGTCATTCATAATAAAATTAAAGGTTTCAAGTGAAAACAAGAGTTTTTAAACACTGAACCTGGCAGCATCGAGGCTTTTCTGATGAGATTGGTGATACTAATGAATGTGATTTTCCTGATACTGAGGAATGAACTGTGTCACTCTTTAGAACATCTGCATAGCTCACTGAATTGACATTTTCCAAATGACCATCACCTGATCATAGAGAATCATGGACGTGTAAAAGACATGGATGAAAGTGCACAATAGACCAATAGTTTTTATGTAACATGTCTTTGATATGGCTTCAGATACTACAATCCTGTTTAACCATTCCAAAATTTAACACTTGTTGAGTTTTGGTATAGTATCAAAGGAGAATCTTTAATTACCTGAAAAGACTATTAAAATGTTTTTGTTTTCAATCTGTATATCTGCAGATCCTCAAACACATACAAACACAAACAGCATATCAGTGAACACATTGAAACAATGTGAGAATCCCAAGATGTCTTCTATTAAGCCAAACATTAAAAGAGATTTGCAACAAACAGAACTTCTCTCACCAATCTTTTTGCTTTGGAAAATGGATTTCCATTAAAATGTCTTTGTTAACGTGTAATGGATTCGTTATTATTTTAAGTGGATTAATAATCTTAAATTTTTTTGTTTTGACTTTTGATGTGGTGAAAATCTATAGACACAACTCACATAAACGAAAGTTCTTTGGAGCCCTCAATAATTTTTCAGAGTTTAAAATGATCCTAACACCATGAAATTTGAGAAGCACACCTTTAAAGTGGTAAAATTAGATTCATTTTTGATTATTATGGTTTACTAATGCATGAGATTGCCATCTCGTGACAATATGGGGAAATGCAGGTATTTTTGAAAAGCCCCGCTTTATGGCTTTAGAATGATTTATTTCCAAGGACTGCTTGTTTGAAATATATCAAGAGACAAGAAAGACATCGGTTCAGCTTTCCAGGGGATATGTCTTAAGATATTATGTGCCAAAGTTATTAATTTTCAGAAGGCAAGTAGATTCAGAAGGCAAGTTCATTAATTGCTTATTTTAAAGGGCTCACAGTGGTTGGAAGCCAATGTTCTTTTAACGACATTCAGCTTTTATATTCATATGTACATTTCCTGGTACACAGAGTCCCTTTTTTTGGGTGATGTTACAGGCTGTGGAATGTGTTACTCAAGTGTTTGAAATCCTGAGAAATGTTTGTGGTAATGTCTACGATGACATCTCATTACTGTGACTGACTTAGGGCCAGTAACACAACTTTAATAATAATGTTATCAGTTCTTCATGATGTGGATTTTAGGCCCTCATCTAGGGAAGAACTGGAACTTTCTGCCCTTGAATATCACATCCCTGCTGTTCTGTGTCATGTGTCCTGTACAAACTTGCAGTTAGCATGGTTCCTTGTCTTCTTTCTGGTAGACTGAAACATGTAGTGTAAATATGCACAAACATGTAGAAGGACATATAGACAAATGGGCCTAAACCAAGTCATGAGAGTTGCAGCTGTGAGAATCAGGCTCATGAATAATGAACATTTGTGCTATGGAATAGCTCCAGTGTGCCTGTTTTTATATCAATGAGCTATGTGAAAAGGAAGGAATCTCGCTTCATTTTCATTCAGTTAGAATGAAGTCCTACTGGCCAGTTTCTTAATTCAATTCAGCTGATTGTTTTCAAAATAACCTGTTCTTTTCAAACAGTTATGTGTAGGGGACAACTGCGCTCAGATGAAATGCCTGTGAGCCTGTACACTAACTACTGTACTAATTTTCTGCCTAAACTTACTATGTGCCCGGTGACCCTACTGATGAATACTTCAGACATCTGCATGAATACTCACACTGCCCACAGGAGAGCCTCTTGGTTGTTTGTATGACTGGAAATACTATTGAGACAATGCTGCCGTTCTGTGGACCAACATGAAAATGATGCATACAGAAGTAAAGATTCTTAATCTGGATTCTCTTTGAGCATCCAGAATGCTCTAAAATTGGGTGCTGGATTTTACTCATAGATGAAAGTATGTGTTTGTGCTTTTGAGAAGACCTCCAAGTTTTTATCAGACTGTCCAAGGAGATGGACCTTATGAAGGTTACAAACCACTAGATAACACTTGGCAGTTTTGAAATGCTTTTCCATACATTTTTATCTGTTCCTCCCAGTGGACATTTCCCTGTCTTTCTCTGAATAGAGGAGCTTAAGAAGTTTTGCATTTCATCCTTCAGGGGCTGAGAGCCATGAAGACTTTCAAGGAGGAAGTGAGGTGATGTGGTTATTGTGTAGAGAGAGTGCCCTAGTGGTAATATAGAGGATGTTTTACAAGAATGGAAAGCTAGTTCTCCATTTGGAAAATCACATGAGAAAAGATCATGGGTCAGAATGGAAAGGAGAACATGGAGTGGCAAGATAGTTGAAATGCTTGGAATTGGCTCACCAGTTGATGTTGTAGAAGGACAGGAAAAGTAAAGGAAAAAAGTTTTGCTTTCCTCACTTTACCATGTAAATAGAAGCAGAGGAAAACAGGAAGATTATAAATTTAACAACACATATCAGTGTAACAACACTGATATGAAAGAGCCATTGGAAGTGTTGGTCTGAGGCTGGTGAGGTGAAAAATGACATTGCTTAGTGTGTGTAGCATGAGAAGCAGAGCATGCTGGGGGTTTGGTGACGGTGATGGTCTAGGGAAGTCCTGGGAGATCCAGGTGTGGCCAAGGAACATCACTCCTTTTATTCTTTTCCCGAGTTGAGAAGGAGGGATAAAGTATATTTCATGACCTTTATTTACTCTCAGATTATTCCATTTTTACTTCTCAGTGGCTTTTAATTCATGAAGTTTACATAAATCACTATAATCTATCTCCAGGACAATAGGGGTATCAAGCAAAAGATCCGTTTAAGGTACTCAGTTGTAATCCTATAATCTTCCCTTTCTTAGGTGTGGAAACTCACTCCATCAAGTATATATGTGTTAGCTTTCCCTTGTTGTGACAGAGTACCTGAGACAAACAACTTACAAGGAAGAAAAGCTTATTTTGGCTCACAGTTTCAAGAGGTTTCAGTCCATGGTCACTTGGCCACATTGGTTTGGGCCTGTGCCCGCACAGTACCTCATGGCAGGGAAGGCATGGTAGGGGAGCTGCTCACCACATAGTAGCTGGTAAACAAAGAGAAACTGAGGAAGGAGCTGAGGTCCTAATATCCCCATCAATGGCCTAACTTAGTCTACTTGGCCCAACTTCCTAAAGGTCCTACTTCCTCCTTTAACACATGAGCCTTTGGGGAACATTTCAGATTCAAACTATAGTGGTATGTAAGTGCCATACTGATATGATACTGGATTGTTTTTCCTTGGGCTCATGTCCTGGTGTAGTTGATCATTGAAGGTACCAGACAAGCAGTTAAGAGTTAAAGCAAGTTCATGCCAAACCAGGAGTTAAGAGTAAAGTAAGCACAAAGTTTATTGAAAGGATAGCAAAACACCCTAACGGGTGAGACTTAGTGAAAGACCTAAACCAAAGGATGGCTGAAGTTCATGAGATTAAATAGGGGCCTGACTTTAGGCGCCCCGCCTCCACTCTACTTTGAAGCTGAAGCTATAATTGGCTATCTGATTAACATCCTGATGACCATCTGGCTACCCCCCCCATCCTTATCGGACTGGACATCCCAAGAGGGTCTCATTAGTCCATTCTGTCCTTGAAATCTGTCATGTACGTTTTATGACTACTGCTCATTATTGTGGTGATACCCCCTTTTTGTTAATCTTAGGAAAGTTTGCTCAACTCGTCCTGGCCTTGGGGCCCTTTACCCACATTGTACAGCTGCATCTTGTTACTTTGGTGAGAGGCTTGTTGTTTCTCTGAGAAGCCGGTTTCCTACACCTCTTTGGATGTCTTCTTTTAAAGTACCTCTCTGATCTAAAATGTAATCACCTCTGTCATTGCTCCCCTTAAAATACCAACCCAATTTTAAATATTCCCCACCACTGCTGCCCCATCTTACCTCCCTAATAATACTCAAGTCATGATGACTTCAAGATACTCTCACCTTTTCCTCAATGATTTAATACAGAATCCCTAGTATGCCTTTTGATAGCTTTTCTTGTGCCCACATCTCCTAGTTCTCCAATTCCTTCAACTAAAATGACCTTCATCTTCATTCCACTTGAGCTGCACACACACACATGCCACACCTAATAGATCTGCTCCACTTTCAATATTTCAAACTCTATTAGCCTCCTCTTTGAAACAGCCTTCTAACTGGTATCTGCCCTGTTCTCCCTGTTTCTCCAGAACCCTTCTTCTTTTCTTCCTTTCTATTCCTTGTTTTGTCCTTGTTTTCCAGTGTGGGAACATGAGAGAGGGAAGAGGCCGGCAACCCTTTTCAGATTCCTTCCCAGCCCAGAGATATAATCAGATGGTCCAGTAACAATCGTGCTTGCCCTTTTACGTTTTCTCACACAGCATTCTTTGAGAGTTTCCAACCCAGGTTGTTTCCTTGCCATCTATTTTTCCCCCCTCCTATTTTCAGGCAGCTGGGCATTGTTAGAAACCTCACAAAAACTGGAGCAATTGGATCAATAAATGTATGTCTGTCAAGTAAAGGAATTTATCAGGTTCGTCCCCACCCACCTAGGAGAGGGGAACCATAGAACAGTTTTGAAGAACAAAAGGTCTGTTTTTCATCTTAGATACATTTTACTATGCTGCTAGCTCTGCCTATGTGAGTAACATGCGTGTATGTCAACTGATAGTGCTCAGAAATGTGGGAACGTCCTAGCTTTGTGTGTTTTTATTAGAAAGTCATCCTTTGTGCCCATTTTATTTTTCTTACCATTAAAGACTTGATAAAATCTTGATAAAAAAAATTTCCTCCAGATAGTTACCTTTTGTGAGCTAGGAACTGGACTGTGTGAATGCTTTTTCTTACTTCTAAGCCGTGAGTGATATTTATTTATTTTATTTTTGTCAGTTGGCTCCATGGTTCATGAATTCTTTATTACAGCAGGAGTCATCAATTGGATGGAGAATCATTGAAATTGTAAGTTTAGGACATTAGTTGGAATAACCTGAACATTGTGCTTACCTTTTGGGCCCTTAATTTAATTTAAAATTAAATGAGTCTTATGATGGCAAGCTTCAGAGATCTGCCTGGAGGGCTTTCGGAATGGAAATGTGTGTCTATGTGTGGGAGGCTCTTTTGTTTAGTTGGATAGACTAGAAAATCTTTGCCTAAAAACACTCATTGTTTAGAGAGCATAAATAACTGAACATAATGTTAGTGAGAAGTTTCACTTGAGATTGAACCACTGACTTCCAAGAATATAGCAGAGTGAGTGGAAGTGCTGTGGACAGTGTCTTCCTTATTTCCTCTAAAATACCCATGAAATTGTCTGAAAAGGAAACAGATCCCCAGAAGTAACCACAGTGTGCCTCAGGCCTTGAGCCCGTTCTAGTTTCTGGAGGGGATTTTTACCTTCATCTCTGTGGTGGAGACCAGATGGAGTTGCCCCAGCTTCAGCCACACCCATCCTGACCTGACTCTTCCTTTCCACTTTCCCATTGCCTGCTGCCTCTCATGAAGCCCTGCTGTCCTTGTTCTGGCCTGGTTTTCCTTTTGTTCATCTTCAGTGCTACTGATTGTTTTAGTTGATTTGGGAAGTGGCTGCTAACCTGCTTATTCTTTGACTTCCTCAGCTCCTTTATGGGATACCAGGGAGGGACTGAGACTGCTCTTTTAACTGGCTCCTGCTCACTGACAGATTCTGGGTTGGTCTGTGACCTTAGTTGTTTCCAAGTTCAGAACTAGGATTTGCACCTAATCTCTGCCATTCTTTGGCTCTGAGTTGTACAGTAGGGCATCTGCAAATGCCTCTTTATACACAGTTATGAGTGTGGGATTGTGTTGTCTCTCATTAGACTCAAAGCTCCCTGAGGGAAGGAAGATGGGGACTTGGAGGTAGATTCCCTAATACCAAGAATAGTGCCTTGCACACAAGAAACACTGAAGAGATTTGTTGAACTCATTAATGAAACTGGATTGCTGGGAAGGACTTTAAGCAGTGGTAAGCCCTGAAGGCCAAGGTCAGCAAACCAAGCTCAAGGATGTAAAACAGAAACCAAATCATATACTGTAGATGAATAATTAAAACAAAGTTCTACAGGTTCAAAACAAAGAAGTTGTAGAGATCTGCAGCAAAATCTTTCAGAAACAGACTTGCTTCATGAAACAAACTGCTATAAGTGCTCTGTCTTGAGAACTCGATAAGATATTTAAGGGGGTTGCATCCAGTTAATGATTTTAAAAGGAGGTATAATGCAATGAAAACTGTAATAGGTAAAATAAATCTTCATTGTAAATAAAAAGCAGGCTTGACTTCGAAAATCCTGCCGGTGATAGAGGACAAACTTCAGGAAAATGCCTGGAATACAAATGGGGAACTCTAGAAAGACAGAGATCCAGCCGAGAAGCGATAAGGACTATGGTGGAAGACAGAACAACACAAATGAATCAACTATGACAAGTAATGGAGGGACATTTCTCAGATCTAAAAGAGACACCACATCGCATGACAGGCAGAGTTGAACTTACAAATTAACATTGAAAATTATTCTAATTTTTAAAAATTTTATTGTTTTTGCATTTACTCATGTATATACATTGTTTTCTTTAAACTGGAAAACTGATAGGTACAGTAAGGGAAATAAAAGTGCTAAATTATTAGTCTTTCATTAAAAAGAGACTAAAGTAAGCCAGGTATGGTGGCATATAGCTATAATCCTAGATACTCGAGAGGAATAGGTAGGAGGATCATGGTACAAGCCCTGGGGAAAAAACACAGCGTCTTTGTGACAAAAAGGACTGGAAGTGTGGCTCAAGTAGTGAAAGGCTCTGAATTCAAACCCTAGTACTGCAGAGGAGTGAAAGGGAGGAAAGAGGAAGACAGAGGCACTGAAGTGATCTTTTGGGGTTACATTGAAGAGTAGATACATAGGGCTTAAAAGTTCATAAGAAGTTTTTATGACTAATAGAAGTGAAAAAATAGGATGCCTATTAAAATCAATACAGAAAACAATCAAATAAAACACCAAATTCTGTCCAGCTACAGAGAAACAAAACAGTGTTTACATTCCTTTTCTCATCTGGGAGTTCACATATCTCATTAACATATTCCATAAAATATATTGCCAACTTTCATAGTCGACTTAGAATTTTCTCTCCAAAACCATATTAGATTGGAAAATACAGTCTCACACACGCGCGCGCGCGCACACACACACACACATTTGATGAATTTAACTCTTAAAAATCATAGCACTCTTCAAATAATTCTGTGACTTAAACAGACTCCAGAATTTAGCACATAAGGTATTTCCTTGTCTTTTTTGCAAAAGCATATGATCCACCTACTGTGACACATGGTAACCACTAAACAAATACTTACTGAATGAATGAATGAAAACATACATAACTCAACCAGCTATCCACTGAGAAAATGTAATTTCATCTATAAACAATAACTTATAAATGATTGCAAGAGAGAGGAAGAAAAAATTCTACTCTGAAATTTGGACAAAACATCTGTCTTGATGTAAGGCATTGAAGTAATGTTGAGCTGAGCATTGTGCAGTGAACTTGATGGTAAACTCTGGAGAAGGCAGAAATCTGAAGAGACTCAATGAGTCCTAATATTTAGGCTCTTGTGAGGTTAATTCAGATTGTTCTTCTGGATGACTTCGTATCAGAAAGACTCAGCCAATCTAATAAAAAGCAGAGGTCAACAGAAGTGATTAAGCAGCTAGAAAAATCAACTCAAAGGGAACTTAGGATACAATTTGGAAAAAGAACTTGAATCTCTCAAAGTCCAGGGAAATAAGAGGATAATTTAGAATGATTTGGAGAGCTGTGGGGGGTATAAAATTGATTAGAAAAAACTCATTGAGTATAGGACAGTTCTTAATGGAGGACAGAGCAATATAGCATCCCAAGGAAAATAGAAAAGATGTTTTGATAAAATCTGGCACTATAAAGAAAGATAATAGCTAATATTTATTGAGTACTTACTATGTGTTTAGCATTCTGTAAGCATTCCTTCATTTAATCTCCTCAGTATCTAATGGATACTGAAGTTATTTTCTGAATGAGGATTTTGATGCTTGATCGAATGAGGCTGGAGTAGGTAGCATGTTTATTTTGAACTCAGTTCCAGAGCTCAATCCCAGTTACTTCACCCCTCTACCATTCATGCCAGAGAGCTGGGTATGAATCGGTGTTGTGCAGAGGTTTAATAGAGTAACCTAGTTGGTTTTCCATCTGCTACATACATGTTCTTAACAAGCCTTTTTTAATTAAGTGAAAGTAGAATAAAATAATTTCATGTAGTTTGATCAAAAGTACACTTTTGTTTAGTCTTCTGGATGAATAAATCCTTATAGAAACAAGATTTGTATATGGGAAAGCTTTCCTAATGCAGATTGAAATAAATAGGCGCTAATACTCCAGAGGCAGATTGGAGGATCTCAGTTCAGATATCTCAAAATAAGCTGTGTGTGGTGGCTCACACGCCGTAAGGAGGTAGAATTAGGAGGGCCGCAGTTAGACGAGCCCTGGGCAAAAGTGGGAGACCCTATCTGAAAAACAAACTAAAGCAAAAAAGGGCTGGAGGCATGGCTCACTTGGTAGAGCTCTTGCCTAGTAAGCATGAGGTCCTGATCCATTACTGCCCAAATTAATTAATTAATTAAACCAAATAAGTAGGTCCTGAGCTCCTGAACCCAACAGAATGAAGAGGATGCTGCACAAGTGCCAGCCATTTGGAGCCTTTATATGTCAGGAAGTTGTCTGCATAAAAGTGGAAGGGGGAGAGGTGGAGTGGAGACCAGTTGAAATTCCTCTTCTCTCTTTAGTTATACCTTTTATTTGCTTATTCCTTCAAATAAGTCACCTAACATCCCTAGGTGATGTACAAGGTAACTACTTACCTTGTACACTTGATATCATAGTGTACATGTAAGTACAGCATACATGTAAGGATGGCCTGTTGATTAGAACATGTATGTAAAATTGCATGTCTGTTTGTAAAATGTTCAGCTTGGTATCTGGCACATAATGAATATTAGATTAGTAGTAGCTGATATTATTATTTATTCTTCAGATATAGTCCTAAAGTAAACACTTTAAAAAGTAGAGCCAAGTGGTATTTTATGGTAGTTAAGTTTTAAAAAAAGATTTTAATTTTGTGCAGTTCTCTCCAATAACATATTTAACAGGAAAATTCTGCCCTCTCAGTCCCCTTTCACAATTTGGGGATTCACAGAGTGCTTTGGTGTTTTAAAAGCAGTAGTTTGTTGACTGGAAATGCAACTTATGACAAATTCAGTGGTTGCCGAGCTCTAATATGTTAGCAGGCAGGAGCATGCTTTTAATATTCATCATCTTTAAGTGCTACCAACTGGCATTCAGTACTAAATGTGCAGATATGGGTGCTGAGCAAAACAGCTAGGAAGAGGACTTGTTAATTTGTATTCTAGATGGAAATCTTAAATTAGTTTCCAAGATTTTTAAATGGATTTTTAAATGCCGGGCACATAGGAGATTGAGTTCATATTAATATTTATAAGGTTTGAGAAGATATTTAGTGAAATATTTGTATAATTTAATTTTGGTCATAATCAAGTAGGAAACCATAACAAGAAGGACATTGTACTTTAGTTTGGCGACTCTTTTGTGGTTCAGTTAGAAATATTTTTCTGGGAAACCTGTGACTGACATGTGTGTATAAAGAACTCTTTAGTAGCACTCAGAGGTCAGGTTACTTGGGTAGAAATTCCTTCTGTCAGATTATTTTATGGTAATTTTGTGTAAGTTAATTTAGAGATAAGTATTGACAATGATTTCTTAAAGCACTTATTGACAGTTCTACAGAGCTCTGTAATCTAGCTGTTTTTATATTCTGTGTTGTATAGAACACCACCATGGGTTTACAGAAAAACCTGCTTCCTGTAGTTTTGCTTAGGGCTAATTGAGTTTAATGTAGTTCTGTGTGCAGAAGGTATTGACTTGTGCATAGTATTTAATTTGTGTAAATATGTGTGTATGTAATGTTTTGCCCCTCTGAGTTTTATTTTAAATGTAACCCTCGAAATGGGGATAATAGAAACTCTTAGCTTAGGCCTGCTAGCAATTGCAGGTGCCAGCGGTTTAAACTGCTGTAGAAATACAATTATGAGCAGCCAAGAGCAAAGCTTGTTTTAAGGTCCATGTGTAATGAATGCCTGTTAGTATCATAGAATACAATTAAAAAGAGGTTTACCTCTCCTGAGCTGTGATTGGTTCTTTCTGATGGAAATGTAGAGTCCCAAGAGTAGAATGTGTATTCAGCTCTGGGTGATTTAGACACCAGTGAGCCTGGCATACTGCAGGCTTGGATAAATTCAGGGCAGTTGTAGTCAGGCGGAGATGGGAAAAGACTAAAAGATTAATGAGGGAGCTTAAACAAAGCTTCAAAAATGAGAGCAATGCACTGCTTGCTCTTATGTAATTGTGCTGAATGGAAGTCAGTCTTGGCTGCTGTTGCTTAAAAATTTTAGGAGGTTGGCAGGAAATGTTTGTTTGTCATAAAAATCGGATCTAGAAAATGCTGGTGAAAACCTTGGGCAAAATATCTAACTCGTGCTTGCCTGTGCATGAACTTAGAGACACACCTTTCTTGTCATCTCCTTTTATTCCAGTTTGACCAAGCCTCTCCCTCCTCCCTGCCCCCACCACTTCATTTTGGCAAGGGTCCTTATTGAGGACCAAGGTCCTGGGGGCTGGCTGCCTCCAAGAAATATGTGTCTGGGATGTGCCTGGGGGAGGGGGCGGATCTCACTGTTGCTCTCTCATTCCACACAGCCTGACAGGGTTGTGAGGGCCCTCTGAGAAGGTAGTTCAAGTTATTGCTGAGTACCTGTGGCCATTGTGGAAATCAGAAACAGATTGTTTCTGGTTGATGGTTTTAAATGGCAGTTTTGTTACATTTCTTTGCTAGAACTTAACATGAGGGATCCTAATGGTTTAAAATGCTCTTTTACCTTTGAAAATCCTTTTAATAGATGCTCTAATGAACCTTCCATTTACTTGATGGACATAGTTGTGCTCTGCAGTGAAGCTGGTCACACTGTTAATGTGAGGCTGGGCACTTAAAGGGGGAAAAGCAGCTCATAAATAACATGGTGCAGGTGAATCACTTCTGAAATCTAGAGCTTGCCAATGCCAGTGAGGAAGAGCTGCCTTGAAAGAGAAATTGCCAACTCACAAGCAAATTCTTCAGCGCTTCAATGTAGACGCACATCAGCTCTTTAACTTTGCTGTCTCCTTTTCTTCTTCAAGGAGTTTGGCGCCACCTACAGGGAACAGGAAGCACAATAACCTGTTTGCCTGTTTCCTCAGCCCTTGGTTCTCCCATTGGTCCTTCCTCATTTTTAGTTTTTATAAATCTGATTACTTGTTCATCATATAGTGTGTGGAAAAAAAGGTTACATTTGTAGCAGCTGTTTGGCAGGAAGTATCTCACCCTTAATTGCTTTTGAAGGTCATTGTCTGTTTCTACTGGGAACTTCTTTCCCACTGACATACCAACAAGAGAGAGTACAGTTATGTTGGGGGGGTGGGGACACAGGAGGCATTGCTGACTTCTTTGGTTTTGTCTTCTTTGCTTTTTGTGGACAATGTGGCATCTAAATAATTTTTGTCATCTATGTTGTTTATTTGATTTTTTTTTCTGTTTGGCCCTTTTGGAGAGAAATGTTAGGAAGTTAAAAAAAATAAAACCTAGTGTCACAGTAAAGAAAGTTCAAGATGCATAATTCAGTTCAGAGAAGTCTAAAGGAAGACACATGACCATTTTTACGTGTGCATTAAGAATGTTGAAGAGATGAGGATCAATTATTTTCATTCACCAGCATCTTGTAACTATAACATTAAATTAAGTTTCCCATTGTTCTAAACTAGAATGATTTGGCTTGAAAGGAGTTAAGAACAATGTCAGGTTTTTCTCCTTGCTATATGAATGACTGAAGCTTTTCCCCCTCCACCAACTAGCAATGTCTAATGCAGACTCTTTCCTGAACTCTCTGCTTGTACATCCTGTGGGGTTCTTTGTATAGCTTCCCTCCCCTGCCTGCAACACTAGTTCATGTATCCTAGTCCAAACTCTCTGTAGCCCACATGAGGTGGATCTCATTTTTCCCCCTTTTCATGTCTTTTCCTTTAAAAAGAGCAACAAAACCCACTGCCACATAACTGGCCTTCCTTTACTATATTAAGGTTTTGTTTTTGTTCTTGCCCTCATCCCTCTTCTAGGCAAACAATATCATAATTCATCCACTCTCCTGGAGATAACTTGAAGTTATCTTCAATACTCTCCACTGGAGTCCAAATAAGTCTGCTGCTGTTGCCTTATCTCAATAGCGTTTCTTGAATTTTCTTGTTCTGAAGCTGTATTTGTTTTATTCTTTTCTCTATCATTTCATCCTCTTAAATTTTCTGTAACACAGTCTCTTCTAAGTCATTTGTCTTCTTCAGAAATCCTTACTGGTTGACTTCCAGTAGATTTGTAAGATGGCCTGTTGGCTAGAAAAAGCTAGCTAGTGTCATAAAAATTTATCCATCCATTGTACCCCTTTGTTAAATTACACTATAGAATTTCAAAGTTCTTCTATTTTTAGATATTTGTGTTGTCTGTTTAAACCTCAAAAGGAACTTGAGGGTAAGAAAATAAGTTGTTTAATGTAAAATGTCACACATTGGTGCTGAAAAGATTCCAAATATAGTAAATATTTTATATAGTTCTATCAAATAATTGACTAAAAGATGCTCAAAATATTTACTGTTTCTCCTAAGAACCAGTAAGCACATCAACAGAAGCACATAAAAAAGATATTCAACACCAGTCACTAAAGAAATGCACATTAAAACCACAGTAACATACCAAGTCACAGCCATGGAGTAGCTAAAATAAAACAAGATGGACAATAATAAGTGTAGGCAAGGATGTGGGGAAACCTGATTCTTCATGCATTGCTGGTGGTGATGTAAAATGAGGTACCCAATTTGGAATCAGCCTGGCAAACCACAAAGCATTAACCAAGAGTTACCAAATGATCTAGCTGCATACTCCCAAAATTAAAACATTTGCCCATACAGAAGCATGCATATAAATATTAATAGCATTATGCATAATAGCCAAAACAAAGAAACAACCCAAATGTCCATGAGTTGACAAATGGATAAATAATATGTGGAACATCACACAATAGAATATTACACAACCACAAGAAAGGTAGTGCTAATGCATGCTATAACAGGGATAAACTTGGAAAACATTATGCTAAGTAAAAGAAGCCCAAAGGCCTTATATTCCAGGATTTAACTCATAAGATATCTCCAGAAAAGGCAAAGCCATGAAACAGGTAAATTACGGTTTCTAGGGGCAGGAAAGAGGAGAACTGAGAGTGACTGCTCAGGGGTATGAAATTTCTTTTGGGAGTGAAGACAATATTCTGAAATTAGCAGTGGTAGTGCACATGCCAGTAAATATACCAGAATATACTAGTGTATACTTTAAAATGGGTGACTTTTATGATATATGAGTTATATCTCAATAAAACTATATGCAGTGGAGTCATGTAATGAAGTAGTATATAGTAAAATCATTAGCAGCTGTACATACCTTGAGTTTTGTGTGCTTCATCTTAGTATCTTCCAAAATACTAAACAATGTCTTGCATATGTATGCCCTTGATAAATGGTTGAAGAATGAATGAATGAACGAATAAACAAATTCCTAAGGAGTCTTAGTGTAATGTGAGGAATTTTTTGCAAGTGTTCTGGGAGAGAGGTAAAGAACAATGGCCATGAATTGAACCTGTGTCCTTCACTTCCCTCAGGTTGCCAGCTCAGCTGTCCTGTCAGTGATCTGATGTCAATCTGATAGAATCATGATAGGTTTGACGTCAGCTGGATGGTGTATTTCTTTTTTCTTTTGAGTGATAGGTTGGCAAAACATACTTTAGCAACTGTATGTTATGTGGATGATGCATGATGCCAAAGCTCTATGGTGACCTTTATTTTTATGAGCTGTGAGAATTAAGAACCTACCAGTTTTTGTTTAATTAGGCAGTAAGACGCAGCAGATGGTGCATTTGTGGGTGATGGCTGCATTCCTCTGGTTCCCTCAAGCAGTGTGTTACCCTATGGAATGTTTTGCCTTGAGTGTCACACCACTGTTACAAAATTACTAGGAAGACAAACATGTGGTAATGGTGTAGTCAGAAAATCTTGGGGGACAATATGCAGCAGGACCTTAGTACCACAGGAAGTTCTAGTAGTTAGCAGCTAAGAGAACTAGGATATTAGGAGAAATCCACACCTTTCTGATTGTAGTAGTTCACCATGCATCTTTACTTTCCAAAATTTGCAAATAAAGTATATTAAGATCTTTATTACCTAGTATTATTTTGTGTAATCTGGGTCAAACATTAAGGATGCATTGCAATATTATTTGCATGCTTTAAAGTGCTAAGAGAAGATTGGGTAAATGGAGATGCACTGAATTTATGTCAGAATGTTTTATTATGTTTGCTTTTAGTCACTACAGAGGGCCTGAAGAGTGTCCGACGATACACATTTTCCCCCAAGTACTGTGTGCTTACTGCTAGCGTATTTACTCCAGAGGATGTTAAAAGCATACATAAGCAGACAGAATATGGAATTAATTCAGTGCTTCTTACCAATCTTGTAACTCTTCAGGAAGAAAACCAAGTTGTTAAGTGGAATTACTTTCTGTCATTGTTAAGGGAGACACTATCTGTCTAGCTCAGATTCTCTTCTCTTTATGGTCTTGAAAACCTGAATTACTTGAAAGCTGGCATAAAACTTGTAATTGCACAATATTTTAGATCCTAAGATAATATGCCTCAATTTTTCTCATTAATGCAATATATGAAATCATCAAAATGAAATACATTCACTTACTGGCTGTAATGTTGTTTAAAGTATGAACTATGTGGAGCTTTAAAAATATGGCAATAGTAGCCTTAGATAGAATAATCCATTTGTCTCCTCACTCTGCTACAAAGACTAGATTGCAATTCTAGTTAAATCATGAACTTCAAAAATAATATTTTAACAAGAGTATAATTTCTCTTTGGAAAAGCCTGCATTTTATGTTGAAAAATTTTCCTAAATTCTAGAAAGAAACTCTTTCCTTTGATTTTTTTAATGCATTCTCTAAACTGTAAAACACATGACTACATACATCATTCTTCCAGATAGTCTATGTGGAAAGCTTACTTTTATATTTAAATTAAGTGAAGCATTTCTTTTCTGTATTCCCACCAACTCCAGGATACTGGAGCATTTAAAATAAAACTGAAGATGTAAACACTATTTTTGCAACTTTTCTTGTAGTAATAAAAGAGCATTAAACTTTTACATAATATTCACTAGTGTCTAATATAGGGAAATATCTAGAAACATCTCTCTGCATAGGAGATCCAAAATAATAACTGATTTTAACCTATAAATAATAAAAGATTTTTGACAAGGATAATTGCAGATTATATGAAACTATACTTTATTTACAAAATCATTGTCATTTCATTTCTTTTACAGAACCAGATTTTCTTCTAACTAAAATTTAGAAAAGAAGGAACTAGATTATTTCCCATTTACTCAACATTTAAATGTCTTACCAACTCTTTTGTAGCTCTCTTTTATAAAAATGTATGACAGGATCTCAAAAATAAGTTAAAACTGTGCCTGATAATTTTAGGTAATACTGGGATTATTTCGGTTTTTATAAAATTTTTAGTATGTTAACTTCCCATCACCTGTATGGTGTATCTAATGATAATCCTCCCTTTTACAACGATACCTGTTTTACATTAGTTTTGTATTAGAAGAGGTTATAAAATCTGTTAGGATGTGCTTGACCAATGGTTGACACCTGTAGCCTCACTCTCTCCTGAGGAGCTTAGCCCTTGTGCTAAGTCAATGACTTGGTTCAGATCCTAGCTGTGCTCCTATGAACTGTGTGATGGTGTCATTTAGGAATTCCATGTGTTTCTAAAAGAGACACCCCCCCGACCAACACACACAGATACATACGTACATATAGAGGTTTAAAAAGTATTTATTTTTGTACCTACAAGAAGTCAGAATATGGCAATCCAGAGCTGGTATGGTGCTCCCCGCTATCTTCAGGAATTCAGCCTCCTTCCTCCTCTCTGCTTCCCCATCTTTGATGGGGACTTTGATTCTAGAGGTCATCTCATGGTCCAGGATGGAGCTTTAGCCAGCGCATCTGCGTCTCAGGCAGCAGAAAGACAAGAGCTTCTCTTTGAGGAGTCACTTTCTTTCCCAACCCACACAACACTACTTCCACTTAACTAGATGTAAGGAAGATAGGAAATGGTATCTTTACCACTGGCAGCTAAAGAAGAGAGGTTCTGTTACCAAGAAGGAAGGGAAGAACGGATATTTGCTGGGCAACTAGCATTCTCTGCCATTGTGACCTTGGCCAATTTAATCTCATTGAGCCTCAGCTTTCTTCTCTTGACAAATGGTTGTAAAAACAGGATCTAATTCAAGATGCTGTTATTTGAGTATATGTGAGTTAATGCATCTAATGCATTTAGCAAAAATACCCTCCATGTAATAAGTGAGCAATAAATGTTAATTGGTATTCTTTCTTGCTACTTCCTTAACATCTTTAGGCTAATGTCCTATAGATACTTAGAATGTTCAAATTATTTTGGGTCCTTTTACATTCCCTCGCTCACCACTTAGCCTATTCTTACAAGCAAGAAACCTCAGAGCAATCATTGAATATGTCATTATTACTATCTGTACCCAATGTGCCAAGTATAATTCTACTTGCAAAATTGTTCATGTATTTCTCAAACCTGCCCCTCCATTTTCATTGCTACTATCTGAATTCGAGCTGTCCCCATCCCTTGCCTTCCACAGGTCTTCACTGTCTGCCAGATAACATCCAAAGTCCTTAGAACAGTATTCATGTCTTTGTATCACCTGACTGCTATATTAAAAGCTGTATCTTGATTCAACCACACCTCTTTAGTTTTCAAATCACACGTCTTATACCCTAACTTCATTGAAAACTCATTGTTCTTCAAATGGGACATTTTGACTCTTGGTTTCACAGTCAGGATACATTTTTATGAATTTTCAAGTTGAAACGGGCAATTAAGCATAGATGTGTTTCAACCTGTAAATTTGAATGTTAGGTTATGATTTCTAGAAACTCCTTTATGATTTTTGTTTGTGAGACCAACAGATAGATAGATATACCAGCACTTTTATTACACCTGAATAGTTAAATGTATAAATATGAAAGAACAAAAGAGCTCTTAAGTAGGAGAAATTGGTGGAAGGGAGATGACTTTCTAATGGATGGGTTAGTTTGTTCAGCAATTTTCAAAGAATAGGTCGAGATCTAGAAACTCATTATTTTTACTTTGCAAGACAATAGCATTAGTTTAGGTACTTAATGTGAGTGTTATGAATGCATTTTGCTTTCAAATTAAAGTAAGGATGCAGGAAAGGTTAGCTTTACTTCTTTTTGGAGAGTGTGCATGTGTGTGTGTGTGTGTGTGTGTGTGTGTGTGTGTGTGTGTAGTGTGTAATGGGATGTGTAATATAATTTCAAAGCCCTCTGATGCAATATTTTGAAACTAAGTTGGTAGTACAATTAAAACATATCTTTGGTCATAGATTACTTGGCCTTATGCCATTTTCATAGGCAGTGTCCTACTTAAATAGCCTGGATTGGCTGAGAAAAATAATTGCTGCTATGAAATAATTTTGCAATTACCACTGTAATTAAGGGCAGTTTGTTAATGAAAGTGCTTGGTGAATAATGACTGCAGGGCACTCCATCTTACAGCTTCGTGCCAGATGATTGGTTCACGTGGTGGCGGCAGTTAGGGAATTAGTGACACAGCTGTCATGGTTACAGGATGGATGTAAATATCCTTTGCAGTTGATGATGAAGAACAGTCATTAGCCTCCTGGCCCTTGGGAACTGGTCAGAAGAACAAAAATAAACTTAACACATGATGGTAAAAGCCATTCCTTATGTCTCCTTTTCTTTGGTGGGAACAATCAACATTCTAATAGAACTGGAGAGCATGCCGATGAGCCCTCTCCACGGTCCCGGCGTGTTTGGGTGATAAATGTTCCTCCTGGTAGGGCATTGGTTGTTCAGTTTATAACCGCTCTTATTAGCGTATGGGCCAGTTAAAAACTGCTCTTTAGAGACCCATAGGCCCCATTTAAATTTTTCTTGTTCATCTCCAGGTGTTGTGTATTCAGTTCAACCCTTTGAAGACCCCACAGATGGATTTAAATCCATGCTGTCCACATGGCTGCAGTGGCAACTGAAGATCAATTTTCTGGGGTTGGGCTTACCTGCCAGTGTGAAATACACAGTTCTGAAAAAAGAGCTGAGTACGGATCCCATCCTGCTTTGTATTTTGAAAAAGTCACTGTTGAAGCTTGAGGATCTTTTTTTTTCTTTCTTCTTCTTCTTTAAAATAAGGTGTTTAAGTGTGTTTCATATTTATATTCATTCCACTTCCTTGGTGTTTGGATTTTGTTTTTCATTGTAAACTTGCTTAAGCAGTCTTTTGTGCAGTAATTTTCTAACATGCACACACTGTGGTTTTTCATTGAGTTGCTCGTGATCTGCAAACTCATTAACTTTTGCTGACTAGGAAGGAAGTCAGGATGGCATGTTGCATTTTCTCCCCCTTTATTTTGCTCTAGAGTCAATTTTAGTCCTTGTAAAAGAGACTAGCCAACCACTGGCAAGAAAGTTAAGCCTACCCCCGCCCCCATACTGTTGAGCATGCTGGGTCCTTTCTTCAGGGCCCTAAGGCCCTTGTACTAGAGGTGACCAAATACTGTCACTATAGGGACTGAATGGTGTTCTGGATTCAGCTCAGGGTGACTGTCACGTTAACAAACACATGTTAAGGATGATGTAACTGGGTAAGATTTCCTGCAGTAGCAGCTCAATGCTGTTTTTGGTGCCCATGTCTTCTCTTGGGTTCAGCAAGAGCAGCTGCCGCAAATGGAAGAGAACTTTCACACCCTGTGGCCCAAACCTCTGCCTCTTCCTTTTCTCCCACAGTCACAGAGAGAATGAAAAATACCAACAAGCTTAGTGTTCAAGTGCTTCCTCTGCTATGGAGCCATTCACTTTCCCAAAATTGACTCTCTTTATGGCTATAGATAGTCATCATGCAGATTTTTAGCAAACTTGTGATCAGACATGGTAGGATACATGTTGGTTACCTTGCTTGTCCCCAGTCATAAGGGCAAATCTCTAAAAGCCAAATAACTCAGAAAACCTCACCTACTGAACATTAAAAATATGTCTTAGTCCAATAAATGACAACTTCAATTTGGAAAATGGGGATTCATCTCAGGCATGGTCATGGCTGGTAAAATAATTTAAGTTCTGAAAGGATTTGACTTGCTAAAAAACACTCTTGCAGCCAGATGAAAATGGTACTGTATTATTTACTGTGTTAGCAAAAAGTAAGGCTTTCGTGTAGGTCAACATACCTCAAATAGGAAAGAGAAATACAATTGTTTTTAATTGGTGTTGCTCAGGAAGTAGAACTGAGAACTTTTTCCTCCTCTAGGAGAGATGTGACACAGTATTTAGGTATTCAGTATGTTATCTCATTTCTGTTTTGTTTTGTGGTATTTTTGTATTAATTGACTTTTCAAGGAAAGTATAGAGGCACCCTCATAACATGTATTTACAGAGGCACTGCCGGTTTTTAGAAGAGAAGGAAAAACAGTTTCTGACTTTGAATAAGTGCAGTCGATTCCCAAGTAAAACAGAATCTGTCCTCATGCAGTTTTCTGGGCCAGTGTAGATGGAGTTGGAGTCTCACTTTTACCCAGAACCACTGTCCAGTTTCTCTCATTCCCTCAGGACAAGTCAGAAACTTTGCAGTTCTCCAGCGCAAGTGCATCGTGTCCCATTCTGTCCTATTGCTGAACCTTCTGTCAAAGCAATACTAATTATACACATTGAACGTGAATTTGTGCTATTTAATAGTTTCGAGTTTAATTTTGCCTCAGTGGGAAGACATTCGATTAAAAGAGTCCTTTTCTTCCCCTCTCCTTCCGCCTTTTTCTTTTGGTAGAACAGTTAGTAAAGGCGTAGGAAATTGATTTCTAGGTCACAAAGGACATATCTGACAGGAATGTACTTTGAAATGATTCAAGGCATCTGTTTCTCTTGCATATGCCCAGCACTGCTGAGATCTGTACCTAAATTAAACTGTTTAACGTGTCAGCTCCGAATCGGATCACAATTTACATTCTAGTTACTTGGCTGGAATTTTTAACATTTCATGAACTTCCTCCCCTAATTTATGAAACCAGTTCTCGCTCAAAGTGACCATTAGCTCTAGATGCCAATATGTCATGGTCAAAATTGATTAAGCTTTAGAAGTTATTTCTTTTTGTATGGTCACTTCGCTTATGAAACGACATCATCTTTATGGTTTTGTTTCTCTTGGCAGGGTTTGTGGATGATTGCTTGGTGTGTGTTTGTTACTGTTTGTCTTCCTCTGGTGCTGTGTCTGTCATAGAAGCTGGCTCCAGGAATTCCCATTTTAAGAGTTCCTGAGCATAAGATAAGAATTCTGTGTACTCTCTACTACCATATCTGTGACATCCAGCAGAGTAACTGGGAGATACTTTAAATAAATCTTTCATAAATGCATAGGGAATAAATACTTTCACAAGACCCTATACTGAGTCTTCATGTAGATTCTTTACTCTGAGGGCTCACTTGTCCACTCTGTTCGTGTTTCTTAGAAATAAGTAAGGCTCACTGCTTATAGTAAGCATGTCCTTTGAAGTTGAAGGACAGGGCATTTATTTTGTGATGTGAACTTTTTATACTCATAGAAGAAATAATTCACTAATTCACTAGGGATGAGAAGAAAAGGTGACTGTGTTGATGCAGAATAGGAACCTGAGCTCATCAACTTAATTATTTAGTGATTCCTGACTGATTCCCTCCCCCATGTCCACCCATGTGCCCTTATACAGCTTTAACCAGCGAGTTTTGAGTGGAGAACCTGGAGGAGAAGGACTTCTACTCCTGCCTGAGCTTAGAGTCTACAGTGAACTAAGGTAGTGGTGGTGTTGATACAGTGCTATCCTGAGGGACTAGTGCTCCATAGGACTCATCTGGTTGACCTTGATGATGAACTTGGGCACTCAAAGCCAGTCAGCTGAGAACATTATGATATTGTTATCAGTATCTCACATCACAACCAGCAGTGAAGATAGAAAGCATCAAATTTTCAGTGGCTTGAAATATTGTTTCTTATTCTTGCTAGTGGGGGTGGGTACTCCACATCTATGGTTGACTTCATTCTACCTAGTCATTCTGTGACCTAGGGTTAATGGTAGCTCTGTCACCTTCTGTGTGTGGCTTCTTTGTCCATTCTGGTCACACCATTTCAGCTTCCCAGAAGGGAGAAAGAGAAGAGAGAGGAGGAGCAGCCTGTTCTTTCAGCACCAGGCTAGAAATGATACACCTCACTTCTCCTTACATGGAAAAGAACTTAATCACCAGTCAAGGAGGGCTGGGAGTACAAAGTCTAAGGCGAGCCTTGTTCCAGGCTGCATGAAGAAGAGAGAATAGGATTAGTAGACAGTTAGTCTCTTGGACCTTAGGCTTTTCCTAACCAATTAGCTGCTTAGCCACTTTGTTTTATAAAATCCCACACTTTACTTTAAATAATAGCTAATACTGTCTATGACAATCATTTTCCCCCTTTAGTTTCTTTGAGCCCATGCTACTTGTAAAGAGGATTATAACAACTGCCAGAACCATTAGAACACCTTCTTCTGGTGTTAAGGACTCAGTACTTTGCACACACAATTTTACAATTTGAAATACATGTCCATCTGTCTGGCAAATGCTTGCTTCATTTCCTTCCACTTTCATGTCTTAGGGAAGCATGGTAGAATAGGGAAATGAAAGTAGATTTGTAATTTCTTTTTTTCTTCATTTGGGAAGATAGTACATGTCCTGTTGGTATACTGACCATTATCCAGGAAAACCCAGAAGGCTTAATTACTATTGCCTGCAAATATTATTGAATAGTATATACAGATGGTCACTGGCTAATGTAAAATTAGATTTCCATCCAGGATATTTGTTCAGAAACAGTTCTCGAGGTGACAGGAGAAATTGTTGCCAATGTTACTGCCTTCTGCTTTTCTGGTGTATGTCCTCCAAGGGTCTCAAAAATCATCTGCAGCATATTTTCCCCTACCATGATTAGATTTTAGAAACAGTCTGATCTTCTACTGACATTGTTTGGTGAAATTATATTCACAACCATCTCCTAGATGCTTTAGGATGAAATATGTCCAGATCTTTGAGACATTTAAACCTATGTTTAGATTGGCTTTAATCTCCTGTGCCACTTTCCCACAAACAAGGGATTGTCAGAGTTCTTGCTGTGCAATAAATGTTATTTTTAAGGTAGGATTTAGATGATAGTCATCTGACTTTTGTATTAGCACTTAATTTTAGTTTTGTGAAGACATTAATCGCCTTTAGTTTTTTTGTGTTTTAGGTGAGGGAGGGACAAGAAATAAAAGTCAAGTATATTCTAAGATTGGACTGGAGATGTCCAATCAAGCAATAGAGCACCTACTCTGCAAGAATGAAGCCCTGAGTTCAAACCTCAGACCCACACACACACACACAAAAAAGACAATCTAAGCCAGGGCAAAATATGTTCTTTTATTCTTAATGTGCTCCTCCTTGATATAACTTGTTGCTCTAGTATTGATACTGCATAAGGTAAGAGTAGATGTTTTTTTAGTATGATTCACTACAAGCTCATAGGTTACCTAGACTGAAGCTACTATTAATGGATTAGTACTTTTCAGCAGTATATTTATAAAGCATCCTACCCTTCAGTAATCAAAACATGAGATGCTTCGGTGTTGAACTGCTTGCTAAAGGTGGTTGGAGAAAACACACCTATCTTGTAGTGATATACCACTCTGTCAATTTTGAAGGTTTTCTTAAGAAAAGGAAATTTCCTCAGATGAGCAGTCTGACTTTTCCAGCAAGCTCCTTGCCCACTCTAAGCTGTGTACTCACCTGTAAAAGTGAGACAGCAGTAGGACCTATCCTTGTCATGGCTAATGTGAGATCTGAACAAGATCCTTGGTGTGAAGTGCTGGTCCCAGTGCCTCACGCCTCAGTAAGTTGTCAACAAGGTTAGCCATGAAGATAATGATGATAGTCATGAGTCATTCTCTGAGTTCGTCCTTGAGGATTAAATCTTATTTGTTGTGGTTTTTTACTTCATAATACTCTTCAACAGAACTTTCCCCACAGAAATCATTAATGGTGTCTTCCATCACTATGAATAGAACTCAAGGAAATGTAGGTACAGTTCCACAGACATGGAAAATAGGAGATAATGAGATTGTCTTTCTCCCTGCTTTATGGAGATGTCATATCTTGGTTTGGTTGAACTATGCAAAGTGGCACTTGTTTTATAGCATACACTGCATGTAACTAATAGAATCCCTTGCTATCAGATGGTTATGAAAGCTTGCATAGTAAAATGATAAGATGCTATAGATTTGTATGTTACCTATAAATATTACTCATCTTTTTCCTTCATTTTAAGCTGTGTGTTTCTAGGTCAGAAATTGAAATGTATTTATGGAGTTCCCTGCACCCCAGCCTTTCATGGATAGAGTATTTTCTTTCTAGGATCTAGTAGCTGGGTACAGTGCCACCTCACTTTCTGGAAGTCACTTGTCAGATAACCTCAACTATCTGGACCGCAGCAGGGTTTTGAGAGTACACCGGAATGCCCTCGAAGCCTGTCATAAAAGATGTCACAAAGTCTCTGCATTAAAGCTTATGCACATTTTCCCAAGAAAAACTCTTAATTCTGAAATCCTATAGAACTTGCATAAGATCTGAGCTTAGTTATCTTTTCTCCAAACCTCCATCATTGGAGCTAGAACATGTGAGGATTGAGAGGTGCAGAGTGAGGGATGCTGCCAGATACAAGGGGCCTCAAGTAGCATGATACAATCATTGAGAATACCTAGCAAATGCACATGTTGACCCTAATTAGCAATGAATGGGAAAACTTTTTCTAATTTTGTTCAGTTTAAGAATGCAGCTCCTATATAAGCTTTGGGAACATTTCATCAATATAATTGAAGTAAAAATCTGTGACTCTATGGCATCTGATTTCACATAAATTGGAAATTCCCCCTTTCTCTGGCATTTTTGACTTTGAAGTGTCTTGGGCATAATCTTGGCCTTATATTTTTAAATACGTTATTCTCCCCCCCCACACCTTTTTTTTGCCGGTTCCCATTACACATCTATAACTTCCCTCTACCTTAGTTTTCCCTTTAAAGGAATTTAAAATAAACCTTTAGAAATAGAGAAACTTAAGGGGTCTTGAATATTGAATTTATTAAAGTTTGTGTTTTTCGTTTTTGCATTAACTCCCTCATCCCACATAATAAAAGACGTCTACTTCCCCTCCATGACTCAATTTGTAAGCGTGAGGTTAACAGTTGTTCCAGCACCATGGACTAGGACTTAGCACCATGCCATGAGCATAGCAGAGCTTGAGGTAGATACTGTTTTTATCCCTGTTTACAGATGAAGATATGGAGGGTCAAAGAGACTGAACAACTTGCCTCAAGTTACAACACCAGAGGGTAGAACCAGAAATAATGCCACACCTGTGGTCCATGTTGCTAAGTCTGGATCCACTGCAAGGCTCACTACTTAGCTTCCAGAGAAGCCTGTATTCCTACTCTTCTCATTTTAGTTCTACATAACTAGAAGAACTGAGATTTGTGTTTCTTAATTGACAAAAAGAAAAAGAAAAAAGGACTGATTACAGTACTTCACTAAACTTCTTCGGGTGATTGAACTGACATAACTGCCTAGCCCAAAAAATGAGCTATTTAAAAAGCACTAATATTTCCTGATTCCTTTCCTCCCCAGCCCCCCTCCCTCATTCACCTACTCTCTTATTTTCTTTTTCACTTTGACAGAGTTCTCGGGTTGTGTATTGAAAAGCCTAATGGGTTGAAGCTAATCTGTATGCTTAAAATTATGCATTGCCAGTCCTGCTTTTGGTTTTCCTTTTTTAACCTGTTTAGAGGGTTGACAACTTTAAAAGAAATGGCATGTTCCTTTAACCCCAAGAACACTTTATTTAAATTTAGTCACTGGTTTGGAGAAAGAATAAACAGAGCCTTCACTTAAAAGTTCCCATTTTAGAACAATGAATGGGTAGTGATATGATTTAGAGCTGGTATAAAAATGAAGATAAAAGAAAATTGAAACCCAATTTTCAGTAGAGCATTTCTGATTTAATTCTAAATTGTGAATACAGTTTACATCTTGCTTAAATGTTTCTTGCCAGGATATGGGAGCAAATCTCCCCGTTTTTTATAACATGTTGCTTAATTGAGTGCTTTTTGTCTATAGAGATAATTTGAAGCCAAGAGAAGTGAAAGTCATCATCTGTAGTATACCTAACACAGTGCCTCAATAAATACTTGTTGGTTGACTAAATAGAAGAATGGATGAGTGAATTTCATTCAAAAAGTAAATGATAGTATGAAGGCATTTGTTACTATGTGTAACACATTACAGAAAAGTTTTTACTTTTGATAACTATACCTTGCTACAAGAAAACAGAATGTACAAATAAAAGGGGATATTTGTGGAAGAATTCACTCCCTTTTTTTTTGGTACTGGGTTTGAATTCAGGGCTTCGCACTTGGTAGGCAAGCACTTGACAGCTTGGGCCACACCTCCAGTCCTTTTTGCTTTAGTTATTTTGGAGATAGGGTCTTGCTTTTTGCCCAGGCCAGCCTGAATTGTGATTCTCCTATTTTAGACTTCCCACTGTTTTGGGGATGACACGCACATGCTCCTGCACCCAGCTGTTGGTTGAGAGGAGGGTCCTATTAATTTTTTGCTTGGACTGACCTGGAACAGCGATCCTCCCAATCTCAGCCTCCCAAGAGGCTAGGATTACAGGCATAAGCCACACTCTTAACACCACGTTCTTGATAAGAGCCCATTAAGTCACCTTTGCTCTAAATGGAAATTATCTTGCATAGTCTTCATCTAAATGTTTTGTTTCTACGAAATGTTTAGTAAGTAAAAAGATTTAGAATTAATCGTGGTTCCAGTTTCTGGATATATACTAAGCATCTACTACTGTTTATGATTTAACTCCTCTTACATTTGAACTTCAACCACAGGTTTCTCAAAAATTATTTCTGAAACAGCTGAATTTCTTCAGCTAATGGTAGAAAATTTTGTACTAGTATATTGAAATTTAATGTTGTGATGTTTAACATTTTTACCTATTAGGGACAAAAACCTTTGCAAATAAAACAACATATATATCTATATCTATCTATCTATCTATCTATCTATCTATATATATATATCTACTTTGTGTCTTTTGTAGTAGTCATTTCAGAAAGTCACATAAACTTATTTCATTATTTCACAGAGGGTATATTCAGCAAAATCCTCTTTTAGCTTCTCTTTATGAATTTTATTGGCATATCATTTAATAGTCTCAGTTGTAATATCTTTATCTTTTAGGGTAATTTGATGTATTTGGAACCAAGTCATTTGGAATCATGTTATAAGGTGAACACTGTAGTTGTAGATTTAAAAGAAAGAAAGCCTAGGTGTAGCTATAAAAAACCAGGACATAGATGTAGCAAATTGACTATATGCAGAGACGGGCACAGTGCTTTAAATTATGTGGGTGGTATTGCCAGCACATGGCCTTTTAAGGCAACTATTTTGAAGGGTAATACATGTTTCAATATTTTAAGTTTACAAATTCCAGTGACTTTCTTGAGAGTTTTACCTCATTAATTTAAAGTCTTTCCTTATACAGATTTAAAGACTGATGTACATCAATAGGACAGGAAAAAATATGGATACTAAGGACTAAGTTAATCCTACAGAATCCTATAGAAAGTAGAATGTAAGGATTGATACCCACCTTGGCATTAGATGATACCAGTAAGTGGGCCTCAGTACTTCCCCCCCCCCCCCCGCCATTTTATGTAGTTGGACATCCATTTAAAAATGTTTTTTGACCTTTACTTTTTTGGTTATATTTTTTATCTTCTTGTCTCATTGGAAACAGGATAACTGCTTTTATTTATTTGTTTGTTTGTTTATTGTGCTCCTACTGATGGAAGGTGGGGCCCTTTGGAAAATATAAGTTTTTTATTTGCAGGATCTGACTTCTGGAGGCATTTTACCTTTTCAAGGAAACTCATGTCATCAAAAATTTATTTAGGCTCCAGTTACTGTAAATTTTTAACTTCTGCTTGAATTTTCTTTCTTTCTTTCTTTCCCTCTTTTTTTTTTAACCAAATATGGCCAACATATACTTTTAATGGGTTGGAGGCATATCTGTAAGAAATATATCTGCAATGTAGGGAATTCAATTTACCCTCAAGTATGGAAATTCAGATCAATAGAAATGAGAGCGTTTAAATATATGCATTATAAATATCTTGTAACGTATACTCAAGTGGCCTGAATTACTTTCTTTTACCTGTTTTAATGCAACAGTGTGATGCCAGCTCTCCCTTTGACATTCTGACGATGCAGCACTCAGTTACTCACCTGCTCAATCGATCCTGGTTGCTACCCTATGTGAAGTATTGATGGACAACTTAAATACTTCTCATTTTGAAAAGTGAAGCATGGGTAATTAAGCAATGCATCCATAAGTTGGATACCAGCTTTTTTCTGAGGTCCAATAATGAATGAGAAGTGCATTAAACAAATTAAAATTCTTGCATGTCTGTGTTTGGCTATTGGCATATCTTTGTGAATTTCATTACAGCAGAGTGGACCCATGTTCATTAAAGCACTTCCCAGAAATTTCCTTTGTATTAAAGCTTTGGTTGGCTTTAAACTGGTTGGGAGTGATGCCTTGTGGTAGTTCATCTTGCTCACTGAGTTAACAGTAATCCTAGATAATCTTAGATCCCAGTGACTCAGAAATGCTCAAAATATATAACATCTTTTCTCTTGTATGGTGTTAGAGTACACAAATGTGTTCTCACATTCTGTTTTATTTCAGTGACTATGGGAATCTTTAATAACAGTGCACTGCTAAAAGTAGATGACCATTCATCTTAGTAGGTGGTGAATGTGTGTATGTGTATTTTCCCCACAAATATACCTTAATTAAAACTTTGACAATAAATGTTTATTGCTGAAACTGGTTTGATACTTGAAAAATGTGTACAGATTTTACATAATCAAACTTAGATCTTATGCTGCCTGAAAGTTTATGTTGCATATTCTTTTAGTATGCTTTTAGCAGAATTTAATCAGAACAAAATATCTTGAAATAAATAATGGGCCAGTCTGTTTTCAGCTCTAACATACGTTACAAATAAAGCATTGAGGGCACCCCTGTGCTTCAACCCTTTGAATGCTTTGGAACTGGGTTGTTGCCCATCCAGAAAAATCTGAAGCCAAAATGCCAGTTCTCTATTAGCTATAGAAAACACAAAAGGGGGAGGGAGCTAGGGTGGGAGAAGGAACTAGGTTTTAATAGAACTTTAAAGAAACTCTCCTCCACGGTGGCCAAACAATTCTCTATTTATACTTTATGTCATTGTGCTGTGACTCTCCAAGCTAGAAAGGAGAGAAAAGATTGAAAATCAAAGTGCATATAAGCAGCAGAGACCAAAAGGACAAAAAAGCAAAAACTGACTAGAGAAAGCAGAGGGCTGAAAACACGGAAAATGAGAGGAATTTCAAAGCCAGCATTGGATAGATGCTTGTGGAAACCCGTGAGAAAGGAAAGCTCTTTTCTGACAATGCAAACTGGGTTGAGGTTTGTGTACATCATCAGAGACTTGCCTGTGCTAGAAGGTACCCATTATAGGAGTCTACATAGTCTTCTGGCCTTCTAGGGGTTGCAAGGCAAGTGAGGCTAGAATGTAATTTTTTTTTTTCTATCTCAACATCATCTCCACTAAATCCTTGACTGGAGGGCTCCGGGTGATTTGGATTCCAGCATATCGCTCAGCAGTCACTTTCCTTACTTAGTTGAGTGAGTTCTCATTTCATCATTCGAGCCTCTGTGTCTCCTCTCCAGGTTTCTATTTCTTGCATGGTTGAGGTGGTCTAGGCAGGCTTGAGTTGCAGTCCTAAGTGGTAGTCATCCCTTTCCTTGTCATCTCTGTCTGAGATGGGAAGTGATAGACTTTTCACTTCCTACACAATTGCTGTGCAGGGCTAGAAACATGAAGGCAGTACTGTGTCACTGGGCACCTTAAGTACTCTGAAGAACTACTGTTTGTATGAAACAGAAACTTAATAAAATAGGAAGGTTTTCACTTATTTCCTTTTCCTTAATTGAGTTGTGAATTTAAGCATATTTGTTTGTTATCCATTTTATTAATATTGCTATGTATATATAATAGGGTTTTATCTTAGGTAGTTTTAATTCTTTATATATTCTGTATACCCATTTGAAGTATGATATCCAATCAGATTATGTCTTTGATAATTATAGGATGAAATGTGTAGGTAGGCCATGTGTCATTTTTTGTGCAGTGTCTCTATTTAAGTTTTCTTTGAAGCCAGGAAGTTTGGACATAAGCTGTTTGTTATGCCATAGTTATATCTCTTCCTAAAGAAAGCCACCATTGAATTAACTTTTGCATAGTGTATTTCTATCAAAGTATTTGATCCTTGTTTCTGCAAGATAATCCTAAGAACTTTTTATTTTGAGAATAGAAGACCATGATGGATTTAATTCATAAAGTGAAGCTGCTGCAAGGAATGTAAATGTAAGCGCTTGATAAGGTAGGATTTCCTAGTTGCTATGGCAACCTTTGGGTCATGAGGCTGAGAAAATATAAAGTAAGTCCTGAAGCTGTGAAGATGATTATAAAATTTAACTGTCATTCTTCATTTAGAGTTGATGGCAAACATTATTTACTTAAGTTTATCTCAAGGCAGGCGAGGATCTGTTTTTTAAAATCTGAGACTCAGATCACAAATGAATCCATGTTGCACATGTCTAACATTATAAAGCACATGGAACATTTATTATTCTAACCAGACTATTTGTACATAATATCCCTGTAGATTTAGTCACCTTCCTATGGAAGCCAACAGTTTTCATCTCTTGAATTCTTAATGAAAACTGTAGAATGTAGCTGTATACATTGAGTAATTTTGCAAAACTGTGTGTGCTTTCCATGCCAAAAAGAAGGCCTCGGGGATTGTGTAGGAAGGATGCCTTTGTGCCTTCTTTTCAAGTTTGAATATAAATAGTAAACTGTTTAGGGTGGACAGGAGCCAGGATGTTAATATAGTTGTCTACTTTCAAAAGTATCATGGCATGGAGATTAAAGAGTTGGATTAGAATCTCTTCCACTAATGCTCCCCACCTCCCCCCAGGGCACAGGGTGAGGGCATGACTGGTAAGATCCCACAGTTCTACTATGGAAGGATGCATTCACAAGTGTCAAGTTCCTAAACTAAAATATGATGCTGAGCTGTGTACCATGACAGAGTACCAGCTTTTCTTGCTTTATCTTTTACAGAATGCTGTTAGTTTGCACTAATGACCTATGAGACCCATTGCAAATTACCCAATCTTGCAAATTAGTGAGTATGTGAACAAACACTATAAAACTATCAGATACTGCATCAAACAAATGTAGTTTATTGCAGGAAGAAAAATAGACTTGCATATTGAGAGGGAATGCATTTTCACAACCAGATAAGTGCTTTCCTGTCGTCTGCTTGCCCATCGGGGAGCGTCGACACATTATATGGTCTGTGTCAGCCAATGGCTTACTGGCTGTTGAGCAAAAACATCATATTTTAAAATGCAGGCATAGAAAATCTCTGCATACTGAATCTATTGATTGTTTCCCCTCTCCTTTTCTTCCTTAAAAAAATTTCCCTGTGTTGTACACTAGAAAAGAGAACAGAATTTAAGGTTATTATGAGCAGAATGTATACTTGGCTGTATATCTGAGCCTGAACCTGGAGGATTATTCTCCTTTTCGGAGGATGAGGTAGAATCCAGCCCACACACCCAGCAGCGTGCATTCTGCTCATCAAAGCACTTTTCTCAGTTGGTTTGTTTTCATGTCTAGCAGCAGAAATAGCTGCTCTTTTTCTTTCCTTTTTTTCATCTAGCATCTTGTAATTGCAACTAGTAATATGTCTCCCTAACCTGGGAGTGGCACAGAAATAGCGGCCTTCTCCAACAACACACACAGCCCAGCTCCCAGCTGTACCCCAGGAATGTGTTGGCGTGGAACAGCACTGCTTTCCTCTTCCACACTCATTCCCCCTTCATCCAGGACCTTACCTGGCCTGGCAGTATCCTTTTATTTTTGTCCCCTGGCTTATAAATATTCCACCTAGTTTGCTCATAGCAGCAGCAGCAGCAGCAGGCCAGCCACAAAAAACATCTTGGTAATGAGCATTTTCAAATGTTTGGTACTGTAGTGAGCTCTGTGTGTGTTTACTGAGTGCTTTATTTTACAGATGCATATATTTTTATTTATTTTTAAATTAACATATAGTAAAACTTTCTGGGTTTTTTGTTTTTGTGTACAGTTCTGTAAGTTGTAACAAATATCTGTATACCATCAAGACACTGAATAGTTCGGTCATTCCAAAACACTCCCTTGTATTGTATGGTAAGCACTTTGAACATATTTGCTATTCAATCTTATAACATTATAAAGTGTGTACTGTTATTTTTCTTTTGAAATATTTATTGTAATTTATTTTTTGCTGAGGATAATGTGACGTTGAGAAACTGAGTCACATAGTCAAGGTCACACACCTAAGAAACAGTGAAATTAGGATTGGAACCTAGCTCTGAGTCCAGAATTCAAGCTATTATACACTGTTCCATATTTCCATTTACAGAAAATGGCTTGGGGCTGTATTTTCAGTGAAGTACAAAGGGCTCCATGTTAGTTTTAGATGATAGAAATGTAGTGTCACATCTTGTAAAGGATCACAAAGTATTTTTGTGTGGTGCACTCTCAACAGATTGCAGAACACCAGGGTTTTTTTTTGTTTTTTTCCCTTTTCCCCATCGTTTGTTTTGACTGGTATAAAGACCAGATGGAACATCTTCTTGGGTCAGCTGGAAACCACTCATGCTCATGGGGCTGAACCTCCCAGTGCCCAAGTCTTGTCACTGGCATGCTTACTATCCCCCAGCTATGTCAAACACACGGAATCTGAAGCCAGGCATTTCCATTTGCCATGGTCAACTCACACTATCCTGTATGTCCTTTGGAAAATAAACCCTTTGTAGTAGATTTGGGTCCTTCTGTGAGGATGAGTCAGCATCAGAAATAATAACCAGAGTCTTTCATCCACGCTTTCTCTCTAATGTGCTGATGCTCAAATCACCCTCAATATCAATACAGAATTTTGCTTCAGACTAGGGATCTGCTACCATCACTCAGGATAAATCCCCTCAAGTGCGAAAGAAGCTATGAGTAAAAAAGGAAGTGCTAAAGTTGTATTTGTGGGAGGAAAATGCAAAATGCTTTGTTCAGGGAAAAGGCTGATGTTTCATAAATAACTTTTTTGTGGTAATGTGGTTTGAACTCAGGGCCTTGCACATGCTAGGCAGGCGCTCTATCACTTGAGCCATTCACCCAAGTCCTTTTTGCTTTAGTTATTTTTCAGATAAGGTCTTGTACTTTTTGCCCAGGCAGCCTCAAACTGTGATCCTTCTATCTATGACTCCTACATAACTGGGCTTACAGACATGCACCATCACACCTTGCTTGTTTGTTGAGGTAAGATATTACTAATTTTTTGCCCAGGCTGGACTAGAACTGAAATCCTCCCAATCTCTGCCTCCTGAGTAGCTGGAATTACAAGTATGAGCTACAAATGTAGCCTTATAGATGATTTGAGAAGCTCCCTTCTCAAAATTTTCTCAGTCTGGAGCCCCACCTTAAATTGAGCATGGCTAGAATAAGTGGGATTTTATGCTCTCAGGCCACATGCATGTTGAACAGTTTTAAATAATGGATTCCCCTCTTCAGCGTGGCCATAATCAGCGATGATCGTGGTAAATCTATGAGGAAGCAGCTCTGCATGTTCACATCTTCTTATCATCTTTTGACTTCTTCACTTTAATGATAATAGATCTAGGCTGTTAAGCTACATTGTGAAGAGATTTGAGTACTTCCTTCATATGAACTGAGGAATTTTGCTGCTGAACAATTTTGTTTCAGGAGTTCTTCAGGACAGAATTTGAATAGTACTTGCTTTGTGTGGTATACTGATATGTGCCTAAAAGTGTGAGATGTACCTTGCATTGGTATGAAAGAAAGGAAGGCAACCAGATATTAACATGAAATTATCTTTTAGATTCTTCAATCCCTTCACAAGGCAGCATTTTAGGACTTCCTTCCCATTAAGAAAGACATTCTTATCTGAAGACAGATGATGGGGTCCACTTGTCAAGTGAAAATATGAGAATTAAAAGCATACAGACCAGCAAATGAGCTTTTTTATTCTATTTGTAGCACTTCTCACAATGAAGAAAGAGAAAAGAGTGCCATAATTCATACACGGGAGCCCTCTAAAAATTCTTCTCTTGAAATATATCTCTATTCCTAAGTAGAGATATAGAGAGATAAATCGAGTTTGCTCTATTTAGGTAATGTTTTCTTTCTTTTTTTAACATTTTACTTCTCTGTTTGTAGCCTCATTTAGGCTGGATCAACTAAAAAATCTGTTGCATTTGCTTTTTATAATACGATTAGAGTAGCTAATCTGAAATCACAGTTTTCAATCAGAAGGGAATATTGGATGCTTTAATGGAAAGATTATGACAAAGTTTTCCTTTCTTCTTTTCTTGATCTAGATCCCTGAATTCGCTTTGTTCATGTCTGAGCATTGAATCCAATCAGGCATTTCTCCCATTTTTAAGGCAGAGGCCTCTGCTTCTGTCTTCAAATGAATGAGCATACCATTTTAAGGGAAGATGGCGGCAAAGGTGTCAGTGCTCTGTATCACCTCTATCAAAGAGACTGATTACAATGTTGATGGTGATTTTCGAAACCATCTCTGTCTTGCCTGTCCTTCTTAAGAATGTATAATGCAGTCCAACCTTAAGACAAATAGGTCAAACTACAAAACTCTACAGGAGTATAAGAATGAATTTCACAGTAATAAAGCTGTCGAACTTTGAGATTCCATATACTGTATAAATATCTCCTAACTTAGAGGAAATACTTTAAAATGGCTTTCCATAATGTTGCACATTGGTACCCATTCTTGCCATTCTCATGCATTTTCAATTATTATTTCTAGAACTTATTAAGCATCACTGATGTTTAATCTTTAATGATGGATGATGGCAGAAAATACACATACACAGTGTTCATCAATTTATTGCTGATGAACTCAGAAAAAATTTTTGTTCTTCTGTGGGGAAGAAAAGCAGATATTTGAGAAAATCCCATCCATGGATAAAGTGAGTGGCCATTTCTGGTCCTGTCAGAGATAAAAATAACTAGTGTTTGGCTGTATTAAATACTGTACTTGAGCATAAGGGAGAGTGCATTTGTCTTATTTCATTTGTCTTCCCAGTATATGCCCATTTAGCACTGCAATAGCAGTGAACTTCACAGGCAGTCAAGCCCACTCTTTCATGTTTCCTTCCAGTTCTAAATTGAAAATATTTTTTTGAAAAGAACTATGACAAAAGCAATTTGAGTTAGTGATATCTTGAAAGAGAACCCAATTTAATATCACCTTTATGGTTGGTCATTGTTACCTACAGTAGGCAGATGTCATGGTGATCTTCTTGATATTAGTATTCTGAGTGGCTCTGACCTGACAGTATTTAAGTGACATCAGAGGTTGGCTCTAATATTGAGATTTCAAGTTGTAGCACAAAAGGCTGCTCTTGGAAACTGGTGCACTGAACTGAGAGGAAGCACGGCCATCCTCTTCATTTGATTCTTGCTGCATGTGATGTACTTCTATATTTAGCAAAAACATACTGTGACTGATTAAATAGTGTGTTGAGAATAAGTTTTGTAACTGTAAAATGCAAAGAAGTAGGTAACACAAGCATAGTATGTTGGCTGATTTTCTGACTTGTAGCTTAAAATGTTGTGTTTCCATCTCTTTATCAAAGACCCACTATGCTGGTAAAGTGTAATCAAATCTTTCAGACTTATGATTGTAACAGGATCAATGATTCATGAGCATATGGAGCTAAAGGCTTTCACAAGATGAAGTGATGACTCAAAAAGAAGAAATTGTGGTTAAAAATGACCATTCGTCTTTGGAAGTGTGATTTACTAAGGCATTCACCTCTGCCCCGACTCATAAAAATAGAATCTAGTGACTGGATCTCTTCCTCTTTCTCTCTCTTCCTTCTGCTCTTTCCCCCATCCTAACCTTCTAGCCAGAATCAGTCAACAGATTCTGTAAGAATTGGTGCTACTGCAAGTCACACAGATTATTATAGCATCATAATATCCCTACCACACAAATAATAAGTGTTACAATTGTCCATGTGTTTCAAATGAGGAACCCCAAAACAAAGAGATTCATTGGCGTGCCCAATGCAGAGGGTGTCAATAACAATGCTGAGACTTGTGCCCAAGTCTCTACTTCATGGATTATTCACAGCAAAGACTCCCTAATTACCACCTACGTCCCTGTCAGTTGGCGTGTGGCACCCACATCTCTATCAGTTGGTGGTGAATCTGTAACAATTTGCGAACTATATACTATGCCTGTGTGTGATCAGAGAATCCATTCTCATTTGCAGCTGCACAGAAATGAAATGAGAAGTCAACACTACTTCTGTGCATCCCACAGGCAAATGTGAACGGCATTTAGCACTGCCATTTGAGCTGATCCACATTTGTGCAGCTCTCCGTTCTTCTAAATAACCAAGTTACTTATTCTTAAAGCTCTAGTGTTCTGCCTATTGGCTCACACTCTGCCTGCATTTTCCAAATTTACCATCTCATGTTTTGTTAGGCTTTTAAGTTCATTTTGGTGCTTCCACTTTGTGTCATGTTCCTGGCCCTCAGGGATGTTTTGGATCACATAGGAAACACTATTGAACAGGTATTAGTTTCTTGATCTCCACAGAGTAAGTGGATGCTGAAATATTTCAGAAAGATGTGCTCTCTAACGATTCACGAACTGCATACTCTGCCTGTGTCAGAAGCACAACATGTATGATTTTATTTGTGGCTTAATCAACAGGAAAAAATGCCAAGCAGCTTTGACTAGCTGGCAGTGGATCTGTTTGTGTTTGCCTTATTTTCTCTATAAGACACCTGCTGGAGATGAGAGCCGGCAGAAACACCACGTAGGTATCCAGGGCTTCATTATGGCAGCATCTCTAATGATCAAAGAAGCCTTTTTATACAATCTTGTTCCTGATCATGCAGCTGAACATCTGTCTACCTGTCTGTCCACCTTTTAATTGCATCATCCAGGTCTCTCTGATCCTAGATGGTTCTGTCAATGTAGCTCTACTTTCCACCATTTCTGATCGTAGTTAACACAAAATTTTCCACAAAGCAGAACAGTAAAACTGAGAGCTTTCTAATAAACTTAAACTGAACCATTTTATGAGAAGTTAATTTTCTATTGCAGATCCACGGAAGCCCTTGTGCTAATTTATTCTTCAAAGCCAAATGCTGTATAGCAAAGAGGGGACTGTTGCATTAGGAACACTTGGGCAGTGTATTTACTTGATATAAGAGGAGCTTATACTAACTACATGCCACAGTCTGTCAAACACTGATTTGTGGGGGAAAAATAGCAGTAGAAAGTCAGGAATTTAATTCACAAATTTATTCATTAGTTCATTTGTTAAATACTTATTAAGACAATCCCATTATGTGTAGGACCATGTGTGATTCAGAAGTGAAATACTGTTCCCACTCAAAAAAAAAAAGGTATGTATAGATCAATTATATGACAAACATTACATGTTAATATAGCAAAGAAATACTCAGAAAGTAGTATAGGACTCCATTCCAGGGAGAACTCACTTCCAGCTGGGCTGATTAAAATGATTTTATGAAAGGAGGCACCCTTAAGTTGGGCATTGACAAGTGGAGATATGTGGCATATGAGAATGTAATGGCTGGAGGTATCCTTCCAAATGGAGAGGGCCAGCATGGGATGAAACATGGGAGCAGGAAACTCAAAGTTTTATTGAGAGAGTTACTACTTTGACCAAAACTTGAGTAGAGGGTACAGTTATCTTGAGAAATCATGTTGGAAAAGTGGACTGTAGTATATCCTTCAGAGGTATGTGTATGCATATATCACATGTATATGAACACACACATATATATAAGCCCACACATATATAAATACATATATGTATGAACTACATATATATGAATATATTTATATACATATATATAAACTACATATACATACATATATATGTATTTGTGTGTATATATATATATATTATAGTATGAATTACAGAAGGAAGAGACTGAAGAGTGGAAGAGCACAGTAGTCAGACAAGGAGTACACAGGTTTATCCAGGGCATTTGCAGTGGAAGATAGATATGAAAACCTCAAGGACACTGAATGTACAAAGGGCAATTGATGACAATAAGAAGAGTCAAAATGACTGGTGAGGATGGATGCTCTTAACTCTGATGAAGGGACCAGGAGGAGGGGCAGGTGGATGAACTGATGGGATAGATTTTGTTGTGGACTTACAGAACACTAATTGATCCAGGTGGAAATGTCCAGGACTTTGTTGTCAGTATGAACATGAGAGTGGATGAAATGTGTCAGTGTACATATAATTAATAGTTGATAACCTGTTGAAACATGTCCAAACAAACAATATTTATTAAATAATAAGCATTACTGTCTTCTTGAGCTAACATAATTTGGTGTAGGAGTGAGGAGCCTTGTCACAAATAAAATTTCTATCTATCTAGGCTTTTAGAAATTTTTATAGTCACCTAAGACTCCTCGCTCTACTTTATTACCTTATGCACACCCTTGAAATAATAACTACATTTAGTGTAGGGGAAGAAATGAAAAATGGGGGAAAGTGAACACAAAACCCAAACTAGCCAGAGATAGGAGGAAGGCTAGGAAAGTGAGGGGTCCCATAATTGAAGGGAGAGTTTTGTGGTGGGCATGGGTCAGCACAATGTTAAATACTGCACGAGACAGAGATAGATGGTGACAAGCTGTGGAAATAGTCTCTTGACAGGAGGTTGTTTTGAAAAGGGAGTTTCAGTAGTTTTGTTGCAATAAAACTGTAAGAATTAAAAGGAGTGTTTGATGGGGAAGGCAACAGTGAGTGTACACAGTATTGATGGAGAAGAGGCCCTGTTTCTCATGGCTTAAGCCGAGGCCTCCTTTTGGAGATGCCTGATGTATAAGAGCAGCCCTAGTTCCTTATGGGGAACCGTTGATAGGGATCGCAGGGGTCTCTGAAGAGTTGTGCTCTCCTGCTTGTATTATCTTGTCCATGTCCATATGTGCACTGCCCTGGTTATTGCCCCCAGCACTGAGATACTTTCCCCCATCTGTTTCTATAAACTGAACTATGGTGCATCCCTGAAGCCATAGTCAACTCCCAATACTATGATCACTTACTTATGCTTGTGAAGTAACTTAAGATATGTTTTTTTCATTTTCTTCTCTAAATAACAAAGTCTGAACCCAAAGATTATTTATGAAGCATAACTGGCCTGTTGGTTTAGAAAGTTTACTTTTGGTTCTCTTTCAGGTCTTGAAATTGGAACTTCAATAAATTGGAGTATCTTGATTACTAATTCAAAGTCTGCAAAATCCTGTGTAATTTCTTAGCTTAAGTAGAATAATAACAAAACTAATCACAGCCAATAATAACAAATGTTCTTAAGTGATGATGAGACAAAACAACTATGATGGTCTCACGAGCACACTGGCTCTAGAGCACCGCAGAATAACATTTTTTGTGTTGGCTTCAAATTAATGGTTAGGGATTAGATGAGACTGTAGGATAGAAACTGAAGTACAAGTTGTTTTTTGTTGATCAGGTGGTATGGAGTAAGGGAGGAGAACACTGGAGATCTTGAAAAGATATTGTAGGGTCTCTGTAGGGCGGAATAATTATCTCTAATCTCTTAGCTATAAAGAAGTCATTGGAAATTTTGATTTTCTATCTACTTCCCTTTTTTAACATTATTTCCTCACAGGAGTTTAAATGATGGTTAATTGTACTGCAGCATTTGGTAAATGTCATATATCCTACTTTTCTAAAAGTAGTGAAGTAGTGTAAACATGTGGCTTCTTTTTCACAAGATCTATCCAATAATTATGTTGAAGACTATTGCAATATGCAAATAGCAAGGGGCATCCTTGTCTCCTAAATTAGAACATCAATATTGATTCAACATGTGCAAAAAGAAAACAATATTTCTGAAAAATGTTAATCCTGTTTCAAGATAGTGGAAAAGCCACTGGGTTGTCAAGATTTGATAAGTCTGGGCTCTGGCTCTCCCACTGAGTGATCAGCTGCTGTTCCTGGTTTCATTTTCTTCATTTACCAAATGGGCATTCTAGTCTGTCCTGCCTGACAACCCAATTCCAGGGGGGATTGAATGTGGCAATGTACCCAGTACACTGTAACATGCTATACAAGTGTAATTATTATTATTTCAGCACAAACTTTGTCATCTATTAATTATTAATTATTACTAATTTAAAATGTACTAAGTATCTGATTTGTCTTTCACATAGAATTTAAATTGAACTCAGATAGGTATATGACGTAGCTCCTTTCTTTTATGTTAGGGAAGTTGAGGCATGTAGAAGTGAATTTGAATGCTTTTGTTTTTGTTTTCCATTTAGAACATTTCCCCTTGCATATTATTAATGAGCCCAATACACTTAGTGTAAATTAAATTCAGATTGCTTAAAATTATTACATTAGGCTAGAGAAAAGAATTTCTTCTGAAAATGAAATGATATAGCCTTACTTGTGTTTGCCATTTTTATGTAAACATGACTGACTCTGATCTGATCCATTTAACATTCCCATCTTGGTGTACATGTATGTATTTGGAATCTCTTGACTTAAGACTTGAACAAGGGTTGTCAGTGACTGCTCAGAAGTTAGTGTTTTTGCCATCAGACCAGGTTGCTGACCCCTCCAGCTGTTGTTTCAGTGGGTGGTAAGAAACAGAAGATAGTCCCCCAGTCTTTATTACTCCTAGACATGAAATTTGTCTCCCATTTGAGTTTGTGCCATGAGTTTCCAATATACGGATTACTTCCTAATGTCACTCAGACACCTATATTCTTAGAAATGCTAAAGTAAGACTATTCTGTAGGCTCTCAGAATTATATTTCAGTTGAATTTGTCAGACCAAATTTAAAAGAGCAACATGCAATTAAATACTCGTTTTTAATTTTTATGCACTCACTGCTGCATGTCACAGGTTTTGTAAGATTCTCTGACTTCAGAGTCTGTATACTAAACCATATTTTAGTATTATTAATTAATACTCCTTTTCCAACCCAGCAATGGTGAGCGAGATTGGGCTGGACATTTTGGCAAAGTAATGCTAATTTATAGGCCCTTTTAGGGGGAATATTATGAAAGTGTGTAATGATAATATCAAAACTGCATTTAATTCTTGAAGAGGAAGGAAGGCTTGCACATGAGAGACAAAAATCTGCTGTTCTCTTTGTAAGTGAAAGGTCATGCTACTGAGCGCTGCGGGGTGGATTGGTGAGAAATGAGCTCCCGTTTGCTAGGAATTAGAATGAGTCTATCTGATTTTCCTTCACTTGTGACCTTTAAAGATGCAGCTTTTAGATTGATAAGCAGGTGGATGCTTTTAGTAACCCAATGCAGAATTTGTTTCATATAAAAAGACTATCTTTCAGACACCAAAGATATTGCTTCCACAAAGGGTTTTTTTTTTCTTTCTTTCTTTCCTGCAAAGCCTCTGGAGAAAGAAATTCAATGATTATATCTTATCCGCCACACAAAAAGAAAATTCAGAATTACTGTATGTTCAATTAGAACATATTTTTTTTCTTCGACTATTAATCATTTTCTGGAACACACATCCTCCAGTGAAGAATCTCCAGGAAGGTTTGACAGTGGGCACTCCTTGTTCCTCTCCCCTCTGGATTTTCTGCGCCACTCCATGGAGCCTCCTCCATGCCGATAAAAGAGCCTCCTGTGTTGCTATAGTAATCCTTTCATGTTGGGCACTGTGCTATCTTGAAGGCAATCAGATGAGAACAAGGAGTGGGGAGCAGCACAGAGTTAATGTCAGGCAGCTGAAGGTGATCTGTGCTTTACATTTGGAGATGTTTTGGTATGCTAAAAACAGGATGCCAGTCAACTCAATGCAAACCCTGAGCCCACTATGGGTCCAATTTGACGTTTGGATACTTACATATGGATATGTTATGATACACGTAAATTCTAAGTATGCCTTATTTCGGATTTGAAAAGATTGAAAGAGCTTACTTTCTATGGCCAACAAACTCAGATTTCTCTTGTTTCAGTTCGTAATTACATCATCCATCTTATTTGTTCTAATTTCCTCCTTTTATTCTCCTTATCCCTCAGCCATCAACAGCTCAAGCCCATCAGTGCCTTTTTATCTTGTCAAATGCTGCTGTTTTATTGGGGCTTCTGTACAGTTTCTGTTTCTCATTTGATATTCCTACCTGATAATAAATTCTTCATAAACCACCCCTGATCGAATACATCAGGCCTTCATTCTTTTCTTGTGTACAGGTTTTAATTTCCTACTCAAAATCACAAATGAGGTTCAAAATTTCATTTTTCCCACACAGTGTGTCTGACTTCGAAATGTTCAGGGAAAGCAGAAGAATTAGCTAAGTGATTTCCACCTTATCAGGCTTCCTAAAGTGGTCTACAGCAGGAACACTTGGCTCTGCAGAGCCAGCTTCCATGTCCAGAAAGTCTTCTCTAATTTAAAAATATTCTGGGTCTAAAAAGCTTAACACAGTTGTGTGTTGCATAAACTATGTAGATGATCATTCCCATCCACAAAGCATGGAAGGTGCTTTAGGCCTTTCATGGACACTTATCTGTGGACAGTACAGAGAAACTCCGTAAACACTGACTTCCTGCCCCTCCCTCTTATGTGTTCATGTATGCATGTGTAATTCCACAAACCCTCACAGAGAACCCCCAGGCACTGCTCCCAGGCTCTTAGCATGGCACACAAGGTTCTGGCCCTCACTGAACCTGTATTTGAATCAATTCTGACCTGTCTGAAGGAGAGGACACCATTGTAGAAGGCTCTAGACATTGTGCATTCCAGAACCTGCTTAGCCTCTTGCAGCTATGTGAATTCAAGTTAAGGAAATTAAATGCAAATAAAAATTCAGCTCCTCAGTTGCTCTAGCCACAGTTCACATGCTCAATTGCCACATATGTTCAGTGGCTACCATATTAGATAGTGCACATAGACAGCATTTTCCTTATTCCAGAAAATTCTATAATATAGTGCTTCTCCAGAACATCTTAAAGGTAAGTAATTATTAAAGAGTCAAGCCTGAAAAATAAGTATTTTTCATCTCCAGAAACGGTTACTCTCCTTTGGCTTTCTCAATTCTTCCTGATAATGCCCAGTCTAAAACACCATTTTAGCAGAATCTGCATGTTACTCATCCTAACCTGGGAGTAGCCTGAGGTATACAGGCCCAGGACAGGGGAGGAAGATGCCTGGAATTTAAGTGAACTCCAGGCTGGAGTCATCTACCTCCAGTGTGGAAGTAGAGAGGAAGGCCAAGATGGGGAAACTGCACCCTTCCAATCGTTCATTCATTCTTTCCATAAACATTTCTTAGGCACCAAGAGGCCATTGTGGTGAAGATAAGTAAAGCCATTTTATCTTCGGTGGAAGTAGACAAGGGTTAGACAGTGACAGGGCAACATGGTCAGTGCCATGACAGGGGTGCCCAGGCTCTGTAGGCTCTCAGAAGATATTAACATTGTACATGGCTTCCTGAGAAATGGGCAGAGGGAGAGAAATAGCAAAAGGAAGGACCACAGCCATGCCAGCTTTTGTTTCTTTGTTTTTAATATAAGCTAGTTTAAAAACTAGATTATAAAGAAATATGGTTTGGTGATTATCAATTATATAAAATAAACAATCATAAAATTCTTTAAGTAGCAAAACTGTATAGTTCATTTGAAATACCTGCTATAAAATACAGTTTTTTTTCCTTATTTTCTGCAAGGCAAGAATTATTTTATTTGGTGCTAAGTGTGACGTCCTAGAGGATGAGCCATACTCTCTCCAGCATCCTTTCTTCTGGTCATACTGCCTTTCTTGCTGTTTCTGGAACAGCAAGCCCACTTATTGCTCATTTGCTGAGAATTGAACACACTTCCTCCCAGCTATCCATCTGACCATCTCCCTCCTGCCTCCAAATTCTGGTCAGATGTCATGGCATCATACATGCTTGTTGAGCACTCTCTGTGAAGTAGTGTAACCGTCATCAGACATATAATGTCTTTAGTGTGTATTACAGTCTAACCCCCATGTTTAGAATGCTTACATGAAGATGGGGATTACCATCCTGTGCCCAGCACCATATAGAGTACCTGGCATGTAGTAGTTCTTGATAAATAGATGTTGACTGAATTATTTCTTCTTTGATTAAAAAAAAAAGATGGCTAGATTAATCATTCTGCTTATCTGTCTCACTGTTCCTTCTGTAAAGACAATTGAGAATTGGGTTTTGTAGCAATTTGTCACTCAGTCATTCTCAGGAGCCTAATCTTGAGGTCACTCTTGTCTTTATAGCACTGCATTGACAAGTTGATGCTCTGCTGTCCATAAGATGTCCATGTTGACTGGTGTGGCTGTGTTCCAATACAAGTCACATGGCTAAGGTGCTCTCAAGGTGTGACTCGGTATGTCTGTAGAGCTAAGGTCATGACAATCTCAAAGGATTATCCTGTTTTTCTAATTTGTTTTTTCAACTTTAAAAAAGGTACCATGTAGGCTTGCCTTTTTCCTTCCCTTTCTTCCTTCCTTCATTCCTTTCTCCCTTCCTTTTCTCTCTGTCTCTCCTTCCTTCTATCATACCTTGCAACAGACTAACAGCAACCAATAATGAAGTAATCCCTATGAAAGTAGGTATTTGAGTCCCATTCCACCTTGTTTTCAGTGCTGTAGAATTTCAGTGTACAAACCTCAGAAGAAAAGCTCTCATGTAAAATATACCATTTCCTTTTCCTGGCATTCTTAATTGAGAACACACATTGTGTCACTGCTTCTCTTTGGCTACTCTTGGCCCTAAATCTAAATAGGATAGAAAAAGGTAAGGCACTGTTTCAAAGAGGCAATGGTTAGGAGAAGGGGGTCGAGGGAGAACTACTTTTCTTTTATTGATTTTGTGAAATTGTGTGAAGAATGATTCAGCATTTGGGGGTATAAAAATAACAGCTTCGAGTTGCTTTTCAATTAAGCGAATGTACTTTTGCTGAAAGGTTCTGTTGTTCTTGAAAGGCACTTTCCTCTGTTCTTTCGGAGGCTCTTTAATCAGTGGTGATGTGACAGGAGGTACAGCAACCTCCCTGACACCCGCTTCTCTCCTTCCCTCTCCCTTCTGTGAGGCTCAGCCTCCAGGAAAAGTGATTGGTAAAATTGTTCCTTAATTGGGGGAAAAGGTAGTTCTATGAAGACTGGTGCTATCCAGGACATAGCAAATTAAACTTCCAGAATGTGTGTTTTACCCCAGTTAGGCTTTGTTTCAACTTGGAATTCTACCTAGCCCTGACTGACTTTGAAGCAGGCATTTATCATAACGTTAAAATACAACTGAGGTTTAGATTCATTATATTATTAGTTAGAGCACAGTAATAAGAATTTTGTTTTGTGAATGTGTCCATTGTCAGATCACTGCATTTAAATACCTTTAAAAAAATATATAGTAATGAGTTTTGTTATATAAGCTGAATGTCTTGGGCTTTAGCAAAATGACCAATAGATGTTTAGTGGCCTAAGGAAGATGGAACTTTGTTTCTTGTAGGGTGCAGAGGAAGTGAGGGGTGTTGGTCTAGGGAAGAAAAGAGAATTATAATGTAGCATTGTTATCCTTTATTGCATATATATTATAATTGGTGATGCAAATTTACTCTATTTCCTTTCCTCCTCACTACAACCATGTTTATGATAACTTTATGGATGAAAAACTATTGAGGCCCAGAGAAGTTAAGTAACATCACTACATCAAAGCAAATATTGAGTGCCAAGGTTTCAGGCTTGGATGAGCTCTGGGGATCCATGGTGAGTAACATGAAGGCTCAACCCCACAGGTAACAGGTGACTGGAGAGCTGAGGGGCCAAGATGGAAGGCTTCTCCTGAGCTCATGAGCTCCTGACTCACCCACAACTACTTAGGTGCTTTTGAACAAATTATTTGTTTGCTCTTTTATCTGTCAAAATGAGGCTACTAATCCCCCTTTATATTTTTCTTTCTTTCTTTGTGAAATGAAATATGAAACAGTCACTTAGTGATGGTTAAATTTTTCTTCATATTTCTATCCCAACCTTTTTCTTCTTTCTCTCTGTCATACCACCTTTTATTATAGATACCATGCTTATAAATCACTATTAATGGTCCTAGACTTCATCCCCTGATAGCTGGGTGAACTTGAGCAAGTTTAACTCTGTGCCTCAGTTTCCTCACTTGTAAAATGAGGATAGGAATATTACCTCATTGGGTTATTAATCAGGATATATCTCTATCTATCTATCTATCTATCTATCTATCTATCTATCTATTTATCTGTCTATCTATGTTTGCATGCTAATGCACCCCAAGTACTTAGGACAGTCCCTAATAGAGTCAGTGTTCTGCCAGTGTTAGATGTTATGAGCTCTAATAATACCTTCTATCCTTTTGAGTTATAAATTACACTCACAATTGTTTTTACTGTACATGCATCTATTGAAACATTGTAGTGATTTCTTAAGTGTTTGATCTGGTTGTAAACCTGAAAGGTAAAACGATACTCTCCTGAGTCTTTGACTGAATAAATCAAAGAGTTGGCAATTCAGTTTCTGATTCCTTGGCATTGACTGATCAACATTTGGTTCATTGGTGAGCACTTAAGAACCACCAGTGAGAGCGTAAGAAATTAGCAATCCTTCATACTGTCAGGAAGCATTGAGATTGAGCTGTTAAGGGGCGAGGTTGAATGCTTCATTGGATTGAGCCACTGAACCAGTTGGATCCTTTGTCTTTCATGGCATTCTTGGATAGAGTCCATTTAACTAGGAAGGAAAGACTTTGGTCAGTTCATTTAATAGGAACCAACTTAGAAAATCCTGTGTTAACCACTTAGACATATTGAAAAGAAGAGAACATTAGTTATTGATTATGCTTCTTTAAAAATAAATCAGAAAAATACTAAGACACATAGTAATACATCACCTTCAACTTTAATGGATAACCTAAATCATACCTTTAAACCACTAGAAAAAAAATTAATTCATTAGAGTGACCATGTTTATTGAATGCTGAGGTGGTAGTGACAGTGAACAGAAAATAGAAAAGGAGAAACTGAACATTTGGAATTGTTGTATTAACAAAAACCTAAACTTTCATGAATGTTCCTTATTCTTTTTTTGAAGGCTGTCTTCCTCTGTGTTTTTCCTTTCTTTTTTTTTTTTTTTAAACCTTGTGTCTGACTGACTATAACCTTTAAATCATTGGTAAACTGAAGCAATGAAACAGACATTAAAATCTATTGAAAAGAAATAGAGAGAGGGAGCATTATTTGAGAAAAGGACTGGCCAGCCTATTGTCCCCCTCTCTTGTGTTGTATCTTGAAATTATTTCTTTCAGTTTACTAGCAGCATTATCAGTGATGGTATTAAAATAATGCACATCATTTCTGTTAGTAGTAATGGAACAATGAATCATCTGTTGGCCATGAAATAATTGACCTATTTCTAGGAGCAGAAAGTCTTCAAACTACAGATACATGTCTGCTCAGCCATGTCTGCTTCACTCCCTTCCCCCCTTCCTCCTCACCACACACATGTAACCTACACTTGTAAGCCTCCATCAAGTTCTTGCAGAGACCCTGCCTGGAGGGCCTTTTCAGTATCAATAATCTATCATTCTAGAAACTAGTGCAAGATCCAGTCCCCTTAAAAGCTTTTCTAAACGCTTCCATTGTTTCCAGTCCAATTCAGGTGTATGTTGAGTGTTAGGCACTAAAGCTACCACATTGAACAAGGTGGGCATGGTCTGTGATTTCAAAGACTGTACAGTGATGTGTGGAGTGTAGGGAAGGTCAGGCCTTTACAGCATTGTGGTAGGTGCTATTACAAGGTGTACAGAGTGGTATTGCTGCTAACCCAGGCACCTTGCCATACCTTGCCCAGATTTCTGCACTGATCTTAACCTTGCTCTGAATGTCTAGAGTTTTGGGGGTAGCTTCCAGGGAAATTGGCATTTAACTTTATACTGCTTTCCTTATTCATATCTAGTACCATCCCTTTGGCTTGCAATGGTAAGTACTGTGAGGCAACAACCTTTATTTTATTGGTTTTTTATTCTACCTTTTTAAAATCCTATAGAATTTTGCATAGCACTCAACAAATGGTAAGTACTGTCAACATTTGCTGATTTGTTCAGAACTTCTTCCCTCTTCTCCTCTTTTGGTTTTACCTAGGGATGACTTCCCCTTCCTTTGGTTGCTTTCTCTAACTTGAATATGAGCTGGCCTCTGAACCTTGCTTGCTCCAGCTGATGATAAGAAGTATCTTCTGGCTTTGGGGTCCTAGGCAGCCATCTGTCTTCTTCTACCCCCATTTCCTTTCTTCCTCAGTTCTCATCAATTTAATTATACTCTTAGGCTCTCCAGGCCCAGATCTACCATCGCCTCTTTTGCATAGGCTTTAAAATACTTTCCTCTTTCTAGACTGTTTTCCTAATGAGGGCGGAGTATAATTTAGAGGCTTAATTTTAGAGAACTATATGAAACAGCAGACCCATAAAATGTTATGATTCACGACCTCTTGTTTTGTTCTCATAATGCAACCTAAACTAAAAACCCATTCATCGAGGCTATAAAAGCTGTTCATGGCTGTCTTTAGTATATTGTGCGTGGTATAATTTAGCCCACAGAGAGGTGAAAGATGGATTCATGAGGCCATTTGCCTTGGTGTACATTAAAGTCCAGTAATCTCTAAGCTCTGTAGAAGACCTTATTTTACTGTAAATCCTGGATTCTTTCTTAACCCCACTTAGTTTTCCTTTCCATTTTTATATCAATATATTTTTAGACTCTTTCTTCTCTAAGTCTGGTCTTGGCTCCCTTCCCCTTTTAAGGAGATGGGTGTATGAAGATGCTTTGGCTAGAAATCTAAACACTGCATCCATGGAGAATTGCCTTGGTTATCTGTCACCTATAACAATACACTAGAAGGACCACTGGTCCTCCCTCTGTACTCCCCAGAGGGAAAAATCACCATTTTCTTTGAAATGAATGAGGGAACAAAGCCTTGGACAGGCTAGGCTATGTTTTTCTATAGTTTTATAATAAGAACATAGTTATGATTGTTAACCCACATTTCTAACTATGGTCTCCTCAAAAGTTAAGATACTTCTTTTATTGTGATTTGTATTTAAATAGCGAGATCTAACCTTTTACATTTCTTTGTAGTCATGTATCTAGATCATCAAATTTTATGAGATAAGATCATGGAAAATAAGGGCTTAAGTCATAGGGTAGATGAACCTAGGTTTGAATCCAGTCTTGGGTATGTTCTTGGCTCTGCTTCCTTAAGCATGCTACTTAATCTCTCAGTTTCCTCATCTGTGAAATAAGTCACTCACTATCCCTGCGAAGATGGTATGAGATAATCCTGTCAGACATCCCCATAGTACTTTTGTTTGTGGTGATCAGCAATACTTATTTTAAAATTCTTACTTTTATAAGAATCTACAGTGGTGTTAATGATTGTGATTATGACAATGATGGTGACAGGAACTAAAAGGAACTTACTGAATTCAGACAAACTAAACATTCTCAGTAAACTCCTGGATGAATTACTTTGGTACATGGTTCACTTTGTAAAAATAGTTCAGATTGTGTTGTAAATAGATGTACACCTTAAAAATGAACCAGATGTTTAACTTCATGGTTAATATCAATGACATGGCTTTTGTCTTTTCAGCTTGCTATTAAGTACAGTATTATGACTTTTAACTTCCTTTTGCACATCATTTGTTTAGCTGAAAAGTAAATTCATTTTTGCGTTAGGAGCGAAGCTTTTTTTCATTGAAAACTGCTGTAGTTATAGACAGCTCGTGTGTTTCCACTTAAGGTGTACCTTGTACTGCTTATTTGCCCTTGATCTGAAAATCCATCTTTTTTAGCAGACTCATTTTAAACTCTCATAGAGCTAAATGATTTCCTTGAGAACAAGTTTCATTATTTGGCAGATGAAACTAGCAGTGACCATTCAGTAACTTAAGCTGGATAATAGTGATTTTCAAAAGCACATGACTTTGAAATATATTTATATATATTTATATTTATTTCCTATTATAAAATAGGAAATTGTTTAAAATATTTGAGAATTGTGAAAGCCTTTTCTTAACTTTTTTAGAAATCCATTCCCCTCCAAGATATAAAAATAGTTTTATTGTGGTATCATCTTTAAGCTCAAGTCTTGAGGGCAAATATTGCCTAGAATTAAATTCCTGATATTGGCTGGATTAGCACCCCTGTTATTTATTTATTGGTTATTTATTTATTTTTGTTGGACCTTCCAAAACCCTTCGTGTGATACAAAGAGCCTGTGTCCTATGCTGTGGAGGCGTTTGTTGTAGGTCTCTTTACAACAGCCTGGCACAACTATGGTCAGGGGTCTTCCAGGCCTCATGGCTGTAGGAAGGCTCGGGCAAAGGACACAGCCTGATTTTTTCTGTACCTCTTTTTCATAATGAGGGGAAACACATTCAGCTTTATACTTGGGTGGGTTTCCCCAGTCCACTGGGAGTCCAATCCATTTATAGCTAACAGTAGGTCAAGGCCAGAGGGGCCATGGCCCTTGCAGTTGTCATTAGTGAGCTCTTATTTCTATTCCATTGAGAAGCTGAAATTGACAAACTGTCCAGGGAGATGTGCAGCTCTTTGCTGACTGTTTTTAAGCAGGGCGCATTAAGGATAAGTTACTTGTCATGGTAGAATTCTTCATCATTAATCATCGAGAGACCACATTCCTAGGTAAATAAGTAAACTCGTTGATAAAGCCACATCTTGATAGAAAATGTACCTTTCTGACATCTTCCTGCCTGCCAGCCTGGTCAGCTGTTGCTGTCCACCCAGAGCAGGCTGCCTTATTTAATTCTGATAGTGGTGATACACTGTGGATCTGTGAAGATCTGAGTCTTTGCTGCTGTGTGAGGCTGGCTTTGATTTGTGTACAATATGAATAACTGTGTATTAGGACAGCTATAATTTTTTTCATCTTCTGTGCCTACAGGGACTATATTACCTTATCAGGGTAAAGTTCATTCTGTAGGACTGATAATTAATCCCCTGTTCCTTTTCTTTTCCCTCTTTCTTGTCTGGTGGCTACATTATATACAAATTCCAGCATTTTTCATCACTATGCCAAATAAAGCACTTTGGAGATACAAGCAATAAAAAGCTTATTTTTATAACTCCTCTAGAAAGAAAACGGTTCAGATTCCATTTTAATGAAAAAAAATTTAAAAAGGCTTTCCATTTTGTGGCCACGTTCATGTCTGCTACCCAAACCTAGTGCTGGAAGGGTAGGGTGACTAGCTGTACCCAGCGAGTCTCTGGTTTTCTTGGGGAGACACAGAAAAGGTGATATATTTGTTGCACATATTTCTGCTACCTATGTGTTCTCCATGCACAGCACCCTGTCTGTGCTTCTTCTCTTGCTTTATAACTTTTGAGACACAGAAATAAGATAGCTTATAGAGGTTATTACCTCAAGAGTCTCATCCTTAACTGGATAGCAAATATCTTACTAACTGAGACTTGTATTTAACTGGATTAAGTCCAGTGACTTGATGTTAGCATGCAGTGTGGCCAAGTCTGTTGTTCTTTTATGAGAAGGGGCTTAGCTTTGTGCAGCCGTGCAGTTATACAAATCACGCTCTTGTCCTAGGGTATGGGCTTGCCATAATTTCATTTGGGGACAGGAGAACATTGCAGCATGATGAGCTGGGTAGGAACTAAGTATTTTAGATGTAAGAAGGAATGTTGTTCTAATTAAACCAAATTTGTGGCTCCTTGGCAAAATATGTGCTTACTATGTTAGGGTATGAGTGAGAAAATTACATGTATTTTCATAAATTGGCTCCTCCCTACTGTTACCCTTGCTGAGAGGCTTTTGTTTTGGATGTTGTTTACCACAGAGGAATTATTTCCTTACTGACACTAGATAGTACAGTAGGATCTGAAGAACCCTAAATTTCCCTGACCCTTAAATGTTTCTCTTCTTTGAAAGAGTAAGGAAGAGTTCAGTCTTCTCCTATAACTTGTATGACAAAAGAACAAAAGGTCTCTGTATTATCTAATGTAGAATCATAGTAAAAAAAATCCATAAATCCTTAACTGTGTATCATTTAGATTTTTTTTTAAAGGCAGCATAAAATAGATCTTGGAAATTCCAAGAGAAAAATCAGGACTGATCACAGGCTACTCTCTCTTTCTCAGCCTGATGCTTTTCTCTTAGATGGTCTGCATAAAATATTTGGCAAGTCAAAAATGTTAAATTTGTCTGACTTGATATCCCATTCTAGGTCTTTCCTCTACCCAAATCCATTTTTGCAACCTTAAATCTATCTAATGATATGATAATTACAAATAAGTGCTAATTGATCCAGTTTTCTGATTTGTGGTTCAGAAAGTGCACAAAGGGCAAGGTGGGAGGTGGATTTGGAGGGTATGGTATTCTTAGGGGTAGGAACTGTCTTGCCTATACTTAAGTGATCTCTGAAGATTTAATCCAATTGTCATCTTTATTTGGGTGATCCCCACATCTACATCTTTATCCTGAACTTATTTCTAAAATGTACAGTTACATATCCTTGAGTAGTTGTGTGTGTCATTTGCTTTTCCCTGGCCATACCCCTAGGCTTGCCGTTTTCACTGACAAGTGCTAACCTTTAAGACTGAGTCTTGCCATTTATCTTCATTCCCTCTACCCTTCTCCCCCACCATTTGGCTATCAACCTAGTTGTAAGTTCCTCTTTATAATTCAAAGACCCTGTCATTCCTATTATGGCCACTGCTCATCTCACTTGGTTCAGCCCAGCACTGGCTTTCCTGCCAATACTCCAGTAACCTAGCAAGTCTTTCTATTTTTGCGATCCACCTGCTCTTCCCTTCACCCCCCACTTTATCACACAACATTCAATCCTCTGTAGAATAATTCTTCCTAGGATGTAGTGTGGTACATGATGCCCCTGTTCCCACCACACTCAGGACATAGAACTACCTTCAGTCACTTTTCAGTGTCTACGAGGTGAAGTTATTTCTTTGCCTAATATTCAGAGTCCTTGCAGTCGTCACTGTGAGGCTCTCCTCTTCCATCTTCTATCACTCCTTTCTAAAATTTTCCTATTATCTTTATCCTAGTTACATGAAAACCTTTCTTACTTTTTTCTACTAAATCCTAAATTGTTGGAGGATAAGTTCTATTTCTTTAACTTGCTTATGTCTACCACACATAATTATAATAACCTATGGTCAAAAATAATTATAGCCAACATTTATTGAACATTTACAATGTGCTAATTACTATTCTGAGTACTTTCCATCATTTTTCTCATTTTCACTCATGCAACAGGTATTATTCCTATTTTATTATTTCCATTTATAATAGTGCACAAAAGAGACAAAAGAGGTCATGTCTATGGAACATAATCAAACAAGACTTGATGACAACCAACAGGGTCCAGTGGGGAGGGAATTTATTGTAGAGCCAGCAGCCATGACACAAGGAGAGAAAATGTGGTTGGAGAGGGAGTGAAAATTATGGGGTAAGTAGATGCCTGTACCCCTCACTCAGTATTTAGTATAAGTGGCTTTGTATCTTTTTTAACCCTTTTTGTCCTGGCTTTCTGGCTAAACCCTAAGATCCTTGAAGAAGAATATAGCTTATTCTTTTTTATTGTTTTGGCATTTCATGTATAGTTAAATGGAGTGTCTCTTGACGATTATGGAGGAAAAATAAAAAAATTTAAAAAATATTACAACCACAGTCTTCCCTCTATTGGTGAAACTTCTTCCTATGAACCAGGCATGCTAGTTTGACCCTAGCTTTATTCTCTGGCTTCAGAAAGGACAAAATGGGGAGGGTGATGGTGATGATAACTAGCATCCCTACTAGTTAAGATCAGCCTTTCTTTTGGCATTCAGTGGCCTATCACCATTATATCAGAGGACTATAGAACTATTATTGTGAGCACTAGTAGTAGCCATAGTGTTATACTCATTCTGTTGTTACTAAATTAAAGAAGAAATCTTAGTTTAGTCTGCAGCATGCGTTTCACAGTGCTGTGAGCCCTGTGTATTTTGTCAGGCCTTGGCTTTCATCAAGTCTCCATAACAACATAAGAGCTTGGTGGCTGATCTGAGTTTTCAGGGTATCAATGCTGCATAATAATCCTAATAGGTAAAACAAAACAGAAACTTGCCACTGCTAAAGATGTTTCTATAGCAGATTTTGTGGTGGAGCATTGTGTTGCTGGTCAGCAGTATGTTCCTGTCTACTCAAGCTGGCTATTGGCTACCAACTGTGAGATGTTTCCATGCTGACAAGCCTCCCCGATTCTGTACTTTGCCCTGGGGCTTGCAATTTACTGGATGCAATCTTGTTGAGAAAATGTGGTCTTTATTAGTGTTCGGCACAGATCGACTTTTCTTTGTCTGCTTCTGCAGAGCTAGTAGGATGCTTGGTATAGGAAAGAAACTGGGGACCGATGACAGTATGAGGACAGGAGAATGGGAGTTTTCAGGTGCTGAGAACCAGAGTGCTGGCTTAGTATAGAGATGATGGGAGCAGATAGGGTAGAAGTAGTTCATTTGCACCCACAAAGCTTTTTGTAGCATTCTAATCAACAACTAATTTTCAAGTATTCTTGTCAAAAAATACAGTAAGTTTCTAGACACATGAAAATAAAGAAACTTAAATGTAAAAGATAGTTCTTGCCCTCCAGGTGTTTATGATGTAATGAGGACACAAACTAATGTTGACACCCCCAATATCAAGCATGGATGTGTGTGACTTTACATACAATAATTTATCTGTCATTATGAGCATGTAGGCATATATTTCTCTGTCTCTGTGTAGCTTTGTCTGTTGACGTGACTCTGTTTTATTGGTCTAATGATTTGAGAGTGGCATGCTAAAATTACTTCTTTTTCTCCACCCATATCTTTTACAAATGCCCACATGTGTGCCTTTCAACTCATCTCCCCTCCCCCTAGTAATTCTGATGGTGTCTATTTTAAACAGTTCCTGGATTTATAGGTGCTACTGAGTAGCTTTTTAAGCACAAATATAAATGCTTGTGTGTAGAAATTAAATGCCAGAATGTCTGTAAAAAGTATAAATCATACTCATTTAAAATAGTCATTCTATAAAGAACTCTAGAACTGGGAAATTAATAAATACTCGCATAAGCATAAGCATTAAATATTCACTGCCTGCTATTTCTGAAATGATACAACAGCATCATTTTTTAATGATGGGTAATGATAAAACACATCAATTTTAAATAACCTGTTTTCTCTTTCCCTCTTTCTGAAGCTATGAGTTGGGAAGCTTGAAATTAAATACAAGTAATGGTAATAGCTAAGATTCTGCTAACCTTAGTCATGGGATAGATGCTTTTTTATGTTTTCTGGATGTTCAGTGGCTATTTGAAGAGACTGTTAAATTGAAAATTGCTGCTAATGGGATCAGCTTGAATTTAAAGAATAAATACTTCTCTGTTAGTGGAAAACCAGAAATGTAGAACCTTAAGTAGCAAGTACATGATTATCCTCTAATGCATTCTGATTTGTCTCCCTATTAAGACTCACTGGGTCCTCTTAGAATAGTTAAACCGAACCTTTAATGAAATACATTCCTACTTTCTCCAGCCCCCTCAAAAATTCCTTTAAAATACCTTTATTTTTAGTCATGTTTCGCTTGTTCTTAATAAATTGCTTGCAAAGTACAAGAGTAGGATCAAAGAGCAAATAATTATAATATCTTGAATTCATATGACCGTTTCTTATCAAAGAACTGTATATACCTTTTATTTTCAATCAAATATACGGCACAAATGTAATGGACAGAGATTTGTCTCTTTATCCCATAGATGGGAAACACTAAAGCACGTTTCCTAATGTCATGTTGTAAAATAATTTAAGAGTTTGTATGTCCTACATATAATGGCATGTTGGGTCCAGAGCTTGTCTAGGGAAGGTGGAATCAGGTAAGACCTTCTGCAGGAAATGGTACCTGAACTGTGAAATGGGGAAAATGAGTTGGAATTAAGCAGGCAGTAGAAGGTGAGAAGGCTGCGAGGGAGAGAAAAGTTACTTTTAGTGCACATAGAAGCAGCTGGATTGCTGCAACCCTGGGGGAGCTAAAGGGACAGCATGGTGCTGTTATTCCCTTGGTTCTGGGGAATGATGCAGAGTGGGAGGGATTTTTGTGATATTAAAAGAATTGGCTTTTTAAAGTAATTATCTGTGTCTTGAACTTCTTATGAAAATGGTAACTGACCATTGATAGGGGTCAAAATGTAATCTTAATTCAAGGAAAAAAAATACTTGAGTTACTTCAGCTGAGAAGGACCATGGGGCAGAGAATCCTGTCAGAAGTTCAAGGGAAGGGCGGTTTAGAGTAGAAGAACCAGGGAATGTAGGAAGAGTTGAGATAGATCAAAGGGGGTGCTTTATAGCAAAACCAGGGCAGATCTGGAGACAGACACAAAATTTGCACTTCGGTTGTAATTGTTGGGTTCCTAAGAAGCCTCCTCACCCAAGAGATACTGTTACTTATAGATGTCTGAAGCATGCAGCCTATAAAGAAAGGAATAATGAAGTTATCAATACCATAAGGTCTGTATAAAATCAAAACCATTTCAGACGGATCTACCTTCTTTATCACATTCAAGAACTAGTTGTTTTTCTTCCCAGTTTTTGTTGTTGCTGTTGTCTCTTACTCCCTCAATTTTTAGGCACTACAAAGGACAGGAGTGGCTCTGACAGAAACATTGCCAATAGCATTATTACCCTGGACCACTGTCAAGATTTTGTATTAACAAGTTGGGTAAAACTGAAATGGGGACAAGAGAAGAAGTAGACTTTTTAAGCCCAGTCATTTTGTTTTTCAAGGGACAAATCTCCCTGGGAGATAACTACCAGATTGATGGGGATAGTGAAATGGCACTCAGAGAGAACTTTTAACACAGTGTGCTAGCAGAGCCTGGTGCTCGTGCTTAAGCACCTGTGCCATTCTGTGACCTGGAGCAAGAAATATGAAACAAACCCCTGTTGTCTTAGGGAACCTAGCAGGAATAGTCCCTGGGTTTCCATTTGAACAGGACTCCATTAAGAGATTACTAACTAAGAAGCACTAAGAGTTGTGGTTGAATAAGCAATTGAAATCAAACCCTAAAGCTCATCTAGATGAATTCACACATTCCTCTCTGTAGAAGTTGGCTGGAATTATGCACGCCTTATGTCAGTGTTTAAAAGCTTAGGGTGTGGAGTGTGGTTTTCAAACAGACTTGAACCTCTCCAAAATGTCTTGTCACTGGGGACCTTTTCTGAGACAACAGAACTCCTATTAAATTGGTATGAAGACCACCAGGCCACCACTTCAGTATGTCAGTGTGTGTTAATTGTGACACTTGTTTGTCATGTATTTTCAAAGATGGCATTGAATTCGTCACGAGCTATAGCCATCTCATTCTTTCTCCAGGCAATGTTTTGATAAATGTTGATGAGTTTATAACTGTAAAACCAAATGACATTTATAGTGTGATACACGCTTTACCCATTGCATAATTATATCTAATGGCTTTGCATGTAGAAAGGCATTTACCATTTACTTTTGTGTAAAATGACAATCTAAACCCCCAGGCCTAAATTTTTTTTTACTCCAAGATAAAGACTTAATTAAAAACCAAACACAATTTATTTTTGTAACCAGCGTTTAAGGTACCTGGTTCTTTGGTTAAATATGTGATAAAAATCACGATACATCAAGAAACAAAGAGCAGTGGGTTTCATTTTTCCCTCTGTCTTTGAAACACTGGTGAACTCATTTAATTATCAAGCTGATACCCGGTATGGTTTCTTATTTTCTCATTTCTAGTTAAAAGAGCTATTTTGAAATTTAGCACAGAATTGAATAATGTTTTCAGTTAATGAGGAACATTTAAGAGATGTTTATGAATTTAATGTGATAGCAAAATGATAAACCACCCCTGTGTGTAAACAGACTTTATCTAGACAGAGATGACGTTTCAGGCCCATTGATTGTGGACAAGTAAGTTTCATTTTGCTTTTTGATGTTATATGTTTTTTATCTTCTGGTATTTATTGTAGCAATAGCCATTTGGATATTTTGGAGTGTTTATTGTCACAAAGTAGATGACTTAATAGAGTAAAACAGTTTTGTTCGTTAGCTTTCTTGTCAGAGATGCAGCTTTGTGTATCTGGCTAGGCTGTCTTGTATGCGTTCATGAATAAGATGACGGAGCAGCTTTCTAGGAAGCATAGGCTTATCTTTCTGGCCAGCATTTACCCTGACCCCTCCCTGACATGCGAGGTCTCTGATCTGCTTACCAATGAGAAGTTCAACTTTCTCTTTCTGTCTGCCTTTCCCAATGTTGCTTTCCTTCTTCAGGAAATAAAACTAAATCAAAATAGGTCTCTTCTCTAGGACTTGGTTATTGGAATGTTCTTATTTTATGTCACAAAGCTTCTGAAAAACAATTACTGAGTTATTATGAATATCATGAAGTTTGTCCTGTTGAAATTGCACTTAGAAAACCGAAGCTTTTTAGGGTGCTTCAGTTACGAGGGTTTTTTTTTTTTTTAAGGTTAAACTCATATTAATCTAACTGTTGTATAATTGCTATTTAGCTCTGAGTGATTTTTAAACCATATTTTTCTTTTAAAATGAGCATTTAAAAATATAAACAGTAGTTATTTATGGGCACCTGAACAAAATTAAAACCCAAGTAAATTATTTGAAGGAAGGAAAGAAGGAAGGCAGGGAGGAAAGGAAAGAAAGGGAAAGGAAAAATCCATTCATAATAAGAAGAATAGACTATTAACTGATTTCTGAGCTGGGGTACAAAATTTGGAGAAATGTTGCAGCTGAATATAATCCTTTGGCTGGAAGGCTTAATAGAAATGAGAAATGCACTGGCTACAATTAAAATGCAGGTGTGAGACTCTTGCTTATGTCTCAGGTCAGGATTTTAATAATGCATCTGTAAACTGCTTTCTTTTGCCTTTAACAAAAATCATAGAGCAATAGTCTTTGCAAGCTTCTTTAAAAAAAAAAAACCTATAACAAACCAGGAAAAAGTAATGTTAAACTAGCATTTAAGACCATTCAGGAGGCCTTCAGAGTTCAGTGGAAGAAGGCACAGAGTCATTTTCTGTGGAAGAGTGGTTAGAAAGAGCCATTATCATGCTTTTAGTCTAGGACAGGTGGTACAGGTTAATGTTGACTACATACAGAATCTACTGAGATTAATTAAAGATGCATATCCACATGGAGTATCACATCTCAGTGGATCTTTGGCAGCCAAACCAACAAGCACAATACAGTGTTTATACCAAGCATTTTTCAAAATTAGGCCAGTGAAACTTCTGAAAACTGCCCTGGAAATCCTTAGTCTCTTTGTATTGTAGAGAATCTCTTGAGAGTTTTTGCCTCCAAAAAGTGCTTCTTCAGTAGAACACATAATAACCTGTGTTCAGTAGTACAAATGTGATAGGGCAACCTCTAATGGTGCAAAGACTATACAACAATATAGAGCCATCGTTGACTGTACCTAGCCCAAAATCTTATACACGGAACTCAGTTTAATTATTAGACAATAGCTATAATAATGTATATTTTGGCCCTTTACTTTGTAGAAGGGCATTCATTTCTAACCTGGTAAAGGTGACACTGTACTAAGGACCTGCCTCTGGTGTTTAACCCCACATTGTAAATTAACACATCAGTCCCTAAGCCTCTATCCCTCACCCAGAATGGCTTACTACCCTTTTGGTGACTTGAACATTTCTCACAAATGCTAATGAACAGTTCACTTTGACACTGTAGACAAACACAGGCTGGTGGTTGTGTTCAGATGGTTTTCATAACTGCTAATGAATAAACTCCCAGTGGTTCACAGTTAGCTGAAGTAAGCAGTGACTTGAGGTGTATCCCCAAAATGATTTATTAACTTTGTCATAAACTAAATGGACTAGATTCTAGAGAAAGTGGGAGTGTTTGTTTTCTTGAATTCAAAAGTTAAAGTCAGAATATATTTTGAATAAGAAAGTTTAATAATTTTAGATATTACTTCATACCAAAAAATTATTATTTGGAGCTCAGCGGTATAGCACTTGCCTAGCACATGTGAGGCCATGGATTTTATCACTAGCATCACACAAAAAAGAATTTAAAAAAAAAATTGGGGCTGGGAGTACATACAGGCAGATAAGAATACCTGTTTCTCAGTTGGCAGAAGAGGCATAGACATTGTCTGTAAAGCTTTCTTTTTAAAAAAACATTGAATTGGAGCTTTCCTGGGCCATCAGCTACCCAGTCAGTAATGGGCTTCAAAGGTGCTACCCTTTCCATTCCTTTTAAGGTTTTAACCAATAAAGCAAATCCTGTAGATTTCAGCAAGAATAGGGGGAAATGTTCTGGAAGAAAAGGGGAGGGGTGCCCAGAACTTATGGCAAAGAGATTAATACTTATAGACATCAGCATTGGTCTCTTACAACATTTATAACTCCAACCGTGGCAGATTGAGGGCTGAATCAACATTTTTCCCCCTCTGTAAAATAATAAATATGGTAAAGTAGCTCTCAGAACTGCCTTTATCATCGGGATAAATCAGGACAGTTTGTGTTGCAGGAGAGACTTAAAACTTATAAATGTGTTGCCCTTTAGGCTACTATTCATCAAAGTGTCTGATATGAAATCTAGACTAAAGGCTTTTGTTATTGTGTCTGCTTATTCTCTTTTAGAAGTATAAATTGGAAAGAGTGCTGTCATTTTGGTCATACTGGCCTGCTGTGCTACTTAAATGCATGTCCCTTTTGGGATACATTTGAAGAGACGGAAATAGTGGGAGTTGACGACTACACACTTTTATACAAATCCTCTTTGTTGCCTAACTTTCCTTGCAGAAGGCATAATTTCCAGCAGGAAAAATACAGCAAATAACTGCTTGACAAATGACCTATTTTGGTGCAGACAACTTTCCTTCTAAGACACTGAAGTGGAGAAGCTGTTCTTTAAAAGCCTCATCAACTCCAAAGGGATCTACTTTCCTCCTTGGTGTGCCAATCCAAATGGGCTTGGCTGAAGTTCTCTTAGTCTGCATAGGGGAGGTGTACCAGGCTCATGACAGATGCTTGAAGTCACGTGGCTTGATAGGTATTATTGTATGTGAAATCTCATACAACTTTGCAATTCTGCAGCTGCATTTCCGGGCTTCTGTGGTTTGGAGTCAGAGTTGAAGCTCCAGGCCTACCTTCTACTCCCCTTAGTGCCTTTAGCTGTTGAATCACATATGGTGTATGGAATCACCTGCCGTTTGGAGGCCCCCACAGAGTATGTACTAAGCAGTTTTCCTTTTTTTAATGTGTAGTGCAGCTACTAGTTTTCAAGAATAACTAATTAGTGGCATAAACCTCACTTTGCCCTTGAATAGTTTGCAGTTTAGGAGACCTGAAAATGGTAATGGAGGGCCTACAAAGAGGGCATTGAAGCATGCTGCAGTTTGATCATTTGCCCAGTTGGCTTGGGTTACCCCTGGAAAGAGATGGCTGGTGCTCTTGGGTGTGTGGCTTATTTCTGACAATGATTTAAGGGAGTATTGAAGAGTTGGGGAGCTCTTGTGACCACTTGGGGTCTCTATCCTACCATATCAGGTTCTACAAGAGCAAAACATGGCCCGTGGATTTGCCTAAATGTCAGCATTGGATGGTACTTAGATTGCAGCACAGAAACTACACCTGACTATGCTCACATGGGGATAATCACCCTTGGGGTTCCTGTCTAGGAGCCATGGTAAGGTAGAGAAGTACTTGGAACTAAGGAGTCCAAAAAAATCATACCAGTCCCTGATATACCTATGCATTTCTACCCCTTGCTGGTCAGTGCACTCAACCAGAACAAAGTAGTGAGGTGATGTCAAGCTTTTCTGTGCACAGATCTGAAAGATTGCAGCTTTGCAACCCCCTCATCCTGTCTCGAGGTGGTGGCAGTGTGACTTGCCAAGTCAAATTTCTTGTATTCAATACAAGTCAGAATGCCCAACCTTATCACTGGTGACTGACTCTAAAGAGGGGCTCAGCAACAGAGGACTCAGGTTTTCTCTTTATCAGATGCCTTGAAAGCCGCTTCCCAGCACATCCCTGTGATTGCTAACCCATTATGAAGATTGACAGTTTCATCAAGAAAGCAAAGAAGAAAATCTGCAGACAATAATGGAGGCCGTGCTGGGCCCTGCTCCAGTACCCCTCAATATCGCTTCCAGAGCACTGAGCCTGGGAGCTGGGGGTCATTTCATCCTCAAAGACCTGGGACTTTTTTTTACTGAACATATAGCCTGAGGTCTTTGGTGGCCCTTTAAAGGCTCAAGAGTCTTTATACCCTTGGTGTTGGTGGTGAGGATATTTCTTTCTTTGCATGAAGAACATGGTCTGAGAACAAGCCTCTAGCACTGTCCAGCAACTCTTCCACTTCTCAAGTTGAAATATGTATTCCTAATTTGCAAATATTTTAGTAAAGTCACCAAACCAGAACTCAAGTGTAAAAACCAAGAATGAATTCTAAAGACACAGAATGTCTCTGATTTGTTAGCAGTTAACCTATAGCTAATAACTGAGCACCAGCCTCTTAGCACCAAAACCAGCTGCCTCATAAATGTGTGGGCTGTCAGCAACAAGGCCAGTAGTGTGAATGATTTAATACAAACCCTTCAATGTCACTGGAAAAACCAATTCTTAATAAAGAAGAGCATTCTGTGCCATCCATAACAGCAGAAGGGAGCAGTGTGGGCAACTCACGAGTAAATAATCCTTCTGCTAACAAGATGCACCTCATTTATTTTCTTTCTTGAGGTTTTTTTTTTTTTTTTTTTTGTACTAGGGTTTGAACTCAGAACTTCGTGCTTACTAAGCAGATTCTATTCTGCTTGAGCCCTGTTTGCTCTGGTTATTTTGGAGATAGGGTCTTGCTTTTTGCCCAGGCTGTAGTAGACTGTGATCCTCTTGTTTTATATTTCTCATCATGCCCAGCATTTTTCCACTGAGGGGTCTTGTGAAATTTTGCTGGGGCTGTCCTGGAACTGCGATCCTCTCAGTCTCAGCTTCCTGCATAGCTTGAGATGAGAGGTTCACACCATCGACACCCTGCTTCCCTTGAGATTTGAATTCAGCCCAGTGACCAAGTCAGAAATAGGATTTTGATCTCTTTGGGGTCATTCCAAAGTCTTACTTCTTTTGAAAAGTGTCCTTCCTTCTCAGAGGTTAAACTTTCCACACAGCCTCCTAGCCTCCCAATCATCACATTCTTTTATGGAACCAAAAGGGTTAATTGCTTTCTTCAGTAAGGAGACTTTTGCTGAAGGAAGCAATTTTGGGTTAGTTTGTATAGCAGCCAGGGAAATGTTCTGAGAGGGGTGGAATGTGTTTCTGTTGTGCAGATAACCTACATATTGCTTCAAAATGTGTGATTTCCAGCGTGTGCTAAAATAAGAAGTGGTTGTTTGATTTATCTCCCACAATGGTATGGCACTCTCTTTCTAAGTGGCATTTCATTCGCAAGCCAGGCACTGTAAATTTGAACTGAATATGTAAGTAAATATCCTCAAGGAGACAGCATACTGGCCTGCCCTGCAGGAGAATACACTACTAAAAATGAAGCTCTTGGTTTTTGGAAAAGCCTGAGTACCTGAATACATTAGTATCCGAAAGGGGACATAGTGGAGCTGCCAGCCAAGCAAACTGAAAGTTAGTCTGAGCTATAGTTATAGAGGATCTCCTACAAAGTAATACTGGGATTGTATCTCCTACATTTGCCCTGAAGCCCTCAAACTTAGATTCAATCCATTGGAACTTTGCTTTGAACTTTAATGTTTGGGCCCATTGCCTCATCGTGGTACATTATAGCTTCACTGTAGCATCTTCTCATGGCAGTGAGAAAGACAGTGACAGTGTTTTATCAAGTCCTAACAAGATTGCCTCTGCATAATTGTTAAACTAAAGGGCTGTCGATCCACTGATGTGGAACAGGCAAGACACTTAAAGAATGGAGAAAACCCATAATCACAAAGCAACTTGTATTCTGATTTATTATTTATCACATCATGGTTAAAACAATTTCCTACAGTTTTGTGTATTTTTAATATTATTTTGACATTGAATTTTCACCTAATGCAAAGGCAGTTTTCAAAAACTTTTTAAGCATTTATATATGCAGGTAGTTAAGGGGGGAAATCCTTTTTTTATTAAGATACAGAATGCATGTTTATCAAAATTCATCTCAGATTCCATTTAGGAATATAGATATCTCCAGTTTGAAAGAGCTGCAAAGAATGACAGATATTACTGACAGAACAAAGTTATGAACGATAAAAGAACCCAGGAAATGCTGATACTCATGTGGCCATAAATTAACTAGTAGAAGAAAAAGTGCTATTTATTGATTAGAGCAAGCATGTAGAAGATAACACCGAGAGTACATCTTAGTTTGCTTCGTGGAAAGAACTAAACCTCCTCTCTGGCCCAGTGCCATGTGGCTGATAGCCTGTGTGCCCATCACCCCTCTGGGTTTTCACTGTCACACAATGCAGAAGAGCAGTAAAGGAGGCCACAGGCAGAGCAGCAGCACAGTGAGTCCTGCAGAGAACCCAGCTGGGGAAGTTATACTATTCTAGAAAAACTGGGAGTTGTAATTGTTAGTTTATGGTTCAAAAATGTTACATTTCACTGCTATGGGCACATCTGTCAAAGCCATTCTAAAGAATAGTGGCCTAATATGAAGACATAGCTGACTAATGTCACCTTTATTTTAAGCACAGTTACAGACTCCCTGGAATGTTGGGTGCAGTGCAGCCCATCTGCAAATCCTGCTTGTGATGCCTATAGCACATAGGTAAAGGCTGCCCTTCCACATTTGCATAACTCGTCCCTTACTTGTGGTTCTCAAGCTTCAGGAGGCCTCTCACTCACCTAGGTGACTTGTTCAGACAGATTGCTGGGCCCCATTCCTACAGGGACTGCTTCAGTAGATCTGGAAGTGATCCTGAGAATGTGTATTGCTGATAAGTTGCCTCCATGTAAGGCTGTGATCTGGGGATGACCATCTGGGGACCTAGTTGAATAATACACATACCAGGACTCAATTTTATTGGTTTACAAACCATCTCCTGGATTCACAACAGAAGATTGGTAAATGAATGTACACACATACCATACATAAATATGTATGTGCATATATGTATATATTTATAGAAATGTGTACATATATTTATGATTCATGACTCCACATAAGTCATTATTTTATTAACTCAGTGGTCCCAAATACATCTCAATAAGCTAGCCTATACTGTAGGAGTACTGATTGGACTTACAGCACAGATAGGAGTATTCAGTGGTAGACATGATGAACCTTTCCTATGGATTTATGAGTGATAAATGAAAGAGCATGTGAGAATATAAGAAATGGACACTGAAAGTTTTCCTTGAGAATAGAAGCAGTATTAAACGGCTGAGTGACAGAAAGCAGGAGCCTAAAGGAACCAGAACAGCAAGCCAAAGTGCCTGGATTTGCCACAGCCCTCATCTTACAGATGAGAGCAAGAGGCTCAGAAAGATTGAGCAAGGCACTGTTTAAGCAATGGAGAAAGAGCCATGAGTAAAACACCCAGGTTCCTTTCCTCTTAGCAGTTTGAGTCAATTTTTTTTTCCTCATGAGAAAAGAGGAAATTTCAGTAATGATATTGAATTCCTAAAAATAGAAGGATAGTAAGATTCCTTGGTTTTACAAATGGAGAGAAAAAGTGTTCTCCTGAGAAAAGTATATTCAGGAAGGGGAGAGAGTATGGAAGGTCAGAGGCCATCTAGTATATTTTATTTCAAGATCAGATACAGTCTAATGAATGCCTTGAATTTTTCTCCAAGCAAACCGACTTTTCTTTCCTACTATAACAGTGTGCATGTGTACATGTCCTTCCAAAGGAGATGGAAAAAAAAATCACTCACCATTCACCTCCATGGCATTCCTGTTTGGTAAATAAAGTCAAGCGATAGACTTCCCTTCCACATTCCCACCCATTTCAGCTTACCCATGTTTTCAGGTCTCCATTATCATCTAAGAGCTGGTGTTTTTTGAACCCTTACAAGGTCAGACAGTAGCACATGCACTGTCTCATTTAATCCTCACATCAGTCTTCTGTAGTAATTCTTAATATTTTCCTTTTTATAGGTAACAAAATGCAGGTTTAGATTAGAGACCTTACTCAAGGTCACAAAACCCACACAAGCTGAAACAGCATTTGAGCCAACATCCATGTGGTTCCACAATCAGAGCTCACATCGTTACCACAAATATCTTCGTACTGGAGCTTTCATTGTGTTAGTGGAAAAACTAGGTCTCTGAAACCTTCATTTTGCAGAGAATGCTTTTCTGTGGTCTTGAGATAGAGTACACCTGTCCTTGGTCACTACAATAGATGACAGAGATGGAAGTGACTATTTTAGAACTGAATGTGCCATCCATTAGCCCATAGAAAGGAAACATTTTTGAATGTTTGTTTTTTCTAATTGTGTGTGTTAAGTAAAGCGATTGGACAAACAGTCCTCTCCTGCCTGGTAATCTGCTGTAAATCAACCTTCAGATGTTAATAAAACAAGTCAAGACTGACAAAGGAAGTTCCATTTGTATTTTAAACTCCCAATTCATCAGGGTCTCCTCCTTCAGATCTTCTATGAGAGTGTCCTTGGTCTTAATGTAGCTGGAAGATAAAATGCAGATAAAAAAGCCATTGTCTCAGAAGAGCATTAATAAAAAATGAATGTTGATCCTAATTGAGTAGTATTTAAACATACGGGGTGGAAGCAGCAGTCTGCAGGGAGCATCTGAGTGTGTTAAAATTTGACTCCCTATCTCATCTTCCTCCTCTTATTACAGTGCCCTCACCACCCAGCTGCCTCATAAGAATGTAAACTGTCACACTGGAATTAGAAAAGATAGACAGAACACCACTGCAGATTCCAGTGCTACAGCAATTGTTCCATTGTGAAGCAATGTACTCCTCTCTCTTTTCCTAAAATCTGTTTGTAAAGTCTTCGATTAGCTTATTTTTCTGCTCTCTTTTTTCCTCTGTTTGCTGCTTACATTTGCCCCTGGTAATCTAGTTTTAAGTTCTCCTTACTTCTGTTATGCTGAACATAACACGAAAGTCAAAGGTGGAACGAACTGAACAATGGTATCAATGATAGTACTGGATTATAAACCAACGAACAAAATAAATATCCATGAGTCCATACTGATATAAATAAATTGTTGACTATATAAATAAATGGGAGAAAAGAAAAACCTCTTCCTCAGAAGTTCAATTAAAGAAGTGAGAGAAATAAGAAAATTGAATTCCAAAATAGTAATTGCTACAGGCAAGATCAGCCAGTGAGTGTTAAAATTAATGAATGAAAGTTTAAGGAGAAACAGGATAGTTGCATAGCACAAATATCTCACCCAAAATAAGTATTAATTACTCTGATGGTTTTTACATATGGATATATTCACAAAGTCTTTTATACTTCTCCGTTTAGGAGGTGGAGCTTAATTCCTCTCTGTGCTGGACTTCAGCAACTGCAGTTCCACCAGAGTCTAGAAAGGGCAAAGTAGTTCACATTTTAGTGAGGAAACTTGGTACATATCACCTTAACCAAGTGACCAAGGTTAACACCACAAATATTAAATTATCTTGATAACATGAGTTCCATGATGATGAAACAAAGAGAGGGACACATTAGCTCTTGCTATTCATCCCTAAAAATCTATGGAGAAAGGACAGTCCCAGTTCTCAATTTCTCATTCTCAATCTAATCATGAGAAAGCATTGGAAACAAACCCAGATTGAGGCATGTTTTACAAAATAGCTGGCCAGTATTCTTCAAACTGTCAAGGTGATGCAGTGGGATTGTACTACTGTTGTTTTATTAATTTTGACAAATGAGGAAGTAAGATGTTAACATTTAAGGAAGATGGGTGCAGAGTTTGCAAGAACTTTCTGTACTATCTTTGCAATTTTTCTTTCAGTCTTATAAGTACTTGAAAATGTTAGATAAGTAAATAAAAATAACCACTAAGGGCATAGGAAAGCTTAGGTAAAGGAATCTTAAAGTTAATCTTCTTCTGTTCTTTCACTTATTTATACATTTATTTATTTAACAGATATTTCTTGTCAGACACTATACTGAATGCTGAGGCTATCGTGGTAAGATAAACATGTGTTCTTCCTTTGCAGAGCATGGTAGGGTGCCTGGTTTGGAGAAGATATTTGGTCACCACTTGCTTTTGTTTGTACCACAGCCTCATACAGATTTGAACAGGTGCTGAAATAGGACAAGTGGGGTGCTTCTGGAAGTACATAGGAGAGGCACTTAACCCAGCTAACAGAGATCAAAACCAGCTCCCCCATCATCCTTTGTGATATGAAGCAGCCCATTGTTTAATCTTTCAAATGTATTCACTATTTCCTGTGGGAAGGATGCACTTATTACTTAAGTTCTGAAATTGTGGTTTCCAAATACTTAAAAGTAGGCATAATATTTAAATGTTTTGTATGTGCCTCTGATCCTAAGAGGTGCTGTGCAGAGCTTTTGTGTGGAGTAAAAGGGTCCTTTAAGGGTGGAATCATTGTTCTTTTTAGTTTTATTTGGCAATAACAACAAAAATGTACAACAAAGTGTACAGATGCTGCTATGATTTTTTAAAAATTGAATAATATATATTCTCATTACATGTGAAAATTTGATCTTCATTCATTAGATATGCTGGAATTGGAACAAGTGTTTATGCAAAAGTGTTTTTATTGTAGTATATTTAGAAAAGAAACCTTAGAAATAATCTAAGTATAAAACTATCAAAATGGTGGAATGACTTCTGGACTATAATACAGTCATTAAAATTATGGAATGCATGTACATTTGCACACCATATTCACATATACATTTGCATGCCATATATGAGAACCCACTAAAATATTGGTAATAAATACCTCAGACTTGTGGTTTCATGGGATTTTTATTTCACTTTTTCTACATGAGCATGTATGGTTTTTATAATTAAAAGAGCTCAATATTTAAGTTTTGAGGGGTAGTCTTTAAAGTAGTGATAGTGAGGCCCCCAGGATTTCTAATGCATGGGCTGAATAATTAAAATGAGAATCCTAGCTGGTATGGTGGCACACTTCTGTAATCCCAGCACTCAGGACACTGAGGCAGGAGAATCATGACTTTTGAGACCAACCTGTGAGAGAGAGAGAGACTTTCCTTCTAGAGCTCAGGAAAACTAGCCTGAGTCTTCATAGAGATGATCAACTCAATTTTTTTTTTTGTAGTACTTAGGTTTGAACTCAAGACTTCACATTTGCTAGACAGGGGCTCTACCATTTGAGCTACACCCCTAGCCCTGTTTTGGTTTTTAGTTATTTTTCAGATAGTGTCTTGTGTTTTTGTCCCAGGTCAGCTTTGGACAAAAATCCTCCTACCTATGCCTCCCACATAGCTGGGATAACAGGTGTGTGCCACCATGCCTGTGGCATTGCCGTAACTCTTGCCCAGGCTGGCATTGAACCATGGATCCTCCTGATCTCCACCACCTGAGTAGCTGGGATTACAAGTATAAACCACCGTGTCTGGTTATTTTTGTACACTGTTTCTCAGTACTTTTAAAGAACATCTTTGATGGTTTTATTTAGAAATTGCATCCATAATAGTTGTATCCTCATGACATTAAGCCTGCCACATGGGTCCCCTCTCACTGCTTATAAGTGTCAAGAATTGAAAAGTATTCAGCCTGTGTAGCAAGTGATTGAGCACTACATTGCAAATTCCTAAAAGCTACTGATAATCTCATTAAAAGAATTTGCCCACACTAGTGGCTCACACCTGTAATCCTAGCTACTCAGGAGGCAGAGATCAGAAGGATCTTAGTTCAAAGCCAGCCCAGGCAAATAGTTCATGAGACCCTATCTCAAAAAAACCCATCACAAAAAAGGGCTGGTGGAGTGGCTTGAGGTATATTCCTTGAGTTCAAGCCCTGGCACTACAAAAAAAACAAACAAACAAAAAAAAGAATTTGGGTACCTTTTATTTTTAAAATAGATTACAAAATGGTAAACATAGGCCCCTATCTGTCAGTGTTGGTCATTGTCATGTAGCTATTTGACCTAATGTGAACCATTGTACCCATCAATATTCTGAAAACTTTGGCCTGGAGTAGGCCATTCAGGCCATCAGGCACAGAGATAGAGGCCCACTGACCACACTGGGGTCTGCCTGATAGAACATGCTTAGGTGACAAATAGGAAGGGAGCTGCATTGTTCCTAGTGTGCCGAGCCCTACCTGTTCAGTCTTCTGTGCACATGGATTTTAGAGGTTACTGAGACTATGTTAGAAAGGTCAGTCTATGCCATTAAAGCAAGACAGATGAAAAAAAAAAAGCCACTGTCTTAGAGATTGAGAAGATGATGGAGAAGCAAGTTAAGTAATGATGCACCAAAGCTTGAGGTGAGACCAAGCAAATGCAAGGCTGGACCCTAGGTGAAATGAGCTGGGAAGGCCTAGAGCCAGGAGTAGGAGAGGGAAGACATGATGCAAACAGTTCAGAAGATCTTTCATGTAAGATTTCTAGTCTTTGCAGAAACCATTCCTTTAGCTCCACTGGGGTTGTATTGAGCCTTAATAGAGCAGACTCCTGACAAGTAGGTGGGAAACCCAGCCCTGCTTTGTTTGGTAGGTAAAGCAACTTTTTCTGTTAGGGGAAAAAAATCAAGTTAGAAAGCCAACTTACATGCTCTTTTAAAAAATATAATAACTCCATTTGGTTTTCTTAATGCTTTGAGGTGCATCTAAATTTTTTTAAATCTATACTTTTTATCTACATTCATCCCAAACTAGGATTCTTCCTTCTTGAAAGATGGATGAAGCAAACAAAAGTATAAATGAACCTACCACATCTCTTTAGGTTAATTAGCTTTTGCCCCCAAAGAACTCCAAACACTGTGTTGACCTCATTGATAGAGTGTAATCAAAGTAGAGCTATAGCCTCTTGGCCATGGCTCCCAGTGTCCACAACAAGGGTCACCTGAGATGGTGTTGGACGCCAGGCCTGGTTCTGAGGATCGCTATATCCTATGGCTGGAAACTTACAGTTGAGATCTGGCAAAGCTGGGTTCTGGAGTAGGTCAGGAAACAAAACTGGTGACGGTGCATCTTGGAGTTCTGTCTGTGACCTGCTCACAGGCCTTTCATTGAGCCTTGTTTACCATGCTTTTCTTGTGGTTTGTGACAGATAAGAACTGTATTGATTCCTAGCATCTGCTGGCAGTAACCTTTGAAAGGGCAGGCAATGCATCATCACAGAATTTTATCTATCAATATCGGAGTAATAGAAAGACAGGGATGACATCTAATCACAACACTGCTGGCAGATCATAAATCTGAACTGATACGGTATAGTAATGGGCAGTAGAAAAAAGGGACACGGATTAACATTTGGATAAAGTCAGGGGGACATTGAGATGGAAAGGACATGATTTGACCATCAGAAAGTCCTGATGGCAGTGGTCATCATTACAGAGGCCCAGAGATATAAGTGGCAGAGCTGCCTAGGCCTCAGTTTCTTCATCCATAAAATGGACACAGTAGTGCTGTTAGAAGGATGGTGAAGGATTGAATGAGATGGTATATGCCAGTTCTCAAAGTGTGGTCCCTGGGCCAGCAGCCTCAGCATCAGCTGGGCCCCCACTCCACATTTGATAAATTAGAAATCCTGGGATGGGGCTCAGCAAACAAGCTAGGTGATTCTGATATGACCACCAAAGTTTGTGAACTCAGATGTGTGCGAAACAACCAACATGGTGCCTGGCTCAGAGCTAAGGTTCAATGAAGCAGCATTTAATTGGTGTTTTTATTATTCATATTATGTGGTCCATCATTCATACTAATGATATATTCTGTGTATAATCCCTGTAGTCTCGTATTTTTCTTGATTCACGAGAGGATCAAAAATGTAGTGGTAAATTAGTGGTAAAAACATTTTTGACATGTAAATTGTCATAGAACTAAACATATTAATTCCTATGCTCCTCTGGTTTACACAGCTGGAGATACCAGCATTCTAAAGGTTAAATTTCTAATGTGTGCTTTGGACATATTTAGTGCTTTTGACATGTCGGGAAGCTTCTAGCCTGGACAGTGAATAGTGCTACAATTTAATAACATAAATGGAGTCTGTCTGGTTCTGCAAAGAAACAACCTTCCTTGGGGCCCAGAATATATAGTCCCTTCTGCAGTTACACTCACAGTATTTTTAATCATTTCATGTTTTTATTATATCCCAAGTACAAGGTGCTACAAAGAGTCCCTGGTGCTGGCAGTCAGTCAAAAATTGACAAATCTAAAAAGTGAATAGAACAGCAAGTAGCCCATTAGGGGTTTTCTTCTTTCTTTTTCTTTATTTAAAAAGAAACTTTTTTAAAAAGCAAAGGTACCTTATAATGTTGGAAGGGTTGATTTTGGCATCTTATACATGAAAAGTAGTAGTAATAAAGTTCGTCAATTGTTGGTGCTTTTTCTGCAGAAATTATGGCTGTGCACAACTGTGGGGGTTTAACTGTGTTTCCATGAAGTACATAATTCACGCTCTAAATGTGACAAGCATGACTGCCCATAAACCTAACGACTTTTTTAAGAGACCGAAATTCAGAACATTATTCTCTCTGAAACTGCACTTTAGTAACCCAGCAAAAACTGTTCAGAGATCTGCTTCCATTGCAATAAAGGCATCTGGGCGTGCCAGTGAGTTGAAAAAAAAAATGCTGAAATCTTTCCTATAAGAACAAATTGGTTAGAAGAATAGAGTGTGAACCAACTATAATCACTATAGGTTAAGAAGTGAAAAGTTGGGAAACTAGAATATAGAGCCATGATGCTGCTCCCCCTACCCAACCCCTAAATTCAGTTTAGCAGGAGCCTTATGTAGGACTTAAAGTTCCAGGTTTGTGAAGTTTCTGAGTGCTAGCAAAGATCTTCCCCAACTGAGATTCTTGCTCTTGGGCGAGTTCTTTGCTTTCAAGGAAGTGTTTCCTCATGAGAGCAGCTACCGAGGAAGCTATTAGCTTGCATCCAGATGGCAAGGCAAGTCACTCCATCAGCTGAGAACAAGCCAGAGGTCCAGGCTCATCCACGGATGTTCATTAAGAGGTAGCAGAAAAAGTGAAACCATGACTACCTTTTCTTCCCCTGGGCACTTTAGGAGGTTTTTTCCAAGCCTGATTCTTTTGGCCTCCAACTAAAGAATCTTATTATTTCTCTTTATGCTGTTACCTATATTTTTGCAACAAATTTTATCTACCAGATAAGAGTAAGGCCTACTGTAATAGGTACCATAGCTTTTATTTATATCCTTCTTCCAAATCATATAGTAGAATTTCACCACTTTTATAACAAACCTCAGCAGCTTCTTTTCAGTTTTCATTTTAGACTGCTTGCTTTATTTCCTGATTTGTTGTTTTTGTCTTCACTGGCTTAATGCTTACAAATGCAAAACATACAGTAAAACCAAATAAGCAAAAATGTAACTAGGGTACTACAGCCTATGAACTGACAAAGCCCACAAAGTGTGACAACCCTGGCTAGAAGTCATTGTCTTTGCAGCAAACACAGGGTAATCTATTTGCTTTGGTCACAGACAGCTAGCTACAGTGGGAGAGTTTTCATTTTGTTCAATGGTTATTGTAAGGAATTTGAAGAAGTATGTTAGATTCTAGTTTCTACTAACGTTAGGAATGGTCTGACCAATTTATCTGCATGCAGACATGAATTTTAAAGCATGTGTCTTCCTGGAAACTGACCTTACTTGGTAGTGGAGATTCATGATTGTCTGTCCCATGACTTGCTGAGATCCACTGGTTTATGTACAGCAAGTTGTCTAGGAATACACCCCTTTTTAAGTTCTCCCCAGTTAAGCCATTAGCCTCATGTTTGTTGTCATGGTACCTGTATAAGAGAGGAAGGGATGAGAATTATTGTGCACTATGCCAGGGCTCATCAAACTTTAATGTGCACAGGAGGTATCTAAGTCTCTTGTTAAAATGTTCAAATGCAGATTCTGCATTGAGTTTGAGAGTCTACATTTTAACAATTGCCTAGAGATTGTCAAAACTGCCCGTAGCCATACCAAATAAATCAGGGTGGGAGTAGGGGCAGAGCCAGATTTCCTAATTATGTACACATGGGTACTATAATCCCAGCACCCTGAAGGAAAAGGCAGGAGGATCATGAGTTCGAGGGCAGTTTGGGCTACATACGGAGTCTAGGCCAATCTGTACTACATAGAGAATTGCACGCAGCCTGGGCTACTTAGTGAAACTCTGTCTCAAAAAACTATAAACAAACAAGTGGGTGCCCCCCTACAACCTCCAAGAAATTTTAAAAGCCCAACTCAGTAGTAAACAGTAGAAGTGAAGAGAATGTAAGTGTCCTTTCCCCTTTAACTTCTTTTTAAAGATAGCTCTTTTCTAATCTTTCCTTGGAAGGCTGTGAACACTAACCAGAGTTCCCCCTTTACCAAGTTGAAAACTGATGGATGCCAAAGCCTCCGGGCTTCACCTCCAGGTGTCCTTGACTCCTCACTGTTTTTCTTAGACCTATCTCCATGCTCTCCTTACTCCTGCACCTGGCTTTTATCAGCTCCTGAGTACTCACTCTGGCTGAAGTCTCTTAACCAATCTTCCTGTCTCTAGTCCCCCTCTCTTTCCACATAAAAGTTATCTTTCAAAATACAGAAGTGATCATATCACTCCCTGGATTCAGATCACTTAAGGCACCCTATTAATTATAAGATAAAGTGCACATTCTGTAGGCTGTCATATGATGTCCTTCAATACCTGTTCCTAATGACTTTTCTAGAAACCATCCTTTCCTGTCCCTCTTCCCGGCACACTATGTTCTTGGAACTGTTCTAAAGGTACCCTGATCCTGTCAAAGACTCTTTTCTTTCCCTCTCTAGAATCCACACCTCACCCACGGAGTTGGTCCTCCTCCATGGTTACCACAGCGTATTAGTAACCTGTGACTTACAGGTATATCACATTGTGTTGTCATTGTGTGTGTATTTGTTTGTCTATATGCTTCACTTGCAGCATTAGGAACTTACTGAAACAGGACTGTTTTCTCCATGGAGCACTGTAGGCATAACATTAGGGCCTGTTTTGTTTGTTCCTCAAGAGTCTTGTGAAAACCTTTGAGACATGGAAAAGAAAATTATTGGCTTCAGAATAAAATATGCAGTTGAAAATAATTTCAAAAGCAAAATTATGAAAATTCTTTTTTTTAATTCAAAATTTATTTAATGTGGTAGATTGGGTACATTTCAATGTGTTTTGATTGGACTAGTTATCTCCAAAAATGGGAGTGCCTATGGCCTGAGAAGGTCCTAAAACAGCCTTTAAATGTTGACTTCATTCAATGTTGGTACATTTGTTAAGCACTTGCCCTATAAGCTGACACTGTGTTATGCTTTGGGGACACAAAGAAGAATAAGATAGTGCTAAACATAGGACGGACAAATAATTAAATTTTAATTTGGTGATACACAGAGGAATAAAATAGGAGCTAAAAATAATTAAAATAATATTAAGTAATTTTGGGGGCACACAACTCATATGCTAAGCCTTCTAGTGTACAAATATATGGATTTGGCTCAGATCTCCAAATGAGAATCAGCCTAGCAAGGAAGGTATTTTTATACCCATTTTCAATGTGAGAAACCTGAGGCTTAGCGAGCTTAAGTAACTGACCCAAGGTCTAGCTACTAAGGACAGAGCTAGGACTGAACCCAGATTAAAATCAAATGAAGGAAACAACCCTATAAAAGTAGTCACAGAGCAATTGGTGTGATGAGGACTGAGATTGAGACACATACAACTGAGTTTGTCAGAGCTTCCTAGAGAAAGCTGGTGACTTTGAGCTTAACCTGTGGGGCCAACAGGAATTCCTCCATAGTCATTTTCCCTGCTTTTATAAATAGATTAGTAATAGGTGGGCTTGATCAAGTAATAAAATAAGAAATTAATGTCAATAGCAAACTAGTGTCAGTCACCAATTACGTATTGATTTGCTTCCTGCATTCAAGGGTATATTTTTACTTAAGAATATCTATTAGTGTCAAAGTATAATTGTCAAACTAAATCAAATATTATTATTAAATTTTGTCTGTGCACTTTTCTTTCCTCCAGTGTCAAGGAAGGGGAAAATTACACCCCCTCATGCCACAGAGGCACAGCACTTAGTGAAGGTTAGATTTCTAGAGACCTCAAACATCCTAGACATACCCAGAAACTCATTAGTAAGCAGGAAAGGTCTGAACACCCGGTAGCTTTCTCAAAGCTCTTGCACTTAGTAATAAAGAAAGGAATTATCTTTGAGAAGTGACAGCCAGTAATGGAGGGAAGTAGCAGAGTACATATACAGGTCTAACAGGCTAAGGTTGCTTAGAGAAGAGCCAACCATTCCTACATATTCCACTAACTCATGGGAGCCTTCCTGTATTGAAGAATAGGACAAAGAAATTGGGGGAGTTAGCAAGCTTGTGCAATTTTCATTTCATTTCATCTTGGCATTGAGAGACTAAAGATAGGATTATAAGGAAAGCTGACTTTTGTGGATATTCCCTGAGGATGCCAGGTTTCTGAGATGTTGATTGTCCAGATTTCTCAAGGAAGATAGTGTGTTGCATTACCAACCTAACACTGATCACTTTCACACCCTGAGAACATGGAGGTTGCTTTCTGAATTAATGGTTCAGCCTGTGCAGAAAGGAAGGGACCCAGACAATAAGCCATGTTTTTAATGCTTTATACTGAATCCAATTCCATATGTCCAGTTCTGTGCCTTCATCTGCCATTGGCCTTTTTTTCCGTAGATATGGTGGTTTTAGTTTGCTTAACATAAATATTTGATTAAGGTGTTTTAATTTACTCTCTACTTTTTACTTAGTTTTACAATAGCTTGAATAACAGCTAAACCAGAGAAACTGGAAACAATCGCAGCAGATTATGAAGATTATGAAGAGATTGTAATGATGGCCATGAAGAATTTGGAGGAGAAGATTATAATCCTTCTTTTAACATTTTTGGAGCTTAAAAATACTTACATATGCATTTGTTCAATTGAATCTCCTAAGAACCCTGTCAGAGAGAGACCATTTAACCATTTTTATGATGTAGAAACAATTTCACCACCAGGATGCTTATAACTACAGCAAAATTTCCTATTTTCAAAATCTAATGGTCTGCTTATTTCTCCTTTGCTGCCCTCTTAACTAGTGAAAAACAAGTCACAAGTAATGTCCTTATCACTTATCTGTAATTTCAGTGATGATTAATCAGCAGCCCACACTTGGATAATGCTAATCAAGTTATTTGTATAATGGCACCAGTTTGGATAGTCACCTTGCATATCTGACCAGCGTAGATTTTGCATGGGAAATCAGCAAGCATGACATTAGAATCTGAACTCTCCTTGGGCCACTGACTTCTCTCCTCATGCAATCCCTTCATCAAACTCTGCCTTAACAGAGCTTTCTAACTCTAGTATGTTTTTTTCCCAGACTCACTGGGACTAGCAACTCAAGAGCCCAGAGATTAAAAAAAAAAAAACCACTACTTGCTTTATGACTGACAGTCAATACAGTGAATAACTCACCAATAAGGGCCTTAGTCACGGAACCCAATTTTCCAGCTAAGAAATTGTTGTTTCATATAATAGTCCAAAGCTGCTTGGCTTCCTGGTAGGAGATGTAAGTTGAATGTTGCAGCATTATTCAGCATGATGATTATCGTGGGTTTACAGCTGTTTCTCAAACAAACCATATTATATACACTCAGAATACTCTCTGGAATGAGAATATGAAACATCTATCCCCTCCCGTTTCCCCATTTTCTGTTTCTGTAGTAATGTCAGTTGAAGCTGACATTCACTCTGAGTCCATATCTGATGTGTTCCAACTGATATCCTTACTTGCTTGTCCTGTCGGCTCTAAGCTTTAAATTTGGAAGGTTTTCAATGGCTCTTGTTGGCAGGAGAAATGAATGAGGAGATGGAGAGAGAGAGACTGCTATTACAGCCAAATTTTAGTCACATAGACTGTCAATACTAATGAATGCCCTTGAAGCAGGTACTGTAAATGTCTCAAGTTGGAATCTAGCTGCTGTTTGAATCTGGATCATTCTGCAGAACAGACATCTCCTCTCTAAACAATAAAGACCCAATATTTGAGCTCTGGTTATAGAGCTAGTTTTATCAATGTCACATATTGGAGTATGCTGATTGCTGATAGAAGGGCTCTTTGACTTCCAAATCCTTTCTGTGTTGAGTGTGTTGCTTTGCTTTTATTTCTGAGTCATAAATGAGATGCTATAGATTCTTCTATTAGTTACCCTTTGTTGTTCTAGCATCATAAAGTTTAATGTCTTTTCAGCTACCTCATTAATGTAGTACAATTGTTAATGGCACCAGATCTAGAGTTAAACAGATCCGAGTTCAGGTGATAGTTCCAACCACTTATTTAACATATCTAAATTTTAGTTTCCTTGTCTATATTGTAAGGATCATAATAAGATATCCAACTATGGTAGGAGTGTTGTAGAGTTTAAGTGAGGTGATGTTTAAATAGCATGTGGCACATAGAAAAATACTTTTAAAATATGCAAACTATGGTTTTCATGCAGCTGATTTAAAACAATGCCCACCTAGATAATGGTGGGAGTTTTCTTAATGTTAAAAAAAATGCATAGTAATAAGCACTTTGGAAAAGAATTTGTTTTTCTTGCCTCTAGACATGGAAACTTCCTTTTTCTTCCACGTGTATTATAATTATTGTTACATGTTATAGCCTTGTGATTTTAAATATCTTACACTAATTGTTAATCTTTTAAGACCCTGGAGGTAAAAGTAAAAAAAGAAAAAGCCCTCAGCTTCTAATGATTTGAAGCAAAAAGTGACCTAAGTTTTATCATGTTACTTCTTATTAAGGAAAATTGATATTAAATTGGATGCTTAAAAGCATAGTATTAAAAAAATAAGGGCAGTACATGTGCTTTCTCCATTGAGACTTGAGGTTGGAGTTCTACAGGGATGCAATTTAAAGAATTTTGTAAAGGAATAACTAGTAAGGGCAAATATTGTGAACATTGTGCACCTCTGATGGGCGTACAGCTTAGGGGAATTGGATAGGATCGGTTAAGTAGAAGTGAGGACAGTAGTCAGCCATTTCCTTGGCCTTGAAAATCCTAAGTTCTTCTTTTCATTTGCCTAAGAAAAGGCAGCATTATGTTTTCTTTCAGAATGAGAGCTCAGCATAGGTACTGCAGTGTATGTACTAGGGTGTCAGTGAGTTCTCTTCTGAGATAAGAGGGAAGCCCAAGTTCTCTTAAACCTTTATTGGTATAGTAAAACCCAGTATTTTTGGCTTTGCTTGTGAGTCTCAAGTATTTTCATATGAATTTGACTTTTAATCATGTCAACCTTATGTTTTAGTTGTGAATAGCTTGTGACTTTAGAAATTTAGTTAAGACAGTCAATTGATTCCCATCATCTCAGACTTCAGCTAACTTTGGGGCATATGACCAACACACTTGCTCTTGCTTCAGGGGCAAGTACCTCCTTCAACATCTGTCAGCTGCTATCTACACAATTCATCCCTTTTAGAATGTGATTTTCTTCCCCAGTCATCCCTGCTTATAGACACCAGGATTTTGTAAAACCAGCTTTCACTCTGCAAAGCTGTCATTTAATATGTCCCGGAGAATGTAATATCATATTATCAGTTCATTAGCAAAGTGGTTGGTACAGAAGATCAACAGTTGGCTGTCAGCACAACTCCATTTTGTCTAAAAGAAATTTAATGTGTTTTGAAATGCTGGAATACCACCCAGCCTTGAATTATACTGAAGCAGCTCAATGCAAAACTGTTCTTTTATTCTTTTTTTTTTTTTTGCCATAAACAAGCATCACAGAATCAAATCCATTGAGAAGCAACTACTTTCTTTGCCAACACAATTAGTTTTATAAGAAGCCTCTGTCTTCAGATTGTTCTTTTCCAAAGTCCAAGTTGGATGGCTGCAGTTATTTTTTAATTAATATTTTTTAAGAGCCCCCTTTCTCCCAAGAGCCTCTAAGCAGATTTAGCAGGCTTAAAATGATTCTTCACAAGGTGACTTCAGTGCCATCTCCCAAGCAAATAAAGCTTTTCTACTTTAGGGGCACTATTTTTCTCCTTCTCTTTTAATTTTCACAAAGTCTGTCCATGGGAGTTTTTTTTTTCCAAAGTTAAGTGACATTCTCTCCAAAAAAAGTTTTAAAATGCTATCTTGTTGATGAGCAAAAAGGCCATGCATGCAACCTTTCCAGCCATGAAAGGCAATGAGAAGAAAAAAAGAAGTCTAGAATTTTCTCCTTTAGTGTAAAGAGCAAAAAGATTCAATGGTCATTATGTCTTTTATGGTCCATTTTTATATTCCTGTTTCTGTTACTGCTGTTAGCCTTTTTGATAAGTGAATTTTAATGGAAAAGCTAATTCAGACTTTCAGGTTTAGTGGGTGGGTATCACTCCACATAAACATCCTGTGGGGTGGGTTACACCTCTTCCTCTAAGGAATTGCAATTCAGATCTTAAGCTTCATAATTGCTTGGCCCTTTTAGTGGTGTGGGCCCTGATTAAAAAGTCTTATTGAGCTTAAAGTCTTTTATAGGGAAAGAACCTAATGTGATAGTTGAAATTGAAATAACAGGCCCATATCTTGTAACTACTTCCTTTGTCACACATCTAATCAATTTTTCCTTTCACAAAAGAGATGCCCATCCTATATGTAAATACAAGCTGGACTGTGCTTGACCTCAGTTCTTCAGCCTTAATGCTAAAAACCAATAGACACAAAGGTAAAAATAGCTGGACACTTATTCCTCTGTGAAGCTGAGGCTCTGGTCACCTTTAGTTTGGCATGGTATAAGAGATGGGTCTCTTGGGAGAGAAAAGCAGAAATAACTCTTCTTGCAAACTGAGATTAAAGAATTGCATGGGAACAAGAAAAACTTTACATAATTCCTTACAATAACTTTCTTCCTATTTTAAAACCAGACTACTTTCTAGTTTGTAAGGTCAGGGTAGAATTATCAAAAATCTATTCACTAGGAGAGATTTGTTGGCCTTAGATCTATCAAAAACCCAGTTTAGGGACTATGAAGGAGAAGTCTTGCTGTGCTATTTCATAGCTGCCTCTCCCCAAGGAACTTCAAAATAGAAGGGATACTGGAAGAAATGCGATTTGCAGAACTGGGCCTTTGTGTCACTTGGTGTGGTTGATGTTCATTTGGGTCTCTGAGCTGAATGCATTGTGGTGTGCCACCAGAGTAAGCATCAGTATTCTTGGCTGTGCTCCCTTCATGTGCATTTTGGAGTTAAAGGTGAAATTCCATCTTTAACCCCCTTGTGGTTGTCTGAACAGTGATTAATGAACTAGATGTGATTCCCTGCAGACCTTTCAAAGGGTGGATGAAGGATGGAATTTCAGCCTTTTTTTTTAAAACCAGGTCTTTGCTTAATACAGCTTTTAAAATTAATGTCCTTTTTTGAATACCAAGAAAACAAAGGGAATTTCTCAAAAATGTATGCAACTTGACACAATAGGCCTTAATTGGTGTCAAGAAAATGTTAGGATGAATGGGGAAATGCCCATTTAGCTGATAAGACTGAAAAGTAGAACCTTGTTATGAGCTGTCATCTCAATGTGTATTTAAACTATAGCAAAACCGAAACATATTTGCCATATAGATCATAATGACTCCAAAGGAGCCATTATACTCTATTATGTAATTACATAATCAAAGCATGCATAGTAATCAGCTTTTGGAATTCAATGCTAATCAAACATACCTATACTATGTGTTTAAGCTAAAATAGAGCACGTTAGTTTGCCATTAGTCAACTAAACAAGAATGTGTATACAGAATATTCATGAATAGCTTAATGTTGTGTCAGGTGATGTTTTTTGTTTTGTATTCAGGGAAAATCAACAGTTTTAATTGAAGAAAAACCAGTATCAGGAAGATTACTCTTTAACTTGCTGTTCAAAAATTGCCTCACCTTTTACTGATTATAAAAGGAGATTAGATTAAATTCAGTATTTTTTCCTTCCATAAGCTCAAGTGGCACAACAGTAATTATATTGCAGGAGAGGATTCTTATGAGATCCTGACCATCTCCATGCCATAGGACAGTGATATAAATGCTATAAAGAACAAAGCCCTGAAAACAATGACAAAAAAAAGAGCATATATTGCTTTTATAATTAGAAACAAATCAATGCATTTTATTTAGAAATACCAAAAATAGAAATACTTTGATGACTCAGTCAGGAGATCTGGACTGTACTACTGGCTGTGCCTCATGCTTGCCTTATGATTTTAGGTATTTCTCCTTCCTGGGTCTTGGGGTCTTCTCTGTCTATAAAGTGAGAGTTAATCTCTAGGTTCCTTTCACTTATTTGGTTGTTTGCTTTCAAAAGGATTCAATTAAGAAAAAAGAAGGTGGCACAAATGAAATGTTTAGGTCGATGTCCTGTATTCTTGTCCACTCAGTTACTTTGATTTGGTTTAATTTGTGATCTGTATGGTTCACATTCATAATTGTTTTGGCCATTAAAGAGACCTCAGTTCTTGGAGCAGACAATCAACATTTCGATTTTAATTTTGGGGATAGCAAAACATGGATGAGGATCAAAAAGTTTAACAGAAGCTTTGTAAACAACAGACAGATTGATTGCTTTTGATTTTAAATAAATATTCACGTATTCTTGAAATATTGCCTGCCTTAGAAATAAAGAATTGTATTTATGTTGAAGAGGTCTCACCCTTAACTTTAATCCATGGTTGATGGACCCCCTCTGTTTGGACACGGGTTCTCACTGTCTTTCATCAGTACATTGGCCAACTAAAAACATTACTATAACATTTAAATGGGACTGAATTCTTTCATCAAAAGCTTTCATGGTTTGAACGTCAAATAATTTATTTTCAAATTACTTTTACTGTAATTCCTATTAATTCAAATAGGCTTCTGATTTGATATAAAATTCTGTAAATGCTGGGAACAGTTTAATGAATTGAAAGATAGGATTGAGTCTTTTAAAGGAAATGTACAAAATATGCTGACAATAATTGCTTAGATAGAAATCAAATCTTAATGGCTTTGTTAATGATTTGTAGTGCACACTGTGTTTACATTGACTTGGGGGAACATATGCAGTTAGAAAGATTTTTCCCTCTGGGTTTCCACAGAATCTTAATTTTTTGTTTCTTTTTCTGGAACATACCCAGTTATGTGCTAGCTCTAGGAATCGGTAGTATGAATTGTGGTGCCTCTACTAGTGATGATGCTTTTACTTGAGTTGGAATAGATTCTGTTCTTCCAAGTTGGGCACATTCCTGAGCAAGGTTATAAAACTGAGATCCAAAGAAGTGAGCGTGGGTTACAAGCCAAGGGAAGCTTCAAGTCAGACAGGGCTCACAATACCCTTTGAAACTAAGCTTTCCAAAAATATGCAGATGTTTTGCTTCTTTCAAACCTGGATGCCTCTTAGAGGGTAAGAATGGATAAGAATGGACTTCAGTGTGGTCAAGCAGTGGAGTGCCTGTCTAGCAAGCCTAAAGCCCTGAGTTCAAATCCCAGTACTACATTAAAAAAAAAAGAAAGAATAAAATTGTGCTGGTGGAATGGCTCAAGTGACAGAGTGCCTGCCTACCAAGTGCAAGTTTCTGAGTTCAACCCCCCAGAACCACAAAAACTAACTATAAATAAATAATAAGGTTAAAAAAAAAAGAATGGACTTCAGTTGGTGCAAAATTTCAAGGACTGTAGTGGGGGGGGTTAAAGTACTAAACTGCTCATCAGCAGGATGATTTTTCTTTCTTTAACGTCTTTATTTTGGATTTAAGTCCTTCCTGTTTAGACAGTGACTACTGATCTCATATTATGTTCAGTTCCTAGAACAGAACTGAGAGGAGAAAGTTTCCCTGATAGGATTTTGCTAGTGAAGGTACAGGTCGGGAACTTTATTTGCTCATTCTCTGGGCAAACTGTCTTCCCAGTGCAATGTCATGGGTGCTTCTCAGTGTCAGTAAGAGTTTACATAGTTGCCATAGCATAAACCCAATTCCATGTTAACTATGAGTTGCCCTTTTACTATGGACTTGACTGGAGAGACTCCCCCAGTGTAACAGCCAGGCAGCCAGGGCAAGAGCTCTCCTTGCTGGCAAGCGTCCGCCGTGCACTGGTAATAAAGACTTTCTCTGGGGGCAGAGTGTGCTGAGCACTGAAAGAAGGAGGCAAAAGTAAACAAGGTGCTTTACATTCAGGACAGTCTCTCTCTCATCCTGAAGTGTGTAATTGTGTTCTGGATAAATTATGGAAATTAAAAAATCAGAAGTTGCTCATAGGGAAATAACCCTCTTTAAAAACAAGTAAATTTTCCAAGGCAGAGCCAATAGAGCCTTGGCAACAAATCCTGACACTGGCTGGTAAAAAAATACAAACTGTGTAGGTGGAAGAAACTGATAGAACTGGGTTCAAATACTAGCCACTTAGCTGAATTACATCAGACAGCTTACTTAAATCTCTCTGAGTCTCAAGCTTTTAATCTTTAAAGTGGGGATATTGAAAACTCCAGGATTTTGAGAGGGGAAGTGTGCGTTAAAGCAGCTAGCACAGTGCCCAGCATTGGATAACATTAGCTCTCTTCCCCATTTCTCATTCCAGTTCTTGCTGTAAGATTTCCCCCTTTACCTCCCTCCTGAAGGAGGGCATATTGTCGATTAAATGGACTCCAACAGATGTTGGTGTTTTTTGTGCAGTGCCGTCTAAATGGAGTTTATAACAAACGAGACTCTGTGAGCTATGTTAGTTGAAGACTGAATTAAAAAGGGATTTATGTGTCATTTGCACCCCACACACACACCCCAACCCCAACCCTGTCCAACTCGGCTTTAATCTTCATTGCTAATCATCAAAATAAATTTTCCTTTTTTTTTTTTTATCATAAGCTTTCTCTTCATTGTGGTGAATGTGCTAGCACCTTCTAGTTTGCCACAGGAGGTTTGCTTGAAAATGAAGGGTCCTCTCCATTGCCAGAGCTTGTTTTTCAGAAATTGTGAGGTGAATAAGTTATAGGGAATATACTCCCTATAACATAACAGTTGTTATAAATTAAAATACAGTTTAATTTTGACTCCTGAATCTTACCCATATATACCAATTAGCAGTCAAGAATGTCCACACAACTCAGATATTGTTCTACCCTTAAAACAAATTACCTTGCTGTTAACAGCCTTATTTAATGACTACAGTATATTGTACCTGTTTGAGTTCTTTTGCCCAGAACATGGTCTATTGCTGCCTTGACAGTGTTTCTGCTAATTGAGTTTTAGAAAATCAGAAAGGTTTTAAAATGGATTCTCTAAGGAAGCCACCAAAGTTGCCCATTTCTATCCTGCTACACATCAAATGGTGTTTTGTAACACCCTAATTGTCGTGACAGCTTTTTTAAGGGGAAATTTATCAAGTCACAGTGCACCCTTCTGTTTGGAAGAAATATTTGAGGATGTGAGCAGAAATTATTTTTACATAAAGGCTTTAGGCAGTTAAGAGTACTGACATACATACCATATTTTCATCACTGTCATTCACTTCCTTTGCCTCAAATAAATAGGTCATTATTATCCCATTGCAGCCATCTTATGGTGCCTCAAAATGTGGAGCTCTGTTTAATATAACTGCCATCCAGCTGACCCATATAATTTATTGGTGATTTTTACAGAATGACATCCTTGGGCCACCACCATCAGCCAAAGCACTTTGATGTCTTTCAGCAAAATATTTTATTATCACTTATAATTTTTAGCATTAGTATTATTACCATGTTGACACAGCTAGGAATTGGCATTTCCTGAGACATTGAATTTTAGGTTGGCCTTAATAATTTCAAAAAAATTATACAGTAGTGTTTGCGGTATCACTATGGATTTGCCATGCACAGCAAGGGCAAAAATTTGAGGCTGGCAAAAGTTTACATGAATGATTTCTTCAGTAATGACACATTAAAATGTTCTGGTCTTTTAATACTTAATTATAAATAATAATTAAGAATGTTTAGACTTTATTTTAAAAAAATCCTCTGTGCTCCCATCCCCTCTGTAAGTGCTTTACAGCTTTAATATGAATACAGTATTCTCCTCTCAGAATATTCTAGCCTTAGGATTTTAAATAAGAAGCTAAAATTAAAGCCAATAGTTATTTCCACAGGAACTATTCTGTTAGAGCATAATTGAGTTACAAGTGGCTTGAAGTCCTAGTAGCTTCCAGATAGTTACTTAACATCTGTGAGGCATTATGTTGTTTCGAAGGGGTTAATGCCAGACACAGGCAACCTTCACACATGTGCCTTTTGTAGACTGAAGATTCCTACATGGTTTGCTAATAAACTTCCTTTAGATAGAACAAATCCCTCCCATAATCCAGTAAGATCCTCTTTGGTATTCTAGTCTCTTGAAGGCAAGTCCCATGAGTTACGGCAGTTATACACTCTATTCCTACAGTGTTGTTTTCCCTTAATTTTCTTACTAGATAGGGTTACCCTGAGAATGTAAGGTGTTGTACACACTTTTGCCAGGGCCAGCAAATGCACCTTGGAAAGCTTGTTTGATTGGCAGGAATTCCCCTTTTTTCCCTCAAATCTGGGAGTAAACTCTTCCCTCCAGCTGGGTTCTGAATTCTGTGTTTTTCACAGTAATCCACTAAGGAGAAAAAAAAAAAAAAAGCATTCCTTCACTTTTTTTTCTGATCACTTTCTCTCTGTTGTTACTCTTTTGTAACACTGCTCAGCCCACTAAGCTTCCACTGCTGGATCAAGCTAGGGAAATTTTACCCTCACTCACTATAAGCCCCGTGGGCCTGTGTCCTCTCATCGGGGTTAATTCCCTGGATCATAGAACTCAAGGTCAAGTTTCGTTTTGGTTTGTTCCTCAAGCACTAAGAATTTTTGTTTAGCTGTGGTTCTAATACTTTCCCCCCTTATCCTTCTAGCTTCCTCTGTTCTAATCCTCTGCCAGGGGCTGGTCTATTTCTAGGTGGATTTGGCTTTAAGCCACCTTTGACACCCCTTCTCACACTTTCCCACTGTGTCCTGCCAAATAAGATCCTTCAGCAGAAATATGATAGCAGGTGGAAATCCTCCATTTATTCTAATTGCATCTCTATGCTGTTTCAATTTTTTAGATTAGCATTTATCTTTGACCTTTGTTCTTAATGTGAATGTGACAACATTTTTAAGCCGTGAATAAGCCACCCTGAGTTGATATATGCCCGATACAGAGAACTCCTTGACAGTAGGAACCGTCAGCATGTGTTCTGGCATCCACACTGCTCCCAACAATGGCTTGATAAATTCTTGGATTTGATGTCTAGAGAAATGATGATGATGATGGTGTGATGATGATAGTAGCAGCAGCTACTATTTAGTTTTATGAGAAGTTAGACATAGTGCTAAGTGCTTTATATTTATAAAATGCTCTGCATGATAGCCTTTAATTACTGTCCCCATTTTGCAGATGGGAAACTGACTCAGGGACTTCAAATCAGTTTCTTGTGATCACATGGGTATAAAGCAGTCTCCCCCCTTTCCTGACTGACCATCAAGTCTACTGCCTGTTTGGCACATTCTGTTCTGTAAGTGGGGATTAGTTGTCCATTTTTTACCTACATCTCAGTTTCTTGACAGCTAGGACAAAGTCTTAGACTTCCATATCCCCTGCCAGGTGCAGAATTGAACACTGGACATTGCTTCATTGTTTGCTTGTGAATAGAACTCTCCTCTCCTCCTTCCTTATGCTGTGGATCATTTAGAACATTTATGAGGAGCCCTGACTACCATCACTAATCTCAAAAGCAACAAACTAGAGCAGATCTGGAGCTAAGCCTTGTATCACTGGATCTGAAAGCCCTGACTTTTTGACATGTTCTCAAAGAGATTTTCTAAATGACTGGAGGGAGTGATCTGCAGGAAGGGGTGTGAGTTCAGGGCTGCCTTGGGGTTTTGGTGAGTCATGAAGATATGAATTTTTGAGTGCAGAATAGTAAATTCTCAACTGTAAGACTTCCTTGGAGTTTATTGAGATCCCAAAGATTCATGGTCAGTTTGGTCCTCACTCCCACACAATGACTTAATGAACTGCTGGGAATGTCAATACAAGGCTATTTATTGAACCCTCCTACCTACTTCTGTCAAGTGGCCCTTGAAGTTTCTGTGATTTAACCAAATATCTTAGCTCAAGGGCACATGAGCTACGGTTGACCATTACATAAGTATCACATATATTCTTACATATCATCCTTGTTCCAGTTGTGAGAACTAGGCTCCTCACAGAAGCCAGAACTCTGACCTTTCCAAAACCTCCTCACTACTCAACAGTGCAAAATACTGGAGGCTGGAATGTTGGCATCACAAGTTTTAAGACCGTGTCAGAGTCAGATTTTATCCCTACATCTACCTTAGCTTAACAGACTCATTTTGTGGACTATGGCAAAAGGTACTGGGTCATACCAAATGTTGCTACTCAAGTTCATTTTCTAATATACTTCTCATTTCTTATTTTTTGCTTTAATTGATCACATTTATCTGGTGAAAATTTTATCTGACCCTTTCCTCCTCATTTTTTTTTAAAGGTAATGGACAGAATTTGTTTACTAAAGACGTGACAGTGATTGAGGGAGAAGTTGCAACCATCAGCTGCCAAGTCAATAAGAGTGACGACTCTGTGATTCAACTACTGAATCCCAACAGGCAGACCATTTATTTCAGGGACTTCAGGCGTAAGTTTCCAGCCCAATCATATTAGACGACAACTTTTTTTTCCTACATGTTGTCTTGATAAAGAGATTGCAAAGGTTACCTTTTTTTAATTTAATGTTAGATGCTTAAAGTTTAGTCAGTTCTTTAGAGGGAAGAAGAGACAGGCAATCATAATCTTTCTACTTAATAGAAACCTTGAATGGTCCCTTTTAGAAGTAAGGCAGTCTTACTTTGCAATAGGAATTGATTGTAGTAATTCAAGGTGAATTGCAATTGAGTCCCAAATACTTAACTGACACAAACAACTCAAATAGGGTAAGCCAAGGAAAATATAGCATTCTGAAAGGTAATCTGTTTGGTTTAAAGATTGAAGTTTTCAAGGCAGTCTGTGCCATAACGACAAAACCAAATCTCTTACCATTTAGTCTTTGGTATATGGAAGTAGCCATATGCTGAAATCTGCCCAAATGTAATATAACGAAAGCCAATTATTGAAACTAAATGGCTTGGTGAGAACAAGAATCAAGTCTTTGGAAAAAATTGTATTTTAAGAGTATTAGAGCCTAACCAAACGAATGTCCCTTCCTGGCTGCTGTCCCCTTTCCTTTCCCACCATCTTAGGTCATTTATGACCTGTAGAAAGAGTTGCTAAACCTAAGGAACATTTATAAGGATGAGAAGATCAAAGGAGAGAAGGCAGCTTCTTATTCTTAAACTAAGCTTTTGTTATTATAGGCTAAGCTAGCCTTTCCAAAATTAATGGAAGGACTTTAAAAGAGAGCATTTGAAATAAATAAGAAGACCACATACGTTGCTTTTGTAGTGATTCTGATTTGTTGTTTGATGTCTAATCAGTTTCATACTGTGAAGCTGAACTTAGCCAGAAAGCTGCAGAACCAGCTCTAGACTGATCTGTAGGCCATAGGTCATCAGAGGGAAGAAGAAACAGGCAACTGTTTGCTGATGCACTACCACTTGAGCCACTCCATCAGCCCTTTTGGTGTGGTTATTTCTGTGATAGGGTCTCTTTATTCTCAAGCCAGCCTGGACTGCGATCCTCCTATTTGTGCCTCCCTATAGCTAGAATGACAGGTCTACACCACTGTTCCCAGCCATTGGTTGAGGTGGAGTCTTGCAAACTTTTTACTTAGGCTGGCCTTGAAGTGAGACTCCTGATCTCTACCTTCAAAGTAACTAGGATTACAGGATTGAACCACCAGGCCCTGCTTGTTATAGCATTTTTTATTTTATTTATTTATTGCTTTGAAATTATTATTAGTGATTTTTTTTGTAGTTCTCTTTCATAATTTGGACCCATTTTTTGTTTTTTTAAGGCTTTGGATTTTCAGAGACACTTTGAAAGCCTATAGGCCCTGGTTCCTGAATTTCTTGTACCCAAAAGCTAGAAGGGCTGGCACCCTGCATCAGGTGACTCATAACCTGCCCTTTCCTTGTGTTTTCATTTTGCTTGTATCTGATAGGAAAGCTGAAACAATTTATGAGTAAGTGGTGAAAACTGATTGCTTGGAGTTGTGCTAAAAGGAGTGTGCATGTGTACAATCACACATACACCGTCCATATGCATGAGTCTCCTTTGGACAGGGTTATTTGTCTATGTGCAGTTATTGCAAATGTCCAAAATAGTACCCAACAGGTACAGAAAGACTTATTAAATTTTTTCTTCTTTGTAGCTGTCTTTCTAGCCATCTTCACCTAGTTAAGGAAAAGACTGCCCACCATCTTTCCCACAGTCACTAACAGTGTGTTTTGTTTTGCAGCTTTGAAGGACAGCAGGTTTCAGTTGCTGAATTTTTCTAGCAGTGAACTCAAAGTGTCATTGACAAATGTCTCAATTTCTGATGAAGGGAGGTACTTCTGCCAGCTCTACACTGACCCCCCACAGGAGAGTTACACCACCATCACAGTCCTGGGTAAGAAATGCATGTAGCCTTAATCCTGGGAAGCTAAGTGGGGAGGTCCTTACTACCAGATTGCTTCCAGCAGCAAGGAAAAGGTTAATAGTGAATTTTACTGTTCCATCTTGTTTTAGGAAGAATCACAGCCCATCTTGCTGAATTTTAAAAATAGCCTATTTTACCAAACGCTCTAAGGAATGGCAATCAGCAGTCTTTATAGATTCCACCTGCTCTTGGGTTTCAACCCTCAAGCTTCAGAAGCAAAGATCAAGAGAATTTAGAGCCCTCAAATGAATCACTCACCACATGAAATGTCATTGCTCTAACTACCAGGATATTTTTTCCTTCTGTGCAGGAGAGGGGAAGATGGGCTCCCACATCTGTACCCCATGGGCAGAGCTTCATTGTGAAATCCACTTAATGATTTTCCTTCTGAGTGACATCCTTGTTTACTGTTGTTGATCTTCATTTCTTTAGCTGTATTTATTGCCTTGTTCACTGCTGATGCTTAACTACAAAAAGCCATACCCCGTGAACACAGACTTTGCCACCAAATGTAGCCATTGGACATAAAAGAGTTAGAACTGCTTATCTAGAAACAAGCAAAGAACTGTTGAGAGGCTGCTAGGTACACCTCTAGTGAGTTGAGTGTCTTCATTTGTGATCACCAGATTGTGATTCAGCAAAATTCCAGTGGACATGTGTCTGTGTTTATATTTTGATATAGTCAGCAGATATTTCTATGATGAAGGTGGTCTGAATTAGTCACCTTTTAGACAAACAATATTTCAGCTGCTAAGAATTTTCCTAAACTGAATTTTCAAGGGCATACACTATAGTCTGAGGCAAGTTCTCTGATTTACACCTTCAGGAAGATGATGAATCAAAGTCTATTTGAGGCAGCAGACTGCAGCTTTTTGGCGTAATGATACGAAGATTAAAGAGGAAAGATAAATACGAAGGACTTTTTGCTTGGTGTGTGCACATATATGTGTTTATGGATGTACATATTGAGCTGCTGCCTCATTACTTTATTTAAACACAGCTGTAAGAGGGAAAATGTTTTTAATTCATTAAGCTAAAACATATGCCCAGAGCTTACATATATGCTCTTGATAAAAGGGCTACTGATTGGAGAAAGTCATGTTTGCTGTCTGTCCATACAGTTTCTTTCGTGTTAAATGATAGATGGCTTTCATTTGTGCAGATTTGTCACTGCAAAATGAACCAAATTCACAAACACACATTTAAAGTTTTGTAACTGTCTACTTGTCTAGAAGTATTTGAAAACAGTTTTCTTACTGCAATAAGTCATTAGCTGCATAGACTTCAAATTGACCATCCACACACTGACCTACCATCATTTGTGGCATTGCTGTCACAAAGTAACAAGTGGAGTATATTTATGGCATTTTGACTTTTCAGAATTTTTATTACATATACCTTTAAGTATTGGTATCTTTCACAGAAGAAAAGTGATATTAATAGAGGTTAGCCATCCTGCCCAGGTTACAAAGCACTCAGTAAGAATTGAGAATCTAAGAGTTCAAAACAAACTTTACTGTCTCATAGCATTTGTGTCTTCTAGGTTGTTTCCAGTAAAATCTTGAATGCTCCTGTTTCAAGATTTTTTTTTCCTGAACACACACATCCTTTGTTTTCAAGAGCGTGTTTATCTGGACATTGGCAAGCAGTTACTCCCTGCCATTTTCCAGCGCCTATTACATTTGTTCTCAGAACCACTGCATCAGGCCACTTTGACTATGAATACACCCTTTGCTTGGGAATCAACATACCGGCACCAGGCTTTTGAGAGGTGTTATGCCTGTAATCCCTTTGGAGGCCTCATTATTCTAGAAGTAATAGGTTCTTGCGTGTATTTTATAGAAGCATTACCTTAAATATACTTGAGAGTAATACTAGTAGATGTTCTTTTTCGTGATATTATGCATTCATTTAATATTCTTTCCACTGAATATTCTAGGATTCCTTGACAGAGTAAAATTGTTGTCATCAGTGTTTGAGTCTTTCATATTCTAAAATCTGACAATTTCCCCTGATACTCCTTTCTTGGAAGGTTCAGAGTTTCTAGATAATATAATGAATGAAGAATGATTTATTAGCATCTTCGTTTCTATCTACATTCTCTGAAAAGGATTCCGTATGTATTTGCACAGCTATCAAACTTCTTGATAGGTTAGAAGTGCTTATTTTAGTTCATATGTCTATTAGTTATTTGCATTCAACAAAAATTTCAGCATAATTATAAGATGTAGCTCTGGGTATTTGTTAATGTGATCTGTGCTATTCTATAGTTACTTTTATGTCTCATCTGTGTAAAAACTGAAACTCTCCTAAGCTATTTGGCAAGTATTTTGATGTTTTTTAGGATAGTCATTCACTCCTTCCACTCATGGCCAGTTTTTTTTTTTTTTTCTTTCTCCAGAACATAGTGTAGGACTTTTTAATACTACTGTTCATTAGAGGAGATGAACGAGAGAGAATTCACAGCTCTAAGATTAATGTAGTTACTGATAATAGTAGCTAATATTATTACAGTCCTGTCCTTCTAAGATTAGTGTTAACTCTTCAGATTCCAGGAACAGAAGAACCTAATTATTTTAAAGGGTCTCAGAGTGAGATTTCACATTCTGATCAGCTTTAATACTCCTCTTTTGTTGTAATTAATGTGACTCATCTTGATATTGCTGATTTTTTTAATGTTGCAGGTGTAATGTTTATAATTAGCACCCTTATAGATTTGAGGTTAGCAAAGAAGAACCTTGACATTTCATTGCTATTTTGTAGTATTTCTCTATGTGATTTTCATTCAGGTTTTCATCTATATGCACCTTCTCAGATATATCTTTGGTTATTTTCATTAATGCTACAGATGGTTTTTACTAAATGTGGCTGTTTAGTGGACCATGTATAAGTGCATTCTCTGGTTAGCAGCAGTTTTAATTCATTTTTCTTATAAATGGATTTTTATACTTTACTCACCCCTTTTGTATTAAAATAGACATTATGAAGATTGTATGAAGTTAAAGGAAAAGTGGGGTAGGATTAACAGACCAAAATTAATTTTTTTCTTGTCAAATCCTCTTTTTTTTTCCCCAGAAAGGTAGATTTACTCCACCTTATAAAAGCACTCAGTAGGCCTTTTGCTAGTGACCCATTGAGTTGTCAAGAAGGGACAGAGTGCCCGCTTTTGGGGGAAGTGCAGCATGTGTTGTTGTTTTGCTTCAGTCAGTGGTGATTCCTAAACCAATGCAAGTTCCAGGTTTACCTTTCTGAAGAGCTGACCTCATCTTCAACTTTGTGGCCAAGGTAAAAGTGTGGAAAACTTCAGAAGCGTTGAAAAATATGTACAGTATAGAAAAATAAGGACTTATTTATTGTTGAACTCATCATTTTGAGAAATAGCTAAATGACTTTTCCCCAAGTCCATACATAGTTTTCTCAAGATTGTGATCAGCATTTCTAATCTTTGTTAAGATTGCAAGAAGAAACTGGCAAGCATAGTGGGAGTTGTTTGTTTTACAAATAGGATTTTTTTTTTTTTTTTGATACAGTAAAGTTGACTTCTTGGATTTTTTTTAAGGGCAAGAAAGCTTTGGAAAATATAAAAGAGGTGATTTAAATCTCTTTTTTTGTAGTTACAATTAAGGAGGGATTAACAAAGCTAATACCAAACAGTAAGAAATACCAATAAGGACCTCACTGCCTGTCAAGTTCTCAGCCCCCACTCCCTGAAAACAAAATCTGGAGTAGACATTGTGGACTTTACTGTGTCTTTATCTACACCTGTTTCTTTCCATTTCCTTAGTTTGAACACACAGGCCTTATTCCTAATGTGGATAAAAACATACCACCATCTTTATGACCAAATGAAGGGAGAAAAGACTTTCCATCAAACAATATAATTGAAGTAGCCAGGTAGTGAAGGTTTGGGGAAGCCTGAGGTAAGCAGTATTAAGGTGTCTTCTGACCCAACATGAAAAACAAAAGAATGAAGGCAGGATACCCAGGAAAACAGAAAGCAACTATCTGACAGACAGACTATATTTGAGGCTAAATTCCATTGAGACTTGACAGCAATCTATAGCAGAGTCTTTTAGCAACTCCTGGAAATTTTCTCACTCAGAAGATTCCCAGGTGTTGACAAAGTTACCATCAAGGTGTTTCTACCAAAGTAACGAAGTACAATCTGACCTACCCCATTCTGTAGGGACTTCCAGCATTGTCAGTAGCATTAGCCATTTACCCTCTCTCATTTATATCCAAGAGAGCTACCTTCCTTAACTTCATATCCCATCAATTGCATTATTCAATTACAATTCATGTATTAACAGTTGTTTTCATCACTTTTTAAATTCTCTGACTTCCATTCCTTCATTTGTTTGTGAGGACATTACTTTATCTCTTACTCCTTAGTTATTTCCTTTTTATCTTCTCATACTGTCCCTCATCATTTACCAAGTTCTTATTTTCTTTAACCTTAGACCATCTTGTCTGCTGATATTTGACCAAACAATAGCATTTTTTCCCAGTATTCTTATTATACTTCACTCAGAATGCAGTAAGTAGTCATTGCTGGTCCTAAACATCTATTCTCTATGTGTATTCCTTATCCTCTATCCAGATATATGGAATGAAAATCTGTAACCTACTGACTGTCGTGTAGCATACATAAACTGTGTCAAGAACACAGCCAGTGAAGTCATCCCATGTCTTTGTCACTGCCTTTCTGTGTCTCTTAAAATGCCAGCAGATGTGCAACTCCAAAATGAATGTTAAATTGTCTCTCTTTTTGTTATTTTTTTCTTGAAATGTAAACTGGGGTCACTCTCTGCCATGTTTAACTACTCATTTGGGCCATATCATATTAACAACACGTCCATTTGAGCAAATATGTCCTTTTCCTTATACACAGTGAAAAAGAGGGATGCTTTTGCTTCAGTAATTATACCTCTTCCCCACCGCCACAGCACACTGTCTTGCTGAGAAATATATGCAACAAATCATTTTACTTTCCTCCTTCATCATTCTCTATAAGAATTTTCAATTGCTTCAATTCAGTATAAAAGTCTTCCTGTGGGCAGAATTTTCACATTGGACTGGAACAGTCAGAAATCCCAAATACGTGTTTTAAAATCCCGTAATTTACTGAAGCAGTATCAGAAATATATTATTTAACTTGATCATCAAGATGGCATGTTTATACATATTTAATTTCTTGTTTCTCTTCTGAGTTGAGAAACTTATTAATCATAAGCCTCAGAACTGTCTTTGCTTATTCATGGTGGTCAGGACACATATTTTTAGATTCACACTGCTGAATTAGTATTCTTACTGATTTTTATTTCAAGAGGCTCATTCTTGAGGTAGGGTTGCACCTTATATAAAGTTTCACTGTCAACTCAGTTTCATTAAAAAAAAAAAAGATACTTTCATCATCATCATCACTACTGTCACGCAACATACCCTTGATTTACTATTCAGTATGTCAGCCCTGAAAACTTTTCTTTTGACCCCTTTTATTACACATATATTTAATATGTTTATAGAAATGTTGTTTTAATTCCAATACATAAATCTGGTTGCAAGCATTTAAGAATCTCTTTAACCTTTGATTTTGAAAATAAGGAGCATTGAAACTCAGAAAATGGAAAAATGCTGCAAACCAATTGGCATTTCCTATACTATTGCACCTTCTTCTCCAAAAGATTTTAATATGTCTTCCATTGGAGGACATCATTATGTTCTGGATTTCTATGAATCAGTTTAGTTCAATGGAATTAGTTCAGAGACACAGCTTTTCTGTGTATATTTGTAGTGAGTGATTCTTTTAAGGGACCCCAAGCTTTTTATCTTTGTTGGTAGACTTTGAAATCTTTCATAGGAAGATTGAAGGACAATAATTTCAATAGTATGAATTCCTCTATAATTCATAATAATTCATAATTCCTCAATAATTTCTATTGAAATTATTCCTCTTACTTTTATATCCATTTTCTGATCAATTTTCTAACGACTGATGATAGATGACTAATATCTACATTGTCATAACTTGGTCAGTGATAATTCAGGAATGGGAGACTGGTCATTTTATAAAATAAATTTAGAAAAATTCTAGACTCACTGTTTTTGCATCATTTACTTTATTTAATGGTGGTTTTGCACTTTTTTCTTCCTCTTGTGACAGTTTGTCCTGAATTCCCATCAGGAATGCCCATTGTCTCTTTACTGATATCAATAGTGCTAGATTCCAACAAATAGAAAAATCTGTCCAGAAATGGATGCTGTGTTTATAAAGCACATATGTTTAATTTGTAGTCCCACCACGTAACCTGATGATTGACATCCAAAAAGACACCGCAGTGGAAGGCGAGGAGATTGAAGTCAATTGCACTGCCATGGCCAGCAAACCAGCCACAACCATCAGGTGGTTCAAAGGGAACAAGGAGCTCAAAGGTAAGATGCGCACTATCCTGTATCGAAATAGGATTCTACTTGATTCTAGCAAGTAGGCCTTTGGGAAAATTGTAAATGCAAAACATTCCCCTGAAACAAAAGGATCAAAAAGTATCCATTTAGATATGGTTTATAATCAATTGCCAAAAACATCTGAGGCCAAAGCATAACAGCATTTTATTGTTTTAATTCATGTCCTCATTCTGTGGTTTGAGGCTTCATGATATCTATTGTTTTTCCCAGAAAGAACTAAACCTATAAACTAGAATTCTTCATGCCAAGAAGAGTTACTTACTGTTGGGAGTATTCCCTCAGCTCAAGTTGTACCTTACTCCTCATTGCTTTCTATCCTGTCTCTTGCAGTGGTGACTCAGTGGGTCAGAAGGACAAATTTTCATGTTACACTTTTTTTTTAAATTCCAAGTCATCTTGATGTCTATTGTTCTATTAACTGTGTTTGATGATCTGCTTTCCTACAAGGGTGGTTATACTAAGTAGACTAACTGTTTCATCTTATTGTGAATTTATAAGGACTACCTTTCTTACCAAACCTATAATTCAATAGCCTCATTCACCAGCCTATTCTTTTGCCAAGTTTCTGACTTTGGAGTGGCCCCATTGGCAGCTTCTTTAGTCATGTTCCAGGTGACTCTCCCTCAGTACTGGGTCATCTCAAGTATGTGTATTAGATCCTCAAACACCTTCCATCAGCAGTCACATTAAATAAAGGATGCAGCCTCTACCCTATCTAACTTATCCTGTTACCTAAGTCCCTCATGTATGTCAGCATTCAAGTTCCTTTCTTTCTAAGTTTGCCCTGTAAGTAGTACCCTGAACAAAGGACTCAGGAGCTGATGTCTAATTATTTGACAAAAATACTAGCTAAGCCTCAGTTTCCTCTAAAATGAGAATAATATACCTTATCAGATTCTTATGAAGATGAAATGAATGAGTACATATTAAGCATTTAGCTAGCACCTGGGCCAAAGTAAGTGCTGTATGTGTGCTTGTTAAATAAATAAACAATATGAGGAAGAAAAGAATAAGCCCTTTTAGAAAGGTGATATAGAACTCTCTCTGTGGAAACAGAGAAATCTATATATAACAGCTTAAGTTTCCAAAAGCTTGTTCTGTTTCAATTCCTATTTCTTAGGTATGGTTTTAAAAGGAAGGAGCTTCTCGTTTCTCCCTCTACTTTTCTGTCCAAGTGAGTTGAGCTGTTATATGTGTACCAATAAGTACAAAACATTAAAAGAAAGTTACTGGTGTGCCATGTTTCTGGGAGTGCTGGGTTCAGGAAGGGACGGCTTTGACCTATTCATTCCCTCTGGAAGCCTCCTCCCTCCCTTTCTGGATGTTCTTGGACGTGTCTCCCATCTGGCCCGAAGCCCTATATCTTACTTTGCTCTAGCCCACTGCCACTGCATTCCTGTGGTCTTCCAGAAGTCTCAGAGTTTAAACATTTCAATTACAATTTCAATTATGCAAATCCATTTAGTTACTTTCTCTCTTAATTGTTGATGATGGGGGTAGGCAAAAGGGGTTGTTTATATCTCGACTGCTGATTGAATTACTTAGGGGATTTGGATGACGTCCTAGAATTTTTAAACAGCATGACAGCCTTGTGGATATTTCAAGTTCAGATGGTTGTAGGGGTGAAAAGCACTTTTCTTCCTCCTAAATTTCTCGAGCAGCCAGATGTCAAAGCAGCTGAACTTTCAGCTGACTTGGTGGGAGGTTCAAAGATAGAAGAAATAAAGTATATTTCAGTAAAAATAGTGTATGTTATTTGGGGCTGAAATATGTCTTAAGTACTATTCTGTAAGGTTGAAAAGTAGGAAATTAAGGGAAATAGTAATTTTACCAGCTATCTATCCACAGATTGTCCTTATCCAATCACTTTCGTTATATTTGTGAAAATACAATGCTGGAGTAGGGCAAGAGGGTAGAGGATCCAAAAGCAGAGTGACGGAAATTAACTGGCTACTTGATCCATTTTCTCTCCTGCAGGCAAATCGGAGGTGGAAGAGTGGTCAGACATGTACACTGTGACCAGTCAGCTGATGCTGAAGGTGCACAAGGAGGACGATGGTGTCCCGGTGATCTGTCAGGTGGAACACCCTGCAGTCACTGGAAACCTGCAGACCCAGAGATATCTAGAAGTGCAGTGTGAGTACCCTAGCATCTTATTCTGAGGGCACAGCTTGGCAGTTGCTTAAAAGCTCTTCAGAAACTATTCACTGATGCATACATACGTTTTGTATCGTGGAGACAGACTTTCTTTCTGTTGTCTTGGTAGAAAAATAATCAAAGGATTATTTTACTAAAATTTTGCTGTATTACAAAGTGCCGATGAGGATGTGAGAATACTACATTTAACCCAAATGCAAAAATAAAATTATTTCAATCCAATTTGCTTTAACGTATGACTTAAAATTGATTTCTTTGAGGACAGACTGTCATTGTTCCTGTGCCAACTACAAAATCTAGGGTAAATTCCCTCTCCCTCTTCATTCTCATCAAAAGCACTGGATTTTTTATATGAGGCATTTTGTTCTAAATTGAGCATTCTCTTCAATTTTACCTTAAATCATAGCAATGAGTTGAAAGTCAAGCTCTTTGGGACCAGCGCCACATCTTGATGGCTTCATCAATAAAAGCTACGCTGTAGTGAGCAAGGCTGTCTCCTCACTGTGCACTGTAGACTAAATATGTTTTCTTCATCTTTTCCTCTAGACCCTTCTGTTCCAAAAAAAAAATTAGTATCTAAGCAAAACCAGTCTTGTGCCAGGGTTATGGCCAAGTTGCCAGCTTCTCACTTTTCATCAAAAGGCTTCTGCAACTTGGCCTCTGAAAACTTCCAGGTGATATTTAAATATGTGTAGTGAAAACAACACAAGAGTGAGTACAATAGCACTGATTGGGGATTTCATGAAGGAAAAGCATTAACCTCTGTGTCTCCTAGTATTAGTATCCTAGGATAACTGTTACAAATTACAGTACCACAAACTTCATGTCTTAAAACAAGAGTTTCCTCACAGTTCTAGAGGCTAAAAGACCAAAATCAAAGTCTCAGTTGGACCACATTCCCACCAAAGGCCTTAGGGAAGGATCCCTCCTTGCCTCTTCCAGGGAAAGGGCTCCAGGAGTTCCATGGTATATGGCTTCATAATTCCATTCTCTGTCTTTATGCGGCCCTTTCCTCTTCTCTATATGTCTTTTGTAAGGATACTTGTCATCAGATAAGGGTCCATACTTATATTCCAGAATGGGCTCATCTTGAGACATTAATTATATGTACAAAGACCCTTTTTCCAAATTAGGCCATGTTCACAGGTTGCAGGGGTTAGAATATTTCTTTGGAGGCCATCATTCAACCTGATACCATCCTCAGCACTTATTTAAAGTGCTTGAATGAAAAAGGAAGTGGGAAAGTTATAAAATGTTGCTTGTAAGAGACCATGCATTCCAACCTTCCCTTATCCTGTGAGCTTAGCTCAATTTAACATTACATAATACAGGTTTTTCTTGTTAATTCATTTCATCTACTTCATTATATAGCTTCATTATGAGCATCATGCTTATAATTTTCATATCACTAAAACTATTGTGGTGTAATGTCCCTATAATGGGAAAACAGAAATGATCAGATATTATCTAAATTGGCAGATAGTAGATTTCTTGTGACTTTGTTAATATGTAATTCATTTAAGCAAACTTAATATCCATTAACTTTCCTTGTAGGGGCCCATTACCTTTAATAATACATTAGCTCCTTTGTGAGTAGATATTCCCCCAGTTTCCACCCCTAAACTCTTTAAGTAGTTTCCCAGAGTATCTTTTAAATAAAATATAGCCCCACTCACCTACAAAATTATACTCACTGCCAAATGGAAAATGTGTCAAGCGGTGTACCTCCTGTCCACTGGAAACCTCAACAATGACCCTTAGCCTCATTTTCATATTCTGTAGAATCGAGAAATTTGTTCTTCCAATAAAAGGAGTAAGGCTCCATATCTGAATCCATTTAATTTCAGTCTGACAAAGTACTCCTGCCTCCTATCTGTAGGACTTTAATGCATTGCAAAATATGAGGGTGCAGTGATCATTTCATTTTCTTAGTATGGCATTTCTTTGTGAACAACTCTCTGGTTTTTTTATCCAACATAAATGAAAGGAATATCCCTGATATTCCACTTCTTTCGGAATATACATATGAAAAAAATCTTTTTGTATGAAGGAAGGTTAAGAATTAAAAAGCTTTTGACAGGTGCTAGTGTCTCACACCTGTAATCCTAGCTACTCAGGAGACAAGAGATCAGGAAGATGGCTGCTTGAAGCCAGTCCAGGCAAATAGTTCATGAAATTCTATCTTGAAAAAACTTATCATAAAAAAGGCTGGTGGAGTAGCTCAAGGTGTAGGCCCTGAGTACCAACCCCAGTGCCACAAAATAAAAAAATTTAAAAAAAAGAATTACAAAGCTTTATATTAATTGAACTGGAAATTTAGGGTCTAGTTTGAAATCTTAAATAAGACTCTCGATGCTCAAGAAAGTCACCTGACAGTTCAGTCTAAGAAGAGTGCTCCATTCCTAGAGCACGGTTATGAACTCTGTGGCATCAGCCAGGAATTTTTCAAACACAGCTGGAATCTCTGCAACAGTCCCTACCAGCTTGCTTTCCTTGAACACCAGCAGTTCTGCAATATCAAAAGCCTCCTCTCCCCAGTGGCTGTAGCACTTAGTCATTGGGCCCTACAGTCTACCAGTCCTTGGGCAGTGGTGCTACTGGCTGAATTCCATGCCCTCATAGCAGTCCTCGATCTGCACATAAGCATCACTATGTCTTGATGGCTGTGAGAAAGAAGAGGTTCCTGCGGCATGAGATTCTTGGAATCAGGAATCAGGAGACCATCTGCATGGATGTTGTACAATGTGGATACCCTGTGAGGAGTAATATTATACCTGTATTGTTAAATTGACCCAGATCCCTAAAGTCAGCACTTCTTAACCTTTCTTGAATCATTAACCCCTGTAAAAAAATTCTTTGACGGCTATAGACCTGGAAAAGGTGGATAAAATCACATATTCACCATATTTTGCCGAGAATCTAAGGAGTTTTTCCTAGCGTTGTCCTATCTTCAATTATTTGAAAGCCACTTTATAAAACCCATTTTCTTTAGTCCATCTTGTTGCTTTAACCTAACCAAGACTTGCATAATAATAGCTGAAAATTATAAATATTATTCGTTAGGCCTACATGTCTAATAAACATTTTTTAAAGTTTTTTTAATATCCTTTACTTTGCCATCTACAAATATTTCTTACACTATCAATGATAAGCATTATCATTGAGAAATACTGAGCTCCTCCACAGAACTCACTTTCTACTCTCAGTGAATAAGACAACCTCAAGAGCGAATCTAACCAGGTGTGAGTGCTGTTAAGTATCCTCAGTTGGTTTTTCCCTGGCCCATTTTGAACAATGAAAATTTATGGAAACAGCTCTCTAACTCATCTAAGATAAATGAATATTAACCAGAATATGAGCAGGGTTAAATGACAGATGGTAGAATTCTGTTTAAGTTATATCTTTTTTTAAAAAATGTTAAAAGGAAATGAAATAGTGGCAATTTGTATTGTATACCATTGATAATCCTATTGAAGTATGGAAAGGGGAGGAGGGTAAAAAGAAAGGAAGGAGTAAGTACATGTTTTCTGAAGATGGAGTGCCTCTGTGGTGCATAGATGACAAGGCTTCAGCCGCAACTTGGAATTGCTTTTGTCTTGTGAATTCAAGCCCTAATTAATTGAACCAGTATTTTGCAGTGTTTGTTTGTTAGTACCCTTATTTGTGGTACCAGGAAATATTGTTGTGCCCAATTATGTGAAAAATCAGCCAGATGTGTATGCTGTCATAGCTTTAATAATCCTTAAGTTTTGGTGAGTACAGATATTAATTGTGTAGTATGCATTGAAGTGATTAACATCAATGTAATTTATCATCTGGAGATTTCTGAACATAAATAAATGAGTTGTTTTGTTCAGCAAGGTGTTGACCTCTTCAGAATCAGTGAATTAAAGTTCCCCCCACCTTCTTTTTTATTATAAATATGAAAGGCACCACAATCAGCCAAGTGTTCAGTTATTTGATTTTCTGGGGCATTAGCCGCTCTTGTTTGTGACATTTCCCTGTTGGGTGCTCGTTTGCAAGCTCATTAATAAGGTTTTCTCATAGGAACGTTGGTGAGAATGAAGAACTTACAGTAGGGCTCTTACTTTGCTAGCTTTCATTCTGAGACCCAGCAAGGGTACAGCAGCAGCACACAGCTAAATGTTTAAATCAGAAAATAATTACGTTCACAAGCTGAAACTCAAAGCTCTGTTTTCTTAGATGTTATGTAGAGAACAGTTTTGCTTTTTAATGTTCAAGCTATATGACCCTAAAATCTTTCTATGCGTTTTTTTCTTGCAAATGTCTACATAGGTAGTGTTACTCAGATTTACAACACGGTTGATTATAGCAGTGCGTGATTCAATTGTAGCACGGTTAGTAGTGCATCAGATCTGAGGGGACGCACTCTTCAAATAAAAGCCTGTTTAAACTAGAACAGTTCACTGTCTGTGCGCTAAAAGAAAACTGTCTAAATAGCATCCAGGTGGCAACACATAGAGACATAAGCTAGGAATTCAAAGGGAAGCTGTGACCCTCATTGTGAAATTGAGATTGCTGTTCAGCCTCACTCTGGACGGAAGGGAATGTGAGCTCTGGAATTACTGCTGTGTGTTTTTGATTTCACCCATCATAGCCTTGCTCTTTAAAATGTTTTGCAAAAAAAAAAGAAAAAAAATTCTTATTTTGTAAGGATTTATGCACATGCATATTTGTAAAAAAGAAAAAAAAATTAACAGATGAGTTTTGAAAGGGAGAGTGAAAACAAAGCCTCTAGAAATGGGTGTTTGAATACCTTCTCTGCTCTGATTATCATCTGACAGTTAATCGTGTATGTGGGCATCGTTTTCAAAATGAGTTTTATTGACTGGATGTAGCCAAGTATTTTATAAATCCGTATTCCTGTTCATCCAAGGTCCAGAGAAGGGTAGATTTTTTTCCCTTCATTCCCTCAACTGAGGGGAAAACTGGGCACTGAGGAGATGATCAAAACTTGTTCTTTATCTGTGACAAAATAAGTTTCTCTGGTATTGATAGTGCCCTGTGGTGAAGAAGGAAGAAAAACCTGGAAATTGGAAAATCTTTCCTGTTTGGAGTAGAGGATAAGAGCTTCCAAGAGCAGCTCCTCTGTTATATCCTCTTCCCCCATCAATTCTGTTCCCAGGTTGGATTCTTCAAAGTGTAGTGGCTGGTGTTTTCAGATTGGGCCTGTTTCCATCTGATCTCAAATCTCCTTTTTAACAGAATCTGCTCTTTCCACTTTGCTTTTTATTATTTCTTTTAAAGGAATGAGTTAAGTTTCATGGAGGCTATTTCAGTATTTATTATTCCTCATCAGAAATAATCAAGGCATGGAGATCCCCTGGTTGAAGCTAATTTTCTAACTTGTCCTTTTTTTTGTTTTGTTGTTGTTGTTGTTGTTGTTAACACAGGGCAATGGCAGTTCCAAGTTCTTGTGTTCTTGGTGCTATAGACTGTTGGTGATACATTCTGCAGCACCAACAGGGGCACAAGCCTGAGTAATCAGTATTCAAAATACAAATCGTGAGTGGTGGGCAGATACTTTTCAAGAAGGACTTGACTGGCCCTTAAGGGAAAGCCTTTGCTTTCTGCAGACATACCCTACAAAAAGAACCCACTTCTATAAAAACCCTCTTCCCACTTCCCACTGACCTAATACATCGAATACATAGTGAAACTCATTTCTAATATACAACATGTACGCCCTTTGTTTATTGGTTTTGAACTCAAGGTCATAGTTTGATTCTGTGGAAGGTTAAATGATTGTGAAACCGTTTAAAAATCTGAGAAGAATATTCAAGCAACATCTTTTGTGATCTCCCTTATGATGCCACTTTGAGGTACATCAGAAATGGAAAATGAGCACATAATGAAATGAAAGTGCGTAATCAAGGATGTCTGGGCTGAACCTCAAATCTAGGGAGCTGGCTTGACCTTCCAAAAGAAGAACATAGAGAATTTGTTATTTTGTGCTGAGGACTATGATGGATTCATGTTCTGTTTGTTTGTTTGTTTGTTTATCAGTAGTAGAGCTAGGAACAGAGACCATGCCCAGTATTTCTCTGCTTTGTCATTCATTCACTCCTCCATTCACTCCTTACACAGGCACATTTTGAATTCCTACTGTGTGCCAATCACAGGCACTGTTTTAGTTACCATGAATTTAAAAAACAAACCGAAAACCTTCCTTCTTCCAAAAGTAATGATCTTGAGCAGTATTTCTTTGCCTAATGCTTGCTTCTAAATTCTGAAGATTTCTTCAAAGATATGGGAGAGTGCTCTGTGAGTATGGACCCTATTTAAAAACCATTGACAGCATAACTTCCTGCCAAAACAGTGCAGAATAAAATTTGATTCTGTTGGGTGAGCAGTAATTTTAATACCCACAAAAGGACTTGCAAGTTTCAGCAAGAGGAAATGGCATTCTACTGTGCCAATGGGGCACATGCTGTTTGGTGCCACCTCACTCCCACAGAGTTGACTTGTCCCCCTCTTAATAGTCATCCCTTCTCAAGAAGTGCAGTTTTAAGTGTCATGATTCATACAACATGTGTAACATCAGGGTGTCCTTGACCTTGAAAACAAGCAAAATAAGCAGCAAGGAAAACTAGTCATGATCATCTTATGACAACAGAAAGCAAGATGTTCTCTTTCACTTCTCTAAGAGCTCCATGTGGCCCTGGTTTCTAACCAAGCCCAATTGCCGGACATTGCCATCCTTCCTTAAAAAGCTGTCTTTTCCCCACAATTTAGACAGCCACATTGTAAAGATCGATTCTTGCTCTGAGCTCATACAGCTTCTGTGATGCACCAAACCTCAGGGTACCCTTTTTTTGCATTGTCGCTCTACCCCAACCTGCAGTAATCCTCCATGATTGGCAATGAGTACATAGGGCTGACCAGACCCTCTCCCAGCCATTCCAGTAGTGTCTGTGCTCCTGCTGCCATGAATTCCCTGATAGGACTTGAAGCAATTAGCCTTTAATTCCTGTACTCCCTGTGTTCCTGAAGATTGCACGAAAGCTAAGGGGCATGGAGACCCTGGGTCCCATTGTCAGTTGCAAGAATACATTTGCACTCAAGCCCTTGGGCCTGGTTTTAGTCAGCATGTTGAGGACCAGTTGATGCCATCATTCCCTGAATCAGAAGTTCTTGGGAAGAGAGTGAAGGTGACAGGTACCCCTTGGATAATAAGTCTCCTGCTAAGATATCAGGACATTTTTTCCTTCCGTAGCAATTCTACTCTTTGGGAAAGGGTGACATCCCAGTCAAAAGAAAACTGCAAAGTATCTTTTTTTTGTTTTTGTTTTTTAATAAAAAAAATTTTCAAACATCTGGTATGTTAGTGTTGGGCTCCAGAGAAGAGACTGTCTTTTCATTTACATAGAAAATTGAAATACAGTTTACAGAATCTTGAGTTTCATCTTCTGAAAAGATCATAGAATGTGGTGCAAGGTCAGAGTGGCATGAAATCAATTGTAATCTGCCAGCAAGCCATTCGAACCTCTTTAAGAGTTTCCTTTTATATTTTTCCCCTTATAGAGAGAGTGAAGTGCATTTAAAGAAAGTCTAATCAAATCAGAATGTCTTTCTAATATTATTTTTTAATTGGTTGCTACTGTAGTGTGACCTAAAACCTTGTAGTATTTAACTCTCTGTGCAACTTTGACTAATGAACAAATTTTGTCTGCTGTAGCAGCCTTGCTAAGTGTCTTTTATAGGGTTCAAAAAAATCACAGCATTTTATGAAAACCTCAAATCCTTCAACCTAATTGATTGGATGTTGCTGATGCCATCTCTCTAACTGTAATGTTCCTTAAGTGCACAGACCTAACTATTTTTCTTATTTTTATATAGCAGTTCCATTTTATAATGACATTAAGCCACTCTGAGCAGTACATTTCTGGACAGTTATTGCACTTGGGTAAAAGTGTTGTCTGGCTTTTACCCTTGTGCCTTACAACACCAACCGAGGCATAAAATGATCCCCCAGAAAATGTACTAGGCTTTACCTCATTACTTAAAAATAAATCTTGGAGTCTGATTCTGTTTCAGAAAAGATTTGGTGGGTTATAACATTTGATTTATGAACATAATTAAAATATAGATGATGAGCTCTGGGCTATTCAGTCAGCCATCTGGATTGTTCAATATTTTGACTTACATTGTAGTCAGGGTCTTCTTCCTGGGAAACTTAACATCCCTGAATTGTAGAGGTATCAGTGGAATCCCGGTGTTTCTGTTCCGCTTATTGATAATACATTCTTTTAGGATGAAGGAAGGAGAACAGAATTTGTTTTGAAGTTTCTCATCACCCCAGGGATAGATCTCAGCACATGAACCTTCTGCTTGATTCATAGGGTGAGGAGACAGCTCAGAAGCCCATGATCAGATAATCTGACCATAAATACTGCATTGTCAATGGAGGAGACATTTTTCTATATAATGCAAGAGAGATTAATGTTTACTTTCTCACCCAACCATTAAGGTAACTGTGGCAGCTATAGCCACATATACATGGTAGATGTTCCTCAAGAAACCAAAAGAGTAAATTGGGAAAATGAGTTATCAAAACCAAAAGTGTATTTTCTGTGACTTAATGTATGATTTTTCAATATAAGCTCCAGGTATATCAAGCCCTTAGCCTGTTCTTCCTGATTCATGTGTATAATTGACAACTGGTAAACAGCTTATCAGGAACATAAAAAAGCATTTAACTAAAACAATCTCATTGGTTCCGAAGAGGCAAGGTGGATTAGATTTTTCGACACTCTCTTTATTATTAATGGAAGTTGCTCATGTAAAACCCTTAGTGCACTGTGCTGAAAAATACACCCTTTCTGTTTGCTTGTAAATTACACAAAGGGGAGGGGAGACTAACAGAAACTTTCCACACAGGCCAGCAAGCTTTCCAGATTCTCCTTAATTAATGGGCCTAAGTCAGCAGTGCATGAAAGATGTAGCCCTTTTGTGGCTCACAGATTAACCTATAAGCAAATGTTACATCCCAGCCCAAATTTAGGGCTCTAAATTTAGCCTTGCCCAAAATGGTTTGTGGGTAAGAATGATAGAAATCCTCTAAAAAGAACCCCATAATGTTCTTTGGTTTCTTCATGTGAATTACTATGCAGCAGATCTTTCATAATCTGTGTACTGTGTTATAACCTCCCATTAATTTTTGTGTATCTTTTTAAAATAGATTTCACCAACACCCTGTGTATGTGGAGGAGGGGTTTACATCATCAAAAGTAATAGACATAAGGGTAAATAGCCTAAGATGGGGTCTATAGTTCTAAAACAGGGTGCCCAGGAGCTCTTGCTTCAACCCCACAGCCAGTGCTGGTTTAAGGTCATCCTGTTGAATATTTCTACCTTTCTTTTAAAGCTCCATCAGTTGTCAGTATCTGGAAACCACCTTGCCAGTTTGCTTTTAAATATTTCCTTAGCCACTAAGTCCACCAACAGAACTGTGTTACTTTCAGGATCAGCTGGAGCTTTGGGGCTTGTCAACTTTATGTTCTCTGGCAAGTGACATAGCTTCTCAGAAAACAGAACTGATACCGTGTGCAGTGTGCACTGGTGGGTGTTCAAGAGGGCTCTCTTAAAAGGACTTGAATGCCATGCATTTTTTGGAGACATTAGAGAAAACTCTGAGAGGAACAAGACTATAAAAATGCATCTGGCAGCATCCATCCCTGGAGAGGACTTCCTTGTGCAGGTTACATAGCTGTGTGCAAGATGAGATTGGTTGAGCCTGACCATATTTCTGTCTCTCTTATTCCATAGGAAGAATATTAATGAGCTCACTACAGCTTGTAAAGGCCAAGGGGCTGTTTAGGTGGTGTGATTGTCTGAGAAAGTAAAACTATGGTAATTGTTTTGACCTTTCAGCCAGTTGATGTCTTGCCCTCTCACACTTACTACTCTTGGGTACATTTCCAAAAATACACATTTACACAGAGCCCCAGAATTAAGTGAGGAAACTGATTTAGGGATTAGTAGCTTAGGAAACAAAATACTCCTAATTCTATTCAGGTTTTATTTCTAAATGTATTTAAATGTCTACCCATGTTAATTCCAACTTTTTCCATTTCCCTCCCTGCACCCTGAGCCTCCCATCATTCATCTCTAATATCCTAACCTCCACCCACACACGAGCACAGTTTTAAGCAGCTAGTGGAAATAAGAATTCTTACATTATTTCTTAAGTACTTCATTGCATTAGGAAGCTATATGTGGCTTTAATTATGGACAGCCATTGGGAAAGGTAGCTTTGAATCAGAAATCCAGCCCAGTATGCATTTCATAGTACTGTTGTTGAGTACATAGTCTCTCATTGAGTTAGCTCTATGATAGAGTAGCTACTACATTCTGTGGGTACCAGAGTTTAAAACAGACTTTATTCCCCTACCAGTAATAGTTCCTGTGACAGTAGGCTCTGAATAAATGTCAGTTTCCTTTCTTCTTCTATGTTTATGCCAAGATGTGAGTTTCACTTGGGGGTCACCCACGCCTCCTACTTCTTTTGAAAGCCATTTGAATGGAATTCAGAAATTCTGCCTTTCCCATTTGAAAATAAGAGCACAGAAGAGGCAAACTTATTAATATGCAGTGTCACAACATATTGTCACATAGTAATATATGATATATGATAAAATATATCAATTCTGAGCACCACAAATATCTGTGGCTTCACCTCAGCATGAAGGCAAATGAGTTTCCTTTAGCTTGAGTGAGTTTGGAGATAAACTTCAATGTAACAAAGTGTATTTCACAGGAAATGTTTGATGTAGCACAATTGGCTTATGAATCTCTTATCTATTCATGGTTCACTCCTTAGAGTTATTAGTCAATTTAATTTGAGCAAATGCCGGGATTACTAACTAATTAGAAGGATGTTACTGAAGACATAGGGATGGGGAGAGAGAAAATGCTGGTAGTGTGGGGTTTGTGGCAGCGTGCAAGTTTGAGTTTACCTGATGATATCATTTGCTAAACATTGTACTTTGTGTTGTTGTCACACAGATAAGCCTCAAGTGCATATTCAGATGACTTATCCTCTACAAGGCCTAACCCGTGAAGGGGACGCGCTTGAGTTAACATGTGAAGCCATCGGGAAGCCCCAGTAAGTTCTGAAGGCCAAGGTTGGCAGAGGGTCATGAGCAGTAAATGTCATAACACAAAGATGTGCATTCACAGCTTGTTGGCCTGTCACCTGTCTCCTTCTGTAGGAGTGATGGAAAATTTTTCAGAAAATAAGAATATTCAAAGAGGGGGAGTAAATATCAATGGTTCTTAATGGTGAGGATTGGGAGAGAAATTAAATGCCAGCTAAGATTGAAATCTCAGCTAATTCTATTTTATTATCATCAATATGATTGTCAGGACTATTTTCTCCCACACAGGAAAAATAATCCTAATAAAATTTTAGCATGTCCACAATGTAACGATACATCTGCTACCTGCCGTATTAACGTCTAAGCTGGAAGGATGGTTTCCTGACTGGAATAAAGCCACTACATTTAGGGCCAGCAGTAGGCAAACATATTTGCCCTTTATTTTGTATCTCATTCTTTCAAAGAAAAATGTCATACTTAACTCGGAGAAATATTTTTGTTACTGAGGAAAGGTTCAGGAACTTTCCTCAAGGAGGATGTGTATGTCACTGCATAAAAAAAATGGAAGAACCAACTAAGACTCTCATGTTATTGAAATAAATATAAAGGAGCTACTTTATTTACCCCTGTGAAATGATCTAAAGTGAATCAGAAGAACTACATTTGTCACCACTAACATGGGGAGAAAAAAAACATTAGTGCTTGTCTCTTCAGGTATTTCTCAGTTTGGAGGGGATAATTTTTCATCTTCCTCTTAAAGATTATTTTTTAACTGTTTCTTAGGGAAAGAAAAAAACAATCTGTGGAATCACGAAATGGAAGAACAGATCACACTGGGATTTAGGGCACTCAAACTTTTAGTGGTACCCAACAAAAGCCAGCATTGAGCTCCCTCTGCTGTCCCGTGGTATGATTCTTTTTTCCTCACAGAGTTTTGCTAACTAACATCATCACAGTTTTCACATAAATAGCTGAGAGCATCTTAATGAAGCTTCCCACAAAGTCCTTGGAAAGAATTTTCCCCAGAATAGCTAAGGAATGACCTATGCCAATAGCCCAGAGAGCCAAAAAGGAATCTGGCTGCACTCAGTTCTCCACACTTCCCTCCACCCCTCCCTTTTTTTTGTGGTACTGGAGTTTTTGTGCTTTGGGCTTGAGCCACACACCTAACCCTTTCTTGTTTTTTGCTTTTTTTTTTTTTTTTGGTTGTTTCTCAGCTAGGATCTCATACTCTTGCCCCAAGCTGGCTACTGATCCTCCTACTCAATTTTCCATGAGCCACCCAACCTCGCTTGTTTTTGAGGTAGGGTCTCCCTAACTTTTTGCCCCTGCTGGCCTTAAACCACAATCCTTGTGTCTCTGCCTCCTGCTAGAACTGTAGGCCTGAGCCACCATGCCCAGCCCAGCCTCTACCTGCCCTGTTTTCTTGCTTGCCTCTCAGTGGGCTGGAATGTGCTTCCCTCTGTCTAACCATTTAGAGCCTTAACGATGACTAGGAGGTGGCTTTAGTTTTCTTTTGCTTTTCTTCGGCTGTTCCCAAGTTATTTGATTCCGAATGTTTTAAAATTTGACATAACATTCTTTTTCTCTTTTGAGCACTGCAAAAAGATTCAGCACTTTCTTTTTGTAAACTGTTTGATTTATGCCCTAATTAGCAGCTTCCCTTACTTCCAAAACAATCCAGTAAAGGGGAAAAAAAAATTCTCAGAAGCATCTTACCACTTGCAATACCTATATTCAGCCACATTAACCACATTTACAGTCTATGGCTTGCTAACCTATATTTTGTTTCTGTATTTTTTTTTTCCTCCTGAAGAAGGTACTGTGTTCAATTGAATGTGCCACAGGAACAGTAAATTACATGTTTTCTTCAAGACATTTATGCCAGAGAGGGTATTTGTTTGTTCCTCTCAAATAGGAACGGGTATATGGTTGTATGAGCAAGCACACATTACTCTTCTGCTATCCCTCCTAGCATATTACCTACTTATTTTCTCAAGAAATTGCATACAATAAAAATGGTGATTTAACTTGCCATTAAATGTCATGAATATTCTCAGCTCTTCCCCCACCGATTGTTTCAGCTGTCAACCAGCAGGATGTTAGGTCTGATAGCCAGGCAGGACCATTTGCCATTGCCTACAAGGAGGACATATGCAATACTAATTTTTAAATAATTTACTGGGTTGTGATGACAAACTCATGTGTAATTAAAGTAAAATCGTAACTTCATATCCCATTTGAAAATTTCAGTGCTACACGACAGGGCTAACTTGAGTCTTCTTTCATCATTAAGCATTGGTCTCTTGTCATGTCACTGTTCCTAAAGGTAGCAGTAGGAACTGAAAGGAAGTTACTTCTGGGCTCTAACCTGTTATCCTTCCTTAGAAATAAAACTTTGGGGATAGAGATGTAGCTGGGGGTGCAGTAGAGCATTTGCCTACCATGCACGGGGCTTTCCATTCAATTCCTAGCCCTGCATGCACAAGCATATATACACACAAAAAAGTTTTCAGACACATTCTTAGATGTGACCTCAGTTTCATAGGAGGTTGAAGGAGATGCCTTGAAGAACAGAAGTTTCAAATTCAGTGGGTTTGAAAGATACTTGGTATGTGTGCATTTTTGTCTCCAGAACATCTTATGAAATTTGCTTTTTCCTAGTGGATATGTTAATATATTTTAAATCACTAAAACAAACTTGTTTCTGATGATCAAGTTTCCTTAGGACCTGAGGAATCTATGTGGAGATGTGCTTGGGGGTTATTAGCTTGAGCCCCTATCTTCAGCCTGGAGGACTTCAGGCATTCTCATGGAAAAAGGTCTAGCAATGCCTGGACCTAGGAGAACAAGTAAAGAAAGGCAGTTGGTGGCCAAGGAATAGATAGATGAGGTAGATTAGGCCATCACAGTTGCACCGTGGGTGGGGAGAGAAAGTGATTGCATTTTTCCAGAATCAGAGGTAGTTTTTCAAAAAGCAGAGGCCAAAGCAAAATGTTATTTAGATGGAAAAGCCTATTCTTTTTAGTGAAACTCAAAAGCCATTTAAATATCACAATTGGCTTATAAGCAAGCGAACCTCTTAATGTGTTTATAGCATCAGCTTAATGCATGTATCACTAGCCAAGAACTTGGGATTTTTTCTAATTAATGAGATGATTAACAATGGGTGAGCTCTGTCCTGCCTGAATTGGTATGAAACCACATAAAACATGGCAAAAAAGTAGGACACATTGCTTTATTTGTTGACTTACTAAAAATGAATTGGAAATAATAAGACTCCAGCCTATAGTTTGTTTTTCAACACCTGATCATATTTTTTTAATAAAATGTATTCCAAACAGATTCTTAGAGACTTCGTGTTTATAATTCTGTGGACTTAAAATATCTCTAAATAGATTCTCTTTAATTGTATCACCCTGCGTGTGATTAACTTAATGCATGGGTGAGAAGTTAGATGTGGATACCTTAGTGGGAAATAATAATGTGACTTCTTGTTCTCCCCCTTCCTCTTCAGGCCTGTGATGGTAACTTGGGTGAGAGTCGATGATGAAATGCCTCAACACGCCGTATTGTCTGGGCCCAACCTGTTCATCAATAACCTAAACAAAACAGATAATGGTACATACCGCTGTGAGGCTTCCAACATAGTGGGGAAAGCTCATTCGGATTATATGCTGTATGTATACGGTACGTGAGAAGATAAACCCCTTCTTCTGACTCAGCCACATGTAGCTGCTGCTTGCAAGTTGGAAACCAGTTGGTTTCCTTGAAGAAGCCTGGCCTGAGGTAGATCCCCGTGTCTCCACCTGGGTCAACAGTGTCTGTTCTTCCCTCCTTCTAATCACAAGGGTGTCCCACAAAATCATAATCTCTGGTCATAGTTTCTGAGTAGGAAAGCTGTCCTCAAATACAGGCCTTGGAGATTATGTTAGAAGTAATGACTAAAAAATTCAGCCTTACCAATTAGTGGCTTTCAGCTCTGAAAGTTTATTCCCAGTGGTACTTTCCTGTGATGATGGGGCTAACCTTTCTACTGTTTTGATGAGCAGAGCTCCCCTATTTTCAGCATGAACCTATTAAATTCCAGAAGATGGTACAAGTCAGAATATTCAGAACAAATGCGAGGTTCTTGATAGCTCACATAGGTCTACTTACCACACTGCTACCAACACAAATGCTAAATTTCAGAAATACATCTTATTTTCCTTATCAACATCTTTCTATAGCATTATTAAAGCATGTCATGAATTTTATTCTTTCGTTGTCAAATATTTACTGAGCATCTACTATGTGCCAGGCATTTCCCATTTATATCTTATTGTTGATTTTGTGTATGGTGAATATTCTGTATTTTACTGGGAGTGCACTCCCTCTGTAATCTTATACTATCAGATTGCATCTCTTCTGTCCAATTGAAGTCTCTTAGTTTTATCCCAAGAAAAATTCATGAACTGATCTCACACATCAAAATTCCAGTGTTAGAAAAATTTGAATATGGGGGGGTTTCTGTCTACATGTTAGCAGTGTAAATAATACAAGTATGAGTATATATATATATATATGCAGAGATACCTATAAATTATGCATCTGGACTATTTATACTATAGTGTGTTAGAACCTGAGCACTTTCCTTATGAAGAGAATAGGAGTGGCAATCTTCTTAATCAAATAGAAGCATTCCTTATACTTACCTACATGAATATTAAAATATAATCCTTAGTCTATACCTGAGGAGGTTTTTCCCTTAGTGTAATACAAAATTAAAAGTTCATGACAAATCACCATATTTGTAGACTTCTGTTATAGATTCTCTTTGCACACCGCCAGTGTTGTTGGTGGTGATCCACACATAGTAACATTAATTCTCCCAGGTAATTAAGGCAATCCACGGGAAGGGAATGGCTCTGCCATGCAGGTGAGAAGCAGGCACAGCATGTCGTGTTTTCAACTGGAGATACACAAAGCCCCCTCTCTTCCTTGCATTGTTCAGTGGGGATAGGAGATAAATTTCTCTCCTTGCTTTTGCATGTGCCCCTTTCACCCCAGACTCTGAGCCTGGTGGGAGTCTTCTGCATTGTTGGTGCCCAGGTTTATGGACTTACAGTCTAGCTCTTTTCACAAAGCACAGATTGTAAACAACATTGACAAGTTTCCACCAGTCTGTAATACGCTTGTCTGATTCAGAAGACTTCAGGTATCTGGATAAACAAATTTTATTATAGCTACTGTTCCTGTATCTGAAGATAAGACACATTTTGAGGGCTTGATGGGCAGACATATTTGAAAAATTGGGGATACTAGCTTATAGCTAGCCTTTGTTAAGTGTTCGCTTCGTTCTTTGCCCTGTGGTGACAATTTTATATACCTGCTCTCATCTAATCTCTACCATAACACCATAGGGTAAGCATTATTGTCAGCCCATCTTACAAATTATAAAATGAAGCTTAGAAAGATTGTACTACTTTGCCCAAGTTCACAAGGTTACCAGGTATGTCTTAAGACCACAGTACTATGATTCCCAAGTCCACAATGAAGTTTGTCCTTCTTTGTAAGTCTTCTTCTTCTCACTGCTTTCCAGTAGAACAGTCCCCTCCAACAAAAGATTGTCCTTTTGGAATTTACCCTCTGAGCCACAGTGCATTATTTGAAAACAAGAAATGTAGGGCACACCTAATTAGGCAAACACATCTGTATATGTGTGTATCCCTAACCCAAGATAGTCCACCTATCACTGTGTAGGGATTTGATAAATGTGCAATATATTACCTGCCTCTCTTGATCTGTGCTAGTAGCAATATTTGGAATGACAGGCTAGAAAACCAGCCTGAGGTATCACTAGTTGATGAATAAAGTATCCTCGCAATTGCTTTCCAAAGCTAATTTATTGTACTACTGCAGCAATTTTTGGAGCACTTTATGAACTGAAAGTTGATATGCTTCTAAAATGTTTAATTCTCTGGAAGTAACTTCCAGAGATTAGCTCCAACTCTGTATTTCTTTTCTTTTTCTTTTATTGATTGATTGGTGCTGGGGGTTGAACCCAGGGCCTTGCACATGCTCCAGAAACTCTTTACCACTCAACTACATCCCCAGCACTCTATATTTCTTAAATAGTGACCTTCTGTTGCTCTTATGCCTAGAAATGATCTAAGCATGGAGGTTTTGCCAATGAATGGACTCTAGTTCATTCAGTTACTTGAGCCAGATGTGAAGGACAACAGTTGCCCCAACAGTGATGAAGATAATTACAGGAGTGTGGTTTTGACAAGATGAGAGGAATTGGTGACCTCTCTCTGAAGTCCATGCCCTTGTTAGTCTTGTCTTCCTGTTGGTTCATCATCATACTTTCAAATCACATTGACATCCATTTTTACTGTATTGTAGACATCACACTCTTTGTTTCAACACATGTAGAAATAGGTACAGTAATAGCATTATAGTATATCTAAAGGAATTCTTCCAGGTACATGTTCCTTTTCAGTGATAATATTATGATTGAAGCAAACAGAAAAGGCCACATTGACTTCCCCGTACTAGGCAGAAGACACCCTTTGGACATAGGTTAGTTGTGTAGTGGAAGGAGCAGAATGTCTTGGGTGCTAGGCTCAGGGGTCAGTGCGCTTGAGTCATCTCTCTGCTGTAGCATCTGCAGCAGTTGTGGGAGCGTCCAAATGAATTGCCGGGTCACAAAATGCTTTCCCACCTGTGACCTCTGTAAAAAGTGCCAAGTAGCAAGATTGAATATAATGCCAAAAGGATAATATGTCTCATCCTATTCTTTTTTAAAAGGTAATTTTAAATTACTAACTTAATCATTTCTGTTTCTTAGAGGAGAATGAGGTTTTTCTTTAATGGAATCCTTTTTGGGCTCCTGTGAGGATGCCTTAAACAATAGTTTAGTTTGCTTGTGTCCCCAACTTCAAGGAGCAAAGTCTCTCATAAAATACTCTGTTAATTCTTCCTTATCAAATTCATACAAGCATATTTGCATGAGAGAGGCAGTTTGTGAGGAAAATTAAACCTTAGATTATTGATTTATGGTAGGATTCGTTTTATGCAAACCTTGTAACCAAACACCAAAATAGTGGTTTCATAAACTTCTAGGAAGTTGTGCAAACCCAGTAAAGGTACAGTATATAATTAAAGTTTTGATGTATTAATTAGACAATCCGAGAGCTCAGTTGAAGATAAAAGGACACCAGATGTGTCAGGGAGAAAAAGTTGACGTGCTTTAGATAAAATTTAAAATCAAAAGCCTTCAAATCGTCTTCTGCAGTATTATAGCAGAATGATTGCTTAGTTCAAAGTCTTGCTGACAGTTTAACACATTCAGTTTGATCATTTGGGCTTAGAATTTTTTTTTTTTTGCTCTTTCATATTTGCCCTTCCCGTATCCCCAAATAATTTTTGAGATGATAGAAGCATATACAGTGTATCAAATATCAGACAGAGGGTTCCCCATTGTGCTCCTGGCTTTGAGGGTCAAACTTCAGTTTATATTTAGCTCTCTTGTTTACACGATGGAAATTGTTCTTTCAGTTTTATCATTGTGGTCCACTTAGGTCAAGCTTTTAACATGACCAAAGACAACATATTAATATTTATAAGTTGTAAAATTTATTGACTTCTAAAAAATAAAATCTCAGTAAAATCTCACATGCCTAGAACTTGATATTCAGTGGTGACATTCTCTCTTCTTTGTATTTGTTATGAGCATAGAAGTAGTTCTACTTCCTGCTGGGATGTATTGATAGAGAATAATGAAGTTAGCAGTCATAGACTGCAAGTGTGCAGGGCCACAGTCATCCTTAGCTGATGCGAGCTCTTTAAATGAAGCAGCACCTTCTCCTTCTCTTTTCTCCCATCTGTGAAAGTAGAGTGAAATGACAGCCATTGTACCCTCTTAGCACCAGGGTAATTTAGCCTCACCTTTAGGATCTATCTGGTGGGGTGGGAGTGTCATGTTTAGCTTTTTCCTTACTTCTCTCCTTCATATCTCCTCATCCCTGATTCACTTCATTAATAAGAAGTCTCTTCTTTTCTTAGCTCTTCCCAGTAAGGCTTTAGGGTATGGTTGCAAAACCTAAATCTTTGGGGGAGGCAAAGAACTTTGGGTTTTAAAGGGAAAGCCATCAAACAAACATCTCAATGTCTTCATGCCTATGTTTTGTCATTACTGATCATGGTTGTGTTCAGCATTGTGGGTTTGATTTTCCTTTTTTTTTTTATCCAGATCCCCCCACAACTATCCCTCCTCCCACAACAACCACCACCACCACCACCACCACCACCACCATCCTTACCATCATCACAGGTATGGTACCTTCATTGCCATTGAAAATGTCCTGAATGTATATTGTCTTTCTGGTATGTATAAAAAGGAGCCAAAACTCCCCTTTAAGTCCTTGAGATTTCACTGGAGTTTTGGAACCCCAAGATACTTAATATATTCTTAAATTGAATCTTAAAGACTTCAGAAAACCTTTAACATCCAAGCATTTAACAGTAGGTCAGATATTTTACAGCATATGCATAAGGAATCCTTTTTTAAGTATCACTATTCAAAGCAAAATGCTGGGAGAATGGAAACCTGGCTACTAGAGAACATGCCGATAGTTTCTGCTTAGCCACGGTTGATGAAATGGTAAGTATTGTGGCTTTGGATCATATCCTTGTCTGAATTTCATCTTAATCTGCATGAGGAAAATACACACCCTGAACTTTAGCCTTCCTGTTCAGGCCATGCTGCTGAGTACATAGTCATCCTCCTTGCTTAGAGCACACGTGCTGGCAGTGTGACTCCCTGGGTGGTCACAGGAGGTTAGAGGGAATCAGTGTCTTTTCCATGCTGAGCACTCACGCTCACCACCTCTCTTTCCTGTCCCTAAGCAGGGCCTCCCCTTCCTGGTGTCCACTGGCTCTTACATTGTTTGGTGTTGCTTTTCTGGGAGCCTTGGTGTTTCTTCTGCCTGCCAAGGTGCAGCTTATGACTGCACGACTACATGCAGGATTTCCTTAGAGAAGGCTTTCCCCAACCACTGTTTATAGGTTCCCACCTCAGAAACATGTAGACATTATTCTGAGGTGGCGGGAAGGTCTCTTGGAAAGGCAATTTTTCCACTTCAACCTGTTTGGCAAGACTGCAGTGTCTTGGAACCATGTACCTAGTGTTCCATCCCATCACTGGACCTCTTCATACACTTCTCCCTCTTCATGTTCAACTATTCTTCAGTACCCAAGATATGACAGCTATCCTCCAGGATTACATTGACTTTCTGGAGACATTTTGCGTTTGCACAGGAGTTGGTGAAATAGAAATGACAAAATGCAAGTGCTCAGTGAAAAAAGAGGCCTCATCAGTGGATGAAATATAAATATATAGATTGTCCCATCCCAGTTTTCCTCACCTTTCCAACTATTACAGTGGAACATAGAGAAGCCCTCAGTAAGCCACGAGTGAGGATTTTCCTAAATATTGGTTACAGAACCATCAGTGTGTCTGCTGAATTTAGAATCTTCCAAAAATCCATCAATTGGTTTCTATGTCTAAACTCTAAACCCAGCTTCCTCTAGAGAATTTGCCTCCTAATTCTTGTCTGTGTGTTTCTGCTATAGCTCTTTGTTAGTTCCTGCTGCTTCTTTAGTAAGCTCAGTTTGTCCTCCTCGAATTTTCTACATCATTCATAAGCAGATTGAAGATACTCCTTCCTAATTTAGACTTCCAGAGCAATTTTTCATACTATGAAAAGTACTAGTTAGAAGATAAACTTCTTTTTTCTTATTTTTGGTGGGAGGAAGGAAATGTTGGGAATTGAACCTAGGGCTTTGTGCATGCTAGACAAATACTCTACCAGTGAGCTACATCCCCAGCCCTTTAGGCTTGCACTCTTGTTAGTGGGTTCTATTGTGAAAAGCCCTTTGGACATCAGAATACATAATATCACCTCATTCTGCCTATGTCAACCTTTAAAGACAGCCTGTCAGCAGTCATTTTTGTGTTTGCAGAAGTTGTCCAGGTATGACCCAACCTTTATTACCTCTCATAGTAGAAGGCTCCAGCTAGGTACCTATCCAGGTTTCTATCTTAAGGGAGTCAGGGTCTTATTCACTCTGTGTATAGACACCCCACTTCTCCCTAATTCAGAACAACTGTTTTCATCTGTGGCTGGCCTTCTCACTGGCCTAGGTTCTTTTTTTCTTTTTTTAAGACCTTTAACATTTCCCTGACTCCTCCCACTCACAGATCAGCAGTCACCTTAGTTCTCAGCTCTTAATCCTTCATTCCAAATGAAAGTTAATCTTGGGTCCTCAGACATCTACAATTCATTTTTATCACAGTTCCAACTCCAGAGACTCCATTTAAGAAGAAATTTTGAAAATAAACAATGCTATATTTCTGTCCACGTCAAAGGTACCGTTAATAGAAACTTGTCTTTGCTTCCATCTCTCTGCTGCTGGTCTCCCAGTTCAAGGTAATGTAAGATGATCTCATAGCTGCACTTTAGCCTCTTGATGTTAGCAGTTGAATTCTCCCTACACACCAAATGCATTTGTGGTAATGAATGCCCAGATTCTCACTGGCATACCCAAGAGTAGTTAAACTAAAATTGCTACTAAAACAACATTGTAGAACCTGTTGCCTTAATGGATGTGATCTTAACAGGCTTACAGTGTCTTAACAAGCAGTCTTACATATATTTATCTTGCCCAGAAAGCAAATTTAACATTTGTTCCTTTCTCCAAACAGACTAAAGGTTATGGAGCTGAATGATTCTGTGTCCCATTTTAAAGGTCCAGGCTATCCTGTAGATTTAGATTGGTTCCTAAAAAATCTTCCAGACTGAATCCTGACAAATGGATAGCTAAATTAATTTCCACTTCTCTTCTCTCTTGCACTGTTTGGTACATTACAGCCACCATTAGCCTTAAAAGCTTCAACAGCCAAATCAGAAACAGTAACGTAAAGTCAGAGCTTTAAAAAAGAAAAAAGCCACCAGTCATCTATTTCTTTTCTCCCAGTCAAATGCAATAACTGAAACCCACTCCCCAGATCAGAGTCCATTACCAGGAAAATGTACAAATGCAATTGAGAAATATTTCTTAAACTCCAAAGGTCAGAGGTGATTTCTGATTTCTCTGAAAGGAAGTGTTCCAGTGAAATCTTCTATCTCCCATAACCAGGGTAATCAAATTGTTCCCCTTGTTTGGGAGGTAGACTCTCATTCTGTTCCAAGTCACCTGACTCCCTCAAAACATTTTAAAGCTTTGGCCTGGAGACCCTTGAAAGAGGAGAATTGTAAGTCCCACCCATTATCCACTCAAAATCATAGGTCTGGGTGGGAGGAACAGAGTGGTCTCTGAGTCCTGTCTACCCTGCTCTAAGCAGGTCTGGTAACATCTGTGTGAGCACACATCTAAGGGTAGCCCTGTCTAGGGAGAAGTTTTTGTAGTATATAAAGTACTGAAAGAAATATTCTGTCAGTTTGCCATATCAGCATAGTGGTGGCTTTACAACTAGTAAGCCATTAATAGCTTTACACTCCCTTTCAAATAAAAACAAGTTGAGGAAAGAATTGGATGGATAGCCATTCAGAGCCTTGTGTTTTGCCACAAGAGTCAATGGTGTCTACTATTATCTTTCATGTCCATTGATGTTCGGGCTATATATTCCTGTTCAGCTCTTGATTTTGCAAGTTCCCACTCTTTTCTTTTCTCTTCTTCTTTTTTTTTTTCCATATCATGTTGTCCATGTGGTTTCATTCATGAAAATATATGCTGTAATCTGGGAGAGCAGCAAACCAGAATTGTTTAAATTGTTTTTAACTTTTTTCTAGTCAGTCAAGTTTGTGTATTAAGTGTACATAAAATTACCTCTCTCTCTCTTTCTCTCTCTCTCTCTCTCTCTCTCTCTCTCTCTCTCTCTCTCAAGCTTCTTTCTGTAATCATCTTAAAATATATTCTTGCTTCTCTGTAATGAATTCAGATATTGTATTGTTCCTGTTTGGTTGGGTCCCGAGTTAGATGCTTGATGAGGAATGCCACAGAAAGGACTCAGCACTCAGTAGTAAACACCCTTAGCAGCTTAAATATAAAATTCAGGCTAGGAGGAGTTCAGTCTATAGGTCATACTATATAGGTGACTGCCATAAATTTAAAAATTTAAACTACCTAAGAATAAGAAGTGAATAGCTATAGGGCCAAATTCTGAAACACATTAAAAAATCCTTTCATAAGAATGAAGTAAATCATTTCTAAATGAGTTTTTCTCTTTTTAAACTATATATTCAATTAAATATTTTGTGACTCTTAGAAAACAAAATAGTAAGGTTTTTTCTTATTGGCATCAAAGCCCTCAAAAACAAATATACCTTGGAGGAAATGATTCTTAGCCCCAAAACCACATTATTATTTTGGCTTTTACAGTCTGATATCATAAGCTTTTTTCCTATAAATATGGATTGGATCACATAAGCAAAGAAGGTGGGTTCAGCCCTTAACTTTCAGTTATATTTGTAGAATATACCAGAGTAGGGAAACTCAATACCATAGCATATGCTTGCAGTGTCAAGTTCAAAGGAAAGCAGTGCACCTGTGCTTGATACTGAATCTATGGCATGATAGCTAAATTATAGTAGAGATTTGCTCTGCATAGAGCTCTCTATTCTCCAAAGTCTCAGTCCAGTAATTCCTACTCTGTGCTGTTATTTGCATGGTGCAAGGGATATAAGCTGGTCTGCTTTTAGGCATACATTCAAAAAATATTGAACACCCATAATATGTGCATAAAAAAGATTCTGTGAAACCCTTAATGTATGGTTCAGAGACTAGGTTATGCCCATGGGAACGCAGAAGGAGTGGCTGTGCAGTTGGAATGATCCAGTGGCACAGGCAGCAGGTGCCACATCATATTTAGGAAAAAGTCCCAGGAGTGGTCTGTACTATCAGCGAGTGACCAGAACGTGCATTAGAAGGGATGGCGCTCTGGAAGTTAAGCATAGGTGTCCACAATCAGTGCAAGCATCTTGTCTTCCGTGTGTGTGCTGTGTGTTGATGTTCCAGATAGAGGGACGCCTTTGTGCTAGAATCTTTTCCAAATTGCCTTTTTCCTGACATTGACATCTACTCCACTAAAACTGATTTTCATTCAGCACGCGTTGAGTTACTGTATGCTGGTACACCCAGTGATAAGAATATTGTTAGGGCACGAGCAAATATTCATGATCCACCATTTTCATGATGAGTCACCTTTTCAACATTTTACCCCTAAAGGTACATTCCATTTTTTATGCTGTCTTGTCTACATTTTTATTTTGCTAATTATTGTAAACCTGTTACAAAGTAGCATCATACCCAACCAATTTTGACCCGTATTGGTTTAGGAAGGAATGAAAGAAATGAGAATACAAGTTTTGAAAGTCATCAAAATCCACATTTTTTTTAAGCAGAATGAGAGGGGAAAAGGGAAGTGATATTTTTTTCTAATACTTCTATCATAATTTTGTGCTTTTTATTCAAAAAATAATCCTGGAAATAAATACATGACCTGTTTCCATGCTAAAGGTTTACCATCAATGCAAATGAATAATAATATCACCAATACAGGTTGTTCTAGATTAGAAAGTGATACTTGGAGCTACTTTGGAGGATGAAGGGCCCAGGCCTCCAGTATCAATGCAAGATGACTTTTAACTAGACTTGTGCAGTCTCTTCTTTCCTACCTTGGCACCCTCCCTGCAATACTGTCTTCTCCTCCCCTAGTCTGTGTCCTCCCCCTCAGTCCCTCCTTCTCCAGTGTTGAAACACAACATGCTATAGGAATTGTTTTCCTTGTTAAATGAAACCACTATACAGATTCCTATTATTTTGTAGAACATCTGTTTTGCAAATGAAAAGATCTCAGGGGCACAGCAGCACAAAGTGAACAATTCTGAAGAAGCGTTTAACAAAACTTGAAATTGCTTAACCAAAAAAAAAAAAAAAAAAATCAACTCCCCTTCCTGCTGTTCTGTGGCACACAACCTCTTCACTCAAAGGGAAGTTGACATTAAAAAGAGAGATTTCTTCAGGCTCTCTGGTTAGGGCCTGTTAGCTTTAAGCTCTGTTCCTATCTATCTATATAGATGGCAAGGAAGTTAACAGGGAAACCAATAGAAAATAAATTTCAAAGTTTAATTTTCCAGCATTTATTTTTGCTTTCAATAGATTTCAACTAAGTAGGGGGAAAAAAAGAAAAAGAAAAACAGGTATCTAATATATATTGGCCAGCACAGCACACTATGAAATAAAATTGCCAGGGGAATTCCTTTGCTTGCCCCGGTGTCTAGATTTAAAGCACCTCCATAACACAAACAGAAGGGGAATTCAATTAAGAAAACCCATTGGCTCCATATTGACTTTAGTTAAGAAAATAAACTGAGAGAAAGTGTATTAAAATATGTCTGGACTACTTACTATGCTCTCATTTAAGCTTATGACAATCAGAATGGGAGAACTGAAATTCTTCACAATTAGAGCCCTGCTTCCAAATAGATTGGGTTCTCTGCGTTATCCCACTGTGCATTTTTTTTAATGTACACCCTGTTCTCACACACTCTCAAATGCAGCCTGTGCATTGTATAGCAGGAGCACCACAGATCAACTGGGGAAGAAAAAGTATTTAAGGTTGTGAATTTAATTTTGTTCTCGGATTTTCATTTTCATTTATGGCACCCGTTGTGTTTGAGACCACAGACTAATTTATGGGTTAGTTTTAAAGCCCCAGTCTGTCACACTCAGTGAACAATTCTAAGTGGAGAGAGTCCATATGAAAGGATTAGAATGCGCCACAGTGGAGCTTACACACGACTGTTTCAACTAAATATTGCCCAGCTGCCTCTCATACAGTAATTTATTTTATTTTATTTTTTGCTACTTGGTTAAATGGTTAGTGTGTCTACTCTCACACATTGTCAGTGCTTTTTCATTTTATAAATACCTTATGCTACAACTTGAATATATGTGGTGTTTCATTTACTGAAGACAGGGTTGCTTCAACTGTTTGTAAGGCTAGGAAACTTAAAAGATAATACAATATTTAACAAAATGTGCATCTTTCAAATAACAATACAGGACTCTTCCTTGAATACCTTATTTGATTATACTCATAAAACAGCTAGAGAGTGACTATTAAGGCCTTACACACTTACTGAGTTCATGAGCATAGGAGATTGGTTTTTTGTTGTTGTTTTTGACCATATAAAATAAATGGACAATAAATTTGCCCTCATTGCAGCTAAAATTAAAATGGAGACAATAGCTCAGCTAGTCCTTTTTAATTTCATAACCAATCCCACTATAAGTCCAATTCAACTTTTTGTGACCTATTTTTTTCTCAGAGGCCTAGGTCCAAGTTTTTTTGTGTTTTTATGTTTTTTTAAGGAAGCAGCAACATGAGGTTTCAAAGGCCTTTGTTAGGGGAATTAGACAATCTCATATTTCAAGCTGATTCTATGATCATTTGTAACTTACATTGGAAATTTTGTGTGTATTTTTCCCATACACTTGTTCACCCCACAAGTTGTTCAGAGAATTGGGCGTGCGTTTTTTTCCACCTTATGGTTCAGACACCCTAATAAATCATGCTTCACAGGCCTGCACTCAGCTCAGAGCCAGGGTGTCTGGTTTCTGCATGAAGTCATAATGCAATTATGAAGGAGAATTAGAACTTGTCATAGTGCTCTCCTGCAGGGAGAAAAAAATTCTAAAAATGTTTTCTTAATTCTTGGCCTCAGGTGACATGCTAGATGCTTTCAGAGAAGTGGAATCAGTGGCTCCCTAGACAACCCCTACATCCTAATATAAACTCTGTAGCCAACCTGTGCTTCCCCTGCAGTCTCCCACCCACTGCTGATCGTGGATTGCCATGTCCAGCTGCAGTAACTGTGTTGTTTAACTTGAACATGTGTTTGCTTTACTGTTTTAGAATGTTTTTCCTTCTCAGCATCCCCTTTCCTCCTGTTTGGGTGCAATTGATGGATTTCCCACCCCCAGAGTGTGGAAACAAGATGCACTATGACTTATTTTCTAGTACCCACGTTAAGAGCTGATGCCTAGCTTCACCTGGTTTAGTTTGACCATGAAACTGACGTAATGTGAAGCAGGAAGACAGTAAACTTGGGTCGTTGGTTAATTCTCAGATACTATTTTTAAAGATTCTAACCCTTAGGTTTTACTCCACTCCCTTTCTTTCATTTCATACTAATTATTTACCTGACAAAAATAAAGCATATTAGAAGTGCTACCACAAAAGAAATGAGCCAAAATGTTTCTTGCTTGCCTTTTTTTCCCCTATTTTGGAAAAGAGCCAATACCTACCCATAAAATATATTAATATGCATATGAATGTTTCTGTGCAAATGTGCATTTGATCCTGCCCCTCAAATTTAAAGTGCCTCAAACCAATGCTGGACTGGGATGTTTCAACTAAGGAGATACATCATCTTTGTCATGAGAATCTAGAAATCTGGTATAGAGTGTTGCTTCAATTGTACAATGTCCTGTGTTGTTGGTTTTTTTTTAACTGCAATTTTATGCACACAGACTTGAGTAAGTATTGTGTTCTTATGCGGTGTATTTTATGTTTTTCTTCCCTTCATCGATTCTTGAGAAATTCAGCTGTTATATTAAATGCATTGGCTTCTAGACTTCTGGTTAATTCTGGCTCCTTAGAAAGGCTCTAATTTTTGATAGTATAGGGTCCTAAGGATAGCATGCCAATTGAAGGGGAACGCCAGTGTGAATTCATACGTCCTGCTGATAAATCAGAAGCTCCGGGCTCATTTGACCACCATAAAAGTTAAGTTTGATGTTGCACTGCATTTAAACATTGCCTGTGTCGAATCTGAAACAGTCTTTTGGAGTCTTCAGAACGCATGAAAACAATTACAAACTAAATAGCTGTGTTGTAAGAAAGGATAGGGAAAACTCATAGTTTTTTAACCCACAATCCCACTTCAGCTACCAGCTTTTGACCAGAGATGACCAGTTCCTGTCTGAGTGTCACCATTCCTTTCTGGTCAGAACCAGAGAGTACAAGGAACATGCTTTAGAGCTGGAGAACTGAAAATGAAAGCCTGACCAGATGGGCTAACATTGGAATGAAGTTGGCTAGAAGAGCAGATATTAAAATGACTCTGAAAAAAGAATGTCATCGCACATTTCATTAGATATTTATCCCACTTCCTCTCTAGCCAAAAGTAAAGAGAAAATTCCTTGAGCCCCTTGGAGGAATTTCCTGTGAAGAGGAGCGAGCACTGCAGGCCAGGTCTGGAAGGAAAAAACTTTGAACAGCATCAGAAATACAAGAAGAAAGAGACAAGCCACATTTTCTTCACAGCAAGTGCGTTAGCAATGACAAAGATTACTGCTCCGTCTCCTGATCCAGCCCTGAAGGCTGGATCCTGAGCCGTGAGCAAAGGGGTGGCTAGGTACTTAAAGTTTTGGAATGTCTCATGATTAGAAGTGGCATTTGGCAGATCATGTGGACTTGTGTGTTTTCATGAGAGGCTTCTGCTCTTGGATTGTAACATATTAAGAGCTGCAGAATGAAGAGTAGGGGGGTGTGTGTGTGTGTGTGTGTGGAAACTAACCTCTGGAAACCTTGAACATACTCACTTCCATGGCCTCCCAGTTAATTGAACTTTCCAGCCAAACTCTGCTGAAATAATACGGTGGATGGAAAACTTGAACCTGTCTACTGCATATTCATCTACAGGCATCTGAGCATAAGCAGGAAAAGGATCCTAAAAGTGTAATTGATTCAGCGATGGCTAATTGTCAGTCAAGAAGCCCACCTGCCCGGGTGGGTTGGGTTAAAACAAAGGCAATGTTTGAATGTATGAATCCATTGTGTAACCAGCTTCTGACTGAGCTTTTCTGTCGCAGTCCTGAGCCTTGATGCGTTAAGAGCCATCTACCAGCCACTGAGTTTGCACTGGTGTTTCTCATCACTTTGCATGTTCCTCTGACTATTAACTAGCAAATATGTGTCCTGGCAAGACCCCCAGAACCAAAGAATTTACTGTATTCCTCACTGGCTCGCAGCTTTGAGCTCAGGCATGTCTTAAAACAGTGCAACTCACTTCAAATGCTTTTTGCTTTTCATTTATTATTGCTTGTCACGCGATGTTCTTTGAAAGCTTGCTCATATATTATCTGTTCCATTTTTTTCCATTTTCCCTTTTTTTGCATGCCGTTCCTCCTGTTTCTTCCCTTCCTCCAATCCTCTGTTCCCGTCTGTAGATACAACGGCGACGACAGAACCAGCAGTTCACGGTTGGTATCACATTACTGTTTATCTACTTTCTCAGCGCTGCTGAGAAGCAAGGCAAGCCTGGGAAAAAGAGAAATGTAGTCTTCAAGGGAAATCTCCTTTCGAGTAGACTGATCTCATGAATATACCATAATTTTTTAAAGCTTGAAAGGATGTCAAGTCTTGTCATTTCTGTTGTGAGTTCAGTAGCCAATGGTTGCTGACTGAGATGAGGTCTCCTCACTGCTGGCCAACATGGCAAGAGTGTCTGTTACACAAAGAGTGGACACTGCCATCAGGAGTATCCACTCCTTGCTTATAAAACTCCACAAAAACTTAAAAACATGGAACTTCAAAGAAACAAAAGCATAGCATCTGAAACAGACCCAGTTGCTTTCTTCACTTGTAGTCTGTAGTCTCATGTAAATATTGAAGGGAGGATTCTTTATGTCATTTAGTAGTTGAGCATGAAGGTCAAGGAAGACAGTTCCTTTTTAAATTCATGAGACGGTGAGAGGAAGGCCCTCATTGGTCTCCTTTAGAAATATCATGGCTTTAATTATGTTCCTCATCACGCCTACCCATCCCATGACCCAGCCCTGCCCTATTCACTTGTAATCTCTATGTGTTCATTTATGCTTACATTGGGCAGGAAACATCTCTAAACCAAAAATGATCCCTCATGACAATTTGAACTACATGAACTGTGATTTTAAGTTCTTAAACCAAAAGATGATTAAGACAGGGACATCAGGAAACATGATCCCCTTTTTCCCCATGTCACCAGTGACTTAGTGGATGGGGATAAACCTATTAACTTTTCTGTGTTCCAATCAGAAAAATGAGACTCATGTTTCATCTATATATTACTTTATTATTTAGCTCAAATCTAACTCTGGCAAGATTGTGCTTGGGGACAGATACGTTAGTTTAAAAATGGGCTGAATTTTAATAATTGAATCCCAGGGAATCATTTAGTAAAGGGCCTCTTTCAGTCACTTTGCATGTTGTGCAGGGTGGAAATCTATCACTGAAAGATGAGAGTGATCAGCCAACCTTACAGTTAATTCAGCTTTTAGAGGAACATCTCATAGCTCAGATGGAGTTCCTTAAAGAGACCTACATTTTAGAACCTTACCAGTTAGAAATCTCAAAGAAAAACCTATGTAAACTATCCTTTAAGATCAGATTTGGGTCATGATTGTCAGGTCCTCCCATTTTGGATTTGCCTGTGAGTAATTCTGAAAAAGCAAAACAAACATATGGAATTATAGATCCCTCTCATCCTACTCCCACTTGACTGTCCTTTTCTGTCATTGGCACAAAGGGAAACATTCCTAAAAATGAGTTAAAGGGACCAGGTACACTTGACAGTCATGAGAAATCAATTAGGCATAAAACTTCCACTTCCTTAGCCAGTGCCCCATAGTACTTGCTGTATCTCAAGCCCTGCACTCCATTAAGCCTAGTTATTTGTATGTTTCATCATTGAGTGAGCACCTCCCGACTTTTATTGATTATCCTCAGAGCTTTAAGGCTATTTTAATGTAGTTCAAGAGATTTTGTTTAATTCTCTTAAAAATACCTTAAGTTCTGAGTTTCCTATAATTAACTCCAGGGTCAAGTATAACCATAAGGTTCCTGAATTCTATGAAATCTTTGAAGAAATATTGATCATTTATCTCCTAAAGCTCCAAGGTTCTGTTTTCTTGGACTCTGCAATAGAATTCATGTACTTTTGTTTTTGGAGCTCATTCTTAAGTCCTGTGCAGAATATTATTCACTGTAGGAAATTTGTCCCCTGGTCTGAGAAAAGAGAAGTAAGCTTGGGGGCTGATCCTGATTTTAGGTTACTATTTTTTAATTAGTTCTTCTCTTTGAACACAGAAAAAGGGAAGGTGATCTCTTTTTGTGGTATGAAAAAGAAACAGTTGCACAGGACTTCATGGCATTCATATGACAGGAAATAGAGATGCTTGTGGAAAGCAACCACTACCTTACCAGTTTGGGGACAGCATTCATGCCATGATCCTTCAGTAAAAATTGGCAGTGCATGAGAAATTGGGGGATGGGGGGAAAGCCTCAGTGCGTTATGTTTCTCTCTTATACTTTAAATTGGAGTCCTTACTAGCAAAGATGTAGAAAAGTGATCGATAATCTGGGCTGATCCCTATATAATGCATTTATAAATACATTCTTCAACTTGTTCACAATGCTTATAGCATCTTCACAAAGAACTCCAACCACTATTTAGAACGGCACACTCTCTAGCCCACAGCAAACAGCTCTGATGAAAACCAAAGTAATATCTAAAATTTTATTTGATGAAAGGGGAAAACATTTTCCAAATCAGTTGTCAGGGTAAAAAGTTAATGGAACTTGGTGGAATTACAAAGCAGGAATCAAGATTTCCAAAAACAAGACAAATACAGAACTGATTTCAGTCAGTGCATTATGGCTAAAAACAACCCAGCTTCTTCATACAGCAACCATTTGACTCACATTCATTTGATGATAACCTTGAGCTCTTTCTTATGGTGATCTGGGCCTAAGAAAATGTTAAGAGGCTTGATAACTTAGCAACTTAGATGACAAGACATACTAGGTCAGCCAGCTGTGACCATCTTACTGGTCTTAAAAATTGTCATACTGGATTTCCTTAAAATATTGCTCTTTTCTTTCATAAAAAGAAGATGAAAAAAATTTAAAGCTTTCCCTTTGAAGACTCATTAAAATATTTTATTCAAGCTTGTGTTGCTAGAGTCTGTATGAAGTTTATATTAGTTGTTTATGTATGTTGACCATTTGTTCTTACCAATATCTGATTGGAATAAGCATGTACTGGAAGGTTAGAAGTGCATGGGCATGATTCAGAACCAAATGGATTTTCTCCAAAAAGAAAACCAAACAGAAGTTCACCACAGTATGTTTTTAAGGGTCTACCTGAGAGTAAAGATAAATGTGAGTGTAAGAATGAGCCTTTTAGACTAGGCTGACACAAGGGATCTTTGAATAAGGAACTTGGGCATTGTGTTTTTGGAGCTCATCCTTAAAGGCCTGGACAGGAAGAATCCTGTGTTATGTATGCATGTCGAGCAATGCAAAAACCACTGCCAAATCCTGATACTACATTGTCTGAAACTGATGGCAGAAATGCATGAGTGGTTTAACGCACGGGTGGTGTCGTTATTATGATTATTGATGTGTGGGTGCGTGTGATGGTTTTTGTTTGTTCAAATGTGGGCGCTTCTCTGTAAGTGTCTGTGCCTTGTTCTTTTTCTGCCCTATGTGTTCCCTCTCCCTTTCCCCACCCTTCTCCCCCACTGAGGGGTTGGGTGATGCATGGCCCTGGTATGGAATAGTGCTTGTGCTTCTGCTGCACTGCAGTCAGCTGGCTTCCTCTGGGTTTGAGGTTCTCTCTCTCTGTCTCTCTCTCTCTCTCTCTCTCTCTCTCTCTCTCTAATTTTCAAGTCTACCTGCCCTCTTGCCTTTTCTACCTCTTGATATAGCAGAGGATGATGATCTCATGAATTTTCATATCCCAAATGAGTTTTTAAATAGATCTTAATTCAGTGTGTAACTGGGAACCCCTCTGAAGAATAATTTTTCATTTTCGGTTTTGGTTTCAAAATGTGTGGCCAGTGCTAGTTACATGCTTATGCTGTAGACCACGGCCCTCAAGTAACTGCCCCCTGAATTTCCCTTTCCCTGACTATTTTATGAGTAGTGCAAACCATGATAGAATTCTAAAAGCATATGAAATTTCCTGATCTTACTTTCTATTCAATCGTGGGTAGATTCTTAAATCCATTTTAAAGAAAAACAGCCAGCAGTGCACATTACTACAACCGCTATGTCCACCATCTGTGTATGTACCTCTATGTACATCTGTCTGTATGAGTACATAACAATGGCATTCAAAGGCTGTCATTCAGTCAAGGGACTCTGCAGACATTGTATGTTCTACCCAAGAACAAAGCTAAAGAGGTTTACGAATGGCTGCAGGACCTGAAGATTGCGTTTCAGCCTTGATATGCAGTTTGGAAATACTGTGCTACTGTTTAACGGCGTGAACCAAATTTCTGCTAATGGGAAGAAGGGAAAAACTCTCCACAAAAGCTGACAAAGCAGGAAGAACAGGATGACTGAGCTTTTAGATTAAAACTACCGGGGGCGTCTGAACTCTTATGGCTGGTGGTGGAAGTAACAGTTTCCATAATATGGCCAAGTGATCAGATGTATGCTGCTTAGGTAAGAGAGAGACCGTCGCCTACTTTGTTTTTCATAACGGGAATGGTTCTAGGGCCAGTGGGCTAAGTTTTTGTTTCTTGGAGATTTTAATTTGAGCATTTGTTTTTGAAATTTTCTAAAAAGAAAGAAAAAGTGATACCTTGATGAAGTGAAGCCAGAGCCTTTAAATTTTACTTGACCTTGAATTTACTTAAATGCCTAGGACTTAAATGTTTCTAAATTTTTTTTGAGGTTTTCCTTCCCTGGTTTAAAATTGCAACATCATTACTACTTTAAGAAGCCAGCATATACTGTTCAGAAGGAGGAATTATAACGGCAGAAGCCCTGAGCAGGGGTAGAGTATGTCACAGCACATTGTAACACCAGGAAAAAGTGAACACACATCTCTGCAGAAGAGATGACCAATGTGCCTAAATTAACTGATCCTGTTTCCACCTTAGGACTTCTTTAATTGCTTCAAAATTCCCATGTGGGCCAAAAGTAAACTTCCATTTGTTTAACAAAGTTTAAAGAAATTTATTGAATACATTTTAGTTTGAAGTGACTTGAAAGGGCTTTAATAGGTGATACAAAGTTTGAATAGAGGAACCAAGAAGTAATTTCCCACTTACTGTTAAATCTTGAAATTTTGTTTTGAAGAATAGTCTGTGCTTCATAAAATGCATCTTTGTCTTTTTCTTTGAGAAAATGAGAGGTGAATAATTTTTAACAAGAAAGAAAAATACCTGAGCCAAAGCAATTTTAGGAGGTAAATTTTGCTTGTCCTCCCTTTTACTCTCGATGCTTCTTAATTATATTTATTCAGAAATTATTCAACTATGTCAGAGCGCTATAGATTCATAAAACACAATAGCACTGCAAAAAACAAATTTAACACCGCTAGCCTAAATGGCTTCTCACTTTGAAACATAATCTGAGCAGTAGATTCCAGATGATTTGGTATATTTTAAAGTTTATGCCATTAAAAATGACAGTTTCAGCTTTAATGAGGTGTATATCAACTGTCTATTGCTTCTTAATGGAGAACTTTGCATATCAATGATATTTCATAAACATATTTGTCTTTATTTTTTTAATTAGTTTTCTAATGCCTTCCCCAAGGAAACGAGCCTTCAGCAGTAATGCTGCCTACTTGAAACATCCTTGTTTAATGTGGTTCAATGGGCACCAAGCGCGTACGTAGAATGCTTTGATGTTCATTGGGCCACGTAGAAGTGAGGGATTAGCCTTCTGAGAACTGCAAATTCATAATTAACTACAGAGAAGTACTTTATGTTGCCCATTTATAACAGTTATTCAAATAATTGTATTCATCAGTCTTTATACAATGGATAAAGCCAATTAGAGATAGGAACACTTTCAGCCAATCAGATTTCAAAACAAATAGATAGCATCCCTACTCCATCACCTCTTTAACTTATTATAGTTTAGGAACACCTGCGGACTTGAAAGCCTTTCATTTCAATTTGGCACCTGCCCTTGTGTATTGTCACCCAAAGGTCCTGAGAGAAATTCTCCTTCCTTGGGTGCTGCTGATGTGACAGCCTCTTCTCACAGAAACAGCTGGCTCTCAATATTCATTTGGCTTCTTTACAAAGCAAATTACAAAATCCAAGTTTCAGGGACCACTTCTACAGAATTGCTTCAGTTATTTGGAGTTTTTTAAATAGGGTAATCAATATGACATTACTTGTTTCCAGAGCATTTGCTTAGGTTGCTTTTAGGCTATGGTTGGTAGTTCACTGGGGATTACTTCCAAATCACTAACTAAGCAAATACTTAGCAAGAGTATACTTTTTGCTTGGCTGTAGGAGAAGGGAACAATGCAAAAATAAACAAAACTTTTGTCTCTCTCCAGAAATCTTGCAGTTCAATAGGTCCACAAGCATCTTCAAAAGTGACAAATGCCAAAAGCTGGGAATGTTGGTTCACACCTGTAATCCTAGCTACTTGGGAGGCAGAGATTGGGAGGATCACAGTTCAAGGCCATCCCAGGCAAAATGTTTGTGAGATGCCACCTCAACCAACTGACTGGGAGCACACCTGTCATCCCAACTATGTGGGGAAGCACAAATAGGAAGATCATGGTCCAGGCTGGCCTGGGCATAAAGCAAGATCCTATCTCAAAAGTAGCCAGAGCAAAAAGGGCTAGGGACATGGCTTCAGTGGTAAAGTCCCTGCCTAGAAAGCTTGAAGCCCAGAGTTCAAACTCCAGTACCACCAAATAAAAAAGAAAAGTAATAAATGCCATTAGAGAAGTGTAAGCAGGCCGTTGTGGAAACTCAAATTCCTGGGGCAATCAGATGGGACTTGGAGCAGAACAGCAAAGAACAAGCAAAAGCCACCTTGACCATCTAGTATTTTGTGTTGTTTAATAAACTTCATTAAAGGATCAGCCCACAAATAAAGCAGGAGGAAATGGAAGCCACCTCCTAGCTGAGTGCCCCATTGTTTATCTCCTTCCCTCTTCACCTCTCTTAATTCAAATCAGAGCCAACTGAGATTCATTGCAGCTTACCAACACCGGGGTTGACTCACACATAGGGATTTCAAGCCCCTCCATGATTACCTCCTGACCTAACTGCTTTTTCAGCTTTGAGGGTTTTATTTTTCAGGAATACCATTGATGTATGAAATTCTCTTTTTTAAAAGAAAAGATCTTGTGAATCAGATTTTCTGATGAAGGCATAACCTGCAATCTTCAGTTAGCAGATGCTGTACCATTTTGAAATATAAGATCCAAGATCATCCTAAATTGATAATGAACTGTGTTTGTCAGTATTGGCAAAGGATTTCAATTTGCAGCAAAACGTGAGATGAAACTTACATGCATCAGTATGTAACATCTAAGTACATTTGTATTTAAGAGATATAGAGAGCATCCACAGCTAACAATCAAGCTTTATTTTTTTCTTTTTGCATGCTGTTATGAATGAGTGATTTTAAACATTCACCTTCATGTTTCATGTGCTTTGAACAGTGGAGACTGAGGAATCTTTCTGCCTCGATTGTGTATCAATACCAAAATTACATGATTGAAGAAATTATCTTATGGATTAATACATTCAAGCTATCCAAAAAACTGAAAGAAAGCAAGAGATTTGGCTCATGTTCTTTTTTTAAAATTCATCCTCAGTTCTTAAGTGTTTTGTTTATGTCCCTGGAGGAATGAAAAGAAAAACGATTTGTTTTTACTTGTAAGGCCTTACTCAGTTGCCCAATTCCGCAGAAGAACTGGACAGTGAGGACCTCTCAGGTAAGGGCTAGTCATTAGGTAAGGCACTGCAGTGTCCAACCTGTGGGCACTCTGTCCACTTCTACAAAATGGCCACTTGGTTTGCTGGACAATTAATTGGCAAATGTTGGATTTTGAGACTAACAAAAAAAACAAATTTTTGTCAATATTTTCTTCCTCCCCACTAGCCCACTCACCTCCCTTTGCTGTGATAGTAATATTTATATTTCAAATTGAGGCCAGTGCTGTTAGAAATCAAGTTATCTTTGGGATTGTACTCAAGCCACTCCATTCACTGGCTTAAAGGAATGTTTATGGCCTAGATATATAATGGTTCAGGAGAAATTTTGTTGCATTACAAAGCAGTTTAAGGATGTTGGATTATGTGACAAGATCTTAAACTCATATTGACTGTCTATTCTATGGAATAGACTAGAAAAGCCATGTCATAGTTATCTTAGAAGTAGGGTTGGGGAAGGGCAGGGAGAAAGGGAGGGGCAATTGTTTTCTCACACACCATGATGTAAACTAATTATCCATCTCAGACCTTTTTCACAGCACACTGAGCTCTTGCAAAAGTAGGTTTCATGCTTGATTCCAGGATTTAGGTGTTACTAATCCAGAATAAGAAGCATATCCTAAAAAGGAGGGAGGGAGGAGATTTAAAGTGGTCAGAGCTAAACAATTACATGAGCTCCAATGATGTGAGACCTCACTGCCAACTAGCTACAGCTTCTTCGGCATTCTGGTCACTCAGTAAATCAGTAAGCAAGTCCCCTTCCTTGTCATTGCAATGGTGAAACCAAAGAAATTGGGGTGTGGATGCTTGCTTCAGCCCATTGGAAAGAAAAGTTTCATACCACCCCTCCCTGAAGGGTTTTACATGGCAGCTCCCTTAAATAGCTGGTTATTGTGCTGTCATTCTTCAGTCTTACCCAGTGAGAAAACAAGATAGTACTGCCCAGTTTTTCAAAATGCACTAGAGTTATTGCCAACTGTGTGCTTCTATCAAACCCCAGGGGTATCTTTACTTTCTGTTAGGTATCATGTCCCAGTGTGAGCTTAGCTATTGGATTTTTCCAGAGTGGAAGCTTCCAGAAGGCCACCTTGGTTTTGTTCACTGCTGTATACCTGTCTGGTAGTAAGCACCCAGCTGATACTGTGATGAATGAATGAATTCCAAGTCCCAATAAATTTAGATAAATAAAAGATTAGAAAAATAGGTAGCACATCAACAGTGTTTTGGTTGCTTCTTATTTATGGTATAGAGAAGTTACAAAGGCATTAACCTAATTTACTTTTAAGATAAGAGTAGATAAGTCCTTCCTGGTTAACATGTAATGCTGGAAGTAAGCAATTCCTGCTTGTATCCCTGGTTGTGGACAATCTCAGTTCTGATACTGACCCTAAAAAAACAACTCTCTGATATATTGGCCCTGACACTTGGACCTTTTCAAGGATCCTAAGAAAGGAGTTCTCATGAGTTGGCCCTGAGAACCTGTCTGGCATATTAGCTAGACAAGGATCACTCGGGCAAAAGTCATTTTTCTCCTCTTTGGGAAAATGTGACTGAATTAGCCATCCACCTGTTCTACCAGCATCATCAATTAAGAATACTCCAGGCCTCAGCCCTGCACCCTGTCAGATGGGCCCCTGCTGCAGTTCTATCAATCATCCAAGTCCGGAGCAATAAACCAACAACCGCTTGTGTTCATAACAATTCGCTTAAATTAATAATTACGTCTTCACCCTCCCCCACTCCCTCCAGGATCACTGCAGTCATAGTGCTCAGGAGCTGTAAGTCATGTACAACACAGATGAACTAGCAGGCTGGGACCAGGCTGCCTTTGCATCTGGTTTGATGAACTAATCAAAAACTGATTAGCACCTTTGTTCAAAGGGGATGCTGATTAATCAATTCCTATTGATTGTGAGCTTGGCTTCACTCGGCAGCAAAGAGACATCTGAAGGGAGAAAAAACAACCAATAAAAATTGAGCAGCTGTCATAGTGTTTAAATTTATTAAAACAAAATACATTATTTTTTATGAAGCTGTCTTGAAATGGGTCACTGAAGGGGAGCATATTGATTGAGAAAGGATGAACTTCTCAAATTTCTGTAGCCTAGAGACTGAATTCAATTATAATACAAGACAAACAGGTTAACACCCATCTTAAACAGCCCATCAATAAATTAGAGTAGGTGTTGCACATTTAATGCTAAACTGTGGTAATGAATAATATTACCCAGTCCCTGCTGTATCAAGGTAGAAATCCCATCCTTCCCATATTATGGATAAATGCTATATACTTTCAAGTAATCATGGTCTGCCTTCTCCTTGCCCTCTGCCCCCTCCTTCCCCCATTCACCAGTGCCACTTTCTTAATGACAGTTTCATGAGCAGCATATGGTGTGCCGTCCTCAACCAGCAAAGAAAGTCACTTAGCTGATCCTCCTCTGTAATCTGCATAAGAAAATGATGCTGGTGTGCAGTTCAGTGATTTAATTATTGGCAGACCTGGGGAGGTTATCTAGTTCTACTTTGAACCCTTTCATTTACTTTTTGGGTGTTAACTTTATTGATGATGGAGCCACATGAGTTTTGAATTGTTTTATCAATTACATCTGCTGTTTCCTGGTGACAGCTGGTGGTTACTGCCACCCATGTGGAATAGAATAGCCTTAAGCATATTTACCCTTCTATTTTATTTTAAAACTTAAAAGAAAACAATGTCTCCAACTGCCTCCCTCCCTTCAGCAATCGAGGGGCCTTTGGGAACTGTTGGGTGGAGTGAGGTGTTAAATAGACAGTGTGCCAGAGAATGGCCTTCAGCACAGTCAAAGTAAGCCATCAGTCTTCTGCCTTCGAAGCAAAGGCACCAACAGGACATTACAGAGCTGTTGCCCTACAAATGAGAAAGTGATCTGGAAAAATCCTACATGTCCTTCACAATCCACAAAATATAGGCAAAGGGCAAATTCTCCATGACTTTGATAACCCTGGCCGAGTGTTAGGATGAATCCAAGTGAACTAACTGATATCCGCTAAATGGATTCCAAAGGAAACATGCACTCAAGTAGAATCTTAATTTAGATAATAGAGGAACTTGAAGGTCTTTGAATCTACACTATCAGTTGGGGTGGAAAATATGGCCATCTGGTTACTGGAGTGTTCTAAAGGCCTGGCTGGACCTGCTTAAAATGTGTATGAGAAACACAGTAGCTGTAGCATTTAGGTGAAAATCTTTCCTTACTGATCCCCACTTACAAGTGTGGTAGATTGGTAAACAGGCTGTTTAATTTCCTTGGTAGACTAATAATAATGATATAGAAAATGTCAAAAATCAGATGGACTGATCCACACATCTAAGGTGTGACCCATGAATCTGAAGTGGAGAATGGTAAATCTTATGTCTATATCATACTTTATAATTTAGAAAGTTATTTCATTTATATTTTTAACCTTTATTCGTTTAATAAAATCCTTTGAGCTCCATGTGTCTGGCTCTGGGGTAGGCCCTAGGACATAGCTATGAACAAAACCAAATGTGACTTCCCAGGACAGTCCTGCTGTCCTGTGGTGACTTTATAGTAGGGACAGACTCAAAATGCAAGTTAGTTTCTGACAATGCCAATACTGCTAGCGAAATAAATAAACAAATAAAGGATAAGTGAAAGTGAGGATTAGAGCTGGGAGGCAGTAGAAGACTGGCTTAGAAAGGCTGTTGGGCAGGGAGACCTGATTGATGAGAATGGCCAGCTGTAGGAGGAGTGTCAGAATGTCTCCTTTGAGATTGTGAAGGAAACTGCTAGTCTCAGGTTCTAAGTGAGGAAACTGGACTTCAGTTAATTGACAGTCAGAACTTGAACATGGGTCTTCCTACCTCTGGAGGAAACAGAGGACTTTGGTTCAGAGTGATCATTCTTCCCCTGGGAAATTCACAACTTCCTTTATTCTGGGGTCTTTGGAAGCCCTCTCGTTTCGGTATATAAATCTAGGCAATGAGGAGGGAACCAGGCTCAGCATAGCCTGTCAAGACATATAGCCATGTGTGACTAGCTGGAAAGATAGTTTCTCTCATTAAGTGAAGCTCCTTCCCTTTCAAGGAAGACCTGCACTTTGCTCTCATGTTTTCAGTGCCATCCCATCCGCTGTCCTGAATTGTGGCATCTGTTTTCCCCTGACGTGGTCCTAAATGTCATGGGAAAATGATTGGTTGGAAAAGGTTAAAACATGTAAATTTCCTTCTATTAAATTTCTATTTAAACCAAGTATGGTGGTGCACTTGGGAGGCTGAGACATGAGAATCACAGTTGGAGGCCAGCCTGGCCTACCTAGTGAGACCCTGTCTCAAAAACCAAAAACAAGTCTTTTTAGTATAGACTGAAAAACCCATATGAGGTTCCAGGCCAACTTTGCCACAACATGAGCTTGGACTTCATCCTACTGCTGATCTTTCCCATAATCCAACATGCCACTATTTCCACCATGGGGAGGAAGGAGACTACCAAATAGGAACTTTTATTGCAAACTAAAAAGGTTGGCAGACCACAGTGCAAAGTGTGAATTCCAGTTCTACAGGTTGGACACTGCTTTGGGGTGACTTCACCATATTCATTAATCCATCCTCCTCACACCCCCAAATGCCTGAGGTCCACAGAAGCATCTTTCTGCAAAGAGATTCTAGTGAGAATGTCTGTTTGGAAATATTTCAGCTCTGTCCTGTCCCTTTATCAGGTGTCTACTCCTAAAAGGAAAACTCTGGTGTCATCGTCAGTGCTTTCCTGTTGCTTAAAATGGAAAAGGCACTTTCACTGCTAAGTTTGTGTTAGTATGAGACAAGTAGAGCAAACCCTAAGAGTAGCCCTGGTGAGTCTAAATGCCTTGGGAGGATTTGCATTCTGTTGAATCAAGTCATTTCCATTGTTGGTTAAACTAATTAAATCAATTAACTTGAAAGGGAAGAAAAATCAACATTAAAAAAAAAAAGAAGAAACATATTTTTATCTAATGACAAGTATTTCCTGTTCTGGATCCTCAAATGGTATACCTGAATCATAACTTAAACCAGATGACCTTCAGCTGTTAGGCCCATATCTTTGACCACCATAGAGAATAACAAGGCTATTAGATACACTGTGTCAATTCAGTATAAGTGAAAAGAAAGAGCTTGGTGGCTTTGACTCCATATGTATTAGACCTTATACCATGTGTGAACAATGCTGAGTGTGCAGTACCACCCTCACCCCAAAAGAGCTGTTAATTATTTGCCTAGGGTCAGTGATAAAAAGAAGGAAAACCTCCCTAGATTTTACTGTAACAGGCTTGAATTTGGCAAACACTTACTGAGTTCCTGTGACACACCATACTTTGAGCCAGAGAGATACTTCCCTATTCAGCCACGCATTGGCCTGTCAGAGCAACTTCGTGATGTACATAACAGTGCTCAATGTCTCAGAGTGCCTGATTGACACACAAAAGTAATGAAGTTCAACTTCTATCCCAGAGCACTTTCCCACATACCACACAGGAGATGAACTCCTACCTCGTCCCCTGTCTGGACCTATTCCTGAACAACCACCTAGGCAATGACATCCTGAGAGCATGACTCATAACAACATACAGCCACAACCTGTGCACAGTTCTCGTGATTTAAATGAACACATACTGAGCTCCGGGTGGCACAATGGCGATGATTACTGCAGTTTTCCTTAAGTAGTAAGTAGCTTAGCATAGTCCCTTTGAAATGTTAGCTGCAGTGACATTGCTAGAATTGAGTGCAGCTGTCCGCTAGTACTAGACGCCTGGGATGCTATATGGGAATCTTAGTGATTTTCTTGCCTTACGTTTATTCTTCCCCTTCCATTTTGTAAGAAGACAGAAAGAAAAGGTTATGCTGCATAAAGGCTAGTGTGCTCCAATATATATTAACATCTTAATGGGAAAGCTGTGCATGTACTGTATACATTTACTACTCTCTGACAAGAGGGAATTAAATGTCAGAAGGATTTGTAGCATCTATAATTGAATTGGTGCTGAGAAAAGCAAATCTTAAAGAAGAGTAACATATTAGGATTAGAAAATAATGTGGCATTTTGTCAGCGCGTGCCATTCAGTTTGTTCCCCTTCAGTAATAAAGTTGTGCTTTTTAAAATGCACACTTATTTTTGTTGCCATAGATGAGAATCACAGTACGTAATGAAAATGAGTAGCTACAATTTTCAGATGCTACAGGTTTTGTATGTGTGTGTTTGGGTGTTTATTTTTGAAGTCAGATATTGTTTTTGCTTCTGATTTGGAAAACCCACTGCCAGGCTTTTTCTTTCTTCCTAGCAAGAAGTGGCAAATGACATCATAGTCATTAAGCCTTTTCTGAGATAGACTAATCCCTACAGCCTTGAAAAGCTGGAGGTAGCATTTCCATTATAAACACCAATTCTAAGAGTTTTTAATTAAATGGACTTGTCCAGCAAGACTTCAACTGAACCAAGTGACAGAATTGTTGCAAAAATTCAAGCACTGTAACTTTTTCTTCAGTCATCCACGGTTGGGGGAAGGTTGAACATCTGAATAGTCCAATAAATAGGAGTAGGACTGCTAGTATCATTAGAACCTCTTCAGGTTCTAAATACTTACTTTTAAGATGAGACCTATGGTAGTTTTTAACCTCTGAAGAGAATAAGTTTGTCCTTGTAGGAGGAGTATCTAGCCCATCTCACATTGGCTAACTGTGCCTTACAGCCTGTGTCAGGGAAGCCTGAGGTTGAGTACATGCCAATGTGACCTGACTGTCATGCCCTATGCTACATATTTCATTGACTGTATCACAACTCACCTCTTCAGAGGTAGAAAACTTGGTGTCCTTTTAACAAAAAGACTGATCTTGGACTCTGCAGGTCTGGGCTTTCAGGGTGGGCAGACTGCAAGTTGCAGCAAGGGTTCTGCTCAGTGAGCCCCTCTGCTAAAGCCCCCCTTGCCAGGAGCTTGTCGAGGATATACAGGCTGTTCCCTGGTTATCCATGGATGCCTGCTTTGGCAGCAGAGCTTTCTAGGCTTATCACAGATTCAAGATTATGGCATTCACATGGCAGTTCGTGTTACACATCCCATGCCAGGTGGTAATGTAGCCATAGAAACCAAGATCCCTTACGGAGCCATGATTAATGCTGGCAGTGTGGCTGCTGGAGTGCAGCATTAAGGATGAGTCTGGCAGGTGGTTAAGGAGAGAAAGTGAGTAGAGAACAGAAAAAGAGAAGTTCCCCAGCGGGAGAGGGGAAGGAGACGAAAGTTCCAGTAGCAGTCACCTTTCTAGTCAGACTCTAGGGGACTTTCCGCCTTTAGATTGCTCCTGAGGAACGGATGGGGCCAGGTTGACTGGCCCAAAGTAGAGGAAGCTAAATAGTTTGGGGCATGGCCCTTGGGAGCTTCTTTGGGATTTTTTTTTCTCTTCTGTGATTTCAGAGATGCTAAAGCTTGCCCATGGTGGTTGAGGCTATGACCCAAGCATTGCTAGCCAACTTAACATTCTGCAAGCAGCTTATAAAAAAAAAAATCTCACCTGGAGCCACGTAGTTTCAGCTTTTTGCCAAAAGAAAAGCTAAGTCGGGAATACTAAACAGCTCCTGATATATCTGTCAGACTTAGCTCTGTAGAAGTGGCATGTGATGGCACAGGCAGGCTGCAAAGTTACGCCACAACTTGGAGTTGTCAGGATCCCCTTTCAGCATTTTCAGTGTCCTCTGAGTCAGAATTATCCAACAACTAGGCCTAGTTCTCTTGAAGTCACATGTGAAATGATTGGAGGAGATGAACCCACATGCATGCTTGGTTCTTCAAGGCTGGAATAGCCTTTAGGCTGTAAGCATTACCAAGCAGAAACCTGGCTTTCCTTTTCAGGATGATGGAGGTAGGGCTTTGTCCCAGAATAGAAACACTCTTACACTTGCTACTATGCAAGAGAAGCAACTGTAAACTCTTAAGAAGCAAGTAAACACAACTTTGCAGACTGAGATGTCCATTTGCCTGAGGACCAGGCATGTTTATCTACAGGTGCTTTGCACTGCACATTTATCCTTCAGTTGAGAAGCTATACCATCTGCCTCTGCTTTCCTTGTCTACCTGACTTGGGAAGGGAGCCAGAACTCTGGAGAGGATGACCTCAGAAAAGTCAAAATTAAAAAGAACCCGCATGAAAGATATCCAGGAGGAGTAAGACCTTTGGCTGACAGGGAAAGCCATTGCCTTTCCATGTAGAAATAATTTCCCAAAGAACTGATCCTAGTTCTCACCTTGTGAGTGGATCAGGAAAGGTCAAGGGGCTTATGGGCTTTGCCGGGAACGTTTTCCTTTTGGTGACCCATATTTCCCTCGGTCTCCAGTTCTCATCCTACCCCATCAGTCCAGTGCTTCCCCGTGACATTGAATGCTGCTGCTTCCTGTCATGAGCAAGGCATCAACCTTCAGAGAAGGTAGTTCTTACCCAGTTGTTGGTAGCAAGTATCATCCCAACCACCTAGAGCACTCTGTGGCACCATTGGAATGCTCCCTCTCAACCTACATGGGGAAACAGAAGAAAGGAGAGAGAGGAGTCTAGAAACAGCTCTGCTTTCCACAGGGGAGGCCAGGCCATGCCAGGCTCTTAGGAACAAATTCACCTCCCACAGTCAGCCCAAGAGGTGAGAGTGGGTGGGACGGGGCAGTGAGGAGCTCATAATCAGCAGTGTTCCCTGAGAATTAAACATCAGGTACCTCTCTGCCCATCTGCAGTAATTGAAGGCAGGAAAAATGGCTTGGTGATTAACTAGTAGTAGTGAACTCTCTAATCAAAATGAGTATCAAGATAGCTAGAGAGATTACACTGATAAATAAGTATCTACAAAGAATGGAAGTCCTTAAGGGTGGGAAGGATAACTAGAATGTAGGTATTTAGTTTGGGCTAAGTGCAGGGGAAAGTAGCAACAACTCTGAGCAGATGGAGCTTTTTTAGTTCATAGGGAGAAAAGGTCTAATGAATAGTTTGGCCCAAGAAAAGAATCCCTCTGATACATACTCTGTGAAGCTTTTGGGTTGTTTTGAGAGTTTTTGCTTATTCGTTTTTTCTTTGTGCCAGAGTTCACACACATGTACTTTCTCTCTCTCTCTCTGGCTTTCTCTTAGGCTTGTAGAATGTTCGTGTGCCTAGGCATGAAGGAAGCAGTCTTTTTACAGTGGACAAGAGAGTGTCTGCCCCTAAATGGGTGAGAGCTGTGCCTTGGACAGTTTCTCGAAGCTTCAGTTCTCACTCTTCCCAGGACAGGACATCTTTTAACCCCTTACCTCTAGTACCTGTTTCCTCTCCTCAGTATCTAACACCACTTTGTTTTTCTCACCCAATTCTCAGATACAAGGTTTGTTGAAAGACAAAATATTTCATTAAGACTGAGGCTCATGGCGATTGGAAATTAGTTAATTCTCATTCCTGGGAGATCCCCTCTTTTGATGGCTCCCTAAGGAAAACACAGTTGGTGGCTCTACTGTAACTTACACCCCCTGTGAGCACTTTGGAATTTGTGCACTTGCAGGGATGCTCCATTGTGTAAAGTGCAGTCCACTAGCAGACACCTGAGTCCAGTAGCACCTGAGGGGAGTGTTTCCTGTCAGCAAGCTCTGTTGTCTCAAAAGAAAAAAATAAGTTTCCAAGGCCAAGGTCTGCCTTGTTGAAATGACTTTCAAGACAGTGGAGGCTGCAACATCTGCAGTCAGCAACACTTGGGCTGAGGAGGGAGATTCCTCTCCCTCACATTTCAAGTGGAGCTTATTAGAGATGTTGCTGGAGGGGCTCACACATCACGGAGCGGGCTAATTGGCTGCAGTGCTCTACCTCCAACCCATCTCCATCCTCCAATTAGACTCCCATCATCTCGTTGTCCTGGGCAGCCTACTGGTGCCTCTGATTTGGCATTTCTGTTTGGGTTCAGGGTTTGGGTTTTTCTGTGCTCCTTTCAAAGGTAACTTAATGAAACACTTTAAATACTTCCTTTTTTAAATTTAAACTCTTTTAATTAAAGCAGTTTTCGTGGAACCCTTAGTCACGAGCTATTTCCCCACATCCTTCAGTACTTAATCTCCGAGCAGAATTGGAAATATCGATAGAAAGTGTAAATCATGCCCTCCTGCTGAAAGCGTTGTATCAGGTTTCGGCTCAAAAGAGCACCATTACCTTTAGCTGTCACGGATCTGTACACTTGATCGATAAACTTCAAATATTATTAGAGGTGGAGGCTTCAGAGATTTGCTCTGTTCTTTGGAGAGAGACAGAGATAAATCTTTCTTAGAAATTGACTTGAATTTGCACTCTCAGTCTTCCTGGTGAAATGCATTTCTCTTAGGCGTCCAGCAACTGCAAGGGGGACAGATTTATAGGCCATGTGCTGCTTGTACTGAAAGATTTAAATGGTAAATCCTTCACATATGACTTCACAAATCATGTAAAGTTAAAAGATTTTTACCGTTTCTGTTGCTGCTGTGCTTAAATTGTAAGGTACAGCTAGTAAATCATTTTAATGGAGGTGTCGTACTTGACTCAATAAAAAAAAAAAGACAATGGTTTAGCTTCCACTCCAAAATGTTAATGTATTAATCAACGGGAGAATAATTGTTTTTTACTACATTATAAATCTCGGGTGCCATTAGGATTTCAGCGAGGGGTGATGTAGCCACCTTCCTAAATTAAAATTGTTTACACTGCCATACATCCATTCTGCATCGCCATAGCTCATTCTGGGTTCATTTTGGAGTTGTTTCCCAGCCAAACATGTCGTACCTCAATCAGAAGAAGACATCCTGTGGAAGTGATGCTTATAAAGGAAAACTAATTGCATCGTGAGGTGTTAAATAAATAAAATAAAAACTGTCTGTGGCAATGGACAATTATTCCTTGCTGTCTTTTTTGAAATAGGTTTTTAGGTTTTCAAATTGAGGCTTACTCCCTCATACATCTTAAATGTAGCAAGTCTGCCGCTTGTCTTTAGTCTTATAATCCTTGTTTTATCTCTAGCTAACTGTAGCTTTTGAGCTCCTTGGGTTTCCCCGTGCATATTCCTATCAGGGACTAAATCATGGGGCATCTTTAGAAAGATACTCTGTCTTCCTATCCACTTTCCTGTAGCAGCCTAAAGGTTCCATCCTGGGTGCCCTTAAACAGTTAGGTTGGCCTCCTTAATTAGGATCTGCAACTGGTCACAGACAATGAATGCTAAGACTAGGTTAGAACCAATGGCTCCATTCCTCCCCTCCCTGCCTCCATAAGCTTCTTCCACTTGCATTAGCACTCCTATGTTGCTTATAATAAATTGCCTTGTGGAGAGAACAGATCAATTCAGCACTGGACAGGTCAGTCTGTTCCCTAGTGTAACTTGATCCATCTCGATTGTTCTCTCAGACTCCTCCATTAAAAAGGAAGGTGACCTTGTGACCCTGGAGGCAGTGTCTCCAGGGCTTCTGGTGTCTCATAATAAGCTCTACATCCCTATTCCTCTTCTGATTTCAACAGATTCTCGAGCGGGTGAAGAGGGCGCCATAAGGGCGGTGGATCACGCCGTGATTGGGGGTGTCGTGGCCGTGGTGGTGTTCGCCATGCTGTGCTTGCTCATCATTCTGGGGCGTTATTTTGCCAGACATAAAGGTAAGCAAGGTGCTTTAGCAGGCCGGAGCAGCATGTCACCACAGCCCCTCATTCGGGGACTTTACAAGGTTGTCTGTGATAGGCAGTTGGGTGTGTGCGGCCACACAGCCTATCTGATTCCTGAAAGTGGGAAAGAAGAAACAAAAATAGAAATCTCAGCAGCTGCTGATTAGGGCTCAGGGAGTTGATGAGGAATACTCCTTGATTTGGCTTTTCCTAAATATAAAGATTTATAGGGTTGTCATTCTCCAATTCGTAATTGGGGACAGAGTAAAAACAAGAAAGTAGGGGCTGGTGTGCTGCGCAAGGTGTGACGTGAACCCCAAATGTTGTACATGTGGAAAAGTAAAGCCACAGCCCACCGCTTCCCAGGAGGCAGGTGGGCCAGTCCTGTTCCCTGTTCCTGAACTCTAGGTAAGCTGGTCACAAAGGCAGATCCTTCCTTGGTGTGCTGTGCCCAGGTTAAAGAAAAATCCTTTGCCTTAAAAGCCACATAAATATGTATTTTTAAAATTATCAGAGCAATTGATTTAAATTGCCATTAATCATCACGCTTATCAACTGTGCAGTCTGGATGGGCAATCATCTCTTCCAGCACTTCTCCTCTCTGCCTCACGCTGCTCTGAGCCTCTTTTCCCCTCCTGGTAATTTATTCTACCCTTTCTTTGTCGGCCCTTGTCTTTCTCAGTTGTTTTTCTCAAGCACTGTGCAATGAGCTTGTGGAGTTTTCTAGGCACTTGCATACTGCTTGATTGTAACTTTTGATTTGGAGAAGGTCCCTTGAGCACAGCAATGGAGGTCCAGGATACCTGACAACTGCCTTTAGGATAGGAAGTGTCCGGCTCAAGCATAAAACAGTTTGGGACTCTCAGAACTGTCTGGCCCAGAACCCCCGCCTCTCAGTGTTTAGCTTGACAGAGCCAAGAAGGTCAGGCCAGGGAGCAGAGCAGAGTCTAAGCAGCCGCCAAGGATCAGGGGAAGAGGATATGTCGTCTCTGCGGAAGAAGCGAGGATACAAGAGGGTAGCACTTGACCACCTGCTTTGTCAGTCTTGTCAATTTAAACCTGAACATACAGCAAAATGTCTCAGGCTTTGGAAATGTAAGAAACTTCAGAGATGTGGTATACAATGGGAAAAGGCTATTCGATTATGCCAGGTAGTTTAAGTTCCGCTTACGCACTATTCCGAGGTGCAGTCCTTGTCTTTATCCCTTGGGATTTGTTGATAAGGGTATCACCAACTTTGTAACCTTCTGTCTACTGTCATTATAAAGTGGCTGTGCCAATTAGCAAATCCATGAATCTAGGTCCAGGCTAGAGTTACTTGATGAGAGAGAGTCACCTTGTTCATGAAGACAGATCCCAAACCTTGATTCCAACCATAACAATGTCAAATTACTTCCCAGTCTGGAACTCCACTCTGAAACAGAAGGCATAGGAAAACCACACACTTGTGCAAGTTCAAGCACATTCTCACCTACAGATGGCCAATAGTGATTCATGACACAGGAGACTATGGTTCAAATAAACAATTGGAGATGGCAATGGAAGCGTCATCAGGGCCCCAGTTCATTCATTGGCTAATTGCTCTTCCTTGCTTTGGTCTTTAACCACGTGCGTGCACATCTCTGGTCATTGGTCCTTGGTGTTTACTGTTTATGCGTTAGTCAGCGGCTCTCCAGCTTTCTGCATTTTAGCTCCCACTCACGTCTTCTTCTGCTGACATCCTCTGGTCATAATCACTGCTCTAATGTCTCATTTGCTGAATTATATCGCAGCGGTTCAGTTGGAGTGGTGCCTTTGGAACCCCCGGATCCCCATTTGTCTCACCCACCTCGCTCTCTTCTTCCAATTGTTTTTTCCCCTCTGCTGCCTGCACACCACTTCGGCTGATGATGGCCATAAAGCAAGTTGCCATCTCTGTACCACTTTACACAGAGGCCATCAGACAGTCACGGTGCTTTACCCCTTCATCTTTCAGGTACATACTTCACTCATGAAGCCAAAGGAGCCGATGACGCAGCAGACGCAGACACAGCTATAATCAATGCAGAAGGAGGACAGAACAACTCCGAAGAAAAGAAAGAGTACTTCATCTAGATCAGCCTTTTTGTTTCAATGAGGTGTCCAACTGGCCCTATTTAGATGATAAAGAGACAGTGATATCGGAACTTTCGAGAAACCTGTGTGTTTTTTTATGAATGGGTGGAAAGGTGCGAGACTGGGAAGGCTTGGGATTTGCTGTGTAAAAAGAAAAAAAAATGTTCTTTGAAGAGTACACTCTGCTGTTTGACACCTCTTTTTATTTGTTTGTTTGTTTTAATTTTTATTTTTTCCTACCAAGTCAAACTTGGGTACTTGGATTTTGTTTCAGTAGATTGCAGAAAATTCTGTGCCTTGTTTTTTGTTTATTTGTTCCTTTTTTTTTTTCTTTGTACACTTTTTTTTTTTAATTTTTCCCCAAAAATTTGGGATTTTGTTTTTCCAAAATCTTCCATTTTGGAATTTACCTGCTGGGATTCCTTTTCCTCCCTGTTTTTGTTACTGTTTTTTCTTTCCTTTGTTTGTTTTCTGAGGTAACTGCTTTCTGTTCCAAATTCAGTTTCAAAAAAGGAGAACCAGCACAGTTTAGATTTCATAGTTCAGAATTTAGTGTATCCATAATGCATTCTTCTCTGTTGTCGTAAAGATTTGGGTGAACAAACAATGAAAACTCTTTGCTGCTGTCTCTGCTCCCGATCCTTAGAGCAGTGAAGACTAGAAAATTAGACTGTGATTCAGAAACTGTTCTGTTTGCTGTGGAACTACATTACTGTACAGGGTTATCTGCAAGTGAGGTGTGTCACAATGAGATTGAATCTGTCTTTAATTCCGTATCTGTAGATGGCTCAGTATAGATACCCCACACTGTCCAGAAAGGTTTGGGGCGGAAAGGATGCCTCCTTTCTCAGTGCCCTAAACAGACCCAACAGGTGAGGTCTGTCCCTTTTATATAAGTGGACAAATTTGAGTTGCCACCGAAGGGGAAGTAGGGAGGGGGAAAGACAGTTCTGCTCTGGTTATTTCTGTTCCAAATGATTTCATCCACCTTTCCCAATCGGCCTTACTTCTCACTAATTTGTAGGATAAAGCAAGTCCGCGTGTCGTGCGAATGACTGAATGGGACAGGTTTTTTTTTTTTTCCTTTTTGCTTAGTTAGGAAGGCAGTAGGATGTGGCCTGCATGTACTGTATATTACAGATATTTGTCATGCTGGGATTTCCAACTCCAATCCCTGTGAAATTTTCATTCCTTCAGATTTGGCTTGACAAAGGCAAGAGGTACAAAGAATGGCCGGTATTGTTCTCACACTGGTCTGCTGTCGATCTCAGTTCTTGAAAGGTCAGAGCAGAGGTGGAAAAAACAGCATGTAGGTATTTTCAGTTACTTAATCAAAACTCAAATGTGAGTGTTTTTATCTTTTTACCTTTCATACACTAGCCTTGGCCTCTTTCCTCAGCCTTAAGAACCATCAGCCAAAAATTACTGATCTCGCATGATGGCGGCCATAGTGCATAGCTACTAAAACACGTTAACCTTGAAACATATCTTCGATGGGGAGCCTTGGGAAAAGATAGAGTCAAGTTACCATTTGCATTTTTTTAAAGTGACGTGGGGATTTTCACTGAAATGTCTAGGAAATCTAGAAGTAGTCCTGAAGGACGAAAGCTAAACTCTTACCATATGTTTTGGTAAGGCTCCAGACTCTAGATCACAGTCTCTATGGAAAGATGGCATCAAAAAAGATAGTTCTATATATATATAAATATATATTATATAACATTTTCAGTGAGTACTTTTGGATTTTGCAAGGTGCATTTTTACTATTGTTACATTATGTGGAAAACTTATTTAAGGGGAAAAAAGTGTCAACTCTTTGTTATTTGAAAGCGTGTTTATTTTTCTTGTCTTTATTTTAACCTTTGATAGAACCATTTGCAATATGGGGCCTTTTGGGAACGGACTGGTATGTAAAAGAAAATCCATTATTGAGCAGCATCTTGGTTACCCCTCTCTTATCCCTAGGCACTTAACCAAGACAAAAAGCCACAAAGAACATCCCTTTTTCAATAAATTTTATAATGTGCAGCTCTATTCCGAGCCCTTAGCACCCATCTGACCATAGTGTAACCATATCAAAGGGTGAGAACCATTTAGCATGTTGTTGAAAGATTTTTTTTCAGTTTTTTTTTTTTAGAAAAAATAAAATAAAAACAAAAAAAAACCCTACCATTGCTCACAGAATTGGCATCTCATTTTTAGGAGCTCCCATCTTTCTGTTTTGAAAAAGTGTACAGTAGTGCAGTGTTCCTGATGTAACTATGGCTTACAATGTTGACATGTCTCAGGTTCATGTGTTTCAATTGGTGTTTTCCGTCTCAGGTAGATTGCAAAGTGTAGGCCCCACACATTGGAAAAAAAAATAATAAAACAAAGCAAAAACAGGAAATTATGGATTTTAGTTGTATATTGGTTTATGTATTTTTTCTTAAGTATACAGTGCACTGTTTGAAATGTATTGTTGAGTATTACTTTGTACAGGTTGATCACTTTTTTTAGAGTGAAGAAAGAACAAACTTGTTTTTTGTGTTTTTTAAAGGAATATAAAATAATGAAGGATGTATAATTGATGCCAAATAAGCTTGTTCTTTAGTCACACCGACGTCTTATTTTTCCCTCTAGGCCAGTTCTGTTTTTAAGGTGTACATGGACAATGTTACAGTGTAAGAAACTCCATATCCATGTTTCCATTTGCATTTTGTATTGGTTCATGTATACCATTTTTACAAAAAAAAGAAAAAAAAAGAAGTACTATAAAATATCTGTCTTCTTAATAAAAAAAATTAATGTTACAAAGTGATCCTATAATCTCTTTATGGACTTCTTACGGACGCCTCAACCTCTGGTCCCAGCTTCCTCCTTAGGACCGTGCTCGGGGCCCAGAACACTGGCCATAGCTGCTAGGAAGTAGCTACTGGCTGGGTTTCTTGGCACTGCCTTCTCTCCTCCTCTGCTCATCCTTCCTGTCCTTGTCCTGTTCTGCCCTCAGTGAACAGGTGAACCAGGTGCTTGGCTGAATGAAGGCGCCTCCCATGGACTCAGTGATTTATGCAGGTGTGTGAGACGCAGCCCCAGGGATGGCCCCTCCCACGGATCTGCCTCCTGCCCTCCCTCCCCTCTTCACCCACCACTACACCAACTTTCCTGTGTTGCCTGCACCACCTGTCTCTTACTTTGGGATTTCGTGTCTTAACGATTCATTCTGCCTTCATTTAAAGTTCTCTCTCCTTTCATAAAAAGAAGACTGGAGCTGCTGAGGACTGGCTGGGCTTCCTGCAGAAGATTGTTCTCACTTCCTATTTAGGTGGCAGAGACTTCGGGGCCTGAGTGGACAGAAGGATTCGGTCTATTGTCATCATACTTGCCTTGCAGGCAAAGTGAGCAATGACTCCACTTCATGGTGACTGATCTCATAAATAAGCAGATAGTATTTGACCAGCCCCAAAGTGCCCTTCCCGTCATTCACCCAGATGGAGTTGAGTTCCTCTTTTCTCTCATTCAGGTGATGGGGAAGGCTCAGAAGTAAGAGACAAGGTAAGCTCCAGAAAAGCCAAAGGCTGTGTGTCTCACTTTGGCCTCTTACATCCTAGCCTGTTCTCTTGCCTGCCTCCTTTAAAAAAGAAAAAAAGAAAAAGATAAGTTAATCTAATTAGATACGTAGTTATTAAGCATCTACTGTATGTCCAGCACTGTGAGGGACACTGAGAAGTGTAATGTCCTCAGAGGCTGTCCAGAGTATCGGTTATACCACATACACACATGAAGTAACCCCCAGTGCAACAAGGAGCAAAGAGAGCATGATGGGAACTTCTTAGAGAACGGAGATGAGTAGAGGCTGGCAAGTCAGCTCTAAGGGGGAGCTGGGGACCAGCAGGATCTTCAAGGGTGGCCTAGTGGAGGAGGAAAGTGAGGCAAATGGACAGAGAGCAGGAAGCCCAGCCAGCCTGCTGATATGGATGAGAAGAATGAAGCAAATCAACGATTCATGGAGGGTGAGAGCAGTTCTGTGGCTGTTGTCAAAGTGCAGGCAAAGTCACTGGGGTCTTGGTGGCCTCTCCCAGCTTTTGCCAGGGGCAGGGAGCAATGGAGAGCACAAATCCATCATATCTCTATTAAAAAAAAAAAAACCCACACAGGTGATTTTTGGGTAGCCACCAAGAGTGCAGGCTAGAGTGAGCTTGCCTGGGCTTAAATCCATGCCCCTCCATTTATTAGCAATGAAGCTTCAAGCAATTTGCCCAACTTATCAGGCTTTTGTCCCCGTGTTCTATAATGTAGGAGTTGCCATAACCTCAAAGGTTGTTAGGAAAGAAAAGATAATCCATCATGGGCCTCTGGGAAAGTGTGTGCTTAGCAGGCAGGGAGCTCTGGGTTCAATCTTCAGCAGTACCAAAAAGAAAAAGTAATCAGTGCTTAGGAAATAAAGTTACAGACAGAACTTAAGCACTCATTACACAAAATAGAGGCATGTGGTGATTGAAAGGACAGAAGCTTGTCCCTGGCTACAAGAAGTGGCTACTAAAAAGGAACTATTTGGGCTCCTGTGCATGAAGACACATCACACCCCTGTGAACTTCAACATAGAATGTTTAAGGGACCCTTGTCACTATTCACTAACTTAATTATTCCAAGCCATTGTGGCTTGAAGTATGTGTAATGGCCCCAGCAGTCACCACTTTGTCTACAGCCTGAGGGTCCAGATTCAGCTGTAACCTACAGAAAAGGGACCCCTGAAGTTCACTGAACTGAGACAGACCTGAAGTGGCAACTCGGTGCATGTTTGCCTGAGTTCCACAGGGCATGCAAATGAGAAGGTACCAGAAGCAGCCCGGGTTAGTAGGCATTTGTTAAGTTGCCTGGTCCTTTCATTTGGTATGGGAGTGAAAATGGCTCTTGCTTCCTCCAGAGGGTTTTCACAAATGTTTTGGCTTAGTTGCATTCTCCAAATACATCAACTGAAATCCCAAGGTGTATGCAGGTATTAATCGGTGCAATCTTTCACTGTCCTTGGTCTACTTGAAATGTAACTCTTGTACTGCGGTGGATTTGCTCCACGGAGAAATGTTCCTTTCATTCTGTCATCCAGAACCTTAAAGCAATTACACAGTCATCACATGACAAGTAGAGAGACCCTGCTTAAGTGAAGCATTTGTGTTTCATTATAAACTTTTGCCTCAGACTAACATTTTTGCCAGGATGCCAGATTCACAGCCTTAGTCATGAGGAACTAGCAGCCAAATTCTTTTAGAGTGAAAGTAGTCTTCACAGTCACACATGTAGAGTTTGGAAATTTTTCCAAAATGAACCAGTTGGATATCCTAACCCACTGCACAGACAAAGGAAGAAGGGACTCTTGGCTATCACCCAAATGACCTTGTGGGCCAATATACTGAAGTTGGCGACAGGCAGATAGTGGATTCTCAGCAAGCAGTAGGCAATTAAAGAGAGAAGAGTCAAGCACCTGGCTGCCTGAGTCTCACTTTGTACTTCGATAGGCCACCAATTCTGAATTTCAAACCTTGACATTAATAAGTCCCTTCTCTATCTAGGTGACTTTCGGTTTGGCCTTGAGGAAAAGCCTACTTTCCCTGAGTTTAGTGCTTTCGGTCCCATCATTGTCAAGGACCTGCTGGACCAGCAAACTAAGTCCCTGTGCCAGGAAATGAGCTTTTTGTAATGGCTAAGCAAAGCCATAAGATAACATTGTTGAGTCCTAAGGGACCTTCAGAATGAGGAATGGCATGCTAGAAAAATTCAAATCATACTCCTTTCTTTACTGTGTATGTCCTGAAATGCTGGAATGCACCTCTGATAGGAACTTGGGGGTTCAAATGACCCTAGCACAGCCCCCCTCCACACACACCATGAGGTGGGTGCAAGAATAGTATGAGCACCCCAAAGCCAAAACCTAAAAACAAGAATCATCTGTTTTCAATTCCTCCAAACCTCAGCATCCAGGCTCTTTGGTACACAGGAAACCGCTTTCTTATGTCTTGATCTTTAATTCCCAAGTGAACATAAAATGTGTACTTCCCCTAGTGGTCAGTGCTAGGAACTACAATTCCTTGCCTGTTTAAATGTGGAATTAATTCCAAGGGGGAACCTGACTTCAAGTCCACTGCGTTTTCTCTCACACTCACGCACACCTACCCTCACCTCCCATTTTACTCCCTCCTAATCCTTTGACGTGTTGGTCTCGGGAGTGAGGACCACTACTGAGGGGCAAATCAATGCATGCTCTGAGCCCATGACTTCTCCAACTGCCCTCCAAACGAGCAATGGCTCCCAGTTATATTTCAGACATGCCCGCCTTAAATCTTCCTTAAGTGCTATCTTCTCAGGTTAATTAATCACCAGGCTTAAACTTGCTGTTACCAGCAGGAAGTCCGTCCTGAAGTCAGCAATGTTACGATTGCATCTTCTAATACTGTTTATCCTGCATTAGTGTTTACTTAGGGGGAAAATTGATCTGTAATTGATATTTCAGTCTTCCAGAGCTGGTGTTGGAAGAGCCTAATGCAAGCCTTTAATAGCAAGCAAATATTTAAATCCCTTAATGGTTGCTGAATATTGAAATGTGTGACTTTATTACTCTTTTTGGTTTGTTTTCTCTGTAGTTGTGTATTTCATCGTTTAAACTTGCAACGGATGCTGGCAGACTCGAGTCTAGCTAATCCACAAAAGCTGTTTGCCCAGACACAGCAGTCCTGATTAAAAAGTATTGCTATGGAAGGGAGTCTTCCGCATTAATCAGTCTCTGTTAGCTAGTGACGAAATTACTATCCATCTCTCTCTCTTTCTCTTTCTCTCCCTCTCTCTAGGCCTGTTTTCTCTAACCTCCTCTCCCAGAATAAAGTGATGGGGGCAGCTATAGTGTTGCAATTAGGAGCATGAATCTTTTATCGTTTGGACAAGGAAGGGAAAATGCCATTACTGTCAACTGAAATGTCCTACTTGGGTTTTTTGCTCCTACTTCGCTGCCAAAGCCCATTGCTGCTGCTGAACGTGTATAACATTCACAGCTGTTCTTGATGGCTTGATTCTTAACACAGCCAGAAATGTAGCCCGCGAGATGCTTAAGACAGTTTATGGAAAATAATAGATTTCCTTGCAGAGACACCAATGCATCGAGAAGGGCCTGGAGTCATGTGAGACCCAGCCAAGAGCACCAGTTTTCTCCCTTTCTGGCTTCAGTTACAAAGCCTCTTGCTAAAACACGCAGGCCCTCTTGAGTTCTCTGGGTTTTCCTGGTTGGTTTCTATCAGCACCCGCAAGTCTATGGTTCTGGCACCTTTGTCTCACCACTCCCCTGCAGCAGCTGTGAGATCTGAGAAGAACCAGTATCTACAGATATGGAAAGAAAAGATGCTACTGAGTGGAAAAGAATTCCCAGGAAAGCCAGCCGATGCGAGCTGAGACTAGGTCCACCAGCCTGGGTGCTCCAGAGACAGACGGCTATGTTGGAGGCCGCCACCACCATCCCAAGCACAAGGGTGGGGTCCTTCCTTCCCTGTGTGGCATCCCCGAGTGGTCATCAGGATGCTAAGAAGTGGTGTAGTTAGTTCTGCTAGCATCAGCTATGCAGCCCCATCTCTATGACCTGTCTCACCTGGTCCTTAGCTAGGAGGTGTCTCTGGCAATGACACTCCCTCTAGCTGGTCACAAGGGAGTGGTTGTTACCAATGTTGGGAAGGCTGCAAGAATGAAGCCACCCCAGGGTTGCAGCTTTCAGACTGTTTATGCAAACATGCATCAAAAGCCATGTGTCTCCCCCATTGTGCCTGGAAGTAAAGGTAAAGGGAGCAACTCCCCCGGACACGGGTGGATCTCCCTCCCTTTCACGATAGTTGAAGCCTTCAAGCACCCCCAGCCGAGTGCCACCACTCCCCCACTATTTTCATTCTCAGCTTCTCCTAAATGGAAACCATTAATCATACTAAATTGTGCAATGATTCCATGATAGGGAGAATGCTGATGGCAAAAATCATTCTCCTTTGTTGTGCCAGGCAGGCAAAAGGCAGAAGTATTAGCTCGTTGCCCTGCCTGGCTCCTTGCAAATGCTGACCATGTGTTTGCCCACGCAGCTGCCTCTATGCACACAGCTTATTTTAGCATCCGTCTAAGGCATCCCAACTATTGACAGAAAACAAGGCACCCAGCCACCTTTTCCTTATTCTCAAGGCTACCAGGAGGGAAGACTTGTATCTGCAAGCACCCACACACACCAAAGTCTTTCCCATCTCAAGGTGCCAGATCAGGGAGAGGGTGGGTGTGAGACCCAAGGTGGTTTCAGGTGGGGTAAGCTGGTGAGATAAGCTGTACCCACACACACATTTCTGCCAGCTGGATTGCAGAAGAACCAGGTGTGGGTACCAAGGAGGCTTTTTGCCTTTCAGAATTTGATGTCTGCTTCGCTTTCAACAAGCCTCTTTGTAAGCCACCCCTTCTGAATTAGAATCATTTTCCAAAAGCTCTTAAGCTATGATTAATGCCAGGGCTGTTTTTAACAATCATCCTGCCAGTCTTAAGCTGTAGTCATTTTCAATAATTTGGAGTGCTCAAAGGCAAGCCAGGAGTTTGTTGACAACAAAACCCATAAGAGCGCAGCCAGGCAGCCACAAAAGATGGAAAAGCAAAGGGACCATTTGGGCTTAGCTGGCTTTCTGCTCCCAGAGTTTCACCACTAAAAGTTTGATTGAACGCTCACAATGCATTAAGGATCCAACTGTGAACATGGCTTGGTGAGAGGGCTGCCAGCCTGGCTTTTGTGTGAACAAATGAGCAGTGTGTTTGGAGGGCTTCTGGTTTATTTATGGACATGTGTGGTTCATTCATGCCATCCCCAGACCAAGGCGCCCTCGTTTGTCTTCCCTTTGCCAGCATTGAGAACCAACAAAGAAGTGTAGTCCCTTTGCTTCAAGGCTATTTACTTCCCATGAATGCTGAATGGGTCTCTGGCCAGGACTTGGGAGCCCAGCTTCATGGATGGCCCCAGCCATCTCCCAAGCCATGTGTATTAAACTAGTGCTCTCTTCTTAATCTTGCCAATTTTATGTGAGAGTATCCATCTGTCTGAAAAGCCCAAGCCCAAGGAAGTTGTGTGGATTGCGATGTCCACGGTCGGTCACATTTGCTTAGACTTATCTTCGATGGCACTTATTTCCAGCTCATTACTTCCTCCAGTAGAAAAGGGTCAGCTCTGGGTGACAGTTTAGCACAGTGAATTTGGTGTGATTGATAGACATTTGGGTCTCCGTTCAACCCTGCTACCACACTAGCTATTCTGCAGGGTGTGTTGCTAGTTAGGGAGAGTATAGACTCCTGGTATAGCCCAGTGCTGGCTTCCAATAAACTCCCTTTGACCACGAATCACTGCAGGATCCCGAGTCCCACTCTGAACATGGCCCTGGAGGATCGATCATGTCCCCTCTGCTATTGATGTTAAGTCCCTTTCTTTTGAGGCAGAGTAACAGATTTCTAAGAATTGGCTTCTAGAGCCACGTCTCTGTCTTGACTAAGGCTTCCCAAAAGAACATCATGATCCACCAGGGACTGTCTACATACCCACTCTATCTACCTCATAAGAGTTTTGCTGGAGTTTCCTGGCAACTTTTCAGGGGTCTCACTGGAACATTATCCTGCTGGAGGCACCCTGCCATGGTATTTCCCTACCTATGCCTCCCACAATGCTGGGATTATAGGCATGAAACACCAGCTTGTTCTTTGTGATAGGGCCTCACTTGTTGCCAGGACTGGCTTCAAACTGTGATCCTCCTATCTCTGCCTCCCAAGTAGCTGGATTTATAGGCATGTGCCACCATACCTGACCTCTCTGTGTCATTCTTGATACCTCTCTCGCTAGCTCCCACTTCCAAGTAGTTACAATTCCTTCCCATTGCTCCCTAAATGCTTCTCACACTCATCATTTGCATGTCACTCATCCAGGCCCTTTATCTTCAACCAAAGGAATGTGACAGACTCTTTCCTGACTTCCTTGTCCCTCTTCCTCCAGTCCTTCAGTCCTTCAGTCCTAAACTGAAGTATGCTAGGTTTCTCCCTTGCTCATAAAATACTCCTGGTTGACCTTAGACAGCAGAATCAATACCAATGCCTAACCTACCACAAACTTGGTTGGTCTTTTGGTATCACCCTGGGGTGCCCCAGCCCTCATGCCCTGCCTCACCCTACTTTTCCCAAGCTATCGAGTACCACTCCACCTTTGTGCCTTGGAATACTCAGGGGGTGTCTTCCTCCCTGGAGGCTGATTCAGGTTGCTTCTTTGCTTTCTCAATCCCTCATACTTACCTCAATTTCTGTCCTTATCACATATCTGAACTGTTTGTTTACCTTTCCATCTCCCTCAATAAAACAGTAAATTCCTGGAGAGTAGAGACTGAATCCAATGCAGCTCTGTATCTCCAAAGCCAAGTGTAGTGTCTGGCCCTTTGCTCAATAAGCTATCCAATAATAAGAGAGAGATTTTCTTTTATCTATGGTTAGACTGTCTCTCTTTTCTGGAAATATCCAGGTAAGACTTACTTTCTTTCTTCTTTCTAACTAGCAATTCTAATGTTTTTTCAAACACCCCCTTCTTGCTTTGTTAAATTCTTGGTTTGGTTGGGTTTGGTTTTGATTTTGTTTCTTCCTGGTATGGTCAACATTGTTTTTTCCCATCCCTCCCTTCTATCTCTCTAGGCTGGGTTTTTGGTTTTGGTTTTCAAGGTTAACAAGTACAGTGTCTATGTCCTACAAACATCTGCAGGGCCTGTGAGCACCCTTGAGACCGGGAAAGAAAAAGACAGAAGCTCCAAAACACAGAGAAGAAAAGAAAACTGTCAAATCAAATATATTATATGTTTAATTAAATATCTACAAAACCATAATATGTCAACCAATCAGCAAACTGCAACAAAAACTGGTAAATAATCAGGTATAAAGTGTACTGATGCAGGATTACAACATATTTGATATAATGTGGAATTGACCCTTTAGAACTAGAACTAGAAGTTCTAGTCCCTGCAAAGGTTTCAAACAGTTCTGCCTGTCTCCGACTCCTCCTCCTCCTCCTTCCTCCTCTTCTTCTCCTTCCTTTTCTCTTTCTTCCTCCTCTTCTTCTTCACTTCCCCCCACTCTCCCTCCTCTTCCTCCTCCTCTTCTCCTCTCCCTCAACCCCAACCCCAACCCCAACCCTGAGCACATAGAATAGGTTCCAAAGAGAGCCAGTGGAGGATAGGCCCAGACCTGCCACTGTTTCATAAGCCATCAACCCTTCCTGGAAGACTAACACTTTGCAAGGATCTGACTAATGCACCTGGGGGCACAGGATGGCCAGCCAAGCTGCCCCAAATCTGCACAGAACACTTTATACTTTCATTAGAGAATGATTGTCCTGGGCACAGCAAGGACAACCTGTAGGAATATCTGACCTGTACGCCCAGCTTCCAACTTGTGCAGCAAATTGTCAGGTTGCACATCCTGGGCTTTGGAGGGCAGCTGGCTGCTCTGCTGATGTTTCCAGCTCTTGAGTTTTGTCTTGTTGCTTGTGGGGAGGACTGGGGGAAAGGGGAAGGTTACTGGGGATGAGCTATGACTCCAGGAGCCAGCATTCATGAGTGTTGTTTCCAGCCTGGCCTCTGAGTCAGCCTGTGACCTTGGGCAATTGCTTCCTCCCTGGGCCCTGCATTCCATCTATAAAGAGCCTTAATCCCAAATTGTTTTGAGTTATTTGTTTGTAAAGTGTTTTGATGTCTCAGATCCAAGGCTGAGTTAAGAGCAAAACTACTGCTGTTACCATGCATTTAAAACCCCAAATGAAATGCACCACTTGCTCTTGAATTGAAAAATTAAAAAGCTGTAATAATTGATGACTAATTTCACTGTTGCTTTATGGTGTCTGTGCCATCCTGGGATCATTCATTTTTTTGCCCTTATTCTTTAAAAATAAATAAAGGCTCTTTTGCAAAGAATGGCTTTCATTTAGTGAATAGTTTTAACTTGTGTAATTACTTCTGTGACTTTTCTCGACAACTTCGCTCAGCTGAAAAAGGTCTGTCCCCACCAGTCTTCCACCCATGGCACTCCATGGAGTAATTGTGCAATTAGGAAGAAGTGGCCAGAACACTGCTTTTTTTCTATATTTTAAGTTGGGAGTTGACTTTGACTCCCTGCTTGCTGGAGTGGGTGAGCCAGCCCGTTATTAAAAAAAAAAAAACAATTATGCTGTTAAAAAATCAGGAGCTCCACAAGCGAAGAGCATCGATTGGCAAGAGCTGGTCACTTATCAGCAGAAGGTCCTGACAACACACTAATAGGTTTTTCTGAAGATCCAATCAAATTTTCTAGGCAGAGGCTTGAGGTGTTCCACCTGGGATAATGCTTGTCCTGGGCAGAATTGATTTCAGTGTGTGGCTTTCTTCTCTCTCCCCTCTTACAGACTCACCCTCCTCTGATACTGTAGCTTCCTTTTTTTTTTTTTTTTGATAATAAAGACTTGAGCTGTGTATTCTATGTTAACAGTTCAATGGGGGAGGGAGAGCCTCAGAGGCCTTGTCCGCCCTTGACTGGGACCTCCCTGCGCTATCTCTTTTGTCACTCTATCCTTAAAAGCAGATGTAGCATCATCGTTTCTGCTCTGCTTCTCCCTGACCTTGTGGATTTTATTCTCATAACTCCTTCCAGCCCAGCCAGCAGCCCCTCTTAGAGGAGATTCAGTTAGAAAGCCTGCTGGGAAGGAGGGAACGAAGTGGCTGGAAGTCACAGATGTTTCCAGCCCTCCACCATCACCACCAAGCAAATACCCTAGAGGAGAAGGAGCTGGTCTATACACATATGGTGGGGGTGGGAAGTTTGTGAGAAAGAAACAAGGCTACAAGATAAAGTTGTACAGACTATTTACTTAACAAGGGTGTCCGAACAAAAGGGTGCAGGGGACAGGGAGCCAACCCTGACACTGAGTTACATCTTCTTAAAAGAAGGGATTCAATTTTGTATGAATTTCTAATTCCCACAAAGACGTATGGACCATTGGTGGGCTGAAGAGAAGCAGTGGAAATAGACCTTGTGAGTTCCTTTGCCACGGTGCCCTCCTGAAGCTGGGTCTTGGGCACTCCCCTGAGCATTCCTGTATGGGATAATCGTGTTAGGACATACTAAAACACTTGTTGCAGCCATCCCATGATCGCTAGTGTTTCTATCATAGTCGGGGACCCAGGATGGCTTCTTGGACCAATCATTAGGTTAGCATTCACCTTACCCACCCAACCTCTCCTTCCAGTTCGTCCCACTCAGGACACTCCACATGACCTAGGAAGGGTGTTCCTGGCACATCTGTTCAAACCATCTCCCTCACTCTTCTTGCCCAATTTTTTGAAGAAAGTGGGTCTTGATAGCAGCAAACCTGGGTTCAAATTCCAACTTCTTCATTCATAAAAGTCAACTTGGGGCAAGTCTCTTAGCTTGTTTCTTCATCCCTAAAATGTCCACCTCACACTAGCTTGTGGGGATTGTGCAGGCAAAAATGCTGGGGTGCTACCCCACCCCAGTGATAGCTATAGGTTATTGTTAAACCTTTGGGCTCTTGAAGTCTTCCCTCTTTCCTAGGGCTTCCTGGACCCTACAGGTAGCCCCCTAACCAGGCTCAGGTCAGTTAGCACTTGGCTCTGTCCTGACACATTTTTCTCTCATTGTTTCAAGTGTGCAGATCAGCTCCACAACCAGGCCATGAGTGCGTGAGCAGCAGGGTCCTATCTTACACTTGTCGCCAATTCCCAACGGCCCTCCAATATGCTGAGCACACTGTAGCTACTTGATAACTCCTTGACTTCCCTGGGTATTTATTGTCATACAATTTCTAGTCTGCCGTAATTCCCACCTAGGAAGAGACTTAAATGGAATCTGTAGGTTTGGTTTAGTTTGTCCAATCATAGAATATAGAATGTCAGATCTGCCAAGCATCCCAGAGCTCATCCAGTCCAACCCCTCATTTTATAGACTTGGATTGCAGGCAGCCTCACAGAGTAGTACCAAATACCAGCCGCAGAGATGTTAGGCCACGAACCCCCACCCTCCGCCAGCTAAAATAGCAGAGTCGAATTAAGAAGGGAAGCTCTCTGCTCAGCAGCCAGGGCAGCATGGGTCCTGGAGCCTCAGCACAGAGTTCAGCGCAGAGCTCATTAAGATGCAGGTTCTCAGGCCTCGCCCATTTCCTGTAAATGAAAACTCACTTGGGGGTGGAGCCCAGCGATCTGCATTTCCTCTGGGTCCTCCAGGTGACTGATGCACAGGAGAGCGTGAGATCCACTGCCTGCTGTCGGGAAAGGCTCACTACTTACAGGCAGCGGACCTGAGTGTGGATCTAGGCTTCATTCCCCCTGTCTGCATCCACATCTCCATTTACAAAGCAGGAACACAGTGCTCACTTCACTGGTCTTTTGCAGGCTCTAGCCAGAGGACACACCTGGCACATAGTAGGCACTTAAGAAATGTTAGCTGAATTTGAACTGCCACTTGTCCTGGTGAGTGGCTGACTAGCTGATTGCAAGGCTGATTGAAGGACATGCAACTTTCATCAGCCTCATCAGGAAAGACAAATCTGTAAGTGGCTAAATGCATGATATCCTGTTCACCACAGGCGGAGGATAAAGCACTCCACAAACAGGGGAGACCACAGGGTACAGTGCAAAGGACACAGGTTGTGAAAACGGGAGGATCGTGGTCTGAAGCCCAGCCCAACACCATGTGCTTGACTATGTGAACTTGACACTGACATGCTCATTCATTCCATATTTTGGGACCTTCACTATGCGCCAAGCAACGTGCTAGGCATGAAGACACACAAAATAAGTTGCCTGAGACCCTGGGACAGACAAAATCCCCCACCAGCTCCACTGTGTCCCAGCCTCCCTAGAGTTAGGCAGGGGTGAGTGAGACTGACTGAGCAGAAAGGATGTGTGGCCCTTCCCCTGTAACACCCATGGAGGAAGCCATGTGTTCCCCAGGGGTGCTGAAGTCCCCGCTGTCCTGGATCCTCTGAGTGACAAAATGGAGTAGAGATTGTGGCTCAGCTCCCTGGGGCACACATCATGAGAGGGAAACACAGGACTTGAAGTTTCTGTTTTCTTTGCATAGTCAAGCCTCTCCTGACTAGTACAGACCCTCTACCAAGACTTCCACTCCTGTAATGCAGGCAACACCCACACCATTGAATGTTTAGCTACTGTCCTGAAAGGCACTATGACGGAGACCTCTGGGATGTTGTGTAAGCATATATACTAGTGTGGCATTTGCTACTGTTGGGGAAGGGGGATGGCTCAAGGAAGGTGTATTAATCACCTTTCCATTAATATAGCAAGTACCTGGAAAATAATCAAGTTATAAAGAGGAAAGGTGCAGCTGCCTAGCAAGCATGAGGCCCTGAAATCCACCCCCAGTACCACCACACACACACACACACACACACACACAACAAAACAAAACAAAACAAAATGAGGAAGGTTTATTGTGCCTCATAGTTTTGGAAGTTTCAGTCCATGGTGGGTTGGGCTCCATTGCTTTCATGCCAGTGGCAAGATAGCATTACAGGAAAGTGCAGCACAGCAAAACCCATTTACCTCATGACTGGGAAAGCAAAAGAGAGAAAGAAGAAGGTGCTTGGGTTCTGTTATCCCTTTCAAGGACATGTCTTCAATGACCTAAAGGCCTCCTGCTAAGCTCCACCTCTTAAAGATTCTACCACTTCCCCATAGTGTCAAGCTGGGACCAAGCCTTCAACACATGGGCTTCTGGGGGATATTCCAGATAAAACCACTGCCAAAAGCTCCTCTGGAGAAATGTAAGTTGAGACCTGAGGGATGGATGGGAATTACTTAGCTAAGAAAGGAAGGGGAAGTGAAGGCCATGCTGAAGAAAGAGCACTGTGAAGACACAGACGTGGAAGGGTGTAATGGCTACAAAGAATAATCCAAAAGGTAGGAATGTCAGGAGCCACCAGGACTGAACACAGAGGAGAGCTAGAATCATATTTGGAGGATTTTATAGGCCATGTTAAGGACTTTGGATTTTGTCCTAGAATTAATGGTACACTGGAAATTTTTAAAAGACAGAAACAGGAAATTTGCTTTTTAAAATGACTTGAGCCGAACACTCTTCTGTACAGTGAGTGTAATAATACTGTATGTCTGCTTACAAAGAATGGCGAGAATGGAATGAAATAACCCCTGTAAGACAGTGCTGAGCGCACTGTCAACACCTGAAAAGATCCAGCCCTTTTCTTTGTCTGGTTCCCTCCTGCTTAGCAGGTGCATCCAGAACAAGTGTGCTGGTGTGCTCTTTTGTGGATGATGCAAAATCTGCAGGAAGAGAGTCAAAACACCTTTGCAATAAAATGATAGCTAACGCTTCCTGAGCATTCTATGGCAGCATCACCACCCTATAGGATAAGCATTATCGTGAGGATACCCATTGCACAGATGGGAAACCCAGACACAGACATTAAACTGTTTGCTCAGGATCACTCAACTGATAAATAGCTGGATGGGATTTTTAACCTGACCCCGGATTTAGACCCTGACTCTGGGGTTCTCACTCTTATGCTTCATTGATTCTGAAAGAAATGGGATTTTAGGGAAACAAAGAGGTCACAGGACGCAGCTCTGGCCAGACCCAAAGGAGTGAATGGAAGAGATGAACGCAGCCACTGTCTCATGAACTGGGTGCTCTGCTCCATGCTATCAGATCATAGCCCACACAAAGCAGGGAGGGGACCTCTCAGCCCTGTAGGGCATGCCCCACCCCACTACCTATTTGGGAAAGGATGTACCTGCTCCTAGGTACCTTTTCAGCCTCCAGGGCCGCTTCTAGAGATCGTCCTAGCATGGTGTACTACTTCCCAGGTCCCTGCTCAGTGAGAGCCCTGGGGCCCCAAGGATGCCTCAGTGCTTGGGACTGAGCCTGAAACACATCCCATCGACAGAGGCTGGCCTAGCAGGGCCTCCAGGCAAGTAGGCAGGGTGGTTGCCCTGCTCCTGCCACTCTCCGCAGTCAACCAGAAAGTCAGAAAATGTGCTTGTCGACCAGTGAAGCAGATGGCTGAGAATATCATGTATATACAATATTTATGAAATGGGAGCTGAACAGAGCTGTGGCTGAGACTCCTGTCCCAGGCAGAGTAATTCAGTCCTGTGTGATGAACAAGATTGTAATTGGGGTAGTTCCAATTTACTAACCATTTGCAAAAGATTACATACCTCTCACAGATTATCCTCTGCTAATCTTACTTTAATGAACACTACTCTATCTGGATGTATAATTTCAGGGTGTGGGGGGAAACAATTTCTAGCCTAGAAGGCAAAGTTGTAGCTAATACATTAACATCCAAATTAGAGAGAGGGAGAGTAATTGTGAGATCTGTAGCTAAAGTAATTTAAAGCCTCCCTCCCCTTCCACACAGTAAAAGACAGATGCACACAGGGTGGCACAGGGTGGAAGCAGTTTTCCTTAAAATCTCCAGCTTCTTGTCCAAGATGACAGCCTCACCTGACCCCATTCACTTCCAGAGGCATGTGTTTCTCAGCTGGTCTTCACTGGTGGAGATGGGTCATTCTTGAATGAAGAAGTCAAAGTAACAGAAGAACAAATATCAATACCATGGTTATTGGTAAAACATGCTTTTCCTAAGAGCCTAAGGCTAGGAGGGTTGCTTGGGATGAAGTGAATTAACCTATTTCTACCTCAGGTTCATCATCTGTGAAATGGAAATGCCCTTACTGAGGCCTTCTTCCCTTCAATGATTTCTGTTGAGGCTTGCTAAGTGCCCACCAGTACTCTTCTAAGTGCTGGGGAGACAGAAATTGAAAAAAAAAAAAAGTTCCCACTCTCAGGAAACTTATGTGGGGAAAGAACAAATACCTATTTTAAATGTTGTAATAAAGCAAGGATAGGGTCCCTGCATTTAGAGTACTTGGGATGCTCTTGCACTGCTACAAAACCAAGGGAGGCCTGACTAATGGCCCAGCCTTGATTTTGGAGGGGGTCTCTCTGGAATTGCTTTCCTGCCCATGAAGCAGTCCAGCCCAGAGCCATCTCTCCACTTGCTTCCTTTGTGATGTGGAGTCTGCGTGTGAAGTTGGAGGGGTGGTAGGTAGAGGCTTACTCACTGCAGAGTGAGGGCTGCAGACCCCGGCCCAGGGATATCCCACCAGGAGGTCTGACTCTGAGGGAGATAAGAATCCAGTGTTGCAGCTTGTGGAAGGTGAAGGACTCCCTGAGAAAGTCAGAGCACAGTCACCGAAGGCCACACTTGGCATCTGAATTCTCCCAGAGGCCAATCTGCAAAGCCTCACTGCATTCTCCCCCTCCTGGGTTCACCAAGTCTGTGTGGAAGGGGGCCTGAGGAGAGGAGCATGAAGAATGACCAAGGCTCTTTATGGGGGTCAGACCCCTGCCATCTATGAGGCGTGCCAGCAAAGACCCTCCTCATCACTGGGTACTGGCAGTGCTTGTGCAGCCTGAGTTGGAGCAGTCCTGAAGCCAGAGCCAGTGAGCCGTGAGGGTCCTAGGCATGACACTGCAGCACTTCTCCCTCTCCTAAACTCTGACCCCAGAAATGGAAGGAAGGCCAGTGGCCAGGGCCAGGGTCCGATCTATTTAGAGCCTCCCCAACAGCACCCTAGCTTCCTCCAGGGTCCCCTTCCATTCTCACTGAATTGCTTCATTGAGTCATTAGCCAGGCAGCAGGAGTCTCATGAAATCCTGGCTCTTGGCTCTGAGATCTTGCCATGTGGACCTGCATACATGCACGTACATTTGAGGTTCTCTCCCTCAAGCTGACACTCTACTTGCTCTTTGACCTCCACGCTCTCTCTTATATAGACACTCCCAGGCCTCCTGGGCAGCAGGGTGTAGTCTGTCTAGCTGGGAAGGGCCCGATGAAATGCACAGCCTTTGAGGCTCACAGAGGAGGAAGGAACTCAGGTTGGCAGACTTGAACCGCAGCTCCAGCCTCCTCAGGAAGCCCAGGACATCTGGTTGTTAGTTGCCAAGGAGCACCCAGGGGAATTTGGACTTGATGACAAAAACTTGACCTCTACTTCCTCATCAAAGCAGCAAGAGCCTTTTGTATTAACAAGCACTGTGGACTGAATTATTTGTGTTCCCTCAAAAACTAATCTGTTGAAGTCCTAATCCCCAATGGGATGGTATATGGAGGTGAAGCCTTTGAGAAGTGGTTTGGTTTGCATGAAGTCATGCGGGTAGCACCTTCGTGTTGGAATGGTGTTATAAGTGGATGAAGGGATCAGAGCTTGCTCTCTCTGCTCCACGAGGGGACCCTCACCAAGAACCAATCAGCCAGGCCTCCAGAATTGTGAGAAATGACTATCTATAGTTTAAATCATCCAGCCTATTGTATTTGTTAAAGCAGCCCAAACTGACAAAGACAATAAGCAACACAGTAGGACTGGATCCCTTCCACACACCAGTCCCCACAGCCTGTATTTAGAACAGGGTCTTGCCCTAAGCAGTCTGAGTTCCAATCAGAGTTCTTGTTTGACTCAAGACCTCCTCTTGGTTTCCCCCACATCCCTCTGCTGCCTTCCCCAGGTGGAAGTGGAGGCAGTAATAATAACAGTAGTTAATTACTAGTATTAACTACTTACTAGTAGTTTCTGTGCATTGCAGGCACAGTGCCAAATGCTGCAGATGTAGGAACTCTTCTACCCTTCCCGACGACCTTTGAGGCAGGTGTTGTCATTACTGCCTTTTCTAGACAAAGAAACTGAGGATAAAATAGGTGACTTGTGCCCTAGAACCCAAAGCTACCAGTTAGTAGGCAGGGACTCACCATACTTCTACTTCCTTGCCCACTTGCAGCCTTGCTTCTCACCTGGGCTTCCTACTCAGCACACAGGGACAGCTCAGCTTCCTGTTCCTGTGGGAACACATGGATTGGGGAAAGTAGGGCCAGTGGGCTTTTGTTCTGGAAGCACATGGTTAGGGTGCTTCTCTTGTGACAGAGGTGGAATGGTCAGGACACAAGCCTGGGTCCTCAAAGTCATTAGGAGACTCGAGCTCCCAGGGTTATGGGTGGGGCTCTTGGCCACCCCCTTCCTGTCCTTCAAGGACTGGTGGCCCCTCCTTTCCCTCCCAAGACTTAATGGCCTCTGCCACCAGACTGTCAGAAAGCACATGGGCTTGTGGCAGCAAATTTCCAAGCCTGAGAAAGGAGCAAAAGGAATATTTGATCACAGGTGGCTGCTGTCCTCTCTGAAGTTCTGGGGCCCGGTGCTTCCAGCCCACCAGGAGACCGTGAGGCTCTTCTTCATGTGCACAATCCCAGTCCAGGACTCTGCAATTGCTCTGCAAAGACAGCATACAGGACATGTGCCTCAGTGGGCCTGTGAGGCTGTAGAACTTTTCTTTCCCTGCTGCCTCTTTCTTGCCAGAGTGTCCCCAGGAGAGGGTGTGGCTTTTGAAACCAGACAGATCCAATCCTATGACAGCTTGTGATGTCAGTGCCACTAAATTTGGGTGTCCTCTTTTTAGGGATATGACCCTCCGCTCCCATCTACTAGGTCTGGATATGGGATTATATGAAAGTCCCTATTCTGAGTTCTCGGAGGCATAGCAGGCCCAAGGAAGGGACTGGGTAAATGGTAGCCGCGATAAAGTCAGGTCTGGAAACTGAAAGCACAGCGGGCCCCACCCACCCTCTGAGGAGCAGATGCACAGTTTATCTTTACTATTTGAAAGTTCTAGAAGAAAAGGAGGTTTTGAAACCTCCTGTTGTATCCAATTTCATGTTTTAACAACTCCCCTCTGAGATAATTCTTTTTTTTTTCTCCTTAGGTCTAATCTGAGTCCCTCAAGCTGCAACTTGAGTGCAATTTCTTTTGTCTGCTTTTCAGAAGAGACAGAGAGTTAACCGGTCCCTTGTGCTATTTCTTCAAGAGCACAAGGACTTTTATCTTGTCCCCTCTAGGCTGTGAATCTCAGAATAGCTGGGCTCACCTTGTCCTGGTCCTGTCTCTGAGATGCAGAGGATGGAGACCAGAGAAGCACTGACTTTCCCAGACTCTTCTAAGGTTGAGTCTGAGGTGCAGGGTCAAGGACCCAGTTCCTAGGATCCCCTGAGTCTGGCTCCCATAACCCCATCTTCTGTCATGTCATATGCTCTGGGCTGCAGAACTTGTCTGAATTCTCTACATTCTGAATTTCTTTGTTCTTTTAGTTGGATTTTAGGAAGGGTAGGGATAAAACGAAGGGAAAAATTTTCCAAGTAGCCCAACAAAAGTGTCTTCTGAATTGGGCCATCTTCCCGTTCATGCCACCCCTTGCCCTTCCCGGCCTCAATTCCAAGGGGAACAGGCGCTTGGGGACCTGCCAGGGCGCCAAAGGACAGGGCTGGGCTTGGGTACCCCTCCTGGCATCCCGCCCTCTCCAGCATCTCATCTGTAGGCGCCTGCTGCGCTTCCCAGCCACTTGCCATCCCATAATCAGCACCATTATCTCTGGATAATTTTCCCTTCTCTAGGCAGTGCGGCCTGTGAAAGGAACCCGAGGAAGGACCAGTGTTTCTGGGACTACGAGAAGGGGGGACGTGGACTTGATTGCAAATGAAAAATTAAGCCTGCGCGTCTGGCATTCACACGGCGTGATTGCTCACGGGCGCTGCGGTCCCCGCCCGCCTGGCTGCCTGAAGGGTAGCAATGATCCGTCTACCTTTTCTTTGGCTCGCCTCTGGTTTAGCAAATCTATAATGCATTTAATCTCCGAAAGCCACTGCTCTTGGCTTTAAATGCCTAATTTGCTGTCGAGAGCTTCTGCAATTCTCTCCCCGCCGACGTTTAACTCCAGGCTTTTGTTTGTCCAATCAGCTGGGCTCCACTTATGGGGCAGCGCCTCGGATCCCCCCTGGGAAGGGGCGGGAGATGATGCCCTGACTTTCCAGCGCACCCCCACTCCCAAGCACGCTGCCCAGGCCACCGTGTCCTCCCCTCTTGGTCCAGCCCGAAATCTTGCCTGAGCTGCAACCGGGAGAAGGAACCTAGTCCTTGAGAAAGAGGCCGCGGGAGGAGGGGGCGACCAACCCATACATGAATAACGACCACATTATAAAGGTCCTAATAGAGGTGTGAACAAAATGCTGGGCGAGATCAAAGAAGGAGACTTGCTTTCTCTTGCAAAGCTGATGGGAGGTGCGATTTCTACAGCCCTGCAGGGCAAGCAGAAGTTCATGGGTGGAGTGGCCAGGGTTGGCCCTGGGCTGGGAACTAGGAGTATCCTGGAGAGGAAGTGAGTGTCTGTGAAGAAACCCAGGCTACCAGGGAGAGTGCAGCAAAGCAGGGAACAGAAGAGGGAAGCAGGAGCCCACTGAATGCAGGGGTTTCCATCTTGTCCTGTGGCAACTGAGGAGCACCATGGGTGGTTTCTATGCAAGAGACTAGTGCATAGTCTAATACTCATTACAATAGACGATAATTATAGTATACATATAATATAGATACACACACAAAGAGAGAGTTAAGGCTATGTGGATAAATGTGACATATAAACACATTCATGTATGTATACACACATAACAGATCTTAAGATTATATATATATTTTTTGATACATATACCAATTTCTATCAATTTTTTAGACATTATATTCATTTTCTGGGGCTGTCATAACAAAGTACCACAGGCATAGTGGCTTAAACAACAGAAACTTATTTTCTCACCCTCTGGAGGTTGGAAGTATAAGATCAAGGTTGGCTAAGGTTGGCAGGGCTGATTTGTTTCTTCTTCCTCTCTCCTCAGAATACAAGACAGCTCCTAGATGACCATGTCCTTATGTCTTCACCTTATCTTCCCTCTGGACACAATGGACTACACCCAAAGCGGAGGAAGAAGTGATCCTCCAGAAAGAAGTCAGAATTCCCTCCCAAGAAAGGCTGCACTGCTGCTGGTTGGTAGAGCCTTGTGAGACAAAAGTACAGCTGATCGTCATGGATGATACTATTATGGTTGTGTATTTCAACACATTCTGCCTGAATGGTAGCACTGAATATAATTGTACTACAAGCTCTTTGCTTTTTATCTAAACTAATTCTATTTCTGTGAAGTGGAATATTATTTCAAAAGAAATACTTTTGTTAGACAAATTAAAAAAAGGTATGGCAAGGTGATTAAGTGAGACCTGAAGCTCTGGAATTCCCACTCTGCCACTTGACAGTCATTTGTTGTGGAACAAGTTACTTAACCTCTCTGAACTTGTATTCTGTCTCCTAATTAGGGTTAATCAAAGCTTCTTCTCATTATTGCATTAAATGAGATGATGTGCTCGGAGCACTTAGCACACAGAGCTGGCTCCTTTACTGTTAGCTGGTATTTTTTTTTTACTCATACATAATCTTTTATTTTTATTTGTTGTATATAATTAAGAATATAGTGTCATATCATTCTTAGTGCTTTTTAATCTTTTTACTACCATAGATTAACTGTACAAAGTAAAGGGTTTCTTTGGGATATTTCCATGCATGTGTCCAATGTGTTTTGATTATACTCACCCCTCTATTACTTTTTTTATCCCCCCCTTTTTTTTTTCTACAATTTTTTAGATGGGCTTCATTATGACATTTTCATACATGCACACAATGTACTTTGGTCTTATTCAGGCCTCCCTTTTCCCCCTCCCCCCTCCTGCTGGTTTCCCCCCAGATAGTCTTCTCCCTTTTGAGTTCATGTCATTTTGGGCTTTTTTTAGATCAAGAATCCACACTTGAGGGAAACATGACATATTTGTCTTTCTGAGTCCGCCTTATTTTGCCAATGGTCTCCAGTTCCACCATTTTCATTTTCCTGCAAATGACATAATATCATTCTTCATTATGGCTATGCTTCCGTTATCTACCTACATCTTCTTTATTCATTCATCTGTTAACTACTGTTTTTGAGAGGCCATGAAGAAATTACAAACTCATTGTGCTGCACCTGGAAAATGCTTAGCATGCACACAACAAATTTCAGAAAAGAAAACTGAAGCCTAAGGAGGGTGAACAGCATCTCTGCTCATAGAAGTAATGGTTTGGCATCCAGGTTCCCTAGTTCCCAATGCAGCCAGCCAATCTGCTGAACAAGTCCAGGACAGGGGAGTCCAGCAGCCTAAGTCTCTGAGCACCTGCCTGAGAGGGGAGGGTGTCTTTGCCTTTGCAGAGACCCTTGTAGTGTGAAGGGGGGGCCTGGTATTCATGGTCCAGGGCCTGGCTTGAGTGAGTGTGTGTGCACACACATGCACTTGCATGTGTGTGTGCTCCATGGTTTCAGGTCCTGAAGAAGCAAGTTGGGAACATTGTTAAGGATTACACATCTTAACAAGAGGCCATATCCTCTACAAGGCCAGAGCTGAATGGTTCTATGACTTTCACTCCTCTTGCAATAAGTGGGGCCTACTCTGCTTACTTAGATGGCCAACTGCAGACCATGACAGACTGCCCCCTGCCTGACCTCAGCTTGCAAACAACTGGTGCCCTGAGCTCTGCTGACTGGATGCTTATATGAAGTCCTTCAAAAGGACATGGCATTTACATTAGGGACCAAGCCTGAGGCCCCACTCTGCTTGTCCTTAGCATTCATGTGCCTTGGAGCAAGTCCCTTGTCCTTTCTGACCCTGGCTCCTCACCTGTGAATGGAGAAATACAAGCTTCCTCACAGAGCCCTGGAAAAGATGAAATGAAACCACGGATGTGAACACAAACATGAAATGCTGTAAGATGCCATGGCTCTGACTAGGTATTAAAAGTTGACAACAGGAAGGTAACTGAACCTGCTCCAAATGGAGGCTGCCACAGCCTGGTGGGCAACCAGCTGGGACTGATCATGTAACAATGAACAGGTTGGGGAGACCAGGGTGCCCCATAGGAATGGGAGATAAGCTGTGCCAGTGCTCTATTCCATCGTTCATTGTCAGTTCCCCTCCCTTGATACACACATACACACAAACACCATATACACACAGATGCCCACACAACATATATACACAACACACACACACACACACACACACACACACACACACACACACACACACACACACACACACACACCCCTTCCCCAGCAATACCAGTTTCAATCAGATGCCATAGTAGAAAAGAGCTGGGAGTTGATTCATGTGTCATAGTTTTTTCAGAGTGTAGCATTCAGGCAGTGAGACAGCAGTAGGGAAGCTATAGGGAGAGGCTTCAATCCTGTCGCGTGGACCACTGGTTCCAACACATCACACATGCACATCACACTCAAGTCGGGAGCTTAAGGAAAGAGCACAGAGAGCCTCCATCCTCACCCAGGCTCTTCTGAGTATCTGAAGGCAGGTGCTATGAATACATATTGTTATTAAGCTCCCCAAATGCACCTGTGCTCAATCAGGCTTGGGATCCCAAATGGACTGATGCAAAGTCAGAAAGATGGCCATCAGAGCAGCCCCTCGGCTACGAGTCATCCATTCCTCCCAGGACCCAGTGTCAAACAGAAATGAGCCTTCTTCAAAGATTTATGGGGCTCCTGGCAGTCAGGACTGGCAAGCCCCTGGCAAGGCTGGCATGGGTGGTGGCAGCCTCCCCAACCTTGCTGGGCAGCTATGGTAGGCAGGATTCATGCCCGCTGGGGCTGGGGCTCCTGCCTGCAGATGCCCATGTTTACCCAGGGTGGGCTAGAGGGACCTGGCTGCTGAGCCTGGTTCTCAGGAATTTGGACAGCTGTCCCTGGACAGTCACCAAGACTCTGCCTTCCAGACGGAGACGGAATGCCGAGCATGTGGCAGTCGCGTGAATGTTACAGGTAGGTAACTTAGTCTTCCTGGTGTTTCCTGCCAAACTGGCATCTGTCACCTTACATTATTGTCATCTTCCATTTAGGTCCCTGCTTTGTGATTCTTTTTGAAATAAAAAAAAAAGACAAGGAAAGCAATGTGTGGCAAAGCTCCAAGCTTCTCTTAATTGCAAATTCCCTTAAGTACCACTTCCCTGGAGCTGCAGGCCCTGTCTGCTAGTCAGGACCACTTCAGCCTGGCTGATTTTTAATAGGCATGTGATAATTTCCAGCATCTTCTAACTTTCCTTTTTGTTCATCCTCAAACCCTGGCATGTCCTCGTCCTGTGCAAGGAATTGCAAATGATTGGAATGGACCTGCCCCTTTCTTTCATCTTAATATGAAATGGAAAGAAAGAGAAAAAGTGAGAGACAAAAGGGGAGAGAAGGGAGAGAGACAGAGAGAGAGAGAGAGAAAGAGAGAGAGAGAGAGAGGAAAGTGTGATTGAAACTGAAGGTTAGAGTGTTACCATTTAGAAGTAGGTAAATGATAACTGCCGTAAAAGAATTGTGCAAGTTGAGCAAATATTGAAACACAAATGGACTAGCTGCCCTCAGGTCCTTTGGAGAGCCCCCCCACCACCATTCCTTCTGTGCCTGCCCCTCTTCTGAGACCCCACTGGCCTCCAAAATATACACACTAAGGTTTTTAGCCTGGCTCAACAGGGGGTTTTCCAGAACCATGCTGGGTCCTTAGGCATTTGTTCTGCTTGGTTGGTGCCCTTGCCTTAGAGGATGCTAAATATTTTGAATATCACCTTGAGCGAAGCATGGAGAAAAATAGAGCAGGAGGTTGCTTTTCTTTTGGGGGATGAAGGAAGGAAGAATGTCTGAGTGTGGAAATGAGCAGGCAGCAGATTCAGTACTGTTTGTGTGACTTGGTTTCTGCCATTGTAAAATGAACCTGGTGTGTGTGCTGTAAAAATTGCTTCAAAGCAATGCAAGAGTATTGTCACAGGTTTCAGCCAGCCACAGACTCATGTGGCCACACCTCCAAGAGTGGGTCAGTCTCCCAGGCCCTGGCCCCAGGTGGCCTGCTACTGCTTCTTGTAACCAGGAGAGATTATGAAAGAGTTGGAAAGGTGGCTCCAAGAAAGTCCAGGGAGAGTTCATAGCAGAAATTGCTGGACTGATGCAAAACACACTTACTAAATTGTCCTGGTACCCAAGGAAACAGCTACACAGTAATGTGAAGGGAAGTGAAGGCCAGGAGATGGGCATTGGTGTGGACACTTAATTCTTCCCTGACTCAATAGAACTTCTCTACCGTGATTGCAAGGCCAGTGACCTGGCTTGTTGGAGCCCCGCAGCACCACCAGGGGCCTGGCAGCAGGCTCTTGGCTCTCCCTTAGGAGGCTCTGGGCAGGCTGGCCGTCTGCCAGAGAGAGAGAGAGGCAGGGCAGAGCAATGGATAGGGCCAAAGGAGGTAGGCAGAAATGTCCCCATGTGCCCTGTCTCTGCAGCTGGCTGCCGGGTAGCCTTGGGTAAGCCTCCCGACCTTGCTAGATTCTGTTTTTCTTGACTACGCCATGTGGGAAAACAACACTAACTCTCCGGGAGAATGGAATAAGAGATAAATGGGAGGCTGAGTTGAACAGAGACAATGAGGTTATTTTTGTTACAAACCATGTTGATCATTGTCTAGCTGTGCCTGATGAGGGGGCTCACCAGATAGTGAGAGGGCTTCTTGTGGGCTGGAACTGTCCTGCTCATCTTTGTGTGATCGTTGGTCACACAGAGGGTGGCACTGAGCTGGGGGCCTAATTTGAATGCCCTGCAGTCATTGCCTCTCTAGCAGCCTGTCTCAGACCCCAAAGCTGGAATGACCTTGGTGTTTCCCTCCTTTTCCCTTGCTGCTGGACACACTCATCTCCTTATAATACATCTGGGGAAAGAGCAGCTCCTTTGGGGCAGATGTGACTGGGGACTGGTCTGTCTTGGCTATTGTGGTGATTGCTTCAGATTGTGTTCTATGTGAGCAGTGCCCCCAGAGTTGTGCCACCAGGATGTCTTGCAGTCCAGGTGGTGTAAAGGTAGCATGCAAACAATGGGACAGAAGTCTTCCCATAAAAACCTTGTTCTGCCATCTTGTGTCCAAGATGAGGGCACAAGTTTCTGAAAAGGGAACCCGTCTCTGCCCCAGGTATAAGGAACATGGGCTCCATCTGCTGACATTGGCTTCTGTTTCCCTCTCTGCTCCCTGTCCTGTCTTGGCAATGCTTGACTTTGCTCTTCCCTAGTATCTCTGTCCTTTGGGGCCTCAGAGCCCATCCCCGCCAATGATCCTGGCTCTTGGCTGCCCCACACGGAAGGCAGATGGTGTTGAGTAATGGGGCTTCTCCCTCGGTCGGATGGGCCAGCTCAGCAGAGCTGACTTCAGCATCCCCTGGCAGCAGCGTTTGGAGCTTAGCATTTTCTCTTCTTCACTGGCTGGGTGCGAATGGGGGAGGGAAGCAGGGATGATGGTTTTGGACTCTTTCCCGAAGCTGGGGTATTTGAGGGGAGATTGCATTCTAAGCCTTCAACTTCCCTGCCATTGAACTTCCCCGAAGACATCTCTCTTTGTTTGCCTGTATTTCACTCTGTCGGTGTCTAAAAGGCTTCTTCCATTTGCTTTTATATATTCATTTGAAATGACTCCTCCAATATTTAATCTTTATCAGGACCTGGAAGCCTGGTATTTATTTTTCAGGTCAGTTGCTCATCCATTTTCCTGGAGGCCTCTGGCAGGAGGCTGGAGAGCCCGACGCCCCCGGTGGGTGCTGCCATCAACATTAGTCCTGGTGACAGGAGGACAAATCAAAGCGCTGCAGGCTACCAGGGAGAAGATAAATCTGGCAAAAGGCTAATGAGTAAGCTATGGCTACAGGGTGAGGTGGCCTCCAAGAGTCTCCAGACCTTCTGGTTGTGGCGAGGTAGCCATCTTCTGGGACTGAAGTGAGAGAGAGGGCCTATGGTTGGCATGAGTTGGGTTTCTCCAGATTATGGCAGCTGGCATTGGAGTTTCACCTTATAGCCAGTGAGGAAAGAGATCCGCTCTTCTCAAAGCATATGGATTTTATCTCCCATAGATATAAAGCCTGGTAGCATACTCACATAGCAGCATGAAGGATTTGAGACAGACAACTGAAAGAATTTTCAGACTGTCAGCCTTGACCAGATTACTACAGAAAGTTACTGCACAGCTTTCCTTTGTGGGTCCCGAGAATATTTTGAAGGCACACTCAGGTCCATAAATAGGCATCTATTTCTTCTCCAAAATATGTATTGACCATCTATTTTATACTGGGCACTGTACCAGTCTCTCAGAATATAAAGGTGGCCTTTGCTCTCCAAGAGGTTATGAGGAAATACCAAAGAACCAAGATGGCAAACAGGTTTTTAATCTCCTAGTGAGATCTGCTTGATTAGAAAGTGGCTGCTTGGTGTCTCAGGTTAAGAAAAACTGGAAAATCACATCTGGGCCCAAGAAGAAAGTGCAGTAATTATTTAGCAATGTCTGCGTTGGTCCAGCAACGACAATGGTGCTCACTGCCAATCCTGGCAAGGGAATGGAGCATGTTCAACAAAAGTGTTTTGAACATCTCTACCATGGGCTTAGTACTGTGCTAGGTACTCGAGAGTGGGGATAATAGGAACCTTTAAGCAGAATTCAACCTAATTGGGGAAATACAGGGAACTGGCAAAAACATAGTTTTCTGTACCTGGCTAAAATCCTTGAGGTGGGGGAGATGGCAGAGCTCATGGAAAGGAGAGGAAGACTGGGCTGGAGTTCTCAGGAAGACTTCCAGGAGTGAAGAGGGAGAAGAGGAACCTGCACAGCAACAGCTATGTCTACCGAGGGCATCAATATTCTGCCACCAAAATCTGTTCACAAACAGCAGGCAAGAAAGGAGGGAGCAAGGAGGACAGCAAAGCCCAGGTGAGCCAGTTTCTTCTTCCTTCCTTTTAACTTTCTCACCCCTACTCTTAGAAGCCCCACGGGCGGAGGGGGGCTGTTGGGGTGCCCCCACCTGCCTAGGTCTGTGCATTTCAAAGCGTTGCCTAGTGGAGAAGCCGTTGTTGGGTGGCAGTGCTGACCCCACTCTGCAGACATGTGATGAATATTTCATAGCCCAGATATAATCCTGTCCACACTTTCCTCATCTTTCTCTGGCCAGCACCTCTCTCCTTCACCTCAGCCCTGGTCCCCAACTGCTCCCAAGTCAGGAAAATCAGTCACAACATTTATCAGGAATCGGTATGAACCAGCCAAGCGCTCAGCAGAGCTAATCTGTGCAGAGCTAATAAGAATGAACAAAGTCGCCACAGACTCCGCCATGGGCATTGCTGATAAGGATTTGTCAGAAGAATTGCAGGTGAGATCTGAACAGCCGCAGGAAGTGGAATGCAAATGCCTCACTCCTCATCGCTTCCACTGGAGCCTCTTCATGCACTGGAGGCTGAGGACAGGGTGGGCAATGCAGGCGTGGGGAAAGAGGGCAGGTGGGGAGGAGAGGATGGGAAAGAGTGAGACAGCAGCCTAAAGAAGCATTTCATTTCCTTCTTGGTTCCTATGCTGACAAAGTACACAGGTATAGGAAATAATTTCCCCAACAACTGGAAGTGCTGGAGGCTAGAATGGGACTTGGGAATTCCCACAGGAAGCATGAGGAGTGATGCTGTGGAGGAGAGGTTGGAGCCAGCATGTGGAGTAAGGCAGATGGGGGCTTGAATCACAGTTCTAACGGGTCTAGAAAACCTTGAGAAAGCTACTTACTTTCTTGAGCCTCAGTTTCCTCATCTATGCTATGTCACAAGACTGCTTGAGAGGATGAAGCAGTAAAGTCTGTATGGGGTCCTGGCACAGTGCCTGGAACACTATAAGGTTAGAAAACATTAGCTCTTTCTCTGTTAGTAGTTTTTGCTTTCATTTTGGTTTTAGGTACTGGGGATGAAATCTAGGCCTTGTACCTGCTAAGCCCATGCTCTATAACTTAGTTACCTCCCAGTCCCTTGTCACTAATTTATGGGCAGTTTTGCCTAAAGATAATCCACAATGAAATGATCTAATAATTTGGGCATTGGTAAACTTTTGTGCAAAGGGCAGATAGTAAATATTTTAGACTTTGAAGGCCAAACAGTATGAATTGCAACTTCTGAAACCCTCCTATTGAAGTGCCAAAAGCAGCCATTTGTTGAATGAGCAAGGCCTTTTCCAATAAAACTTTATTTATAAGAACAGGGTGGTTTAGATTTGGTCTTTGGGGCTATCCTTACCCACTGCTGGTGAAATTGATCTGCAAACTAGCCCATGGATCTTCTAGGGACTTCAAAGGCAGGCCAAGGGCAGGCTGCCTTTGAGCCAACTGGTTTCTTGCAGAAGCTGGAGGCCGCGAGGGAGGTGAGACTCAGGTGTGTACAGGCTGTGCTACAGCGCATGGGTGGGGGAGATTCTGGTCGATCTCTGGAGGCTTTCCTTCTAAATGAGTCATTACTGTCTGACTGCCTTATATGTTTCCCTTCTATGCATCTTTGCTACAAAGTTTATTGTGGGGTTGATGTATTTTTACTGTGTCTCCTAAAAGTAGACACATTTTCATCTTTTTCTTGAAATACATATCGTTAAATCTCTCTTCCAATTCCTTCTGGCTTATTGGACTTGGGAGCAAGCTGTGAAGAATGATTTGTTTTCAGGCCACAAAGCCACCCCCAAGACAGGCTTCTGTCACACCCCTGAAGCCACAGGGGAATGTGGAGGCAGGGGGGGTGGGAGGCTCTGGTGTGGGGTGTAAATGAGGTTTTTGAATAACATTGGTTTCCTATTCCCTCACATGTTTTAAAATCTGATAGTTTTCTCAAGTGCTAAACTTGCCATTCTCCCAGTGCAATAATATTGTCTTGCATTTGTACGTGGCTTTACAGCTTAGAAAATGCTTTTTCTCTGTATATATGGCCTCTCCATCTTTACCATCACTCAGAAGCAGTTGGCAAATGGGAAAGATCATTCCTCTACCACAGACAAGGAAGACCAAGGTCCAGAGGGGCTGCTCTGGACATTTGGTCAAGATCAGAAGAGATGGTGAAGGATAGCGCTGCAGGCTGAATGGTGGCCCCTATAAAGGTATCAGGTCTTAATCTTGGAAGCCTGGGGCCTGACAGCTGGAAAAGGGGTCGCTGTAGATGTGATTGAATTAAGGAGCCGGATATAGGGAGAACTACCCTGGATTATCCAAGTGGGCCCTAAATGCTACCACAAGTGTCCTTATAAGTAGGAGACAGGAAATTACCCCCCCCCACACACACACACACTCACAGGAAAAGACAATGGAAAGACAGAGCAGAGAGAGATTTGAATATGCTGGCTTAAAGACTGGAGTGATGGCCACAAACCAAGGAATCCTGGCAACCAACAGACACTGGAAGAGGCAAAGCAGAGACTCTGCAATAGAGCTGCGGGAGGAGTGTTTTCTTGCTGACACCTTAATTTTAGATTAAGTTATATTGGTTTCAAACTTTAGGCTTCCAGAACTATGAGAGAATCAATTTCTATTTTTTAAGTCACCCAGTTGGTGGTACTTTGTTACAATGGTCATAGAACACTAATAGGGCTAGTGAAATGGGAGCTACTTCACTAGTGAGCAATGTGGGGAGGAACCTCAGGTCTCCTACCTGCACACCTGCCTGCTGTCTGCCTGAGAAAGAGCCCTGGTCTCCAAGGAAGATGGGTTGGGAGGATGCTAACCAGTGGGTGCTCACTGAGCTTCTCTATGGTGCCTGGAATTGTAGGCCTTGGGAGAATTAGAACTGGGGTGTGAGCACTCAGGAGCTCTCAAGCTGGATGGGGAAGCAGGGAGTGATGACACAGGTAGCAGATGGAGCAGGTCAGTGTGTGAGGAAGTGTCTGCCTGTGGGCTGTGCACCGTCTTCCCCAAGGTTGTCCATCTTACCGTACTGGCTAAAAAGTGCATTGGCTCCTCTGCAGATAGTCCAGGAAGAGGACCTAATGCAGGGGTAGCGTATCTCCCAGGGACCCCAGGACCCTTTGTTTGAGGCATATCTTATGTGTGAAAGCACCCTGTAATGCAGGTGCTAACCTCCTGTCCTGAGAACAAAAGCAGTCACATCCAAAGAGACCCATGACCAAGTGGCTGGGTGTCCAGGTTCTCTGGGCTGGGATTTACCATTGGAAGGCATGGGAGGGGGGTGACATTATAGATGTGATCTTGAGGAGGATCCAGCAGGGGGTAAAAATAAAAAGGTGAGTGAAAATAAATTAAAACAAAATTGATTTCTTGTGTCTAATAGAGTTTTTCTTTCTCCGTGTCTTTTTTATTTTTTTTTTTCCTGAAGCAACATTTGGCATATGTAATAAGGCACTGTCTGAAGCCACTCCAAGGAGCTGGAACTTAACTGAAGGAATGGGCTGGGGAGCTGAGTTTCATTTGAATATCCTTCCAGAGCCAGCATCCTTCCCAGTGCCCCAGGGAGGGGCTCCGTCTCAACTAACCAGGGCAGCTCTAATGTCCACCTTGTTGACAGCCCGGTTAGGAGGGCCCAACCCTCTGGCCCACCTCTGGGAAAGTCAGCTTACCTTTAGGTTGAACCCAAAATGTAAATATCCTAATTGGCATCTTATTAGTACAAGCAGAAAAGCCCATTGTCATGGAAGAGAAATCTCCCAATCCCCCACCAATTAATCTTTGGCTACAGGCAGCTCGTGCTCACCATATCAATGGGGGCCAGCTCTGGAGTGTGCTGGTGAGCTGGGAACAGTGACAGCCACTTGTGGCTGCTGGATCTCTGGGTTGGAGAACCCAGACATCATGAGGTTCTGCTTTGGCCACACTTCCAAAGGTGCCCCCACAATGAGTGCAGGGAAAGGAAAGAGCACCTACTCTTGGGCCACGGGAGCCTGCTGTGAAAGAGGGGACATGTAGTGGTAGAGGACTGTGGTGGATATTTGCATCTGCGGGGTTTGGTAGTGGTGGCTCTGCAGCACTAGAGCATCTATAAATCCTCTTCTAGTGTGCGAGAATCCCTACCATGTCAGTTGTGATGGGAGGCAGACCATATTTTCTGTAAAGAAATGGAATCCCAGCTACTTCCTTTCTAAGCAGAGCTGTCCCATGCTCTAGGCTGGGCCAATCTGACCCACTCAAGAGGCAGAGAAACAGGTACAAGAGTTCTGTCTGGGGCTGGTGGTAGGGGCAGCCCCATCCCTGCAAGGGTGCTAGCAGGGCTGGTGGTACCATTCAAGGAAAGGCAGGCATGGTGTGTTTTCTCCTGTGCTCCTGACTATAGAGTCTCTTCACTTTCTTCTGTGTTCCAAGTCTGGTTTTGCTGATGACCTTTTGGATAACTGGGGACCCACAGACACTTTCTTAATAAATCCATTTTCTGCTGAAATCTAGCAGAGTCAGTTTCCATTAGCAGGAACTCATACACCTGACTAAAGCAACACACCCTACCTGACGGGACAGGAGGGGAAAGAGGGAAATTCATATTTCTGGAGAGCTTAGCATGAGCCGGGCTCAGGAATTATTCCATTTGATCCTCACAAAACCCTTTGAAATACCTTATGAATTACTTCCATCACTTTACAGTTGAGGAAGCTGTATGCTCAGAGTTGGCTCTTCCCTCCACCAGTTGCAGAGCTGGGTGAGAAGCCAGTTTGCTGCATTCCCTACTTGGGCCCCTGCAGAGTGCCGTGCTGTTCTGGTGCCTTTGGCTAAGTGAGTCTTTCCACTCTTGGACTATACCTCCTTCTCTGTATCATCCCTAATCATCTTGGAAGTCTTGATGTAGTTTTTCTGGTAAGTTCTGCAAGACCCTGAACCTGAGATCAGATTTAAGCCCCACCTCTCTGCATCATGGTGCACCAGGCAGAAGCCTTTCCTAGTGATGACCCTGTTTCTCCACTATCCTGGGTTCTCTTTTTCCAGAAACTTCAAACTTCTTGAGGCCAAGCAGACAAGATCTTTGGACAATTGGTCTTCAAGTTTAGTATGTAGCACAGGGTCTCATACTCCCCAGTGCTCAGTAAATTATGCCCAAGTCCGGGCAATGCAGAGAGAATGGAATCTTTACATTTTTCACTACAAAAAGGACAACCTGGTCCAAAAGGTGGGGAGATAACTTTGCATTTTAATGATAGAATTTAGAGGTCTAGCTTTTCTGGAGGGTCCTCTAGAAAAATAGAATCAATAAGATCTGTAAATATATATATGTAAGAGGAGATCTATTATGGGAATGGGCTCAGAGAATTATGGAGGTGAAGAAGTTCTGCAATCTGCCATCTACAAGCAGAAGAACCCACACAGTCTCCGGGTTTCAGACTGTGTCCAACGGAGAATCAGGAGCACCAATGTGTGAGAGCAGCAGAAGATGGATATCCCTGCTCAAAGCAGAGAGAGCAAATTTGCCTGTTTGCTGCTTTTTGTTCTTCTCAGGTCCTCTACACATTGGATGACATCATTTTTTATTGGTGAGGGTGATCTCCTTTACCCAGTCTACCAAGTCAAATAATAATCTCTTTCTTGACACACTTTCACAGACACATCCAGAAATGATGTTTGATTGGTTATCTGGGCATCCCATAGCTCTGTCAAATTGACATACAACATTCTAGGCAGGAATAGTAGGGATCTATTATTAGGTTAAAAAGGTTGAAGGATGAATCAAGGTTGGTATCTAACATGCTTCCTTTGGCTTTCTAGGGTTGTCCCAGCTGTTTAAGTCTGGGAAGTCATGTTTGTATTCAGAACATCTTTGATCAGGTGAGTGCTTCATACACATGACTCAAAAGAGCTCTGGACCACCTGTTCTGCATTGAGAGGTGGCCTTGTCTGGGAGACTTCCCCACCATTTCATTATAAAACTGCACTTTCTCGTGGTCCAAGGTTCCTATCTGCCTGGAGCTCAGCTGACTGAGCAGGGAGAAGACTGTCCTTGGATTGTTTTCACTGCTAAACAATTTCCAGCTAGCTATGCGGGAGCCTAGGAACCACACGAAGTGTTGTCTGGAGAAATCTTGCCCAGATATAACATTGAGACAACATTTAAAACCTCATTTAAGTGAACACAAAGAGAGGGCTCCTGGGTAAAAGAGACTTAATTAATCTCGTTTCTGTGTAGATACTTTTAATTAAATGTAACTCCACTTTCCTTGCAAGTAGATTGGAAGGGCCGAGCAGTCTTGCTACTTGGTAGAGCTGAGTTGAGGGGGGCTAACAGGTGGGCTGAGGCAATCAGAGGCTCTGGCAGTGCACCAATGACCCAAGGCTGGAAATGTGGAATGGGTCCCTGCCTCCATCTCTTAAGTTACATGTGCCTCCAGGAATGGGTTCTGAGTTCACAATCAAGTCTTGAATGCGTCCTGTCTCTACCCCACAGTCTCAGATCTAGCTCAGATCCTTGACATTGCTCTCTTCGATTATGGGACTAGTCTCTTAATTGTTCTCCCTCTCTCCAATCTCAATCCTTTTCAGTTCATTCTAATTTAGCCTGCTAAATGACTCCTTAAAACCCTACTTTCATTGTAATGTCATCACCTTACTCAATAATTCCCAATAGCTTCCAATGTTCTCATTAAATGCTGTTTTTCCTCTCAGCCTGGCCAAAGCACGGTATCTCAGAAGACTGGTCAAGCTTAGAAATGGCTATAGTTCTTGGAGAAACGGAAGATAGAGTGAATTCAATAGGATGTACCTGCAGAGAAAGTAGACCAGAGTGAGGCGGGCTATCCAAGTCCATGTGAAAGGTCTAGGAAGAGAGGAAGAATTTGAATTTGAGACAATAGATACTGAGGAGAGTAAAAGAGAGGCAGGGTTCTTGTTGAAGGAGGAACCTAGAGGAATTTCATAAGCCCATGGTTTACCACAGGAAGTTTCCATAGGGTAATCTGTGCCTTGGAATTTGTCAGAGACTAATCAGGCATGATCATAGAGAGAATTACATTCTTATTGGGGCAGATTGGTTTCTCACAATGTCATTGTTTTTCCTCTTTTTCCTCTTAGTCCTGGTGCACACACTGCATTCACTGCCCGCGGATGGGTGGGACCATTTACTGACCAATGAAATGAGGGTGTGTGAGATGCACCCTCAAATCCCCTAAGAGCTCTTTTACACTACATCTTTCTGCTCCATACCTAGCTGGGAGTGGATTCAGGGGAGGACCTAGAGGATGATGAAGACACTAGACAGAGATGGATCCTGAGTGTCAGAGTGCCCAGGTAGAGATGACCTCTCCTCCTGATCCCCCACCATATTGAACTGTGACATGACTGAGAAGTAAGCAGGCAGTGCTTGAAGTGCTCCTTCATAGTTCACCTGCTGGAAACTTTATTGCTCAGTGTGGCATTGGTGGGAGGTTGGGTCTAGGGGACATGTTTGGGTCATGGGATCAGAGCCCTCAGGACAGAACTGATGCCTCTCTTGTGGAAATTAATTAACTATTGCTGGAGTTTGGCCCCCTTTGCTCTCTCTTACATCCCTCTCCATTTGCCTTCCACCATGAGGCCCCACCAGCAGCCAAGCAAGTGTCAGTGCCAAGCTCTTAGACATCTTAACTTCCAGTATTTTGAGCCAAAACAAACTTCTTTCCTTAATAAATTACCCAATCTTAGAGTAATTTCATTATAGCAAAAGACAACAATCTAAGATATAAACCCATTAAGATTTTGGGACTGTTTAGGACAGGAGTTATCCTGTCCTGACTAACACAATAGGCATCCTAGGTGTCCAAAGGACACCTGGGAGAAAAAGCTGGTAAACCACATTCAGTTCCTGCAGGGAGGACCTAAGAATGCCCCACAGGGTAGGGCCACTTGCAGCCTCACCAATGCATCTTGGCCTTCTTATTCTCTGTAACCCTGAGCCGGCCCTAGTGACCAGGAGAATAGGAAACCTGTAGCAGACCCTGCCTTGAGGCGGAGGGTTGGAGTAGTATAGTCTCTAGATTTCTGCTGTGATACTGCTGTGGAAGTCCAGGTTTGCAAAACAAGTGTTCGTGTTTCTCACTCACAGTTGTATGTGTTGATGAGGGTGGCAGCTCTGCTTTAGGCTGAGGATTGTGTTCAAGACCGCTCCATGTGTCACTAATTCTGGATTGCAGACACACACACACCCCCCAAACAAGCCAGGCAGACCTGTTTAAGCTTCTGCCCATGGCATATCAACTAACAATGCATCAGTCAAAGCAAGTGAGAAGACCACCGTCAAAAAGGTAGACACGTTTACCATGGCAGAGCATGAAGGAGAGAATTGAGGGCTTGGTGGAGCTCAGTGATAGGACACTTGCTTAGCTTGTGTGGGGCTCTGGGTTCAATACCCAGCAAGAAAAAATAAATTGTGGCTGTATCATATAATGTGCCACAAGTACTGTCTTTAATAAAGCAACTCCTGCTTACAACCCAATGTCCCTGGGTGGATGAATGGGCCTGTGTTTTCTGAGTGATATAAGAGACTTCATAGAACTGTATGGATGGGCCAGGCTGTTGGGGTAATGGACAAGACACTTGGAGTGAAAAGCTGCGGTTGCTTGTCCAGCTGCTAAGTGGCTATGAACTTCTGGCATGCCACTTCTCTCTGGACCACAATTGCATCCTCTAAGACATGAGAGAGATAGGCAGGGTGATTTCTAATGTCCTTTCAAGCTCGTAGCCCCAAGGATTTTAAGCAACCCAACGCTATGATCCTAACCCATTGTCTCTGGGATCTTACTGTCTTCAAGTCAGTCCAACTGACTTACGAACTGAACCCCATCAGAGCAGCCTGGGAGAAGGTAGTTTGTGCAGAGCCCTCCCTGAGGGACAGTGGGAAGAAGAGGAGCCTGAGAGCAGGCTTGAGTGTATTTCTCTGTGCTTCTAAAAAGCCCTTAGATCAGGCTGCTCAGGGCCTGATAATTTTTCCATTAAGAGGAAATAATTTTCTGGGTCTGTTTTGGTTGTATTTATCTGCAGTTGACAGCATCAGCAGTTGCAGCCATAACACGCTTCCTGTCCCCTAGACTTGTGGTGAAAAAGGGGGCAGAGGTCTTTGCATCTCCTGGCCTGAATGAGGGGAACAAACAGCTACAACACAACCCTAGTATCCATCTCATATGACCCACTGTGACCCTGGGTACCTCCCACTCTATTTTCTTCTTAAAAAAAGAAATGTAAACAATAACCCTACCAAGAAACCTACCACTATGCTCTCTCTGCCCCAGCCCCCACCTCCTGCCTATCGCTTCTTCTAAGCCAGCTTGACAATAACCATTCATCACTAAAAAGAAAACAAAGTACAGAGAAACAAAAACCAATCTAATGCCGCAAATTGACGTCAAACTTTGAAAAATGGACTGTGAGACTGTGTGCGGTGAGCTCTGTCTGCCTTCCAGAGCAGATAGGCTGGGTACCTCCTGTCGCAAACCCTCGTGGCCTCAAGTTCTGTTTGATGGTGACTACAGCCCAGGGACCAGATTTGACTTTCAGAGGTGACACTGGGATGAAGAGGGGAGGAAGACGCCTCTGAGCATGGTGGCAAAGGAGATCCGCCTCTTGCATTGAGAGTTCTGCCATCTTGGGGGAAACCATCGCAGGCCCAAGCCTGTGTCTGGAGGACACTGGCTCCATGCCACCCTTCTGGATTCTGTTCCCTCGGGAGCTGGTGTGTAAGATCCTGACAGATCTGGTTTCAAGGGAGGCTAAGGAAGAAAGAAGTCAGAGAGAATGATACCTCATGCTTGTGTGTATAGCAACTTTACCAAGTTCAAAGTGTTCTCACAGGCAAGATCTCACTTACAGCAAGGCTAGGGGATGTGTGGAGTAGCCAATCCTATTGTAAAGCTAACGAAAGTTAACAGCTTTCCATGACTCAGCCCCAAGCTTCACAGCTTGTGTGTGATAAGCCCGGACTGGAACCTGGAACTCCAGAGCTAAGGAAGGATCTTCTTCCTCTTGAGGACACTGAACTGGCAGGAGTCTGAATGTATCCTCATAGTATTAGTACTACAGACTGCACAGGAGAGGATCACGACTGCAGAGGAAAGCTAACTTATCTGAGGTCACACAACCCATTTGTGGAGCAAAGTCAAGGAACTGGGTCTCCTGATCTCTGAGCTAGCAAAGTCCCGAGGAAAACCAGGACTCTTACAGCACAGTTTCCCTGAGAAGGACTTGGGATGGTGATAGGGGACCAGATGAAACGTTTTGCTCTGAGTTTGTCTGAGGAAGTGGACCTCTTTGTTCCTTAACCAGCCCTGAGATAAAATGACTGATACCTGGAAAGGATGGCTATTTGTCCCCAGATGGCTGTTTCTGTCTCTGAAGAAACCACTGTCTCCCTCCCTTCTCTCCTTGGAACCACATACTTGCTCTCCAAGCTGATCACCCAGTGCCCCGATCTGTCCAAGATGCCCAGGACTTCCTAAGGCCCCAACCAATGTCTTATCCCTGGACAGAGAACCAAGTACTCTGGGCATTGCCTACACCTTCTCTGCCCACCAGCAGACTTCTCTTTGTTATGGCCCATTTCCTTGGGGCCTGCACTCTGCAAGAAGATCCAGCTAATCTGACAGGCTTAGTGAGAGCAGACTATCCAGGTTCAAATCCAGGTTCCCCACACATGAGACCTCTACCCCCAGGCAAGTTAATTAACCTTTCTTAGCTTCAGTTTCCTTATCTGAGAAATGAGCATGATAATACCTCATAGGGTTATTGGGAACTTTAAATGAATTTATGTAAAGAAGTTAGCACAATGCTTAAAGCATAATAAATATTCAATATATGTTAGTTATTTTTGGCTTTTAAACCTATTCATGTGCCTGTCTTCATGGAGGCTAATGACTCACTCCAAAGTTAAAATAGATGTGTTTTTACAGCAATCTAATTAAAAAAGAGGCTTTTAGGTCCTGAGTCACATCCTTGGAAGAGACTCTCTTCAGTGGTGAGATCTTCCCCGTACCCTTCCCCTCCCCCCAGCAAGTCCAAGGTCCAGGCCTGGCTAATAAATCAGACATTTGGATCTGACTGTCAACATTCTTATTTACCCTGGAACTCACACCCCATCACCTAAGATTTTGGAACCACAGTTATGTGATAAGGAGAGGGATACAGGTCCCTGCGGGCTGAGTACCACCTCAATAGCAGATGTGGGACACAGGATCCAAGTCTTCCCTCCTCCATGTTTTAATTGTGTACTACCGTAGAAATTATTTAATTTCTTTGACCTTCTAGTTCCTCATCAGAAAAAGATTGGAGTAGATCACAGAGATAAAAAGCACTTTGTTAACGATGTACCCAGGCTTGAAGTTGAAGTTGAAAGAATTTTAGATTTACTAAGTCTCAACTCTAATGCTCATGAACTCTGTGGCCCATTTCTCTTTCCAAAGCTGGTTGTGAGGAGCAGAGGTGCCCAGGAGGTCACTACTGTGACTATGGCGGGGAGATGAGAAGCTACTCAGGACCAGGAATTCCAGGGCTGCAGAGCCCCAGGGTTTAGTGGGAAGAGAAGTGAAGATGAGTCTGGTTTCAAAGTAGCTCTTGGAAGCTGCTTCTCCATCTTTCTTGGGCAGCTTGGTTTTTCTCTTTCAGCAATTTGCCTTTTTCTGTGTATTTCCTCTGTCCTCTCTCCCTTCCACTGCTTTAAAAAAATTCATTTCTATCCACCTTTTAACAACTCAGTTGTGTCCACAGCTTTCCTAGCCCTATACCACCCATTGCTATCAATTGGTTGCCCTCTGAAAGTCATTGTCAAACTCCAGAGGGAACCTTATCTCCATGCCCTGGATCACAGACCACTGGCTACTCTAAGGATCTCTCTTGGGTGTCCTGGCCACCTCTTATTAGTCATTTGCTGCTGGAGAGCAGGGGCACATGCTCTTAGGCATGGGGGTGTAGGGTGGCAGATTACCCTAAAATGGGATTTATTTACTTACTTATTTTGATGGTCCTGGGTGTGACCTCAGAGTTTCACACTTAGTAGGCAGGATTTCCACCACTTGACTCACTCCTCCAGTCCTTCGAATGGGCTTTAGATAGGTTAGTAAGCCAAGAGTGGTTGGACATGTAGACAAGTTGCTGTATCTCAACACCACTCTCCTGGTTCCTTGTCTGGAAGGCAGTTTATGTAGATTAAATGAGTTAGTCAGTGAAAATACCTTCTAGTAAAACCATTCCCATAGCTGCTTTCTTGATTCAGGGTCTTATCATCTCACCTGAGCTAATCCAGTAGCCCCCTAACTGGTGTCTTGGATCCAATTTTACCCTTCCTGCATTGGATCAAATCTATTTTCCACCAAATGAATGAATGGATGGTCTGCACCGAGAGGAAGCTGCTGACTTTGCACCTCCTGTCTAGGTAGCCCTGCCCTGGTGAGCATCTTCTCTGAGGGGTGGGCTGACTCTGCATTCCCAGGTGCCTGGGTGACAAGGAAATGCAAACAGACCCAAAAGGCAGGAGAACAGGCAGATGTGCTTGAGCAGTGTGTGCTCCCGACCCACCTGTTCCTCCTTGAGGCTCTTCAGCCCCTGCTCAGCCTCCCTGAACCCACTCAGTCTAAGTGGGTAATGGCAAAGGGAGGATGGAAGGCGCGGGAGGTCCCAGCGTGGGGCTTCGAGGGCGCTGTGTCATTATGCTAATTTCCCTTTGGAGCTAAAGTACGTGTGTGTGGATGAATGGGCGCCTATGGATGTGGGTGTGTGAGCACGTGCATGCTTATCTGTAATTAATTACAAAACCTCACGCTTACGTGGTGCTTTACAGTTTATAAAGCATTTCACGTCCATTATCCTATTAAGTCCCCATAAAACCCTGTGACTTATGCAGTGAGTGTTTTTTTATCTTTGCGATGAACAAAACAAGGCCCAGAGAGTTTAAGTGACTTTGGGGAAGCCCACTGAGCTGTAGATGAAGGCAGGGCAGCAGGGCTCCCCTGCATCGCTCCACTTGGGAGTCCCACCTCATGGGACCCCCGTCACCCCTCCTGTAGAAGGTGCTGCTGCTCATGCCCTGGTAGTTAGCTTGTCACCCATCGGACCATGCTGAACTCTTGCAGCATGTGCGGTCACGGTGGGGCACACAGGACTGTATCCTTTTTTTAAAAATTGTTGTACTGGGGGTACATTTTGATATTTACCAAAGTTCTTACAATCTATCATAGTTGAATTCACCCCCTGCATCATTCTCCTTTATCTCCCTACCCCATTCCTGGAACAGTTTTAAAAGGTCTCATTTTTCCATTTTCATACATGAGTACATAATATTTTCATATTTGCCCTCCTACACCCTGTCCTTACATCTTACCCCCTCCCACTGGTGCCACCTCCCCAGACAGGACCCATTTTACCTTCCTGTTCTCTGTTTTTGAAAAAAGATATTTTCGTTTGTATAAGATAGCTATGCAGGGAGTTTCATTGTGACATTTCCATGGATATATGTATTTTAATCCAAATTGGTTCATCCCCTCTGTTTTTCCCTTTCTACCTTGGACTGTGTCCTAAAAGGCAGGCACTCACACTGTAGAGTCGCTGGGATGTCATTGCTGCCTCTTTTCTCATGAACTATTAGCAAATTATTGAGTCTTTCTAAGCTCTACTCACTATCTCTCTCAAATGAGAATGGTAATACTCATGTTGCTTGCTGTCTATTAACTGCTGTGCTCTGTGCAGGGTCTGGTGCATGTTTAGCCCTCAACACTGACAACAATCACTCCAGATGAGGCCGTCCGGAAGGCCTTCACAGAAGAGGGGCCTCTTCAACTGTGTCTCGCTGGGTCTGCCTGAGGCCCCAGCAGCCCGTTCAGATATATAGAGTGGCATCAGGGTGTCGGGATGAGCCAGTCCCCTCTATTTTCCTTTGAGGCTTAGCCCTTCCCTAGGATGGTGAGTACTTGGGGGACAAAGAGAACTCTAAGAGGCCAGCTCCTGTGGGCATTGGACAGCTGGTAGAGGAGGATGGAGAGAGCTCAGAGAAGGGGTGGTGATAGGCAGACAGGGGCAGAGTGCAAAATCTGGCCTGCGGTCACCATTTAAACAGAAGGTATGTGGAGGTGGATGGTGGGTGCTGCCCACCATAAATGCACCCCACCCATATCTACCCTTCAATCCCTCATACTTTGGTACTTTTTTTCAGTACCTATGTTAACAATCATTTCCCTTTTTGTCACAGTCTCTGACTCTTTAGAAGTGGCAGTGGGAGGCAAGGATGTTGAAGTCAGAAGATTTGGTTGGACTTTACTTATTAGCTGTGTGCTCTTAGACTAATCCTTTAGCTTCTTTGGGCTTCCTTTTCCTGGTCAGTTAAATGTGAGTGATAGCAATAACCCCAAACTTGCAAGTACACGGTGAAGATCGAATGGAATGATCTGTGTGTCTGCAAACGGAAAGCAGGGAGTTAATGTGAGTTCCTGTCCCCCGTGGAACATGACTGACCTTCCTAGCTCCTTTCACCAGGCATTGGAGTGGCCACCTGCTCACCGAAAGCTGAGAAACTGCATCTATGTGAATACAGTTTTCTTTCCTTTACAAAATTTTGATAGAGAATCAAAGATAGATAGAAGGCGTGCTCTCTCCAAGGAAGAAATTTTGTCATGATGTCAGGGACCTGTGGGAGAACTGGGAGAAGACAGAGGACAGGAATCAGATCCTGAGGCCCTTCCTCAAGTGCACACCTCCTCCTGTCTGTCTTCAATGCCTCTGTAAGAGATCATTCTAGAACTAAATACATATTTAACTCAGGACCTTGTTCTTGCTAGGAGGTGCTCTACCCTTTAAGCCATCTCCCCAGTCCTTTTATTTTTAGTTGGCTTTTCTGATGTGGTCTGTCACTAAATTTCCTTAGGCTGACCTTGGACCATGATCCTTCTACCTCCCTCCAAGTAGCTGGGATTACAGGCATGCACCACAATGCTCAGCCCTTCAACAAACAGTTTTTTGAGCACCTGCTATGTGCTAAGTACCAGTCTATGTACTCACTTCAAATACATCCTTCCTATGTTTTGCCTTAAGGCAAATCTTTGTTTATTGAATGCCTGCAATTTGGGCCAAGACACACCATGTTAAAGCCTGATGATATTATCTCAGTTAACACTGCCCATAATCACAAAGGGATATTATCTAGTACCCCCATTGTACAGACAGAGGTCCTGGAGATCACCTGCTGGCATCATGCAGTTAGTTAATGGGAAGTGGAACTGAAGCCCAGTGTCAGGCTCTGAATTTTCAGCTTTGTCACTCTGTGCTAACTTTGTCTCTTGCTGGAAGCTGGGACTCTTGCAGTGATATCCCCACACCCCTGACTACCAGAAAATGGCCTATTCTAAGGTCCCAACTGCCTGAATGGACTTGCAAAGGCCTTCCTGACCTTCTTTGACTTGTTCAGCTTGTCTTCTGGCAGTGTCCCCCCTAACCCCCAGCTGTGGCCATGGCTCCCCAGGCAGCCCATGTGTTCTCACACCTCTGTGCCCTGCACATTGGCTGAATGGTACCTCCTCTGTGCAGCCCCTGGGCCCTCCAGGCAGAATCAATGGTCTCGTTCTGTGTTCCCCTAGCACGTGGCTCAGATGGTGACCACAGCACCCATCCTGCAGAGTGTTACAATTTATTTGTTTGCATTCTCCATTTCTCCCCAGGCTTAAATTCCTTGAGGCAGAAAATGAGTCTTATTTATCTTTGTATTCTACAGTGTCTTCTACAGTCAGCGTGGATGGCACACTAAAAAAAATGTTCTAGAAGTGTTTATTGGGCTGAGTTGAAGTTAGGACTGTTGGTGACAGTCAAGCCACACATCCAGAGACATTCCTCTACCCACTCCCACCCAGTTGGCTTTCTGGGAAATGGTCTTTGTGAGACTCCTGCTCATCCCTGCCCTCTTAAAACCTCTCCTGGGTTCCCTACTTCAGGAGTTTCTAAGTGAGTATCAAGAATCACATTCATATGTTGAGTGGATCCTCTCATTTTGTGATCACAGTCAGGTTTCTGGTGTCTCAGGGACCCTGTTGCTCTGCCACTCCACACCTATGGAGCAGTCTGTTCAGGTTGCTAAAATAAAGTACCATAGCCTGGGTGACTGGTAAACAACAGAAATTTATTTCTCATAGTTCTGGCGGCCTGGGAAGTATAAGATCATGGTGCTCGTAGAGTCAGGGTCAAAGGGATGCAATTCCTGATGTATAGATGGTGCCTTTTGTCTGTGTCCTCGAGTGGTAATAGGGATGAGCTGGCTCTTTGTGGTCTCTTTTATAAGGACACTAATCCCATTCTTGAGGGCCTCATCCTTATGATATAATTACTGCCCAAAGGTCCCCACTTCTGAATGCTATCAATTTGGGGGCCCAGAATTTCAGTATATCAGTTTTGGGAAGACCGAGACGTTGAGATCATCATAACACCCTCTTGATGTCACACGAGCATGAGAGAAGCAGCTGGAAAATGTAGAATGAACTCCCAAGAATTCCTATGGGTTGGAAATCTTTCAGATGCATTAAAGGTGGCCCTGTGTGGATGGAGGTGTAAGCACCATCACAGGTGGTTGATATCAGGAGAGACAAGAGCATGGGGCTGTGTGCCTCCAGGAGAGCTGCAGGCTTTCTCTGGACTCAGAGATGGGAAAAGAGACTTTGCTTCTCTGGTCCTTCAGACCTAGCACCACTTGACCGAGCACTTCGCCACAGTCTTAGTTAGAAACACCACAACATCAAATCCTCCATTCTCCTGACTATGGTTATGTCATTATCCTCACCTTCCAAAGAAGAAAGTGAGCTCCAGAGGAGCTGTGTACCTCATCCATGGTCATTGAAAAGCCTTTATAAACATGCTCTTCCCACCTGGTCGCCCACGAGCACTGCTGGAAAACAAGTCCAGCCACTCCCAATTTCTCTTTCTGTTCTTCTACCCAAAGCTCCTTCCCATTGCCTCCTTCCTCCAAACGTTGGTCAGGCTCCTCTTAGCTCTCTTCTCCACTTCCTGGACCAGGGCCTTCTTGTATCACAGAGTCTGGTGTTGGCAGAGTCCTCATAAGGCTGCTTAGTTGGAGCCCTACCCTTGATACCTGACCACCCTGACCTGCCTTCAGTGAGCATGCTGCGACAGTGGTTTAGCAGAAATTCCTCCACTCTTGATGCACTGCCCCTCATTCTGCTACTTGTCCATAAACCCCCACTTGTCCTTGGTGTATTCAGAGTGGAGCCCAATCTCTTTCCACTATCGTAATAATCTCGCACCTATGGTGACAGTCCTGAATAAAGTCTTCTTACCATTTTCACAGGTGTTAGAACGATTTTTTTCTTTAACACTGCTCCCACATCGTGACACAGGCAGAGGCAGAGACAAGCGAAAACAAGTGAGTCATTCGCCTGGCTTCCCACCTGGTTGTCTTTGGACCTGCCTGGCACCAGGGAGTGGGGGCTGCTGTGGGGATCAGGGAGAGAATGGAGTCTGGGATCCAAGAATGACTGAGGCAGGGCAAGAATGATTTGTCTCTGCAGAACAGGTCACTGTAGGAACTGCCAGTCTTCCTCATGAGTCTGGATTTCACCAGGTACTCGAGTGTACAAGGAATGTCCTGCCACTAGTTTAAAATTAAATGCAATCTGGTGTTGAGGCCACGCCTTACCTGGCTGTGAGACTCCACCCTCCACCCCCCACCCCCAACAGCTTTGTGCACAGAGCCAGCACTGGGGAAGAGTCCTCTGGTTGTGGGGCCCCACCTGTCCCCATGGGTCCCCACTGAACAATCACATCCTGACCTGCATGAACCTAGAGATAGGACAGTTCTGTCACTTTTATCCCGGATTTGGGGAGGGGAAGGGGAGCCAGGCCCTCTGAAGAGTGCAGCTTCCAAACCTACCAAAAAAAGAAAAGAAAGAAAGAAAGAAAACCCAACATAATAGAACAAAAAGGATAATATCTCAATAAATCACCCTGCTTGAGCCTCCTTTAGGCTGTTAGGCATGGAGGAACAGAGGGGACTACAGGAGGCAGTGCTGGAAGCAAGGTTGAAAGTTTTAATACAGGCCTAATCAGAAAATCTGAAATCTGAGCAACTCCCAAGGCTGAAACTTCTTGAGTACCCCCACGATACCACAACTGGCAAATTACACACTTGACCTCATGTGACAGGTCACAATCAAAATGCAAGTGCTCTGAAAATATTGTGTAAAACTACCTTTAGGCTATGTGTGTAAGGTGTGTAAGGTGCAAGCATTTTTGGATAGGGATACTCCATCTTCAAAGGGAGAGATGCTCACTTGGTCTATTTTTTTCTCCCAGTCTCCTAACTCACCAACAGAGAGGGCTGCCCAGTAGGGGAACTGCTTGGTACATCTTCCCCCTGAAAGCGTGGCTGAGGTGTAACAAGGCAGAGTATTTGTTTATTGAATTTGGAATGTGGAAAATGTCCAGGGCAAAGAGTGAAAAGTCTCAAAATTTCCTGTAGAGGCTGAGCAAAAGTTTCAGTCCATCTGTCTATCTGAAAATCTGGATGTGCAGTACACTGGGGGCCCTTTGTGTGTGTGTGAGTGTGTGGTGTGTGTGTGGTCTGTGTGTGTCTATGTGTGTGTGCGTGGGTGTGTGTGCAAGCAGAAGCATGTTTCTGTCCTCCTTCCTACCTGTGCTGGGTGCTAAGACACCTAAGGGTGAGGCCCTGTGCCCACCCATTTGACTGCACTATGCTAATGACTGAGGCATTACGGTGCCATTCCTCCAGGGCCCAAGCCCAGATCACATCTCCATTAATGCACCCCTGGAGTTCATTGTGATTGGCATCGCTACAATAAACAGTAAATGAGTGAATAATAATTGGCCATCTATTTGACAGTGTTTCTGAGGTTGCCATGGCAATCACACCTTTTATTAAGCTTTATTAAGCCTCAACGCAGGGAGTGAGGAGGTGGGAGCCCGGCAGCTTGTGCAGCTTCAGGGGGTCTGACCTACTCAGTGAGCTTTTCTGGGAGGTTCTGGGGAACAAGGGTCAAGTATGGAGGACACCCCATTCTTATTTATTTTTTAACCACTTGCTTCCTCTGGCACATTCGGCAGACCCACTTAACACCAAGTAGAAATGAAAGGCTTTCTCCTTCCAGTTCTTTCCTTCCTTCAAATATATGAAGAATGAGAGTGGGGGGATATGTTGTTTTGTTTTTGCCCTGAGAATTTCCCCCGAACAATGGTAACAACTAAAATAAGGACATTCTGGAAAATAAAATTTTATCTTAGAATGATGATGAAAATCATTCAGAGAAGGTGCTGTTATCCTGCCTTGATTATTCCTCTCCCACTCCACCCTCCACGGATGAATTTTACATCCCTCTGTGCAGGGGAAGGGTTTTAATGTGGAGTGACCTAGAATATCATATCACTGTAATTCCTGTCCACCAGGAATAAGCCTTACAGTATCATTCTCACACGAGGGAGGAAGGGACATTCCTGCACCTGGGGCCAATACCATGCTCTCGCTCTCTCTCTTTCTCTCCCTTCTCTCTCAGAAAACAGATTCTGGAATTTCTTTCTTTTGCAAAATTCTGACCTTGCTGTCAGTAACAGACGGTCAAGCGTTAGTGGTGAAGAACAGTGAACTGTGGCAGAAACATCTATTTGTTGCTCTGTGGATTTTAAAGCAAGCAGCTTATTCTTCCGCCTGCTCAGAACTGTCTAAACCTGTAGGATGAGAAGAGTCCTGCTTGGAAATGGTCACAATCAAATCAGGGAAACATGAACTTGAGTAATTTTTTTTAACTACAGAAGGTATATGCTATGTTGTCTGTGGTGTGTTTTAAAATACTTCAGTGCTTGACAGTGTGCAGAGTTGCCAAGTTTAGCAAACATACAGGACACAGAGTGAGTGAATTTCAGATAAATACCAAGCAACTTCTAAGTATGTCCCAAATATTAGATCTATTTTATCTCACAATCCTAACTGTGAAATATGCTGTTGATCCAAATTCTAGGGGACGATTAGTTCACATACGAAAACCTTAATCAGAAATCTCATACAGTCGAGGCTCCAAGCGTAAGACACCCTCCTTAAGCAGCTAGTGCAAGACATCCAGCTATTTTTATCTCCTACCAACACCAGGGGCTTTGCTAATTAGCATAACGGATGTTAGAAATTATTTTCTTGGGTGAACCAAGTAGAGGTTGGTACGTATATATCTGGGCCAGAAGTATCAAATACAGGAGCTCTCCCTGCCCTTGTGTACAATAGGTATATAAATTTAACAAGTTCAATGACTGTATAAACTCTTTGGAATGCTGCCCCAACATTCTAAACAAGCCATGTTTATAGCCACTAATCAGAGAATTTTAAAGCCTTACTCCAAGCCCACTGTGAAAACAGTGCCACATCTTCATGCAGCACACTCTCCCATGGTCTGGAAGGTCAGAGGCTAGAATTACATTGATTTTATGGGATAGGCTATTTGTTTGGGACCAGCTTGCTAATAAATATTTGTATGCATGGGAGAATCCAGCCTGAAACTTGTTTTTATTGTTACATACCACCTGGGATTGAAAACATCACCCTCAGCTAGCTAGAGAAAGAACCAAATTGGCTTAGGTCAGTTCATAATAGAAGAGAATCTTGCAGTAACCAAGGGAAAGTTTTGACTCTTAGAAGTATATGAATAAAAAGAAATGGCAGATTTGGAAAAAGCCAAAACTGTGGAAAGGAATAGCTAAGCAAATAAAATGAATTTCTTGGGGTGGGGGGGAGCAATTATATGCAGGAAAACTTAAAAAATTACGATAGTTAAATATACCATTTGGCTGGCAGAATGGCTCAAGTGGTAGCATGCCTGACTGGTAAGCATGAAGTCCTGAGTTCAAACCCAAGTATTGCCAAATAAATAAATAAAAAGTAAACAAACAAGCAACTCTGAAAATGCATTTCAGAGATAACGTTCAATGTTATCAAGTTTGCATTTATGCCAGGTTTTATATCAGGTTGTATACTGACAGCATGTATTTCCCAGTCAGGCGCTGGTGGCTCACGCCTGTAATCCTAGCTACTCAGGAGGCAGAGATCAGGAGGATCTCGGTTCAAAGCCAGCCCAGGCAAATTGTTTGTGAGACCCTATCTCGACAGTAAAAACCATCACAAAAAAAAGGCTGGTGGAGTGGTTCAAGGTGGAGGTCCTGAGTTGAAATCCTAGTACTGCAAAAATAAATAAAGTAAAATGTATCCTTCAGTGACATCACCAATAGTCATGATTTTGTGCAACCATAACCACTATCTATTTTCAGAACTTTTCATCATCCCACACTGAAATTCTAGCAACTCTAGCCATCAGAGTAACTCTCTCTTTGTCCCTCTTCCCAGCCCCCGGCAAACACCATTTTACTTTCTGTCTCTATAAATTGGCCTATTCTGGGTCCCTCGTGTAAGCGGGATCACACGGTGTTTGTCCTTTTCTGTCTGTTGTATTTCACTCTGTATAGTATTTCTAAGCTTCATGCATTGCTGGAGGACGTGTCAGAATGTTCTACCTTTTTGGACTCTGATAGTGACAGCTATTGTGTATATAGATCACAATTCGTGTATTATTGATGAACATTTGCTCAGGGAATCTTTTTCAGAAGATGAGCCTGAGTTCCACCATTGTTGTGTGACCTTGGACAGGTCACTCAACTACTCTTGAGTTCCATTTTCCTTTCTTATTCCACACCTTTTTTTCCCTTAGACTTTGGTTATGAAGGTGAACTGAGGTAATGGATGTAAATCAGCCTTATCAATAGCAAAGAACCATGTCATGTACTCTTGTGTTTCTTGTCCTTATTGGTAAAAGAAAATACTAGAAAACAAAACCTTTTTCTTCTTTAATGATGGTAATTGCTTTCATTCTCAAGATTTTGCTTATTTTTCAAACACGATTAAATGCAAATATCTTGAGGCTTAGTATCCTGTAGTTCAATTTATTACAAAACTTTGAAATATTTAAGGGCAAATTCAATTAGTAAAAGTGTAATTACTGCCTGAATAAACTATACTTTAAATTTTAATATGCCAAAGAGGATCGTTTCATGAGCAGAACAAGCTCTAAGTGATACATTTTTAATGCTCCTAAACTAACAAAGTGACATACAACCTATAAAAGATATTTAAAAATATTATTGTGTTCATTTCACATTCCCCCCAAATCTCCACTGCACCCTTAGCCAAAGCAAATGAACCCATCTTATTTGGTGGCATCAACAGTTCCACTTTGCATTCTTAAGCACACCCATACCTTTCTGGATTAAATAGTTCAACTTCTCTAACTGGAAGAAAAGCACTACAAAGGGTTATCCCCCCACTCCAACCCCAGAGTTCAAAGGAGAAGGGAAAAGAAGGCCCTTGAGAAGAGGCTATATTTTGACCCTGTCATTCTGTCACTAGTCTACACCAACGCAGTTGCATAACCCTGGTCCTTGATTTGGCATTTTTGTAAGCAGTGGCCTCCAGCAGAGATCTCAGGTTTGGTGCTAGGTTCTGTGGGCTCCAAAGGGTAGAGTGGGAAGGAGCAGGTGGGGCAGGGGTGGGACTGGTCCTCAATGACACCTGGAGACTGAAGCAACCTCTGTTTCCCAGCCAATACCCAGGCCTCAGGAGCTTTCCAACAGCCTTGAACCAATGCCAGGAGGAAGAAGAAAGAAAAGATGAAGTGCCTGCACGCAGAGCAGCCTCACCCGGCCCATCCACCCTAATTTTCAGCTGGGCTTCCAGCTTACGGGAGCTGTGAGGCCGTGTGCTGGCCAAGTTCTCTCACCTGAGGCTTCCTAGACACTTGGAGGGCCAGTAATTACCCAGTAATTACCCCGTTTATTGCCTCATTACGGGTGACCACCTTTTGGCAGGCATTTCCCTGCCAAGGTCTTTTCTCCAGCACAGGCTTCTTAACACTGGGGAGGGAGCAGCCAGGCCCTACTGCTGTGTGAATTGCACCCTGTATTCACTCTCACCAGTCTCAGTTTGCCCTTGCCCTTGGTCTTCATCAAGCTCTCCCCCTCTGATTTGCTGGAGAGGGCAGGTCCACTACAATGTACCCTGACATTTAACATGGGCTCAACTCACTTTTCCTGTCTCTACCCATGGCCAAGGTACCACCAGGAGTCAACTTAGCCTTTGGTCCCCTCCCTGTGACCTTCCTGATCCCCACGTCTCACATGCATGTGGCTTTGGGTACTTGACTCAAAGCTCCCAGTTAGTGTCATTTGTTAATGTCCTCTGAGCTCTAGAGGAGTGACTTTGAACACATCTCACACACCTATGAGCAACATTTATGAGTTAGCAGGTGAGGGGTGGCTGGTTAGGAAGAGGGGGAGCTGGATATGCCTAGTCCTGTGTCCATGTGTCTTCCAAGCAAGTCACAGATCAATGGAGCTGGCAAAGTAACTTGGGATTCCACAGAACACAAATGAGTAAATCCCTGTTTCGGGTGGGAGTTGATATGGATTCATAGCCAGTGGCCTGGGCAGGGATCTTGGGGATCATCTGGCCCCTCCCCTCATTTTGCAAAGGGAAGAGCAGGGCCCGCCCCTTCCTGTCTTTGTGGGTGGGCATCTTATTTTGCATAATGTAGTGGAATTATCTTTTCTTGCCTGTCCCTGCCTTCTCTGCCATAGACAAGTCTCTGCCACTCTCAATCTGGGGCTGTCATGTCTGTTTAATTGTGCTTTGTGAAGGATCCTGGGCTCACATAATGGCTGAAATAAGGTTTTTAAGAGTCCCCTCTGATTTCCCCACTACCACCTTTGGCCTTTTTTTCACTGCTTTCATAGCTTCCCTAGCCTTGTGGGATATCCCCAAGGGCATCCTGCCCTTTGATCTCCCTGGGAACACTACTTTTCCATACTTCCAGAAAGATCAATCTTGCCTGTTAAAGATACCCCTTACTCTCTGCCCCAGGTAAGTGTGGTCCAGGTGTGCTCCTCACGGCAGTGTCAAGACCTGCAGGGGTCCCAGGGCAGAGGCGCACGCTTCTGTTTGCATGCACACTGCACTCAAATGTAGGGGGGGACCCTGCACCTGATCTTATTGTTTGCAGCTTCGTCTCTGTGGAAGCCGCCCTTGTTGCTAAGTTACCACAGCCCCTTCCATGCAGCATTAGAGCTGAGCCAGGGGAGATGTGCAGATGGCATCAGAGTCCTGAACAGTGGGTAGGCCCCTGAGTAGGGCCTCAGGCCAAAAGCCTTTGTTTAGGTGCAACGTTTACCTCATTCATCTATCTATCTGTCCGTCTGTTTATCTGTCTGTCCATTCATCCAATAAAATATTTACTGAAAATTTCCTACATGCTATGATCAGACTCCATGCCATGCAGTTAGGATACAGGAGTGAGCTCTTCTCTCCAGTGTTATCTGGCAGCACACTCTTGTCTTTGTTAGCTAAACTCTAGCTATCAGCTCCCAAAAATGAGAATAGTTAGTGGCACTGGGCATGGATGGTCACATGCCAGGCACTGTTGTAAGACCATAACACCTATCCACTATTTGATTATTACAACTACCCACTATTTGATTATTACAACTATCCACTATTTGATTATTACAACTATCCCATCAGGTGGGGGTTCCATTATTATCCCCACTTTACTGAGAAAATTGAGGCCTAGTGACAGAGTTAGCAATTACTAACCAACAACTAGTAAAAAATAGAGCCAAGATTCAACCCAGTGATTCTGTCTTTTTAACCATAACCTCTGTGTTGAATTTGTCTTTATTCACAGCAATGGAGGATTTTAAGCAGGGGGTTAACAGGGCAGGTTTTTAAAACCTGTCATCTGGAAAGTGAATTGGATAGGGCAAAGATAGATGAGGTGGACCTGTAAGGAGGTCTTTGCAGGGATCTAGATGGGAAAGAGAGAGAGTCAAACCACAGTTGGGGCAGTGGGGTCAGGAAGACTTGGACCAATACAACAATCATATTAATGTCTACAGACATGGTTACACTTCTTATTTTTTCAATGTCTGCCTTTAACTATGCTCCTTTTCTTCCCCTTGGCACCTTGGCCAAAGTCTTTAATTTATTTGAATAATACAGTTCAGTGAAGTTTAAAATTCCAATCCCAAATCAGATTCAAACTTCATCTGTTTCATTTTTCTCTAACCAAGTTTGGATTTTGGGTGGAAATAATGTAGTCTTTTCTTTCATATTCTTCCTACATTTGTGCTTTGTTGTTATTGTTTTGTTGTTTTTTTGTGACAGTATTGCTATGTAGCACAGGCTGGCTTTGAACTTGCCATCCTCCTACTTCAGCCTCCCAAGTGTTAAGATTACAGGCATGTACCATGTGTAGTCTCCCTGCCATTTGTGGATCTTGGTTTGTTTAGGGGGTGGTTACCTGCTCTTCTGAATCTGTTCTATCTGAAGCTACGAGAAGAGACAGAGCCACTATTAGAACAGAAGTCACATTTGTGAGAATGGTACCTTAGAAACTACTTGACAAATATGTGCAGAATGAATGACTGAATAAAGGAATTAAAAGTGAATAAATGAATTTGTAATCCCATTGCTAATGTGGTAATGACTATGTAGAATGGAAACTCATAAAAGGCTGGGACTCTGTGTGTGTGTGTGAGTGTGTGTGTGTGTAGATGGATGGATGGATGGATGGGTGGATAGATAGATGATAGACAGATAAGTAGATTGGCACACAAATTTTCCTTCATGCTTTTCCCCATATGGTCCAGCATGCTAGTGGACACAAGAGGCAATTTTGATATTGATAATTCTGATATTTAGTTTACCATGATCCCACTCACCTCCCCAATTTTAGCTCCCTGCCTGATTTTTCTGCTCCATTGTAACCTGGTATCTTTTTCTTGATGCTTCTGAGGGTGGGGGAAGGGGTGCCTAAAGTGAGGCATCTCCCAAGAATCTGTAGATAAGAGAACTAGGATCATCTGCTGAGAATTAAACTTTAAGATCGGCACAGAGCAGAGAGGCAAAGTCACCTTCAGGAGACAGAATGGTTCCCTGGGCGGCACAACTTGACAGCAACCTGATTGAATGTATTAACACACCTACAGGAAGCAGGTGTTAATCAGAAGTGATGGTGTTCAGCCATAATGCATAAAGAACAGAGTCGCCAAGACAGTGACCACACTTGGGGGGCGGGGGAGCTGGGCCAACAGACTTGCAATGTTATGACCAGTCCCGTGAGGGCTTCGGGAATGCCACTGTACCTCAGTCTCACTGGTGGGACCATCCACATCAGTTCATCTTCGAGTGATGCCATCCTATTTTAAATTTATCCCGCTCTCTTATGTTTCCATTATTTGTGTAATGCTTCCTGTGTATGCCACAGAGTAAGAACTCAATAAATACTAGTTATTGCTATTATTCTGATTATGAGTTAGCTTTCTACATGAAGAAAGAATATGCTAGTCAAATAAATACATCAACTTTAGGACAAAAGAGTCCATTTGTGAGCACTTACAATGGAGCCCATGTCTGGGAGCTTCATTTCCTGATCTATAACCTGGGAATAATGATCACCATGCCATAGGGCTACTAGGATAAAAAGCTAGAGTCCAGTCAGTCCCTATATGCATTAGGTGTTCACGAAATCTTTCTTGATGTGATTCCTGTGTATCATCATGATTCTTATTTGCAGGTCCTCTGTTCCAAACACACAGGTTTTGAATCTAGCTGGCATCCAATGTCTATGTGGTTGTGTGGTGATGACAGAGCTCCTATTGATCAGTGATAGAATATGTAGCAACCCTTTCTGAGACCATTCAAGCAAATGTACATGCTGATGTATTGATTCCCAAGGGTTTTTTTGGTTTTCTTGGTGATACTGGGGTTTGAACTTGGCCTTAAACTTGCTAAACAGGTGCTCTACCACTTGAGTCACTCCTCCAGCCCTTTTTGCTGTGGTTATTTTGGAGATTCTTTCTCACTTTTTTGCTCAGGTTGGCCTGGACCACAGTCCTCCTATTTCATGCTTCCTGCTGTAGCTTGGATGACCAGATTTTTTTCCATTGAGATGGGGGTCTCACGGAGCTCCCCTACCCTCCCACCTGGCCTGGAACCATGATCCTCCTTGATCTGTTTCCCAAGTAGCTAGGATTATAAATGTGAGCCACTGATGCCCAACTGATTCCCATGAACTTTAAAACTGGCTGTGTGAGAAGTTTTCCATGCTGCCCAGTGACATGGGCTAGGTATCTATACTGTACACCTCTGCACTTTGGCCTGGGCTGCTCCTCTGTCTGAGATGCTCCCCACTACTCATCTTGTAAGACCCAATCAAATGTTACTTTCTTTCCGCTTTTTGACCCTCTGTTGGCCTTCCTCTTACCTGTCACTCTTCCTTCTTCTAGCTTTTATGCATGCATCTCATGACATGAGTCATAGGCTATCATTCATTCATGTTTACAAGCACATACATATACACGATGTGCCACATGTATATATTTGCAGAGACCATGTCCTATTCATAATTAGCCTTCAGCATTCGGCAGCTGCACAGTTGGTGTTCTATATGAAGATGAAATGGCTAAAATGCCTGATAGTGTGTGTGCTTTAAGCTCACTTTCCAGGGCTGGCGTTGGAGTTGTTCCACCCACCTGTATTCCACTTCTGGGTTCCTGCTGTGATCACCTGTTATCACTGTGTGATGTTGGAGCAAAGACAGATCAGAATGACCTTGGCCCTTCCTACAGAACCTAACAGAGCAGATACACAGTAGCTCTTACTATTATGTACGTGTGTGCAGTGGTGACACCTGTCTCAACTGGAGGACAGCAGGAACAGAAATGGAATGACTGTCGTGGTCTCTGGTGGTCTGTGCCCAATTGTCACTGCAGGCTGCTTCTGGGAGATGAAGCTTCATCCTGGAGAAGATGGAGGGGCCAGTATTTTGTTTGTTTTCTACCTTTGCTCCTGGCTGAGAGGGTAGTGAGCATAACCTTAATTTTCTGGACTCTCTGGATCACTGGCATTGTGAGTGACCAGGGAGGAGACGGTGGTGTGAGGGCTACAGGAAGAACCTTGCACTGAAAAATCATAAAGAGAGGATCATTACTGATAAATAAATGCAGGCTCTGTTCTAAAGCAGAATTTGTGTTTTGCTCTCAAGGGCCCCTGGTAATCAGCAAGCAGCCCACGTCACTGAGAGCAGCCAGGCACCCCCTCCTGACCTTGCATTACTGCTAATGGTAAGAGCTGAAAGCTCAGCTCCATGCACATGAGGGAGGGGAGCTCCAACTCCTTCTCCCCCTGAGGCTAGGGATACACTTCATCTTTGGGGATTTTCCACAACAGGTTTATTTTTAGCAAAAAAATGATTTCAAACCCCACGACTAGCACAACTTGTTAGCTTAAAGCAAGTTTCTTCTCAGGAAAGAGTCAAAGAAGGAGGTTACAACTGGTGGTTTCTGACCATGGGAGGTAGTGGCACTTTTATAGAAGTCACCAAGCATCCCAACATCAGAAAAGTGACCTAGATAAGTCTCCAAAGTATGAGGGCTATTCTCCTAAGAGTCCTTCTACCACTCATTGCTCCTTTTCCAAACCAAGATAAGCAAGATCCTTGTTTCCCAGGGTGGTCTGTGGACGAATGGTCTCAGAAGAAATTTCTGTGTAGTCAGAGGGTCTGGCAAACCCTGCCCACTCACTTCAGTCAGTAACAGGTACACTCCTGATGCAGGGCCTTTGCACTTGCTGTGCCCTTTGGTTAGTCAGCAATTCTTCCAGATGCCCATGTGGCTCCCTCCTTCCTTCAACTTTGATTTCTTACTCAAAAGAGAGGTCTTCACTAGATATTTTCAATCCCCCATTATCTGCTTTAGTTTTTTGAAGCACTCATCACTAAGTTTGATGAACTATGCTACTTTCTGCTCTACTAGTTTGGATTCCTGAGTCCTGTCCTTATAGTCACAGTGGCAGGAAGAAATAAATATGGCAATTTGCTGACTGACTCTTAAGCATCAATAGACATGAACACATATCTTTTGACTCTCACTTCATTGATCCAAACTAGCATCATAGCTATATTTAACTTCAAAAGGGAGCAGAATATGTATTGCTGCCCTGTTCCTAAAAGAACTGCAGTGTCAGTGGGCAGTTCTGATGACATCTATTCCTGTCCCATTGCCTTCAGTAGCTTTCCATGACTTATAGGAAAATGCCCAATCTCTTTGCAGAGTCTAAACATCTCTGCATGATCTTGTGCTGCTTGCATCTTTTAGACTCACATATCAGCTCAGAGGTCATTTCTTCCAGGAAGTCCTTGCCTACACCAACTGGGCTGGGCCAAGGATTCTTCATCCTATGTGCTTCTTTATAGAAGCACAAGTTAGTACTTACTTGCCTCCATCTCTTGCTACAAGGTTTTCTGTGATCTGTCAGTTAGTCTCAAAATCAGTTCTGTTGTTTCATGATCAGCATTTAAAAAAAGTGATCAGAACATAATAGAACTCATAATAGTATATGCAGTAAGGATTAGTAATGCTTTGTGAAATTTTTGTTTCAGCTATGTGTGCGTGGACTGGTCCTCTTGCTGGGGTTGACTTGTAAAATGTCTTTCTTAATCTGGCTTGTGGATAAAAGTGTTGGAAGCCACAGCCCTACTAGGACAATAGATTCTAGGGGACACAGGACCGCATCTATCTCTGTTCTCAGAACCACCAGTGCCTACCATGGTACCTTGCATAAAGTAGACCCTCAAACAAATTCAAAATTAATTCGTGAATGAATTCTCTGTCACTTCAGTTAGAAGCAAGGTACAATGTGTGGGAGGCTTCCTTTCCATCTTGTTTCCCCTGACGAGTACCTGTCAGCTCAGATTTCCAATGCTAAGAAGATCCTCACCTCCTGAGCTAGTTGAATGGGTGTGGTGAGAAGCCTGCCCACCTCTGTGGCTCTCTAGACCCAGCCTTGGAAGCCTGGAAGAGCCATTTCTGTTAAGCAAGCTCCTCTTGGTCTCCTTGTTAAAGCAGGGCCATCCTGACACATAGTGGCTGAAAGGTGCTGACTAGCCACCACTGTGGAACTTAGGAAAGCCTGAGTTCCAATTCCATCTCCTTACTTGCTAGTTGTAGGACTGTGGGCAGGAGGATTCTGTGAGCCTCAGTTTCCTCCTCTGTAGAGGAGAGGTAAGATTTTTTTTTCCTTGCAGAGTTAGTGTAAGGATTGAAGAGAATGTTTTTTATCACCTATGTCTGGCAACACAGGAATTCAATCAATCAAGGCTATTATTATGACGATCCTAACTGACTTTTAAAAGTACTTGAAATTCCTCTGTTAGTAACCCACTCTTGGGAGCTAAGGCACTATTTACTACAAACTGCTCTATCTTCCCTGGGAGAGATAACTATCTGAAGTCATCTTCAGTATTTTTTTTTTTTTAGCATTTTCACATTGGTTTTATTCATTTATTTTTAAAATTCTTTTATTCACATGTGTATACATTGTTTTGGTCATTTCTCCCCCCTGCCCCCCTCCCCCACCCTCTTCCTGCTTCCCCCCTCAGTTTTAGGCAGGTCCTGTTCTGCCTTTATCACTAGTTTTGTTGAAGAAAAGAGACAAGGAAGACAAAGCGTTTTTGCTGGTTGAGTTGAGGATAGCTATACAGAAATATTTCTACATCCTTTTTTGGTAGGGACAGCTACATACTCTCTGGGGAGGAGCATAAAATGCAATTACAAATGTGTTGCTTCTTGTTTAAAAGGAGGAGACAAAACTTTTCCTCTCTTCCCTTCTCTCCTTCTCTCTCTGGATGTGTGCCACAGTGGTTTTTTGGTTTGCTTTTGTATTGTTTTGTTTTGGTGGGATTGGGGTTTGAACTCAGGGCTTCATCTTGTAAAGCAGGTACTCTACCTGTTTGAACCACACCTCTAGTCCCCATAATGGTTTTTAATGGCTATTGAGCCTGTGTTCTCTTGGGAACATACTCCTAGCTGAGGCACACAGACAATCCTGGGCACTGGTTCCACCCTGCGACATGGCATGGGGGGACACTTGTTAAGGCCCCTGCACCCAGGCCTGTCAGGGTAGGGTGGGCAGCAGTGGCTGGGCAGTCTGGGGAGCAGACTGCTGAGAGCCATCCTGGGGAGGCAGGTGTTGGGGGTGAGGGCCACAGGTGAGCTGATCTCCATGCTCCCAGCACATGCTCCTCTGTCCCCTGGGACCTCACCTACAACATACCTTCACAGACTGACTTACGAAGAATATCAGGACAGCAAGACCCTGGAACACTGACCCTCAACACAGACCCCCTTTGTAGTACAGGCCTGAGTGGCCATAGAGGCCATGGAGTGGGCCTGCTCTCGGGCTCTGCTGAGCACTGCTTCCAGGAACCCACATGTCCTTGTTACCCGGCATGGCCTCCTTGGAATGAACCTCCTGTCTTCATCCTTGAGGGCCCCTGGGGGCCGGTGCTCAGCTTCTGGCTGCTTTGCAGCCCCTTCAGGACTTGTTGAGGGCAGGGCGACGTGTTTCTGAATTTGTGCAGTTGTCAGAGTGGGTGCTGCTGGAGAGGACCCTGAGAGAGAAAGAGAGAGAGAGCTTCGGTGTGTCTGCTCTTCGACTTCCCAGTTCTTGTCAAGAGATTTGCCAGAGTGGAAAACGACTGTTCGTATTTTCCTTCCCAGGAAAGTGATTGTGACCTCTCTGTCCACCTTGGTAGGAAGCCACCTCAGAATTTGGAATGCCTGCATGGGCTAGTGTTTGTCATGGCACCTGGCTGCTTTTCTCACTTACCTTTTCCTAGAGAAAAGGAAGAGCTGTTCACCGAGGATAAGGAGCAGATGGGATAACAAGAGTCAGAACACGGAGGCCTCACACAGAGGGTCACTCCACATGGAGGAGGGAAGCCCCAGTCAGAGTCCCCAGAGGAAAAGGGCCAGAGCTTAGAACTTGGAGTTCAAGTCCTTACTCAGAAACTTCCAATAGTCACATTGAGACTGTTTCTTTCTTCTTGTTCTGGTACTGGGGATTGAACCCAGGGCCTCACACATGCTAGGCAATCACTCTACCACTGAGTTACACCTCTAGCCCAAGACTCTGTTTACTTATCTACAGAATGGGCATAAAAGTAATTCCTGTTTCATACCACTGAGGTGAGGAGAAAATAAGCAAAGAAAGTGCTCCTCAGAAAGCTATAAAAAATATTTTCTGGCCTCGTGGAGGGCAACTCAGAACAAGAACATAGTTCACAACTGCAGCACTGGCACTGGGTATCACAGCGTCACGACTACTGTACTATTTTTAAGTACAAAAGTATGGGTATTTTTGTTGCTGCAAAATCACTATTATTTTTATAATAGTAAAATAAAAGGACTTAATGACTATAATTTATATAATCCTATATGATTACTTACTAGTATGTTCTATAATATAAATAAAATTTAAAGTAAATTACTATTATATTCTAATAAATACTGAATACTATAATTTCTAAAGTTTTAAAATGTGAACTCTGAATTATTGTTCACATCCCAAGACATATTGAGGGGAATATGTTGGGTTCAAATTTCTAATCAAACAAGGGTTTACTATTTTGAAAGCATTTTTGACCATAATCTTTCTCTATTTAAAACATTGGCCTTAGGGCTAGGTGTGGTGGCTCATGCTTGTAATCCCAGCTACTTGAGAGGGGGAAAAATGAGTATCACAGTTCAAGGCCAGCTTGGGCAAAAAGTTAGTGAGACCCTATCTCAAAGAATAAGCTAGGTGTGGTGGTGCACACCTGAAATGCCAGTTATACGGGAGATAGAGGTAGGAAGAATAGGTCTGAGGCTGGCAAAAGAACAAGATCCTATCTGAAAAATAATGAAAGCATAAAAGGACTGGAGGCGTGGCTCCAGTGATAGAGCATGTGCCCAGCAAGCACAGCTGTAAGTTTAATCCCCAGGACCGCCAGACAAACAACCATTTACTTATTCCCACTTCCTTGTATTTTTGGTAACAGTGGCGTAAGTTTTGTGTGCTGCAATGTTGCTCGTGTTTGTAAGTGGTGCATGTTGTTTCCAGAGCCAGTTTAGAGCTCCATGAACTGCCAGAGGCTCCCGATAGAGCTTTTGTAGAATAGGGTGTGAGATGATAATATTGAAAAAAGCAGGAGGAGGTGGTAAGGGATTAGGGAACGAGGTGAATATGGCTGATGTACTTTCTATACAAGAATGAATATAAAATTTTCAAACCTGTTGAAATCACCATAAGAAAGGGACTAAGGTAGAAAGGAGAAAAATAGAGGGGATGAACCAATTTAGGATAATATATATGTGTGTGTGTGTGTGTGTGTGTGTCACAATGAAACTTATAGCTATCTATAAACTTATAGCTATCTTAAACAAACAAAAAGTCTTTTTTCAAAAGCAGAGAATAGGAAGGTAAAACAGATGATCCTCATTTTTCCCTCTCTCAAGTAGCTGGCATTACAAGCATGAGTCACCACACCTAGCCCTAAGGCCAATGTTTTAAATAGAGAAAGGTTATGGTCAAAAATGCTTTCAAAATAGTAAACCTTTGTTTGATTAGAAATTTGAACCCAACATATTCCTCTCTCTGGGGTTTGGTACCAGTAGGAGGGGTATATATAAGGAAAGGGTGTAGAAGGGTGAATGTAGTAGAAATATTCTGTACTCATGTACAAAAATGGAAAAATGAGACCTGTTGAAACTATTCCAGGAATGGGGGTGGGGTAAAGGAGAATGATGGAGAGGCGAATTCAACTACGACATATTGTGAGAACTTTTGTAAATGTCACAGTATACCTCCATTACAACAATAATATGATAATAAAAATAATTTTAAAAAGAGGGGAAGGAGAGTCCCCTCCATTCTGCTGGAACCTGACCTCTTCCCTGTCCTCCAACTCTTCTGAGTTGGGTTTCCTTGGCTCACCTCCTCTTTGATCCACCAGGTCCAAATTTATCCTCTTGGTACCTAGAAAAGAGGACTGTCAGCCCTGGGATGGGCTCTCTTTCAACTAGAATAACATCTGAGCATAAACGCTACAAGAATTGCATTTCTACCTCTCATTGTTATAGAATAACAAAACTCAATATTAAGTGGATTAACTTAGCTGTTTTGCCTTCACATTTCCATCATGATGGTTGAAATATGGGAATTTGGTGTTAGATAATTCAGCCATTTTTGTGGTCTTAGCCAACCACATCACCTTTCTGAGCCTCAGTTGCCTTATCTTTAAAAATGGGGGTCAAATCAAATTGCCTTGTGGCCAGAAGTCAGCACGATAATGCATGAAGTGTCTTGCCCAGTACCTGGTCCATGGTAGGCACAGAGTGAAGACTGGCTCTTGTTCTTAACTGGTATTAGACATCACTATTTCACCTTTGCCCCGAGAACCACTAATTAGATGAATCCCATTACTCCCCCCACTTCCTCCCCAGACAATGTTTAATCACTCTCTCCAACATCTCAATTACACAATGTTTGTGGCAATGGCTGAGGTGGTGAATTGAAGTCTCTGATTAACTGAGTGTTCCTGGGAAAACTCCTTTTGTCTTCACCTGAGCAGTCACACATTGTTGTAAAATAGAGTATCATCTGTTTTCCTGCCTTACAAATAGGCCTAGGAACAAAATAGGCTATCTGTCTCTTTGATGACTCGTGCCCCTCTCCAAATACTGCACAGAACCATGGATAGAAAGGGAGAAGATTCTGAGAGGAACATATCACAGCTTTGAAGATGGATTCCAGGATAAAACCTGCAGCCACTTGTTAGCTCACCGGTTTTTTTCTGTCTTGAGAAAACTGAGGATCAGAAGGTACAAGAGCCTTGATGCGAGTGGGTGGGAAGCTGACTTCAGAAACTGATGAGGGGCCTTTGGTTGACTGTGGTTGGTTTTGGTTACTTAAGGATCCTGTTTAGTTGAGGGGTCTTTGAGATGTCTGTGTGGCAGCTCTCTCTGATGAGGTATTGGCCAGGCCAAACAGAGCAGGGTGGTACCATCTCACAGCTCAGCTGCGGACAAGCAGAAAGGATTGTGGGCTGGGAGAAGGTCCCTTTGATGCTCACATTCCAAGAACCAGAGTGATTTCACCTCTGTGTGGCTAACTGCTGGACAGTTTCATAGGCATTATGATCCATTTGCTCTTCCCAGGATGGTCCCCATTTTACAGATGAAGAATGTGAGTTTCAGGGAAGTTAGTTGATTTGTATAAGAAGATTGAGCTGGAGCTGGGTATGCAAGGTCCAAAGAACTTGGTCTCCAAGGCCCTATCTCTCTTTTTTTTCTCTCTGTCTCTCTGCCTCTCTCGCTCTATCTCTCAGTCTATCTGTCTGTCTGTCTCTCTCGGTGGTACTGGTGATTAAAACACATGGCCCTGTGTTTGCCAGGCAGGAGCTCTATCCCTTGAGCCATACCTCCAGCTCTTTTGCCTTTTGATTTTTTTTACAGATAGGGTCTCACACTTTTATCTGGGATGGCCTCAGATGGAGATCCTCCAATCACCACCTCCTGAGTAGCTGGGATTACAGATGTGTACCACCATACCTGATCAAGGCTGTATCTCTTTAGTAATGTAACATCCTTAAAGACATTTGGGTCCCTCACAGCTCAGTGAGAACAACTTTTCATGCTAATACATTTTGTCCTATCAGGTGCTATCAACCAGCCAAATGGAGTGTGTGGGATTATACCTCAGAGAGGGGGCCTGGCCAGCCTAAGGCAAGAGGAGCAGAAGGGAGGAACCCTAGCACCACCAAGTGCCAGCTTGTCCCATTTCATCCCTCCAACCCAATAACTCAGATAAGATCACCCCCACTTTACAGGCTGTAAAACTGAGGCTCAGAGAAATGAAACAATTTTCCTAAGGTCACAGGGCTAGAAAAAATTAAGGTCAGCTGAGGCTTTTGTCCTTAAGTCTGTCTTTCCCCTTTCTCACTCCACATTGCACGTTTTTGTTGTTTTGTACTGGCATTTGTTTGAACTGAGGGTTTTGAGTTGGTAGACAGCTGCTCTACTGTTTGAGCCATACCTCCAGCTCTTTTTGCTCTGGTTATTTTAAAGATAGGGCCTTGCCTTTTGCCCAGGGTGGGCCACAATCCTCCTATTTTATGCTTTCTGCTGCCATGCCATCATGCCCAGATTTTTTACCCATTGAGATGGGGGTCTCACAAACTTCTTTGCCCAGGCTGGTCTTGAACCACTATCCTCCTAAGAAGAGGGAGGGGGCGGAGTGGGTGGTAAGGGAGGGGGTGGGGGCAGTGGGGAGAAATGAACCAATCCTTGTATGCACATATGAATAATAAAAGAAAAATGAAAAAAAAAAAAAGCTAGGATTAGAGGTGTGAGCCACCAGTGCCTGGCCACTTTGCTGCTTTTTGTTAGGCCATTGGACATCTGGAGGACATATGACAAGGATTGTTAGCATCCCAAAATGACATAGAGCAGCCACATTCCAGTTTGGTTTTTAGTTGTCCAAAGCCTTGGAGGCCATGGAAAAGCCCATAGTTCCCACAGATGCCACCAAAATATTCAGAGGGTACAGATAAAGAAGCTTGACCTTCTTAGTGTGACAACGACAACAACGGAACAGCAGCAAAGCCCAGCAGCCACGTGGGAACTTCACCCTTAGTAATGGTGACTTTTCTGGAAGATCAGAGGTCATGCTTGGGTTCTTGAGAGACAGGGCTGGCTCGCCCTAGGTGCAGGTTTTCCCACTGAACCAGCAGTGTCATGAAGGGACTGGTGGGAGGGCGGAATCCCCTGATGTTCCCAGTGTGCTGGGGACTAATTATGGGCAACTGTGGCTCTGGACCAGGTACCGACTATCCGAAGATGACGCATTTCAGTTTCATGGTGTTTGTGGGGGGCCTTCAATGTGCTGGATCTGCCTGAAGTCCTTGCACATGTTATTCCACTTTCACAACAATCCTAGATAGATTACAAAGAGGCCCACTTTATGGATGAGGAAACAGGCTTAGAGAAGTTAGCTTCCTCAAGGGTACATAGCTGAGTGGCAAGCACAGAATTTGGATCCATGCCTTTGTGCTTCCTCAAATAAGGAACTTTCTGTACCAAGAAAGTATCTACGGCTCCCCCTTTTCTGATTTATGCACCTTGGTTGGTTATGTCAGAAACCCTGGGAGCTTTCAAATTCCTGTTGCTGGTTCACCTCTGAAAAAGTTCCTTGGTCCCACCCCACATGGAGCACAGATAACTCCATATGGATGTGTCCCCTTGGCTGTTTTCAGCTGGCTATGATGTTTGCTAACTGGCAGTCCACACTGTCACCCAGACCCCAGGTCAAACCCCAGGGCAGATTCCACTTCCTAACTTGGAATCCATCCCTTGCCTCTGTGCCTCACTCAACATGATGGAATGGCATCTGAAATAGTTTTATGTGTCAACTTGGCTAAACTCTAGTACTCAATCAACACTCACCTAGGTGCTGCTGTGAGGGTATTTTTGTAGGTGTAGCTGAGATCTGTAATCAGTTGGCTTTAAGTCAGGGAGATCACCCCAACATGGGTGGGCCTTGTGCAATCAGTTGAGGGTATTGAGACAAAAATTGAAGTCACCTAAAAAGAAAGAACTCTGCCTCAAGATTGCAGGATTAACTCCTTCCTGAGTTTCCAGTCTATCCTGTCTTACAGAGGTCAGACTTGTCAGCACCACAATTGCTTGATCCAAGTCCATAAAGTAAATCTCTTACACATAGGGAACTTTGTAGGTATATGTAACAAAACCTGTAGATTTTGGAGAACCGGACTGACTCAGCACCCTTTCTGACCTATGGATTAGTTGGTTCAATCCCACCTCTTTCTCTCCCTCTCTTCCTTCTTTCCTTCCTCCTCCCTCCCCCTGCTATGCTCCAGTGATACCTGTGGAATGTCAGACACTGTGCCGAGCAGAGATCACAGAGTCCAATGAATATTTTCTCTGTCCTCGGGGAGCTCAGAGTGGACCAGTAAGAGAAGACGTCCGTACAAGGCTTATAATTTGTAGATCACTTTGTCCTGTCTGGTCTCCTTTAAGTCACTATGTGAGCCCTTCCAGGTCATGTAAGGTTTCTTCTGGACACAGGAAGGTGCAGAGACACCTCTTGACACCTTGATTACTACCTGCACAAGAGGGGTCCCCAGCTCCCCTGCCCCGGCTGACGGCTCTTTTCCCTGCACTGTGCCCCAGCCCCCAGGCTCCTGGTGGGTGTTTATCCATCCACCCCACCACCGCATTCCTATTACTGCTTGTTTATGTTTCTGTTTTGACACATTATATCATATCTTGCATTTCCTTTATTTGTTTACACAAATGTTTCCTTTCTGTATAGTAGCTTCTCAGGGGCAAGATACAATGCCTTATTCAACAAACATTTATGCACCACTTAGGAGGATCTGGGAAAATTTTCCCTTTGTAGAGATTCAGAGTGCTGACTCAGACTCCTGTGCATGTGGATCTCGATTTCTTCACTGGTGCCTGAGGACAGTTTGCTTGACCTCTCTGTCCCTCCATCATCTATAAAATGGGGACCATCAGGGTGCCTATCCCTTTGGGTTACTGTGAGGGAAAATTGAGCTAACTTACATTAAGGGCTTAGCATGGTGGTAGGCACTCAAAATATTCATTATTAACGATAATTATTATTGCTCTCAGCATCTCAGCAAAGGATAAGTGTTTCCTCAATGAATGTCTGAATAAGTGTAGAATTCTTAGAACCCCAGAGTCACCCAGCGTAATGTTTGTTTGAGAGCAGGCGTACTCCAGTTGGCAGTGAAGCAAAAATAGACTTTCTATAGACTTGGGTTCTGGTCCTAGATTTATTGAGAACTGAACCTACCAACGAACTTGTTGGGCAAGTTGTTTAACCTCTTTATGCCTCTGGTTCCTAATTTGCAAATAGAGTGTATTGCAGTAGGTGGTTCCTTTTAGAGCCAAAAGCCTGGCCTCTGACCTCATGTCTACCAGCCTTTGGTGCCAGGTGGGTATGAAGGACCCTGCAGGCAGGTATGGCCCTGAAGCCCACAGGACAGATCACTAAGAGCCATCTTTGAATGGAGGGCACCTGCCACTCTGGACTTGCTGGCTTTGGTATTAGTAGAGAGGATCCTGATACCAGATTTATAAAGTCAGCGTTTGCTGAGTGGCCTATTGTGATGGGCTCAAAATAGCCTTGTGCCTCTGAGCAGGGTATCAGGCCTTCTCCTAATACCAAGTAGCTTCATACTCAAAACATCAGCCAGCTATTGTGTAACTCCAATGACAGCAGGTTCTTGCTACAAATCCTGAAAGCTGTCTCTTAGATACCCTTAACGTATTCATAACATTGGTATTTATGTATTTATCTCTGAAAACCATAACCTTGGAAAAAGCATTTAGGGGAAAGAAGGCTGTAGTGATTAAAGAAAGCTCTGTTCATTTGAACAACATTAAATACAACTGGCATAATGACAACTGTGAGATCTGATAGAATATAGAGAAGGCTGCAAATAAAGGGCTTGTATTTTTCCCTGATGTAACATAATGGTCACATTTTTCTTTCACAATGGTTTTGCCGAGATAAAGAACAAATTATACTGATTTGATTGCTACTTAGAAATACTTAAAATTGAAAAAGACAGCAGGTGGGCCTGGTTAGAAAGGATGGTTATTTTAGCATAACAGATGCATGCATAAAACATTGCCCAGCCAATTTTTTAATCATAAGACCCCCCAAACTTTTTCTCTACTACTTTTCCTTGGGATGTAAGCAAGTGGGGGAGATAAGTAGGCCCTGTTGGTGGAGCCCTCTGGGCTCAAAGAGCCAGCCATTCCCAGAAAGCCTATGGGAGGGTAAGTTCTGGGATGGAAGTCAGTCCAAGGTTGGGCGGATTACAGAGTTGGGGGCAGGGACAGACCCATGGACCAGAGACCTGCAGGAGCCAGGGGCCCCCGGCACACAGTGTTGCAAGTCACAGGAAACAATGCCCCGTGCTTTTGTAATTCTGTGTTTGATTGCTGGGAAAGGGAGGTGCTTGGCTTCCCACCTTCCTTCATCCCTGAGTCTCCTCTTCCTCTGCTGGCAGGATACCATTGAATCATCCTTTTCAGCTTACAGTCTCCCAGCTTCCAAGAAACATGAATTCAAGATTATGGAATGAAGATGTGTTTGTTTTCTGCTCCTCCGGACAGATGCCTCACGGGCTGGCAACCTTGCTCCCAACTCCAGTTTGTTCCATTTTCTCTGTTGGAAGGTGTACCAGCCATCGACTTGCATAGCTGTTTGTTAAAAATGAAAGAACTACTTTCTTCCAGGTGAGTGAGTCCTGGAGCTGGGGACTTCAGCAAATGACATGGGTTTTCACATGGTGGATGTACAGCAGTGGTTAGCTTTGTCTTGCTTAACACAAAGCCTTCTGATCTTTGCTCCAGCTTGCTTTACTCTCAACAGGCTGACAATCACCTACATATTTGGAAAAAGGAGAATTTCTGGCAGGAGCCAGGCCCAACCCCATGATTGGGGTGAAACTGGCTCCCCCAAAAGCTCCCCAATGCTCCTGGCCTCTAGCTTTGATCTTCTTGATTTCTCAATGTCGGAAATCCATCCAATTTGTTTCTTTCCCTGAGCATTTGGCCTCAGCCAACTTCTATAAAGTGCTCACACAGGTCAAATCCTCTCTAGTTTCCTTAGACTTTTTAAAAAAAATATACTTTTGATTGTAAAATAGTTTTAGATTTACAGAAAAATTGGAAGATAGTATAGAGCATTCCCAAGTGCACTATCTCAATCTCCACCGTGGATACTGTTTGACATTACTATGGTATGCTGGTCAAAGTTAACAGAACAATATAGATATGTCACTATTAACTAAAGTGACACTTTATTTAGACATCCTGTGTTTTTATTCATATTTGTCTTCTAATCCAGGATCCTACTAGGTACATCTTATGACATTTAGTTGTTGTCTTTCCTTAGATTCCTCTTGGCTATAACAGTTTCTTAGACGTTGCCTATTTTTGGTGATTTTGACAGCTTTTAGGAATCAGATGTATGGTAGAGGCACCTCAAATAGGATTATTTTAATGATTTTCTCACAATTAGACTGGAATAATGGGATTTATTGTACTGTTATTTATTATTATTTTGTGATACTGGGGTCTGAACTCAGGGCCTTGTACTTGCTAAGCAGGCTCTGTATCATTGGAGCTACACCTTCAGCCCTTTTTGCTTTAGCTATTTTTCAGATAGGATCTCACTAACTTTTTTGCCTAGGCTGGCTTGAACCACCATCCCCTATCTCTGCCTGCTATAGAACTCTGTGGTTTTGAGAATGAGACCACAGAGTGAAGTGCCATTTTCATCAGCTTTTCAAGGGCATGTATTGCCTGTATGACTTAACACCGTTGAGTGAGCCTTGATCAGTTGACTAACAGGTGCTGGTCAGGCTTCTCTCTGTAATGTCATGTTTTTTTTTTCCCTTCTGTACTATACCCCTTAGAAGGAAGCCACCATGTGCAGCCCACACATAAGGACTGAGTAGTTATGCCCATCCCTCACAGAGGACAGAGAGTTCCAACTATCGGGAATTCTTTTGTCTAGGATATTTGTTTCTTCTCTAATTAAATCGTTTATATCAGTATAAACTCGTGGATATTTATTCTATACTTTGGGCTGCAATAAAATACTACATTGTTTGTTCAATTGTAACTCTTTGGAGTAGGCTCTTGTGTCCCTTTGACACACTCCATCCTTTTACTTTTTGAGCACGTCCTTATTTTCTGATACAATAAGGCATCCTGTACATTACCTGCCCCAGTCCCAGTCCTAGAGCCAGCCATTTCTGCAGAGAATCCTGATTCTTCTTCTTCTTTTGTTTATTTATTTTTTGGAGAACAGTATTAGAAACCAAGATGGGGAAACAAGGCATTCCTGAGACTTTTTAAAAGCTCACTTGCAGGCTCCTCTTTATCACACAAAGCTCCTTTCTTTAGCCATGGAGTAATTACACCATCTTTTGGCCTGTTCTCAAGCATGCAAGTTGCCTTTCAACCTATTATTTCTCAAAGTCCCCCCATAAAACTAAACACACGTAACTCATGTTGACCTGCAGCTAATGAAGTAATGAAGACACCACTATGTGCCTATATCCCACTGTGTCTTCTCTGGTTTGCTATCACAAGTCTCTTCAATGAAGACCACAGGTCTACATTCTGAGAAGTGAATTACAGGCTCCAAAGGCTCCATATGGACAGGATGAGAATGCCTGGTCATGAGGATCGTCCCCACAAAACTGGCCACTTAAGAAGAAAATCTCCTTAATTGGAAGCCTGGAATATTAGGCTAATGCTTGCCCTGCGTGGTCTGAGTGAGGCGAAGCCATGGTTTAATAAAATGTGACCCAGGGCAGTAGCTGTGCTGGATCCATCTGCTCTTACTTGGTTACTTTACGGCTGGTTGAACTTTCTATCCAACATGGCCATGCTTTTCTTTTTCAGAAGCCGTCTCTCCTCAGTCTTCTCCAACGGCAGTCTCACTCAGACAGATGGCCAGAGTGCAAAGGCTATTAGCATAGTCTTAATAATATGAGGGTCAGGAGGGCTCTTAAGGGTTGTGTGGGTCAATCTCATGTTCAGTGTCCATGTCTCACTTTTACAATGTCTTCATCTTGTCGCTTCCCAGTCTCAGTTTGAATTCCTCCTGCAACAGGGAGATCATTACCTACTCAGGAAATCTTTTACAGCTTTGGGCAGTGATAACCATTAAAAAATTCTTCTTACATTCTCTCTAAATATGTTTTTAGGTAGCCTTCTCTTATTGGTACTACTTATATCTCTCTTTGCACCACACACAGAATAAGCTAGCTCCCTCTCCCACTTAGCAACCCTTTTTATATTTGAAAGTGGTCTTCTTTTCTTTTTCATTTTTCCCTTTTAAACCTAGTTCTATATCATGAATATTTCTATGTCTTTGAATATTCTTTGAAAACATGGTACTTAAAGGCTTCATAATATCTCATTGTAGTTATGCAGTATAATTTATTTAACTATCCTCTTATTGTTGATATTGAGATGGTTTCCAATTTTTGGTTATTATATATAATATGCAGTGAATGTCACAAATATCTTGGTCTGTTTTTCAATGATTTCCTTAGGGTAGATTATTAGAACCAGTATTAGTGGGCCAAAGGGTAACTGTTAGATTGTATTTTGACAGAGTCCAATCTTGCAGTTATATGGAGAGATCTGGGTATTGGTATGTGAGGGTTTAGATTTTCAATGCTGGACAGAGTTTTGGAGTGGTTTGTGGAAGCTGAGGATCCTTGGCTGTTACTGAAATGTATAGGGTAGGTTATTCTGTCTTGAAGAAAAACTTTGGTGACCAGAATGTGTGTTGTCCTCTGTTGACATGAAAGCAAGTGGCTAACATTTAGAGCAGAAATTTAAAGTCACATTTCAGATGTGGTTGCATATATCTGTATGTGAGACTCCTAGGCAGATGGAGTAATGCCAGCAGCAAGGCTGGTGAAGGCACCTTTTTTGCGACCAAAGTCAAGGTGTCCACCATGATATATGGAGCAGCTAACCACTAACACAATGGAAATACTGAAAAGATGAGAGATTCCACAAGTTCAGATGGAAGGATGGCTGAAGAATGAACATTCAAGGAAGGGACAGATTCATTCTAGAATGGAACCTAAAGGGGAAGAAAGTTTTTGTTAAACTTTTACTGTGTGTTTTGGTTGGTGCAAAGAAACAATGATTGGCATTTGTTCTGACTTTTTTCTAAGGGATGAAAAATGAAACAATGCATTTTGAAATAAGATGGTAACTTGAGATGGAGGGTGGTACTGAAGAAACACACACCTGGGGGAGCTGGGATTAACTCTGGTCTCTTCTACAACCAGCCAGGTAACCTGGGATAAGCTTGTAACTCCAGCCTTGGTTTCCTTCTCTACAAGATGGAGATCATAAGCCTGCTGTAAGGGTTACATATGAGTCCATGCAAATAATGGTTTGGTACCTATCATATAACAGGTGCCTAACTAATGCTCACTGTTGTTGCCATTTCTGCTGTGAGCTGGAAGCTAAGCACCTAAGCATGCCCAGAAAATTTCAATACCTCATAGACCATGGAAAGCAGAAGTCAAGGCCAGAAGTAAAGTCAGTGTCAACTTATTTCATTGACAGCAATAATGTTATTCACAGAGTTTATCCCAGAAGGTCAAACTCTCAACAGCCTTGCAATGTAGAAATTGTGATGCATTTGAGAGAGTTTATGCCACACAAAAAGAGTAAAATGTGACCCCTTGCTCTAGAAAGGCTCTGGGGTAGAGGAAGAGGGAGAACTAATGCTTCTTTTTCCTTTTTTTCTTGGTCTTTTGAATTAAACAAACCCATTTTATTGTGGTTAGAACACTTCACATGAGATCTACCCTCTTAACAAAGGCATTATGTGTACAATATATTATCATTGATGCGCTAGTTACTTCAATGCTATCAATATGGTCTATTTTGGACCAAACTCTTTGCATACTTCATCTTTTTTTTGTACCCCTAGCACAATACTGTGAGATGGTATTTAATTGTATCTTTATTTCATTTTCATAGCTATGGAAAGCGCTGGAACCATCATCTGACATCAAAGCCTGTGCTTGCAACTCTACCGTGAGGGAAAGATTTACTGAAAGCAATATAAAGAGCAGATTCATCGTGTCATCTTGGACATATTCTTTCAACAGCTCTCAGGTTTGCTGTTGTTGTTGTTAGAAAATGGCAATAGTTACCACCCAAATGTGGCCAGCAACTGAAATGCCTTGGTCATTACTACATTCACTACATTGTCTCTAAGATTTCATGCTTAAAGGATGGAGATTACACTCACAGCAGGCATATTTGTAACCTTAATTTCCTGGGCTATATTAGCATGGAGAAGAAGGGGGACAGGTGGCCTTAAACCAAACTGTACTTTCCTTTGGTCCCTCCTTCATTCTGTTGCCTACAGTTACTGGGATGTATTCTCCTGGGAACTATTTATGACTTCTTTGAAAGGCCGTGGGACCTATCTCTCTGCTTTCCACCTCTTAGTGTTCACAGTTGTCATGCACAGGGCTTCATCTTCTGGTTGGGTCTGGTGCCTTTCCCCAAGGGAATGACATTTCTGTTTCCCTGTTGGTCCCTGGACAGTCCTCTATTCCAACTATAAAGTATCACCCCTTCTGCAACTCCTCCATCCCACTCTAGAATCAATGGTTCAAGGGTAAACTATAATGTTCCTTACCTTAAAAATTTCAGAACATGTGCATAGCTATTTTAAGAAGCAGAGGAAGGGAGAATCAAGGGTAGAAGAAGGGGTACTAGCTTGGCTTCTTCCCTCCCCAGCATCTTATCTGAGGTCCATTCTGCCTGTGAACATATCTTACACTCTTTGAGACCCATCTTAGTTCCAGCCTGTTCTCTGAGCTCATCCCTGGTCTTTGCTCTTTTGATGTTCCCCTCCCTGACTACAAACATGTTCAGTCTTCTTCCTTTCACCTAGTCTTGTCCCCTTTCACCTAGTCCAGATCTAGACAACTATTGCTTACTGCCTGGGATTCACCACAGCTCTTTCTCTCTCTCTCTTTCTGAACCCCTGACATTGGAAGCCCAGGTCCTACTTTCAATCCTCTGCAGGGCTGTAACTGTGTGCCTAGCTTCTCTTTGAGCTGGAGCTTGTTAAAAGTTTCTCATGTGGCTTCTTTTCTTCTCATTTTTTGTGTTTTCTTTCTTGAACTTGGCACCTACTCCCTTTGGACCTGTGTTGGGGTAAGAACACAAGTTTCAAGGTTAAGGGCAACAACTAATTATTCCTCTTCTCCAGTGATCTATCAGTGCCTGTGAACTAGTCTCTGTCTCTCCACTGGGACAATTCACAGGTCAATGGGGGCCACTGTTTCTATATTTAGGAAAGTTCAGCCTTTGTTTGCCTTCTTGACAACTCCAGAATCTCTTATGTCTGATGAGATCTATTAGAAGCTTATGAAAAAAAATGCTGTAGTTCAAACCAGCATATCCAGATGCCCCTGGAAACCATCAGGAAGCCCCTTTCTGTACTGTTTGTCATTTATGAACATGTGTTGTATATTTCAGAAGAGATGTTGCAAAAATGTTAAAGCAATGGCAGCTTTGTTGGAATAGGATCACGAAATAGGAAATGGAGTTGGGCAGCCCATATTTGGATAGACAGATCAGCTTTCCATAAAGCAACACTGGCAAGTCATCAAAAGTCCCCAAGCCTTTGCTTCTCCACCTCTAAAATAAAGATGAAAAGAAGACCTTTCTGATGGTGTTGCTTTGAAAAAAAAAAAAGATGAATGTAAAGTGTATTGTAAAATGTGAGGCATGTTTTAATGTTGACTATTAATAGTAACATGTCTTATTATTATTATTGTCCTATGATTCCACAAGATGCTTTAGCAACAAGGAACAGAAACCCAGAGTTCAGCAGGCTTAACCACAGGGATATTTATTCTCTTATATAACTACAGGTCTGGTGGTAAATCAGGCTTCAGGGTTGGTCTGTTCAGGGTCTCAGTCCCAAGGGTGTCCCCAAGGAGTCCAGATTCTTTTTCTCTATGTTCTTCCGTCCTGGGTATTAGTTTTGTCTTCAGCCTAGTTTAAAACACTTAGTAGATTTGGGCGTCACTCAGACCCAGCACTGTTCTGAGGAAGGAGAGAGACTGTCTTTGGAGCTATCTTTCTTGGGATCAAGAAAACTTTCCCCAGACTCTCTGACAGCCTTCTCTTTCTGCCTATTTTACAGATGCCTTCTTTAGAACAACCAATGGCTAGAGACCCTTGGAAAAGTCAAGTCTCTGAGTGTGGGGAAGGATAGTACCAAACTATATGGATAGTACTGGATTGTATAGTATCTTTATATCAAAGTACCCAAAGTAATCATCTCAAAGGAGGAAAGATTTATTTTGGCTCATGGTTTCCGAGGTTTCAGTCCATGTTGCTTGACTGTTACTTTTGGTGCACTGTGGAGCAGAACATCATGGGAGCTTCTAGGGCAGGAGGATGCTCACTTCTTGGTGACTAGGAAGTGAAAGAGAGAGACAGTCAGGAAGTGGTGTGGGTCCCAATATCCTTTTTGAGGACCTAACTTCTTTCCACCAGATCCTACTTCCTAAAGACTCTATCATCTCCCAAAGTACCACGGATTGGCCACCAAGTTTTTAACACATGGGCTTTTGGGGGATACATCCAAACTACAGCATGGATCATGTGGGGGAACTATCCAAAAAATGGAGTGAACACATGTCGTGGAGGCCACAATAGTATCTCACAAACTGTGTCCCCATTAGACCGTATGCTCTAAAGGTAGGAATTCTTTCTGTGTGGAGTTATATTTCCAGTGCCTCCAACACTACCTGACACATTATGGCTGCTCCATAAATATTTGTGGAATGAAATAAATGACAAGCAGTGTGAGATTTGATGGGGCGACGCCATTTACAGGAATAGACTTGGATGCACCTCAGTGTGTAATAGGCACCCCTTGCCAAAAGTCAGGGCTATTTCTCACTTGTTTGCATGCTCTCAGCTCTGAATACAATGTCTCCCTCATAATAAGTGCTCCATAAAAGTGTGCTAAGTAAATGAATGGCACATATTTTGTTGAAGAAATTGGACTTTTAATGCTGATAGCAGACACTTACATAGTGCTTCTTCCATTACGGATATTGGGTTGTAAAAGCACTTCCAAGTCTTAACTCCTACCATTCTCACAACAACCTGGGGAATTAAGCACTCTAACTATCCCTATTTTATGGCTGGGAAAACTGAGGCATCCAGATGTTAACTAATTTCCATTGAGCCCCACCTGGACAGTAAGTGAGGCTCAGAATACCTGCCCTTATTGCCATGCCCAGCCAAACTGCTTCTCCAGTCTGGCCTTTGGCTCTGCCCCCTGACACCTTCTGGTCACCACAAAAGGGACACCTGTCTGATGAGAGGGCTTTGCTGATTCTCCTTCTACTTGCTCCTGCCCTGGCGCTTAGATGTTGCAAGAACCAGAGGAGCATTTCAGGAGGACCTGCTGCTCAGAGGATGCTCAGGAGAAGGGGGATTTCAGGGTGGGTCGGACTAGGCTCAGCCTCATATTCTTCTGATGACAGACTTAGGTCACTTCCCTGTCCACCTTCCTCCACAGAAAGCCAGCTCTGCAGAACTGCAGCTGTTTTTGCCAGAAAAACCTGCCGTATATCATTGTTTATCAGCCAGTGCCCATTTCAGGCTGCCCTTCCTGTTTGTCAAAAAGGGAATTATTTATGGGGCTGCCACTTGCATAGCTAGAAGGAATCAGGCTGCATTAGCAGTGGCATTTCTGCTGTTGTCCCATCCAGGCTGGGCTGACTTGTCCGTTCATTTGCAGGGCTGGTGTGTTGTGAAGATAAATCCTTCTCTGGTAGAGCCAGCCTCGGCACTGGCAGCTTGGCTCCCCCTGCAATGGCTTTGGAGAACTGGCCTCCTTTTGAGCTTTTGGTTCTATATCCCAGACTTGGTCATGATGTCAAAAGGTTGTTGGTGAGATAATGATAACAACAATAATAATAGCAATAACGATCACTTACTGAGCGTCTCTTATATACTAGACATTATTCTGTTTCTGTAAACACTTTGCATATATTAAATCATTTACTCCTCAAAGCAAGAACCTCTTTGTCTCCCTTATGCAGATAAGGAAACTGAGACGTTGGGAAGTTCCACTCACTGCTAAGTGGCCAGGCTTGGCTTCAAGCCCTAACATCTGGCTCTGGAGGCTGCAACTCAGTCATTTCTGGTGCTTCCTGAGCCCTTGCCACGTGCTGGAGCCTGTTCCCATTATTTTCCATGATATGTCTAAACTATTTCTTCCAGCAGCCTCAGATGACAGGAGCTATCACTATCCAAAGAAACCAAAGTTGAGCGAGGTTAAATGGCTTGCCCAAGGTCACAGAGTAACAAGATGAGCTGGTCACCTGCCTTGGTCTTTACTGCACTCTAAGCCTCCTATCCCCTCTTGCAAGAAATCAGAATGATTTGTCAGCAGAAACTATTGAATCTAGCTTGTTCCTTAAATTAACTCCCTTCCATCATTTGAGTGCTTTCCTTTGGGAAGGTCTTCCTTATTTTCAACTGGAATCTGTCATATAACTTAAGAATAGAAAGGACTCAGCATTGATTTCTCTAAGCCTGTGTTTCATAGAATCCCTGTGGCTGGAAGAGGCCTCCTGAGTCACTGTGCCCATCTTCTGGTCTCCAGGCAAGACTGCCTTCAGTATACTTTTGTTGTCCTGACATCTTTCTTACTGATTATTACCGGGGGAGGGGGGGGACTGAGTACTCTCTAGGTGAAGGTACAAAGGGCTTGACAGGTGATCAGGGTAGTCTGAGTGCCTTGTTGGTCAGGTGACAAAGGGATTGGGGCAAGGACTATTTGAGGGAGCACTAGCCAAAATAACCTGCAGCACCATTCCTACCCACTGATGCCAAATGCAGGCGACAGCCTGAAAACAATTTGTCCGGTCTGTGAGTAATGTCTAGTAACTAAATGCAAATTAATTTGTTGTTGCATTTGAGTTAATTTATGGGGTGTTCTCTTCACCAAGTAAATTTTAATTAAGAAGAGTAAAACAAATGACAAAGTAATTTCCAAAAAATTAATTTTCAGTAAACACAAGCTATTGTTTTTCTTTGAATCGGTAATAAAAGTTAGAGTGGAGCCTCCTTAACACCCACTCCTTCAATACCCTACTCCAAAGATGAAGTTTGAGTCTAAGCCAGGTCCTTGGAGTGTAAAGGCAGTGGTGCAAATTAGCAGGTAGGCAGGGCCAAAAGGAACTGGGCAAAGAGCCTGAGAGAAATCAGGCAACAGTCCTCAAAGAAATGCAACAATTGCTACTTCTTTGGTGTTCCTTGTGTGTAATTTTCATGCAACTCTGTATCTTTTTAGGAGCTTAGCAGGAGAAAGTGCATAAAAAAATAAAAAGGAAAGAGGAAAGAAAGCAAATAGTTGGACATCTACTTTGCTCAGCTTCCTCAAGCACTGAACTGGATGTTTGACACGGTTTCTCTCATTCATCTAACAGTTCTCTGAGGAGGGTAACCACTACCTGCTCACATAGCACAGATGAGGAAGCTGAGGGGTTTAGAGCTAGTGCAAATTCACAGTGACTTCAGTTAATTGGAATTGATACCAGCTGTGTGGCCTCCAAGCTCTCCTTCACAGCACACTGTCACTTTGATTACTTGTATGACAAAATGACTTTTGAGATCAACTTGTAAAACTGTGCTGCAGCTACCACCAGAGCTGGCCCTTGTTGCTGCTGTCCTGAGTCTGGCTTGGGTGAGAATTGGGATTGGGATGGGGATGCTGGACACTTACTGTTGGGGTTAAGTAATGGGTAAACTGGAGACCCATCCTGGAGTGAGGCCTCATGGAGCAAGGCCTTGGGGAATGAGACCTTGGAGAGATGGGAGTAGCTGTGAGCAAAGTGCATAAGGCACATGACCCAGCTGGGTAGAGTTTGTGCTGGAGCTTCGAGGGTTGGGGTCCTCTCATACTGCTCCATTGTCCACCTCTGAAACTCCCCCACATTGTCCTTGTCCCTAGTCAAGGCTGCATTGAACACATCGGAGCTGTACTTCCTTACTCAAGAGTATACAAGGATCAAATCCAGTCCAGGGAGCTGAGCAGAGGTCAGGGCTGGAAGCCAGGGAAGCCAAGCCCCGTGGTGGTCACACGATGCAGGAACACACTGTAGGGTCTGCTTCTCTGGAATCCTGCTTGTCCTGCTGCAGTCACTGGGGGCTCCTATGAAAGTATGGATTTGTCTGAGTTTCTCTGTTTAATCCCAAATCTGTCAAGCCTTGTTAAATTTGATGGGGCCTGAAAGGTCTGGTGTTAAGCAAATACTCGGTGACCAGAGTCTTTGATGAGAATCAAACTGAAGCTTAATCCTGAGGTAATGGCTTTCCCCATAATCTCAGGAGGCTGGGGATAAGAGAGGGGGAGGTGGAATCCAGGAGCTGCCTGAGGCATACTGCTAAGAGTGAGTGGGGAGTTGAGGGGGGAGGTAGGGAAAAAGAGCTGAGTTTGGCTGCTACCCTTCAGGTAGGAGTTCCAGACTATTGTCAGTGTCCCGCCTCTCCCAGGTCAAAGTCACCTGGGGAGTGCATCTGCCAGAGTTGGGGTAAAGCAAGGAGAAGGCCTAGTCCTTCAGTCCCTGTTTAGGCAGATGGATTTAGATAAACAAAGAAAATTGTTGGGGGGCCAGGAAAGAAGTGGGATTCGAGAGCCACTTCAGGACTCTTAAATAGACAAGCCCTGAGGGTTCCTTGGCTTCCTGGGTTCTGAGAGGCTGAATTGTCCAAGAGAGGGATTGGCTGGTGGGTAGCTTCTGTTTCTTTGCACAAGGAAGGCCAGGCTCCACAGGTAGCAGACTGGGGGAAAGCAAGAACCCCCAGTTACCACCAGACTGGGGTGTATAGGGCCCATGTGACCACATCTGAGACCTTCAGCCAGGTGACAAAGCTGGACACTGTGGACCTGGTGCAGTAGGATGGGGAGCTCTTGGGAGAGGGGAAGGGTGTTGGCTAGAGACAGTGAGGCAGACAGTAGCCACACACAGAGTCACCTTCTGTGACAAACAGGGCTGATCACGCCATCTCGGGGGCTCTCTGGAGAAGGCTGTTGTGCGCCTTGTCAAGGTACCTGATTAAACATTCATGGGGAAAAAAATAAAAAATAAACATTCTGAAAAGAGATGCTTAAGCAATCAGGCACTTCAGGGGGTGGGTTACTGCAGTGCAATAACCACATACCCCAGGAGTAATCGGCATTTAATGTCTCCAGCACCTTCGGGGTCCCACGTGGAGGCATAGCTGCCTAGGTCACCCTCCCCAGAGGCTCCACTCGCCAGGGGAGGCTGGGATCTCCCTGTTGTTTACACTTCACTGTTTATTCTTTCTTTTTTGCCTCATCATTTTGCTTCATTGCAAAGAATATAATGTGCAGGAGGGAGGGAGGTGCTGGCTGTCAGTGGAAAGAGGTAGGGTGGGAGATGAGGCTGCAGCCTCAAACTCCTGCATGGAGGGGCTTCCTAAAGCCTGGCCAGTGTCTGATCCAGAGGAATGGCACTGCCCAGGCCTTCTATTACTAAGTCAGTGTTTACAGAGCTAAAACAGACACTTGCATGAGACTCCTGAGAGTTTGTAAGCAGAAAATGAGGTTGCACTGACAATAGGTACTTACAATAGGTCAGACACTATTGTCAGGTGTTTTATCCATGTGATCGCATTTAAGTGTACAACTATATGAACAAGACACTGTTAGCCCATATCACAGATTAGAATGGTTGGGCACTGAGAGGTTAAGTAACTTCCTCAAAGTTATATACAGCAGGGATTTGAACTTGGATATTTTGATTTCAGTCTTATGTTTTAGCACTAGCTTCCTCTGACAACGAACAATAAAATCACTGCTTTGATTTCCTTACTCAAGCAGAGGTTTTTGAGAAGAAAATCCAGCTAAACACTGGACTTAGCTCCAAAGCAAAGGGTGGGGGTAGAATGACAGACCAATGCACAGAATTTAAATCCCAGGCATCCTCAGATCCCCAGGTGCGACTGTCCTGGGCTCACTTACTCTCCTTAGTTCACTGCCTGCAGGACCAAATGTCTTGTGACAGCAGCCAGAGGCTCCTCTTTCTGTGGGTGTTCTAGGGGCTGCTAGGGCAGCTGCCCCATCCCTGCTGTGGCCATTATAGGAGAGGGGTGCTGGCACCCAGAAAGCCAGACAGATGTTTGATCAGGATGTTGATGAAAGAAGCGAATCAAGTATTTGCATCCTGAGCCTCTCATCCCCACTGAGCTCCCCTGAGGAGCAGGGGCTGATCTTCTGGAGGTATCTATCTCTCTGGCAGCAAAACAAGCTCTTCAGACCAGAAGAGTTTTCTTTGCAAATTAAAGCAATTCATTGTGCATCTGTAGTCAAATACACACCTGCACCCTTTTATTAATATGGTCTGTGTTTTAATTGGCTTTCTTGATAGCTAATTACCTGTTAGATAAAGGGTTGCTCACTGCACAGAGGGCATTCATCCACCAGGGCTTGGATAAAGCCAGAGCCACAGCCCTGCAGGCAAAGTGAGCCACAGGGCCAGCTGGCATCTTGCATGCACTCTGGGAGGTGGTCACCTTGGGGTAGGCCAGAAGAAGTTAGAGGAAGAGGAGCAGAAAGTCAAGGATGCTCATTTATTTGCTCATCCATCCATCCATCCAGCCTTTATGGAAGCACCTTTCTCAGCCAGCCACTTTGCCAGAAGCTAGGTTCGTGTTGAGTCAGGGTGGCAGGTGCCTGGAGTTCCTATCTGAGCCGGCAGATGGGAGCTGCAGTATCCACAGGTCTCAGTGTGCCAGCTTCTTGGGAGGTACTGGAATTTTCTGGTTAGTGCTGAATGCTTATTTGCACATGATGCAGGGCAGTGGGAAGTGAACTGTTCTAGTGGAAACCATGGGTAGGGTCTCTTAGAGCTCAAAGGGTGAAAATACCCAAGTCCAACCACTTGATTTTGTAGAGGAGGAGAAAAGTGCCCAGGGAGGAGAAGTGAACTGCTTGAGGATGCACAGCAAAGTTGGACTTAAACCCAGCTCTCTAGACACCAAATACATAGCTTTCTTGCCACTGTCTTGCAGGTTATGAGGGCCAAGTACATCACTGATGACAGAAGAGGACTGTGTTGCAGTGGCACATTCTCTTCTGGGCAGTGCTCTATAGGGCCCTCTTGTTTCTTTGCATTAAAAATGTTTTCTTTCAAAACTGTAAATCCTTGAGCAGGGAAAGGGCTTTCTGTGGACTTCACTTTCTGTATCTGTCCAGCAGAGTCCATTGAGAGAGACAGGCCCCTCGGAGGTGAGGGAAGAGGGCTGCCCTGCTGTCAGGGAGGATGAGGGCTGAGTTGGTGATCGATGATTCTGGTAGCGACATCCAGGTGAGGCAGGTTCTGGGTCCTGGGAACACATGGGGAGGATTCTCTCCATCCAGGCTGCAGAGTACCAGTTAGGTAGGTACGGTGTGTTCACGGTGTGTGTGAACATGCACATATACACACATTAGAGGAGGCAGTCACTGCCCTAGGGATCTTTTTACTTCTCTGCAAGGAATGAAATTGTATGTCCTGCTAAGAATTTCCCAGAGCTCCCTTGCATTTGGTACCAACTTCAATCCTTTAAGCTTTGTCCCCAAGCCATTGTCCCCCTATTCTTGAAGGTGTGTGTACTAAGAGGTCTTAAAGATACTTTGAGTTGTACAGCTGAATGTTTAGTGGAAAGTACCAGGTGAGTTCAAATCCTAGCTTTGCCTCTTACTGGTCATGTGACCTTGAGCCAGTTACCTAAGCTCTTGGCACCCCAGATTTCTCATCTGCATAACAGGACTGTAAGATGAACTGATGACACAGAGCATGACAAAGTATTCACCAAGTATTAGTCCTATTGTATGTTAGCCTGTGACCCTCTCAACAAAGGATCCATATGACCATTTTCAAATACAGTGAGGTATTGGGTAACAAGTACTTCATGAGTTCTAAACCATCACTCACAAGTCAGTGGTTATAGTGGTATTATAAAAGAGAAGCATTCCTGCAATCTGCTAAACACAAGACTTTATCTGTGTGGGATAAAGGTACAACACAAATTTAGTGCTAGGTCCCAAGAGAGGAATTATTTTCACTTTGGGATTAAAGGATATGAACAGCTAGAATCTTTGCCTTCTACCCTCCCTGACTAGGCTTTTGGGCACTAGAGATACCTATAAGTCTAGGTCAATATAAAGAATGCAATGGTTTCACTAGCTGTGTACCTTAGGAAAATTACCTAAACCCTCTATTGTCCAGTTTTCTCATTTGTAAAATATATATAATTAAAAGTAATGCCTCAAGTGAGACATAAATGGACTGGTGTGTGGGAAGCAGGGGGACACTCCTTGCACATAGTAAGTACTCAAGAAACATTAGTAGCTTTTATTGCCTGGTTTGACATCAGACAGAACTAAGTTTGAGATCCCAGCTTAGCTACTCATTAGTGGTAGTGGTCCTCTGCGTTGTTGCTTAATCTCTCCTAGCCTCAGTTTCTATTCTGTTGAATAGGGACTATGTGACTAACTGTTGTTAATAAATGAGATAATGTGTGTAGAGGATGTGGTAAAGTGCTTGATCATGGGAAGTGCTCAACAGTATTCGTTCTGTCATTGGGGACCATGTGCACTGTCCTCTGAGATGCTCTCATGACTCCTGTCTCCACTGCCACCTGGTATCCTGTCCTAAATATGATGGTACATGTCTAAGAGAATGGGACCAGTGAAATATCAAGAGCCTAAGGAGTTCCCATTCATATTGAAAGTCTAAGCAATACCAGTCCTTTAGGTATGGAAGGTTTCATTTTTTCAAGGTGATTTCATGTATTTCATTTTGGTCTCCAGAGCAATCCTATAAGATAAAGTCTATTTTATTGCTTTTGATTCATAGATTAACAAGAAAACAGAGGCTCAGAGAGGTTATGTAATTTATCCAAAGTCCTTCAGTAAGGTAACAGTAAGCTGAGGTTTAAATGGGGATTCAGGATTCAGCAAGAATAATAAACATTTTTTTATTGCTGGATAGTTACAAGAGACTTTGTCATACACAATCTCATCTGTGTCACAACAACTCTACAGGGTAGCTTTACCTATCATCTCCATGCTATAGACCCAGAGAGGTTACGTGCTCAGCAAACAGATAACAAAAGTGAGCTTTCGGTTTCTGTTTTCTGACTTCAAGTTCTGTGGTCTTTCTACTTGCCATTTTCCAGTTCTTTCTTCAAAAGCAAGTTTATCATAAGGAAACAAATAAAACACCAGCTGAAACAAGAACAGGCAGCTACGCTCCAACAGGCAGGCCACACCGTAACATTTTTTGACAACAGCATGGATCAAGGTATCCAACAGAAAGCGTGGAAATCTACCAGGCAGCTTTCCACTGAAGGGTGTAATTAGAGAGCTGACAGGCTGTACATGCAACGCCATTAATGGGTCCACCTGTGAGAGACCTGGTGAGCACAGGTAATTTGGACAGAGTGGTGCACTCAAAGGAGATCCATGCTGCAGGTGCCTAGCCTGACCCCTTAGGCCACCAGTCTCCCCAGGGAACAGGAGGAAGGGCTTGGCCTGGGCCCTGCCAGTGACATAAAGCTATTTGCTGTGGTGCTCATTGTACATTATGCTAAAAGTGTGACAGATTTTCGAGGCAGTCTGGGTGGGAACCATGGAAACAGGTTAGGGGAGAGGAGAAGCCGATGGCTGCTGCTCCTATTAGTGAGAGAAGGGTGAGTTGCAGGGAATGTGCCCTTCCTCCTCCACCATCCTCACCCACTGCTCCTTGTCCTGAGCTGCTGGCTGTCTGGAAGCATCATCGCTTCTAAACACACAGTCAAAGCAGAAAAGGGAGGTACAAGGCAGCAAAGAGCTCTCACCCAGACCCTGGTCATAGTAAGAAGTTCCCACGTGCTGAATACCTTCCATGTGCCAGGCTCTGTGTATGGTGTCTCCCCTACATTTTCTCCAATCCTCTCAACAACTCTGACTACCTTCATCACAGGTATGAGGAGGAATATTAGGGCAAGAGACTAAGCAACTTGCTAGTCACACAGCTACTAATGGAATATGCATTTGGGTCTAAAACTCTCTCCAATGACTGTGTTGCAAACATTGCACAATGCTCAACTCCAACACCCCAACAGCCCTCTATGAACATTGACAAGCCAAGTTTTCAAACCATTCATTTAGGACAGAAAAAGAATCCTATAAGACTCCCTGTTTTGATATGTACAAGGTCACTGGGGTTTTCCACAGTGACGTCCTTGCATTGGACACCTTCTGATGTGAGCTGTGAGACAAGACTGATGCTCCATCTTGCAAGGTCTCTTTCCCTAAAAATCTTTACCAGCCCTCTCTTTCTTCATGTTTTAGTTCTGGCCATCACTGTGGTTTCCAGCCTCTTGAGCAAAGAATCCATCTTCTTTCATTGTCAAGAGCAGGGAAAGGTGCTGGATGGGGAGCCTGGAAAGTGACTCCTCGTCCAGCAGGGGAGTAGTGTTCTGGTGGAGGCAATGAGCTAAGCAATGGCTGCCTGACTGGAGACTCAGTTCCCAGGTTCAACTCATCTTCTCCACCACCACCCAAATTGTACACTTCAACCCATAGGTTGAGAGACTTTTAGGAAAGGCATCTTTTCACTCTCTCTGCCTGGGATGCCTTTCTTTCTGTTACTGGTCACTATCTATTTATTAGAATATTCAAATTAGGTCTTTTTTGGTGAAGCCTTTCCAAATCCTTTCATCCTATCCTACCTGACCTATACTATGTAATATGCGAAATAGCACTATACACACACTATATTTCTTAGCATAATGGACTGGGGTTTATTTTTTTATATATGTGTGCAAATGAGAAACTGGACAGAATGTGATTTGGTTCATCTCATGTCCTTGATCCCTGCTACCATATGAACACTTCTAGTCTCATATGTATAAAAGGAAGGGAAGGAAGGAGGAAGAGAAAGAAGAAGGATGGATGGATGGTGAATGTATGTATGTATGTGTGTGTGTATGTGTGGGTGGATAGATAGATGAATGGGTGAGTGGGCAGTTGGATGGATGGATGGATGGGTGAGTGGGTGGATGGGAAGATAGGATGGGTAGTCAGATGACTAGGTGGATAGCTGGACAGATGAGTGGCTGGATAAATAAATAAGTAGATGCATGAGCAGATGGTTGCATAGGTGGATGGATTGGGTGGTCGAATGGCTGGGTGAGTAGATGGGGAGATTGATGAACAGATGCCCAGATTCACAATTTTCAGATGCAGTGAGGTATCATCGAAGGAACAGTGGTATGAGAACTCAGAAGACCTGGGTTTGGAATCTGCATGAGTCACTTAGAATTGTGTCACTGTTGGCAATTTTTTTTACTCCTTTGTGACCAATTTCCCAATGGATGAAGTGAGAAAACTAAATGACTTGATTGCTAAGACTTTATCACTCTCTAAATTTCTCATCAAGCTATCTCTTGGATGGAAAATGCATTTCTGTTAGATGCACAAGTACCAACTGGTTTCCTAATATAAGGCCACCAACTGAGAGGTGCTGTAGCGTTTTATACAGATGAGGGTGTGTTTCTTGCTACTAGTGAAGCTGCTGTTCGATTTGAGAGGTAAGTTTGGACAACCAGCTGAGTCAGGAATGGGGAAGGAACAACTGCTTTCTCTGGGCTCGTTTGCTTTCAGAAGCCAAGATAAATGCCATCTTGACTGTATATCCACAGATACCCCATTTTCTTAAGAAAGAATTTGGCTTCTTCCAGCTCAGTGCCTCCATGCAGAAGATTCTGCTGTGTTTAGGTGATGTTTCTAACCTCTAAGGACCTGCCCTGGTTGCTTAGTCTATAATCTAAACTGACAACAGACTTTCTGTTTTTAAAATAAAGCCTTTTCCTTTTCATCCTCTCTGCTCAGCTTCTTCCCTCCTCTTTCCCTCCCCGAGCTTCATCATCCCCCTTCCTAAGTTTGAAGTGAGTTTTATTAAGTGGTGCTGTGTCATAAACTGTTGAGTTGTGTCAGCTGGAAATGGAACATGATTAAGTATATAAAGGAGCCCAGCCTCACCTGCCACAACATTATGCAACAGAAACCTTGGCAATATGAGAGCATCTTTTCTTTCTCTTTCTCCTTCCTGGTGAGCAGTGCTACCTGCCTCTTACTCCATGGGTCTTGCTTCTGGATCCTGGGTTCCAGTTGGCTTAGGAATAGGTATGCCTGGGCAGGTACAATGGCATAAGAACAGCCTTCCTATAGGAGTTCCTTTTGAGGCCAACTGTAGTTCAGATGGACCTATGGCTGTAGTGCTCCTTTGTCCTTTTCTTTCCAAGTATTTATCAAGTCTGGGAGAGTCTAAGGAATTTGGTTAATACACTCCTGAGAGAGCCATGGGGTCAGGTGTGTTGGCACAGTACCCTGTGGCCTGGCCACGTCTTCCAGTCACCTCCACTATAGACCGCCCAGGAGTAGGTTACTTCCTTTTGGTTCCTTCTGAAAGCTCATCTTCTCCTGCAAAGTTTTTGGGAGTGATCATAATTGCCTGCCTTGCCCCATCAGCTGGTCCAGCTCAGGCTAAAGAGTTAGAGTATCAGTAGAGGCATGGCAAAGTTCTTATCTGGGGTCCAGGAAGGATGCACACTGCTGGAAGGGTGGAGCAGTTCATGTGGATGGTAGGGCCCAAGAACTGGGACCTCTTTCCAGGTCTAGTTTCCTCTGAGCTGGCAGAATGAGGCTGAATTTTTTAAGGAGTGGGTGCATGGACCTGGGTAGGTAATTGAGGATGGCACTAAGTGGAACTGGAGAACTGGAGACCCCAAGGTATTTCCATGACCCTCCCCCTACCTATTTCTGATTTGCTATGTTTTTTGTATGATTGTGTTGAACTCATAGGGCAAAATGGTGTCCTGTGATGATGTCATGGGAATATGAGTAGCTCTACCTCTTTCACTTAAGCGCTGGTCCTGCCCCTGGCCCTGGACAGCCTCGTCTGTGTCGGACTTTGACTCGGTATATCTCCTCTGTGGTCCTATAACTGCCTCTTAGAAATAAAACTGATGCTTGGGGAGGGCAATTGGCCCTAAGACCTCTATGTTTCCCATCTTTTTTTTTTTTTCCTTTCACTTCATAGCAATCTCTGCTTTGACTTGGAGTTAGGGATTTTAATCCACAGCAAACCATCATTGTGTCCATGGCTGTCCTCTAGGAAATATGAGTCCTGTCTCTCTGTGACCTTGAGCAGAGGTCCCAAATTATCTCCTGAGTCCCAGCCCCTTATTTCCAAAATGCCTGCTGGGTATCTCTGCCGCAGACTCATCCTTAAATTCTCCCCTCCTAATTGCGCCCATTCAATCAACACCAAGTGCTATGGATTCCTCTGTCTAAATACCTCTTAAATCAATCACTGCCTGATCGGCAATACAACCCTAGCTTTAGCTCAGATTCTTAGCTTTTCTTCCTAGGCTTATTGCTCTTCTCTTCCTACCTGCTCTCCCTGTCTTCATTCTTGCCCACCTTCAATCCTCCACGTGGCTTCCAGAGTTATCTTTCTCAGACGTACACTTTGATCGTCTGCTGTTCTGCAGAAAAACTTTCAATGGCTCTCCATCATCTTCAGTGTGGCATACAAGGACTTTCACAATTTGGCTTCAGTCTATCTTTGGACTCATTCTCTGACAGTCTCCTTTTTTTGGTTCTATTCTCTTGCCATGCTGAACAACATATTATGCCCCGACATACATTTCCATTCACATCTTTGTGCCTTCTGTATACACTCTTCCCTGCCCATGGAATGTCCTCTTTGCCTCTCTATCTGGCTAACACTTAACCCATTCTCCTGACCAAGCTGAGTTTCCTCTGCTCTATGAAGCCCCTCCTTACTGCCCCAGAGGCAAATCCCTCTCAGTGCTTCTCTCAGTCATTCCTCATATTAATCTGGAATTACTTACACATATGCAGATCTCCCTCACCAAATAAAGAGACACTCAAGTGCAGGAACTCAACTCCTAGCAGGATGCTTGGCATACACTAGGTATTCAATAAATATTATTGAATATTTATTACCGAAATATTATTGAATGCAGGAAATTTGCAAGAAGAGAGGGGAGGGTTTGTTGGGAAGAGTAGCATGGGGAACCAAGAGGAGACAGAAAGGACAGCTTTTGTGTGCCCACAATGTCCCTACTGGTTATGTGTCACTGATTTTCAGGGACACTACTAATGAAAAAAATATTTAGTCCTGCTTTCTTTTCATGCACACACATTCACAAGTCAGATAAAATCCTTTGTCTGACCACATGTTTCTATTTCTGCTGTAGATAACATCATCACAGTAACCAGCTGGTGATGTGTGCTTCTCCTCCCAGATGCCTAATCTCTCACAAATTCCTGAAATTCCAAGCATCTAGTCCATTTTGTGGAGGTCTATGAGTGTCCAGTTATTGAGATTTGGGGTGTGAATGGTGTAGTTTGAAAATATGACCTGAGAGTGCAGAACCTGTCAGGTTCCTCACCAGCTTCCACTATGGTAAGCTGCTGATTTTTAGTTGCTGGAATAGTCAAAAGAAAAATCCATGTGTGTTTCATGAAAGCAGGCGCTCTCCTCGGCTGTCCTTGGGGATTCAGCACTTAGCTGGCTTCTATTTGGCTTGCAATATTTTTGTCCATTTCTAATACATGGCTTTATGTGTTTAGCTTGTGTACAAAGTTTACGCTCATAAATGGCTTATATTCTGTCTAGAGGGACTGTGAGACCCAGGCTAAAGTCTGTGAGCAGAGTGTAATGTAATTCTGGTGTTTTATTAACCATAATAACCAAAAGTCTCCAGCCACTAATATATCTGCATAGAGCTTTGTCTGGTTTTCCAATTATTTTAACTTTCAGTACAAACTGGATAGAAAATTCATTTCAATGTAGTTGAGCTTTTTATTCTCTCTAAGCTGAAATTAAGTCATCTGCCATGTGAACCGTACGTCCAGGGGCAGTGAGAGTAAGTGCCTGAGCTTCTCCCTGGCATCAGGAGAGGTCCCTGGAGCCGTGACAGAAAATATCTCAGAAATTTACTCCCTCTCTCAGAAAAAGGACCTTTTAGGCCACATTGTTGTTGTTCCTTTCACTTTTAAATTTTAAAAAACTTTCTGACCATCCACTTTAATGGATGGTAAAATTGACTCTCTAGCTACAGAGGACTTCAGAATCTGAGTTGGGATAGTATTGATTTTTTTCTCTTTATAAAGCTTTTCTTAAAGTATTCACCTGATGACTTTAAGTTACAAACTTTGAGTTAAATTATGAACCTTTTAGCTTTGCATTAGAGGTGGTATCTGGAACCTGATTTGCTAGATCAAACCACATTAGTTGTGTTATGTTATTTTCTAAAAACACATTTCAGAGAAATAACTCCAATCTGCGTTGCATTTTATAGAGCAAAATAATTGAATGGCGGCTGTTTGTAATTTTAGCAATCTCTTAACCTTAATCATATTTAATGGCTTTTCTCTTCAGGCTAACAGGAGAGAGAGAGGAAAAAGGTTGCAGCTCCCTTATATAACAGTGCGATGGTAATGCACCCTGGTCTCTGGCAGCACTGTAAATTCCTCCTCTCTGAATTGTTGGTTCGGGACAATCATTCAGCAGGGAATTACTTTCTCATCTATGAAATAAATGAGATGTTAAACTAGTTTTCTGCTTCCTGTGGTACAAATGTGTCAGTGTGCAGTCCCGTGCAGCGAGAAAAACAAATGCCCAGGATGCTGGCGGCCAGAGCGTGAGAGGGGCTCAGGGGCTCTGGGATCAATGAGTGAGATCAGGGCCTGGGGGACAAGGAGAGAAAGGAAGACCACCAAACTGTGGAAGGTGCTGAAAGTGCAAGCCCCTGGATTCAGTAGGGCTAGGAGAAATTTCCTGAAGACAGGTGGAGGAGAGGATACTCCAGTCCACAGTCTCTGTGCTGCCATCTGCCTCCCATGGAGAGAGGAAAATGAAGAATTGATTAGCTGCTTGGGGTTCCCATTTTAGAGCTTGAAACACATGTCCACTCCAGGTTCTCTGACTGTTACAACCTCAGTGGGCCACTAGAAAGGGTGGAGAAGTGTCTTTTCCATTTTAGAGATGGGGAAACTGAGAACCCAAGAAAGAAAGAGAATAAAGGCCATACAGTTAGGGGTAAAGTTGGAGTTAAACTCAAGTGTGCCGGGGAATATAGGTTGGTTCCAAATAGGATTCAGATGCAGCCTGGGTGTCTCCTCTCCTGGCACTGGGTCTTCCTCCTCACAGTGGCCACCTTCAGTGGCCAGAGCTCCAGGCTTGGAAGGTCAGTGGGACTTGATTTTACTTACAAGATTCCTCTAAGGTGTGCTGCACCTCAGGGTACCCTTGTCTGTACCTTGTTTGCTTGTTCTGTCAAATATTGCGGATTCTGTTCAGAAACAGGACTTGAATCTCTTAGTCTCTGTGAGGCCCTTAGATAATTTTTCAGTGTCCTCTTTGAGAAGAGAGAGTAGATGATTAAGTTGTGTTCCCCAACCACTTATCAGCCATGAGTTGGGAGATCTTCTGAAACCATAGCAATAGGTGTTCTAACTGAACACCTATTATATACCTTAAATTGTGCAAAGGATTATAAGTACATTATCTTATTCGGTCCTTAGAGTAAACCTATGATGTAGATATTATGTGCCCATTTTATAGATGGGGACGCTGAGGCTCAGAGAGTATGACTAACTTGGGAAAAATTGTACATAAAGTACATGATATAGCTGGAATCCAAATCCACCTATGCTTAAACATTACTTCCTGGGACAACTTTGTCTACCACCCAGACTACCTAGGGTCGTTCTCAAGGCCCTTTCTACTGCTCCTCCATATCCAATTGTGTAATAACTTCTTTGTTTTCCAGGAAACTAAAGCTCCAGATGGGCAAGGATTGTGTCTTTTCTGGCACCCCTTGGCATGTCTTCAGTAAACACTGAATGGATGGCTGTTCCACTATGCTTACTAAGCCCACATAACTTCCATCTAACATTCAACAGCATGGGTCTCAGTGGAGGAGCAGATCCTGGTGCCTGACTGGTCATGTGCCCATACTCAATTCCAAGTCAAGGTCCTGGGGTCTTCAGTATCCCATGTCTTGGACCAAGGACACAGGTGGTAACATGTTCAGACTTAATGTACTCCAGGACCCAGTTCCACTGAGAGAACTGCTTGCATATTGTGAAGCTTTTGTGTGTCATTACTAATTAGAAAATTGCCTTTTGAATTGAATATGTTTCACAGATGAGTTTACTGAACCTCTTGCTGAGGTGTGATTCTCTCATTCTTGATGTGAGACAGTCCCACTCTGAGGTGGCATATGGAGATTCCCACGTCTCTACAAATTGCACAATCATCAACCCACCTTTTCGGATATGAAGAACCAGGCTGAGCATTAGGAAGGGTTGGGGTCTGACTCTGTCCATAGGGGGGAGATGGCAGCTGGCTTCCTTTAGAGTGGTTCCATTGGTTAGTTCAGTGACCTCCCCTGTGCCTTCTCTGCTTCTGGCCTACGGCTCTGAGGAAATTCTGGAACCATGGTCTGCAGCTTTCTTCTCAACCAGTAGCTGAGTTGAAAATGTACATCCTCACTGTGTTTGTTCAAAATAGTACCAGTCTTCTCATTCCTTGCTCTAATATTTTTTGCCATTATTTCAGAACAGTTCTTTAATGTGCCTAATGTACCTGAAATTTGGGGGCATCATTTTTTAAGTTATCAGAAAATGGGAAAAAGTAGTTTAGATTGGGCAAGAAGTCTCACTAAGACATGGTCAGAAATAATTTTTGAGCTGTTGGCCTATGATTCAGAGCCTAGGAAAGATATAGAGGCAGGTCTTTGTAGGAGATGAGTAAGTTTTCATCTGTGAAGAAAGTACAGAAACTCACATCTCATTATGGCTACCTTATTAGTATAATTACTATTGCAATGACACATATCATAGATTACCTTAGTTAATCTTCCCAGCATCCTCCAATATACATGTAAGAAAAGGAGTGTTGGAGAAGTTTAGTAAACCAAGTATACACAGCTAGTTTGTGAAGCAGGTTTTAAACTTAGAGCAGCCTGACCCCTAAGACACCATGTTCTTACTATCATATAGTACGGTCCCAGGAACAATGTGAGTAGGAAGCCATGATAAGTAAGGACTGAAGAGAGCAGTAGGTTAAAGTGGTGTCTTCTTATGACTTCCCCACTAGATCCAGCTACCATCTGGTCACCATGGTTACTTGCTTCGTCCTGGGCCTTTCTATCCCCATTTCCTGGCACATTCCTGTCAATAAATGTTTGAATGGGTAAACACATGTAAGAACATCAGAAATTCCCCACACAGAGGACCACAAAGTGGGTGGCTTAAACAAAAAAAACTTTGCCTGTCATAATTCTGGGGGTAGGTGTCTAGAATCATGCTCTTTTGATTCTCTGGTAGAATCTTTCCTTGCCTTTTTCTGGGCCTTTTCAACGTGGTCAGTCCTTGGCATTCCTTGGTTTGCAGCTTTGTCTCTCTAGGCAGCCTCTTCTATAGTATGTTATTCTCCTGTGTGTCTCTGTCATCACGTGGTGGTTTTCTTCTTCTTGTAAGGACATCAATCATATTGGATTAAGGTCTTACCTGAGGACCTCATTTTAACTTGATTACTTGAAAGGACCTTATTTCCCAATAAGGTCACATTTTGAGGCACCTTGGTTGAGCACTTCAATGTGTCTTTTGGGGGGAGACAGCTCAGCCTACAACAAGTGGGATATCCACAGCTCACCTCTCCCCACTCCCTGGAAATAGAGGAGGAGAAATCCAATCAGGTTTTGAAGGCCTCCTTTGAGGGCCCCTGGAGAACAGCCCCACAGTGAGATGGCCAGGCAGTGCCTCACTCCTCCCTCCCCATCCTCTACCCACCTCTCTCAGAGACTCTGCAAGTATGGCCGCACATCTGGCTTGGACTACAGTGGTGCAGCCAGTGCTGCCTTGCTCCCACAAACTTTTTCTTGGTTCTTGGAACACTTCTGGAGGGCAGGAGCAATTGTCCCTTCTATAGCCCCAGCATAGGAGGGCTAGCTCAGTGCCAAGGGCTCACCCACACCCCCCACCAAATTCTGACTGGGCATAGCCTTCTCTATGCCCCTTCAGCATGCTGGACACAACAGCATCTTTGCCTAAGAGATGGCTGCCTTTTCTCTAGCCTCCTCATTGCCAGAGCTCCTAAAGCATTACAATTGCATCTGTCTTGTTATCCTGGAGTGCTGCTCGTGTGTGTGTGTGTGTGTGTGTGTGTGTGTGTGTGTGTGTGTGTGTGTGTCTCCACAGCTCCCATCTGACATCAAAGGAAAATATTAAAGAAACCAATCATCTCCCTCCCCCCATCAAAAGTACAAATGACTTAGTTATCTGGTGAGTGGAATGGCAGGGCCTGACTTCCCCCACCGCTGCCATAGTGAGCTCTTCAGAGTTGCTCACCACGATCCTAATTGTTTTTAAATGTCTGTGCTAACCGCTTCATACCGAGAGCATCAATCTCCATGTGGGTAACTGAGAACCACGAAGCCGCTTATGATGACACATTTTTTTTTTGTGGTAATTAAAAACATGATTTAAAAGACTCAAGCCCTTGGTGGCTAGCACTTGACTGACTAGGGTGGGGACCACAGCTGCATATCCAGCCAGTGGGCCCTGAAGTTTGGTAGTTGAGTTCAAACCCTCCCCTTGGGCAAGAGGAACCTGACTGTGCAGTTGCTAAGGGTAGCAATCCATGGGGTTTTTCTCCTGAAAATGGTCTATAAGCCCTTCCAGGACAGGAACAGTCTCTATGGGGCTGCCATTCCTTCCCCACCCCCTAGGTGCCCATAGGAGAGAGAGCTGTGCTCAGGGTCAGCACTTGATGTCACAGCCTGCATGCCTGTCCGCTGGAGTCAAGCTGCTTATTATCTGCCATGGTGGGTGAGCCCAACTGTGCATAAGGGAAGGCCTGTGTGTGAAGGGAAAGCAGGCAGGAGTGCTGGAATGAATGAATAATTTCAATGTCTCCTTCTGGCTCTCTGAGTCCCTGGAACATTGGGGGGGGGGTGAGGGCAGGAGAGGCTCTCATGTTTTCTGTAAGCAGATGTTTGTTTTGTTGTATTCGAAGAGTCTGGAATCTGTAGGGCAGAAGTCCAAGGGCGGCGTGGAGTTGGAAGGGCATGCGGTTGGGAACAGGGATGTGCCAGTGCCTGTTGTAAAACCTCACTAGTTTTGCATCTGTGTAAGTTTTGGTGATTGTTCACCAGGGTGGCAGAGAGAGAAATAAAGTCTCTCTTGGGAAAATAGTAGAGAGAGGCCAGACACTGTGCAGTTCTTGAAGGATGATGGGGAAGAGGCTGGTATAGCAGGTTTGGGACAGGCAGAAAGGGGCTGTGGATGAGCCCCATATGTAGAATGGCAGACAGGGTTGTTAGTCCTTAGCCAGTGTGGCCAGGAAGAGGCCGTGGGCATATTCTTCCCGGCACTTCCAGCTGTATTGGGCTGGGCTAAGGGATGGGAGTAAGAATGCCAGTCAGAGGGTCTCATGCTTCTGGCTGGAAAGAGGTAGAACAGCCTCCAGAGCAGACAGTGTCCAGCTGCAGGAGCAGTTGGTGCCTGGCATGTCCTGATGCTCCCACCAAGAGCAAGGCCTCTGACACGCTGTAGGGGCTGTAAGCTGACCCCAACATCAGCCCCCACCCCACCAAACTGCTTCTGCCTCCAGCTGTTGCAGCATCTGCCAAGGCCAGGCTGACAGAAAGTGGGATCTGCTTGGGGGAATCCCTCCTCTCTGTACTCCTGGCTCAGAAAATTCCTCCTTGCACAACTGCACACTCCATAACCTTACTGGATGGGAGGGGTGTGTGTGTGTGTGTGTCTGTGTGTCTGTGTGTGTGTAAGCAAACTCAAAAAAACACAAAAATTTACACATCCATTCAATCTACCTGGCCCTAGCTTGCCTTGGAATTAAGTTAAACACTAGCCTCCAAGAAAACTTGAACTTCTGTCCTTGTTTAAACTCAAGCTGCATGAAAACAGTGAATCCCTCCAGGTCCCAGGCAACAAATAAATCCAATAAGGAATAGAATTCATGAAGAGTAGAGCTGTGAAATCTGTGTTGCTGGAAGGAATTCTACTCTGATGCCCCATCTATCCGTACGGGGAAGGGAAGCTAATGCAGAGAGACATGATCCAGCCTGACTCCCAACACTTTTTCTTTACCTAGCTCATTATGCATTAACCTGTAAGACAATATGGTTTAAAGAGAACCACATTCATCACCTTAGAAAAGTCATATTAACATAATTTCTGGGAAAGAACAATGAGAGGAAAATGTTAGTCATTGTTGATGGAACAGGTAAGTTTCACTAGCATGATCTGTTGAATATTCATACAATATTGTTTTTGACATTTAAGAACTCAATTATCCGATGACTAATCAGTCTTTTACAGTATGTTATTTTTGTGACTAGAACTGAAATACTGATAAGCCCCAAGAGAGCACAGTGTTCAGATGGATTTATTACTGTGTTTCAACCCTGGCTTTCTCTGGCATGCATGTCCAGGGGAATTTAGTACCTGTGACAGTGAGGGACCAAGGGCCTGGCTAGAGCCAGCAAGCGCATGGAGACCAGATGCTATACTGGTGGATTTTGCTCTGGTAATTTTTTCTGCTAGTGAGGGGCAGTCAACATTATAATGTGCCCTCAGGCTCTGAGCTTAGACTCAGCTCAGCTCATCTTGGCTACCTCATTCACTACAGAGCAGCTGTGAGGGCACCTGCTGGCCCTTCACCCTCACCCTCACCTTTGGGCATTGGGTGATCTGCATAGCAAGGCAGTTTGGTGCTGTGACAGTTGAACGAAGTCTATTTTGGGAAACTGTCAATAACTTCCTAGAACTAAGGTCCCTGTAGTGAATTTAAGATTGTAACAAATTCTTCATTACTTCCATTGAGAGATAGAGTCTAATTCCTTTCTTCTTGTATCTGGGCAAACTTTAGTTAGATTTTTCCCAACCAATACAATGCAGTGGAAGTGATATTCTGGAACTCTCAAGGCCAGGTTGGAAGAAACCTTGGCAGGTCTTTTTAGCACGCTTGGTCCAGGAACCTAGCGCCATGTTGCAAGGAAGCCCAAGGGACCCAATGGAGAGGTCCATGTAGAGATGATTCCAGGCCTCTGGGTGATCTTAGTTGAGCTCTCTAGTGACAGCCATCATAAAGGTACATTCTCCAGCTCCAGTCAAGCTCTCCCTACGGAAGCCATGTGGATTAGACACCAGCCATTGCCACCAAACACTACTGAAGTTGTAAGCTTTTGAACAAATCAACAATTGTTTTTAAGTTATTATATTTTAGTATGGTTTGCTATGTACCAATAGATAACTGTCCTCAACCAGTCAATGGCAATTTTTCCCTGAATTTGAAGTCACAGACCAGATTGTGCTGCCAGGTAGTTCTGTGCTTCTGAGCAAGTGGTTTCTCTCTTGAGACAGCCTGGCATAATGGAAAAAGCTTGTACTTCTAGGCCAAAGAAATCTAAGTTCAAATCCTGTTCTGTCATTCACAGTATTTAGGGCAATCCATTTAGCCTGTGCTCGTCTTTGCTTTCTTGTGCATTAAATCTGGAAAATAACTCTCTCTTACACGTGGTCACGTGACAGTTCTAGTTTCCTGTAGAGTAAAGTTGCTGGAGTGTTGGAAGGATGCAGGGAATTGTGGGACATGCTTGGATCCTGGATTTGAATGAGATATGGCTCCCAACTGAGGCTACTGCTCACCTGTATGACAGCCTTGTCTGAAGAACAGAAAGGCAGAATCAGCCTGATGGGTAAGGCTGGACAAACAGATGGTGCCCTTGAGTAATTAGAAACAGGTGTGCCTTGCCTCAGGTGGAAATAGCCCCCTGCCAGGTGCCAGTCTTGGTGAGCAGAGCACAGATTGGGTTTTACCTCCTAATATCCCTCCCAGTGGAGTGCCTTTGCCCACTGGACCATCACAATTTATAAACTGCTCCCACTTAGGCCAGACTTTCTTTGTAACTCATTAACTAAATTTAGTTTTATTTACTTGTTCATTTATGATTATTATTTTATTTTAGGTACTTGGATTTGAATTTAGGGCCTCACACTTGCTAGGCAGGCCTCTTCCACTTGAGCTGGCCATTAACTAAACTTAAAACAAGTGTTTTATACTCTCAGTTTCCAGACCCAAGCAATGGGCAAATACTTACCTGTCCTATAGAGCTGCTGTAAGAATTAAATCAGCAGACATATAAAATGTCCAGCAAGGTGTCTGGCACAGAGTACAGTGTTAGTTCTCTCCCCTTTCCCACATCAACTAATATTGGAGACTTACAAAAACCCTATTGCCTACCCAGGAGTGGGCAAAGGAAGTGAGAAGGCTTGGTAGTGACACATGGGGCTGCTGAAGGCCCAGGGAAGAGATATCCTGGCAGAGTCGCCAGTGGATTTTGCAAGATCCCTACCTAACATTCTGTCTATCACCTGCTGATATCAAACCTCAAAAGAATTGATTATTGTGAACCATTTTCACTGTTGCCACAGTCTGGTTAGTTGAGCCAGATCAAGAATTCAGACACAGGTAGAGTCAGATGGTCACAAAAGTAAATAGGTCCTTGATTGTCCCTACAATACCCTGAACATTTCTTTATTGTTGCTCTTATCTAGTTTTGTACCATTATTTGCTGAGTTGTCTTCACTCTACCTATGAGTATCTAGAGAACAAGTTCTATTCACCTGTGCATCCTCAGCCCTAGCAGGATCCTATGAATGTTTTCTTTCATGATTGAGTGCACATAGGGACAGTGAGAGGAACAGCAATTTATCAGGCAACATAAATATGCAAGGATCATTGCTTAAGTTATCTACTGAGTCTTGACAACACCCCTATTTATGGGAAAGTGGGGAGAAGGGAATAACATTTGCCGAACCTGATCTATGTGGTAGGAATTCTACAAAGGACTTTATGCACATAAGCCTTTAAACAAATTTGCACGATAGCCTTATACCCATTTCAGAGATAAGGATAAGGAAGCTCAGATACATATTAAAACAACTTGCTCAGATAGACATTACTTAAAGGTGGCATAGCTGAGGTCTGAATCTAGATCTACCTGTGAAGTCCTCAAACTTTCCACTCTCTTTCAGAAAAAAGCCAGAAATTGGATGCTCAAGATGGAAACACAGAACCTTTGTCCTAAGGTAGGGAGAAACTAGAGATTGGGGAAAGAGGCAAGACAGTGTGTACTTATGGAACAGCTGCTTTGTACCACGTACTATTCTGATATCATAGTCACATGGGATATGTCAATAAAGGAACTGTACAAAAATCTCTGATCTTGTTGAAACTGAGTAGCAGTAACCAAGAGCAAAGCTGAGCATTAGATCTGGGGTGTTTATTTCCACACCTGGCTAACAACCTGCAGAGGTTCAGAATGAAGTATTAGTGGTAGCAGGCCATATGCATGCAGGAGAGTGCTCTTGTGATTATGGCTCAGCTAATAAGAACACCACCACTGTTGGAGTATCAGACAGGAAACTTGCTCTCTAGAACTACTCAGCAATGGGTGAGACAATTATTCAGTGACTTGACACACAGAGTAAAAGTAGGTGGTACAAGAAAGGGAGAGACCAGCTCACTGAGAAAGAGATATCCTAGATAATGTTTACCCTGTTTAGAGTTGGGGTTGATCTTCTGAGATTAGGTTAGAGGAAGTCTACATATGGAGTATGTAAATTTAAAGAGCTAGGCAAATTATTGCATTTGGAAGCTTCCAGAACACCAAGTCCTTTCCACTGCTCGAGTAGCCAGTAGTGGTCACAATCCTCTCCACACTGAGGAGTTTGGTTTCTTATGATCCCTAACCTGAGTAACCATAGCCCTTTGGAATATGTGTGGTAGATTCTCTTTGAAGTCAAGCTGGGGACGTTTGTTTTAGAATCTAGAAAAAGCAAACCATCCAGAGTGTAATCAGTTCTTGATTATCTGTATGCATTTAGGTTATCTTCCCAGTCTCTCCTGGGCACAGTTAACCTAAAATAATGGAAAATCTAAAAGCCATTTACATTTGGCCTTGGGATGCATTATATGATTTTTTTCCAGCAGGTTTACTTTCATAATGATGTTTGACTTAGGATGATATTAAAATTCGTTAGCTTTCCTTGAGCATACATCAGTTGGGGAGTGGGAGGAAGGAAGGAGAGAGCAGAGGCTCAGAGGTGCTGGGAGGAATCTGTGACTCACCCTGGATTTGTAGCAGGTAATCCCTGTTGCTGACTGTGCCCAATTCAGAGGTGTGGGCATTCCTCTACGGGGCTTGGTGAGGTCAATATTTGATCCCTTAGATTCAGATTCAACAAGATTTATTGATGTGTGAGACAATGTGATAAGCACTTAAACATCTTTATTTCATTTAATCTGCCCAATGGCCTCATAATATAGGCATTATCTCCAAATTACAGAAGAGGAAATTAGGTCTCTGAGAAATGAAAAGCTTCAAAGTTATATAGCTAGCAAATGATGGAGACAAGATTTGACCCCAGGTTTTCTCATTATAAAACCCACTGCTCTTACGCCTGTAATCTTAGTTACTTGGGAGGCTGAAATTGGGAGGATTGAGGTTCGAGACCAGCTGGGGCAAATATCTCATGAGACTCCATCTTCAAAATAACTAGACCAGGAGGACAATTTGGTGGTGGAGAGAATCAGTAAGAGAGGATTGGGGGTGAATGTTACTGATGCACATTATATACGTGTATGAGATTTGCACAATGAAACCCACTAAAACTGTTAAAAGAGCAGGGGGAAGAAAGAACAGGATTAAGAAAAAGTAATAAATGGTGTTAATTTAATCAAAGTGCATTGTGTACATGTATGTAAACATCACAATAAAACCTCTTTGTCAAATTAATTTATGTTAATAAAAAGAAAAAAGAGGAAAATAGAAAAAACAAGCAAATAAACAACAACAACAACAAAAAACCCCCAAAATAACCAGACCAAAATGGACTGGAAGTGTGGCTCAAGTGGTAGAGCTTCTGCTTTGTGAGTGCCTGCTTTGCAAAAGTGAGGCCCTGAGTTTAAACCCCAGTCTCACCAAAATAAAACAAAAACCTACTGCTTTTTCTACATCTCCTTCATACTTGTGACAAGCAACATCCACTCAGCCAGTGGCTAGTGAACATGTCTCTGTGTCAGACTCAGCATCAGACACCAGAGATGAGGAGATGGATAAAGCTTTGCTTCAAAATGTTGAGCAAGGCACCGAAGCTTTCCTCCCCTCTAAAATTCAGATGAAAGTAAGATAAATGCCATGAATTAATCACAGAGAATTTTAAACAAGTCCCTCAGTGGCTTATATCCAGAGGTTGTAGTTTTGGGGAAGTGAAGAGAAAATGGTGGAGGTGGCTGACAACTTCAGGTATGTCCTTGTGTTTTGTCACAATTGTTCAGGCAAGTACAGATCTTATAGCTTCCCTACCCCAAATAATTCACACTGGCCCAGTTTTCATTTATAGATCCCAGAACAGGCTATTTCTCTCCCTCCATCAAGGTGGCTGAGAAGACAGATAGAAGAGGTTGGACGATGCTCTCTAGCCTTCCTCATAATGGCCAAACTGCTTTTCATTTTGTTCTGGAATCTATCCCACCAGTCCTGCTGACTTCATTATTGTCCTTACAGCCCACAGAGTGCGGGGAGGGAGCTGACATTCTCCAGACCAAGAATGGCTAATATCTCTCTCTAGGGCACCTTCTACTTTCTGAACAGAAGCAAGTGGCAGTTTGGGTCTCTCTGTTGAAGCCACTCTGTCTTGGATAAAATGTCCTGGGGCTGTGGAAGTCAACAGCGACAGCAGCATTTACAGTAACTGCCAAGCTTAATAGCATCTTGTGATGAAGTTTTACTGTAAACAGCCGAGAGGGTGGAGGGCAGTGTGGGGTGGGGGGGGGGGCTCGCTCATCTTGGCAGTATTGAGTTCTTTGTCCCCACTCAGAAATAACACTTCTCATGTGTGCTTCTTTACCAGCTCTTCAAATTGTTCCATGTGTGAGAGTCCTGGGATTACTATCAATGTCACCTGCTGATTTTATTGTGCTTCTCACTTTTTTTGTTTTTAGAGGAGAGGGAAAGGGAAGGAGGGACTTGGGGAGTCCTTTTATGGTGAGCTGCCCGCCCCCACCACGAGTACATGCCAAGTTGCTCTTACTCTCCTCTCCTGTATGTCCCTGCTTTCCTTTGCCCTGCCCCCCATCCCCCACCACCCCAGTTTCTGGTTGATGGGTAGGGAATATCACTGGCTGCTGGAGACCAAGCCAACCCAGGTGTCACTCCTTCTGGGGTTTCAGGGACCCCAGAAGAATTCATTTTCTGAACTGTTCCACCAGTCAAGTGAGTCATCTGGAAATATCTGGGAAGCCCTGGCCTGCTGGGCTGGGGTTGGCATGATGCCTTGGCTGCTGGGATGGGCAGGACTTTCAGGAAAGGAGGCTGAGAGGAGGCTGGGCTACAGATGGCCAGCTGCTGGGCGTTGTCTTTTGCTGAGCCCTGCTGAGGCAGGACCCCACACACTATGTGAGAGGTGGGGGATACAGACAGCAGGCTTGTCACTCACTTCCCAACAATGTGGCTGGCATTTGGATCATAGCTGTGTTCTCTGGGTACCTTGTATTCTCTCCACTGTTCCCTGATGCCACCACATTTATCCTATATCTTCAGAAGCAGAGAGGCAAGAAGACTGTGCCCTCCTACTGGTACAGAACCAAGCGTGGGGGTGGGAAGGTGAAAGAATTAGGCCTCTTTCTATCACTGTGACAAAATACCCAAAATAGTCAAATTTTGAGGAGGAAAGCTTTATTTTGGGCTCCGGGTTCAGAGGGTTCAGTCCATGGTCATTTGACCCCATTGTTTTCAGGCCTTGGTAAGGCAGAACATCATGGTGGGACTATGTGACAGAAGAAACTTCCCACTCTGTGGTGGCCAGGAAGCAAATTGAGATAGAGGAGCGTCTAGATGCTTGTAATACCCTCTTCTCTTTGAGGGCATGCCTGTCAATGATATAACGTCCTTCTCTCAGGCTCCACCTCTTAAAGGGTCCAACTCCCTTCCAGTAACCCCAGCGTGGGGACTAAGCCTTCAACACATGGGTCTTCAGGGGACATTCGTGATCCAAACTAGAGCACTCAGCTTTGTTACCCCTCCACTACTATTTTTGCTGCTGAGGTGGATGGTGCAGGTCAGCTTGGGAGACAGTGAGTACAAATGGCTGCTGATACAGACAACAGGAGCCATCAGAGCTCCACCTGACCACCCCCGTGAGCCTGTCACAGGAAGGAGATGCAGAGTACCGGGAATCTTGGGGAAAGTTTATATAGGACAGTATTACAGAAGCCACACTGTTGTGAGATTAGCAGCAACAGAAACTAGCTCAGATTTGTGAAGCATATTTCTCCTTTGCCTCTTCCTTATCTTTCCTTCCTTTCAAACTTTCACCTTGCTTGGAAGACAGGAAGCATCTGTCCTCATTACTTACACATGGAGAAAGCAGGCCCAAGGTCAGATTGTATATTTATGGCAGAGCCAATAAAATAATCATCATCATGACATAGCATTTTATTTAGTGCTTACTCTGGGATATTATTTAATTTTATTTACTGCAATCTCATGGCAAAGGCACAATTATCCTCCCATTTGACAGATGAAAACCTTGGACCTGGAGAGAAAAATCAGCCTTCCCACGGGCCCAGCTCCTTTCTTTAACCACTAGGAGACACTGCCTTGAAATCACTCTAATTTGAGTGGGTTAATAGAATCAGAATGACGCATCTTCTTCTTCTCAGATACCGGGGTACCCAGGGATAGAAAAGGTGAAGCAGGTATATTAGTCTGCCATGATAGAATACCACTGACTGGGGGGTTTAATCAACAGAAATTAATTTTATCACAGTTTGGGAGGCTGGAAGTCCAAGATTAAGGTGCTGGCAGGGTTGTTTTCTAGTGAGGCCTTTTCCTCGCTTGTAAATGGGTAGCTGCTATCTCAGTCTGTTAGTGCTGCTAAAATGAAATACTTTTCAATTACATAATTTATAACTAATATAATTTATTATTTGCAGTTTCGGATGCCGAGCAGTTGAAAATCAAGGTGCCAGCAGATTTGGTCTCCAGCAAAGTCTGGTTCTCTGCTTCAAAGATGACACCTTTTTGAGGTATCCTCACATGGCAGAAGGTGGGCGAGATTGTTCACGCAAGTCTCCTTTAAGAGGGCGCTAATTGCATTCAGCATGCACTGATCAAACCCATCCTTCTACACCCTTCCCAATCTCTAACAATCATCATTCTACTTTTAGGTCAACTTTTTAAGTTTTGACATGTAAGACAGAACATGTGGTTCTTGTTTTTCTGTGTCTGGTGTCTTTCACTTACCATCATGTCTTCCAGTTCCACCTACTTTTGCTATACAGGACACAATTTAATTCTTCCTTATGGCTGAATAATACTCCATTGTGTGTGTGTGTGTGTGTATATATATATATATTTAATTTTCTTTATCTATTCACCCGTTTTGGGGAACTTGGGCTGATTCCATATCTTAGTTATTGTGAATATTGCCACAATAAACATGGGTGTGCAAATAAAAAATTTAAAATTAAAGGGCTCTAATCCCATTCATGTGGGTGGAGCCCTCAATATTTCACCACCTTGTAAAGGCCCTACCTCTTAATACCACCACCACCACAGGGATTAAGTGTCAATGTGAACTTTGGAGCGGCACAAACGTTCAGATCTCCCTAGCCACTCTCATCGCGTGGCCTTTCCTCTGTGCACACACATCTCTGGTGTCTCTTCCTCTTCTTATACGGCCATCAGTCCTGTTGGGTTAGGGACTCACCCTATGACTTCACTTAATCTTACTTGCTTCCTTAAATGCCCTACCTCCAAATGTAGTCACATTTGGGGTTAAGGCTTTAACTATAAATCTTGGAGGGGTGTATGATTCAGTCATTAATAGCAGGGATCTAAGAGAGAAGAATTTGACTTCCAGGAGTAGTCACATATAAAGAGGGGAAGGAAGGACCCCAAAATAAAGGTAGAACCAAGCATTCATCTCCAAAGGGACCATGGGCCAAAACTTCTCCAGGGACCTGGAACCAAAGTTTTCATGGTGCAGGGTCTCACCAAAAGAGGGCACCATGACTTCCATATTTCAATCTGTTTCTCTTGATCTGTTGGGTGTCTGTGATCTACCCCAGGGCTCAACTAGAGCACTTGATGGGTGGATCCTGTTAGGGTAAGCACACTGCAGAGAGCTTTTGAAAGGTGGTGTGTGTTTCTTATCCCTGGCTAACACCCCATGGAGACATTTATAGCCTCCCACTGGTGAACTTTGGAAAAGAGTAGTGAATAGGCCTGGAAGAGGAGCAAGATAAAGCTATGTGCATTCTCTGCTGACACCTTTTGAGCCTTTTGGTCCAGGGCACAAAGATAAAAGGGAGCTATGCTCTGACCTGGAGTGTTTCCTGTGGAAGTTCAACAAGGTGAGGAAGGGCAGCTCTCCAGCAGGGCTGCACTCCTTGCCAGATTTGCTTCTGGAGCCCTGTCTTCAGGGCTCCTGGGCACCCCTGTGAAAGGGAAGAGGTAGGACCACACTATAGGCCTAGGTTGGGGGTTGTTTTCTACTCTGGAGATGCCTGACCCTAGCTGCTGCCCAGGACTCAGGAACCTGCAGAACATCTAAGTCCTGCATTTGTCCCTGTCTCTCTTTGGCTCTGCCTCCTCTTTCTTTCTACCCAGGAGAGGAAAGCATAAAGCCCAAGTAAAGGTGGCTTTTCTTTGGGGTGACTGCCTGGGCCAGGAAAGAGGTCAAAGCAGCAGGCCACAGGGAGGTTTGGGGATTATCTGTGAATTTCAAATACCCATGTTCTTGCCTGAGGCTAAGGGAGGCAGGTTTGTTCCTGCTTTTGCATTTACCATGGTGACAAACCTTTCCCCGGGACAATTACTTACCCCGTCTGCATGGCTGGAGGAAAAGTTGTCTGAAGAGAAAGCTGTGGCTGCCAGACTCAGAAAATTCCCTGTTGGTTGGTTTTAATCTATAGTAGAAAACCTCCACATTATTCTGCCATCCTGGGATGTGACAGGTATTAATAACCCTATTAGCTACAATCCCATCCGGTGCTATTTACACAGGCCGTGCCGGAGTCGCAGCAGCCACTCGGATGCAAGGGACTGTGGATGTTCAAAGCTAACGAGTCTCTGGCTTCTGTTTTTCTCCTCTGAGCCCAGGGTGTTGACAAATTAGGTTTCGGGAGGAGATTCCCCATCCTCACGTGCCGACGCTGCATATGGACCCATGCCAAATAGCTCTTGCAGCTCTACGTGTTTTCATAACTTTGAGGAAGGATTCGCCACCTTTTCTTCTCCTGCCTCCTCTACCTGAAGGGCTTCACTGCCCCCTCTGGCTCCCTGCACCTGCAAAACCTTTCTATCCTTCAAGACCTGCTTCAAAGTCACCTTTTCTTTGAAACTTCCCCTGAGACCCTCAGCCCAAAGTAAACTTCTCTTCATATCACCAACAGCACTTTATCTGCAGCTCATTGATGGCATTCCTTTATCTGTCAACCTGACTGGGCTATGGATGTACAGATAGCAGGTCAAACATTATTCCTGGGTGTGTCTGGGAAGGTGTTTCTAGAAGAGATGAGCATTTGAATTGGTAGACAGAGAAAAGAAGATGCCGTTTGCTAGTACGGGAGAGTATCATCCAATTCTTTGAGGGTCTGAATAGAAGAATTTCTCTCTTCTTGAGCTGGAATAACTGTCATCTCCTGTCCTTGGATCTCAGAGTTCCTAATTCTCAGGACTTTGGACTCCAGACTTAGATCAGTGGCCTTCCCTGGTGCTCAGGCCTTCATTCTTATACTGAATTGCTTTCCCTGGCTTCCCTGGTTGTTTAGCTTGCAGATGGAAGATCGTGGGATGTCTCACTTTCCATAATCATGTGAGCCAATTTCTATAATAAAATTCCTAGTATACATGTCTCTGTATTATTCTATTGGTTCTGTTTCTCTTGCAGGACCCTCACTAATATAGACACTAAGTACTTTCTATTCCACATAGTTGTATTCCCACCTCCCTAGGTGGTAAGGGGAGTTTTGGAGGCATTTCCCCACTTGCCATATACACCCTGTTTTGCCCATGTAACGTGGTTGACTCATGTCTGCTGGATGAAGGAACCCCAGCAAAGTAGCAGGGAGTCAACCTGTGCAAAGCTTGCATAGCCTTGTGATGCTCCTGGTGAGCTTTGGGAGCAGGGTCCAGGGGTGGGGGGGAGGTGTTATTTAGCACAATACTAACTAATTGCACCACTGGTCTTGAGCACGAAAGTAAAGGGAGGGAGGCTGGTGATCAACACGGAGAGAGCTTTAGAAGGACAAAGATACAAAAGGAAATCTAGAACATTAGTAAAAATGAGACTGGAAAGCAGAACATGGATTTCAGGATGACTGAGGAGGCCAAGGAAGCAAGGAGGGTTGGGGGATGGGAAGGAGAAATGGGAGGAGTGGACAGTTCTGATTTTTAAATGGATTTCCACCAATCTGCTTGGGACCTTTGTTCTCCAAGACAGGCTGTGCAGTAAAATACAGGTTAGATTTTAATCTCTATTCATCTCCCTCAGTTGGACAGCTGTATCAGTTAGCTATTGCCACAAAGTGCTATATAACAGACCATCCCCAAACTCACTCTTACAAACAACAAGCTTGCATTCTGGCTGATCTCATGGTCCATTGAGGGTTGGCTGAATTCATCTGGATAATTCCATTGTTGTCATGTGGCTGGTTGCCATGGCTGAGCTAGCTGGGTATAGGATGATTTAGGCAGGGATCTGCTGGGATGTATTCTCTCTGTTCCTTGTGTCTTTCAGCCCTTTCCTTGGACTCATCTGTGCCTATTATAGTCAAGACAATGGTTGAGGTGTGGAGAATATGTCCTTAGATGTTATGCTGGTTGCCATTCTGCTGGTCAAGAGCAAGTCACATGGCCAAACCCAAAGTCCAAGGGCAGAGAAATGGAACTTACTTGTTGGAGAGGTGAGAGGAGCTACAGAGTCCAGGTGAAGAGAGGCAGAATTGAGGCTGTCATAAACTGAGACCCCTGTGTTCAGGACACAACATTCTGAACATCTGTCACAACCTTGCCTGACATAGAGGTTCTTTGTAGCCTTGATTCCCTTGGCCCAACCTGAACCTTTCCATTCTGTGTCTGCCTCCACCTGCTGTGTTTACCACTTAGGATGTGATGCATACTTCCATCTGCTTGTGATCCTCCCCTGCCCCCTTCATACTGCTATTCTACTCTTCTCTCATGGCATATCACCCTCTGGTCACTTTGGTTTGTGGCCTCTCACTCCTGGGGGAGTAAGGAACTAGAAAAGAGGGAACAATAAGAGTCAAGGAAAGAAAGCATCTTCCAGAGGATACAGATATGAAGATGTAGTCCATTCCTTCAGACTGATGCAGGCTGATTTTTGAGCTGACTTAGAAAGTCACTTTTAAATGTCCATCTCCAAAATACCCATTGGCCATGTTTCAGGGTTCATACTCATGATATCTGGAAGTTCTTCCCAATACCTAGCTCCAAGGCCCACTGTCTTTGAAATCTATTCTGATTTTGCTCAGTATTATTGCTGTTTTTGTTGGCCAGGCACTTTTTTAAAATGTTTAAACCAGCCAATTTTCCTTTTATCCTGAAGGAGACATGCACTTGCCTTGTGTGTGATATCCCCATTAAGAAAAGAAATGGAGACCCATTCTTCCTGCAAATGCTTCTATTGTGAAGCAAAGAATCCAAACATTTAATCCTTGACGCCTGGACCCCACTTTATTGTAGACCCTTATTTTGTGCACTTACCTTCTCCCGCTATACACAATTCCTTCTTGATGGAAACACTTGTGTGTTTTCTCAGTGGACACTTTGAGGAATCAGGCCCTTCATGCTGCTTTTTTGGGTTATTACACTGTCACATTTTACCACTTTGCAGAAAGAACATATTAAGCAAAATAGAGTTCTCAGGAGCAGGGATTGCTATTGTTAGAGAAACAATACATGGGAAATAATTCCCCCCAATTTCATCTTCATCTTTTCTCTGCTGTGCAAAGAGAAGAACAATTTATTAACAGGAGGCAGAAAATGTTACGACTGCTTTTGGGCAATGGTGGTTTATGGGACCCACAATATATGTTGTTTCAGTGGCTTAGAAGGCAAGAGACGTTGGAAGCCTAAAAAAAAAAAATTCCCAGTGGTATGGGTTGCTAAGGAAAAGAGCCTCATTTGAATTTCACAATGGTTTTGAAAATGGAGGCAGTAGTGCCCTCCTGTTTGTATTACAGACCTTTATTATTTCAAGTGCTGTCAGCTGGTATAAGAAGGAGCTTTGGGGGAGGGAAGAGGAGAGCCTCAGGATTCTGTCTGCCTCCACCCAGTGCCTGAAAGTCAGGCTGAGACAGTATCCCTCAATCAAAGGCATCTTATAATCTACTGCCATACTGCTACCCTGACTCTTTGCTACCTGGACAGTCTGCTCCTTGACTTTGTTTTCAACTCCAAGCTTGTCCTTGAATTGACTTAGTGTTGGAATTTGGGTTTCTCTTTCAATAGTTACCACTGTTTCTGGAGCACAGATTATACTTATACCTCTGGCTTCTCATGCTATGTGCTGTTCTAGATCAGCTCAACCTGAAAAACTCTGGGTCCAGGATTGCTTTTTGACTGTGGCTCTTGTGGACGTGTTTTTGCAAGATTTGCCCTGGTTCCATTATGGAGGATGACAAATGCTTGGTCAACATGTGTGGGGGACATGACTTCCAAGGGGCCCAGTAAGTTGGGAGAGATTTGTGTCTTGCACTGTAGATAACTCTTGTGTTAAAAGTGAACTAAACCACAAGTATGAATTTTAAGACAACACAGATTCCTGAAGCTGCATAAGGTTTTCTTAACCAAGCTAACCTGGCTTTGCTTCTGAGATCAGACAAGATAGGGCACATCCAGAGTGGTATGGCCATAAATTGCATAAGGATTTTTGTAAGATATGCACTGCTCTGAATCAGTACTAGAAACATCCTGTTAAAGCTAAACAAGCCCTGAAAAAAAAACATTTTGATGCTAACATTGGTCAAACTGGATTGTGGGCTGGCAGAGGTCAGGATAAAGTATACCTGGGGTCTGCCTATAGATTGAAACTCAAACTGCAGCCCAGCACAAATGCAGCCCAGCCACACAGGCATGGAGGCAGAAACCTTACCCAGCTCCATAGGAGGGGTCCGTGTGACTCTATTAATAAAGCAAAAGATATTGGAATCCAATTGTTGATGGATCATCACACGCCGGGAAAACTCTCAGCTGCATTGACTGGGCGAGCAGGGGGTATCATTTTGAACTTCTGGAGTTAATGAACTATGGCCTGAAATTTACAACCTGGTTGTGAGTATTATGGATTTAACTCCAAGCACAACTCCAGGAAGCTGGCACACTCCTCTGGCCTCTGTGTGGGCCAGAGGCCCTCCAGGGTTTGGCTTCTATATTCTCCTATTTCTCTGAAGCCCATTAAAGGTAGCCCAAGAGGCCTGCTGTGTCACACACCACCCCTCTAGTGCATGCTGGTAAGAAGCATTTGCTTCTTAACTCTGTTGTGATTACTGGAGCACAGGACAGATAACAACAAAGATGAACCGAAACTACAGACCTACTTGTTTCGGTTGACTTCAAAGAATTTAGAACATTAATTAGTACCCATGTAGGTTAGGCTGGAATGCATATCCTTTCAAGCCTGTGATTTAGAGTAGTCTTTTTCTTGTTTTCCCCTAGTCATTTAATGGGTTCAGTCTGCAAAGAGGCTTTGAAAAGGAAAGAAGAGTTTATGAAAGTTATCTGCTAATATTGTTTGGGAACCAGTTATGCACACAGATACTCAAATTGTACCTATTCTAAAAGAATCTCTCACTGTGTAAAATGAGACACACCAAGAGAAAGAGAGATTGATTTCTACATGTAAAAACACTTACTATGTAAGTAGTGATCAATAAGTGTATTATATATATAAATAACTAATAAGTTATAATGTAATGATCTTGTACGTGAAAAGACCTAGTATAGACTTTGGCTTCTACGAAGAATGAAATGAGAAGAGTCATTATATTTTGACATCTTTCCTTTTCTATTTGTTTCCATTTGCTTTCACTGCTAAACTTCAAGAATAGTCAATAGTTGTTACTTCTACTTCCTAATTTGCTATTTCTCCTCGATAGATTTTGGTCTTGGCTTCCTTCCTATCTTGCTACTAAATTTTCTCTTTTGAAAATAGCCAGTGCTTTTTTGCACACCAAATCCAGGGGTCTAGTCAAGGCCCCAAACTGCTCCATTTTTTGGTAGGGTTCAGCACTATTGCTTACCCCAATGTCTTAAAATTTTCTTTCCTGTGGGTTTTTATGCTAACACACTATTTGAGTCTTGTCCAGGCTGACTGGCCATTTCTTGGCTTTATTTGTTGACTCTTCTACTTGTTCCATAACTATCAATATTGAAAAAATTAAAATTCAGACCTTGACTTCTCTTGGTACTCTGGCTTTTTTTTTTCTATTCTGTTTCACCACTTTTAAAGCTTCAAGTACCACTTCTGAAAAAAAAAAAAAAAGACTGCTAATTCTGTATTTGACCTTTCTCCCAAGCATTAGCTTCATTCATTTGGCAAACATTTATTGAGCCCCCAAGAAGTGCCAGGCCTTTTTTCCAGGTTCTGGTGATAAAGCAATGAACAAAACTCATAAAACTTCCTTCCATAGCCAAACTTGTACTCTAAAGAAAGAGACATAAAATCAATAAGGTGTCATAGCTAACACTTATAGAGTACTTACTTCAAGTCAGGCATTGTTTTGAGTCACACACACACACACACACATTCATTTAATCATTGCACCAACTCATTTTAAAGATGAGGAAAATGAGGCCCCAGGAGGGAAAGTAATTTGCAAAAGGTCACACAGCTATTGATCAGTAAGCTGGGACTCAGCCCAGGTAATTTAGCTCTAGAGGTTGTGTAGGAGGGCCCCATGCGTGCTAGGCAAATACTCTACCACTGAGCTATCAGCCCAAGGTTGTGCGCTTGATCAGTAAGCTATATCAAGTTTCCTTATAGTATTTCAGATGTTGCTAAGTGCTTTTGAGAAAAAAAATAAGGCAGGGGAGATGGTGGTGGTGGTGGTGGTGTGTGTATGTGTGTGTGTTTACAATTTCAAATAGGGTGATCAAGGAAGAACCTGTGGGCAGTTGACCTTTGAACCCTAAAGGTATAAGGGAGATCCTTGAGGAAACTGGAGAGAAGAGAGTAAGATGGGCACTTAGGTGAGCATAAACCTAGCTTTCTCAAGAAAGGATAGTGAAGAGTACGGCAGGGAAGAAGTGAGGTTGAAGATATTAGGAGTTGAGGTCCCAGGGAACTTGTCGGTGAGGTTATTCAGAGCTTTGGAGGTCATGGAAAAGAGCTTGGTTTCTATGATTAGTGGAATGAGAAGCTGTGTTGTATCAGGACAGGATCAGTATGGGTGCTGCTTTGACAAACTACAGGGATTTACAAAGTTTCTGTAATAGTCTAGGTGTCTGTGGCTTGGGTAACAGCAGAAAAGGCAGAAAAATGGATGGATTCTTGGTCTATGTCCAAGGTAGAGCCAAAGGACTTCCTGAAGGATCGCATACAGGATATTAGAGAAAGAGGAATTCAGGATGATTTTAAGTTTTTGGTGTGTGTAACTGAAAGAGTGGAGTTGCCATTACCAGGAATGGAGAAGATTCTAGGAGGAAGAAATTTGTGATGGTAATATAAAGAGTTCAGTGTGGGGCATGTTTGAAGTGTCTGTTAGATATACATGTGAATGTAGCAAGTAGGTAGCTGATTATACAAGTCTAGAATTTAGAAAAGAATTCTAGAGAATTCTGGCCTGGAGATATAAATTCTTTCCAACAGGTATGTTCTATTGAACACTAAAATAATATTTGAATTCTCCTTCCTTACATTGAAGTGTCCATTAAATATGAGTCTCTTTTTCCTGCTTTGACTCATTTTTTCCTGGCATTAACTCTGCAATGTAGGGACTATTGCTAGCCCCCTCTTACAAATGAGAAAACTAAGGCATGCCAGGTCTACACTACCTTTACACATCCTAAAAGAAAGTGAGATAGCTTATAAGAAAATACATGGGTAAAGAATTCATAATACAAGGATAACATACTTAGGGTCAAGTCACAAAGAGAGGGTATAATTGTGCCAGAATATTTAGACTAAGTACAAGAAGACTTCTACAGAAAAAACCATAGCCTTCAGCAGAAATAAAAAGGCTAACAGCATGAACATCAGTTCATCAGGAAGGATGAATTTTTCTTAAGTGCTTAGTTATTTGGTTTTTAAAATAACCTCTCTTGGGGGAGTAAATATAGTCTTAGAGGGATTCCTTGGAGGCAAAAAAAGTTATAGAAAAGACTGAAATTGGTTAGATTAATCTCTTTTCTTGTTTCACCAGGTTAGTCAGTAATCATTTATTAAGCAATTATATGTGAAAGACTAAATATAACAGTGCTAATGTTATGAGGAATACAAAGATGTATTAAACATGGCTTGGCCTTCATGTATCTTATGATCTACTTTAAAGATGAAGTATAGGCACCAAAAATGATCAACAATCAAGCACCCCATGATAAATGGACAAAGGCGTGTGGTCACAGAAGGAATCTTATTCTGGTACCGATGCGAGATCTAGAACCAAAGACTTCCAGACCTCAAATCTAGGCACCACTGACTAGTGCTGTGTTCTAAGCAAGTTGCTTTACCTCTGTGTTCAAGTTTTTTTTCCACCTAGACAAGTAGGGATGATATTTCTAGATCCCATTTCAAAGGATTGTTGTGGGATTACTGGGGTAATATCATCTGGGAAGTGCATAGTGTAGAGTATAGCACATAGAAGGCAGTACAGAAGAATTTGCCATGGTTGTTACTTTAAATTGCAGAGGTCCTGTGGTTTGAGTGTGGCTTGTTCCTTCTGAGACTTATGGTGAAATTTGGTTCCATTAGAGCCGCATTGGAAGGTGGGACCTTTAAAATGTAATTAGGTCATGAAGAGAGGTGAATGCCTTCCTCTTGGAGACAAGTGAGTTGTCTCCAGAGTGGATGGTTATAGAGTGAGGTTCTCTTCTGCAGTTTCCCACTTGACTTTTGCTTTTCTACCATGAGAAGGAGCAGCACAAGGCCTTTTCCAGATGCTGGCATTATTCCCTTGGGCTTCCCAGCCTTCAGAATTGTAAGCAAAATAAATTTCTTTTTTTTGAAAAGTATTCAGCCTCTGGTATTCTGTGATAGCAACAGAAAATGGACTAAGACAAGGGGGAAATACGTAATTAGGAAAGTACTTATATCACTCATCAGAAGAAAGAGGCATCCATTCCTTTTGTTGTTCAGGACAGCTTCATGGTGGTAGTAAGATTTGAATGAGCTCCTAAATGTAGATACAGACATCTGCCTCGTCTTTATGACTGGTTTGCTATCACCAAGGTTCTCACCTCTGTTGCTATAGTGACTGTCACCCAACTTTTCCAAACAAGTCTTCTGGAAGGTGACAGGGCATTGAAGTGAGCTTGCTAAATGCAGTTCAGGGATGTGCCATACTAGGTCTGAATCATTTTGCAAGGCCTGGAGGGCACCTGAAATTAACCAAGTGAAGATAGGGAGAAGAGTCGGCGATTTCTTAGAAACCAATTCCAATCCCATCCTTTCCATGCCTAAACACAGCAACAGAGAAGTTCACGATGAGTGTCATCATGAGCTCAGGGTCTCTGTTCCAGGCCTGCCAGGCCTGCACTGTAGGAGCATCACCATTATTCCACCATGAAGGGTTTGTGTGCCTCTGCCTCAGGGAAACCAAGAGATGCACACATATATTTATCTGAAAGGCAGAGCCAGAGTCAAAGTCACAGAGGAACAGACCATCAGCATCAAGCCGGTCCTTAAAGAGGCAAAGATAAGGAGAAGGGAGTGTGGTAGCTTAGCGTAGGAATAAAGCAGAGGATGGGGAGTCAGGCCAGGTCAGGAGTGGGAGCTTGCCGGGGGAAGTGACTATAATAGCATTTCTCTGAGCATTTCTGAGGCAGCAATTTTTGTCCTTTGTCATGAAAGGAACCCAAAAAGCTGTATGAAGAGTGACTAGAAGTACCCTCGATGAGGCCCATCTAGTGAGGGCTGGCTTTCTTTCTCCCATGCTCTGAACAGTCACAGGGCACAGCCCTGCTGTGTGGTAGACATTGCACTCAGAATGTCCTGCTCAGCTCTGTCCTCTGGAGCAGTAGTCATGTCTGGGCTCATTGGAGACAGCTGCTCAGGCCAGCCCAGGAAATGGGAAACATACGGACAGCAGCGACAGACGGAGATGCTTTCCTGAACAGGGGACTTTCTGGAGCCCCTAGCTACAGCTGCAAGCACAATTAGGGGCTAACATGACCTTGCAAATTAGTGCTGAGGACACATCAGACCTCCGTTTCATCCTAATCCTGGAGGAATTACAAAAGGGAGCCAAGAAAAAGCAAGTTGGACTTTCTGACTCTTTTTCCTACTGTAATTTCACCTTGTAGAGAACTGCTCTCCTTTTCCCTTCTTCACCTTTTAGATGGACATCATACACTTGAAGCTGGGGCAGGAGAAAGAAAAACTTGATCAGATCTCTCCTGCTGGGATGTGAAAGGGGTAATTCTGGGAAGGGAGCCCTGCCCACTTGTATAAAGTCTCAACTTAAGATGGACTGGATTTGTGTGGTTTTTTTTTTCTGCAGTACTGGGATTTGAACTCAGGGTCTCATGTTTGCTAGGTAGGCACTCTACCACTTGATACCAGTCCTTGGATTTGGGGATGGATGTCAATGGGAAGACCAGGCCAGGACATTCCATGGTCTAGGGAAGAATAGACTATCAAGGTGGGGAGGGAAAACATACAAACAAAAGACTGTGAAGAAGAAAGAAACATTTGAATTAGTGAGACTATACCAGCATGGAGTCCAATAGCCAGAGCAACAACCATAACACAGCATGTTGCCAAAAGGAAGCACAACCAGGATGGGGTCCCTCTTGAATGACTGTCAGGAACAATGACTGGGGTGGTGCTGGTGTCTGACTTCATTCCTGGAAGTCAGATGTGGGTGTGGGCTGGCTTAAAGGCACAGTGGTAGCACAGTTGTTGACACCAGCACATCATCAGACTAAATGGACACGCAATGCCTTGGATGGGTCGAGAGTGGCTGCTAAGGATCAAGACTGTGGAAGCCCGGCCAGCTCCAGGCAGCCCCTCCCACCCTCTGCAGTGCCGAGAGTCAATGCTAGTTTTAATTTTATTCATGGTGCTTGTACTTTTCCATGTTGCAGCTCCTCAATGAATACTAATGGAACTCCAGATTGTTTTAAGTGAAGATCTGAGCAAGACACCTCCTTTCATCTTGTCAAGAGCTGTCATTTCCAACAGAGGTTTTTGGAGTTTCCTTTCTAACAGATTCAATGCAAACTCCTCTCTACACAGAGCTGCGTGTGTATTGCTGGCACTGGGCAATTGCAAAGCAGTCCTCATGGAAAAGGAAATCATCCTTGGCCTTCTGCCCCCAGCATGGTCATTGTCAACAGAGAATTCTCCTGTAGGAGGATGGAAGGAACGAAGAAGGAAGCAGCAGAAGGCGGTTCAGAGGCCATCTCTTAGAAGGAGGTGGGAGCTGGGACTCTCCTTTGCAAGGTTGTTTTGATCATTTGAAATGTCATTTCCATTATTTTCATAACCATGAGGCCTTTAAGGTTTGGAAGAATGGCTGCATGGCCATTTGAACTGCTTCTTTAATTCCCATCGTTCCTTGTTCCAGTTCACTTTGCATACAGTTGCTGTGCGATTTTTTTTTTTTTTAATCTTGACTCTAACCTACTCAAAAAATCCTCAAAGGTTATGGTAGCTCAATTGTTCTTCTCTGGATGACCTTCTAGTTTCTCCTCCCCCCACCCCATCATTCCAATTACTCCCACCCATTGCTTCAGCCTGCCCCTCCTTTGCTCAGCTACTAGGGCTAAAGACCAGCTCCTGGTAGGCCCGGTTTAGTGTGGTTGCTAAACCAGTGAAAGACAGACTTGCAGCTAATGGGTTTGCTTTACAGCCACTGAGCAGTCTGGAGCAGACCTCAGTCCCAAGGGACTGGGCTATTCCCTTTCTACCCCAACCCCAACCTTCATTGTTCTCGGCCTCCTTGATCACAAATGATCACAGCCTAAAGTAAAAACAGGCTCTCTTGATTGACAAAGTGTCGAGCTCAAAATCAGCTTCTAATTTTATGGGTTCTTGTAAAGCATAATACTTACAAGTCAGGAACAAGTGGTTCCATCCTGGCTCTCAGATTTCTTTATCATCTTGGGCTAGTTACTTAATTCAAGTCTCATTTCCTCATTGACAAAATTAGGATGATCATAGCACCAACTTCCTAAGCTTGTGACAATTAACTGAGATGATGGATATGAAGTATCAGCATGGAGCATGGCCCATGGTTAAGCGTCCGAGGAGTGAGTTATTTATTAGTAGACTATTTCTCAGCTAGGGTTGATGGGGCCAAAAAATGAAATCGGCAAGGCCCTAATTATACACAGCTAAATTAAAACTTGTGATTTGACAGTCCCTTTTCCTTCCTCAGACAACCCATTCCAAGCAAAAAACAAGCAGAACCCACAAAAACACTGTTTTGTTTTGGTTTTCCCCAACCTACCACAATGCAGGAATTGTTCACTTTGGTAAAGGCACTGCTTCTCGGGGATTCTGCTGGCCTGCTGACTGGCCCTGATCTATTTGGCAGGGGACAAGCTCCCTTTCCGCTCCCTCCTCTTGTTCTTGGTGGTGGAGGGGAGAGGGAGGAACATCTGCCCATGATCTCCTGGGGGGAGCCAGCTGCCCCCACAGTGGAGCAATGTTCCGCTGTAGGGGTCCTCAGCATTATGGCTCCCCAGGGCCTCTGGCAGGGGCAGGCCAGGGCTGAGAGCGCTCAAGGGCAGCGCTGAATGGCTGCCGGCCAGAGTGGCCCATCTGTGAGGTTGGCCAGAAGGCAGGAAACAGGCCATACAGTCCATTCCTAAGTAGACACTTTCCCTGTTTTTAAAAACCCAACATGTGGACGGATGCACCCTGCATTCTGGGTATGAGGGCGTGAGTGGGGCACATTTTTGCTGGTAGTTTTGCTGTTGCATTGAGTTGTGAGGGACTGGCTATGACTCTGGTCTGAGGAGCAGACGCAGCATGTCTCTCCCAATCCCAGGAGTTCCATCCTTTTGCTCGGGATTGAAATTCTTTTTCTGGACCCTGAGCTCTAGGCTATGGTGGATTCTGACCTTCATTTTCTTATTTACACTGAGCCCTCTGTGTCTTTCCTCCTCTCTGCCTCATATTCCAAATCTATCAGGCTAGATAAGGGGCCCCAGCTTAACAGTTACTTCTTCCAAGTGACATTCTTCCCCCAGCCCTGTATTTTGATCTTTTGAGGTTTAATCTTTCAAATAATACATGAGTGCATTTTTATTCCTATAAAAACAGTATACAAGTAGGTGGAGCAAATGTGACCACCATCTGCCTTCCTGAACACCTGCCATCTCCATCCCTTCTTCAGAATCCCTGGGTGACAGAGGTAACCACTGCCCATAGCTTGATGCACAGACCTCCTCTCCAGCCATTTTCCTCTAGACATCTGTATAAGTACAGGCAACTTTTGTGGAATTTGTGCTTTATGTAGTTTTATTTTATCAAAGTTTTATATGCCCACAGTTTAGACAATCAGCTGTTCCTCTAGGCGTGTTGGAAAGAACTGAATCTGTCTCCATAGAACCTCTCTGTTTTTCCCCTTCTAGAAAAAAATACCCTCAAAAGTCTCTTAGCTGATTCTTTTTGTATTTACATATCGTACACTTCTCTCTCTCTTTCTTTCTCCTCTCTTTTTCTCTCCAGGGCCCAAGGCTCAGGCATAATCTCTGAGTCCCCATATGGAAAGTGAGGATTTGGTTTTCTTTGCTCTCCCACTGCACACCCACACTGATATTCTGTGTTTACAGTATTTTGATGATTATAAGCTATGTAGTACTTGTGGCTCCTCTTCCTATTCTGTCTAACATGTTGTTCCCTGGAGTTAATAATTACTTTACTTGTTTATTTTCCCCTGTTATTATCAATAATTCAACCTCAAATACGTCCTCAGTTGCATACATCTCCTCTCAAATGTATTAGTTATTTATTCAGTATCTGTTATGGACTGAATGTTTGTGCTCAATTTTAAATTCATATGTTGAAACCCTTTCCCTCACCCGAAGGTAATAGGATTATGAGGTAGGGCCTTAGGGGAGTAATTTGGTTTTAAGGACAGAGCCCTCATAAATGGGATTAGTGTCTTTAAAAAAAAAAAAAAACAGACCCCAGAAAGCTCTTTTGCCTAGTTTCTGCCGTATGAAGACATAGTGAGAAGTTAACAGGCTGTAATCTAGAAGGGCCCTCACCAGAACCCAGCCATGATGCCCAGCCATGATGGCACCCTGATTGTAGACTTCCAGCCTTTAGAACTGTGAGGGCTAAAATTCTGCTGTTTATAAGCCTCCCACCCAGTCCAGGGTACTTTGTTACTGCAGTTCAAATGGACTAAGACAGGAACATCATCTTCAAGAAATCTCTCTGGAGCCTTTGGACCTGCTCCTGTCTGGAGCTATGGATCTCCGGGCTCTTGTACACCTGGCTTTCTTCCTCAGCCCAAACCTTCAATGTCCTTAACTTCATTGTCCTCAAGTCCCAACTGAGTTGCAAAGACTACAGCCTAAAGTAAATAAAAGCTTTTTTGACTGACAAAGCATTTCATCTTGGGCTTTTCTTTTTCTATTTTGAACTTCCCTTTCTCTACCATCTGTGGTATGGTATGGCTTATGCTTCTTTTCCATCTGATCCCACATGGTTCCATACTTTTTGAAGTCTATATCTTCCTGTTATTTAATTTGTCTCTTGTTGTGGGAGCATAGCTGCTCCAACATTTTTGGTCTCTGGTTTTAGGAGTGTACATACTTCAAATTGCTTCTTGAAAGAAGATATATAGAATGAAGGCATTCATTCATTCATTAAATCTCATTGAACACTTATTAAGAATTGTAGGAAGTGCCCAGCACTGGTGGCTCACGCCTGAAATCCTAACTACTCAGGAGGCAGAGGTCAGGAGGATTGTAGTTCAAAGCCAGACTGGGCAAATAGTTTGTGAGACCTTATCTTGAAAAAGCCCTTCACATAAAAGGGCTAGTGGAGTGGCTCAAAGTGTAGGCCCCAAGTTCAAACCCCACTACTGAAAAGAAAAAAGAATTACAGAAAGAAAACCTTTTATATGTATAATAGGTGCTTGAGGCATATCAGCAAATGAAGTCCAAGATTCCTCCCTTTGAGGACCTTATATTCTAGCAGAGAAAGTGTGATAATAAAAATAAACATAATGAGTAAGAAAGTTAGAAGGAATATTAGGAAGTGGTAAGTTCTGAGGAGACCAAAATACAAAACCAAACAAAACCCAAACAGAGAAGGATGAGAGGGTGAGATAGGTCTGCCTCTAACATTTGTGGAGCTTTGGGACAAGAGTTCAGGTGAGGACCCATTAGTTGTCATCACCTTGATTCAGACCTACATTATTAAAACTTAGAAGCAACATGGGCCATTTCAGACTACAAAATATTCTTCAGATTCCCTTTGCAACTGCTGTGACTATCTATCGAATCTGTGGGTTCCTTGGAACCACAAATTGAAGTTCAAAGAGAAGCAAGGAAATGGATGTATGGTACCAATAGAAAATGTGACTGTCTTCTGTAAGAATCTATTGCATTCATGCTATCTGAGAGAAATGATTTGACAAGTTAATTAATTTGTCTTAAGTATTTCTGCCGCTCAAATCCTGCCTGCACTCCAAAGCAGTATCCCTCTTTGAAGTTGGCAGTGGCCCAATCCACAAACCTTCCTGGCATTCCAACACAGTTTCCTTATATTCCAAGGACACAGGAAAGGAGATGGGGAGATGCATTTTCATTAGTCCTCAGAGTGGATGTTTACAGTTACAGAAAGTTGTGCACCAGCTCAAAGGGCCAGATTTCAACTGATAAAAGCATGCAGATATTCTTTATAGTGTGTGTGTGTTCATGATATGTTGGGCCCTACAAAACCTAGGACCCAGGTAAGAAAGAGGCCCTCCTGCTTGGATCTTAACAGGTCTTGCACTCAGGAGCACTGAAGTACCATTGGGGAAGATGTCATGTAAGAGAAGACTTAAAGGAAGTGCAGCATGTAGTCATAAAGTTATTTTGGGGGAAAAAATGTTATAAGGTATATTTCTAAGGTCTGTAGTGCAAGCTGACATTTAATTAATAGTTTAGGTATGGGATTCTAGAGAGGGTTTTTTTTTTTTTGTAGAAATTCAGAGAAATTGCTCTATTGCTCATCTACTTCTATGGTGGATGTGGCAAAACCAATGTCTCCCTGATTCCTGGCCTTTTTTTTGCCATTTGATTCTTGATCTTTTGTAAGTAACTTTTTTTTTTCAGTGCTAGGGCTCAAACCCAGGACCTCATGCATGCTAGGCAGTGGCTTCCACCTTATCATCTTTTGCAGATCTGTTTTCATTTATTGTGTTGTCTAGCCAGTGAGCATTCATTCACAAATATCTGTGGGATGAACGAGTGAATAAATGAATACACTGTTGTATGCTGGTGATGCAACAGACCACAAAACAGTCAAGTTCCAGCCTTTCTGGAGCTTACATACCAGCAAAAGGTGAAGACCATACGTGAAACAAGAAAAACAGTGTGTTAAATGATGCTTGATGCTACAAGATAGAAAGTAGGGATAGGCAATTCTGGTAAGTGGGGAGTAGGAGTTGCTGCAATTTTAAATAAGGTGATGCAAGAATGCCATACCAAGAAAGTGACACTTTTTGTTTTGTTGTATTTTTAACTGATAAATGACAATTGTATACACTTGTACATTGTGGTATTTTGATACACGTATGCATTGTGTAATGACCAAATACGGATAATTAATATATCCATCATTTCATACCATCACCTCACTTCTTTATGGTGAGAACATTCAAAACCCTCTCTTCTAATGGTTCTGAAATACACAGTCCATTGCTATTGACTTTAGTCACTCTACTGTAAAATAGAAAGTCCAACTTTAAACTATAACTTTGCACTCATTGACCAATGTCTCCTTTTCTCCTTCTTCCCACCTCCCACCACCATATCCTACTCTATGTTTCTGTGGGTTCAGCTTTTTCAGATTCCACAATTTAGTAATTTCAGTGAGATTATTGGTACTTCTCTTTCTTGCTGACTTATTTCACTTAGCGTAGTTCTCTACTTTCATGTAGTTGCAAATGACAGAATTTCCTGGTTTTTTTTTTCATGGATGAACAGTATTCCATTGGGTATATATACTACTTTTCTTTACCCATTCATCCAGTGATGGACCCTTAAATTGTTTCCATATCTTGGCTATTGTGAATAGTGCTGCAGTAAACATGGCAGTGCAGGTCCCTGTTTAACATACTGATTTCAGTTCCTTTGGGTATATCCCCAGTATATATCCAAGTAGTGGGATCACTGGGACATATGGTATCTCCTTTTTTAGTTTGATATTTCTAACTAAAGTGTCCTGAAGGAATAAAGGGAGCAAGTGATGTCAATACCTGGAAGAATAGCATTTTAAGCACAAATGTAGACATCTTCAGGATTTCTTCTGCTGTTCAAAGACAGCAGAAGTCAATGCTCCTGGGGTCCATGGAAGAGATGAGGCATGAGAGGCAAGAGGGCTGTGTAGGTCAGGAAACAGATTTTGTTTTATTATTTATTTATTTTTAAACACTTTATTAGCATATATATAGTTGAACAGGGGGTTTCATTATGATATTTCCATGTGTGCTTATAATTTATCGTGATTAGGGTACCCCACCATCGTTCTCCCTCATCTCCTTCTCACTACTTAAAATGATTTCAATATTCTATTTTGATACAAGTATATAAAGTACATTGACCATATTCATCCTTCTTTACCCTCTCCATTCACCCTTCCCTCTCCCTAGTACTCACCTAATAGGTTCTGTTTTACATTCCTGTCCTTACTTTTTTTCTTACTAGAAGTAAAAGGGAAAACATTAAACCAAATTCTGGTTCTCTTTGAAGTTGGGACTAGCAGAATTTTTTTGATCTTATACATGTAGGCATATGTTGAGAGAAAAGTCAGAACTGATTACAACTTTTTTCTTTGCCTGAGTAGCTGAAAAGCGGAAGGCATCATGGGTGAGCTGGGTAAGAGTTCAGGAGTTATGTGTTTAGGGGGAGGCAGGGAAGAGGTAGAAGAGCACAGAAGATTGGCCATTGATTGGATTTAGCAAGTTCAAAGTTATGGGTGTTGTTGAGAAGAACAGTGTTAGTGGAGGCCAACGCTCTGCTGGGAAGATTCAGGAGGAAATGGGTGGGGAGATCAGAGCCAGCTGAGTCAACTCTTTCAAGGTGTTTATATCTATAAGGACAGAACTAAGGTGGTGAGGTGAGGCTAAGCTTATTTATTTATTTTTTAAGTTGAAAGAGATAGTTAAAAAGGTTTGCGTGCCAATTGGAAACTCATAGCTTTCAGTTCCGGAAAGTTTTCTTTAGTTATTATTTTTGTCTTAATGATTCCTCCCCCTTTATGGTTTCTGCTATTCTTCTCAAACTCTATTATCTGAATTTTGAATTACTTTTCTCATTTTCTTACATTTTTTTCTTGTGTGTTCTACCTATTTGCCTTTTTGCTCTAATTTCTGGAATTTTGTCTCGATTTTCTCTTCTGAGTTTTAACATTTTCTGTACATTGCTACAGCCCTTTCTCGTGGCATTCTATTCTTGTTTCATGAATACAGTATAGTTGCTTATTTTTCTGAGGATTTTAATGATAGTTTTAAATTAAAGTTTGTCCTCTTGAGCTGCTTTAGCTTCCTCATTTCCTTGTCTTCCCCTGTTTGTACTTTTGATTCCTGTCATTTACATTAAATACTTTCTCAAATGGTTAATGATCTTTGGCTGCTCACATCTAAGACTAGGCACTTAATCCTTATGTGGTAGCATTCGTCTGACTGTGGCTTTCTTGTTAGTGAGCTCTGTCTGGGCTGTCATATTGGGGGAGACTTCTGTTTTACTTTCTTTAAGTCTCTTCTTTCCTGCCTGGTAGATGAATGTCTGACTGCCAGCTTCCTGGGAGTCAAGTGGAAAAAGAAAGTAAGGGAAAGAAAGTTGGAGGTGAGCTCTGAAGAGTTTGATACAGGTTCTCATTTAATCTCTCTGTTTTTGCTAGGGTACTCTTTTTGTGTGTGTGTGTTGCTGTGGTTTGAACTCAGGGATACCTATGGCACTCTTACCTTCAACATACCTGTTTATATTTTCCAGAGAATAAAATTCAAGTTGACGATGGAGGGCCAGACTTATGGCTGCTAAGAGTAGAAAAGAAATTCTGCTTAAAAAAAAATCTCCCAGTCAACCTCCTCTTTTTAACCCACCTTTACTTCCCACTTTCAAAAATTCCTTATGTTGCCACTTTTTAGCAGCAGGCTCTTGGGGGCCTGCTGCTAAATTGACTTGCTTCGTGGCTTCCCTCAACGAAGGTTTAAGATTCATGCTCTAACATAAGAGGTGAAGGTAGAGGATATAAGGATGTGCATTGAAATTTGTTGGAAAATCGGGGTTGGGAGGTAAAGGGGTAAGGGAGAGTAATGGAAGGGGTTGAACAGATCGAAGTAAAGCACACCCACAATGGGCATACATTGAGAAACCCCTTTGAACATCCACTTAAAAATTAATATTGAAAACCAGGACTCTAAAACAGGTGCAATTTGTGTGTGTGTGGGGGGGGAGGGGACTGAGGGAGAGAGATGATGGGGGCAATGTCACTAATGTACAATATAAGTCTAATCGGAATTGTCACTATGAATCCCCCCCATATAATGAATATATCGTAATAAAAATTTATTTAAAACAAAGATTCAGGCTTTCCCAACTGTTCATTCAAGTGCTACCTGTCCACCTGTTTTCCAGCTTTTAGTATTTTATTGTAGTTTCTTCTTTGGTACTTTTTGACCTCATGGGTCAAAGTTATTCCAAAAACTAAACTAAAGCAAATCTGGAATTTGAGAGAGAGCAAAGCTAAATGTGTATGTTAAATCCTGTATCTTAAATTGGAAGCAACAAATGATAACCTTTAATTTTTTTCAGCATTTATTTTGTGGAGATAGGAGGAAAGTGTATTGTCTTTATTAAAATTGTATGCTTTTTCTTATTGCTCAGAATAACATTTTTAACTTTTTTTTACATTTTATAGTTTTATCATCATTCCTAATCATAAGCATCAACTAATCAGTCATTTACAATAGAAGTAATTTAGATGGCTATTGTTACAAATCATATCAAAGTCTATTTACCCTCTTTATTCATTTACTGGTGTATAAACCATTTTTAATTTTTATATACCTTCCTCAAGTTTTTATTTTGAAAACTTCAAACCTACAGAAAAAAGTTACAAATAAAAATAATAAAAATAAATGCCAGAATACTCTGCAGTTGAATTGAATTTACCAATTATGTGTATTTTTACCACATTTGTATGTGAGGTCTCTCTTGCTCTCGCTCTCTGTGCCTTTCACAATGCACACATGTATCTTGTATGTCTTAAATGAGTTGAAAGTAAATTGCAAGTTATTGTGACTACCCCTAAATTTTCATCATGCTTATTCTTAGAATGAGATTACTTTCCTATATAGTGACACCATTATCACACCCAAGGATTTACATTAATACAATAACCCTATTTAATTTGTAGCCCATTTTTAAGTTTTCCTAAAACATTTTCTTTAAAGTTCTTTGTCTGCTTTTCCAATCTCAAATCAAATCAAGATAGGGACTGCATTTGGTTACCATTTATCATTTAGTCTCTGTCATCCAGATCTCTCTCTCTTTCTCTCTCTCTCTCATCTCTTGTCTATGCATGTGTATTTTATGACATTAACATCTTGAAGAATCAGGGCTAACTTTTTGACAGACTTGCATAACTTTGTTTAGATTTAGGATGTATGTATGTATGTATGTATGTATCTATCATCTATCTATCTATCAATCATCTATCTATCAAATTTAACAAGAATAACAAAGTTGATGTGTGCTCTCATGAGTCACATCAGGAGGCAAACAATATCCTGTTGTTGCATTGTTGATGATAATAAATGTGATCACTTGGATAAGGGGGAACCTTTCAGATTTCCTTATTTTAAAGGTAGATCATTGTCTTTTTTACTTACGAAGTAAACTGGTGTGAAGGATGGGGATACTTTGAAGTCATGTGTGTGTACTTTTCCTAACAATCTTTAACTAATGTTTTTAGCATCCATTGGGGATCCTTGCCTGAAGCAATTATTATATTCTATCATTTTCTGTCCATATTAGATGGCTTTATCCTATAATAAAGAACTCTCTTCTTCCAGTGCCCCCACCTTTTCTCTCTCTCTTTGAATATCACTATGGTTTCATGGATTTTTCCCCTATATTATAGCCCATTACCTTCACTAGTAATTTTGATTCTCAAATTGTCCAGCGTTTTTCTAATTAGAGGCCTTTCAAGCTGATTCCTTTGTCTTGTGGATATATCCTCTTCAGTATTTTGAGTCTCCCTTTCTTTCTAGCAAAGAAAAGATGCCAAGCTTTGTAATTTCTCCACCTCAGATCTGAACTCTTATTTCTTTAGGGAGTCCTAGTTTCTTTTAGAGGGGCCTCATAGTTAGAAATCATATCCTGGGCCTTAAGTTTTACTATATGTCACCTTTTGTGTAAGAACAAAGGAGAAATAAGAATGTTTCACATATAAATGTGTGTTTGCCTATTTTGCAAAAAGAGACTTGATAAAGATAAGTGAGAGACAAAAGGATAGTTATCTATAGGATGGGAATGGGAACGAAATGGAGGAATAACAGTAGACGAGAAGCTTCTCTGAGGATATCAGTCAATGTTCTGTATGTCATTTCCTGTTTTTCGCAGTGAGAAGTCAGTTCCCCAAAACATCACTATATTTACTTATTTATGTATTTCCTATGCATGGTAGTTCCAGTTTTACTATCTCAGCAGTGCCTCTGACAACAGACTTATGAAATAAAGCTTCGAGATTTCTTTGCTTTTTTCCTTTTTTTAGTCTAGAATATATGCCATAATATGTATACAGCCACAATTCTGTGTTCAAAATCTACTTTAAAAATTCTTTTTCTGTGGGCGGTCATATTACTGACGTGATATTCAGTTAGGTTCATTTATTTCTGCATGTGTTCAGCAGTAGCATTTGCCTTTTCATTCTTTTTTGTTATAATTTTGCTTTTGAATCAGGTTACATGCTCAACAGTCAAAACCAACATGAAAAATACTGAGAGAAGTCTCTCATCCCATTCCTACTCACTCACTAAAATAATGACTTTTATTTGTTTCTTGTTAATCTTTCTTGGGTTTCTTTTTTTCTTTTACAAAAAAATCTTTTTTCTCACAGGAAAATAGTATTCTAATTTTTATATAATAAAATGTAATATATAAAAATAGTATACAAAGTATCAAACTTGTTCATATTCTAAAAATAAATTTAAAAATGAAAAATTACCACTATATCCTACAAATCTTTCCATATCAGTTAATAGAGTTCCTTCCCATTCTTTGTTCCTACTATATGGTAATAAAACTCTGAAAGGATAAATAATTTATTTAGTCTCCAATGGATAGACATTCAGATTGTTTCCAACATTTCGCTATTATAAATAATACCCCAGTTCATAGCTATGTGCACATGTTGTTTTGTTCGTGGATGTGCATTCCTGTTCGTTTCTTTCTTCTCCCTCTGGCATTCCATTTACATATGTTATACTTTTTTTTGGTTGTCCCCTACTTCTTAGGTATTTGGTTTTGCCCCCCCCCCACCCCGTGGTTTTTCTTTTTTTTTTTTTTAATTCTTTGTTCTTATCCTTTGGTTTGTAAGTTTCTGTTGAGATATGTTCAAGCTCACTAATTCTTTCCTTGGCTGTGTCCATTCAGTCTACTGATGAGAACATCAAAAGCATCCTTCAAGGGTGGAGGGAGAACTCAGTTGTAGAGTGCTTTCCTAGCATGTGGTAAGGTTTGGGCCCTAGCATTACAAAAAGTTCTTTTTTTGTTTCTTTTGGATTTCTAGCATTTCCTTTTGCTTATCTTGCCAACCTGTTTTTGTAAGATGTCACTTTTTCCTTTTGTGCTCTTAACATACTAATCATAGTTATTTTACATTCCTGGTCTGATAATTTCAAATCTCTGCCATATATAATTTGGTTCTGATGCATGCTCTGTTTCTTCAGACTGTGGGGTTTCTTCCTTTCCTTTTCCCATCCCTCTTCTCCCCTTCCCCCTTTTCTCCTTCTTCTTTTTCTCAGTTTCTCTCCTTTCCTCTTTTCCCCTTCCCCCTTGCCTTCCTTCCTTTCTTTTGCATGCTTTATAAGTTCTTGGATATGATATATCAGGTAAAAGGAGCTTAGGTGAATGAGTCTTTAGCTTTTTGTTTATGTGGCTAAGAGTTGGGTTGTGTTTACTGTTTATTGTAGATGTCAGAAGCTAAAATTTCCTCTGGTATTCTTGTTTTTCTCTTCCTTTGTTGCCTTTGCATTTTCTTAGAAACTTCTTAAACAAAGTTTGAAATCTGAAGCATTTTCTGTTGTAGTCCCCTGTAATGACACAGAAATCTTAATGATGTGTGGAGAGGTGTGCAGGTAGGGAAGAGTTCTATAATTCTATGATTAAGTCTTAGTCTTTTAGTGAGCCTGTGCCCCTAGACTGGGACCTTTCCAAGCACCTTTCAGCTTGTTTCCACCTCTTTAGGCTAGTAGGAACTGGTAGGGACTGGTGCTAAACATATCCCCATTAGTTAAGCAGTGGCAAAATATGTTTTCCTTGAGGGGTTTTATTAAGGAGAAAAGAAAACTCTGGATATATCCCAACGTGGTTATTCTCCTCCTATGCCTTTATGAAGCACAAGAGGATATTCTTCTTAGATCTCCCTGAAAAACTGTGGGACTCCTAGAGATGATGGGTGGCCTCAAGATAATACTTTCTCAAGCTAGAACACAGTCAGTCTTCAGCAATTAACTAATTTACTTTGTTTTCTTGCCAATTTCCTATTACTTGGTAGCTTGAGTGGTGCTTTTCACTCCCAGTAGATTATGATTCTCCTTATTATTATTTTGTCTTTAATTTTCAGGATGGTGATTTGCCCTCACCTCAATTCTCTGATGAACCTAAGAAGAGTTGTTGATTTTCAGTTTGTCCAGGTATTTTCTTATTGTGAGGATGGCAGTGATGACTTCCAAGCTTTCGACAAGTTGAACTGGAATTCAGAAGTTCATGCATGTTCTGGAGGCATATCTTAAAGATAAATCCTAGAAGTGGTATTACAGAGTCAAGGGGTAAGATGTCTGCTATTTTGTTCTATATTGCTGAGTTCCCCTTCACCGGGTTGTACTATTTTGCACTTCTACCAGCAATATGTGAGAGTGTTTTTGTAACAGAATGTTGTCAAGCTTTTGAATTCTTGGCAATCAATGGTGAGAACTGATGCCTCAATTTAGCATTTCTCTTGTTGTGAGTAAAGTTGAGGATTTTTTTTGTGTTTAAAAGACATTTGCATAAATTAGCTTGTGGACTCTGTTTATATCTTTTGCTCTGCTCTCCATATTTTAAAAAATGGATTTTGGTATTTTTCTTCACAATCAAGGATTTTTTTTTGCTTATTATTTAATTACCCTTTTTTCTTTGTTGTTAAATTTATCTTTATTTTAATCTAGATTTTGAGTCACAGATTTTGTCACTTACAGGTTTGTATCCCAAAAGAGGAAAAAGAGAAAAATGAAGGTAGAAGAGCCATGATTCCTTCAAGTCTCTTGGAAGTCTCTGCCCAGGGTGGAAGAGACTTGAATCATTGAAGGAGTGACAAAAATAACCACCTGCCTCTTTGTCTGTGCCTCTGTAATCAGAAGCAGTAATCAGCAAGGAGAGCATAGATCTGTGTTATTTGGAGGACAGGGTCCTTGCTGCCCACAACGACTTCCACAAGCTGTGTGGAGATTGCTCTGGGAACATGTGTCCAGCTGTTTGACATGGGGCTGGGAGTAGGGGATAGGTAGTTACTACTGTGTTAAGGGCTGAAATTGGCCCACCTTACCATCCAAGGCTTCCCCTGGAAGTTACAGAACCTTAAATAGACCCAAAATAGTTAAAACAGACAGATTCCACAGTGCAGTCATCTAGATGAAGGGACAGATAGATTCCTGATGCATCCTACCCCACCACCTTCTCTGTGCTTTACCCCATTGATTAGATTAGGAACTGGCTTTTCTATTACATTGATTTTTTTCAAGCAAGCAGCATTTTCATTTATTTATTGCTTCCACTGCTTTCTATTTTTTATCTCGATAATTTCGGATTTTATCATTTTTCATTCTTTCTGCATTCTTTTTGTGCAATTAGCTGCTCTCTTTTTACCTTTTGTGTTGGGAATTTCATGTCCTTATCTTCAGTCTTAATTAACCAACTTTTCATTGAAGTGGGTTACATGTACAGTAGACAGATTTATGAGACTGAATTTTAAAAGCAGACAAACCCTGGTAGCTACTACCTAGGTCAAGAGCTATGCTGTTATTCTTACCCCAGGGTACCTTGCAGGTGAACATCTGGTCAATATCCCTCCAATTCTGCTTCCATTGCAATAAATGAGCTTTACCTACTTACATACAAATGTTATGATATAATACGCACCCTGCTTTATCCACCTTTCTGTTCCAAATTATGCCTGGGAGAGGACTGCTGTGCATAGTGACTGTATTGCATTTCTCTTTTTGAGTATACTATACTTTATTAAATTAATTAATTAATTAATTAATTAATTCTGGTGGTACTGGTGATTGAACTCAGGGCTTTATGCTTGGTAAGCAAGTATCTTAGCACTTGAGCCATGCCCCCACATTTTTTGCTTTTTTTAAGATATGGTGTTCCACATTTGCCCAGGCTGGCTTTGAACTGAAATCCTCCTACCCTCTACTTTCTGAGAAGCTGGGATTATGGGCATGCATTACCACATTGGGCCTATCCTTTATTTTCATATTTGTGACAATAGAAATATATTAATTACTTTTGTAATTACCTGAAAAACACCTTAAAGGAGGAAGGCCTTATTTTGTTTGTGTTTCAGAGGGTTCTGTTCATGGATGCCAGGCCCCATGCTCCTGGGTAGAACATCATGGCAGCAGCACCATGCAGCAGGGAGGTTCTACAGCTCCTGGTGGATGGGAGAGAGAGCGAGAGAGACACAGAAAGAGAATGTGTTCAGGAACCAGGAATAACTTTCAAATGCACACTCCCAATGACCTACTTCTTCCAGCTAGGCCCCACCTCCTAAAGCCTCCACCACCTCCCAGAACAGTACCACCAGCTGAGAACCAAGCATTCCACACATGAATTGTGTGGGTGGATCTTTCATATTCAAACCATAACAATAAGAAACGTGTTTTGTATCTGCCCCCAGCTCTTGACACAAAGTTTCCTGAGCCCTGGTAAGTTCCTAAATTTCCTGAATGTCTCATACAAAAATCATAAATCCATAGGAATTTCTTTTTTTTTTTTTCTGGCTGTACTGGGGTTCGAATTCCCAGCCTTGCACTTGCTGAGCACATGCTCTACCACTTGAGCCATGTCCAAGCCTTTTCTTGCTTTAGCTCTTTTTTAGGTAGGGTCTTGCAGTTTGCCTTAGGCCAACCTCACACTGTGATCCTCCCACCTATGGCCTCATAGCTGGGACAATAGGCACAAGCCACAACACTCTGCTTATTGATTGATATGGTCTTGCTAACTTTTTTGCCCAGGCTGGCCTCAAACCTTGGTCCTCTTGATCTCTGTCTCCCAAGTAGCTGGAATTATAGGTGTGAGCTTGTAAGGATTCTTAAATTATTGGAATATCTTTTATTCTAATGAGATGACTCTTGGTGGAATCCTGAATAGCTTTAGGAAGGGGGCTGTTCACCAGAAAAACCAAGTCATGTTTAGAACCTTAGAATTCAATGGTATTCCTCAAACCTCTGGGAGGGGGAACAGGGATGGAAATTAATGTAATAATTGATCATTCCTGTTTGATGAAATCTTCATAAAAATCCCTAAACTATGAAGTTTGGAGTATTCATAGGTCAATGAACATATATACCCTACAGAGGGTGGTTACAAATTTACCCTCGCAACATTTTCATTTACTCCCCATCCTCTCCAATACCTGGTACTGTTAGTTTTTCAGTTAGTCATTCTGAATTATGTCTTTTGGAGCTCATTACTGTTGAGCATCTGTTCATATGCTTTTAGTTGTTCAGATAACCCTGATATCCTCCACTGAGGCCAGACCTTCACAGAGGTTATAAATTCTGCTTATAGAAGACTCAAGGTCGAGCAACAGGACTGAGAATGATATCCTCAGGATCAGAAAGAAGGGAACTGGATTAATGAATGAGAAGAACTCCTTAGAGACCCGAAAGACATGTAGCTATACTTTAAATCGAAAGAGGATATCCCACAGCTCAGAAAGCTTCTATCAGTTCTCAGAGCTCAGGTTAAAGACAACCTCCTGTAAAGATTTTTTATTCATTAAAAAAATCGGGCTGCTCATTCTTTTCTTGTTGATTTAATTTTTTTATATGATCTTTCTCTTTGTGCTTTTTGGTAATTATTTTGGTATTTAGGAAGTTTTGTTTTGTTTGTTCTAGTATTTACCTTTATATCAACAACTTTGAATGCCCACAGTCTCCTCTGTCCTCTTTATGGGCTACTATTTTTGGGTTTGTAAGACTTAAATGATATCCTTTGCCTTCTAATGCTGTGTGTATGTCAGTCAGTGAATTTTATTATGTTTTCCCCATTTTCTTTCCTTTATCTACCCATTTTAGTTATGTATTTCCACTTCATCAAAACTTATAACATTTACATTCTGTTCTTTCCTCTTGTCTTTATCACCATTTCAGCTTTAGTTCTGAATCTGAATGCATGCAGTTTGTTGTCCTTCTCCCATGATTCCCTTGTCACTTATTCACTGGATGAATAAAGCTTGCCCTTTAGTAGGCTCCACACAAGGCCTATGAAAACATGTTCCTTGATTACTTGTAGGCTTCAAGTAAGTTTTCTAATACTATTAGGTGCTGGTAATTTCAGTTCTTCTTCTGCCCCCAACTTAGATCCTGAAGTGCTTCTGTTGTATTTATTTCTCTAAGCTCTCCTATTCTATGTCTCCCACTGACTTCAAAGGGCACATGCCTTTGTATTTGTGATGGTTCCATCTGTCTCATAGCAGGTCCCTCTCAGCTTTTATTTGCTCCTTCCTTTTGGCATACTCTCCTTTAAAACTGTGTGAAGACCCATGGGATTTGTGGGTAGATGGAGACTTGCTTTGTTGCTGTGGCTCTTTAGGATTTGAATCTATCATGTCAGTCTATATATGGCTTTTACAAGTTCTTTAGAATTTTCTTAGAAGTTTTGCTTACCACACTTCAGTGGATTGCTCCTCTTTACACAGTTTCATTAGCAATAAGGGTAGCAGTATATCTTTTCTCTCCTAATTTTTTGGAGTTTATTTCACTTGGGTTTTCTATGTTCTACTCCAATGGGTTTTTTAAATCTATGGTTTGATAGCATACATGGCCTATTTTGGTAGTTAGGCTAAGAGTGATGTTCTTGCAAAACTCTGTAAAATTGGGAGTAGAAATCAAACCACTCCAGAATGCAATGGCTTAAAATTTTCTGCATGTTTTGTTTTCTAACTTTAAAATTTGTTTTTAAATATTCAAGCCAGAAAACTTCTTAGGAGATATATTATAGTGTTTTAAATTTAGATTCCAGAATGTAGAGTGAATATATTTATTTCCATCAAAACTTAAAATGACCTAAAACCAAATTAAAAATGATCTTAAGGGAATAAAATGGTGAATAGCCAACCCCCAAGACACACACACACACACACACACACACACACAAGAATAGAACATTAGGAGTTCCATTAACAATACAAAGATCTCAATAAATTTCTAGAAGATGGAAAGCCAAAGAAGTCATAAGTGAGAAGCAGTGGAAAGGAAAACTTATACTGAGAAAACCCACCAAAGTGAGGGTGGAAGAACGGGGGAGACTAGGTAGGCAGCAGGAAGTGCAGTGGAAATAGAATTAAGGTGTGTATATAGAATTGTTCACATGCCATCTTACATCCTTCCTTTGCCTTCAATCTGCCCCAAGAGAAGATTGCACCAGGTACTTAGTTTCAGGCTAGCTAGCAACAAAACCAAACCATGTGATTCTAAAGAACTGTCAGAAAGAACTAGGACAACTGGTATGGCGTGGGCACTTGCCAGCAAACTGCTTCACAGTGTATCAGGTATGGTTTCAAAAATGATAACTGGCTCCCATTTTACTCTCCTTAGGATGAAGGTCACCATCCCAATTTGCCCACCCAAGATGCTTCTGCTTATCACATTTAAAATATGAATGGAAAACAAAGTGTTCTGGTGATCTGTTTATTGCTGCTTAATAAGCCACTTCACTTAATAAACCACTGACTTAAAATAACAACTTGTGATTATCTCTTATGGTTCTCCAGCTTCCCTGGGCTAACCTGGGTGGCTGTCACTTGGGGTCTCTTGTGCAGTTACAGTAAGATGGCAGCTGGGGCTGGCGTCTTCTGAAGCTCAATTGGGCTAATTATCCAAGATGGTTTCTTGCTTACATACCTGGTGCTTTGCTTCTCCTTGACTTTTTCACCAGGTGACTTGGTCTTCTCAGAGCATGGTGGTATCAGGGTGATCACACTTGTGACTTGGAGATTTGTTTCTAAGAGAGGGAAAGCATAAGATGTCAAGGAAGGGAAAGTATATCATAGAAGTACTGCATTTACTTCTGCTTTCTTCCATTGATCAAAGCAATCACAGGTCTTCCCACATTCAAGAGAGTAGAGCTAGACTACCCATTGATGCAGCAGGAGTGGATAACCTTGACAGCATGTGGGATAAGATACTATTGTGGCCACCTTTGGAAGAGATCATTAATCATTACAAGCTCTTGAGAAAACCTGCAATTTAAGAAACACCAAAGTAAGTAAATAGATAAATGAAGATCTTGAAAAACAAAGATAATTCAGCAAGTAGAGGTCTCTAAACAGAAGACTAAGCAAACAAACTAACCTTCAAAATTTATATTAGTATCTTTCAGGGAAATTAAAGATAATATTATATCCATGGTAAAAAAAACTGAATGCTACAAGAAAGAAATGATCATAAAATAGGAAAGAACTTTTGGAATTTGAAGAGTGAGTGCTGAGATAAAAGAAATAATAACAATGAAGGATTGACTCAGTCTGTATTTGCTTGTGTGCACTGAAAATCAACCTCAACAGAAATGGGCAGAAGTAAGCAGGTTTCTTTATTTCTTCTTGATGATTTTGTCTACTCTGGTGAGAAAGGAATAAATTTACATTTTGGCACTTATGATAGGAGTTTAGTGTGAAAACTCTGAGTTAAATGACCCTGCATTTCTAATTCATTCTTCTTATGTTTTAAGGGCTCATCCAGGTTAGAGCTTAGGGTAGCGCTTACTGGCTGGATAAGCCCTTATTTGATGCTGTTTCTACTGTTTCCAGCCCCAGTGCCTACTGGAATAAAGAAGTCTGCTCAATAACTCAATAATCTATCATAGCCTCCCAAGATGTGTGTCCATATAAAATCAGGCTAAAAGTAAATATCGACAGCAAATAACTCCAAGCAAAGAAAAGTCATAGGATGGCGATTGCCAGGCTTTGGGGGATTAAAAGGATAGGATAGTCTAACACTTTGGCCAGGGGAGACAGATATAGGCGGATTTTGGAATGTGCATATTGGACTACCACATTTTCCCTGTTTATACTCTCCAAATATCAGTCAGCTGCCCACAGAGAGTTTATTAGTTTCCTGTGACTGCTATAACAAATTACTATCAACTTGATGGTTTAAAAGTGATAGAAAATCATTCTCTCCTAATTCTGGAAACCAGAAGACAAATCAAGTGTTGATAGGGCTTCATCCCTCTGGAAAAAAATCCTTCCTTGCCTCTTCCAGTCCCTGATGGCTGTGGACAGTCCTTGGCTTTTGGCCTCATCACTGCAATATCAGCTTTCACTTTCACATTGACTTCTTGGTCTATGTCTTTTCTTCTCCCCTCTGCCTTTGTCTTATAAGGACATTTGTCATTGGCTTTAGGAACCACCTGAATTATCCAGAATGATCTCATCACAAGATCCTTACATTAATCATATCTGCAGACTCTTTTTCCAAATAAGGTAAGTCAAACTTTTAACATATAGGGCAATACACACACACACACACACACACACACACACACACACACACACCATTTTGTTTTTTGAAGCAGAGTTTTTCTTTAGACTCACAATCCTCCTGCCTCAACCTCCCATGTGTTGGGGTTAAAGGTATGTACCAACATGCATAGACATATTTTTTTGAGGTTTCCATTAAACAAAGAATGTAATTTTCCAAGGTTGCTCATTACTCAAAGAATGTGGACTGAAGTCTTTACCCAATTCCTGCTGACTACATCCTGCTGCTATAGTTTGGCTATAGTTTCCTGGGCTTCTGTTTGCAATCTTGGTCTACATGTCTGATCTTTTCTTACAACCCAGAGTACCAGGAAGGGCAACTGGTGAGGAACTAAAATGCCCCAGATGAGGCAAGGCTGCAAAATTTTGTCGTTGTGAAATAGGCCGTATTCTCCAAAGTACTGTGCCCCTTCTCATTCTTCCAATACAAGATTTGCTAAAGTTTGGCTCCCAAGGCACTTCTTAGGAAGCTGAACTTGAGATGGGAATTACTCTACTTTGCAAAGAAGATTAATGTTTCATAATAAAAGGTAATTTATTCAATTGTATGCAAAAGAGGTGGTAGTAATGGCATGTACAAAGCATGCTTATTTTTGTGTATTGTGTCATCTATTTAATTCCTATAAAAATATCAGTAGCTCTATTGAGTACCTTTTGGAGAACTTGACCACTTCCAGAATGAATTGGATTGTGTTAATTAAATACACTTGACTTTGATGAAACTGAAACCTGATAGGTTTTCAAGGAAACGAGGCTTAGCAAGCTTTAGTGAATTTTAATAGATAGTGGATAGGATTAAATACAAGATCAGGCAGCTCTGGTTTTCATCAATTGGAATTGCACGAACTCACCCCTGCCCATCTGGCAGAGAAGTTTATCTTTTAAGGGCTTATGGCCAAGCAGAGTATGTCCATACTATCCTGAAAGTTATATCTATGATTCTGGCCAAAAAACCCCCCAAAACTTAGTGCACCAATATTTAGGATGGATAGGCAATATTACAGGTGAAAGAATTTTTTAATTATCATAACAGGATAGGATACTAGGTGAACAAAGGGAGATAAAGACTTTGTCTAAAGTCTTTAATTAAAATGGTTAATTTGTAAAACTATAGGGTTGAAGACACCAGGTTTTGCACTAACTCATGTAATAACTGGGGAGCCAGAATAATCACAACCCCAAACTTAGCCAGGGTTAATGGAGCCACCTAAAATACTGAGCTTTTCTTGGGCTTTATTAATCAAAGACTTTTTGCCCCGGGTGTAGTGCAATACATAATGACTACCTTGGGTCCATCTTGCATATTGAGTCTACACATTTCAGCAAGGTCACAAATCATTAGAGAACATGGTGAGCAGAGTGATCCGTTCGGGGAGAGATGTGGAAACCATAGCACATTAAGAATATTTGAAAGAGGGGAATTTTTTTTGTCTGGAAAAGTCTGTACAGTTTAGGAGAGATGTAATCCTTTTTTCCAAGCATCTAAAGGAGTTTCAGAGGTAGCAAGGATTATCGTATTCTCTCTTGGTATGTAGCAAAGATATAAGACATTGCACAGCAGTCCTCAGATGTCCTCTTAGTGTAGATAAAAAAAGAAATGAACACACAAAGAGCAACAACACAGCAACAAACAAGCTTGAATTAGTGTAGGCAAAAGGGGAAATTTACCATGTCGTGTAATGACAACATCAAGGATGCTAGAACTCAGTGACTTGAACCCGTGATGAATTTTTTGCTCCATTTATCATTTCTACTTCTTCCTATATCATCTTCATTCTTTCCAATCACACAAAGCTTTTGGCCTCTAACAGTTTCTAGGCTCCTATAAATCTATATTTAGAGGAAAGTAAGTTCATCCCCCAGCTCTTGTGTGAAAGAGGAACTCTGATTGGTCCTGACTGGACCATGTGTCCACCTCCTTCTGAGTCACTATGGTGGTAGAATGGCTTAGTCGGTCCAAGAATCCACTTTCTGCAGGCCTATACAAAAAATGGCTACTTCTACTAAGGTCCCAGGTTGTAGGAGGAAGGGAAGGCAGCTGACCAGAAGAAAGGACACCTTTTTATAAGGGAGAAGTACAGAGAGCCAAAGCAATAATTTTCCATTCCGTGGAAAATTGGGTTGCCTACGACTGGTTTCTGTAATGGAAGGTTATTTTAAGATTTAAACTTTCCAAGGCCCAGGATAGCCCTATGAGAATTTAACAGACTACCAGGGACCCCAGGGATGGCGCTTGCCACCCACCATCTCTTTATCTGCCCTTTGTCTAACCACATAGGTCATCCTCTTGAGCCGCACACCTTCATCTCTCCAGCTCCACACAGCATTCCTAGCCTATAATTCTGAATCACTACAGTGGTAATGTTCACAGCTTGCCTTGTTTAGTAGCCTCTGACGTGAGAGCCAGTTCCCAGCCATATCCTTATGCCTGCTCAAACTCCTCACTCGCTTTCAACATTTCCAGCTCTGTGATGGGTCCTTGGGGGGTCTCTTCATGTGTGTGCTCTGGCTGGTGTTCAGCTGGGGACTTGAAGAGAATCCTCTACAGATCTCTGCAGTGACTCTTTATGGGACTCTCCCCTCTCTGGTCCTCTGCTTTTGAATTCCAGTTACCTCAGTCTCCTCGGACTTGAAGCTCTGTCTCCTCAACTCAGAAGTCCCCCAGGCTCTGCCTGGGCTCTCCTTCCCTGTGCTGTGGTGTCAGATCCCTCTCCAGACAGGAGGCAGGACAATCCTAGGGCTCCCCTGCTTTGTTCTTATCTCTCAGAAATCTCTGTCCTTCATTGTCTGAAGTCTGCTGTCTTGAAAGCCATTGTTTCATATATTTATTTCCTTAAAAATTTGTTTCATAATAAGAAATGCTGATGAAGATGCAGGGAAAAAGGAAACCTCATGCACTGTTGATGGGAATGCAAACTAGTATAACCACTGTGGAAATCAGTATGAAGATTCCTCAAAAAACTAAAACTAGACCTACGTCATTATGCCATGGTACCACTCTTGAAAATACATCTGAAGGAGTGTAAATCAATACACAAGGGACAGACCTGCATACCCATGCTTATTGCAACCGTCTTTATAATAGCTAAACGGTGGAATCAGCCAAAGTGCCCAACCACCCATGAATGGTAAAGAAAATATGATATATTTACACACACACACCATGGAATATTATTAAGCCAAGCTCAAAAGGCCAACTATCACATCTTCTTGGTCATTTCTGTAATAGACCTAAAGATGACGATGGGATATAAATATGAAAGGGGAGTGGTCTGGAGGAACTAAGGGGGGGTGAAGAAGATCAAAGTATGCTAAATATATACATATGAAGACAGTATAATGAAACCCAGCAAACACTGAAAAACAAGGTAGAAAGGAGAGGAGAATGGGAATACAATGGAGGGGGTGAGCTTGTTTAAGGTACACATGGATGGAAATATGACAATAAAATCTTTTATTATTAATGTATGATAACTAAAAAATAGAGTAAAACTATTTTTTTAAAACAGAAAAAATTGTTTTAGGAGAGTAAATCCAGTCTTAGTTCTCCATCTTAGCTGGAAGTAAAATTTCATAAGCATAGGTTAACTATTTTAAAAAGTGTTTGTGAGTCTCCTCCACTCCCAAATCTCTTGAGCTCTCTATTAAAAATCAGAAGAAAAGGCTGTGCTGGCTCACAGCTGTAACCCCAGCTATCCAGGAGGAGAGATCAGAGTGATTGTGGATTGAGGCCAGCTGAGGCAAAATGTTGGTGGAATCCTATCTCAATCCATAAACCAGGAATGTTGGTACACACCTTTGCTATCAGCTACACAGGAAGAGAAGGTAGAGGATCACAGTCTGAGGCCAGCTTCAGGCAAAAACAGGAGACCCTATCTGAAAAATAACTAAAAAATAAATTTAAAAATAACTAAAGCAAAAATGGATGGGAATGTGACTCAAGTGGTAGAGTGCCTGCATAGCAAGTGCAAGGCCCTGACTTCAAACCTCAGTACCAAGAAAGGAAGAAAGAAAGGAAGGAAGGAAGGAAGAAAGGAAGGAAGGAAGAAAACATTTTTTTCTTGCTCTTTATCACCAGTTGGTTCAGGCCATGGATTGTATTTTCTCTGAATGGAAGAAAGTTTCTTTTCAGCTGACCACTTCCCTGTCTTTCCCTTACTCTCCTGTCCCTCGTTCCATATTAACACATTTAAATGAGTAGTGTTTGCATGTGTGGTTACCCACTTTAATCATAATAGACTAGTTGAAAGGATTGTTTTCTTTAAAAAGTCTAGAGTTACACAGAAAAAAGGAGTCTGCTTTTTATCAGAATAAAAATAAAATGAGTTATAGCAGCTCAAGCTGTGGGAAAATGGCCATTATTGACTGTGAAAATTGTGATCATGAAGACCAGTGTTACTTTAATGGCAAAGAAAGACTGGCTCAGGGGAAAGCGGAAGTGTGAAGGACTGTCTTGAGTTCTTTCTGCCTCCATCTAGCCTTCAGCAGAGCTGGGCTAAGTGCAACCCATATTTGAATATGAAAGCAGATTCTATTAAAAATGGTTGAATATATTGTTAATTACATATCTTGTAGTAAAATCAATTTCACATAAACATCTAATAACCTAAATTTTTAAACAACCTTTAAAGTCTCAATAATTTGAACTACACTTTGAATTAAGGGCCTGCTTTCTTGTATAGATAAGAATCATTTGTAATTAGCACATCAATTATTTGTATGTAAGTGGCTATATCTAAAGCAATGGCAAAGGGTTCATTAACTTAAATAGTCTCCTCATAAATTTGTTTTAACTTTCCTCTTACTTTTTTTTTACAGCACTTATAAAAGTAAATTTCAGCATAGGCCACTGATGAATTATCATAAATTCTAAGTGAGGAAAGTCCAAATTAATGAGGCTTTACTATAAACTCATCCAGGGCCATAGTGGGCTGACTGTCCCAAGAGAGAGCAGATGCAGAGTTGACAGTCGGCCCCTGAGGAACTGTGTTTACTGAGGGCATACATGTGCCAGGCACTCAGCTAAGTGCTTTTCATGCATGATCTCATTTAATGCTTCCAACAAAACAATGATTGAGTTGATGCTTCCCATTTTAGATGATCACATAGAGGCTCCAATCGGTTTGATAATTTGACCAAAACACAGTTGTGTTTTGATTTAAACCCGGATCTGCCCCAAACAAAGTTCCTGCCCCTCACCCTGGGGTTTGGGGCACGTCTGAGGCATCCACAGCTGACCTATGGATCTCTCTACGTTAGCAGCTCTTTTGGCTCTCTGCTTTCTCCCAGGTCTAGACTGGCCTTTCAGACACCCCATCAATCCTCCAGCCTATTGGGCCATAGTCTCTGGGGCTCCTTCCTGCCACATTGCCAAAATGGAGAGACTAAAATCAACCAGGGTTATTGGCAATGGAAGGTCATGGAAAGCATTACGTCTCTTGTGAAATCGGCAGTTAAGATTCTAAATAACAGTGATGGAGGATATTGGAGATGGTTTGAAAAGGGATTTTGTTGGCAGATTTATAACCAATTTTTGAAATGAAATTTCAAGAAGATATATGGACCTTCCAGGCCAAAGAGACTAATATCAAGTTTCTTCCATATATTTCAAATATTCTTAAAAATGAGCTCTAGGAACGAGAACTCCAATCACACTTCTTTTGTCTCTGATATAACGTGGATCATTTCATGTTGAGCAGGCTTCCCTCTTTTAGGGAAGGAGAGGGATGGCATTGCGCTTGGGATACTACGAGTCTAGTCATTTCTGCCTTGATGTATGGTGCTGGGTACATCACATATCACATACCTCTTAAGTGTAAGTGTAGTCTGTCTCTCTCCCCCCTCCCACCCATCTCCAACCCTTGTCAACACCCTTCAGAAGGAGGGAGGGCACATCTATAGCTCAACATAGCCAGTGACTACTCATGGAAGCTGTTCTTAGCTATGTATTCATTCTCTCACAGATGTATAGTCACTTTTAAGTGCCAGGCACTGTCTCAGGCACTAGAAATATCATCAGAAACAAGGCAAAGAAAGGTCTTGCCCTCAGGAAGCTTCCAGGACAGCAGGGTAAATAAACAGGTACTAAACATAAATGAACTATTAAGATAATGTCAATTAGTGACAGATTCACAAAGGAAATGAGAAGAGAAAAGGTAAGAGACTAGGTAGTGGCATGATTTTATATGGAGTGGTTAGAAAAGCTTCTAGCTTTTGTTGGAAGAATGCACGAGACATGGGATATCTAGTGCATAGGTCCTGAGATGGAAGTCAAATTGGCAACAAAAAATAAATACATAAAAAATAAGAAAGGACCATTGTAAGTTTTGGTATGGTAGTACACCTGTGATCCTAGCAGGATCTAGAGGCACTAGAATTGTGTGTTCCAGATCTTCCTGGGCTATACAGTGAGTTCGAACCACTGTGGCTAGAATATAGTACAGGGTCTCACAGGCCATGATTAATGGTTTGAATTTTATTCTCAGTGCAGTATTTTACATACTATTTTAAAAGAGTACTTTAGCTGCCTGGCAAATAAAATGTCAAAGTAACTCTTATTTCTTAGTTGAGAGAGGAAGGTGGCCAGGATTAAGGTATCAAGAGCCATGGTATTCATTGGTCAGATTCTAGAATGTTTTGGAGTTGCTGCTGATGGGTTTTATAGATATCTGAGGTCTGGTGGAGGTAAGGAAAAGACAAGAAATCGCCTGTCATTTCCTATGAAAATGTCCATGCATAGACTACAACAACCAACAAATCCCCAAAATGCTGCAGGAAACCAAGATATGAACCAAATTTTAACAAATTTTTGGTAGTTTTTATCCTTTCCTTTCCTAACCATTCTCAGAGTTTGTTTAGGTGACTTAACCTCCACCTCTAGGTCTTGGCAATCCTGTACTCATGTCACCGTGGTTTTTAAGAAAACTGAACCCATTGGTATCTAGAATGTCCTTAGTCATGGCAATTAGTTCAAAGGTGGGGGTGGGCCAACCAGAGTGAAGCTTAGGATTTTTTTTCAATAATTGTGGGAGGTGATGCATAGGATGGAGGAATGACCCTGGTGGCTTCTGGCAGCCATCTTTGGAGCCAGCATAATGAAGCTGTCATGTGAGGAGGAAAAATAGAATGACTGAGACCTAGAGCTGAGCTCTTTCAAAAAGTTGATATTTTGTTCTTCACAACCCAAAGCATCCCAAGTGAGATCAGCTGCTCACAGCTGTTTTCATTGGCATGCAATGAAAGTAGATCTTCATGAAGTAGAAACCAGAAAGCCATGAGGAAGAACAAGTTTGAGGGAGAGGATCGAATAAAAACATGAAATCCCATGAAGAGCAGAACTGAATTTGTGAAAAATTAAAACAGCAATGCTCGTAGAGGTGTGGCTCAAGTGGTAGAGCACTTGCCTAGCAAGTACAAGGGCTTAAGTTCAAACCCCAGTATTGCAAAACAAACAAACAAAAAACCAAAACAAACAAAAATTCACATCAAGAGTAGAACAATCTCAGAGGATAACATAGATGTGGAAGACAGAGAACACAGCTTTTCCAGTGTCTTTGAGATACAACCAACATCAAGTTAAACAGTGAAATGAAGGCAGCACTGAAGACTTTCCAGAAATGGAGAACAATTTGAATATGCAGATCACAAGGGCTCAGTCTGTTCCAGGAAATAGATAAAAGCACGGCTCTGAATCATTGAATTAGTAGCCCTGCAGAAAAACAAATTGAAATAATCCATTACCAAAAACAGGGTAGCTTGTTGCTAAATGGACAAAAAGTTCTTCTGACCTTTGACTTATTCTCAACAACAATAAATACAAAAATTTTGTTACACGCATTTCTTGTGTGGAAAATATTGCCAGCTCAAGAATATATACCTGGGCATGTTGTTACCTGTAAAAAATCGTAGAAAATGCTCAGGTGTTCCAGGGCTTGTAAACTGCACAAAGTAGGGGCAATAATTGTAAGTGCCTTATATAGAATTTCAGTATCGTGTGGGGTTATTTTGAATCTTAAAAATAGTCATAGAACACATTTAAAAAGATGTCTTGCATATCTCTAGCCTCTAACAAGTTAACTATAATTAATAATAATATTCATATTCCTTATTAGAAAAAAATTACCTAAAGATGTACCTCATTTGATTAAAATGAAACAAAAGTAAAAATTCAGGAATAAGGAATTCATTATACAATAAAACCCCTATTAAGTATTAACTCTATTTAGACATGTAATTAAAAGCTATAGCCTCAATAATTCTAATCCATGAGGAAAGTTAAATTAAGATTATTGGTTTTCATAATTATTCAGAATAATGTATTTCCATTTGTATTTTTCTTTTTTCTCAGCTCTATTGAAATATAACACAAACAAATTGTATATATTTTTTAAGTGTATAATGTGAAGATTTGACCTATGTGTATTTTGTGAAATAATTACCACAAAATCAAGTTAGTTAGCACAGGTCTCACCTCAATTTTTTATTTTGTGGTGAGAAGATTCAAGATCCATTATATTGGAAAATTTCTTTTTTTAAAATTATTGTTGTGCTGGGTGGGGGTACCTTAGAGTATTTACAAAGGTTCTTACAATGTATTACATTTCAAGTACTTTTATGGAATCATTAAGTCAAATGACCATGTTGTATATTAGAACTCTAGAAATTATCATGTTATAGATGAAAGTTTGTTCCCTTTAGCCAACATTCCTCCCACTCCTCAGCCCCTGGCACCTGCCATTCTTCTCTGTTCCTACAAGTTCAGCATTTGAGATTTCCCATGTACATAAGCTCTCACAGGTTTTTTCCATTCTTTTAGCTTATTTCATTTTGCATAATACCTTCCAGGCTCATTTGGGTCATTGAGAATGGAAGGATTTCCTTCTTCTTAAAGGCTGTAAGTATTCCATCATTTATATTTTCTTATCCACTCATTCCTCAACAGACTCCCTAGGTTGTTTCAGTGTCTCAGCTATTGTGAATAATGCTGCAAAGAACACAGAGTACAGATATCTCATCAAGATACTGATTTTATTCCCTTTGGATATTTACCCAGAAGTGGGATTGCTGGAGCACATGGTAGTCCTATTTTTAATTTTTCAAGGAACTTCCATAGTGTTTTCCATGATGGCTATCCAATTTGTGTTTCCACCAACATTATACAAAGGTTCCCTTTTCCCATATCTTCACTAACATTTACTATCTCTTGTAGCTTTTGAGAGTAGACATCATAAGTACTATCTCCTTGTGGATTTGTTTGGATTTTCCTGGTTAGTGAGGTTGAGTGTCTTTTCATGTGTCTGTTGGTCATTTGCATGTCTTCTTGGAAAGAATAGCAATTCAGGTCATTTGCCCATTTTTAAAAAATGGATTATTTATTTTTGAACAACTTCTTATCTTATATTTTTATATTAACTCCTTATCAGACATGTACTTTGCAAATATTTTCTCTCATTCTGCAAGTTGTCTTTTCATTTATTTGGTTGTTTCCTTTGCAGGGCAAAGTCTTACTTGTCTTACTTGTCGGGATTTGCTTTTGTTGCCTGGATTTTTGGTAGCATACCTCCTCTCTCACAAAAATCTTTGTTAAGGTCAATGTCAAAGAACTTTCTTCTTGTATGGTTCTCTAGGAGTTTTACGGTATTAGGTCTTACATTTAAGTCTTTGGTCCATTTTGAGTTAATTTTTGTGAGTAGTGTTAAGACAGAGTTCCAATTTCATTCTTACGCATATAGATAAACAGTTTTTGTAGAGACTATCTTTTCCTCATTGTAAGTTCTCAAGACTCATGCCAAATATCAACAGGCTGTATATGTGTAGGCTTATTTATGGGCTCTTTAGTCCATTGATCTATGCGTTTCTTTTTATGCAGTACCATGTTGTTTTGATTATATAGGTTTGTAATGTAATTTGAAATCAGGAAGAATGATACTTCCAGCTCTGTTATTCTTTCTCAAGATTGCTTTAACTATTTGGGGGTCTTTTGTGGCTTCATACAGATTTTAGACTTGCTTTTATAGTTCTGTGAAAAATGAATTTGGAATTTTTACTGGGATTGAATATACAGATTTTTGAATAGTGTAGACATTTTAACAATATTATTTCTTCCAATCCATTAAACATAAAATAGCTTTCCATTTTCTGTCTTCAGATTTTTTCATCAATTTCATAGTTTTCAGTGTACAAATTTTTCACAGCCCTGCTTAAATTTATTTATAAGCATTTTATTCTTTCTAATGAAACTATAAGTGAGATTTTTCTTAATTTCTGTTCTGTATAATCTATTGGTGATGTATAGTAGCACAAATGGTCTTTCTGCATTTATTTTATATCCTGTAACTTTACTGAATCCATTTATTAAGTTCTAAAATTTTAGGGGTGAATTATTAGGATTTTCCATATATGGGAAAGTCATATGGGATCAAGTCATTTGATCCTTCTTTATGGACGCCTTTTATTTCTTTTCTCACCTAATTGCTTTGTACTGTGTGGGATCAAAGTGGTGAAAATGTTCCTGATCTTAGAGGAATAGATTTCAGCTCCAAATATGATATTGGGTATCCACTTGTTATATATGGACTTTATTGTATTGAGGTGCTTTCTTCTATGCCTAGTTTGTTGAGAGTTTTTATTATGAAAAGATAATGGATGTTGTCAAATGTTTTTTCTGCATCTACTGAGATGATCATATGATTTCAACCCTTTATTCGGCTCATCACATTAATTGATTTACATGTACTGAACCATTCTTGTACCTAGAGATAAATCCTACTTGATCATGATGGATGATCCTTTCAATATGCTGTTGAATTAATTTTGTTAGTTTTTTTGTTGGAAATTTTTATATCTATGTTCATCAGAGATATTGGCCTATAATTTCATTTTCTTGTAGTGTTCTTATCTGGCTTTCATATCAGGAAAATGCCAGTCTTATAAGATGAATTTAGAAGTTCCCTTTCTTTAATTTTTTGAAGTGTTTTAGAAGGACTGGCACCAATTGTTCTCTAAGTGTTTGGTACAATTAGCCAGTGAAACTGTTTTTTTTTTCCTAGCCTTTTCGTTATGGGTGTGGGGGGGTCTTTGTTCTGGTTATTGATTCAATCTCTTTATCCATTATTGGTCTGTTCAGATTTTCCATTTCTTCATGATTCATTGTTAGTAAGGTGTATGTTTCTGGGAATTTATCCACTTCATGTAGGCTAACCAATTTATTGGAATATAATTGCTGGTATACAGTTGATCATAGGAGTCTCTCATGATCCTTTGCATTTCTAGGGCATCAATTGTACTGTTTTCTCTTTCATTCATAATTGTATTTGAATCATCTTTTTTTTTCTTGGGTTTATTTCTCAACTCTGGTTTATTGATCTTTTCTAACACTTTGCTATGCTTTATTTTGTTTATTTCTGCTCTAATTTGTATTTTTCCTTCCTTCTTAATTTGGGCTGAGTTGGTTTTTGTTCTTGTATTCCTTTGAGGTATAAAATTAGATTTTTATTTGAGACCAATGTTATCATGTATAGATATACATTTCTCTCTTAAAATGTCTTTCATGTCATCTCACAAGTTTTGCAATGTTGTGTCCATTTTCATTTATCTCCAGGTATTTTTTCATTTTTCTTTTGATTTCATCTTTGATTCATTGGTTGTCCAGGAGGGTGTTTTATAATTTCTATGTATTTTTGAATTTCCTGATTTTTCTCCTGTCATTGATTTCTAGTTTTACACTGTTGTGGTTAGAAGAGATACTTGATGTGATTTCAGCCTTCTTCATTTGTTAAGTCAGATTTTGGGACCTAACATATGATGTCTCCTGAAGAATATTCTGTTTGTACTTGAGAAGAATGCGCATTTTGCAGTTGTTGAAGCTATTTCCGTTTTTCAACAAATTGACCAATAGATTATTTTTCTCGGAAATAAAGGTTCTCAGACTGAGGACCTTTACCAGTGGATATTTTCAACTTACTTTCAAGAAACACATAATCTTTGTGCTATATAAACGGTCCTAGGACATCAAAATTGATTGATAACACACCTAATTCAGTTTATGAGGCTATTGAGGGACAACTGTTACACTGCATGTGGCAATCAATGTCTTTAGAGTTTATGGGTAGAAATTGAATTGCTGGACCAAATTTTTGTCATCTCAATTTTCTGTCACTCACCTACTTTATCTTCTCAAAACAAGATAACAATGAATGACTGATCATATATTTTATAATCATTTTTCTTTTCATTTAGATATTCCTACCTAATTATTTTTAAATGTCTGTAACTTCTCAAATTCCAATAGAAATTCTGATCCTGGTCTATTTAAACTTTAAACAAACAGAGGGTATTTTCAATCTTAACATATCAAGAACAGATCAAACATATTAGATAAGAGTGTATGTGTGTGAAGAACTATGACATATGAAGGAGACTAAAGAAGGTGCTAAAATATTCAGGATGAAAAACCACTGCTAGTTTTCCCTTTCTGAGTCTACCTGGCCTCAGTCATCCAACTCTCCCAGAATGGTGATGACCTCATGATCCTTAAAATTTCTTAAACCCCATGCAAATACTTCTCACTATTGTTCTATTTTAGTGAAGCATTTTGAGAGCAAATTCTAGCAAAGGGATGGATCCTGGTTGCTATAGCAGCCTAGTAGTGGGGAGTGAGTAGAAGGAGGATCTGATGGAGGTTCTAGAGGATGACCCTATGATCAAAAGGCTACAGCTGTGTTGTATCCAGAACTAAAAGTACTTTATTTCTTGTTCATTACTTTCTCCTAAACTATGGTCACTGAGGTAGCCTGAATGTCATCCTTTTGAAACCTAAAAGATCCCAACAAACGTTAAGAATGACTTTCTGAAAATTGAATTCCTTCCCTTCAGGAAAGGTATTTTAGTCTGTTTTGTGCTATTGTAACAGAATATCACAGATTGGGTAATTTACAAACAGTTCAAGTTTATTTGGCTCATGGTTCTGGAAATTGAGAAGTGTAAGGTTGAGTACCACATCTGCTGAGAGTGTTCTTTGTAGGTCATAACATGATAGAAACTATCACATGGTGAGAGAGGGTGCTAGAGAGACAGAAGGGGACTGAGTTCACCATTCTATCAGGGACACAGTCTTGAAACAACTAATCTACCCTTGCAATAATGACACCAATCTATTGTTGAAGAAGGAGCACTTGTGACCTAATCACCTCTTTAGTACCATCTCTTGACATTGTTGCATTGGAGATTAAGTTTCCAACAAAAGAAGTTTGTTGGGGGGCACATTTAAACCATAGCAGAAGATTTCATCAGTACCAATTGAATTACTATTGGAAAAAAGATGTTCTTATACTCTCTTCAACATAAAATTTACTATTTTAACTGTTATTCCATTTTTAATAAGCTAAACTTGGTATTTTGTTTTTGTTTGCATGTTTTTCTTCAAAATATTAAAAATTTTAATGCTCAGAAAATAAGACTAACCAATATCAGTGCACCCATCACCCAGAACTTTAAAATGGTAACATCTTGTAATCTTTGCTTCAAATTTTTAATAAAAGAAATAAAATAGTACATGTAGAATTAAAGTTTCTTTTTTTTCCCTCACTCTCCCTTTCAGAGAAAACCTCTTTTGTGAATTTTCCTTTTTCTGTGTGGGATACTAGGATTTGAACTCAGTGCTTCATGCTTGCTAGGCAGGTACTCTACCCCTTGAGTCATACCTCCAGCCCCTTTTTGCTCTGATTATTTTTAAGATAGGGTCTTGCTTTTTGCCTAGGCTGGTCTCGACGATAATCCTCTTATTTATGCTTCCCACAGCAGCCTGGACGACAGATGCAAATCACCATTCCTACCCAGATACTGGTTGAGATGGGGTCTCATGAACTCTTTGCCCAGGCTGGCACAATCCTCCCAATCTCTGCCTCCCACATACATAGCTGGGATGGTTGGCATGAGCCACCCTCTCCTGGCCCTAGTCCTTGTTTTCCAACTTTTTCTACTTAAAATATACCTATAAAAACTAAATGCAGGTTGTTTGGGGTTTTTTTTAAAAAACATTTGTATGCTTCTTTTATATTGTATGTATCCATTTTATACTTTTTAGATAATTTTACTTAGATACGTATTGATCTAACTGATTCTCTTACATATTGTGTTGTATTCAATTGCATGCAATTGTGCCACCACTTACTTCTTCATTCTTTTATTGTGAGCTTTGAGGACTTTTCCTATTAATATTTTGTTATCACATGCATGCTGCAGTGAGCACCCTTGCCTGTGGACGTGACAATGTCTTCAGGGTTTATAGGTAGAAAAGAAATTGCTATATTGTGCAGACTATACTCTTTGGCTTTACCAGGTATTGTCAAATTGTTCTCCAAAGTGGTTATATCAATTAACACTGTCACCAGCAACAACCTCCAGAAGTTTTTCATCTCTGCCTCTCTGTTTTCCAGCTTTTCCCCTGATGGCTTCTGTTGACTTGGGGTTTCTGCTACCCCATAGATTGACTATATATCTTTCTCTCCTGTTTCATCTTAGCTTAAATAGTTAGCACTCTTTCAGGAAAACCTGGAAGAGTAGGTCTATCCGTCCATTTTAATAACTCCTACCATAAGTACAAATATAGTGTATTTGTTTAGTATTTGTCTTTCCAGTTAGACTCTAAGCTGCATAAGAGAACATTTCTGCCTAATTCATTTCTTTATCTTTAGTACTTGATAAATACTTGTTAAAGAAATTAATGCATTCAACCCCCCTAAGACAGTCTCCACCTGTCTTGCCCAATCATCCATCACCATAGGGTGTTGTTGGGAATAACACCAAAGAGAGACAGTACAGAGTTGTGATTAGAGATAAGAGTTTGAGAGCCAGAAAGATTTGGGTTTGAATCATGGGTTAGCAATTAATTAAATGTATATGACATTGGGAGAGTAACTGAAACTTTCTAAATCATAGGTTTGGTTTTGGAAGAAAGGGGGAAAGAGCTAATACTTTTACTTGCATCATAGGGTTATTATGAAAATTGAATGATATAGCACATATAAAGTACTTAACATGCTATCAAACATATTACATATGAAAAATTTTTGCTTATAAAAGATATGAACAATCAATTCAGAAAGGAAGAAGCCCTAGGGGTTAGTAAGCATATGAAAAGATGCAGAAATTAATTAGAGATCAAAGAAATGCAAATTAAATGAACAATGACACATTATACCTATTAAGCTGGCAGGATTAGGATAATACCAGGCCCTGGTGGGAAGGTGGGGCTCTCAGAACCCTGGTGCATGGCTAGAGGGCTACAGAGTGATATGGTCATTCTGGAGAGCAGCCTGGACAAATGTAGCCACTTACCTACAAGCAGATTATGTCCAGAAATGCCACTTATGAAATATACCTACATGTATTCTCCCACAGGCCTGCAGGAAGACAAGTGAAGGTATCTGTTGCAATGTTTTTTGTGGTGGGAGTTCAGACAATCTGGTGTCCGTTGCTGGGAGTGTGGGCAGGTATGATGGGGCGGACGCACACCAGAGTGACATTTAAAAGCAGCAAACTGAATACAGCCATAAATAGATCCTAAAAACAGTGCTAAATGAAAAACAGAAAGAAAAATAAGATGAGGTGTAATGGAATGCACATTTTAAATGTCACAAAGAACAAAAAGGTACTCAATAAACACAATAGTCTGGCTGCCTGGGAATTTGGAACTAGAGTGAGAGTGAAGAATCCAAATAAAAAGAGATAAAATTTTAAGAAGTAACACAATAGAGGATCCCTGCACAGAGGGTAGTATGATAATATGCCCTATACTGAGAACTGTGATTAACTCAAGCCTCTATATTCCTAGTATTAAAATAAAATTAGCCAGGGTGATTGTTTAGCAGGATCACAAAACACGTTATTTGACCTGTGTGGAATAGAACTTTCCCTTCCAGCATGATGGTGTACAGATCCATGGGCTCAGCTTTCAACAAAACTGGTGAAAATCATTTCTAAAAGCAATCATTCAACTTCTGGCAATGGCTCTAAGGGCCAATGAAAAAACATGAAGAAACATTTATTCAAGGATATCTACTAAGACTTAGTTAGAAAAGTGAGTGCTTTGGAATCTAAACCAAGACCTACCTGCTCTCACCTCCCAGCTCAGTGAGACAGAAACTACCCTCCAGACTAGTGTACATGTGAACACATGGTGCCCTCTTCTCCATCCCATAGTCAGAGGGCTCTCTTCTTGTGAGGGGAGCTGTTCATCAGCTGTTCTCATTTTGTCCCTAGCTAGCCATTACTGAGACTAAATTCTACCTTCATTGTTCTTCATTTCAAGAATAAAAGGAGTAATGATCAGTCTTGATGTCTCCATGATTAGAACTGCCTTAGGTGTTGGAGACCAGTGGGAAGGAGGAGGAAAAAGTGTTTGCTTTTGTGCAGTTTACATATTCTATGGGAACAGACAGAATAAATAAAGAAATAAACATATAAATGGTATAATATCAGGTGATGGTAAATGATATAATGAAAAGTAAAACAATATAAGGGATGGGGAGTGATGAGGTACGGTGAGGTACCATTTTGGGCAGGCTAATCAGGGAAAGTATCTCTGAGAAGGTGACTTCTGAACAGGTACCTGAATGAAGTGAAGTAGCTGGGGACAGATTAGTTACAGACCCTTTGCAATTGTCTCAACAAGGGAGAATGTTGGCTTGGACCAAGGTAATTTCTAGCTTCATTTTTAAAGTAGAGTTGATAAGATTTGCTGACAGTTTAGATGGTGGTAGAGATGGCAGGGAGGGTAGAGGTCATCAGCAAGAGTTAAGAATTAAAAGAAAAAAGTCAGATGTGTAGTGGTGAAAGCCTGTAATCCCAGTTACTTGGGAGGCAGAGTTAGAACAACCACAGTTTGAGGCCAGCCTGGGCAAAAATGTGAGCCCTTATGTGAAAAATAAACTGACGGTCTGGTGGGGTCTGGCTTGAGTGGAAGACTGTTTGCCTAATAACCTTGAAGCCGTGAGTTCATACTCCAGTAGAGAGAGAGAGAGAGAGAGAGAGAGAGAGAGAGAGAGAGAGAGATAGTCAAGAATATCTCTCTAAGGGTTTTTGTACTGGAAAGCTAGATAGATGGAAGAGCCTTTGTTAAGATGGTTGGGCTAGGAGGAAGAGTACACAATGTCAATACAGACATGTCCATCTGAGGGTAACCTATTTTTCCTCCTTGTATGGATCTAGCATTTTCAAGAATTTGCTTGTGGCTATGTTGAGTTGGAAGTGCTCATCAGTTATTCAATTGGAGATGTGGAATAGACAGTGAGATGTATAGGTCTGAAGTTCAAGGAAGAGGTCAGATCCACAAATACAAAATGAGAAGCAATCAGCATACAGATGGCGAGTAAAGCCACTGGACTGGATGAAATTAGAAGAGGTCTGTGGCTGGAGTCCAAGGGCACACAATCACTTAGAGGTCAGGGAAATGAGGAAGAACCAGAAGAGATTGAGAAAGAGCAGCCTTAAGGCAGGAAAAAAAAAATATTGTCCCAGAAACCAAGTGAAGTTAATGTGTTGAAGACAGAGATATTGGTTAACTGTGCTGAATGTTGCTCAGATATCAGGTGACATGAAGTTTGAGAATTAATCTTTTGATTTGGGAAGGTAGTGGTCATGGTGACCTTGATGGTATTATGTTCAGGAAAGAATGTGAGAAGAGGAAAGGGAGATGAGACAGCTGGGGTTTTGTTATAAAGCAATAGAAAAATGGTCTAGGAGGTAAAGAATGATGAAGTTTGGGTTTTATTTTGTTTTAGTATGAGGGCAAGTGAAACATTTATATATCATTTGAAGTGATTCTCTCCAACAGGAAAGGCTGACAATGCAAGCGATGGAAGGATAACTGCACGAACAAAGCATTGGAGTAGGCGAAAGAGGTAGGCTTCAGTGCACAAGTGAGGAACAGGCACAGTTCAGTTGGTGTGTTGTCACAGTACGGATGGCAGAGGACGTGCACACAGATGAGTGGAGGTTGATAGATTTGGTGGTAGGTGTATGTGGAGACTGTTTTGATTACTTCTACTTTCTCAGTGAATCAAGATTATCTGTTAAAAGTAAGGAGTAGGAAGACAGTGTTGGAAGTTTAAGGAAAGAGTATAGATTGGTTAAGATTTTATTCTTCTATGAATAACAGAACGTTCAAAACAATAGAAGCTTAAATAAGTTAGAAGTTTAGAAGTAAACTATCCAGATCTGGTGTGGGAGCCTTACCCCACGAGGTTCCTGGGGACCGAGGCGCTCTTCTGCTTTCCACTCCACTATTCCCAGAACATAGTCTGAAATTAGGCTCCAGCTGTCACATCCATGTGCCAAGCAGTAGAATGAGACAGAGAAAAAAAGAAATTGTGGGGTGTCTATAGTCTTTTAAAGAAAATTGCCAAAAGTTGACCCATAAAAATTTCATATAAATTCCAAACTGTATTCCAATACCAGTAGGATTCAAACACTGGTAGAGTGGTAGTGTTAGGGTACGAGAATGGGAAGCTAGTAGCTGGCAGTCAGGTGGGAAGGTGAGCCAGTTATTGGGAATGACTAAGTGCAGGACACGAATATAAATTGCAGAAAAATTCTCACTTTCTTGGAAGTGGGGAGCTCAAGGATGTGAAAGGCCCGAGTGTTTTATGGCTCATCTATGTCACAATGATGTGATCAAGAACAATAAGAACAATAAAGAGAATCACCCCAGTGAGTTGACAGGACAGCTGATAGACACAGACAGTATACTTCAAAGTATGCATGGAGGAAAGATGGAGGAGAACAGGCCTGGAAGCAGCAAGGGAGAATGGGAGAATGCCTGTGCTCTCTAGCCAGCGGTACATGGGTTGTGGAAACAGAAACAGCCACCATTCATTGGATCCTGAGGAAGCAGTGACTCAGGGCAGAGTCTGGATTTGGAGCAAGAAGGTGATGGGAACTTCAGAGAAGAGCTTTTGTTTGTGGACAGCAACACGAGTTCCAGAGGGCCTTGTGAGCACAGAAAGGTGAGAGACTGAGTAGCATTCATACTGAATATTTTCATGTAGGAATATGAGTAAGAGGGGGAGGGAGATAAACAGGGTTATGGGTCTAATGGGTAGGTCTTGAATGTCTATAGGGAGAGATGTATCAACAGTGCTACTGAGCTGAATCTCTCCTTGGGGGATTGGCTTCCTAGGCAATGTCACCATGATAATGGTGGTTGTCTTACCAGGAACAGATGGAGCTCTAAGGGCTTGTCACAGCCATGGAAGATTTGGTCAGCAAATGGACTTAGCTTGAGAGCTGGAACTTTGGAGCACTCCTTAGAGAGTTCTAGGGGTGTAGGGGGTCTCCCAGCAGGAGTCCTGGAACCAGGAGAGTCCTTCTTGGGGTCATCTCAATAGTTGCTGAATGGAAACACAAGGGCAAATTCAAACCTATTCCTGATTTAAATTCAGAATTGATGAGTACTTCCTTCACATAAAAATAAGACCAATGACATGCTTACAAATTAAAGCATTCTTGTTAAAGTCACAAATAAGAAAAAGATGTCCACTGTCACTATAATTATTTCTGCATATTCCAATTACTTTGGAGATAATAATATAAATACTGGAAAATGGCATACACATTGGAAAGGAAGTTGCAAAACAACTGTCTTTGTAAACCTGGAAAAACAGAGAAGAATTTTAAAGAACTATTGATAATTAGAAAAGAATTCAGTAAAACGGCTGATGAAAAACTAAAATATAAAATTCAATAGCTGTCTTTTATGCTAACAGTAACCAGTTAGAAATATATTGAACAGATACCCTTTCATTCATAATAACAACAGATAAAATACCCAGGAATATATATGGCAAGAGATGTGTGTAGGCTTGCACATACACACACTGAAGTATTATTCAGCTATTAGGAAGAATGAAATCATATCATTTGCAGGAAAATGGATGGAACTGGAGACCATCATGTTAAGTGAAACCAGCCAGACTCAGCAAGACAGATATCACATCATTATTCTTATATGCAGAACCTTAGATTTTTTTAAAAAAGTAAAGCACATAAAAGTAGGAGGGGGACTATTTGTAAGATGAAGGAGACTAGTGGGAGGCAAAGAGAGAAAGGGTAGCAGGAGATTTGATCAAAGTACGTATACATGTATAAAACTGTCATAATGAAACCCATTATTTTGTACAATTAATAAAAATTAATGAAAAAAGAGATGTGTGTAGGGTAACTATAAAAAAACATTAAAACTTTAGTGAGGTTTATGAAACAAAAGTTGAATAAGTAGAAAGGGGTTTCTTTTCTTTTTTTTGTGGTACTGGGGAATAAACATAGGGTCTTGCACGTGCTAGGCAAGTGCTTTACCGCTTGAGCCATGTTCCTGGCCTTCTTTGCTTTAGTTTATTTTTCAGATAGGGTCTTTTAATTTACCAGGGGCCAGCCTCAGACTGTGATCCTCCTATCTCCACCTCCTGAGTACTGGGATTATAGACATACACCACTATGCTTGGCCCAAAATACTTACATAGAATTATATAATTAAGCTTTTAAATTATATCAATTTATAAAACTTAATCTGTAAATTCACTATGATCCCAACCAAACTACAAGCAGGATGTTTAGCAGAAATTTGATAAAATAATTCTTACATTCATCTAGAAAACAAACCATGTGAAACAGCTCAGGAAAGTGTAAAAAGAGAAGCAATGTTGTTTATAGAGAGTGGATATTGAGATATTACCAGAAATTTAGATGCATTATGAAACTAAAGAAACTGGAACATTTAGGGATTAGGGTAGGAATAGAAAAACAGAGTCCATAAATAAACTCTAATAGATACGGGAATTTGGAATATGCTGAAAGAGGCATTTCAAATAAGTAGTGGTTTAAGAAAACAGGCTTGGGCCCTTGGCTGGTCATTTTGGTGAGGTGAGGATGATGATCTTTACTGAGTGGCACAAACTGTCAACCTGACTTAGGGCTGCTTGCCCTGAGAGTTGACTATAGAAAAATTGGAATCATTTCTGGCCTTTCAGCCCTAGGAGTTCTTTATTAACATCTGCATTTTATGTACAGGGCTTAGCAGGGTCTCTGTGGGAAAGTGAGTTTTCAGCAGGCAATGCAGAGAACCTACAGATGCCCAGATGTGATGGTTCCAAGACAGGAGGAGAGTGAAGTGGCTGTAGCACAGGGAGTAGGCGGAAGAGGCTGGAAAGCTTCTAGACGTTGGAGGCAGGAAGCTGTCAGATGACAGAGGGCCACAGGCCACAGTAAAGAGTTTGCATTTTATTGTTTAAGTGCAATGAGAAGACATTAGTGGGCGTTATGCTGCTGGTAGTAGCGTGATTTTATTTGATTTCTATCTCACAGATCACTGTGAAATGGATAAGATGGTAAACTTTATGTTACATATGTTTAACCATTTAAAAATGCTAATTAGAGAAAAAAGATTCCCATGCCTCCTATATGAGCAGGCAGCTTGAGCTGAATAGTAATTATTTCTTTGGGGAGGGGGACCTGTTTTCATCATCCAGTTCACCACCATGACCTCAACCCCACCCAGTCATTTTTATTCATATATGTAACCTGCCTGGTTTATCTATGCAATCTGCCTGCACATTTGTGTTTGCAGCTCTTGTCTTCTGACAAAATAAATTCCAGAAGGACAAATCAAAGACTCAAACATAACATTTATAAGTAGAAGAAAACACAGATGATTATTTTAATCTTGGAGTCAAAAAAGGTCGTTCCAAGTATGACAATGGTTCAATAGCACAAACACCACTCTACCATAACTGCAGCAGAAACTCTGTAAAAGTGGAAGAAAAGAAAAGCCAGAGTAAGTTTACTGAAGTAAGACTAAAAATATTTGGTAGCTATCATTTATTGAGCATGTACAAGGTGTCAACACTGTGAACAGTACTTCATATATATTACCTCGGTTTTTTTTTTGTTTTTGTTTTGTTTTGGGTAGTACTGGGGGTTGAACTCAGGACCTCATTGTTTGGCATGTACTCTACCTCTTGAGTCATGCTACAATCCTTTTGATTTTAATTTGTTTTTCAATAGGGTCTCCTGCTTTTGCCAGGGCTGCCCTCCAACCACGATCCTCCTACATTCCTCCCCTGAGTAGCTGTGATTATAAATGTGCCCCACCATGCCTGGCCATTATATCGTTCATTCTAACAATAGTATGCTTATTTTTTGATAAAGAAATTAGAGCTCAGAGTAGTTCAGGTACTTGTCCAAAATCACATAAATGGAAGAACTGGAGTTTGATCCTAGGCCTCAAGCTATCAGAAGTTATCTTCTGTTTGCTCACCCAGAAACTCTCTTCAGCCTTCTCCACTCTGCTTCCACCTTGGCGAGGCAGATTCCTAGGAATTTGATCCAGGAACTACCTGCACTGGGCTTCCTAATGGGTTTTACCAATAGGAGGTGCTGGCAGATGAGAGGTCAGGGTATTTATTTCCCCTACTCCCTTCTCTCTGGGAAACCCAGGGTTTGTTTCATGCTTTTTCTGAAAGCTACAAAGGTTGTCTGATCATTCTTTTTTCATACCTTTCTAGTTTTCTTTTTCTTGCCCCATTTGGCCTGGAGTGGTCTGGCCCCCTGCTGCCCTCGGCCTGCCCTGGACCACCTTTTATTATTTTCCTTAAGGCAGCCTCCACTTTTGTCCATAGTTTATATTCCATCCCCACCACCTTCCTCTTTCCTGCTGGGAATCTGACTGATCCAGATCTCAGCAGGGGTGGACATCTGAGCACAGGGGGTGGGAATTGAGTCCATGGGTATAGAGTTGTCCCCCCTGATGGAGGGGGGACTTGGGTGGCAAAAGGCAGGAGAAAGAATTAGAAGGGTATTCATGGATCAGCTCAGGACAGTGTCAATGGTAAGGCTGAGGAGTTCTGAGACAGTCCTAGCTTTTGAATTACCCAAACCAGTTAACTATCGATTAGCAAGTGTGGCAAGTTCCTGAAGGCCACCCTGGTCCGAGTGATATGAACTCATTAGGGTGGGAGATAGGGGCTTTACTGGAATCAAAGAGGATGGAAGTAGAAAAATGTTTCCAACTTGACACACACCCTTTTCCTTCTTATGCATTCCCTGGACAACTCAGCAAGGTCTTCCCTTCCCCCTCCCCCATCCCCAGGCCCTTGCAACCTTTCCTCTCTGGCTGTAGCATTCCAGAAAATTTCAGCTCAAGATTGATGGCTTCATAACCCGCCCGGAGTCCTTGTGCTACTGCTGCCGCGCCATGAATCATCAATACCACATCACCCGACTCCCACCAAACAGGACCCGAAGGACACTCCTGATCGTGGCGGCCACTGGAACTGCATCTGCTGGCTGGACACTGGTACTGTGGCCATGAGGAAGGGGGTGGTGTGAGGAGCTTCTGGCAGCTTTGAATCACAATAGGTGCAGGGTCTCCCTCCAGTGCCCCATTCTGTCCATCTTTTCTGCACATTTCTCCAGTATTAACTTAACAGTTATTGCAATCACACCAGCACCAGTAACAATTTCAGGTTACTGAATCAGGTGCTTACTTTCAATCAGTCCTTACTTGCATTTTCTAGCTTAGTCTGCTTGGCAGAAATGTAAGCTCAGTCTTCTATGCTCATTTCACAGTTGGGAAAACCAAAGCATGGTGAATGGTGACCCAGAGATTTGAACAGAGCCCCAGTTCTTTCAATGACACCTTTGCAGTCATGAAAGTGGACAATACATTGTAGAGAAATGTCTGCTGTGCTGGGTTCTTTTCTTCCACAAGGGTGATCTCCTGTAATGGCTTCTACTCTCTCTCCCAGGCTTCACATTAGATCCTACATCTGCTGATAACAAAGCACCACAAACAGGGCAGCTTCCACAATGGAAATTCATTGTCTTACAGTTCTGAGGCTCCAAGTCCAAGATCAAGGTGTTGACCAAACCATGCTCCCCTCAAGGCATTCGGAAAGGTCTGCGATTGGCCTGTCTCCAGCTTCTGGTAGTTCCTTGGTTTGTGATGGCATGACTCCAGTCTTCACACTGTGTTGTCTGTGTGTGCGCGTGTGGTATGATTGTGTCCAAAATTCCTCTTTTTATAAAGATACCAGTTACTGTGGAATAAGGCCTACCATAATGACCTCATGTTAACTTGAGAATCTACAAAGATTTAATTTCCAAATGAGGTCACATTAACAGGGTCTGGGGTCTGGAACTGGGACATCTTTTAGGGGATGCAATTCAACCAGAAACAGGTTTTGCCCTACCTTGCAGCTGTGGACTTCCTTCTGAGATGCTCAGGTGTTCGATTAAGACTCCTGTCAGAGGATCATGGGGTGTGGGAGATGGTGGGAAGGAGTGGATCTTCTTTTGGGCTGGAGTCAGGAATGAGAACAAGGAAGAACAACGGCAAAGCCATCTGCCCTTTGCTGCCCTTGAAGAGTTTCTGCCATAAGAGGCTTTGGGCCTCACTGACTCCTGGCATCTCCATTTTATGAAATGAGGGTTTGCAGGCAGCGGGAGCTCACTGAAGCACACAGATTACTATTAGAGATAGCTCCTCACAAGCACTGTACCTGTTGTCCCTGCTCACCGAGGGCCAGACAGCCCTCGGCAGGGGAATCACAGCACACAGGGCCCGACTCCTCCAGCACACTCAGTATCTCTCCCTGCCCGAGAGCCCGGCCACTCAATATCCCCAAAGATAGAGATCAATCCCAGTGCACCAGAGAGGAAACCGATCAGTCGAGGAGGAGAGCACCGCATTTAGAGATTAGCAGATCAAGGGGAGGGAAAAAAATTAACAGAGCTAATTCAGTCACACTTAATTTAAAGTCTTTCCAATAAGAGGTTTAATCTAGATTGAATGAAGTAGGATCTGTGTACTTGCTGGTGACTGGAAAACTCTTGATGGAATTTTGCAGGATTTGTTGATCATCCATTCTTATTTCCTGCATATCTCTAGTCCTGTTCGTGATTATTGCCAGAGCCTGCAAAAGGTTTTGCATTCGATAACAACATTGGATAAGATGAGGAGCTTTGTATTTAAATTCAAACGACAGGTTCAAGTATACATACTGTTTATTTACTCCTCATTCACTATTCATTCAACAAACGTTTAATAGGCAACTATTATGTGCCAGGCTTTGTGGTAGGCCAGTGTGGGGTCACTGCTATGAATATGTTATCATTTCTGCCATTCAAGTGCTCTTTCAAGTTGTCTAGAAAATAGAATTGCAAATGATGAAGCCACCACTCCGGTGCTAAGTACTCTGGCAGATATTTGAGTAGCATGTTTTGGAAGACACAGCAGAGGGATAATTAATTCAAGGATTTGGACACAAGGCTGGCTGGGAAAGTGATATTTGAGGGATGTTTGGAGGATGAGTAGGATTTTCCAGGAGGACACCTTCTTTTCATCTCCCTTTACTGTAGAGGCCAGCCATGTTGGGTAACATTTCCAAAGATCCAGGTTGTAAATGGCAGAGCCAGAGTCAAACCCAGGGGCCTGAGCACAGAGGCTCCACTCCTTCTGCGAGGAACTTTCATCAGGGAGGCTGGAGAAGAAAGCACGCAGTGAAGGCTCAGCCCCGAGCAGCTGCAGTGCTGTCAAGAGTGGCTGTGACTCAGGATGCCAGGCTGGCCCCGAGCTCAACCCCAGCAGCCCCTCTGACACATGGCGGTGATAAACAGCCACCCTCCTGCACAGGCCCTGCTGCATCGCTTCCTCCAACAACTGAACTGATTAGAAGCAAACTTGGACTTGATTAGTGATTATTGTCTCTATGCAGCCGTGGTTGTAAGCCTGCTCATTTTGGGGAAGGGAGGGATGTTTTGAAAAAGCACCAGCAGGCTTCTCACTGCCTGAGTGAAATGCAGGCCCGTCCCCAGCCCCTCTCCACATCTGGTCCTTCTCTGTTTTGCTTCCAAATTGGTGCAGCCTTTCCCTGGAGAGGGTTGGGCAAGCAGGGCAGAGCTGGGCACCTTCCTTACACCACTTCTCCATGCAGTCTTGTGCATCTTGAATCATGGCAAACCCCTCCTGGTGCTCATCTAACTGAATCCAGAGTCACAGAGGCCAGCAAGACCTTGACTTTCACTAAGTCCCCTGGCATCAAATACCTGCAGGGGTGACATGCACTCTGCCTGTGACCTCGAACTGCAGCCAGACCCACCTGGATTCAAGGCCCAAACATGGGCTGAGTGGTATGACACATGGACCCTTGGGAAAGCTTCTTGACCTCCTAAGGTCAAGAGAGAATCAAATGAATAGCATACATAAGACCCTTAGGAAAGTACTTGGCACAAGAATGGTGTTATGTTTGTGGTTGTTGTTGACTTTGTAAACTATGGCACTATTTAGGATCTCGGTGGCCTTGTGCAAACCCCTGTGTTTCCTCAGGGGACTTGGAGGAAGATTAAGCAAGGCACCAAGTTTAAAACATCCTGCACAGACAGGAGGTAAAACAGAGCAATCTCACACATGATACATGGGTCTAATTTTGAGTTGTCTTGGACACACTCAGCACACATTTTTCCTGAGACCTCATTTCTTGTGAGGTCTCAGGAACCAGACATGCAGATTCTATCCTGGGAAGTTAGACTAAGAGAACAGAAACCTGATACTCAAGGACTTGAGGCTCTCCAACCCCAGGGCAAACAAGAAGGGGACAGAGTGAAGATGTAAGTGGTTTGGGAAAGGGTTGATTGGGTTCAGAGGGTAGGACGAAAAGACAGAGGATGCAGGTGATTCCCAGGCAGCTGAGGAAGGAGAGTGGAGATGGAATGAAGGCAGATGTGTGCTCAAGGCTTCTCCTCTATCGCCTCATCTACTCTGTCAACAGGTCTTTAAAGAGGCAGCACTTGCCTTGAGTGGCAGCCGCAGACACAGCTCCGGAGGTTCTGGAACAGCTCCAGTTCCAGAATGTGGAACAGCAGAATGTGGAGTTGGGATTCACTTTACCTCCCACATCTGTGTCCTATTTTGAGTATGTTCCTTATTGATCTCCTTTCTTGTGGGCTTTGAATCAGTGGTTGTGCGCTCATCTGAAATGGTGCTCACCTTCACATCTCAGCATCATTGTTTGGGTCCAGCCCTCAGTAAGTCCTGGCACTGAGTAGGTGCTCACTAAACATGTGTGCACTGCACAGGGGATGTATAACCCTTTCTAACAGAATTAGTTGCTCTTTGTCAACCCCTTCTGTCAAGAAGACATGTGTGGCACTTTTGAGAGCATGGAGAGGTGACATTCCATCGTCCATGTTCTTATGGTGGCCCGACCCTGTCCCAGTGCCCCTGATGCTGTCCGAGTGACTCCGCAAGCTTCAGTAGGTATGGGACTTCCATCTTCTGCCCTCCTGTTACCTTTCTTCCCTATTTATCTTTTCTTCTTCTCTTGTCCATTGTGTGTTACTCCTTCATGTTTCCTTTTCTTCTAACTCTCCCTATTTGCTTTATCTTACGACCTTTTCTTTCACTGCCTCTATGCTGGGCCTTTCCCCAGCAGTCATGGACATTGCCTTGTGTCTTAGGGCAGTCTGGTTCTTGAGCAAAAGCAGAATGTATGCTGGCCTCTTGCTACTATGGCAGCCCAGCCTGCAGCCCAGGGAGGAGGAAAAGCACATGTAGTGCTCCTCCAACCCCCACTGCCTTAGGACCTCAGGCAAGGCATTGAACTCTGAGCCTTATTTTCACTTTTATTCTGTCTCACTCACAGAACTACTGTAAGAGTCAAAAAACAGTGAACAGAACCCTGTCATGTAAGAGACAGAGCATGGCGTCCAGATGGCATGCTTGCTATGAACTTTGGCCAGGTCACAATTCTTGAGCTTCAGTTTCTCCATCTGCAAAAATAAATATCTCCTACGGTTGTAGTGAGGATTCAGTGTGGTGACGATGTGGAAATGCTTTGTAAGTGCCAAAGCTCTGGTCTCAGCTGTAGTTTTGTGGACAGTGCCCCACACTGTCCATGGCCCATGGTCTCCCGTTGGGAAAGTGCTGTCTATGAAGGTGACCTTCCTCCCTCACCCTCCCAAGAGTCTCTGTTCTGCCTCCTCATGCCAGCCACTTTCTCTACCAGCCTGACTGCCTCACCCAGGGGAGCCTGCTGAGTAGTGTCCCCATGTCCGAGAGTCAGGAGACTGGCCATGTTGGGTTGTCCGTAAACTACTGGCAGCCAGGCCGCTGATTTATCTCCTGGTGCACTCTTTGCCATCTGTTTTTATATTGCTTTCAGCACAAGATAAGTGGCTCCCATATAGCGCTGAGCTTCAGAGATTGCAAAGTTCATGAGTTTGCAGAATTTATGATAAGGCAGAGAATTGTCTTAGTGCATCATTCATGTGCGCAAGGTCCAGAACGAAATGCTGCTGCTTCCAGATGTTTCTTTCCTTCCTTCCATCCCCTCCTGTGGAAATGGAGACGGCCAGCCAGCATCTCCTGCTCTTGATACTGGACCTTGTGACAGCTTCATTTCCTTCCTTGGTTCTGCAGTGGCACAGTAGGAGGCATCTCTGCAGGAAGAGGGGGGAGGGGATGACCACAGTACCATCCTCCAAGGGTGGTTGCCTGACCACTGAGGTGCAGGGCAAATGTTCAGTGCACTGCATGATAGTAAAAACCATTCTCCAGTGTTTTCTTTCTCTTTAAGACTTCGGTTTAAAAAATATTTCACTATCTAATGTGCATACGCATGTTTACTGCTACATTATTCATAATAGCTAAGCTGTGAGTTTCAGCCTAGGTACCCAGAACTAATGAATGGATGGGAAAATGTGATACATACACACAATGGAGTATTATTCAGCAATAAAAAAAAATGAAATTATGTTGTTTGTAGGAAAGTGGTGGCAGTGGAGGTCATCAGGTTGAGTGAGATAAGCCAAGCTCAGAAAGACAAATGCCTCATGTTTTCACTCATATGCAGAATCCAGACCTAACATCATCATCATCATAATAATAATAAGACATGATTGTGAAATGGGGGAGACTATTTAGGGGAGAACCAGTGAGAAATGGAGGTGGAAAGGACTGGGTGATGGGGAGTAAATATGACCAAAATATATTAGATATGTATGGAAACAGCATAATGAAGCCCACAAAAGAACTGTTAAAACAGGGAGAAAGGAAGTAGTCAAAAAAGGTAATTGAATGGGTGAATTTGATCAAAGTACATTGTATACATGTAGGTAAATATCACCATGAAAGCCCTTTGTATAATTAATTTACACTAATAAAAATATTCCCACCATCTAGAGTGATGGCGTACATCGTAAATTATAAAAATGCAATTAACAGACAAAAATGATTCCTACTACATGTCACAATTCCACTACTCTGTCTGTTTTGGAATGGGATGAGAAATATCCATTTGATTCACTCATTACTCCTTGAATGCTGTGACCATGGGTCCAGGCCTTGAGTCAGATAACACTAGGCTGGAATCTCAGTTCCTCAACAATAGAATCCTACCCATAGGTTTTACTGGCACAAGTTATCCAACATATTTATGCCTTAAGCCCTCCATTTGAAAATTGGAGCTAATAATAACAACATCTACCCCATTGGTTATTGAGGACTGAATGAGACAATGTATGTAAAGGGCACTCAGAGTCCCTGGAAACAACCATTATTGTCATATTATACTTTTGGGGGATCTCCTTTGTGCCTCCTTGTTCTAAGAACACAAACACACAACAAATGCCTGTGATAGCTAACCAGACAGGCCCCCATAATGGTGATTTATCTGGGCAAAAGCCTTATGAGAGTGCCTGTGAGACAGAGGAGGGAAAAGGAGGGACAGCTCCAGTGACAGACACAGATTGAGAGAGAAGGAAGAACTGACACTGTTGGGTGACTGTGCTGGCACCTGTATGCCTTGTCTGTCTTGGTCTTCATTCAGTGCCCCTGTCACAGGTCAGGAAATTGGACACAGGAACATGAAAAGACTCAGCCTAGGCCACATGAATTGTAAGAGGTAGTCATCATTGGGACTCAGGTGTGTCCAGCTCTGAGATTCATACTTTTAACAACTGATCTCCAACCTGGTTACAGTTGCAGTATCAGTGTTGGTTTTAGTATTCATTCATATTTTCCTGAAGTGCTTACAATTTCATGATGAGCTCTGGAAGAGGGAAAACCCGTCATGACTCCAATGGTAGAACCTTGGCTAACTAATAAAATTTTTGGATAGGCTGTCTTCTTAGACTTCCTATATCTATTCTGTTTCCCATGGTAGCTACAGAGCCATGTGTGGCTAGTTTGAACGGAGATGTGCCATAAGAGGAAAATACAAGCCAGATGATGAAGACCTGGTGTAAAATGCAAAATATCTCATTCATACTTTTTGTAGTGAATACAATTTGAAGTAATAATATTTGGATACATTGGGTTAAACATGTTTTATCAAAATTAATTTTATGTTTGTTTTTCTTTTATTCCTGTGACTACTGGAGAAATTTAGATTCCAAATATGGCTCACATCTATAGCTTATATTTCTGTAAGACATATTTTTTTTTTTGGTAGTATTGGGTTTGAACTCAGGGCTTTCAGTTTGCTTAGAGGTACTTTATTGCTTAAGCCATATCTTCAACCCCTTTTGCTCTGGTTATTTTGGAGATGGGGGTCTCACTTTGCCCAGCAAATCCTGAACAGTAATCCTCCTATTTTATGCTTCATGCTCTAACTGGGATGACAGGCACACACCACCATACCCAGCTTTTTACTGTTGAGATGGCTTTTTGAAAGCTGTTTTGCTCAGGCTGACCTGGAACCATGATCTCCCTGGTCTCAGCCTCCCATGTAGGTAGGATTACAGGCTTGAGCCACTGATGGCTGGTTAGACATATTCTTGAAAAAAAATTTTTCTTATTAGTACATGATAGTTATGCAAGAGTTTTCATTGTGCCATTTCCCATACATGTTCATCCCCTTCATTATTCTCCTCTTACCCCATTCTTCTTCTTAAAGTGACTTCAACAGGTTTCAGTGTTCCATATTCATGCTTGTGTAGAAAGCATATATTTATTGGTACTGGGGATTGAACCCAGAGCCTTGTGCATGCTAGGCAAACGCTCAACCACTGAGCTACATCCCCAGCCAGAAAACATATCATTCTTGATGATAGCATGACTACATTCCCTGTTTCTTTTATTCAAAACATGTATTTGTGGTGCCTACGTTTTGCTAAAGACTTACTATGCTCCAGGAATCTACACAGTTAATACATAATTGCTATATAAACATAAGAAATACATAAGTATCATATCCCTGCTTTACAGGAGGAGAAGAGAATCGAGTTGATTAAATCCAAGGCACTCCAGTCTTGGAAAGCACATGATGTGGTTATGAGTGTGGAGTCTGGACCAGTTGACTTGGGTTCAAGTCTCACTTCTGCTATTTACTCTTTGGTGACATTGGGCCTGATAGCTGACCTTTCCATGGCTCAGTTTTCTGTTCTGCACTTAGAGATAAAAACAGAACCCATCTAGGCTAGTTAAGAGAATTCAGAACTTCTTATGTGTTAAGCACTTTCAGCGTGTATTAAAAGAAATGATTACTGGCTGTTATTGTCTTCAAGAGAAAAGAGCTGGGATCTAACCCTGCTTTGCTCAACAATCTTCCCACAGCATCATTCATGTGCCAGGTGCCACTCTTCACTGCTCTGGGGTTTATAACATGTATAAGAAACAGATCTTTATCTTAGAGGGCTTGAAATCCATTGAGAAGACAAAGGTAAAAAGAGGTAAATGATAACTGGAAAATGATGATGCCAGGGATGCGGGGATGAAATGCTGCAAGAACTCTAATTAGGGCAAAGTCATTTATTTGGAGGCAAACCAGAGGAGGCTTCTTGGAGGAGGTGGGATTTGGGAGGGATCTTAAAAATGATAGGCAAAGTTGCAAGTTTGGGGCAAAAGTCTGAATGTGAGACAGTATAAGCGAGTGTGGGGAGTGGCTAAGACTTTTCTGCTGGTGTGTGGCAAGCTGCATGAGAGGTCAGACAGGCAAGTCAGGGTGGGGCTGCCTCACAGAGGGCCAGGAATGACAGACTGAGGAGTTTATCACAGGTTAATCCTCAGGGTTGCTGTCTATGACTGGGCAGAATTCCCTCCACAAGGAACTAGTGAAGGTAGAATCCATCCACCGTCTTCTCCATCAGGCTGCATATCCTCCACCTCTACAGGGACACATTTTCTCCCTAGTTACACAAAGGCTTTGTCTCCAGTTGATCCCTTTACCAGGCTCACTGATCACTGGCACTTCATGGTATTACCTTTCCTGTTCTTGGAGTGGTGGTTTGTTCCTTAACCCTTGAAGCAGTTAAAAGGTGTCTCTGCTAAAAAAGATGTGCCTGATCCATGTGCATGCCTGTCCAAGAATAGGCATTCTCCATTGCCCTCCAAGAACCATGAATGACAGCTCTGTCCCCAGCTGCTCAGGGTCATTTCCATACAGGTCCGCATTACTGATGACCCCCTGATGTCTCAGTGTCTTGGCAGGAGGAGCAGCAGGGTCACCTCCCTGAGGCCCCAGCTTGTGTTTACTTGCCATGCCAGTGTCTGCTATGACCCCAACACCTGGCCTGCCCCCACAAGGCCAAACAGAAACATGGCTCCTCAGCTGTCATCTCCTGGGGAGCTTGGCTCTCTCAAATTGAGTTACTCACTGCTCCTAACTTTGCCGTCATCATTTCCTTCTGCAGCCTATTAAAACTCTATCCCTGACTAATGTAGCTGAACACACTGCTCCCACCCTGTTTCTCTGCCAGCAGCATCTGTACAAAAAAAAAATCAGCTTTGTCAGGCAGGCTTCTCTTTCCCTCTTGCTCCCTCTCTTCTCCTCCTCTTAAGAGTCTAACCAGTAATTGTCCTCCCCAAATATTCCAGAAAGCTGCCCATGCCCTTGAGCTGTCCTAAGCCTGGGTTCCAGGACTCCGGCTGGCCGCTTGTCTCTCGGCCTGGCAGGTGGCAAGGTCCTCTCCTCACCCAGCTGCCATCTCCACCAGCCCATATGGGCAAACAATATGCTTTCCATAGAAGTCCTTGTAGGTTCCATCCAGCACAGCACACCCAGTTTCCAGCCCTGCCTGACAGTGTTTGTGTGGGAGATAGGAACAAATCAGACAGTTTGTTGACACATTCGGCACTCGTGGTTTGGCACCAGTTCAGGTTGAATGGGCGTGTGTTAAGTATGTTCTCAATTTGCAGCCTTGACTTCATGTCTCTACATGTGTAGAGACATGTCTCTCTATGTGTAGAGACATGTCTCTCTCTCTCTCTCTCAATCTCTCACTTCCTCTCTCCCCCTCCCTCACTTTGTTTCTCTTTCTGATATTATAAGGCTATGTGGAAATACAAAGCCACAGATCTCAAAGTAGACAGGCAGTAGGCTTGTTTGTATACACAACTTCTTTTTTCTATTGCCTGTTTTCTTTGATTTTCACAAAATTCTGTACTAGTGACCTCTAGGGTATTGGCCATAGACCCTTGAGGAAAAGATAAGACACCCAGGCTGGATGGGACCGAGATATTTTGCAAATGTTGGAGACTACAGAACATGGAAAATTTGCTTCTTCCTTTATTTTTCTGTTTTGCTTTTTTTTTTTTTCACTATGTCTCATCTAAAGAAAGAGGCTGACTAATGTCCACAGCAGGAAATAAGAACAAGCAAATTTGTCAATTAGAATCCTGTTTGTGCTTCTGTTGCCCAGGTCAATCATTTTACTAATTAGTTAATTCATTCATTCACTGATTTATTCACTTATTCATTCATTCAACACAAATTTATTTTTAAAAATAACATTTTCTTTCTGATTATAATAGCAATGCATATTCATTGCAGAAATGTGAAAAATCCATTAAAGTATAGAGAAGAAAATGAAATCACCTTCTTTTCTCTCTTTCCAAAGCTAAAGACAGTCTAATATTTTGGTGCATCTTCTTCCATCATGATTTTCCAGGCCAGGCTGAGCTCCTCAGGCAGCCTTGCCTCTTGACCTCGAGCAAGAAGAAACAACACTTGGTAGCCTCCCCTCAAAGCAAGCTGACCTTCACAAAATGCAAGAGAAAAATGAAGACTTGGCTGAAGTTTTCAGAGTGAAGCAAAGGAGGATACCATATGCACTGCACAGCAAAGCTCAGTAAACCAGCTCCATTAGACATCCAGGTTCTTTGCCTCACCTCCAGTGCCCATTAATTGCCAGCTGCCTCAACTCCATGCCTATCATCACTCCTGCCACACAGAGCCTGTTATATACTGAGCTCCATCCTCTGCCCTTTCTGCAGCCTCAGGTATATCTCTCCACTCAGTAAATAAGGGACCATCCAGCATCCTCTATAAACCAGAGGGACTTGCAAGAAATGTGCATGCTTTCTTTGTAACAGATAATTTTCTGTCTCTTCTAGATCTGTAGAGAGATAGATAGATAGTGTGTCCATATATATACACAGTATGCACACATACTGTGTAGGCTACCTATCTATCTAACTATCTTTCTGTCTATCATCTATCTATTGCAGTACAGGGATTAAATTCCAGGCTTTGCACTTGCTAGGTAGGTGCTCCACTACTTGAGCACACCTCCAGTCTTTGTTGCTGTGGTTATTTTGGAGATAGGGTGTTGCTTTTTGCCCATGTCAGCCTGGACTGTGATCCTCCTATTTATGCTTCCTGCTCTAGCTGGGATGACAGGTGGACACTGCCTGGCTTAGCTATTGGTTGAGATGGAGGTCTCCTGAACTTTTTGCCAAGGCTGGCCTTGAACCACAGTCCTCCCAATCTCAGCCTCTTAAGAAGATAGGATTTCAGGCATGAGCTGTAGCCATGTGACTTTGCAGATGCATTTTATTAACATAAGATTTTATTATACCTACAACATTTTATGCATACTAAATTTCTCCATATATTTTCTTTCTTTTACAATTAAGTGTTCTTTGAAGACATGATTTTTCATAGTTTCCATTATATGTTACACATAACAGATTTGATGAGTACTCTATTGTTGGGTATTTTGGGTGGTAAGTGCTACTGTTGTATATAGGGCAGTAATAAGCATTCTGCATTCTATACCTCTCCAATGACTTCTTGGTGAACATGTCTAGTTATTTTCTTAGGATACATTCCTAAACTTGGAGTTTCAAGATCAAATCTGAAAGAGCATTTTGAAATTTGATTTTAATTTCCATTCAGAAAAACAGTTAGTGTAAACCATTTATTGAGCACTTACTGAATACCAAGCGATATGCTAGCTGCTGACAATTTAGAAATACATAAAGCAGTTTCCCTTATTGAAGAACTTATAGCCGAATATTTGATTTAACTAAATGGCAGGCTCCTGTTCCTCTCTCTAAAATGTCTATTTAGATTTGCCCTTAATGATATTTTTGGAAAATTCTGGCTCTAAATATATTTTTAACAACATCTATCACACACACACACACACACACACACAAAACCTTTCTGATTCTTGAAGCCAACCCCAAACTTCTCCATATGATATATTTGCCAGCTTACAAAACATTTAGGCATATAAAATGCATCTATTTTTATCTCAAAATTATGTAATTTAAACAAAAGGATAAGTAGTCCTTATTTATGTATTGACATTTGTATTACTTTGGTCTTAAAGAGAAAAACAGCTGTTTTGTTCGTATGCATGTTGGATACTGAAATCTTGCAGGAAATCCTAAATTCTGGCTCTCTAGGACTTGTGTACTAATGGGGTATGCAAGCTTTATCTTTGCTAGGATATTTTCTACTGCCTCTGTCCATCGCTAGCATCAGTTATTGCCTTGTCTCTAGGAACATTTTTTATTTTGATCATGTATAAGTATTTCTTAGCATTCTTACTTTGACCACCCATGAATATTTCTTAGCATCCGTACAACAGTGGAATGGTATAAATGATGAACCTGGACTACATATGCTGTGGTAGATTGCGTTTTTGTTCCTAAATATTTACAGGGATATTTACGTCCCTGACTCAGTGGTGCCAGTGTTGGCCATGTGGTGGACTGGCTGATGACATTAGTTACTTCTAGCTTTCGGAACTTATGAAATCTCTTTCTCTCCCTTTGCCTCCAGACCAGCACATTTTCAACAGGAGCCACTACTCCTGTGTGGATGAAGGAATAAAGATGAACCTAACACCCATGCAGTGTAAGTGAGAAATAAGCTTATGCTGCAGAACGCAGGAAGATTTGGAGATCATCTAACATGACTATCATCTATGCTAAAAGGGAAGTAGTGATATGACATGAACCTGTCCTATCCTTCATCCAATTAATTAATTTATGTTCACAACACATGGCTTTCCATTCATTATATCAGCACATGGGACTGGAGTATAGTTTGTGGATAATCTTTCTGGAAGGTGAGGAAGGAAAATACACTGTATTTATTAAGTGTGTTGTTTTCTGCAAATACTAAAACTGTATTTTATGTTGATGTTAAAAATTTCCATCTCTTATCTCCAGCATCAAGTGATTACCTGAGTTGACTTCAACCTAAAATGAATTTCTATTTCAATTCAATCAGCCAAAACAAAAACACACCTTAACATCTACTAAATCCCTGTCTTGTGCTCGGCCATCCCATCTCTGTCAACTCTCTGTAAAGTCTCCTACAGTTTCTTCCCCCACCCCTGGCAGGGGTGTTTAGCTCTGTGTTTCATGCTATTTTGACCATGCCTCTCCAGAAGAAATAACTCTATTATTATTATTAGATTTATATTCTACTTGGTGGTTCATCCATTGAGAGCAAAGACTGTCTCTAATCCAACACTTTAAGCATAATACAATATAGACACATTTATTTTTCTAGCCATTCAGTCATTCATTCATTCACTCATTCATTTAATTAAATATCAATTGAGCAGTTACTATGTACCAAATAATGTTCTCAAGGCTGGGAATCCAGTGGTGAGTAGAACAGACATGGTCTCTGCCCTCATGGAGACCGGCAATAAACAACTAAGAAAATAAAAGAAAGTCAGGGAAAAGTTAAATGTTATTAAGAGAAGGTTCAGGTTGAAATGATAGATAATGGTGAATAAGTAGGTACAAATGTAGGTGTGTTAGGAAAGGTTTCTTCTTAGATGGAGGTAAAGTTTAGGCTGAGACTTAAAGTTCAAGAAGAAGCCAACTTCAGAAAAAGTATCACAGCAAGAAAGAAAAGGAAGCAAAACATTCCCGTGGCCAGAAAGAACTTGGTGTCTTCCTTATTTGAGGAGCCGAGAACAAATCTAGTTACTACAGATAGATAGACCTAGTGAGGAGTAGAAAGAGTAAAGGGATGTTGGAGAGAAAACAGGCACTTCTAGGACATTGCAAGGAATGTGGAAGCCACTGATGATTTCAAGTAGGAGAATAACATGATCCCGCTGATGCTTTTAAAAGATTTTTCTTGTGCAGGGCTCTGATGAGCTTGGAGGGAAGCAAGCTGCCATAGTTGTCCACGGAAAGTGTGGTTATAGCCCGGATCCCAGGGTGGCTGAGACCAGGGAGGAAAGGACAGGTTTTGGATATGTTTCAGAACAAGCAATCATGAGAGTTGTTCCCAGGCTTAACTGTGGGGAAGAAGAGAGGGAGAAATCAAAGAGATATCCATGGTTTTTTGGCTTATGTAAATGCATGGTTGGATGAGCTATTTACTAATATGGATTCAATTGGGAAAGAAACAGCCTTATGGTGGGAGGAGGTAAGAATTCTATGTGTATATATTAAGGTTGAGATATGGAGAAGTTAAGCAAGGGGAGGACCTGTTGAGTAGGCAGCAACATATACAAGTCTGTAACGGAGAGGAGAGCTTTGGGCTGAGCGGAAAATTTTGCAGTCCTCGGCATATAGATGCTAGTTAAAGCTATGGGAATTGGTAGATTCCTTGGGGAGAAAGGCCTGGTTAATGTCACTCAATGAATGGCTGAAAGGGAGGTTGGAGAGCTGGTGGCTCCCTAATGAAGGTGGTGATGCTGAAGGAACAGACTTGGCAGTGAGAATTGACAGGGGCATGAGTGTGGTTTGGGTGTGTGAGCTGGATGCACCTGCCCCTCATTTGGCTAGAGAGTTCCAGATCATGTTCACAAGTGGGCATGCAAACTGTGGGAAGGATGGTAGCTATGAGAACTGCTGGAAGGTATGTGATGCTGGGAGGACCACGCAGAGTGGGAGGAGAGGAGAGCTTCCCATGAGTAGTACACAGCCATCAAAATTGGTGGAGGAGGAACCCCTGAGAGGAGACTGAGAAGGGATGGCCACAGATGTTGGGATGATAGCATTGAGCAGACCAAGGAAGGAGGGCTATTTTGGAAGTTCATTGTCAACAGAGTCATTGTGACAGAGAATGGGTGTAAGGTCAGGCTTTGGCAAATTACAGCTTTCAGAGAGCAGTGATGGAAGCAGCTTACCAAGAGGTGAATGGGGAGGTGAGCCACAGAGGTAGCGACTTCTCCCCAGGGGCTCATTGAAGATGGGGAAAAGATAACTTGAGGACTGGGCATAATGATGCATACCTGTAATCCTAGCCATATTGGAGGCATAGGTAGGAGGATAGAGGTCCAAGTTGGCCCAGGCAAAAACAGAAACCCCTATTCAAAAAATAACTAAATTAAAAAGGGCTTGTGGTCAAGCATCTGCCTAGGAAGCATGAAGTCCTGAGTTCAAATCCCAGCACCGCCAAAAAACAAAACAAAAGTTAACTCGAGGTAAAAGTGGTCTGAGAAAAGATATTTATTAGAATGAAATAGAAATGAGGCCACTAACAAGTATTCATTGAGGATAATGTATAGTAGGGGAACATAAGAACTTAATTGTTGGATTAATTGGGGAGAGGACACCTTGTTTAGGAAAATGCTTTGACAGAATTTTCCACCTGTGAAAGATTTGGCCCCCACCCTGGGATGGGAAGACACAGAAAAATAAGGAAATAACGAGCCTGCACTGCATAAGGAATGAGAAGGAGTTTGAGGACTGGGCAAGCAGAAGGAGAGGAGAGGGAGGAAGGTGGAAGGGGAAAGAAGGAAACAAGGGCTAGTGGAGTGGCTCAAGTGGTAGAGCACCTGCCTTGCAAGCATGAGGCCTTGAGTTCAAACCCCAGTACCACCAAAAAAAACCCCACCAGAGCAGACAGGAGATATGGTGGTCAGGAGACTGGATATGTGGAGGGAAAGGCCAGAAAGGAATCCGGTCCTCTATGTCTTTTTGGCATACCGCAATGCAACTCTCTGATCCCCACATTTCAGTACAAGCCGGCTGTACTCAGCAAGAGTATCTAGGGGAAATGACAGTATCAGGGTGGAGTCCAGGGCTAGTTTCTGGAGAAGGGGTAATTATCTTTAGATAATAAAACAAGCCCCCAAACTGAATTAATTCAGAGGCAACCAGGAGTAACAAAATCCTCTGCCAAGAGCCTTTGGAGGCCCGGGCTTCCTCCTACAAGTCGAATTGAGGGTAATGGCCAATTTCATTTGAATCTCAAACTCATCCAAATGGTATCAGTGTTTATGGATACACTGGGCAACATATGGCACTCAGAAGGCTTTAACAATATCATCTTACTCATGACTCATAATGACACTAGCAGGTAAATATTGGAGTATTTGCTGCTATTTTCATGTGAGCAAAATGTGATTCAGAGAGGTGAGGTAATTTGTTCAAGAACACACAACTTGTATTTGTGAAGAAGTGTTTCAAACTCAGATCTCTGACTTCAGTGCTCTTTTTGTTTCTCCACTTGGACCATATTTACAGATAGAGAAGGGAGGAGAGGTAAAAAGAAAGGAAACACTCACAGAACAAAAGGTGGCAGAAGAGAGAGATGGAGAGAGAGGAACAAAGAGAGAATACAGGAGTGGGAGGAGGCATTTGATGAAGTAAATTTATTTCCCTATCTCTTCTCTTCCCTTATCTTCCTTCCATCTGCTTGGGAGATTCTGAGACTAGCACCATGCTGCTGTGCAAAAAAAAAAAGAGAGCAATTAGTGGACTCTCCCTCTCCTGGTTAATTTTGGACACCAAGGCCCTTTATAGAGGAGTTGTTTTCTATTTGGCTGAGCAGATATGAGCAATGCTAATTTTATAATTGGACATACCACCCCGGGTACACAAAAAGCATTAGGTGTTAACCAACATTGTTCCAACTAAAATAGCTTTCTCCTCCAAGCTACCGGTGCTGTGCACAGGCCCCAAGGCCTTCATGTGCTTCAAATAGGCTTAAGCTTGTACACTTAGTACTTCACAGCAGGGCTGCCTCCCTGAGCACTTTGGTTGCACCCAGGATCACTGTATGTTATGATCTTGCTTATTTATGCTAAGTGATACTTCCCCCATGCCCAGATGTGAACACAGGGCCTCAGTTCATAAGTCTGCAGCCTCTTGTTCTCCTCTGCAGTTGTTAGGCCCTCAGTGATCCTGGGTGTGGTGTCTGCAATGTTTCTATGTGCTTGGGAAATGGCACCTTGAAGTGCTGGACAGAACCCTAGGTTGTAAGGTGGGAAATCTGGCTCGTTGTTGAGGTTTGCTAATAAAGAGCTGGGATCTCTGGATCTCAGTTTCTCATATGCAGAGGGAGGAGTTTGGGCTAGACAAGGGAAGGTTCTGAGCACCAGGCGCAGATATTACTAGCTGATCTGCTTCCTGGAATGATCTCACGGCAGCACTCTGGGAGGCCACCATAGCACTGGATTTAATGTCATTGGGTGGCTTCCCCTTTTTCACTCAGAGAAGAAATGACTCACACGATGGTTGAGGATTATTCCCTACTTCAACGAGGGCTATTTCAAATCCATTCTAACATAGGGTATCTGTGCTGGTTCTAATTTCATCCAGGATTCAATCTCCATCTTTAATAGTCTTTATGAGCATTTGATAGCCTTTCTCATTGGACAAGGCTTTGAGTTTAACCTTAAGCACTCCTGTTAAAATGTTGGTCTGATTTTCCATTTTCTTCTTTAGTAAGAGGGGAGAATATTAGATTTAAGATTAGATTAATTAAGCTATTATCAATTGGAGTATTAGTTAATCTATTAGATTGGTTTAAGATAGGAAATGACCTTGGAGATCACCCCTTATTGCTATTAACAATAAAAGTATCTGCTATAGGCTTGTGAGGCCTCACAAGCATTACTTCCTTAAATACACACAGCAGAAACAGCAATGTCTGGGTTACCAGTGACTGGGTGTTGATATTTCTAACCGACTCTATTTTATACCCCATTATGCTGGAAAACCCCACAATGGACCTGTTGTCCATAGGAATTTTGACAATTCCTAGGGCAATCCCATAACTAAGGGATACCCTTAGCTCTGAGGCACAGCTGGCAGACTATTTTGTGACTGAGTAGTTCCCTCACTCTTCTTCTTATCCTTTTCTCCTCAACTTCCTTCCCATTTTCTTCCTTCACAATCTAAGCAGATGTTTTCATCCAACACTTCCTTTAAAAAATAGAAAATTGATTAGGCATAGTGGCTTACACCTGTAATCCCAGCTACTTGAGAGGCTGAGATCAGGAGGATCATGATTCTAGGCCAGCCACATCTCAAACAATAATTGGGTGTGATGTCATGCTCCTGTCATCCCAGCTACATGTGAAGCGTAAGTAGGAGTATCAAGCAAAAATATGAGACCCTGTTTCAAAAAATAACTAAAGCAGAAAGGACTGGGAGTGTGACTAAAGTGTTAGAGTGCCTACATAGTAAGCACAAGGCTCAGAGTTCAACTCCAATACCATCACTACAAGAAAGGGAGAAAAAACAGAATGGAAGGAAGGAAAGAAGGGAGGGAGGGATGAAGACAGAAAACTGAAATGTCTGTGCTGTGTCCCCCAATGTTCTCCCTGTTTGGATTGACACATCTCTCCCCAGTCCATCCCCCCTATCAGAGGAAGGCCCCTTCTTCCTGATCAAAACCCATTCCCCACCAAACTCATGATTCTTTCAACCTGGGTCCTCAGTCCTTTGTTAGTCTTTCTTCTTCATCACTAATTTCTTTCTACTTAGTCCTTCCTTAGTCGTTAAATAAGCTCAGACTTCCCCAGTCCCACACAACTCCCCTTTGGTCCTGTGGTCTTTGCATTTTTTCTTTCCTTTCTTCTAAGTTGCTTGGAGCTTATTCTACCGACTTTTCATACCTGTTACTCCCTCCATTCATTGGGACATGGCTTACTGCCTCTCCTTTCTCCTGCTTCATAACCTCACTGAACTGTTCTGTTAAAGGCCTTTGAGGGACCACAGATTATTAAACCAGAGGACATTTGTCAGTTCTTCTTTTACGAAACTTCTCTGTACCACACTATTCTCTTTCTTTAAACTCTGCACCTTTATCTTTTGTGGTTCCATTTCCCTCCCTGAATTCTTATCTTACCTCACATGTATTTTTCTTGGGCAACCTCCCAATGTTTTTTTTCTGCCTGCCCTTCAAAGGTAGCTATTCGCTAGGCCTTGTACTCTTACCATACACCCAGCCCCCAAGGTTAATCTCATCACTGCTCATAGTTTTAATGACCAACTTTCTGTTTGTATCTCCAACTCTAACCTTCTAGCTCAGCTTCTGATTCATCTACTCAAACAACTTCTGCTCAAATCCATTAGATGTTCTGTACTCTTTTGCAGTCAACAAGCCCAGAGACCAAGGGTACTTTCCTATCCAGGTCTCTCTTCATCTTCTGACTCCCCAGTCCACCCTGTCTCCCATGTTTTCTAGAAGGCTGTGGCATTTCTAGACACTGTCCATAAATCTGGGCAACATTCCAGATTCCTTCTCACCCACTGTCCCTTCCAAATGGCCACTGGCCCAGGTTTTTATTCCAAACATCTATCCATTTGATTGCCTTCTCATCCCCACCCTCTTCATAGGTGCTCATATTCTCTCCCTTGAAATCCTCCTAATTAGTCAGTTACCTCTCTTCAGTCCCTTCCCACTCTGCTAGCAGACTGGCCTTTAAAACGCAAACTTGAATGTCTCTTTCCTGCTTAAAATTCTTCAATGCCTGTAATTGCTTATAGGATCAAGAACAAAAATTGCCTCAGTGTGGAGAGGGCAGAGGCTAAGACTATGAAGGGTAAAGTCTAGCTCTCTTCCTGGGTTTAAACTCCAACTTCATCATCTGTGACTTTGGTGAAATTCCTTCATCTCAGTGTGACTTAGTTATGTTTTGTATATCATGGGGAGAATTGAGATTTATTGTTAGAATTAAATGCAGTAATCCATACAAAGCTCTTCATTCTATGCCAGATATATATGGTGGTGGTGTTATTAGTACTGCTGCTGTCTTTATGCACTTACTTCTCTGGAACATCAGGTACACTATTGCCCCCTACCATTTCCTCTCCCCATCCCTCTTCTGTGTCTCCATCTACTTAATCAATGAACTCAGAGCTCACTGAACCCCAGAAACCTGCTTCAAACCCTAAAACTGGCTGAAAAGACCCTCCTGTGCATTCTTGTAGCTCCCTGTTCTTAACTCCATTATAGCATTATCATTCAACTCATCAATTTATGTCAACTACTGAACTGTGAGTAACCAGACAAAGGAGACTAGCACAGTTCCTTAGAAGGATCTTTCCAATAAGTGCCATTAAATAAATGAATATTGAGTCATTCCAAATGACGTTCTTAGTATTGAGAATTTCTGCTTTCCGTCTTGATGAAACACTCTCTCTCCTTCATTGTCTTGCAGGCCTCAGCTCAAGCTAACCAACTGCTGATAACATTTCTTTTGTCAAAGCTGGAGGACCAAGAGTGGCAGTCAAGGATTCTCTTTCTCAAAGACCCTAAGGTCCCTGTTACGGTTTGCATATGAGATGTTCCCCACAGGCTCATGTGTTAAAGGCTTAATCCTCAGCTGGTGGAGTTATTCTGGGAGGCAGTAGAAACATCAGGAGATGGGACCTAGCTAAGGGTAGTAGATGACTGGGGGAATGCTTTTGAAAGTTATACCCAGTCACAGATCCCTTTCTGGTTCTCTGCTTCTCGTTCGTGGGGTGAACTGCCTCCTCTTCTATACACTCTGGGCACCATGATGTCTGCCTTGCAATGGGCCCAGAAACATGGAGCCAAGTGACATGGAGAACCTTCTGAAACCATGAGCCAGAATAAACAATTCCTCCTTTCAAGTTGTTTTTCTCAGTATTTGTTACAGAAAGTCTGACTGATACAGATCCCCTGTAACCTCTTGGATGCCCCTGTGAACAAATTCAAAAGTTTTTCCATGAAAGAGGGGTCCCATTGACTCTGGGTACACACTGGATGAGAATGGGTTAATCACCAACCCAAAGAGGAGCAGGCTAGTGAGTAGAGGTAAAAAATACAAATGGCCCTTTGAAAGATTTTCTAATTTGCTACTCATCATTCAAAAATACTAAGCTATCCCTGCCACTCAAGTCAATATGCTTCTCTGTTCCTAAAATGTACAGGACCAGCATCCAAATAAGAACAAGCCTTTGGTTTTTACAAGAAAGGGGTGGATTCAGAGCCTAAGAAGAGCTAATCGTTTTCGATTAGTTAGTTTCAGACTTCACTGGGTTTTGTTTGGTCTAGATTATCTGAATCTTTATTAAGTGAACTGGAATTGGCAGTAAAAACTACAGGAGCGGCGGCATTGTGTGGGAATGCATTCACACAGCAGCAGCCCTGTGCACACCTGGACACGTTCATGGATGACTGCACGCGTGTGGTCCATCACGCTTCTGGGTAGAGAGATGGGACAAGGGCATGTGATGTGGGCATGTGTGGGGTTGAGAGTCAAAGTTTTCTGAGGTGCAGGCTATCCCAAAAGACCAGGGGCAGCGTCTCAGCTTCTCCACTCTTCTCTTCTAACCTGGCCCCTGTGAGGCTTGCCTGCCTGGAGGTAATTTTATTTAATCTTGGCAATCTTCCGGGATAGACTTAAGTAAACAAGGATCAAGTCACTCACAACCTTAATTAGGCTACACATAAATAATGGATTGGCGGATTAGCTGAGAACATACAAGAGGGATGTGAGAGCAATAAAAGCAACTTTCCTTAAGTGGTCCCTTTCTTCAAGGAGCTCCAATTTCTCCAAGCAGATGTCTGTGTTGAGTACCAGGGAGACATTCTGGCAATTTATTTCTCATTCATTCATTTAGTCATTCATTTATTTACCCATTCACCCCACAAATTTGTGCTAAACTCTTTTGGAAAGGATGCTAGATATTGGAGAAGGCAAAGATGAAAGCAATGAGAACTCTGTGTTCACAGTTGGAAGATGGGCTTTTATGATCATAAGTGAAAACTGACAAAGGTTCTCCAAAGAGCATTATGGCAGAGAGTCTTTTGCAAGAATGGTCAAAACAAAATCTCCCATTCCACATGTTCCTCTTTTAATGTCACCTTGGCCTTCCTTCCATCCAGTGTCAGAGTCTTATTGAAACTGGGTGGACCTTTGTGACTACCTTGACCAATACAGTACAATGAAAGTGAGGCTGTGTGACTTCTGAGGTGAGGTAAAAATACCATGCACATTGTTCCCTCAAGATGCTTGCTCTTGTTACCCAACCACTGTACCATGTCAATGCTGAAACCAGTCCAGGACTCTGGACACACTGGCAGCTGAGGTCCAGGCAGACAGCCACCATCAAACACCAGACACGCAAGTGCAGGTACCTCCAGGTGATTGCTTCCCCAGCTGTTGAGTCATCCCAGCCTTCACACCTCCTCAGTTGAAGCCTAAACATAATGGAGCAGAGATAAACCACTCCTTCTCTATTCTACCTTTCTAGATTCCTAAACTTACAGACTCTGTGAGCTCAATATCATGGGTGTCTAAAGTTACTAAGTTTGGGAATCATTTGTTATGTAGCAGCAGTGACTGCAAGAAGCAGTGTGGGAGAAAACTTGGAGTTCTTTAGGACTTTTTGTTCTTCTCCTACTCAGTTACCCATAACTAGCAACTCCACCCAAACTATATTGAAACCTCCCTTGTATTCCTCTCTCTTCATTTCTGTCACTGTTACCTTCTTAGCCAATGTTACCTCTTAACCTGGTCTTCCTGCCTCTGCCCTTATCTCCCTTCACCTCATTCTTCCCCTGCCTCTTTTCTGAGGCTCAGATCTGAGCACTTCACTCCTTAGGCCTCACAATATGGAGTGGTATACCACAAGGGATTTGGTGGCGTGCTAGAAGTAAGAGAAACACAGGCGAACATGGTGAGTCCTTGTGTTACTCAACAGGAACTGTTGCAAATACAATTTTTATAGTAAAAGAGACATAGATAAAATTATAGAATAAATTAAAGTTGGCAAGAATTTTAATGATAAACCCAAGACTTCCAGATCATTCTCTTACAGCAATGATTTCTTTGACTGCTGTTGGTAGGCCTTTATTCATTCCCCTCTACGCTGTTAGCAACATGGCTATGTGAGAAGTTGGAGTGGCGCTGCCTTTGACTTTGTAGTAGCTGTGCCTTGCCATGAAGTTCAATCTCCCAGTGCAGTTATTGATAGGTGAAGACTTCTATGTCTAGGACTTCAGGCTGGCTTCATACTTACAAGCATCCTACAGAAGACTAGATGGGTGGTTGCCCATGGTACCTGCTGGTAAGAAGAGAGAAAGGTAGAAGAGGCTCACTTAAGGAAAATCACTTTAATTAGGCAAATTGTTTATCTTTTTCTGCAGTTCCCTCATTTTCCGTACTATATTAGTTATTTTCTCATCATGATGACAAAATAGTTGACATAAACAGTTTAAGGGAAGAAGTTATTTTGGTTCACAGTTTCTGAGGTGTCAGTCAATCATGGTGGAACAGAACAGTTCACATCATGGTGGACAGGAAACAGACAGAAGGGGAATACAGGAAGGGGCCAGGACAAGATATAGCCCCAATGATGTGCCCTTAGTGACCTATTTTCTCCAACTATGTCCACCTCCTGCCTTTTATCACCTCCCAATAATGCTGTCATATTATGAATTTATCAAGGGATTAATATACTTATTGGGTCAGAGCCCCCATGATCTAATAATCTTTGGAAACACCTTCATAGACACACCCAGAGGTGGGTATTACTTATCTCCTAGACCCTTCTCAATTCAACCAAGCTGACCATCAAAATTAACCATCACACGTGTACTTTCTGCCTCCATGTGTTTTGCCTTGTTTGCTTTCTAGCTCTGGACAGACTGCTCATTTCTTTCCTCTTGTTCACTCTTTTTGTGCAGTTCTCTGGACACACTGGGAAATGAATTGCTTTCTTTTCTGGTCTCTCAGAGCACTTTGTTCACATAATACTTAACTTGTGTAACAGGACTGTCCTGTGTACTTGGTTTTCTCTACCACTTTACATGGGGATGTTAAGGAGGGCAATCATGTCTAATTTGTTTTTAAAAAACTGTCCTTACCACCCCAACTTCTCACCTCTCTCCTCATGCAGGACCTCTGAAACCCCTTGGGTCTCACTTATTATTTGTTAATGCCAGCTTCTTTATTTACATTTGTTCATGTTTATATGAATAAATACTTCCAAAGAGGTTGGCTATGAAGGCAGGCCTGGTCCCACCCCAGCGTGTTCCCATTGAGATGGGCTGTCAAAGTCTCAAATGAGGAAGTACCTCACTGGCTCTGGGCCTCAATATTTCCTAGTCAGGATCTACTTCCAGTATAACCCAAATCTTTCTCATTGCCTGCTACACAGGAAGCCACTATCTTTATTGAGTGAGAAGGCAGACTCTGTCTTTCTATAGTTTCATAGGTAGCCCCATAGGCAGGGCCTGGTTGACAGGTAGGTAGAGAAGATATGATCCAGGTAGGCAGGTCTCTCCCAGCCACAAAAAAAGCTGCCCTCATGTCTGAAATTGTACCATTAGGGACTTATTCCTTCAGCATTAAAGCTTTTTAACCTTTCAGAGTTCTCTGTTAAAATGCAGATACTTGAGTCTTTTTTAAACTACCACCTCAGTAAAGATTCAGTGATAGCTGGGCTGAAAGCAATGGCCCTTAAAGAAATGGAACAATAGGTAAGAGCAATTCTGATGAAAAGAAAAAAAAATTCTGTGTTCACCAAATTGTATTAGTGCCTCAAAAGTCCCTCTGCTTGCATTGTGTGTGTGTGTGTGTTTGGGGGGGCACTGGCTGCTATGCAATGTAATGGGGGTCAATTCCAGGGCTTAAAGCACTGCCTGGCAAGCCGAAGCTTCCAGTAGGAGGGAGCCAGGGTGAAGGTGGGTATGAGTCTCTTGTACAATTTTTTCTTTTTCCTGGAAGATGGAGGCTTCCCTCTTACAGGGTTCCTGACCTAAGAAAACATGAAAAGGGGGTTAAAAGAGATCTTTTGTCTTTGAAGAAAATAAGATCTTTTTTGTAAAATTTGAAAAATTGTCAAATACCATACAAAGTCTCAGGTTCTGGGGGCAGAGAACAATTGGGAAAAGGAGTAGAGGGTTACATGAATATAAAGTGGTTTCCCACTTCAGTAGCTCATCCTATTAATTTAAAAATTGCTTTAATATCTAGATGTTTAATTAAGAGGAGCTCCACACATACTGGAACTCTTAGAACCAGATGCCACTTTAACCTCCCCTTCAGAGAGGGAGGCCAGTGTGCCAGGTCACACAGCAAGTTTGTGGTCCGAGAGGCAGCAGCTTCCACTCCCGTCTCCCACTTTCTGTTCTGAGCCCCACTAAGGAGGTGTTGGGCTTCCTCCTGTCTTCCTTGCCTTGGAGCTAAGACATACGCAGCTTTCCCTTCTCTTCTTGGCTTTGATGCTATAAGATGGTCACCCTTGAACAGGGAATCCTGATGCGCTGAGCTGTGGTATGGTCAGGTCGAATTCTCAGAGGTGCTAGAGAGAGGCTGGAACTCAGCAGCTGCTGCTTGATGACTGCTTTTTACAGACCCAGGGCAATGGCTCTGCCTGCAGTAGAGTCCTACTTCTGGGGAGGTGGCAAAGCCACCTGAACAAGAAGTTTCTAGGGCAGGCACAGCATAGTCTAAGGATGCAGCAGGTCTTGGAAACTGCACTCCAGCCCCTGAATCAATGGCCTCTGGGGGGGTCTTGTCCATGCCACCCTTAGCCTAGGTTCAAGTTCACTGCTCTGTCCACAACGGAGTTGATTCTAAGAGCCTCCTCCCCGATGTCCTCTCTTTGTGATCCAGGCACTGGGCTCAGTCACAGGTAATTCTTTTAGTGGTGATTGTTCACCCTGGTTCAGCAGCCCGTGTGGTCACGATCGATCAGTGGGTGTCTCTCTCCTAATGACGCGAGAGCTGTGAGAAGTTGAGCTGTTTACACAAGGTCACTTTATTAACAGGGAAATCGCTCTTATGATAAGTGAGTGCTCTGATGCTGCTGCTATCACTGGCTGTCTCAATCTCTCTCTCTCTCTCTCTCCTCCCTCCCTCCTTTGTGCTCTACCAGAGCCAATGTTCTGCATCCTTAACTGACAGAGCACTGCTGCACCTTGATGGTGACTGAACCCTCCCTTCTGAGCCTGAGCCAGTTGAGGCCCTTGTCGCAGGAAAGTGTGATCTTTTTGATCCTCCCACACTGCTTCTTCCAGGCGAGCTCAGCAGAATCTCTCAGAGAACCCTGTCTTTTATATGAACCACTAGGCAGGATATCAGATCAATGGAAGCCATTTCTTGAATTTGTACAGTCCTTTGCAGTTTACCAAGGTTTATCCCATTCTCCCCTCCCCTCCGTATCCCTCTCTTTTTCTCTTTTCTTCTTTCTTTTTTGCAGTACTGGAATTTGAACTCATAGCCTAGTGCTTAATAGGCAAGTGCTTTACCACTTGAATCATGCCTCTAGCCCTTTTTGCTTCAGTTTTTTTTCCAGATAAAGTCTTGCATTTTTTTCCCCTGGGGCCAGTCTTGGACTGTGATTCTTCTACTTCTGCCTCCCTCACAGCTGGGATTACAAGTGTATACTACCATACCTGGGCCACATTTTCCCTGTTCTTTGTAATAAATCATTTTGTTGGCACTTTTTGAGCAAGGGACTCAAGAGAGATAGTAACTGTTTTCATTTTTGTTTTAGAGATGAGAAAACCTTTGCTTAGATGGATTTCAAATTAACGATTGTTGAGTCTTTTGATCTCAACAATCTCAGTGGGTGGGCTTAGGAGCCAAAAAGGTCTAGATTTTAATCTTGCCTGCCTGCTTACTGACGAAGTAGTCTTGGAAAGTGATTTTTTTGTTAAAGTTTCTTTTTAAAAAATACTATATGTTTTTAAAGAGTAGTTTTAAGTTTACAGAAAAATTGATCTCAACATACAGAGCATTCCCATATAGCTCTTTCCTAACCATACATAGTTTCCCCTAATTTATCGGTGTGCTCTAGGGTGGCACACTTGTTACAACTGGTGAACCCATATGGGTACACTTTCGTTAAGTAAAGCCCACCGTTTGCATTAGAATTCACTGTTTGTGTTGTACATCTTGTGAGTTTTGAAGTATGTAATGCTAGGTATGCACTATTGCAGTATTATGCAGAACAGTTTTCACTAAGCCTATGGCAGCCACCAATCTCTTTACTGTCCCTGTAGCTCTGTCTTTTCCAGAATGTCACATATCTGGAATCGCAGAGTATGTGACCTTCTCAGATTGACTTCTTTCATTAAGTAATATAATTTAAGCCTCTTTCATGTCCTTTTGTGGCTTGATAACATTTCTTCTCCATCTCTGTCTCTATCTCTCTGTTTCTCTCTTTCTGTCCCTCTTTCTCCCTCTCTTGATAGATTACAAAGTTTCATTTTGATTTTTTGGCATCTATATTTTATTACTATATTAAGGGTTTTTAAAATTAGGCTTTGTTTTTGAGCAGTTTTTTTGGTTCATAGCAAAATTGAGAGGAAAGCACAGAATACTCGTGTACCTTTTGCATCCCGCACTCAAAGCCTCCCGTCCTATCCACATCTCCCACAAGAACTGTATGTTCCTTATAACTGATGAGCTTACACTGACACGATTGTCACCTAAAGTCATCCACAGTCATAGAGAAGGTTCACTCTTGATGTGTGCCTCCAGTGGGCTTTGGCAAATGGTAGTATCATCTATCCACAGGTTCAGTACCACACAAAACAATTTCACTGTACCACAATAAAGTTATTTTTTAATGCTGTTTTTTTTCCAATTGTGAAATGAAGATAATAGGGTTGTTATGCCTGTGTAGGGTTGTTGTAGGGATTAAACAACTAATACACACAGTATATCAAATATAACAAGTGGCATACAGAGAAGCCAATCCACATCCCCTATAGGTGGTGTTATTACTCTTACTGCTATCAGTATTATCAGGTGCTGTTGTGTTCATACCTGGGCTGGGAAGGTTTCATAGTACAATGGGCAGAATGTAAGGTCAGGGGTTCTGGTCTTAGGCCTTGGGGCTTACACCAACCTGTACACATCTAGGTCCCTATAATTCTGTGGGCCTTCCCTGAATTATCTGGGAAAGGAAAGTAAACCCAGGTAAGGTTCAAATGCCCCTCAGAAGATCTTTGGCAGGGCAGTGTGTCCTCCTGATGCTTCTTTTATTGCTGGAGTCCCACAGCCTGGAGTGGACTTGCAACTGCTTCTTTCATCTCTAGGTGGAGAGGGGTGTGCTCTGTCTTGGAAATGGTCACTGGGTGGGACAGAGTATTGGTCTCAGTAGGGAACCTTCCAGGACAAATAGAGTGTTACGATTTGAATATGAAATGTCCCCACAGTCTCATGTGTTGAAGCCTAGGTGCCCAGTTGGTAGCACTATTTTCAAAGTTGCTGAAAACTTTAGGAGGAAGTGGGTCATTGGAAGCATGCCCTTGGGTCTGGATCTGCCCTGAACACTTCCTGGCCACTCTCTCTGCTTCCTGGCCACTATGACGTAAGCTGTTTTGCTCCACCACACCCTTCTTGCCATGATGGGCTAAAATCTTTGAAACCATGAGCCAAAATAAATCTTCCCTGCCTTAAGTAGTTTCTCTAAGGGGTTTAGGTCACAGCGACTGAAAGTCAACTAATACATACTAACCAGGGGGTTGCTGAGTACAGGGTAACTGGCAGAGAAGGGTAGATGTTTAGTTTACCTGCTTGACTTGAAGGAGTCTAAAGACTTCAAACACTGAACAAGTATCTGAGCCAAAGGGCTGTTGAAGTAAATAGATGATGGAAGCCCCAGGCCTAAGCAACATGGTGGTATGAGCAGATAAGTTGTGATAGTCTGACCTGTCTTCTTATAATAATTTTCCTACCTTGCTTCATTCCATCATAAGGATCAAATGAGAAACTCAGGAAAATGTTTTGAAATGGAAACTGAGTAAATGTATTGTTTTCTAAATACCGTCTATATATACATAACAAAACAAGGAGCAAAATGGTACCAAGTTCATGGAAATTACATGGCAGTTAATGAGATAAATTACCTAAAATGCTAGCTCAGTGCCCAATGTGTGTATGTGTGCCTGTAGTAAATGCACAATAAGTGCTTGTCGTAAATTATTACTTTCACCTCCATTAAATCTAAAATCTGTTTCGCTAGACCTCATTATTATCTGCATTTTACCTGAGTTCTGAGGCTTGAAGAAATGAAATAACTAGCTTAAGAATACCCAACTAGTTAGAGGAAGAATTGGAGTTTACCCATGCTTCCCCCTGTTTATTGTTCATCAAACCCCTGACCACAAAGTGCTACATACATGTAAGTTTGTATTTCTATTGGAAAAGTGACATACATATGGCATGTCTTCCACTGAGGTTCATTTACTTCTCTCATCCTTAGAGGTGAAGAATAGTGAGGTTGTGGTAATAATGGCAAGAGAAATGGCTCTAGTCAGGCTGATTGCTGTTGGAGCTCAGCTTTTGTGCCTGGGAGAATGTGTGTGTGCATTCAGCCAGGGGGCTTCATCTGTATTGAGGAGAGCAAGTCACATTGTCTAGGAAAGGGAATGACTTAGGAGGAGCTGCCGAGACACTGGAACTCAACCTAGTGTTGATGTATGATAACCAGGGCATGTTACTGAAAGGCATAAAATAATACAAAAAGTGATTTTTCAGCCAATTTGCTGACACAGCACCATTTTGGGTCCCTAACTGAAAATGATATATGCATTATCTCAACCTAAAGTCGGAAGTATAAATTATAGAATATATCTTTCACTGTTTTATTTGGGCTGTAAAGCGACACCTTATTATTTCTCCCTCCTGGGCTTCCTTTAATGAATCAGGATTTGAAAGTGAAATATTTATTATATTGCAGGGGAGCGATTACATCGTGTTTCAGAAAGGAGGGAGAAAGGGGTATGGAAATCAGGCGGCATCTTGGAAATTGGGTCTTTTTTCTTGTTATGGGAAATGGCTGATATGGGTGTTTTTACTGAGCTGTGAGAAGCTCACTGAAGAGGAACCCTTCCAGAGTGGTGAACACAGGGGCATGGATTGCTGAGTCAGGGATCCTGACCCCCACCTGTACTCACCTGTAAGCCCTCCTCACCTGATTGGGCACATGCAATGGAAGAGAGACATCTGATTATGACGCTTTTATGAGTTGCACGGGAGAGATAGTACCATGAGCCATCCCATCCCATCTGGCTGGACATGGTGGAGCTAAGAGAGAGAGAAAGAGAGGAAGGATATACTTTATCTCTGTGGGTTATTGGATATTGGGTAATGCAATTGGTTATTCAAAACGATTGTTGAGACTCAGCACTAGTATAATGAATATATTTTTTCTTCTAGCTCCCAAATCAGTCCTGATGGATGATTATGGGAGTTTAGTACATTATATAACTGCTCAGGGCCAGGAAACCAGATTGTCCCACTGTTGAGAGTGAATGTGGTTGTTATCAGGAATGCTTGGGGATTCCTACAGCACATAATGGGAGAGGAAGGCTGGCAAGAGACTGGACTCACATATGGCAGTATTACCAAGTAGTTCCACCCTTTTCCACTGATTGTGACCCTAGCTCAGGGATGAGAGCCTATGCAAGGGTTCAGAGTGTTTACTCCTCATTTGTTCATTCACTTGCTCATTTTTTCATGTATTCAGTTTTTCCATAAATACTTATTAGTTCTTCTGTGTGCTATGTACTATGCACTGAGGAAAGGGAAAAATAATATACAGCTTCTGTACTTAATGAACCATGTACTGGTAGAGAAGACAAAACATAAACAGAAATCCAAAGGGTGTGTCAAGTATATCAAAAGGTTGTGGAAGGACACAGTGATGGAACAAAAAGAAGGCGATTGACCTTGTGGAATGGGAGAGGGCACATGGAGGTCTTCAGCCTCCCACAAGTTGATTGATAGGCAAGTATATATTGAATGGATTCATTCATCATTAAGATGCTGATACTTAAATGGGAAGAGAAGAGCTTTGAAGGGCACGTGCAAAGGCAAAGAGCTATAAGGCAGGCCTGCTGGAGCAGTTTTGAAACAGGATGTCAACATTCTCAGAGTCAGGATTGTGTCCCAGGCCTTCATTTTGTGGGTACAATACCCACCACTTTTGTGATGAACCTCTTTTCTTTCCATACTGATGTCTTCATGATTATTCTGATCTTTATATTGTCACCCATAACTCCCAAATAGACATTCACTCCTTGGTACCTGTTCTGGTCTCAATGTGTACCTCAACTAGTGTGTTGAAACTTAATCATCAATCTAATATCTAATATCTAAAAGAGCATGAGGGAGTAGGCTCATCCCCCTTCCATCTCTTCCACCAGTGAGGACAGTGTTTGTCCTCATTGCAACAACAGAGCTGCAACAAAGGATCACCTCCATAGCAGAAAGCAGTCCACAACAGACACTGGACCTGCCAGCATGTTGAACTTCTGTGTGGTGCTCTCAGCCTCCAGAACCATAAGAAGTAATTTTCTAGTCTTTATAAATTACCCAATCTCAGGTATTCTATTATAGCAGCACAAATGAACTAATACAGTTCCATAGCTTACACGAGATATATGCATTCAAGGGATTGATAAACATGGAGTTAGGTGCTTTTCTCTCTAGCCCAAGATAACTGCCTGGAAGAGCAGTGCCCACTGCTCCAACCCCATACCTTTCTTGCTTCCAACACTCTGTCCCTGGTGATTAACCTCCTGCTATCTGATGGGTAAATGTATAAGCTGATATAGTGCCAGGGATGGACAACTCTCTCCAGAAGCCAAGAGCCCTAAGCATTTTAGTCCAAGCAGCGTGAGGCTGGTTTGTAAGCAGGAGGTGTTGGAAAAGGATTTGACTGATGCTCTGTGCTTTGGAGGATGAAAGGGCTTAACACCATTTGTTAGGGCAGTGTTTTTGTGTTGAATGTCATTAGCACTGGGGAAGGACCATGTGGTTTGGGAAGCTGATGCACCAGTGAGATGGCAACAGACCTAGTCCACAGCTGATGGGGTCACTAGTATGGGAGCCTTCAGTAGAGATTCTACAGGTATCCTGCATTAGCAATTCAGAAGGGACTAGGAGTAACTCTGAGACCCTGACAGCCAGCTCCTGGGAGCCGTGAGTGAAGCAGCGGCATCTGCTAACTGTAAAATTCCCTACCTTCTCTGAACCACCATGGTGGCACTGGCAGCCTAGAAGAGGAGGCCCAGGCATTTCTTGACAGCAGTGGCACAACAAGGGCATCTTGGCTCCTTGTCACAGCAGTGCATATATATCATTCATAGAAATGTAGTGCTGGATGGGGACTTAGACATCACCCAGTCCAACCTCTTCATTCTATGCATGCATATGCTGTTGACTTCATGAAAGTGAGAGTGGCCAAGTTAGTACTTGAACATAGGTTTCCAGATCTCTACTCTACCCTTTATCTTCACATATTGGTGTGAGAATGAGGAATTAAAGAGAAATTAATTAATTAACTCAAAGAAGTAAAATATTCACAGTGCTTCTAATATTTAGGGATCAATTTATCATCTGTCTCCAAACTAGCTTGCCTTCTGATTTTTGCTAAATTTTAAAAAGTGTAAGTCATTTGCTGTCATTTACTGTATTTATCACTACAGTTTACTCATAGCAAAATGTATTTTTCTCCCTTGCCTCAGCATATATGAATTTATATTGCAGCTGCTGAGATTCAACAAAATAACACATGGAGGCTGAAACTCAAAACGGAGGGTAGCAGTGGATGGATGGACCTTGACAGGCTGAGTTTGGAGGAAGATGCATGGAACAAGGAGAGGAATAAGGTGATGGCCACTAGAGGTCTCTTTCTTTCCTAGGATGAGGCCACTTAAAGCATCTGTAGATACCCACCAAGTCTATTTAGCTGAGGGTGTTCAGAAGCCATGGACTACCAGAAGTGAGTGTTAGGGAACAGCAGAAGTATAAAGAAATGACTCAACATTTACATATAGATAATTGCTATAATTGGAAAAAAACAGTTCATGGCATCAGATTTGGGGTAGGATTGAGGTGTGTGTGTGTGTGTGTGTGAGAGAGAGAGAGAGAGAGAGAAAGAGAGAGAGAGAGAGAGAAGCTACAAAGCAGAGACAGCATGAAGGAGAGTGGTCTTTTGTCCATACTATCTTCACATCCTCACTAAACTCCTTCTAATTTCAACACTTTCTAGAAAGAATTCAGAGGCTCCTCTGGTATGTCCTAATTCCTTGACTTAGAGGTCAGTTCTGTGGTCATGAAATTGAATTTTTGAAAATGAACATGCCAGTCCTTTTCTATATTAAGGGATGTTTCAATGCTTCCCTTAGTTAGCTTGAGAGACCAGGTTCACCCTCTGCCTAATAAATAGGGCTGGTTTTGCTCATGTCATCCTTATGTGTAAATCTTCCTATGTGATTTTGGGATTTAGTCATGGTTATGCAGAACCAAGTGTGAGTTCAGGCAGGGTGATAGCGCTGGTTTTAATCACAATCCAAATGTGGCCCTATGGAAATGAGCTGACTCTCCTCTAGTCTTTGCCAACTTGTCTTTGTCTTTGGTAATGAGAACATGTTTAACTATGCCCTTCTCCTAGTCATGTTACTTATAGCCATTGTTTAACTCTAAACAACAATATAACCCTTGTGTGTTAGCTTTTTTTTGTCACTGTGGTAAATACTTGAAACTATTTTAAAGGAGGAAAAATTTGTTTTGGCTCATGGTTTCAGAAATTTCATTTCAAGGTTGGCTGAATCCATTGTTTTGAGTATGAGGTGAGGCAGAATATCATGGTGGTAGAAGTGTGTGGCACTCATGCGTTCACCTCATGGTAACCAGAAAGCATAGATGAGTAACAAGAAGAAGCCAGGACCAGATATACCATTCCAAGCCCCACCCTCAGCAATCCACTTTCTCCAAGTGGCCCCTATATTCCACAGGTCCACCCCCTAATTGTCCATTCAAATTTTGAATTCATCAATGGGTTAAGCCATTGATTAGATCAGAGCCTTATGATCTAATTCTTTCTGGAAATACCCTCACAGACACAGCCAGAGGTGTGCTTTACTAATCTCTTAGGCAACACTCAATTCAATCAAGTTGACAATCAAGATTAACCATCATGGCTGGCTACAGTGGCTGAAACCTATAATCCTATCTACTTGGGAGGTGGAGATCAGGATTGTGGTTCCAGGCCAGCTAGTTCAGGAAAGAAATTCATAAGACCCCATCTGAACCAATAAAAGGTGGGTATGGTGGTATACTCCGAGATACTCAGGAAGTTACTCAGGCCAGCTTGAGCAAAAAAGTCTGGGGGTGTAGCTTAAGCAGTAAAGCACTTTCCTAGCAAGAGCGATGCCCAGAGTTTAACTTCCAGTGCCACCAAAAAATAAAAAATTTTTATTTTTTATATTTATTAATACCACAAGACTATCGTGCCTTGTGATGTTACCTCTTGGTGCAGTGGTTTGACTCTCCTTTCTTGCCATTATTTTCATGTTAACATGGGCAGAGTCCTAAAGGATGTTAAGAGGCTTGGGTTTGAATTTCAGCCCTGTTATCTCCATCTGTGGGAACTTAAGCACATCCCTCAACTTCTGTGAATTTCAGTTTTCTGAATTATAGAAAGTAGATAAAAAGGTTTACCTTGAAATTTTGTGTGAAGGTGAAATGAACCAATGAGAGAAAGTTTCCAGTACAGTGGATTTTATTTTAAACAAGATCACAGCTAGGGGCTGGGAGGTTGAGCTCTTTCTCTTTCTGCCTTCTGGCTTTCCATGATATCATTGTCACTCCTTGTGATTTCTCTCAGCCTTTTTCTTTCTCTTTCACCATGAAGCTATTGGGAGGTGAAAGAGAAGAAGGAGCAAGAGGTAATGTAAGGGAATAAATAAACAGAGCCAGTCATGGCTCTACCCCCAGCTTAGGGATGACTGTGTTCCTCAGGCCATGGATCCTGAAAGTTTCCTCACCACCATGAGACTTATAAAGTAGGTTTTTATTCAGACCATGTCTTTCTTTCAGGAAAGAAGAAAGTCTCTAGAAGAAGATATACTGGACAAGGGCTGAGGTTCATGCTAGGAGCTGGGGATGACATAGTGATAAGACCCAGTTCCCGTCCTTAGGGGATCTACTGTGTCCCATTCTCAGAAAACTATTGTTGAAGACAAAGGAGATGTGGTGGGAGTCTCAATGATGGCCCAATAATCCTTGCCTCCAGATAATCATGGGTTGTATAAACTCCTCCCCCTTGCAGTGACCTCTTTCTAACAACAAAAATATGGCAAAAGTGATGAGAGGTCACTTTTGATATTAAGTTACCAATAGACTGCAACTCTGAGGGAAGCCAACTGACATTTTGGGGCTGTTCTATGGAGAAGCCTATGAAATTAGGAATTTGAGGAAGGCCTCAACCGAAGGCAGCAAGTCACTGAGTTCCTTAGTTCAACAGCCAGCAATGATCTCATTTTTGCCATTGACCACGCAAGTGAACTTGGAAGCAAATCTTTCCCCAGTCAAACTTTAAGATAAGAGAATAGCCCCAGCCAGCACTATAACTGAGGCCTTTTGAGCAATTTTGAGGGGAAGATAAGCTGTGTCTGAATTCCTGGCCGAAGGAAACTGTGAGTAATAAATCTTTCTTGTTTTAAGACCACTCAGTTTTTGAGCAATGAATACCTAATTCAGAGGGGTGGAGAAGGAGTAACTTTCATACACCTTAAAAAAAAAAGAAGAATGCCTGGTCCCTAAAGGGAGAGAGGCATAATTTTTTTAATTCATTTATTCATATGTGCATACATTGTTTTGGTCATTTCAGAGAGAGAAAATTTTCTGTAGTGACCAAAGCTGCAGATTTCTACCCAGAGTTGCACACATGCAGGTGGCAGAGGCACTGGCTTCTTGGTACTCCTGGTACTTCAGATTCTCCAGGTAAAGCACCTTCTTCCTCTCTCATTGGCTTTCTTCTCAGGTCCTTTCCTGCATGCCTCACTTCCCACTTCTGAAGTCCCTTGCCCCATCTCCAGCCTGCCCAGCTGCTAATATACCAGCTAGCAACTAAGAATGACACAATTTTGTTAGGAATCATGGGGACCTCAGCAATCAGGGACTCTGATGTAACCTGGCCTTGTAACCAGGGCCCTGGTGACATCCTCCATATCTCTAAATACAGTGCTTGTACTGTGTCTCCAGAGACAGAGAGGTCTAGCCAAGTGGCATTCTCTCAGGACGATTTATTACTTTGTACCTGTAGCCTGGCAGTGAGGTGTAAGCTTGCCAGATCACAGGGTAGGGCCCTGGAAGAGCTCCCTCATTGTTCCTGCCATTCCTCACCTGGAGACAGAAATTCAGAGCTCCAGACCCTTCCACTTGTGGTCTTAGAGCCAGTTGCATCCCCACTCAAGGGGATCTTTCTTCAGTCACTACTGTTCTATAGTTGGTCAAGATGGCTTCCTGTCCAACCCTCTCAGGCTCCCTCTATCAATCTCCAAAAGCATAAGGATTCTCATGATCTTATCTCAGCATGGTCCTCTCACTGCAGTCCCAGCTCATGCCCGTCTATGCCTGCTTCCTGCGCACACACACATGCATGCACACACATACACACCAGCACACACACCCCCCCTCACTCTTTCCTTCTTCCCCCACCCCTGCTTCTTCTCAATATCAAGATTCTAAATCTTCTTTGAAAATGAAATCTATTATCCTCTCAAATCATCATTCCACCACTACCCCTTCCCCAAGATGATTAGCATCTGTGAGCATTATTTAAAGTGCTGCATCGGTCCTATTTTGAAAAGCTACCCCCCCTCCTTTCATGCCCAATCCTCAATGTGGGCTCGATGCAGGGAGCAGCTCGGCATGGCTGAGAGAGGTCACCTCTCATTAATACAGATCCCATTTATTTAAAAATAGCAAGATTATGCCACTTTCAAATAGCCTGAGTGAGCTAAACCATTAAAGGATTGTGCGTTGCTGACTTCGGACCTATTGTGAAGGCTTAATATTTCATAGCACAGTGACATATGGTACATAACCCACGGAGCAGTGCTATTGGTTTAGCTGATCTGAAGCGAGGAGTAGGGAAATAATTGAAGAGAACATTTTATAGCTCAACACAGAGCAAGGAAGAGAGCTGGGGCTTGGAAAATGTTATGACGGCCTCCTGAAGCTGAGGGTGGGGCCTGAGGCAGAGATGGGGCAACCCTGCCAATGATGGAGGGGTAGATATTCAAGGGCTAGATGGGAGGATGGATGAATGGGTGGAATCCCCATCCACAGGGTCTCATTAACAGTGTTGTCATTTTCCAAAGTCAATGTTCGCAATGTGATTCGTGGACTAGACATTTATGTGTTGCCACTGAGCGCTCAGAAAATGACCAAATTATGTGATGCTTGGAATTTAGTCACATTTAGGGGACTTGGGGATGAATTTGGAGGTGGTGGAGCAATTGCTAAGGAACCACTAACATCTGCTTGGGAATTAAAACAGACTTCAGTTCTGATCTTGATTAGGCCTCTTATGTGACAGGAGTAAATTCTTAGCTTCTAGAATCTCAATTCCCTGATCTCTAAAATGGGAATGATAAAACTCACAGCTTGAGGTTTTGATAAGGACTGAATGCTAGACATAGCCTGTAAATCTTGGTTTCTTCTTTTTTTGCATCTTGATTCACACTCCTTACCTCTTTGATTCTCCAAATACATGGCACTCTCTTGAGCACTCTGCTAAGTCTTGAACCTATCATAGAATTTGGTCTTGCATGGTGTATCTACCTCTATGGAAATGACCCAGCATTACTCACATCTTCACCAGTCCTGACCATTCTCAGCTCCATTTTCCTCCTTCCATCTTGGCTGTGGTTAGATTGCCTTATTTAATGGTGCTCTTCCCAAAGAGGTCAGGCAGGGGATTCTTAGGAAAGACTCAGTGTTTGGATGTGCAGATCATGGGTCTTTGAAAGAGCTTGGCTATTATGGAAACAGCCAAGATGCCCCAGCACTGATGAATGGATTAAGAAAATGTGGTATCTATACACAATGGAATTTTATGCAGCCATGAAGAAGAACGAAATGTTATCATTCGCTGGTAAATGGATGGAATTGGAGAACATCATTCTGAGTGAAGTTAGCCTGGCCCAAAAGACCAAAAATCGTATGTTCTCCCTCATATGCGGACATTAGATCAAGGGCAAACATAACAAGGGGATTGGACTATGAGCACATGATAAAAGCGAGAGCACACAAGGGAGGGGTGAGGATAGGTAAGACACCTAAAAAACTAGCTAGCATTTGTTGCCCTTAATGCAGAGAAACTAAAGCAGATACCTTAAAGCAACTGAGGCCAATAGGAAAAGGGAAACAGGTACTAGAGAAAAGGTTAGATCAAAAAGAATTAACCTAGAAGGTAACACCCACGCACAGGAAATCAATGTGAGTCAATGCCCTGTATAGCTATCCTTATCTCAACCAGCAAAAACCCTTGTTCCTTCCTATTATTGCTTATACTCTCTCTACAACAAAATTAGAAATAAGGGCAAAATAGTTTCTGCTGGGTATTGAGGGGGGGAGGGGGAGGGGGCAGAGTGGGTGGTAAGGGAGGGGGTGGGGGCAGGGGGGAGAAATGACCCAAGCCTTGTATGCACATATGAATAATAAAAGAAAAATGAAAAAAAAAAAAGAGAAAGAGCTTGGCTAGATAGTCCCTCTAAATGCCTCAAATGTTCCATGACCTCTTCCCAAGGCTCTTGAGTCCCATGGGACATGGCTTATGCCTGGGTATCTTCCTCTAAAGAGGCTGCTTAGATTTTCCCCAGTAAGGGTGTGAAGTATATTGATGTGCATGGACCTCTATGACCCCTTGAGGTTGCATGGTCCTCCCTCCCACATCTTATTCAAAGAAGGAGAGAGGTTGGCTTCTCTTTTCAGGCCCACCACCCTCAGAAGCAGGTCCACTCTGGCCTTAGGAGCAGGCTGTTTTAATAAGCATTAGAGACAACATGAAGACAAATCCCTCCCCCAGGCATCTCCCTCCTCTCCCACACCCCCACTGAGTTTGCCTTTTATTTTCTCCTTCTCCTTCCTCTGCCTGTGCGTAACCACCTTCCTCTTCCTTCATTCTGTAGTTGTTTCTTAAAACAAAATAAAAAGACATGTTTTCTCAAATCAAAGGTTACACAAAGTACACCTTCTGTTTTGTTCTTCTCTTGAACAAAATATCCTTTGATTCTCTCCTCCTTTAACCAACAGGGGCTTCTTGCCCTTCACCACGGGTTCTGAGCATGAGAAGTTCACTATAGCTCCAGTGACATTTAATTAGACTTGAAGGTGGGGATAGGACAGGGCGGGGGAGTTACCTTGTCCCTCCACCTCTGATCCAGCAGCTACAGAGCAAAAGCTGCCTGTTGAGCCAAGGATGCAGAGTGTGGCTGTCCTGGGGGATGTTGAAGAAGTACCACGTTTTCTGCCTGTGGGGAGGGGAAATGGACAGGGGATAGGGGGTGTCCAAATATGCCACCCCCCTGTCCCCAATCCTGCTGAAGGGCTTTTCAACTCTGATGGAGTCTCCCAGAAATGAAGTCAGGCCTCATGGAATTGTGCTGACCTTGAGAGGTCATCCAATGAAGTCCCAAGATGGGGGAGGGACTGGGGTGGACCTGACAAAGCTTGTTAGGTTGTAAGGAGCAGAACTGTAGCTCTTTTAGCGGGAGATTTAATTTAGCTGCCTTCTTTTTTAGTGACTATCATGACTCAGTGAATTCCCTGGTTCTCTTCTGCTTCTTTCTTTTCCTTCTTTCTTCTCTTCGAATTTCCCTTCAAAAATCTAAAAGAGCAGCCTTCAGGTGGAGGATGCAAAGTCAGGGAGCACACTGAAAGGTATTGTATGGAAATCATAGTTGCTCTTTTAAGTCCTGTTTCAGAGAATAAGCAGACCTTCAAATGAGATGTAGCTCATTCATGAATTGGTTGTATATTACTTGGAAACACATTTTCCCATCAGAAATGATTGATGACTAGGTTTCTGTGCTTGCCCGCAGATGCTCATTTAACCTAATGGCAGCCTTTAAACACGAGTCTCCTCTCATTTCTCCAGAATTCTGTGAACAAAGAATCCCTTGCAGCCTGAATATAGACCCCTAAGCTGAATTTTTGAGTCACTATAAACCTTGGGTGCCTAATTCAGCTAAAAGTTCTCTGAATTGGTGCTGGGAGTGGTGCTGGGGGTGGTGAGGCAGCTACCAACGGATGCTAGTGTTAACTTTGGAATTATGACAGACATCAGCTCTGATCTTGATTCCAGAAACTCCAGAGAAGGAATAGCTGGGTAAGGAATAGCTAGGTAAGCCATCCACACATTCTCTGAAGACTGGATGGCTCAGTGGAAAGTATACTAAGATGGGTGTTAGAAAATTGTTCTTTTTTTTTGTGGTACTGGAATTTGAACTTAGGACCCCACACTTACTATAAAGGTGTTCTACCACTTGAGCCACACCTCAAGCCCTGTTTTGCTTTTGTTATTTTTCATACAAGGTCTTGCACTTTTTCCTTGGCTAGCCTGAATGGTGGGTCTCCTACCTAGGACATCCTGCATAGCTGGAAGCACAGGCAAACACCACCACACCTGGCTTATTGACTAAATGGGATGTCACTAACTTTTTGCCCAGTCTGGCCTTGAACCTTGATCTTCCCATGCTTCAACCTCCTGAGTAGCTGGCATGAGCTACCTTGCATGGCTGGAAAATGTAGTTCTATCTTGCTTTACCATTTTCACCTTTATAATATTGGGTGAGTCATTTAACAGATCTGGGCCTCATTTTAGTATGTAGACAAACACGAAGAAATGCATGTAAAGAAACATATAAATGTACACAAAAGTAAACATAACTCTGTAAATATATTCAGATGAAAGCAGGAGTGTTGGTAGTGATTGATGTGTTTAGAAATGGTTGTGGTAGCCTGGGAGGACTGTAGAGAGAAGGAAAATACTATTTATTAAACAATAGCTATGAATTATGAACCTCTCTAAATAGTTTACACAGGTAGAGAAAGTTGAAAAAATACTATTTAAATATAACACACAGGCATTCCTCTGAGGAAGGAAATTGTCTTTTTTAAGGTTTACCCTTAATAAACCCTATGTATGGAGGGTAAGGTTTTAGGACTTCTTTGGGAAAGAAGTACCAAAATGAAGAGAATGCTAGACGGTTCTGTATAAGAATTGAAGAGTTTCTGCTCCAAAATGGTAGATTAAGGCACATAAATTGACTTCTTAACACTCTGGGTCCCACTAGCACCATGGAATGGGATACAAAGTAAACTCATAATAAAAGGAATAAGGAATGAGGTCACAATCATCAGCAGATGAGAGATTACAGCAGACCCTTGGAAAATAAAACTGGATGAAGGTGGGCTGATAAATGAAATGGAGTGAACAAGCCAAAATCCAGTATGCACCATGTGGTGACTGTAGAGGAGGCTGAAGCCAACCTTCTTGGCAAAACTCAAAGAGTCTCTAGGCTCAGAGTCAACAGGTGAGGAAAGGGAGGAAAGGACGCCAACGAAGGAATTCTACACCATTGTCTGACCTCACAGGACTCTTATCTTTCAAAAGATAGATAAACCAGGGCTTCTGATATGGGCCCTGGAATTCCATAGGCTCCTCATTCTGGTCTCAGCCTTACAGATGACTTCTCAACCTGAGTCTTAAAGCAAGCCTGCCATTGGAAATCTCTGTCTTGTGGCATGCTTCTCACTCAGAGAATCCCATTATGGGAAGAGACTCACATATGAAACAACTACTTTGAGTCCTTATTTTTAAATCCTTATGTACAACCACAAATTGCTATATACACACGAGGAAAATCATCAGAGTGAAATATGAAGCTCAAGCTAAGCAAACACAACAATGACTCAGAGGAAACACAGCTAACTCAAAAGAACAGTAACTCCCAGAGAACATCCAATTTTTGATGGTTCAACTTAGGACTTTTTGACTTTATGAGTGTTGAGATTTGAACTCAGACACTCTGATTTCCAAGTTTGTGTTTTTAACCATGACATTAACTTTTTTCTCATTAAAAATAAAACAAAATAATAAAAGCTTAAAAATTAAAAAGATTTAAAGTCTATAAAATAAAAATAACCAGAGAAATTCTTTTGAAAATTAAAAATATATGATTACCAAAATAAAAAATTCAGTAGAGCTGAAAGATGAGGTCAAAGATACTTCCCAGGATATAGAGGAGAGAAAAAGAAGTGGTGGTGGAGGATGCAGAGAGGGAGGGTGAATTACCAAAGAAGTTATTCAAGAATGTTTTCCAGAGCCTAAGAAAATTGTGAGTCCTTAGCCTGAAAGGCCTTATCAAGTTTCTAACACAGAAAATGAAAGTGATCTGTGTCTAGTCTCATGACTTTTGAGAATAATAAGGACCAAAAGATACAGTGTGTCACCATCCTGACTGGCCTCAGCTTAAAATGACCAGCAGATGTATGTATATACCAAGCTTCTAAAGCTTCCCTAAGACCCTATACATCTTCCCATCCATTCATTCCCCCACTCTTCTTAATCTTCCACAAACTCCTCCCTTACTCTGTCTCAGCTGACAAAACGGAAGCAATAGAAGAGAACTTCCCATCACACCTGCCACCACATCTACCTGTCTGCCTAAGTCTGTACTGGGCACCCTGCTTTCTACCACACTATTGCATCGAGCTGTGTGTGCTCCCACCTCCAGCCAGCACAACTGCTGTGGTTCAGGTTCCATCTTGTCTACTCAACAGTCCTTGCCATTCTCTCCACCAGTACTTGTTCTTTCCTTTCTTGATGGTCATTCCTATCTGCATAGAAAAATCTTAACATGAAAATGGTTTTGTTGGACACCAATGGTCCATGTCTATAATCCTACATACTTCGGAGGTTTAAATTAAGTCTAAGGAGGATTGCAATTCAAGGACAGCCTGGACCAATAGTTTAAGAGACTTCCATTTCCAAAATAACCCAAACAAAAATGGACTGGAGGTGTGGATCAAGCAGTAGAGTTCCTGCTTTGTAAGTGTAAGGCCCTGAATTCAAACCTTAGTCCCTATAAAAAATTTTCACCCTCACCTTCCTCCAGCTATTTCCTCTATTTTCTTCTTCTCATTGTAGAACTAAAATGGCTTCCATGTAATAAATAATTGTAGGTCTCATGATTTAAGAATATGCTTCTCAGAAAGAAGAAAATTTCACAAAACAAGAAAAGTTACATGAGAAAAAATGGTCCATATTTGCAGCAAATAGAGTTTGTCACTTCTAAATTACTGGAGTATGGAAAAATAATACATTCAACTTGGAGCACAGAAACACTATTTTCAATTGGCAAAAGCATTATAGCATTTGATCCACTGGGAAAACCACCTAATTATAACTCGCTTCTTGGCTGTGGCTGAGTAATATTCCTATGGGAATATTAATTTAAATATTATATGACTAATAATGGACTAGGTTATACTAGCAACTGAGATAACAACCTTGACTATCACAGACTTAATATATGAGGATTGATTTCTCAGTCACCCTGCATGGCCCCTATAAGTCAGCAGTGGGGTTATGCTCCTCTTCTAGTCATTCAGGAGACCAGATGTTGGAGGTCTACTTCCTCTGAGCTGCACCATTTAGATTATTTGGAGTCCTCTGCTACAGCAGCAGGAAGAGAGAGATCAGTAAATCCCATGGCTTTTTCATAGTCTGAACCTGATAAAGACTCACAAGATATCTCAGATTTCACTGGTTAGTGCTGGCCATAGTTCTCTCCTCACCTAACAGTGAGGGAGATGGAAAACACAGGCGAGAAGATGGAGTATTTTGTGGTTATCTGTGCCCACCATCATTGTTCATTGGCATTCAACTTTCCAAATAACTTACATGAGAGGTTATAAACAAGCCACCTAGAGCAAACTGCAAATAAGCCTCATTTGAATATGCATATTTTTATATTATTTTGAGTGCTTTATAGTTCTAAGCACTCCCCCTGCTATGACTCTGGGCCTAGTTGACTCATGTATATGCCAGTTCCTCAAGTCACTTGCAACTCCTGCACAGAATGCAGGGAAGACTTAGGGACACTCAGTAACGTAAATATTAAAATCGTCTGGATAAGAAGTAGAGGTATAGCAGATGTGTGTGGAAAATTAGATGTGGAAGTAGAAGGAAAAATAGATGGACTGATATACTCATTTTATAGAATATGAAGGAAAGACAAGCCACCTGATATAGATGAAATAAGACATTGTATTTATAAATGTTCTTTAAAATGATGATTGTAATTAATAGAATGAGAAAATGATATTTATAAATGTTGAGAGGAGAAAAGGAAAGGACATTAAGCGTGATATTTGATAATGAGTAATCAATAGATAATATCTGTGGTCAATAAATCAAGAAATAGAGATATAAATATATTGTTTATATATGTAGGGAAGAAACTACCAGAAGCCCTAGAAACAGAAATGTCTTAAAGTGGTTTCCTCTGGGGAGTGGAATCAGAGATGGAGAGGGGTACAAGAGGAGACTGTTGATTTAATTATGAGAATGTCTGCAGTATTTGATGTTTTAAAAAAGTAATATTCATGCATTGCTCTGATTAAAGTATTCTAAAATTCTTTTAAAAGAGAAATAAATAGGAATTTGCATATGTAGGAGAGTGGAAATGATTTGAAAGAGGAGGAGGAGGGGAAGGGGAGGGGTGACAGGCTGGAGCTAGAACCCATGGAGATAGGAGGAAGGTGAGGCGTCTTCCACTGAGTGGCTAATGAACTTTTAAGAACACAAATCCAAATATTCAGTTTTATATTTTTAGTTTTGTTGGGTTATAAGTATTTGTCCTTACCTGAACCTCATTAACTGTCTCAGGTGCTTAGTTGGGAGGAAAGCTAGAGACAGAATCTGAGTTCCAAGTGCAGGGTCTTGGAAGAACAAAGACAGGAATCAGATGGAGTAGCAGCAGGAACTCAGGGACCAAAGGGGTCATGGAGATGGAAGCCCTAGGGCATTCACAGGAATCCTAGGAAGACCTTGGGATAGGCGATAGAAAGCTCAGCTCCATTCTGTCTAAGGTCAGAGGGCACAGTGCCCTCAAGAGACAGTAGAGAACTTTGGTTATCTCATTTAATCCTCAAAATGACCTTATGAGTTAGTTCTTCCTTAATTAAACAAATGTTAACAAATATTTGCATATAGCACTGTTCCATAAGTCTACTACGATTCTCAAGGAGCTCACATCTCATGAGGGAGTCATTATAGTGGGAGGTAATAAATATGTGAACTAGGTCCCATGGAAAAAGTGGAGGTGGGGGTGGATAGAAAGCTCCAAGAGAAGGAGATAGGATGAATTGTGAAAAATCAAAAGGAGTTACAGGCACCATAGAATGGGTGTGAAGCCCACCCTTTGAACTTCTCACATCCCTTTGTCTGCTACAGCAAGTCCATTCTGTCACCATCTTTCCAAGGTGGTGATCAACCACAGTCTAGAAAAGACAACATATAATAGTTAATGGAACCAGTTAGTTAGTTAGTCCCCAGTACTATGACCAACCCTAAGTCTGTAATTGATATTGTACTTGGCAGTTTCAGCTGGGTTGGGTTATTTGCTTCTCAAGGCGACCCAGCTCTTCATTCCAAAAGATGTGTGAGCCCTTTTCCCTTCAGGTTATGCTTCTGTCCATTCATGTTTGTTGTGATGAGTGGAAGCACCAACAAACGCCCCTATGGGTCACCAAGTTAAACATGTGGTTCTCTTTGATCCTATCCTACAGTAGTAACCGTGCCTCCTTACAATAATGATGTTTGGTTTTGGTCTCATGGCCTCCCAGATTGAATGGTCTAAAATGTCTAGGTGGTGCTCAGAGTTACAGGGTTGCAGAACACTTCTCCGCTAGAAGTGTTCTTTCTTCTCTCTACCTGTTGTCTGGGAACTAGGAGGACATTGCTGCAGAGCTTGGGCTTATGGGGCATCAAAGCACAAATTCTACAAGTGGGTCATAGGGATTGACATTGAGAGAGACCATGGTGACTTATACCCCAACCCCTGAGATTGTATATTTGAGCTATTGAGGATACATACTGTATATGATCTGTTGGCTCAGTGTACATGTCATATCCTGTGGAAGAACTCCCCAATCCCCCAGGCTGCTCCTGAGCTGGGACTTTAAAATGGCCCTTTAGTGATCACTCCATTGCTCAGTTTGCTGGCTACTTCAAGGTGAGGCTGTATATCGTAGTCATGAACCTGGCAGAATACATTATATTGCTTTCCAATTTTGTCTAGTTCAAACTGATGAAGCAGGAGTCAAGGAGCTCTGGCTTTAAAGGACACACATCTAGAAGAAGCAAAAATCATTTGGATGTTTTTTTCAACAAGGTTAAAAATCATGAGCCAATATACTGATAAAATAACTACAAGTGCAGGGCAATTTCTGCTCTTACAGACACATCTGAACTGGTCTTAAGTTTGGGTAGCCCATAGAAGATCCAACAGCAACCTGCTTGTCTCTTTTATAATTATCATGATTCTGATAATTATCTACTTGAGGTCAGTGTAGTCTCAGCCTGGAAATAGGTGCTCACTATGTAGTATATTGACTGACTGCCTGAATGAATGAATGAATGAGTGAACGAATGAACTGACTTCACTCAAGGGCCAGATCTTAGCCTAAGTTCCTCACTCTCTTTCTCCTGCTCCATTTTCACTCTCTCAGAAATTAAAAAGAAGCCATCTTTGGAAGGGAACCTCAGGACGTTAGAATCTGACCAGCACTAGCAGCCTGTCCTTTCCAGTCCTTTGACTCCTCTCCAGGGATTCCTCTCACTCTTGCTCTTCCCTTCTTTCCCTCCTGCCTCCCTCTTTTGTATTTCTCTTCCTCCCTCCCTCCCTCTTTTTCACTCTCCCTCCCTTCTTCTCGTTCTTCCTCAAGAGGCCCCAGACTCAAACTGCTGGGAAGTCTCTTCAAACAGGATTGAAATTGCTTTAAATATTAGAGGATTAGGGGAAGGCAAACAGACCTGGGGAAGGTCTGTGTTAGGGGATTAGGATCAGATCTCCTCTGCTGTCCAAGCATTAGCAGAGGCCATGCTGCCTGCCTCTGGGCTCTGTCTCTGGAGCCGGGGTTGCTCAGGGTTAGGCCTCCACACAGCCCACATCCTTGGGCTGATCTTTCTGCAATGCTCTACATCAGGGACTTTTTAGATGAAGCTTCAGCTAGGCAACAGCTGTTATTTCTCATCCTGGTCCTGCTCTCCGAAGAACAACCATACATTGGGTTAACCTGAAACAAAATCTGTTTTCTATCACTGTCTATAACCTTAGCCAGTGGCACCAACTGACCATGCACTGGCTGAGCACCCTGCTGGGAATCAGGTGTGGGTAAAAGAAAGAACAGACCCTTATGGCTGGGCAGCATAAGCTGAGACAGAGTATAAGACACAAGGAGCATGGGGTACATGCATGTGTGTCTGTTTACATAAATAAGCGTTGAAATGTAGCACGGCATTTGTCATGGCTAAAGCTCCCTATTGCTTATACTTCAATATTTATCAAAGTAGAGTTTCTTACTGGTTAGAATCTTACGTTCTTAGAGTTTAAATAGATTACAGGGGTTTAACATAAGGCAGATCTCCCCGACAGCATCATTGGTAGGTCATACCCTTCTCTTCTGTAACCTCCTGGGTGACAGGGAGCGAGATGGTCCATTTTTGACTGTCCATTCTAAAATGTTAGAAAATCTGTTTTGAAAATGTGCCTCTTTGTAGCAGCAGTTATGTTGTTCCTAAAATAGGAGTTGAATTGGGAGCAACATATATATATGTGTATATATGCTCATATGTATATATGTATGTACGTATACACACACACATATGTATATTAACTTGGAATTTGGTTGTGTAAGGAAGAATTTCTTAAATGGGGGTGAGTGTGGTGGTCAATGCCTGTAATCCCAGCTATTTGGGAGATGGAGCTAGGAGAATCAGAATCCGAAGCCGGCCTGGGCAAAAGCACAAGATCCTATCTGAAAAATAACCTAAAAAGTGCAAAAGGACTTGGGTATGGCTCAAGTGGTGTGTTTGCCTAGCAAGCACAAGGTACTAAGTTCAATCCCCAGTACTGCCAAAAAAAATTAATCATAAATGAATGTAACAATACTAAAATTGTAAGTCTGACCATCCAAAGAGTCCATTAAAGTATAGAATGGAAGCTGTATTTAAGGGTAAGATATTTGATGCACAGACATTTGCAAAAGGACTTTAATTCATAAAACATCCCCTAAGCAATGAGAAGAAAGAGAGACAAATTGAAGAATAAAATGACAAAAGACTGGATGGCATTTTTAAATGTCCAACAAACATGTGAAAAAATGGTCAACTTTAATAAAAACTAGATAGATGAAAATTAAAACCACATTGGAATATTGGCACTGCTCATCAAGTTGGCAGGAAGCAGAGAGTCAGACAATACCATCATGGAAATGGATGAGGTGAGGTTAGATGTCACCACTGCTGGCAGGATAGTAAGTTGGAATAACCAGTTTGAAAAAACAGTTTAGTGTTGGTTGATACATGCTAATTCTATGACCTAGAAATTGCCTTCCTGGGTAGTTGCTCTACAGTGCACAAAGGAGGCAGGCATAGCAATACAGTTAGTTTAATGGTGTCAGATTTGAAGCAGCCCAAATATTTACTATCATCAGGCTGGATTAGTAAATCCTGGGATAGTCGTACAAGGGAAACACCATATACTAACAAAAGTAAAGGAACCTTAGTTAAGCAATATCATGGATGAATCCTGAGAAACAACAGTGTTGATCAGAGTAAGTTAGTACACCATAATTCTCCATCTTTGGAAAATCCATAAACAGGCAAAAATAAATTATGCTGTTTGGTTTACATAATTAGATGATAAACTATAAAAAAAAATTCAAAAATATTGCCATGGAAGACAGACAGGATTGTGGTCCCCTGAGGACAGGAAGTAGGGTGTGTTGGAGAGGAAGTAAGGAACTGGTAGTGTTGGCACAGTGTTATGTATCTTGACCTGGGAGGTGGTTAACATGAATTTCTTTTTAGATGTTTGGATAAACTATACATTTATTTTTCATATTTTTCTGCATGTGTGTTATACTTCACCATTTAAAAAATAGTTTTGAAAGCACCATTCTAATCTTGACATCTCTTATGTCCTATTTAAACTTTTGTTTTCAGGCTAGTTTCTTCAAAAAACATGATTTCCAAAGTCTTTGCTACACTAGAGATGGATTCTTTCTATTATTTCTATTTATCATCTACTTAAACGACTGCTGCCCCCATAAGGGACAGTTAGAAAATCAAAGTTCGTAAAGGTGGGCCAACCTCAAATAAGGGCGAGTACAAGTCCAATTTATAATGTGTAATGTTCCAATGAGGACAGATGCCATCAATAAAATAAAGAAACCATTAAATAATAAACAAACCATTAAATACACAAACCATTAGGATGAGAACAGAAGTGTCGACACATTCATAATTTCTTAATTTCTTATCCTTGATGATAATTAGTCCATTGACAGACATTAGTTGGTGTAAGCTGCAAGCAAACAGGTGCCAACTCAGACAAAATCAACTGCTGAGATTCAGGCTGTAGAAAGAGCCTGCCAGCCTGGAAGAAGGGGGCCACCTCATCATCTTACCAGATGTGGTCTCTGCCTCCCTCCGAGGCTTCTGTTGGCAGCCTGGGGGGAATGAGGTCTGGTTCCTTGCTCAGGAGTTCTTGCTGGGTTGTGGGGCAGACCTCTGGTCTGAACACAAGCACCCTGGAGACTTCCCCAACAGGCCTTATTTAGGATTTCCACTCCTGCCTTCCCCTAGTTTCTACCTGGATACAGCAGGGAAGGAATAAAGCCTGGGGAAAATTGAGGTCTTACCAGTCACTTGCAATTGTTAATTAGGAAGGACTGCTCCGGCAGCCCCCAGTCCTTTCTGATTGCCTGGGTAGGGAGAGGAATGCTGAACACACAGGTGAGCTACAGCAGCTGACAGCCCCTGGGAAGGCGAGCTGTGCTGTGATTCTCTATCACCCAGCCCTGCTTAGAGGCTGGCGACAGACACCTGTGTCTAGTCAATCAAAACATCTGTCTACCTGAAGCTTCACTCCAAGTCTTTATTTACCATTATTACTGTATCAAACTACCCCGTTTTTATGATGTGTGTAAGCCCCTTGTGGCCAGAGGCTCCCAGCAAGTGTGCCTGAAGTCAGATCAAGGAGAGTATCTATTTGTCCTGCTCTCTGGGGGTGACTAAGTCCCTTGACCTTGACTGTGAGCCTTGCCACAGAGGCACTGCCTCTGAATCACACCGACAAACACATGAATGGCAGGTTGGGGAATTTAATTTTGCTTTTTAGTGAAACATAGAGAGCTATTGCTGCATATTTTTCAGTTGAGACAGATGCATCTCAAATGAGAAAAGTAAGGTGTCTTTTGGGATAAGGAACCTTCTTAAAAATTTCTCTATGGTAATACAATCAGTAAACCTAGAGATTCAAGTCAAGGCCACCAAACACTGTCTGGTCAGCTACTCATTTCTCCAGGGGCTCCATATTCTTCCTGTCCTCCTCTCTCTCTGCTCATTTCCCACAAGGGAATCTCGTATGGGGTGACTTGTGGGATAGATATATCATCCCCAGGGTGAGGTGGAGTACAGTAAGTGTCCACTTGATCATTTAGGGTCTGAGAGTGCACCAAATGACAAGGCTGGTTCCAAAAAGTGAGGGACGCAGGATCGGCATGAGAGGCTGACCTCATTAATTTGTCCAAGGTAGACTGAGTCACTAACGTGGATCTGGGGCCATGTCTGAATCCCTTAGACTGACTTCCTGTTGTATCTTCTGATACTTTTCAAGTTTTCTTCTCACGAAATTGTGGAATCTTTAGAATGGGAAAAGCCTAATAAACTCACAACTCACTCTTATGACTCCTGAGAGGCAGCATGGGATGGTGTTTTGCCTTAGTTTATGAAGTTGGCATTTAGCAAGTTAGGACTTGAACCCAAATCAGTTGATGCCAGATTTGGTATTCTTTCTCTCACCTGGGTTGAGCAGATGTCTTTGTGTGATCTTGAGATGCACAATTACAAAATCTCAAGTGTTTGGCAGTAGGAACACCAGACAGGGAAAATGATTTGTCCAAGGTCACTCAGTGGGTAAGGTAGGAGAAGACCTAAGTCTTTAATCTCCAGACTTCAGTCCAGTTTTGTTGCCATTCAGCCTGTGATTTACTTGGGCTGGAATTTTCCTTTGTCTCTCTGTCTGTTGTCTCCTTTTTGGGTTTTGCTATAACCTCTTCCTACACAGAAGGCTCCAGTGCACAATGGAAAAAACCACCCAGTAGAAGGACATTCGCAGCTCCCTGTCCACCTACCTGGGACTGCTGGCATGATGGCCAGGACAAATGTCTGCTTTGGAGACGGGATCTGGAGATGAGGAATAATAATGAATTGAGAGTTGAACAGGATTGAGCATTGCACACACCTCCCCATCTGCTCTGGTACAGGCTGCTGGATTTGCCTTAGATTAGGTCTCTGTTTCTGATTTGACAACAGATGCCCGAGCCATAAATAACTGTGTGTTTTTCCCTTGAACTTTCGCTGCCATCTCCTGATGTCTTGTGTCACATTGCATTCTGGGGAGAGGTGCAGTGGAGCATGCACCATCTCCTCGTCCTCGCTCTGTCCCTCTTTCTGAGTGCTGCCACTATAGTGAGTCCAACAGCAGGCACTGCAAATTAAAGAGCTGTGGACAGAGATGGGGGTTCCTATGGAAGCCAAGGATTAGAGACCCAGGAGTCCTCCTCCTTCCCCACTCACCCAGCTCAACCCTGACTTCTCTCAGGGAGTCTGAAATTGTGTCTGAATGGGCAGGGATCACCTATATAAAGTCATGATAGATCTCTGACCAGGCATTTGATAGAACAAGGGAATAGGAAGACTTTGCAGGCAGCCAGGCTAGTCCTGGAACTCCTAGGGCAACTGATGCCCTTATGTGGCACTGAGCCCCTGACCCAAGGAGTGACAGTAATACATAAGGAAGTGTCTTTTCAGCCCTGCAGGGTGTTACTAAATGACTCTATTTCTCATCCTTAATGGTACAGTGTACATCTTCCCTGCTCCCCCCCGCCCCTTTCCCTATTCTCTTTAACTGCATTTGGCTCACTTAGAAATCCAGGGAAGTTACCCTTGGTACAGATCAGAATGGAACATTCTATAATCAACAAAACCTAAAGCTTAGCTCTCTCAGCTTATCTTAGTGACAGATGAAAAATTGATAGCAGAATAGCAAGTTCAGATGTTGGCAAAGTCTCAAAATGAGGGCCTATTCCATTTTCTGCTGCTCTGACTCCATGCTGTATATCTTTTCTTCCTCTCTCTCTTTCTCCTTCCTCCCCCTCGACCTCCTTTTCTCTCAGTATCCTCTCAATCTCATCACATCTCTCCTCTCACAATTTCTCTTCCAATCTCCCAATCATTCTTGTCACATTTCCCTTTCTTATCAGACTGTCCGCCATCACTCCATGTTCCTCTTTGTTCTGTCTTGGCTCCTGTCTGTGTCTCTCTGTCTCTCAATGTTTTTGTCTGTTAGTACCTTCCTCTGTCTCCCTCTTTCTCATTTCCCTTTCACTGTGTCCTCAATTTCTCAACCTCCTGAGGTTTCTGACAAGAGATACTCATGACATAGCCGTACCTGTGCCATGTCAGTGCCTAGTTCCCCTTCCCCACTCCAGGTAACAAGGTGAAAGAACTTGATGTCTTGCTCTTCCAGCCACTTGGCATGGGGCATTTCCCCTGGTGATGGTCCCAACAGAGGGTCAGTTGCCCTCCCTCGGCCGACCAGGCTGAGCATTTCCTATGCTCTCACTTTTCCTAGCCATGGACTTTGTGCACCTTTCTAGGGATTGCATTCCTTGTCTTTCTCATTCTGTTTTCTTCTGACCTCTACTTTTCATCTCCTTTTCTGTCTCTTCATCTTATTATGATTCCTCCTTCATTCATCTCTTTCACCCCAACACTTTTCATCTTTCTCTTTGTTCTGTTTCCCCTTCCTTTATTTTTCTCACTGTTATCTCCCACACTATCCATATCTCCACCTCATCCACTCCTATAGCCACATTTTCTCTTTCTCCTGGGAACACCCAATTCCTCCTCTTGTAATGTAATGTAATAATACTTTTCTACCATGAGCACCTTTGACTCTTCTCTTGGTCTTCCCACAGTACCAATTGTCTTCTTAAACTGTGGCATTTATATTCTCTCTTGTGGAAAAGCAGGGACCATCCATATATCCCTCAGGTATAATCTGTGTTTCTCAGCAGATTATACCACTTAATAAGCAAGCAGAGAACCAGAAACAACAATCTAGGGGGAAGTGATGAAAAAGCATTCCTGTAGAAAATTTGGAGAGTTAATTGGCATCAAAGGAGGATACTGGTGTGGGGAGGACTCAATAAAGTCTGCAAATAGAGAGAGGGATATTGTATAGGGCAAGGCATATATAGCTGCTTTTCATTTCCACCATGGAATGAAAAATAAAGAATGAAAGATTAAGAATGAAGCCGTAGGGGATCTGGCTAGGATCCAAGAGCCACTGGAGAATAGGACCTAGGTAGGTTGTGGGGTTTCTCTAAGATAGTTCTGGAAAAAAGGTCAACTTAATCTAATGGAGCAGTTTTTGTGTTGTCTTTTTTTGTGGCACATGATAGAAAAGGAGAACTCCAGTTCGCTTTTTTGTTTAGTTTTATTTTTTAGCTCAGACTCCTTGCTTCCTCCTCAGTCACAACAACATTCCAACTCTAAATTTGTGACTGCAAATGCCTCATTAGCCCCTGTAAATAGTGGTGTAGCCTTGCTACGTGAGCCATCACAGGCGTGATTCATCATCCCAGTGCACTGACTTGACACAACCCACTCTTGCCTTGATCCCATTTCCTCCTGAGAGGCCTCCCTCCCTTCTCCCATCCTTCTCTTTCCCTCTCTTTCTCTCCCTCCATTCCCCTTCCTCAGGGGACCAGGTCCATCTGTTATCACATTCCTTAGCTGGCACCTGACTGAATAACTTGGAGTCCTCAGGAATTTGGGGTTCTCAGACCTAAGTCCACTTCCTCATTCAGACATGTGGTCCTATTCCACTTCTTCCTTAGACAGTTCCCACCTTTCTTCTCAGTCTTCTTCAACATACTCTGGGCAGCCAGTGTGATATAATGCAAGGCAGCACAGCTGGCCAGCCAAGACCATTCTTTGTTTCCAAGCTTTGAGACAGAGTCGTCAAGGTCTGAAGACTGCCAAAGGGCATCTTATTGAGTGAGACATGCATTTTTAATAAACTATATTTGACTTCCATGATGGGCAAGTTATTAAGTCGTTTGACAGCCAATGGCATGAGGAAATGAAAGAATATCTTAAAAGTAGACATTTTTTGGTAGATAAGGGAGAAATTCAGTGAGCTGGAGGCAATAGAAAAAGAAATGCAAATAAAGATATGATGCTTTTACCTATCTGCATATAGTGGAGAAGCCATTAATATAACAGTGAATAGTGGGATTTTTATCACTACTTGACTTGAATGTCTTGAAAAACTAGCTCAGCCTTGAAAGGAACAGTCTTTGTAGGTCTGGACCAAGCCCTAGTCCCTTGTCTCTGTGTGGAGAAGATGAATTTGTTTTCTGATGCGTTTTCTTCCCTTGTTCCATATCCCTCTGAAATGAGCTTTCGGTCGGTTTTCCATCACCTCCTGATTCAGAATTATTAAGGATAATGATAAGAAGTAAATGGCTCTTTCTAACCCAGAGGCACACTACTGAATTGATGGATGCAGAACCAGGCAGGCTAGCCTCTTTCCCACAACTCAGGTAGTCAAGTGAATACTCTTTATTGTTAGGGACTCCCTGGAGACCCACCTTTTCCATTGTCTTTCCTGCCCACTTAAAACTCCATTGAACTTTGCATTTCTGTAGCCCTACAGACTGATTACCCATTGACTTATGTGTTGGGCTCCATCTTTTTCTCTTTTCTGCTTTGAAGCAATAGTTTTCTTTGCAAGTGACATGGCTTGTACTTTTTTATAAGCTCTTCTAGGTTTCTGGTTTTTTGTTTTCAACCTCTGTCCATAGATGTGAGGTAGAACCAGACTACTATCCTCCTTTCCTTAGTTTCAGAAGGGGTGGCCACTGGCCTTGGGGCATTTAAGAAACAGACTGGTGAGAGCAGGGTGTGGTCATTAATAGCCAGGACCATTGTGTTTTGGAAAAAGTGGATATTTGGGATTTTCCAGGAGCTTCAAGTCAGGGACCTCAACTGAGGTATTGTATTGGACTATCATAACTCATTCAGGAATTCTAGTGTTTGTAGTTGCTGTGAAGATACTGCCTGTGGGTAAAAGGTAGTGTGTATCAACAACTCACATAATTGCCTAAAGTTTCCTTCCTTATCTGAGACCCTGTGAGGCTAAGATTTCCTTTTGTCATTTATAGTGCAAGGTCTTCCTTTGAGCCCTATGGGGTTAGAGTCTATCTGACAAACTCTCTTGAATCCTCACTCTTATGTGGTAATAGTTCTATTGTTTTCTTGCTGTAACTGTACCCAGCTCTATCCTGATGACTTTGCTTCCCTTTGAAATCCACTCAAGTGTTGGTTCTTTGTTGCTCTTGCTCCCCCGTACCATCAGGATTGGTGCTGGGGTATGTGCTTTCCTGATCCTCAGTACAGTGCCCAGAGTCATTCCATCTCTTCCCCAAAACTGCCCACCTCTTTGAAGGCATCAGACTATACCTTCTGGATCTACTAATATCCTCGACTCAATGCCCCATGGAAATTTCTTATTTTGAACTTTGCTTTTATCAACTCTGCATCCCAAACCCATTTTTCCATTCAGTGTAACGTCAGTACATGGCACCACAATTCACTCAATTGCTTTGGATGACTAAAAAGCAGCCGTCCTTGGCTTCTCTCATTCCCTACATCCAATCCTTTAAATAATTCTGTTGGCTCTTCCATAAAAATCTGTTCTGTGACTACTTTTACCACCTTTCTTACCACTTTTCAAGTCCACATCACCACCATCTCTTGTTCGGTCTACAGTGTATACTAAACATTCCCTTCCTTCTGTCTACTTTGAGCAGAGCAATTGACATCACAAAGACACACATTATAGCATGACCCTCCGCTGTTGTAACCTCTTCAAAAGCATCTCTCCCCAAATAAAACAAAATCCAATGTCCTTACACAGCTTGCAAGACCTTCAGTCTCCTTGACCTGATGATCTTATTGACGGCCACTCTTTCTTTTGTTCACTCCACTCCAACCATACTCTCCCTCTCTGTTCATCGACTATATGAAGATTAGCCCCATTTTTCATCTTTGTCATCTAGAACAACTTTCTACCACCATTAGTCTTCCTTTCTTCTTTTACTTAATTCTCTTCTCAGCTCTACTACCACCTCCTCAGAGATATTCCTAACCTCATAAACAAGAGGAGGTTTAAAGCAAGGAGCTCCAGTCTCTCTCTCTCTCTCTCTTTCAATGTTCTGAATATCCTCCAACTATGCTGTATTTTTCTGTATCAAGAACTTATACTGACAACATGTTAGCATTCATTTGTTTAATTACTTACTATATGTTTCTCCCACTGGACCAGACTTACCTTGTCTTTTTTCCACTGTTGTATTCCTAATTTCCAGACCAGATGTGGTTGGTGTTCAACAAATATTTGTTGAATAAACAAAAGAATGATGGGAAGTAATAGCTGTAGGCCACAGGGGAGGATGGAGAAATTTCATATACAGTTCCTGGTATTAACACTAGAGAGAAAAAAGCAGAGAAAGGCCTTCATTGAGGAGCTCCCAGAGAGGGAGCAATTCAAATAGGCATGTCCTTCCAAGCACAGAAAAGAGAGATGATAATCTGGAACACAGAAAATTAGAGAGAAAATTTAGGTGACACCTAAATTTAGGTGACACCTCCTTCCACACAGGGGCCACACTTACTTGGGAAACGCAAGTAAGGAATGGCTTTTCTCCTTCTAGAAATTTCAGTCACTGCCCCAGTCTTTTGCCTTACAGATACACAGCAGGTGGAGACTGGTCTCAAGAGAAGGGGGAAACAATGTATTTTTATCCATGGTATAACTTCCCCAACAGGACAGTGAATCCATTCATATGCTGAAGGAAAGGGATCCAAAGATCCTTCTTCATTTTACAAACTCCTATTAATTACTCTAAGAACCTTCTTAAATACCAGTACCTTTTCCTAACTGCCCCTAAGCAGGCTTACTTATCCTTTGTATACAACATTGACACAATACTTTCCATTGTGCATTTGTCTTTGTACATCCATTTCCCTCATTTGATTGTGAGGCAATGGCCATGTCTTACTCACCTTTGGTGGCACCTCAGTAAATAATAGCTGATTTAGGAACCAGCTTAATCTAAACCAGGGGAGGTTTAAAGCAAGGAGTTCCATTCTCTCTCTCTCTCTCTCTCTCTCTCTCTGTTGAATTATAATGCTGAGATACTTCTTTGTTATTTACTTAAAACCTACATTTGTTGCTGACCATGTATGTAAAGTCCACTTACTCCTGTGCCCTTTATTTACAGCACAACAAAGCTTTTGCTGCAAGAGAGCAGCCCCTGTCCTCCTGTGTCCAACCCTACCTCCTTCACATTCTGAATACCATTCTGTAACCCGCTCTCAGTTCTTTGAACTGTTCTGTTTGTCTAAGCTACTTGGTCCCCATTCAGAATCCTTTGCATTCTGCCCTATTCTGCTCCATATGACCAGTTAAGAGGACTAGAGAAAGAAAATGATGTTGAGGAAATAATTCATCGCAATCCTTTCTTACTCATGGAAGTAGGTGCTAAGTACTAAACTCTCCAAATGGACTTATTTGATCAAAGGACAGTGGGGCATAGCTACTCATTCCCTCTCATTCTCTACTATTGCTCTCAAGGCAGGACACTGTCTGGGTGTCCTTTCTTGGCATGAATGTGACTACAACAGATGTGTCTGTTAAGGGAGAAGTGCCTTGATTTTAGTTATCATGTGAGTGGATAGGATGTGTTTTGGAGCAACCTCACGCAGTGAACAAGTTCAGCTTTGTAATGTTTTCCATTTCTTCCTGTATCTACTTAAAATCTGTTTCTCAGAGTTCATCTCCTCTATTATTGTTAGCTCATAACTGGAGTTTACTTCTCATTGACTTGTTCACATAGAACATTAGAAATGGGCCAATTTGTGGTTTACTGAAACTTAATTTAACTGTCTTCCTTTTCTCATTTCCCAAAGTTATGTAATCAAGAGTAGAACTCTAAAACTCCCCCATACACAAAACTACATTTCTTTTTCTCCTCTCCCATGTGTAAGCTGTCTGCAAAATGACCATGCTCCTTCTCAGAGGCAGCTAACTGCCCCAGAGGGCTTTCTTTCTTCCTCTCCAATTATGTAGTTTCCCAAGTAGATTGTTCTGTGAGTGCAGAGACCATGTTACTCCTCTACCCACTTACAGAAACTCAAGTTGGTGGTCAAAGAGAGCTCCTTCTCCCCTCCTGGGTACCTCCAGTGAAAGCAAAGGGAACTTCTCCATGATGTAGAACCATTTATATTGCTCTACTTACAGACCACTGAGTGCAGATACAGCTTTCCTGTGGTTTGAATATGCTTTGTGCTCCAAAATTCACTTGTTGTAGACCTGGTCTCCAATGTATGTCTTGAGAGATGTTAGGAATCTTAAGGAGTAATTAATTGTGTCATGAGAGTTCCCACAAGTGAGGACTAGTTACCACAAAAGTGAGTTGGTATGAAGCCTGTTTGATTTTCTTCACTTTCTCTTGCTTTCTCCCTCACTAGAGGAAACTGCGTTCTCTTCCAGTTTTCTGCCATGCATGGGGCAGCATATTGTCCTTGCTGGATACAGATGCCCATTGAACTTGCCAGGCTGCAGAACTTCTCTCCTAAACATTTCCCAGTCTCAGGTAGTCTGTTATAGAACAGAAAACAGATAAAGACAAGCTCTACTCTCTTTGGTTCTCCCAGAGCACATCCCGTCCACAGCACTAAAATAATGCCTTCCCCATAATTTTCATCGCAATTAGTACTACGAGAATAATGAGAGTTACCATGTGTAGGCGTTGTATCAAGAGCATTACATGCTTTATCTCTTTTCCTCACAACAACCCTAAAGGAAGGCATTGCCACTATCTCTAGCCCATATCTAAGAAGGCTGATGTCTAGGGAGTTCAGGAGTGTTGACCTTCTCATGCGACCCTGAGATCTCCAAGGTAAAGATCATAATACAACGTTGTATCCTCCTGGTACAGAGGAACATTCAATCAATTATGACAAGGAGGTTTTTTTTAAGGGATTAAGCAAATTTGCCCATTCTTAGCCATAGTAGGAAAAGGCAGGAGAATATGAAGATCATTCATCTTTAGAGTCAGCTTTCTGAGACCTGGGGGAAAAGGAAGGATAGAGGTGATAGGCAGGGGGTATGCATGTGAATCCATAAATGAAGAGCTGAGAAAATAGCTGCAGGAAGTCTCTTTAGACCCGGGGTCTGTATCCACAAAGCAGCGGTAAGCACTTTGCAAGGACTGTGAGGTCATAGAGAGGGGCACTCAGCACAGAAGGATGTATATGCTAAATCCAGGTCTGAATGGTGGTAGCAGTCCCAGGAAGTTAGTAAGTGGCAGGACTTAACCTCCCATTTCACTGATGAGGAAGCCAGGACTCAGAAAAGTGGTCATAGTGCGGAGAAGTGGCAGGCCAGGTGGTACATTCATTTTCTGAACCATGCTTCTTGCGCACTTTTCTCTTATCATGATCCTTTCCTTGGCTTATCAGTTAAACAGAGCCTGGAGAGGGCAGGCTCCCGAGTGACTGAGCTCACCCTATTCTTTAGCATTCAGTGGGCTTCTGTGCTCCAAATAGGCAGAAGAGTTTTGATCCTGAGCACTTATAGGTCTCAGTTACTTATGGTTTGTTGGGTAAGCTGAGGTTTACTGAGTTTTTAGCATCTTATGCCCTCTGTGTGAATGCTGACATCTATTTGTATGGGTTTCTTTTTTAAAGGGATGCCTATCAAGGTACATGGTATATTAACATTCTGGGTATATGCTTGGCTGTGTATATAATTGAAAGTCTGTTTTTTATGTTCCTCATCTGTAAAATGGGAATTATAATACCTGCCCTGATTATTTTGATCGATATAGTGACACATGGAAAATGACTGTGTGAATTTAAAGTGTATGACAAGTCATAATTGCTAGCACTGATGGACCTAGAGTTGTGATGCTAAAATTATCATTTTGTATGAAAAAAAGTTAACTTAAAATATGATTTGTGGGAGGTCTCACAAACTTTGTTACCTGCTTTTTCAGGATGGTGGGCAAAGGGAACTATGGTACTTGACTGAGGACTGAATCAGCTACTTACCTAGCAATTGACCAAAGTGTGTGTAGGGCAGAGGTAGTGGCAGGGGGAGGAGACAATCTATAGGTCTTTTCAGTGTTGGTACGTTTTATGTGTATGAGTGGAACTGAGAGGAGTATTACTTGGTATTATTTTCCATGGACTTTTGGATAGATTCAGAGCTCTGAACCAATCCCTCCCCAGTTACCACTGGTAATAAAGCAAGTAGAATAATGCCTTTCCCATTCTACCACACAGCCTGTTTCTCATTTTTGACAGAAAGACAGGCCATTCTTTCAGAAGCTGGTCTGGTTAAGATTGAAGTTTAAGCTCCTTAGCTCACCATCTCCCTAAATGGTTAGAGCCTCTTGGTTTGAGCAGACCAGCCCACTTAGGGAATGTGCTTCTTCTCCTTGTATGTTCTCATGCTCTGCTCACCTGTTGTACTTGTTGTTCTATGCACTCTGGGAAACGTGCAGGTTCTCTTCATCATCTCCTCCTTCTCCACAGAAGCCCTGCTCTCTCCCCTACTTCCAGCCTGAAAAACTGCATTTATCTCAATGTCATTTCTTCAAGATGTGAGCTGGAACAAATCTGGAGCAGCTGCTTCATTTCTAAGTGTCCTTTAGGGACCCCCTCAGCAGACACTTTGCAGAGTATAATGATGACATTCTAACGAGCATTAATGTACATGTTGTCATTTTTCTATATTTACTCTTCCCACAGGAGGCATAGCTCTGAGAAGGGAGCACAAAATGCAGGGAGACAGGGGAATGGTTTGTGGTCAAATCTCACTGCTACTAGCTGAGAGGATCCACTGTTGAGGAAGGAAAATGTAGGAGGATTAGCGGAGATGGAACATTTTGGAAGTGAAGAGAATGGGAAAAGGGGGCAAGGGAGAAAGAAACCTGGGAGACATAAGAAGCACACAATTTGGGAGGAGATAAAGCTTTCAAAATTGATTTAGGACTCAAGACACTCTTGGCAATATTATTTACATTTTCTTCCTTATTCTAACCAGTAATCATCCATCCGTCCATCCACTCATCCTCTTAATAGTTAGTGATGGAATACTTCCTATCTTACAGACATTGTACCAGGCACCAATGGTGCCAAGAAAAGTAAAGATGAGATCCTCTCTTAGAACCTAACTGATGGGTGGATAGGTGAGGTCTGTGATGGGAACACTGTTATGCCATTAACTTGTCACATCCTCACAAGGTATATGCTGTATTCCTCCTTTTATGGATGAAGGAAAAAACTCAGGAAAGTTATGTAAATTGTCATAGATTTCATGATTTGGCTGTGTGCACAGTCAAGCCAAGGCTTTAACCCAGTTCCGTCTATTGTTCAAAGACCTTTCATACTCATTATTTTATAGGAAACATGGGAGGGAGGAGGGCAAAGTCTAAATCCCAGTTCTGCAGATCCTGAGTGTTCTGGAAGACCCTCAGGATGTCTGTTAGGACCGATCAGCCAAAATATATTGAGCCATAAAAAGAGGGAGTCTCTTTTTGCTTGGGGCTGCCCCAGTATATCTATCAGCTGAGGCTGGAGAAGCCCCATTGAGTCAGAAGGAGCCTGACTCCATTTTCCCTCTGAGTGGGTTCTGTAAATATTTCATAATGTTCTCACTAATAGTAAATTGATTCATAATTAATGATACATTTATATATTTCTTTGCTGTTTGCAAAGCTTCCATATTCATTACCATTATTAATAACTCCATAAGGTTAGTAGGGGAAGAGTTTATAATCTTGGTGGATGTATCAGGCTCAGAGATGTCAACCTTCTCAAAATCATCCAACCAGGAAGCAGCAAAGACAAGACTTCATCACCAGGTCTTCTGACTCTTTTCTGTCTAAAACCTCATAACCTTCATAGACAACGTAAGCTGGACAGGGTCATAGAAGTCCTCCTCCTCAATTTTATGCATGAAGATGGTGGAGAGGTTGAACACTAGTCTAAGGATACCAGCTGGTCCACACCAATATTCTTTTCCCAACAGGGAGCTACCCCACATTAATCTTGGGTAGGCCTATGCTGACTGCCACTCTGGTCTCTGTCCCTAAGAAGCAGATCAGAATATTCATGAAACCCTTGAAAATCATTTCAAGGTCAAGCACAAACAACTTTGTAAGTGCATGGTGTAGATCCCAAGGGAAGAAAACAAAGTCCAAGCAGAATGTCTGTGGGGTGGTAGTCTTTGAACTCTACAGGAAGCCAAGTCTTTACAAGGGCACAGACAGGAGTTTCCTTGAACAAGCAAAAGAGAAGATCCCTCACTTTCCCATAGACGAAGGATAAGGTCAAACTTTGTCCTCTGCTGCCCATAGATCTTATCTGGGTGGGATTGTATCAAATAAATAATGTATCAGAAGATTCCTCCCCTGTTACATTAGCCCCATCAGGATCCAGAGCACAGCCCGGGTGTGTGATAAGTGGTAATAAATGGCAGTGCTTGTCGGTGGAAATTTTTCTGGCAAATTTCCGAACCAGATTAAAAAGTAAATTAGATTTCTTCTGAAGAGTTATTTTCAAGGGTTTTTATCCACTGACGTGTGTATGCAAGATTGCAGCTTTGCCAAAGGGAAGAGAACAAAGCTGAAAAAATAATAAAATAAAATAAAATAAAAATCAGCATGCAATTATCTGTCTGAACAAGGCTATCGTTGGGAAGGCAACTAATCAGAGATGTCTCAAATTTGCTTAAAATACAATGTGCAATATAAAATGTATTTATAATGTGCCTCTTATGCTCCAATAAAATTGTTACCAGGACCAGACAATTGCAGGAGACAGGGGTTGTAAAATGGAATGGATAGAATCAAATCAGTTATTAATAATAGCTGAATAAAATACAGCTTTGTGGATGGGAAGGAGTACATTGTTTTGTTGGGTTGTAGCTGCTTGACCAAGTCTCTTAAGTTGTGTGTGCATCAAATACCAATGATTTTTGCTTCCGTCTTCTGTGTCCTCTGCTTCTGCCCCAGCAGGCCCTTGTTTTTTCCCCCTTGCACTATTCTCAGAACCTCTTGATTAGTCTTCTGCCTACAGCCTTACCAACCCATCCATACCTCTCTGACTTCTTCCATACTGAGCTCAGAGTGACCTCCTATATAGCAAGTCTGACTGTGCCATCTCCCTGCTTAGAGATCTTCTGATTCCTCATTGTCTATAAAAAGACTCTAAACTCCTTAGCCACCCATGCAAGCATCTTTGCTATCTATATCCAACTGGCTTTCCAGCCTCACTGTGTGCTACATATCCCCCTGTACTCTGCTTTCAGAAAGATAGAGACACTGCAAATCTTTTCTAGGTCTTCATTGCATCCCACTGTAACCAGTGACCAGTAAATCATCAATGAGTGAGTGGCTGTAGTCTCTGGAGGGGCCTCCAAAAGGTACTGAAGACATGCAAGGAGAACTTTAGCATTTCAAGACTAAAGAATCACTGTGACCAGCCTCCTTCAGAGGGCAACCCAACATTTTCATTTAAAAGATATTCCCTTTCTTTTTTAAAAAGTAGTTTTATTATCTTTTGAATTAGTATACATTAATCATACTAGGGATTTACTGTGGTAATTCCATACATGCATTCAGCGTACTTTAAACAAGTTTACTCCTTCCATTGTATTCTTATTTCTCCTCTCTTTTTCAAGCAGTGTTTGGTGAGTTTCATTATTTTGTCTTTGAACATACATGTGTATAGTATTTCTATCTTCTCCCCCACTCTATGTCCTCTCTTTTTGATTTGCTCCCCTCCCCTACCCCCTGTGTTCCCTTTCTTAAAGCTATCAGCTAGGTTTATTTTATGTATGTACTGCAATAAGTAGCATATTGGTCAATTTTCAGTTTTCCCTAAGATTCATAAATCTGCTTGGATTAAGGAGTATAGTCTAGACTTCCCCTGCCCCTGCTTGTTTACAGCCAGCTATTGACTATTTCAATACTCAGAAGCAAGAGAGTTGAAACCCAAGGCAGCTCTTTATACTTCCAGTTGAATAAAGGCTGGGGTTGACGGTAAAGGTTTTGGATCTAGATTAAAATAAGCCTTGTGGATTCAATTACTCCATTGCCTTCCCCTACAGGTCCCATTACCTCTTCAAGGAAAAAAATACCACCATATGTCTTTCAGAAAGACACAGAGCTCTTAAAGTTTTTTCTGCCCACTCTACACACACTTTATTTTCCTTTTCCTCCTCCTAGATCCTTTCTAGCTTGGGTTTGGTGTTTCTCAGGACATCCTTAAGTACAACCACTTAAGAGTACAAGCCCTTTTCTGTACCTCCATGGGTGCATATTTTGACTCCATCTTGGAAAACATAGGATCTGGTGGGTTAAGTGAAGGTAAAGGGTGGCTAGAGAAAAGATGCAAGGGACTAAACCTGAGTCAGGCAAATTAAGCGGGCCTTGGAATTAACCAAAGAGCCACTTATTTTTATCCAACCCCCAAAAGCTTCTCTTGGGAAATTGCTCGATGAAGATACAGAGAGACTTTGCACTTCCTTCCCTAATGATATTGACTTTTACCTGAAGAAGTGTAAGGCCATATGATCCCCACACTCAGAGAAACCAGTGTCCGATTGTTCAGCATGGAGTGAGTACATATGGGAAGACATTGTAGCACTCATCAGAGAGCAGAGTCCAGGCCAGTTGCTATCCTCAGAACACTTACTGATCAGCTCCTGTTGCAATGCGCCCATGACCCTACCAGAGGACAGGTGTGCCTGGGCTGCTAGGTCAGTATGGTTATACAATGTTTGAAAAATAAGGAAGTAAAGAAGGTGAATATGGGTGATGTACTTTCTATACAAGAATGAATACAGAATTTTTAAGACTGTTGAGCTCACCATAAAAAGAATGACTAAAGTAGAAAGGAGAAAAATGGAGGTGATGAGCCAATTTAGGATACAATACATATATGCATGGAAGTGTCATAATGAAACTCTCTGTATAGATATCTTAAACAAACAAAAATGTCTTTTTTTCTCAAAAACAGAAGATAAGAAATGTAAATCAGGTAATGTCTGGGGTTTAGTACTAGAGGGAGGGGGAAGATATAAGGAAAGTGTGCAGAAGGGTAAATATGGTGGAATGCATATTCATGTATGGAAGACCTGTTGAAACTATTCTAAGAATGAGGGAAGGGAGGATAAAAGAGAATGATGGAGGGAGTAAATTTAACTGTTATATTATAAGCACTTTTATAAATGTCTCAGTGTACCTCCAGTACAGTAATAATATGATAATTTAAAAATTAAAAAAAAATAGAAGCCAGTTGTCTGAGGAAAAGAGAGAGAGAGAGAGAGAGAGATAGAGAGAGAGAGAGAGAGAGCTAAAACAAGACAGGGTGAGATGTAAATGCTTTGGGAGATTTGATAAGACCAAACCCAGGGTAGGTAGAAAAAGCAGTTGGGACTAGTTGAATCCAGCTTGAGTTGCCTCACAAAGACTCTAGCCAGTGGTTTTTCAGAGAGCCTGAGCCAACAGATCTCATGGGAGTAGGTGACAGTTGGGAGGAAGGAACAGGGCCTTCCCTCATATTATAAATGACAATTGTCTATACAAATCAGCTAGCAATGGGACCTGCAGTGTTTGAGCTACAAAGAATCTGCATTTTCTCTGCTCCATGGCCTTACACACACCCTAACTCATAGGTGCTCCAAAAGTAGGTAGGCCCAGTATGGACCTAACCCTGGGCCCTGTGAAGAGTGGGAGTGAGAAGAAGACAGCATCAAGGGGAAGGTGCCCGTAGGATGCTCAGATCTCTGGAGCTCTTTTCCTCTGTTTCCTGTCACCTTTCTTTACTCTCTCTTCCTTTTTATTCATCTTGCCTTATCCTCTACCATTGTCTTTTTTATTTCTGTCCTCCCTGTTCTTCTTTCACTCTTTCTCTTCTTCTTTCTATTCCTTCTCTCTTCCTATTCTCTTTGGCTTCCTTCTCCTTCTTGTCTTCACCTTTCCCCTCACATTCTCTTACACTTCCCTGTAGTCACTCTATGAACAATGGTGGAATAGCACATGTTCCAGACCCATAGTTTAAGTGCCAGGTATCCAGATAAACAAGGCCAGACCCTCATCACCAAGGAGCTCTAGGTATTGCTGGAGACAGGGAAGAAACCAATAGTTATAAAATAGTGAGACATGCCATCAAGATACGTGCAAGTGCATCTGGAGAGGGCTTCCAAGACTAATCCTGCCTTGGGGACTCAAGGAAGGCTTCCCAGAGGAAGTGATATTTGAAGGATACATGACAGTTCTGTGAGACAAGAAAGAGCCAAAAGGTTTGTCATTCAGAAGGAACCTCAAAGGCGAAGCTATAATAGTGGAATGTTCAGATTGAGACTCAGACAGTGTGGATACAGGACAATTTTACAGGGCTTGTATGTGGGCGAGGAACTTGGCCTGTCTCTTATAGGCCAAAGGGAGTCTTGGAAGGTTTTCAATAAGGGAAAGGACAAGATAGCCTTCCTTCTTCTCTCTTTTTGCTTCTCTCATTCTTCTCTCCATCAAATTCTTCCTGTCCTTTGCCTTAGTCCATTTTCAGTTGCTTTAGCATAATACCCAAGACTGTTCATTTATAAAACTTAGAGGTCTATTTGGCTCAGCTACCTGAGGCTTGGATATCCAAGACCATGGTGCCAGCATTTGGTGAGGGTCTTCTGCTGCATCATTGTATGGTAGAAGGTAGAAAGGCATGTGAGCATGTGAAGCAGAGGATAGGGAAGAACATTACCCTTTCATAACTTCCACGATAATGGCCTTGATCCACTCAGGACTCCCCCATGACCTTGCACCTCTTAAAAGGCCTACCTCTCATTACTGTTGCAGTAGGAATAAAGTTTCTGACACAGGAACTTTGGGAAACACATTCAAGCCATAGCATCCTCCTTCCTGCTTTTTTTTTTCTTCTACTTTTTCTGTCTCCACCCTCCTCCTTGCCTTCACCACTGCTCACTCCCAGTTGTGCCCTGCCCCAGCCAAGTTCACCCTTGGATTTTGGGTCATCTAGGTGCACATATCTACTTTTGGAGGCAAGGACATCCTTGGCAAAGGCAGCAGACATCTGCCTTTCTCTGCCCCTGGTCTCTTCCTGACTTCTTGTTGCCTTCTTGGTCCTTCCCTTGTTCTCTCCAGATGCTCTGCCAATTACTCCTTGCTGTGGGCTAAACAGATCCACAGTCTCCTGCAGAGCTCGGGAGACACAGATACAAGGTTGGGGTGGGCCTTCCCTACTTTTCAGTTTTATGAACTGATCCCATTGACTGGTGTTCTTAGAATTTAAAGGTTGAGAGATACCTTAGAGACAACACTAATACTAACAGTCATACCAATGCCAGTGCTAATATTCATGGTAATTCCTATACCAATACTGATTGGAAGCTTTGTCTGGTAACTTTCAGTGCAGAAATAGCCCATTCACTGCAATACTTTATTCAAAACTCACAACTGAATCAATAAATGTTTGCAGAAAACCTGTTTTTTTTTTAATATCAGATATTGTGTTAGGTGCTTCACATACATGCTTGGTCCTTTAATGTTCACAAAATCCTCATGAGATAGTCATTTATTGTTTGTACTTTTTTTTTGTTTTCTCTTCTTTTTTTATTGTGATGGGTATGGGTACATTGTGGCATTTACAAAAGTTCTTACAATATACGAAATATATCATACTTGAATTCACCCTCTCCACCATTCTCATTTATTCCCCATTCTTGGAACATTTTCAACAGGCATCATTTTTCCATTTACATACATGGGTACATAGTATTTGCACTATATTCAGCTTCCCAGGCTCTTTTCCTACCTCCAACCCCTTCCCACTGGTACCGACCCCCCTCCCCCAGGCAGGATCTGTACTGCCTTCCTGTTCTTCAATTTTGTAAGTGAAAAAAATGACATTTTTGTTTGTTTAAAACAGCTACACAGGGAGTATCCTTGTGACATTTCCATGTATATATGTGTTATAACCCAAATTGGTTCATCTCCTCGATTTTTCTTCTGTCTACCTTAGTCCCCTTCTTATGGTGGTTTAAAAATTCTATATTCATTTTTATATAGAGAGTATATAAACCATATTCACCTTCTTAACTTCCTTCTTTTACCCTCCCCCTCTCATATGTGACCTCCCCTTAGCATGACCTGTTTTCATAATATTGCTGTATTTATTAGGTCTATGTTCTGCATATGAGAGAAAACATGCAGATTTTGATCTTCTGAACCTGGATAATTTCACTTAAGACGATGTTTTCCAGTTCCATCCATTTGCTTGCAAATGACAACATTTAATTCTTCTTTGTGACTGAATAAAATTCCATGTATATAAGTGCCACATTTTCTTAATCCATTCATGAGTAGTGGGGCATCTTGGCTGTTTCCATAGCTTAACTATTGTGAATAGTGCTGCAGTGAATATGGGTTGCAGGTGCCTTTATCGTAACCTGACTTAAATTCCTTTACGTATAACCTTAAGAGTGGAATTGCTGGATCATATCTGCACTTTCTATATGAACAAATTGAGGCTCAGTGAGTCAAACAATTTAACTAGAGTTAAACAGGAAGGTTTTAATCCAAGTCTTCCTACTTTAAATTCAGGGATCTCTCCATCACACCAACAATAGTGTCAAGTGTAAAATTTCAGTAACCACATTTTAAAGATGGTGGAAGCTACATTTCTAGAGATTAAAGAATTCTGTCATAATATAGCTAAATAAATTGGGTCGAGGGGCTTTTTGATGTACGTCATAAAACCAACACCCAATGCAGTCTCGGAACAACATATGACTATTCCCTTTTCTTACCAATTGGGTGGTCGTCTTTCCTCCTTCTGACCTCTCTACCACCCCAAATCTGTGTTAGGGGACAGGCAGACCTAGGGTTGAGGTGGGGAGGGAGAGCGGAGGTCATTGGGGATGGTGTAGTGGGGAAGGAGACATTTGGTCCATTGGTCATTGTGACAGCCCTGTATGCTCTTGATCAGAAAGCTCTCACCTCCCCCAGAGCAGCTCATTATTCCTCTTGATGTTGTTGCCTGAGGAGTCAGAGCCCAGCCTCTCCCATTCTGGTGACTGACGACCTGGTGGAGCAGCAGCAGAGTCCACATTCAGCCCCCAAGAACTAAGACTGGAATTTAATCTTCCCTGGGTAAACACAGTGGAGAGGCTGGCTGCCTGTTTGGCCAGCTAAACAGCAGGATATGCTTGAGAAACTCAACTCATCAGTGTTTGCACATGTGTGAAGTTAAAGATGGTGCCACCACTGGGCAGAACCAACACTGACAGAGTGATGTTCTGAGCTTGGATCAACACTGCCAGAGGCCAAGGTGGGGTTGGGATAGAAAGTGACTTAAGGCCTTTCATCCAGAAGCTTACACTTGACACTGGAGAGAGGAGAGAGATGAGGGAGGACAAGCTATAGCCATTATGCAGAACTTTATTTACATGGGATTAGGAATAATAAGGGAATATTTAGTTCAGAAAAATTCTGTTTTTAAGACAATATGGTATGGTTAGAAAAACTTGGGAAGTCATTTGTTATGACCTGACTGTGTGGTCTTGGGCAAGCTGAACAGCCTTTCTGAACTTTAGTTTCAAATGGTAATGACACGTACTTCAGAAGGACTTACCCCTATGCCTGGCACATTGCAAGGCGTAGGCAGTGACTGGTTGCTACATGGGTGTTTGCATCAGAGTAGCCTACCTCACACTCCAGCTCTCTCCTTACTCCATGTATCACCTTAGACAAGTGATATGCCTTCTCTAGTCTTGTCTATATGGCGGAAAGAGTGCCTTCACCTAAGGAGATTGTTGGAAGCACCTCAGGGCATAATCTCTGCAAATCTCTTGGTGCAAAGTAGGAGCTCAATAAATGGCATATCTCATGAGGTGTCAGTAAGAGTCGGGTTAACCTCAGTGCTGACAGGAAATGAAATACTGTTAGATTTGAAAGTCCTTATGGAAATTAATTTCTTTTTACTTATTCTTGGTTATTACTTTAATGAAAATGAGATGTCTTACTTAAAGGCAAAGGATTAGTTCTGCTAATGGAAAGGTAGAAAGAATCTTAATCTATGAACTTTCTATTGTTCTTCTTGGCTAAGACATTGGCTGGACTTACACACAGCTGGACAGATGAATGTGCTCATCCCAGAGAGTTCTCTTCTTACTTCCTCCCAAACGGCTTTTGTTCCCACATCTCTTTGTTAGAGGAGGGAGGAATCTCCATCCTTCATCCCTCCCTTAAAGCATGAGTGGCGGGCAACACTTTAATCTTGTCAGTGGTATTTGCAAATTTAAAGTAGGACTTTATTCTTTCCACTTTCACTCTCATTTCCTTTAATCCATTCTCCATACTGCATTCAAAGTGATCTTTTAGAAACACAAGTCTCATCATTTCTTGCCTCTGCTTAAAACTCTCTAATGACTTCTCATTGCTCTTAGGATGATGTTCAAATTCTTATCAAGTCTCCCAAGGCCCTCACTTACATTGCCCTCCAAAACCTGCTGCACTTTCTCTACTCTTCTCAGCCCGGAGCCCAGTCTCTTGCCCATCCTACTCATTACTTCTATTCCTGGAACGCCCCAGGCTCCTTCCAGCTCCAGGAGTTTCCACATTCAGTCCTCTGACTGGAATGCTCTCCACTTAGCTAAGCTCTTATTTACCACTTCAAATATCAACTTTAGATGTCCTTCCTCAGAAAGACATTCCTTGCTTCTCTTTACTGGCTTTTTGCTCTGATAACATCCGTAAGGGCCAGCAATCTCCCCATCTCTAAGAAATGTGTAAATAACATTTCATACTTGAGAAGCTTTACAGATCATGGGACCAACCAAGAGTGCTGTGGCTCAGTAACTCTTTTCCTATATTTGTGCCATTTTTAATGTGTCTTTGTAGCTACTTCCACTGAGAGATGGAGTTACTTTTCTCCCTCTTAATCTTGGGCTGTTCCTGTGCATAGGATGCAGTAGAAATGAAGTGTCAGTTCTGAGTCTAGACCTCAGGAGGCATAGCATATGTCCATTAGTTCTTTATGAATTCTGCCAAGTTACCAAGGGAACAAGCCTGTACCAACCTGCCAGGTGAGAGACCTTGTTGTCTAGTTAATGCAGATGTCCTAGTTAACATCCATCTCACCCCTCAGCTGACTAGTATCTGTCTTGCAGATTCATGAATGAACCCAATCAAGACCAGAAGAGTTGTCCAGCTGAGCCCAGCTCACATTGCAAAGAATCATGACTCAAATCAATGGTTGCTGTTTTAAGCTAAAAAACAATTGCATTAGTTTGTTAATGTAGCTGATATTTGCCATTTGTAGGATAAGGCAAAAAATTATGCGAACAAGCAGATAAGCAACAATACAAGGTATATGCTGAGTCGACCAAAGTGGACAGACAGACATAAAGTATAAAGTAATGAAAGACCACCGAGGACTGCAGTTACTCACAGAGGGCTAATTCATGTGAATTATGGTTACTATGAGTTCCCAGAGCACATGGAATATGTCTCAAAAGCATTTTGTATTCTCTACAATACCCAGCACAGTGTAAATCGTAGCATTTAATTTAAAAAGTACCTGTTAGGTGATTTTTAAAAAAGGAAGAGGCGATATTTTTCTTGTTCAGTTTTATATCTCCAACATCTGAACAGTAACTGGAATACAGGAAGCTCTCAGTAAACACTCATGAATTAAAAAATGACTGACTTCATGAGCAGAAAATATATATCTATTTGTGAGTGTCTCACCAAGTGACAATAAGCAGGGTTTATAGTTATGAGGACAGGTGAGGAGAAATGGGCAGAAGTATGGATGGTGAGGCCAACCTTCTTACCTTTGTAACTGCTCCAAAGCACCCTAGTTCTCTTCTTGTCTTTCAGTTTCTCATCTCGCTCTCTTTCTATCTTTTTTTCATTCCCTCCAGCTCTCTGTTCTTCCTGTCCTCTGGATCCTTTCTCAGTTAGCATCTCTAATGTATAGAGATAACTAAGTTCAAGGTTATGGCTTTGGATTGGCAGAGACTGGGGGCATGAAGAGTGGCAGATGAAGGATCCCTATGGTAGGGGCAGTGTGACAATAGGTTTTTCATTCTCAATGCCCTTTCTCTTTCCCCTCCCTAAAATGCCAAATAATTGGACAGCATAGAGACAAATGAAAAGGAAAGTGAACGTGTGTGTAGTCTATGGCTGGCTTCATCTGGCTGTTCTTCCAGATCTGCATTTTTACCTGAGAGCAGTCTTCAGGAGACTAGGATACTGTATGCAGCTGTGTCCTCCCAGAGTCATAATAACCACGTCCCTTCCCTGGTGGCATGGAGCCAGTCCTTTGGGTCAGAATGTGATGATTCTCAAAGATGACTGTCCCACTTTGCCCTCCAGGCACATGGCATTTGCACACGTGTGCAATTTGCAATGGTCTTTTCATTGTGCCTCTGTTTCAGCCCTCCCCATTCTTATCTGGATCAATGTATCCTTCTTTCTTGACATTTTCTTGCTTTAGCTCTCCCCAATAAGTTCTAATGCACATTGTGTATTAGCCATTTGGTATCTGCCATACAATAACCAATCTTTTGCAAGTTCTTCTTTGTTTGTTTGTTTTGAGACCAGGTGCTGCTGTTTAGCCCAGGCTAGCCTCAAACTCATGATCTTCCTGCCTTGGCCTCCTAAGTGCTGAGATTAAAGGTGTGTCCTACCATACCCAGTAACATTTATTATTTTAAGTATTACCATAATTAAGCTCCTAGAAGGAAATGAATAATCTTTACTTACATGGCTGATAGCACCAAGGACAGTGAAAGACACATAGTAGGGGCTGGAAATTCATGAACTGGATGAGTGCATGAGTACATGAACCCCTGGGAATGGCTGGTTTGTTTTGAAAGCTCTATACCATTAAACTAGTTACTCTTTTAATAAGCACTTACTATGTGCCAGATATTGAAGAAAGCACTTCATGTGGATTATGTAGCTTTAATCCTCACCATCACACTAGCAGCTGGGTGACATCACCATCTATCTTCACAGCTAGTAAGTGAGGGGGCAGGCATCTGATTGCAGCCAGTGCTACTCCAAAGCAGGCACTCACAGTCTCCCAGATGGAAACTGGCAGCAACAATTGAGCCACCTCAGTTGGGGAAACAGCAAAAGATGTAATGTGCCTCTTTCATGAAAATAAATGGTGTGCGTTTCACAGGAAAATGTTCTCCTTTGTGATGGCAGTGAGCATATCTAGCTGGTTACTACTGCCTTGACACTATTTCATGTGATTCATTGTTTTTTCCAAAAGAACTATAATAGTTATTATATAATAATAATTACCACTTTTTCCATGTGTCAGGCACCATGCTAAACACTTTATATTCAACATTTCATCTAATCTGCCCAATAATGTTTAATGCCTAACCATTATTATTATTATTATTCCTATTTTCCAGATGAAAAACCAAGGATCGGAGGGGTTAAGCAACTTCCCTGAGTCACAGTCAGTGGGTTTAAAACCTCTATCAGAACTCCAGTCTCTTCTCAAACATGTGTTCCTTCAAGTCCTACACCATAAGAGTCCAAGATTCAGAGTGCACAGGGACCTTTTGAGGAGTTAGTTACACGCAGAGTCTCCGACTCCACCTTGGGAATTCTCTAGCAACTGTGCATGGTGGTGTCTAGAGCACACCTTCCTAACAGCCTCACACGTGAATCTGTTGCAGGTCACCGCAGACTGCGTTCACTACACCTGCTTCCCTTCTTGGGTGAGTGGCTTGAAGTAGAGTCTTCTGCTTGCTGCTCCCAGGTGTTGGGGTGCATCCTGCTAGCATGGAAAATTCTGACAGTATCCTGATAGAGCGTTCATGGGCTCCTCTGCAGTCTGCCACGATGCCCAGGATTTGAAATGCCTCTGGCTTCTTCTTAGTTAGGGATTCTGTTTTGGCTGCTTCCTTGCTGTCCTGTGTTGACTAAAACTTTAAAAAACCTCTTTTTCATTCAGGTTTAGCTTGATTGAAATATCCAACTCCATGCTTCCTTCTCCCTGGATCCGAGGCTGCTCCCCACTCCCTCTGAAGCACCACCCAGGCAAAAAGCATTCCCAACACTGAGAGCCATACTGCAAGCACAGAGGTCCTTGGTTGAGAGAAGGATATTAGTGGGGAATTGGCATAGTGCCCCTGTAATTTCCTTTGGTTCTTTACTAGAATTAGAGAGGTTATTTGCAAGGTTTCTATAGAAAATTCTCTCCTTTTACTAATTCATTTAATTCAAGCAAGAGTGTTGCTGCTTTTCTTACCCCGAGGGACATTGTTCTTGAATTTTGGGAAAGTCTTGCCTGCTCCATCACAAGGCTGCTTTTCCTGTCCTTGCCTGTGCATCCTCTGGGGACCAGTATGGTGGGCGGTTTATTCCCTAAGGGGGCTTTATATACCTCTTTTGGTATTAACGTGATGGCTTGCAGATGCAACACTGAGAGTACAGTTTTGTTACATGATGTGGGGTGGGCATGATGTTCTGTGAATAACAGCACAAGGTACAGTGTGAGGTCAAGCTGGCACCAAAGAAGAACATGGTTACTACATGTGTGAGACCTCTGGCCCTCCAGAGAGAGCAGTCTCTTTTGTTCGTTTGTTAGGGGTTTTTAGGTTTTTTTTTTTTTTTTTTTTTTTTTTTTTTTGAGGCAAGCTCTTGCTATGTAGCCCAGGCTGGCCTGGATCTTGTGATTCTCCTACCTCAGCTTCCTGAGAGCAGTCTTAACAGCAAATAATTCTCCTCATAGAGTGAGCAGTGCAATGGCTTTTTGCACTTTTATAGAGACAGGAAGATATGCTGTGTACCATAGCGGTGACTGCAAAATAGTCTTGGGATGACTGGGTTAAATGTTATCTTAAGTAATTTAATTTTTTTAAATATACCTATACTTCCCAAGCTCCTCATTAGGTTGTCGAGGACAGGAAACTACTGGGCCAGTCTCATGGCTTTGTGATCATTCACCCATTCATTCGGAAGCATTTATTTCACCTTCACAACCTAACAGTCATTGTGCTAGAAGCTAAGGCAAAGTGACTGAAACAGAGCTCCCATCCTTCGGGAACTTGCAATCTGGTGAGGAAGACAGAAAAAGTTCTCATGCAATATGCTAAGTGCTGTTTAAGATGTACACAGTGTGCTCTGATAGCCCAGGTGGGAAAGAGGAGAGATCTCAACCTGAATGGAAGGAGGGACGTGGTCCGGCGAAGTTTTCTAAAGGGGTCACTGGAATTGAGTGTTCTGAGGCCAAAGGTGTTTAGAGAGAAGGAGGTGGCAAGATAAAGTGGGAGGCAGAGAAGGATTAATGGCTTCATCTTCTGTACTTGTCAGTCAATCCTCACCAGTTGTCCACGTTTCACCACCTGTCAACTAAAACTTAATTGAGAGAAATCTCTCATCAAGAGGTTAATTGTGACACAGATTCCCATATCCGGGGGAAAAAATCCATCACCTGTGCAGACTGCTTCTTTTTTGGCATGTGGAACAGTCCTGTCTGTTAGCAAAATGTAGATATTTGCAATGGAGTTATTTCCAGTCCTGAGGTTTTTCCTGAGCTTATCTTCCCTGGAATGACCTCATTCTCTAATTAAAATCTCTTGGCTTTCCTTTCCAAATGCCCAAGGCTATATCCATATCTCTTGGACCCTCATTTCTCTGATACCCCAATCCTGAGTTAAAGGTGTTCTCAAGGACACTATCTCTCTTCTTTCTAGTGAGCAGAGCAGAATTCTCAACCTGAAAAACAGGAAAGTCAGCAGGCAAAATTCATGATTTCATACTTCCCTGCCTCCTGCTGTTTGTGTATTTCTCCAATTCCAGAAGGGCACCAAGAAGCCTCCTTTCCTCGTGTCCACAAAATGGACTACTGTTTGTGGTCTCTCATTTGGCAATCCTCCAACCTCCACTCAGTTTGTTTTCTTCCCTTCCCAGCCTCCCCTCCTTCCCCTTTGTTGCTCTACCTCTCTTCTCAGATGACCTGTGTGCAGGTGTACCTTGGCTTTTGGGATTCTGTAGTGAAGAGGTCAAGCTGCTACTACACAAAAGCTTATAAATGATACCAAACTTAACATGGGTCTTCTTTTCACTTTTTTTTAAATGGTGAGAGTATAAATGAATTAATGAAGCAGTCAGAAGGAAGCAAGTAAGACAATGTGTCAGTAAATTTTATGGGACTATATGAAAAACAGACCATAGGCTGGGATCTTCTAGAACAACATGAATAAGACCTTCTGTTTGATCTTTGAGGATGATGGCAGGGTTTTTTTGTACTCAGTATTTATGCAGGCAGCTCTTGTCTTTGTTTTTAGTATGTAGAACATACTGAAGTTCATGAGGAAAACAGGTCTGGAATTCAAGAGAAGGTCTGTATGGTCTGCCAGAGCAGCTTGAGCAGTGATATTGTGGCCCATCTGAGGGTAGAACAGGTACCATACACAGAGGCAAATGCCACTGGGAGATGAAGTTATTAAGCTTCGTCTGGATTGTATGTGAGTTTAGGACATCCCAGGAAATTAGGGGGTATTTTAACTGAGGCCACAAGTAGTGTTGACAGTCTCAAACTAGGGGTGAGTATAAGTAAGACATGTTGGATCAGCTACACCAGACTGGTATCTCTGGAGAAGAATGGGCTACAAAGTCAGACAGGCCCATGCTCCATATAACTCTGTGTTTACCTGCTGTGAAACCTCAGACTGGTGACCTAACTCCTCTGAGCCCTCAGTTTCTTCAAATGAAGCTGGATCATAAAGCCTACTTTGCAGAGCTGTGATTTTGTATGTGAGGCCCTAGACACAATACCTGGACGTATCTGCCTACCCAGCAGTATTACTCTAGCCATATATGCCTGTAAATAAAAAAATAGAGCCTGAAGCCAGATATAGGTGAAACATCAGGAAAGGGGTAAGACTCTAGAAACTGAGAATTGATATTAGTTTTCAACTCATTTAATAAGTAACTATAGTAACACACTGCCATATAATGACATTTTGGTCAACAATAAACCATACACATGAAGGTGGCAAGAAGACAAGGCCAACTGTGTCAGGCTATAGATGATGCTCCAAGGATTGCCATTTACCAAGGGCAAGCTCACATAATTATTGCCTGAAAATTATGTCATTTGAAAGAAAATAGATGGAGCTGGAGATCATCATATTAAGTGAGATATGCCAGATTCAGAAAGACAAATACCACATTTTCTCTTATATGTGGCATCTAGATTTAAAAAGGAAAGAGACATGAAAGTAGAACAAGGACTATTTGGAAAGAGGAGAGGGGGTACCAGTGGAAGGTAGGAGAGAGTAATGGGGGTGAATATGATCAAAATATATGATATACATGTCTGAAAATGTCATAATAAAGCCCATTAAAATGTACTGAAAGGTATCTAGTGACATTGTGTCTGTCTTAGTTAGTGTAAGTATACTCTGCGATATTCAGACTAAAAGGAAATCATATTTCTCAGAATCTATCGCCATTGTTAGGCAATGCGTGACTGTGCAATGCATTAGACCTGTGTTAGTGCCAGGAGTACAAAGACAAGGACAACATGGGCTTTTATTTCAGGAAGTGCTCAGAGCTGGTAGGACAGAAAGATGAAGGCATAGAGTGGCAGTGCCATGTGGTACAGCTGTAGGAGCCTGTGCACAACACATCTGGGAATGCAGGGGCAAGTTAGGGGCTCAGAGAGGGCATGATGGAGAAGGTAACAGCTGAACTTGTCTTGGATCCCAAAGAACATCTATGAGTGAGCTTTTACCCAGAAGAATGTGGAAAAGCAAGGAGACTAGGCCAACTGTGTCAGGGTACAGATGATGCTCCAAAGATTGCCATTTACCAAGGGCAAGCTCACATGGTTATGACCCCAACTTGCAACTACTTCACATTCACCTTGTCTGTCATTGACAGACCATTGGTAGCTCTTTCCACTGAGATAAACACAGTAAGAGAGGGTAATTAGAACGAGCAACTTCGCAGCCAAGGGAGCTCTTCCTGCCTCCAATTTTTTTCTTTTTTGCATTCAGATTGCTTTAGAAGTGAGAGTTAGAGGATACTTGGATGAAGGGAAGGAAGTGGAATGGAGGATGGACTCAAATTAGGAAGACAGGAATGATATACACTGAAATCAGCCCAATCTGAGAAGATGATGACCTTTTCCCCCAGCCCCACCTTGACCAGTCCACCTACTGACTAGCTTCTTAAATAGCTTTTAGACATTTTATGGCTTAAATGTTACTGAGCACATATGGGACATTGCTTTTGTTCTCCCAGGAACATTTGAACAGTGACCTCCATTAGGACATTTCTCCTTCTCTGGGTCTTGGTTTCTTCACCTTTATGTTAGGGAATTTGGGTGACAACAATCAAGGGGAACACATCCTAAAGAGAAGGATGGAGAATGGAGAGGAGAAATGGTGTCTGGTTCAGGGGATTTGGCCACTAGGGGAGCCACTAAGCAATGCTGATCCACTGAAGACAGGAGCCAGGTACTCCTGCAGGAATCCTGTTTTCTGTATTGTGCAAACACCCTGTGGTTTCATGATAGTTCTGGGAAGTAGTAGCTATTTCTTAGGATTACAGGGTGCTTCATCTGACTCTTGGACCAGACATGATCCTTTTCACTCATATCTGCGTTTCAGCCTTTGTCACTGTGCTTGACTCATAGCTGTTACTCAATAAGTGTTTATTCTTCTAGCTAAACTGAGCACTCAGAACTCCCAGGAAGACAAACATTGAATGGGGACAGTCCTCTAGCATTTCTCTGTCGTATCTAATCTTACCCATTATGGTTGATTCTTAGTTTTTTTTCTCAGAGGTTAAACTTATTTGCAGTCCTATGGCCACCTCCTTCCCCACCCTCCCCTACCACCCACTGACCAGTCTTCCTTTGGCTTAGAGTGGAGGTCATTCTCCCTCTTCATCCCACCTTCTGCCTCCTCTGGGGCAATGGTATGGTAGAAGAGGTCCACAGTGTGCATTTGCTTGTTAGCATTTGCTTCTGCTCTCTCCATGCTCTTCAAGTTCTGGTGGGCCAGGCTCCAGAGCTGGGGAAGCTATTGGGTAGTGAACAAATCATTCAGAAGGTGAGATGGAAAAGTCAGCATGGACTAGGCTGTCAGAGGGAACTGATCTTGACCATCTGCTTACAGGAAGGAGGATCCTCTTTCCTGAGCTGGGAAATATATGAATAAAACCACAAGAGAGAAAGCTAGAAGAAAAAGCCCTTCACTCGAGAACTAGAAATAAGAAGGCTTTAAGTGCATCCAAGATGACAACCCTGTCCCAACAGCAGTGATGACCAGGGAACTGTCTCATTTCGAAAGTCTCTAACCTCTATTACACTGACGTACCTTTTGGTAAAATTTCACATAAAATATACATCAAACTATATTCTTGAAAGACAGCCAGGTATAGTTAAAAGGGCATGGAATTTGAAGACAAACTTAATTTCTAGCTTTGTTACTTCTTGACTCTGAATCTCTTTTCTTCTCTGTCAAATGGACATGTCTACCTTAAAGTTATTGTAAGGATTAGAGAAGAATATTCATTTATTAATCCAATAAACAATTATTAAGCACTGCATTTATTAGTTAGGAGAGATAACTCTTACTACAACCTTAATCTACCTTTAAGTCTTGGTGGCGTAACATATCCAAAGTCTGAAATTGTTAATTGTAGATTGATTGGGTTCTTCTCCAGTTAATGATTTGGAGACCAAGACTTCCTTCATCTTTTGATGAACCCCTCATCACATACTTGCCAAGGTCACTGTGGCAATGGAAGAAATAGATGGGTGAGGTACACTGTCTCTTTCATGCTTAGGGACAGAAATGACACATCACTGCTATTCATGCTCCTGTTTGTCAAACATTAGTCATATGTTTCGGATTTAGCTCCAAGGGAGGTTGGGAAATGTTTCCAAGTCCAAGTCCTAGAAGAGGAAGCATCGTGAAGAACAAAGGGTGAGCATCTTGGGTGTGTGTGTGTGTGTGTGTGTGTGTGTGTGTGTGTGTAACTGTTCTGGGTGATGGGAATGCAGAGATTTACAAGACAGAGTCACCTTCCTCAAGGAGCACACAGCCCATAGGTGAATGTGCAAATACTATTGGCTCTTTAAGTAATCAACTCCCTTTTTGATTCTCTAATTTTGCCCTCTTTAGTGTCATCAATCATTATTTATATTCTAAAAATTCTGTGTTCTTAAAACTTTATTTTATAGCTGTTGGTTTCAGGTGTTGCTTCTCTGAATGATGGTGAGTCTCCATGGCATGTCTACATTCTGGTCACCTATCAATCCCTCATGTGATATTGGACATGTGCTAGACCACATTTTCCTGCAAATACTTGTTGAATTTGAGTTTTGCATTTATGTCTTTTTATTTCTTTCTTTCACTTATATTTCTTTCCTTTCTTTGCCCATGGCTATACTAAGGCCCCCATCTTGCCCAGAGTGTCACAGGCTAGAAGAGAAGGACACCTAGTTTCTCAACCCAGTCCTTCCTGTAACATCTCATGGCTTGGCATTACTAAGCCTATGTAGAAGAGAGCTAGTGACACCCATCCTTTCTCTCTCCTTCTCTCCCTGCCAGGTGTGTTCTCCAAGGACTAAGCATGAGCTCAGCCCTGGGAGAATTGCCTGGACTGTTGGGGAAAGGTGCTGTCCTCAGAGTTGACCAGCAAGGACATGAGAAGCTGGAAGTAAACAAGTCAAAGGATGGCAGTGAGAAACACAAGCAGAAACTACACTCACTCTAGGGAATTGCTTGACACCATCTCTCTGGGAGGTGTCATCCCTCTACAATGGCCTCAGACATCCCTCCTCCAGCCCTACTGTGCCAGGGTGGAGGTGGCAGCACCTGAGGGCTGAACATGCTTCTTTACTCTGACAGAGCCCTGTCTCAGCGAGGCTCAAAGCTCTTATCATCTTGGCAGCCAGGTCCTGCCATGTTGGTGAACAATAGCAGATTCAGCCTCCCGTGTTCATCATTACCCTGCACCTTTAATCAGGAGTGTTATCCGCAGCTTCTGCCCAGGCCTCATTTAGATTTCTTGTTTGTAGCAATAATACTCTTTTAATATGCTAAATGAGCGAGCAAATGAGCCTTCCTCCACTTGCAAGGTTTTTAAAAACATCCCTTCTTTAGTGGATGAAGGTCATTCTTTTGGCAGATTAATACTTAACTAGGAGGCCCTGTTTATTGTCTGGGGTCACTTCAGCGTCTGTCACAGCATATTAAAGAGTGCAGGATTGCGAGCCAGAACAATGCAGCTAGGTGGGGGATGAGGGAGGGGCGGCCCCTCACCCGATTCCCTTCCCTGGCTCTCATTTAAACTCCGCAGCCGTTATTAATACTTTAATTTGTAGTGCATTAATGAATTCTAATCCCCATTATGTGTTGAGCAAATGGGCCTTCAACGGGCTCTGTGCAACCCAAGTGAGTCCTGGCTACAGGTTAGGCAGACGTACTAATGGTATTAGCAAGGGGTAGAGCGCTCTAAGGGACCCTGGGAGCAGAGGGGGAAGTGGACACTGGAAGAGAAATCATGATGTCAGTGTTTAAAACTCAGCCCTGCTGTGCCAGCTCTACCCTTTGACTGTCTAGATATGGGGACTCATTTTCCCCATTCTTGCTTTAAAATGCTCTTCATCTGTAAGATGGAGGTAACAATAGACCTACCTCATAGAGTAGGCATGCATATTAAATGGAGTAATGTAAGTAGGTGGTTCAGGGCACACAGAAAATAATAAATGTTAGTTGTTATTGCTAGTCTCTGGCCATACCTCCCCACACCCTTTCCCCACCGGACAAGCAGGGGAGAGTGGGCTCCCTCCCTGTTCCACTGCCACAGCTCATACTTGACACGAGCATACAACTCAGGCTCTTCTCTCCCAGAGTGAACTCTCTGAGAACAGGGATTATGTGATCCTCATTTTTATCCCCCACCTTACTTCCAGTGCTTGATAATGTGCTATCATCAAAGCAGCCACTGTCCTCAAGGCTCCTCTAGACAACTGAGTCATCAGAGCCTGTCGGACTGGGCTCTCCAGGTTTCAGGACCTCACTCTTTCTACCTGTCCTGGGGAGACGGATCTCTGAGGTGATGAGCCTATCCTTCAGTGTGTCTAACTCTCCCACACCTTAAGTGCTTGGCTCAAAACCTCCTTCTCTGGGAAGACTTTTGGGTTAGGTTACTCTAGCCCTCTCCTCCTTCTCTAAAGTCTAATTCTTGTTTCCTGAGTCACATAGTGGTATCAGTTTGTTGCTGTCCTTCCTTGAGGTGACACTGTGGGCCTGAAAGCAAGTATTGGGACTCATGTTTCACATGTTGGTGCCTTGTACAAAATTGCTCAAAAGTCATAGCCTGGAATGTGGTGCCTATACCCCAGGTCCTTTGTTCATTTCAGATTGCATGCGACATGAAGGCAGGAACTATGTAGCATACTTTCATACATCTCCCATCCTAACCCCCTACCAATTCTTTCTTCAATTCTGAAGGCCCCTATAAAAAGAGACCCTAGAGCATCTACTCTCTCTGCCCTCTACCATCTGATCATAAGGCAAAAAAGGTGCCCTCTGAAAACCAAGAACAGTTCTCTCTCCAGACACTGAAGCTGCTGATACTTTGATCTTGGGCTTCCCAACCTCTAACACTATGAGAAGAAAAAAGATTTATTATATAAGCTACCTCATCTATGGTATCTCTGTTAGAGCAGCAGTCCACTATGACTAAGACAAAACCTAACAGTCATTTAGGACAAACACTTGTGTTTTCAGATGAAGAATCTGTTACTTGTGTGTAGGATTGTCCAAGGCCACTCAGCTAATTTGTGACACAGCCAGTCATCAAAGAGAAACTTTTCCCTCCATCCCACTGCATCTTGGAGGGGCTTGCCAAATGCAGCCCCAGTCAACTGTTATGGTTTGGAATCTTGTTTGCTTGTCTGTTTTGAATCTTATATGTTCCCCAAAAGCCATGTGTTAGGGCTTGGTCCCCAGGGTTTTGTCTTGAAAAGGATATTGGGATTATGGCCTCACCTCTCTGTCTCTGTCTTTCTCTGTCTCTGTCACTCTTCCTCTCTCTCCTTCCTGGCTACTATGAGGTGAGGGGTAAGTAGACTCCTCTACCACATGCTTCTGCTATGATGTTTTACTTCACCACAGGCCCAAAGCAATGGGACAAAGGGACCATGAACCAAAACCTCTGAAACCATGAGATTATATAAATCTTTTCTCTTTCAAGTTGCTTATCTCAGGTATTTTCTCACAGCAATGGAAATCTGACTACCATACCCATCTACTCTGCTAAAGCAATGAGTGAACCAGATGGAGCTAGAGGCTGATGCTGGCCCCTAGATGGATAGACTTAGACTGGAAGGTGACCCCTCTTTCCTCAGGCCCATGAGTATCTGAATAAGGATTGCTCTTCCTTCTGGGCTGTCTGGTGATCTTCTTTATAAAACATTAATAAAGCTTCAGACTAATCTGAAGGGCCTCTTTCTCAGAGTGGGGAAAAAAAATCAAAATACAGATGAAAAAATAGAGCCCCCAATTTCAACCTTGTATGCATTCCTGAAATATACCATAACGGTTTGAACCAATGTGACTGATACTCTAAGTGGAAGCCTTTCTGACCACACTGCTCCTAGCTTAACTGTGACTCCAGGTCAACCCTACTGCCAAGGCCTTTCAGAGTCCCTCTCCTAAAACTCAAGCCCACATCCCTGCCGCTCTTCCTCTTGTGTCTTCTCGGGATCCAGCTACTTGGAAAAGAAGCCAACACTGGTGTGTTTTGCATCTGGATGCATTATATACCCACCGAAACCTCCAACCTGTAGGAAACTATGTGGGCATTTTGTTAAACTCAGACTTTTTCAGTGGTAATAAATAAACAACTTCCTTTGTCCTCTCTGCTACTCAGCCCACTCAGCCCAGCATATCTCATTGCTTTTACTGGCAGAGACGTAATGGATCTGAAGTTCAGTGAATCAGAAATCAAAAGACAAAAGAGGAGACAATGATAGATTAGGGCTCTGCTGATGAAATGGTTCTCTGGCCAAGCTGCCGCCTTGCTCTTCCCGAATGCATCAGTCTGAGGTCGTCCAGCCAGCCCTTGCTGCCACATTCTTGAGGTGCTGTCAGAACCAATGGGTAGCCTTCCCTCTGGAGAAGGTGTGAGGCTCTGTCTTATGTGTTTGCATGAGGGGCTGTGTGGGTGGGCAGGTGGCTTGTGAGTTGTATGCATAGGAGTACATAAGCGTAATCTATATGAATGAGTCCACATAAATAGCACTCATGTGTGTAGGTAATGTATATATGCATGGGCGGAGGTTAGTTTTATGTGTTTATTATTGGGGAGGGGGTATAAGAAAGTTATGGGGACTGCACCTTGAGTGCTACGTGAGTCTTTGAGTGTATTTGAATGTCGTGGGTGTGTGCATTGGCCTATTCGAGAACTTTTCATGTGAGTGTGAATGAGGGTGTTGGTGTGTGTGTGTGCTCTAGTGAGTAGGAATTATATGGGAGTGGGGTGTGTGTGGATGAGAATATTGTAACTGGGGTGTTATGATACTTATAACTTGGGGTTGTATGAGTTCAAGGGTGTGCATGAATTGTGAGTTTGTGAATATGTTTGCCTAGTGTAGCCATGTGTGTTATATATCAAGGGTGGGTGTGAATGATGTCTAAAGATGGATGGGTACAGTGTTGTGATTATGTGTGTGAGTGCTTTGATAGTAGAGTGGATGTTCAAGAGTGGGACACCGGTGAATGTGCAGTGACTAGTGGGGAAAATGACCTGAGGTTTGGTGTTTTTATGAAAATAAAAGCAGAGGCCTGCCAGAGCTGCTTCATATTAGTCCATGGATTGTTGAATTTAAGAATTGTGCAAGCTGACTGTTAAACTTAGCCATTGTTAAAAATGACATTGCCTGTGCTATCATTAAATATATTACATAAAAATAAAGGCATAAATAATGAAAACATCCCTTCCTAGTTAGTTTACATTTTAACTTAGCTATATCTTGGGGTATCTTATGTCTACTGAACCTGTATGGGGGCACAATCGTGTGCTGTTGCTCATCTCCTCCAACTCTATGCTCTGTGGTCTTGCATTGGCAGCTTGAAACTGGCCAGGGTAGGAGTCATTACATAACAGAAATCAGCAGGCACCACAGGTTAGGTCTTTATCCCCCACAGAGTTGGTTGATAATGTGCTTTCTGTGCGTGTAAAAGTGAGGGTGTTAGTTTATACTTTTGGAACGGAATTTAGAAATGTGTGCATGAACTGTTTGTTAGTGGATAAGTGTTTAGAGATACAATGAGTGAATGTGTTTATGTTCTGTAGGACCATATTCTAGGTAAGTCAGGGTGACCATTAGCCTGGGATTCATGGCTCTCCAAGGCATCCAGGGAGAGAATTTAGAGGGCCATGAACTGGAATAGGGTAAAATTACATTTTTACTCCCCCTAAGTTCTAGCTGAAATGTAGCTTTTTCTCTAATATGAATACAGGCAACAATACACAGAAGTATTAGTGCAGATAATGCCTTTGTTAGCAATAGAAATCACAGATATTTTCATATTATTTTATAGTTGTTGAATTTATATCAAAATATCATTTATAGTCATTACAATATTAGTTTATATCATTAGATATCATTTAAAACTTTAATCAGGAAGCACATATATTACCGAACCCCAAATTTGTTTCAAAGATATTTTGAAACTGAATTTCAGTGTGACTATTTTCTTGGTAATTCTATGTATTTTATTTTATGCACTTAAAGATAATTTTATGAGGGGCTCGTGGGTTTCATCCAATCACCAAAGGAGTCCACAGCACAAAAAACCCATAGCATGGGTGTTATATGTAAGACTGATGAAACAATGAGTGGTGTGTGTGTGTGTGTGTGTGTGTGTGTGTGTGTGTGTGTGTGTGTGTGTGTGAGAGAGAGAGAGAGAGAGAGAGAGAGAGAGAGAGAAAATGTGGGAGTATAAGTGACTTGTGGGCTGTTGCGAGTGGAGCAAGAGTGAGAATGGAATATATTTATGAACCGATCTTAGACCCAGCTTCCTCCTTTTTCCCTAGAGAGCTCCAGGGAGCCTGGAGTTGCAGGGTGAGTGGATAGGGAGTATTCCAACAAGAGTGGGCTCTGTGCTGAATTCTAAACCTTTGCCTTATAAGATGGACTTAGTCCAAAGTCCTTTTTATAAAATCCTTGTTAGAAGAAAATAAATTTACTTTCTGAATGCTGGCTGCCTTGCTGAGCCTGGCTGGGGTGACATTTCTCTCCTAATTCAGACACAGCATTGCCCTGCCCCTGCAGACAGCTTCAGATGTCTGTGGATAAAAGCATTTTCGTCTCTCACCAACCTGTTGCTTTGCGTGTCTTTCTCCAAACACATGAAAACCCATCCTGGCCTACTGTAAACCACCCCTTTTGGCATAACTAAATACACATTGCATTCCACCCCTTGACCTTGCATATGCCCTCAGACCTTCCTCCAAATGACGTCACCCCTTATGCCACCTCCACAACTCTGCTTCCTGACTGGGTGTTTGCCAACATGGCTCAGTCCTGGGACAACTTCAAGTTCCTCCTAAGAATAGCTTTGCCAGCAAAGGATAGGAGGAGGAGGAAAAGGTGACAAAGGAAGGAGGAGGACCAGGATTGATTTCTGGGGCTTCCTGCTCAAAGAGTCTAGGTCCAGAGTGAGGCAGGGTCACAGAGTCAACCCTGGTGGGTTTCCCCTCCCCTGACATTAAAAATTTTACTTTCTTACACTGATTAAGAATTCATCCTGGTATTTATTTGTCATTGACCTCTGTGGCTAAGGGAGGCTCTGAATTCTTCCCTGTACTTCCCAATCCATCTTCCTCCTCCAGGAGAGACACTCACAAATTCTTCGAAAGGGCAGCCAGTAAACATACCTGTAAGTCTCTGGACAAGATGCAGCTTTTCACCCTGTTACAATCAGGTCTCCCAAACCTTCCTCAGAAGCTGCTCTAACCCCAAATCTTCCTGGCTTCAGCGTAAGCCTCTTGATCAGCCCTTGGAGGAGACTGAGAGAAGCTGTGTGATCTTTGAGCAATGGGAGGCAGCAGGCAGTCTCTTTGATGCAAGCCAGCAAATGATGCTGTACAGCCTGAGAGTGGCACTGGGGCATGACCTTGAAAGGATTCTGGAGCCTGAAGTGGTTTGTGCTCATCTGGTGGCGGGGATCTCTGAATAGATGCATCATTTGACTGTAAAGTCTTGTCTTGGTGTCTGTAGGAATTCCTGATAGGAAGGGCTATTGGATGACTCCCAGGACTGTTAGTCAGTTTGGGTGAGGGTTGCAGAGGTGGCCAAGCATACAGCAAGACTTCAGGACTCTTGATATAATCTTACATAGGACTCAAATCCAGAAATAAAGCCAGAAGGGACTTCAAACACTGACTATGAGGAGCAAGGAGTTAACACTACTCTTTTTTCTTTTTTCTTTTTTTTACTGGGAGGTTGAACTCAGGGTCTCATGCCTGAGTGATATAGCTAAGTAGGCTCTACCTGTGCCTATACTGCAATCCTCCTACCTGTGCCTCCCTTGCAGCTGGGATTGTAGGTATGCACTACCATACCCAGGTAACTTTTGCCCTGCTATCCTTGAATCGTGATTCTTCCAATCTCCACTTCCCACGTGGCTGGGATTACAGTGATGAGTCACTGTACCCAAACTCCACACTATTCTTTTCCTTAAGTTTTTATTAGTATATGATAGTTATACAGGGGGTTTTGTTGTGACAATATATATTCATATATTTTACCTCGATTTGGTTCATTAGTCTCCTTCTTCTCCTACTCCCCTTCTTAAAATGATTTCGACAGGTTTCAGTGTCCCATATTCATCTACGTATAGAAAGTACCTCATCCATATCCTGTATTGTATACAAACCCCCATCAGATTGAATCTTTCTTGGAAACATGAACTACAACCCAGCCTTATCTTCTCTCTGCTCAGCTTGCAGCTTGGAAGATCACAGAGGATGCCTTTGTCTGACTGACTGCCACCCACAGGGGCTGGTAAACTCTGAGCTGGTCACCACAAGCCAGTCTTCTGTCCCACACTGATGCATCCAACATGAGGACAAGCTGGTGAGCACCTGGATTCTTCTAGCAGTTACTTCATCCTCTTCAGAATGTTTTGGTTGGTTAGAAAGTCTTCTCTCTTCTCTTGTTCTAGAAATTCCTGAGGTCTGACATTTGATGTCTGACATTCACTGAAACAGGTGATGAGGCTCCTTGGGGTCTGAGAGTTCTACTTTCCATGAATGGAAAAAGGGGTATGGCTGTTAGGGAAGTTAGAATGCCTGGGCTCAGCCACCTGGGGCTGAGGCATAGGCACCTGGTAGCTCTTTGTGCATTCTCATCAGAAGTGTTTGTTTTGTATTTGTGTTTTTTCACTGACTAAGAAGAAATACAATCTTGCATTTTGAATATGAGTGTGCACAAGCATTCACCCATCTCCTCAGGCCTAAGTAGCTCCCACATCTCTTAAAAATGAGCAGCACCTACAGACTACTAGTTGTTCTCATTTCACAGGCAACAAAAGCTTGGCAGAAGCAGTAGGAAACCTTTCCCCTCATGGATTTCTCTAGGTCTTCCACCCTATAGTGAGGCTGGAGTCAAGCCAGCTCTTACCTCTCCTAGATCAAGCAAGAAGAGTTCATCTCTCTACCATGTTTGTGTCGCCCTTTCCTGGCTTACAAAGTAGACATGACACTTAGTTAAACACATAGGCTAATGGGACCCTAATACCAAGAAGATTACCTATTACTTGTATCACTTTGGAAAATTGCCTAAACTTTCCAAGCTTAGCATCCTCTTTTCTACAATAGGATTAATTAATGACAATACCTTTGTCATGTCGTGGTAACAAAGATTGTGATAAGCCAGGTAGGGCAATCAGTCCAGAGCCTGTAGGCACTGGTAGTGTACAAACATTGCTAATGGTGTTCATATTGTGGTCTGTCTCCCTTTTTCTTAGACTTCAGTCCTTTGTCTTATGATTCTGTAGATTTCCTCTAGAATTTTGCTCCATTCTCCAAACCTACATTTTTCACATGGAAATTTATAGAAAGAGAAGTTGGCTTCAATTGGTTTCCTAATTGGTATTCTACAGAAGTGGGTTATGTGTGCCAGGAAACATCTATTCCATCAGCATTTGGGTTGGTTGAGCAGTGGCCCTCAGCTTTGAGCAAGTTCTTGGGGGGCTTTTTGGAATGGTACCAGCACAACAGCACCTGACATGAAGAAGGATGGGAAGACCTGAGTTAAAGAGTGAAGGCCATTAAATGTCAAAGACGTTTGTAACTGGAATAGATCATGGTCCACAAGCAGGCTAGCAATGCTAAATGTCACAGGAGAGGATCCTTTTGAGTTTTCCTCAAGGAGAGACCCTGGGTATGTGGGACGCAGAGTGATGGTAGAGCAAAGCTTCTGGGGAGAATGTTTCCCATTGGAAATTTCCACTTTCCATTGATCAGAGTGCCTTGAGGCCAGTTATTTCATTGTCCAGATTCTTACCTGGTCTCCCCTCAAATTTTTTTTTTTTTACATTTTTCTTATTCCACCAAAGTTTTCTCGTAGATAAAACCATCCTTTTTTGAAGATTATTTATTTTCAGATTATTTTCCAATCCTTGTAGGTGGTCTGGGTTCCTGAGAAATATCTATCACTATGAGCCTCTTCAGGTTCCCATGAGAACCTCTGCGATGCCTACAACAACCCCTGCTGAGTGTTCTTGACCTCATCTGAAAAGAAATGTCAAACAAATCTCCTCCTAGTCACACGTGATTTGTGATTTGCTGGGGTGGAGAAACCCCACAGAACAATCTTACTGACTTGGCGAGGCCTTTCTGGGAACAACAAAGCTGGCCTTGGTGGGGGGGGTGTGGTCAGATCCTCCCTCCCTTTGCCTTGCATCTCACTCTCTTACATGGGGTATCTCTAAGAAATATGTTTGGGGTAGAGAGGGGTGTGTAGCTTGACTCAAAGAAAATTAGGCTCCCCAAATCTCCATCCCATTGCATTGGTAAATAGTATATTACAGGTTAAGAAAAAATAAAATCCAAACCTAAAAACAAGAGAAGTCACTCAGAATATGAGAACTAATCTCCTAATTGGAGTGAGGATGGAAGAAACTTGAGGCCTCACAGAAATAATTTTATGTTCAAAGAAAGCAGCAGTACTTTATATAACCAGAGAGAACATTCTGGAACTCCTTATCTTATGGTTTGGATTGAGGTGAAAATGTAAAGGTGATGTAGAAGAGAAGCCAGTGAATTTTGCATTAAATGGAGTTGTTTTTAAAATAGCATTTATTTAACATCTAACATGTGCCAGATGCTTTACTAGAATATTACCTACTATTTTTCTCTGTTTGATTTCATTTTCACAACAATTCTGTAAGTTAGAAACAATTGTTAGTTCCTTTTTTTATAGAGGAGATTTATATAGATTAATGAACATATCTAATTGAGATGCAGACCTAGGAGTCAAACTGATATATCTGTCCAACTCCAAAGCCTATGACCCTTCAACTAGTCTACTTTATTTTTCTAAGGTCAATGAACATGCATGGAACTTACCTTACCTTTGTAGATTGATATCAGTTTGAAAGGGCAATATCACCACTCGTTTATTTCTGCTTTCTTGCATTCCTGCATTCATTCTTTTGATAAGTATTTAGAGAGTGATTACTCCATTAAGAACATGGTCACAATATGTTACTTAGATCTGCGATTTACAATAGACCAGTAAGGAAATGCTTTTGTTTCATGAGTCACAAGATGGTAGAAAATGGTGGACGTAAAGAACAAGAAGATTTGGGATCCTAGACTTACTTATGTCTACCGCATTATTTCAAATTGTTTCCTCAGTATATTTTCTAGTCATTGGTGCCACCTTCACTCTCCCTGGGATTCTGGTATATGGTTGAAGTGGTTTTCCATTGACTAAAGACTGTGAATAATTACCTAATCTAAAACCCCTTATAAATGTGTAACTTCTGTTCTTTGTCTAGTATGGTTTGTGAGCTACCCATGACAGTGGCCACGCGAATGGTTCCATCTGTGCACTAGCTTCCGTCTCCTGTTGAACATTTCTCCAGCAAATCTTGTCTCTCTTGAAGCATCATTTTTCTTTACCCTCTCTGCTGGATCATTTCTACCAGTATTCATGCATTCTATGATTTCTCCCTTATTAAAATAACAACTTCTCTTAACCCCCATGCTTCTTACAATCACCCCCATTTCTCTCTTTTTCTTCATAAAACTGAAAGTGGTCTACCCCCATTTCCTTCAATTTCTGTCCTCCATGTTCTGCTTAATCCACTCCAACAAGGATATTTTTCCTACCACACCACCACACTTGTTGTCAACCTGTTATCATGACCATCCTAAACCTAATGGTCTTTTCTCACTTCTCATATCATGTGACCTCTCTACAGCACCATTTGACCCAACAGATCACTCCTTCTTGAAACACTTTCTTCACTTACTTCTACATTTCCATATTCACTTGTTTTCCATTAGATTTTCTGGCTGCTTTCTCCAAGTCATTTTTGCTGATTCTTCTTCTTCTACCCATTCCAAATTCTGGAGTGCATGAGGACCCAGTCCTTCCAACTCTTTTTCCACCCACACATTGCCTTGGTGAACTAGCTCATCCAGTCTTGTGGCTTTAAATATCATCCCTGAGACATTCTTCGCCCTCTGTTGCAAATCTATACATTCACAGATGCCTACTTGAGCTCCTGGATCTATGACAGGCATCACACAGCCAAATTGAGCAAGCACAGGTTCCTTCTCTTCTTTCCCAAACCAGCCTCTTCTGCACCCTTATTCCTCACTTTCTGGCAGCTCCATTGTTCTAGTTGTTCTGGTTCAAAGGCTTGGTGTTATCTTTGACCCTTTTCTCTCACAGTCCTAATTTTATAATACATTCAGAACTCAACTACTTCCCAGCATACTTCCATACCTTGGTCTTAGCCACCACTGCCTTCAGCCTGAATTATTATTATAGACCCAAATCATTCTCCTTCACTCTGCTCTTGGATTCTCATGCTCTGTTTTCAACACAGAAGTCCAGATGATCCTGCTTAAACCCTTTGATGCTTCTCAGATCCCTGAGGGTAAAAGTCAAGTCTTCACATTGACCCACAGGCCCAATCTGATCTGGCCTCCCCTTTCCTCTGTGGACTCATCTTTTACTATCTTGATGATTAATTTCGCACTGCTCTTCTTGCTGTTTTTTAAATACTCCATGCACATTTCTGCTTCAGGGCCTTTGCACACACCTTTCTCTCGTGTAGAATGTTCTTCCCATTTGGAATCCATATGGATAGATCTCTTACTTCCTCTAGCTCAAGTGTAACTTTTTAAATAGGGTATTTTTCAGACTGATATTTTCAATTTTATTTCCCATCTCTGCATTTTTATAACCCTATTCCTTCCTTTAGTTTTTTTTTTCTCCAAAGTAATGTACCATTAGCACATACACAATATTTTACTCATTTGTCTTTCCCTATTCACTTATTTATCTGTCTTGTGTATGGGTTGTCTTCCAAATAGACTGTAAGCCAAAAGAGGGTAGGGATCTTTGGTGGTTCTATTTATTCTTGGAGCTTCAGCACTTAGAACAGTATGCCAAGTATCACATATGCTCAAAAAGTATGGGGTGACTCTATCAGAAAACAAAGAAAAACCTAAACCAGAGAAATCGGTTTTTGTAAGGTTCTACTTACAAAAGTAGCCTGAAAAGCACCACAGTATATAGAAAGGACAAATCTTAACACTGTGAAGTGACTAAGTGCTAGGTTCTATACCACTGAATCTTCTCTGTAAAGTGCTTAATACAGTAAAGTATTTGCTATTTTCTTCCAGGGACCAGGAGGGAAAAGTTGCAAATATTGCAAAAAATAAGGTGAAGACCGATGATAAATTAAGTAGGATATTGCTTATCGTGCTTTAATATCAGCAATAATAAAACACAATATAGCCTTGAATCAAGTGTGGTTATGGACTTTTATCAACCCCAGCTTTTTCTGGAGGCAATTTAGTTCTGCTTCCTTGTCTATAAAAACATGGGCAAGCATTCAGGTGCTAAAGGTGTCTTAGCAGCAAACTTACACAGGAAGCCTGTCTGTGGAATTCCATGTTGAATGAAGGTGATAAAGCATGAAGTTGCATCCAGTGTGAGAACTGATTTCCCTTCTTCTCTTTTTTTTTTTGAGACAGGATCTTGCTTTGTAACCCAGACTGGCCTTGAACTTAAAATTCTCCTGTCTCAGCCTCCCAGGTGCTGGGATTACAGGTCTATGCTACCATGCTGGTCTCTGATTTCTCTTCTTGAGGGTAAGTTTTTGATGTGAAACAAAACACTAAACGATAGGTCCATTTGCAAACAGATTTGAGAAATGGGTGCTAACTGTGAGGACTTACTACATCAACAGCATGAAACCTCTTCCAGGCCAGGTGCAGTAGCTCATACCTATTAATCTCAGCTATGCCAGAGGCATAGGGAGGGTGACTGTAGTCCAGGTTGCCCAGGGCAAAAACCGTGAGACCCTATCCAAAATATAACTAAACCAAAAAGGACTGAGGGTGTGGCTCAAGTGGTCGAGCACTTGTGAGTCCCCAATACCAGAACAAAAGAAGGAATGAAGGAAGGAAAGAAGGTAGGAAGAAAGGAAGGAAGGAAAATCTTCCATAGGGAGATAGAAGTGTGGATAGTGAGAGAAAAACCACTAAAGATGTGCATAAGTGATTTCAAGGATCAGAAGTGTCCTAACATCAAGGCTTTGTATTTTAAGCCACCCCAACCCAATCCCACACTTTGTAACTGACAGTCAACAAAGCACAGCATATGCTGCAGTCCGTTGCCCGCTGTCCTCCACACCTCTTGCATCTTGCCTCTGCCTGAACTACCTTTGATGTCTCATGGGTCTGACTTGCAATCTTGACCTGTGTTTGCTGGTTAGCCTTGATTTCCCCATTTCCATGCAGGTACTGTTTGAGGATTTGGGACCAGTCTCTCTATCTTGATCTTCCTTTCCTGCCCCTGAACATAGGCCACTCCACCTTTCTCCAGCCCCAGAACCCAAATCCATATAAGGGGAAGGAAAAGGAAGTCCAGGCCAGGTGAATTTCTAGCAGGGCTCTGTGCATGTACCTTTGGCAGGGAGAATGTGTAAGCTGGGCAACCAGGGTCACTTTATCTTAACATCATCCCCTTGTTCTTTGTCTAATTCAACAAACTCCATGGCAACGCAAGGCCTGCTCAGCTTCCCTGACCTTCCCCAACCTCCCTGTTAACAACTCTCTCACTTAGCTGAGTGTGGTGCAAGCCTTCTTCTCTCCCTGTAGCCTTCTTTGAGGTCTGCCTTACAGCATAGGAGTGAAGATTATCTCCTGCTTCCCTCCATAGGACAATTGGAAGGGAACTAGAGAGAGGAGGTTCAAGCATATGGGGTGGGGCTGGGTGCTGAGCCAGTCTGTTCCAGAAGGCCATGGTTCAACGAAAACCATGCCTGGCTTTGACACTCACATTCAATCAGAATCAGATATCGAGCATGTCTAAGAGCCGTTCCAGTTTTAGGACAACTAGCACTGTGAGTCAGTGCTCACGTCATTCAGGGCATCTGGTAGCTTTGTGTGAGAGCACTACCTTTCCCATCCTGATCAGGACCCAGATGGGCCTTAATGTATGGATTTGGGGACCTTCCAGCCCTAACTCAGGCTTTTCTGGGTATAAGAAACACCTGAAATATACTAATTGGAATATGATAGTCAGCCATTTCATTGGCCCATGGACTTATGCTAAGCTTTTTATCATTATTCTTCATTATATAGAAACATTCCTTACATTGTTCTTTTTATTTTATATGTGTAGAGTGTTAGAAAATTTTAGAAGCATTTTCTCATACATTATTCCATTTGACTCACACAGAGTCCTGTAAAGAAAGCAGTGAAGGTGTTGTCTGTGATGTGTCCTCCTGGAGATATTCACAGCCTGGTGTCAGAAGGCTTGAGGACCTGGATTGTGCCAGGATAGGATCCCAGGTCTTGTGCCCCCAAGTCCAAGGCTTTCCCATCAGCCCATGCTGCCTCCTTCTGATTGCATTTAAGAGGGGTTTGACCCGCAGAGCATGTGAGTGTGTGAAGTAATGAGGTGAATGATACCAGGGCTTGGCAGGGCAGGGCAGGCTGTTCAATTGATGTTAAGGAGTGTTGGTGTCACTCCATCCCTACCCTTTCTCTGGAGCAGCTTCCCCAGACAGAATCAATCTCTCCCACCTCTGTTCTCCTGTACCATGTAATTCAAAAGTGCTAGGAAAACACTTATAAGATTGTAGTACAGATTGGTGTAAAAGGGTGGATCGGCTGAGACTAGAATATGACAACTTGGAGGTTAAGCAACACTCCCCTGGAGGCCTTCTCTGTGCTCTGGGCAGAGAAAAATCACTCCAACTGTCATGAAATGTTCAGGGACTCTGTTACAGGTGTCAAGCAACATCTTGTGATTTCCCTGGGGTCCAGGAGCTCCATGGGAAATAATCCAAGCCTTTATTTGGAATTCAGAGCTTCAAAGACATATCTGATAGACTGAACAGGGAGGAGTCCCCATGGAAAAGGAGAGAGAACAGAAACCTGTGGAAAGAAATCTCCATAGGTGAATAAAGAGATTTACAGGATAAACTGGATTTGGTCACAAGGTCTGAGGTTGCGGTACAAGGGATCCTGGTGCTGAAATAAGACTGTGCTAGAAGCCATCTGTAACTTGCCACCCTGGACCTCCTCTAGTGAATCTATGCCCCCTGTGGGAGAAGAGAAGAGGCAGAGGAGCCCTGTGTAGTTGTGTGTTCCAGTCTCTCTGTTGTGTGACCTAAGAATATCATTTCCCCACCAGCTGTAGAGAGTGGTGATCAGTGGAATTTGACAGACAGAGACATTAAGGAAACTCCCACTGCACTGCTGGAGAGAGGAAAACTGTCCTGGGGCATCCAAAGTGTATGCAAGCTCACTCTGTGAGATTTCCTGTAGCACTACTACAGCCATCCATGTTCCAGGGATCTACAAAGAAGTAAGGGAGTCACCCCATGAACCAACAGAGTCACCAACAGTTTAAACATGACATGCTCTAGCATTTTAGGTGCTCCTATACAGAGAGGAAGGCTGAGTCCTTGGTGGACACAAGAAAAAGCTCTTGCAATAGATGAACTGAGGACTTCCAAGCTGAGGTTACATTTTTTACAAGACTTTTCCCTCTGAAGCTATCAGGCTCCCAAAGCAGGAAGCAGGTCCTATTTGTCTTTATGGGCAGAAGATGATCACTGATGAGTACAGATATTCTGTCCATAGGTGACAGCCTCTTCCTTGCTTCTGTGTTGTTTTATAAAATTAATTTATTTTTAAGTTGTGATAAAACATTTATTATGTAAAATATAATATTTTAGCTATTTTTAAGAGTACATTCCAGGGGCACTAAGTACATTCATGTTGCTGAGCAGCCATCACCACCTTGTATTTCCCAAACATTTTTATCTTCCCCAAATTTTTTTGTATACCCATTTAAATACTAACTTCTTATTCACCCCTCTCTCTGGCTTCTGACACCCACCATTCTGGTTTCTATCTCTATGAATTTGACTATTGAGGGTTCCTCATATAAATGGAATATTGCAAAATTTGTTCTTTTATGTCTGATTTATTATATCCAAAGTAATGTCCTCAAGATTCATCCCTATTGTAGCCTGTATCTGAATTTACTTCTTTTTAAGGCTGAATAATATTTCATGGTACATAAATGCTATATTTTGTTTATATATTGATCTGTCAATGGGCATTTGAGTTGCTTCCAGGTTTTTTGCTATTGTGAATCATGCTACTATGAATGTGAGTTTGTAAATATCTCCTTCTGCATTGTTTTGCACATTATTTCTTGCATCTCCATTCTGTCACCATTTCAGCTCTTGTCACCTAATTCTTACCCATTTTTCTCATCTCATATTCCCTCCCTCCAGGAAACCTTCCTTGACTGATAGATCAATTTAGTTGCCTCTGCCAGATGCTCCTATAGCTCTTCATAACACAATTCACTGGCAATGGATGTTTGTTTTTCCCACTGACCTGTAAACTCCTTATCAAAGGGGTCCAGCTCATCATTGTATCATAAAGACCTATCATAGTGCCTAGACCACAGAAGCCCTAAGACAATTCTTGAATGTAAGAACATACTCAGCAAGCCAGGCAAGGATGAAGTCTACATCTACAGGCAACCTTGAAGACTCCTGATTCTCATCCTTATATGGCGCTTCTTCCCATTTGGCTATTAAGGTGGTTAATCTTGATCTTCAACTTGGTTGGAGATTAATAAAGCACAGGTTTCCAGAGATGATTGGATTGTGAGGGGGCTCTGACCCAATGAATGGATTAATCCCTTGTTGGATTCATAATATGTTAGCATTATTGAGAGGTGGTGAAGGGAGGAGGTGGGACCTATTCAGAGGAATTAAGTCACTATGGTCATGTCCTTGGGGCCTATATCTTGTCCTGGTCCCTTCTTGTATTGATTTTTCTCTGCTTCTTGTCTGCCATGATGTGAACTTCTCTGCTCCACCGTGTTCTTCCTGCTATGATGTCCTGAAAACATGATGAAAATAAAGAATTTCTCTCTTACATTGTTTATGTCAGGTATTTTGGTCACAGCTACAAAAAAGTAAGTAATAACTATAGTCCTTTCTCTAGGTGTTTGCAGAATCTTATTATGTGTTGTGCTAAGTCTTAAGGACATGCAAAAGCTTTGTAAGTTGTGTTCTGAATTCCTGGGACACCTAAGCCAGTTGAGGAGACAAGAGCTCCATCTGGGGAGTGATGTGAGGCAGAACAGCAGGAAGTAGCCAAATGAGTTGGAGAAGCACATTCAGAAAAGGGAGAGCACATCCACTGCATTCTTTTCCAATGGTGGCCATAACCAGCCTACTGGATTAAAACAATTCAGATTTCTTCCCATCCATTTCTGGGTGATCAGAAGTCTAAAAATCAAGGTGTTGGTTTGGTTGTATTCTCTCTGGAGGATTCAGGCCTAATCTCTTTCCCTGTCTTACTTATCCAGCATCTAGAGAGTGCTGCATTCCTAAGCTTAGGGCCTCTTCTTCTACCTTTAAAACCTATCATTTCAACCTTTAATTCTTTTGTGACAACTCTTTTCTGACTCTGACTTGGTTGCTATCTTGAAAGGAGATTTGTGATTACACTGAACCCACCCACATGATCCAGAATAATATCCCATCTCGAGGTCCTTCATCACACTGCAAGGTCTCTTCTACTAAGAAAAGTAACATAGTTACAGGTTCCAGGAAGTAGAATGTGGACATCTTTGGGAGGCCATTGTCGTGTCCACCACAGGGAGCTAAGCCTAAACTAGTGGGTACACTGCTCAGGATGGGGCTTGAGTGACCATCTCAAGAAGATTCAGAAAGCTGAGAAGATGCTTTAGGTACAAAGGACACAGAAGTGAGTGAGGCTTGGGGGTGGAATGTTGAGGCCACTGCTGACTGCAAGGAAAATGTTTTGGTGAAAGAGGTGTGTGAGGTGAAAGTGGGAGGTGTTGGGAACATTTGTCCAGATTTCCTAAGGCCCTAATGCTAGGCAGTGCCATGCAGCCTTGCTCTGGGCTCATATGTACACTTTAGCAGTTTCTGGGTAGGAGGTTTGCACTTTCTCAGCTGGGTCTGCTTTGGAACACCTCCCAGCCTCCTCTTTTACATGCTTTTTAATGAGCACTAAAATGGAAGTGGAATAAATCTCCTCAGATCCTTACATGAGCATTTTGGTTGCTATTGCCCAGCAGCTGTCAGTAACAGCAAGTCAATAAAAGTGACACCTAGGAATTGGAAGGCCTTGGTTCAGAGGACTGCTCAGCCCTGAAGTGTGGCAGATAGCACACAGCTAGCATTCACAAGAAAATTGTGCAGCCAGCTGTTTCTATAGAACCCAGGGGATGACAGAGGGTGTCCTGTGTCCCCAAGGATATACCTCTGTGTTGCTGCCCCCATCAGCATGTTGGAGAACAAGACTTGGCTGAGGAGTAGGATACAGGAGTGAAATTATTATTTTGCCATGATTTCCTTTTCCCTTGTCCTCAGCCAACAGATAGGGCCAGTGGGGATAGAGCAGCTGTTAGTACTATAGTGACAGTCTCAGCACTTTTTGTTGCCAGAATCTCAGCCTCTGCACCACCTGGTTTGGGGCTTTGGGGGAGAATATGGGGTGGAGCATTATACATAGGCCATGGGCTAAGTGGTCATGGTGCCCTCCCCAACCTTCAGTAAGCAGCAGCCAGATAGCCAAAGTCTGCCCACTACTCTGTTTGCTCAAATCCTTGAGTCCTGTTTGTGTCTCACCCTGTCCAGACTTCCATACTAATGCTGGGAACTGATGCTTCATGGTTCTAGCCCTCAATTTCTTCCTAGTTAAGAGCCTTTCTACTTCCTGCATCTAAAAATAGTTTCCCATATCCTCAACCTGACAACATTCCCTGCCTCCATAGGCCAAGGCGTGACCACCCAAATCAAAGCTATCGACATCCTTCTGTCTAGGAATCATCTAATTACTTTCACTGTTTCTACCTTTGGTTTTCTCCGATTGATTCTCACATGGCAGAATTAAAACAGAGCTCATCATTTCCCTTCTTAAACACTCACTATCTTGTCTTCTCCAGAACAGAATCCACCTTCCTGTTTATAGCCTACTGCACCCTGCACCATTAGTCCCCTTACTCTTACCTCTTACTATTCTCCCATTCCCCTTCAAGCCACCCTTTGGCCTACCCTTTTGCTACCACTTCTGTTGGCAACAGCCTTCCACCAAATCTCAGAAGAACTCACTTCACTCAGCCCTATGCTCAAATGTGACTGTCTCAAGGAGGTCTTCCCCAGCTACCCACATCTGAAACAAGACAGTCATTGACTGCCATATAAGTAATGTGGCTTTATATGACAGAGTATTTCTTATATGGCAATGTATCTGTGGTCTCCTATCTCTGCCACTGGAAGAGAAGCCCCATGGAGATTAGGTTTTGTCTCATCCACCACTGAGACCACAGAGCTTGGTATGATGCCTGGGGGTATATAGCTAATAAAATTTGTTAGGCAACTAAATAAAGGAGTCATTCATCTTTTAGGCAACAATGAAGCTATTACAGTAGACCCTTGGTATCCACAGATACATGGTTCAAAGGAGATCACTGAAGAACTGTGTGTGCTCAGGATGCAGGGAGTACAGCACTGCATTGCAGATGCTTGATTCATTTTTCCCATAACGCCATTCAACTTCTGCTAAAAAGACCTGCCACCTTTCAACAAGTCTCAAATTTTCACTTTGTCACTTAAACACGTACTCTTTTTCCTTGCTTTTTGGGCAACATTTGATTTTGGGAAGGCAGATTTTCACAAAATTAAGGGCAGGGAAACACTCAGCAAATCACACAAGGATTTAAATATACTGACAATAATGTGGGATTGACTGAGAGCTTCTCTACATCAGCTGAGCAGCATAACGTGCACACAGGAATTTAAAATTTTTGGTTTTGAAATTGCTCTTCATTAAAAAAATTTTTTTTTTGCAATACTGTGGTTTGAACTCAGGGCTTCACACTTGCTAGGCAGGGGCTCTACCACTTGAGCCACTACACCAGCTCTTTTTTTGTGTTAGGTATTTTCAAGACAGTGTCTTGCAAACTCTTTTTCCAGGCTGGCTTTGAACCATGATCCTCCTGATCTCTCCCTCCTGTGTAGCTAGGATTACAGGCATGAGCCACTGTAGCTAAATCATTATTTTTAGACTGTGCTTGATCAACACTTTATGTGGGCTTACTGTATGTGTCAGGCACTACGATACGTGGACAATGACAATGTGTACTCCTTGTGCCCTGGGAGCTCACAGGGGGAGCAAGATAAGGAGAAACATATAACTTGAACAGACTGATAAAGGTTATAAACAAAATATTCACAAACTAGCATGGAAATGCAAGTGAGATGACAATTAATTTTTTCTCAAGGCTTAAGGAGCTTTAAACAAAGGAGATGGATTTGAACTTGAGTAAAGCTGCCTACTCATCAGTTGAAAGTTTCCAAATGGTCCTCACTACTAATTGTTCACTGATACATCCTTAATATTATCCTGTACCCACGTGGATAAATCCATCTAAATTTCTCAAGTATGCTCACTCTCCAAAAGGTATTGGGGTCTGATACTGCCTTCCAGAAGCTTCTCCTGGTGAAACTGATGGCCTCCTTGCCACTAATCATGGCCCATATTGGTAGCAATTGTTCTAAAGACCTCATCAAGACAGAGCTCCCAAATGACCTTTTGTGGGTTGCTAAGCCCTGAAAGCTGATTGCTAGGGCTCTTGATGCTCACATGGGGGCTGATTCTGACCCTGTTCCTAGCCCTGTGTTACAAAGAGTTGTCCCAGCTATGCCAGCATGAGTGCTGGAGACGAGTGAGGGACGCCAGAGAAGCCTCAGGTGTTGTGAGTGGCTCTGGGAGGCTTTTGCTGGATACCTCACAAGTCTCTTTTAAGAGTCTGTAAGAACGCTCTGGTGCAGGTAGCATTGTTTCTCCAGTGTCAGCCTCCCTCCCTGTTAGCACTGTGACAGATCCCCTGGAAGCCATGATGCAGTAGAGGAAGCTGAGGATAATTCATGGTGCTTGGAAGGACAGCAGATAAAGCATCTCAGCCATGTCCAGGGCTGGCTCTAGAAACAGCACCAGCTCTGTACATAGAAGCATGTGAATACATCCTTGGCACTTTTATTTCTCAGGGGGTTTCACCCATGTTATATAATTTGAATTCCATGAGGTAGAAGAGTCATCATGTATTTTACTGTGCTTTATTAATGTTTTCCCAATAAAATTCATAATAGAAATTCTGGAATATATTAAGAAGCACAAATAATAAAACAAAAATCACATGCAATCCCACCAGGCAAAGTCTCCATGTTAATGTATCTTCCACTCAATTTTTCCCTCTTTTTTTTCTTTGATGGTACTGGGGTTTGTACTCAGGGTCTCACACTTGCTAGGCAGGTGCTTTATTACTACAGCTACTCTGCCAGCCCCCAATTTTTACCCTGAGGCCTAAATATATAAGCAGATGCCAATTTATGAACCATTCTATTCTGAAAAAAATCCATCTAATATTGGCTCAAATTCCTATATCATGTGGCCCATGGAAATATGTCTGAAAATTTCTAGAAGAGCTTATGGATTACCTGTATCCCACAAGGTTTCTGACTTGCAAGCCAGAGACAAATGCTGGCATACATGAAAGTTGTCAGAAAACATGGGGTATCTCTTTGAATTGAGAAAAAACCTGAAGATATAACCTCAGGAAGTACATAAACCCAAGAATCATAAAATAATGGTGGATTGAGAATCTGCTGCCACTATGATAAATGAATTTGTGCTTTTGGGGATCTTTCTTATAATCCACTCAAGAGTCAGATCCCAGGAAGAGTATCTGATTGCTCAAGTGTTTTATCTCCTCACAGCATGACCATGGAAGGGAAGAGCTCCAGGCTTGACAGTTCAACTATAACTGTGGCAGACAAGTAGTTTTCCAAGACTAAATGGGATTCCTATTCATCACCAGTAAGTGGGAGAACAGACACTTGATTCCAGATTCCTGGAATCTGCAGGATGTGCAGTTTGACCAAGTGTTTCAAGCTACAAATATCTATAGCATTCTTTCAAATTGTTTTACTTTTTGTGCTTTGGGGCATGCTGTGTGGGTATGAGTGCTCCTTTGTGTGGCATATGTTCATTGCAGTGACGTATTCTCTCCTGTTCTCAAACATATGTCTTTTCCCCCTCTGTGATCCATTCCAATTGTCTTTACCTCCTGTGTTTTCTCCTACAGGAAAATCCTCTGAGGATATTTCTTTCATGTCAGACAAGTCAATTCACAATACTTGGGGCACACCTTCTACATACCAGTTCCTATGTGAAGTTCTGTAAATTAATAGTAGTCAGTTATCAAGGAGCTCTCAGTTTATATAAAACCAGTGTGGTGTTCTGGGAACACAAAATAGAGGTACTAGTCTATCTTTTGGTTAGAAGTCATGGAAGATATCTCAGAGTATAAAAGTATAAACTGAGACTTTAATGAAAAAGAATTGGTGGAGATTTGATAAATCAAATGAGCTTACGAAATTAAGGGTATTCCATGGAAAGAAAGACATATACATAAAGACCCCTCCCTGATAGATTAGTGGTGAAAAGATAAGAGAGAACATGGTCACTTCAATGATGTCTGCCACACAAAAAAAGCACTCACACCTACATACTCTGCCCCAAAGCACAAAGGGCAAACTGCATGTTCTGTAGATTCCAGGAGGCTGGACTGGAAGGGGATTTTTGCCTTCATTTTCATCTGAAGAAGTCCAGAAATGTGGTACATAGAGAAGGATGTGTGGACTCTATCAATGAGCAGTACCAAAAATAACAGTTAAATTTTCTGGCCCTGTTTGACTAAATTTGTTACTCTATGCCTGAAGCGCTCACAAAATATGTGTGAAAGATCATCACTTATGCTAAAATGGTAGATCTCAGGTAAAACAGTAACAATAGTTAACCTTTACAGAGTGTTCATCATGTGCCAGGCACTGTGAAAAGGTACTTTTCATATACAATTTAAAAGATTAAATCCTGTGGGTCATATTATGGTGTGATGTCAGTAGCCATTGTACCTCTTCTAGAATTACTTCCTACCCTACAGTGGCTGGCTGAACACTACATTTCCCAGAATACTTTGCAGTTTATAGGCTGGATGTGATTTTGGTTCATCCAGTCAGGAGTCAAAATTTGAACTCACTAAATTAAGTAGGGAGATGAGGAATGGTAAGTGAGCTATCCATCTTCTTAATGCAGATCCAGCTGGTCCAACAGTTTGACTCTGGAGTTAGCAGTTGTGATAACAGATTCCAAATTGCTGCATTTCAGGGTTCTGGGAGCCAACAATTCTGGTGGCTTCCTGATCATGTGCTTATGTGTAAGGGGATGTGATCTTAAATTTGGAAGTTTGAACAGTGATCTCCCATTTCCCCAGCGTTCTAACTGGCAGATGTAAGAGTCTTCTTAGTCCTCCTATTTGGTCTGTACAGTGGTAATATTCTGTAACTTGTTTATAAAGGCTGTAACTTGTTTATAAGGAGCCAGATTCTCCTGTCTTTTAATAATTTTGTAAACATGTGGTTCCCTGTCTGTTTAAAGTGCATGCAGTGATTCATGTCCACCAAAGAGCCCTGATTGAATCAAGTAGTATTTTTCCCATTTCATAGGTAAGAAAGCTGAGGTAGAGAATAATTACATACATGATCTAAGATCACAGAACCAGTACATGTGGAACTGAGTTTTGAACTCAGGAAGTTTTCCTGGGTTTGATACCTATTAACCACTCTACTATTCATTCATGCTTTCATCTCACAATTATTTCTTGACACCTTCTGTGTGCCATGCAAGGATATTATAGTTTAAAACAAAGTGGAAATTCTTTATTCTAGTTCTCCTAACTTGTAATAGAGAGTAAGATAGTTATAAGTATATTTAAATAGTGATATATTTTGCTTCAGGCTTGAATTGGAAAGAGACATGTAGCATTTAAAAGCAGATATTCTGTATCAAAGGCAAATTGTAAAAGAGCTGGTTGCTAAAGGGATTCAGTTCAAGTTTTGAGTCACATATAATTCAGTGAAAATATTGATAAGGATGAAAGGAAGAAGCTAGAGAGAAAGGAAGGAAAGAGTGAGTTAGTATGTAGGTTGGCATCCTTTTCCTTCCTACTCTTTGATGGGCCTCCTGGCTCCCCACCATCTCCAGACTAGCAGCACTATTATCGCTTTCATTCCCATTTGGGATTCAACCCTATGGATAAGGAAGAAGGTAAGTTATGAGTAGGAAACTTGAAAGGAGTGAGCTTTCCCCCCTGGAAATTCCTTTCTAGTGTTTAGAGGGGGAGAAGCTGGTGGCTGGGTCATGTGAGACATCTGATCTTTGCTGACTGAGGAGAAAAGCTCTTGGGAAGTGAAAGATCCTCCCAATAGAGGCGTAATCTGCTGTTGGCAGAAGAAAGACTCCAGGGACATGAATATCCGGTGAAGTTACAGAAGCACTGGAGCCATAAATAAGCCTCAGGAAGGAATTTTGACTCCAACTTTCAAGATTAAGAGTGACTTGAAAGAAATGTACTCAAGGTTAGGGATAAAAGCAGGGTGAGATAATCTATAATAATGAATAATTAGAAACAGACTCAACATTTCCTGGGGTATTTTTATTTTCTTTAAAGACTTGTACTGTTGGACTATTGACACCCCTCTTTGATGTGTATTTATTTAAAGAATCATCTTTTACAAGAGCAAGGGTACTGGGTGCCCAGATGCGCAGGCCACCTGTTTATCCCTGAGGTAACTTGAGGGCATGGTATCCTAATTGCTGTCCAGGACCCCAAAGGACTATGTGCTGGGTTTCTGAGCTACATATAAAAATGGCAGTGACACCACAGATTCTGCAGCAAACTAAGTAAAAAATGATTCTAAAAGAAAATCTTGAAGCGAAAGTGGACTTGGACTATACTCAAGTGGACCATAGGTGCCAGGTATATGGCTTCATTTGTTTTAAGAATCAGGGATCTATGCTCCTTTGCTGTCAGTTCATCAGCTGACATTTTCAGACACTTGCTATATATCATCGAGGAATTTCTCCTTTAATCACTCAACTCAGTTCAAAATGTAGAGGCATGGTGAACTACTATTCATCAATAAAATATGTATTCACTTCCTACTATGTGCTAGCTACTGAGGGGTAACGAAGATATGGCCGTCATATGACTGATGTTGGAAAACAAACAGAAGTGAAGGCTTTATAAGATAACTGTTTCTTCCCCTCCCCTTCCTGAGGGAGAATTATTCTCTTTCGCCCTAAGCTGTCAGACTCTCTTTTGCCACTTTGGCCAATGAAGGGTAAGGAAAAGTGATGTGTGTCAATTCCAGGCAGAAGTTCGAAGAGCCAGTTTTTGCTTTACCACAGTCTCATCTCTCTTTGCTGTGATGACCGGCGATGTTACAGTCTCAGCCTCTTTGTCAGCCTGGTTGCTAGGGTAAAAAATAATGTGGAATTGATTTCTAACTGCGCTATGAGATAGTTTAGCAAGAATGAGAAATAACCCCGTGTTTCTGTTAAAAAAAAAGAAGAAGCAATTTTTGAGGTCATTTCTTACCATAGCATAATTTAGCCTAATCTGATTTATACAAGACAGTTCTATAAAACTAACATTTATTGAGTATTTACTATATCCTAAGCATTGTGCTGAGTGCTTTATATGCATTATCTCATTGAAGTCTCATAAAAACACCACGAGATGTATATATTACATTACTTCTGTTTTATAGATGTTGAACTGAGTCTCTGAGCTAAGTTCAAACCATGCTGTCATTTAGAGTGGAATTTCAGAACTGGTTGGCCTAGATACAGAGTCAGTGCATGAACTTAAGTACTGTCTTAGTCTGTTTTGTGTTGTTACAACCAAATATCTGACAATGGGAAACGTGTGAAGAAAAGAGGTTTCTTTGACTCACGATTCTGGTGGTTATAAAGTTCAAACAGCATGATGCTGAGAGAACTAACTCACTCTGAGATCAGCATTAACCCCTTCACAAGGGGTGCTTATGACTCTGTCACTTCCCATTACGCCTTACCTTTTAAAGGTCCCACTTCCTCAATATCATTACACTGGGGACCAAGCCTCCACACGTGAACCTTTGGGGAAGAAACCATATTCAAGCCTTAGGAACTACTATGCCAAATGATTGCAGGTTGAAAGGAATTTTTGAAATAGATTGTACGTACTCTGGGAAGCTTAAAGGGGGGCTGTTTAATGTGCTTTAGAACTTTTCTGGGAAGAGATTAATGGAAAAGGTGAGAATTGAAACATGAACGGGTTGTAGATAGGAGAAAGGGAAGCTGTAATGTTCTCTGACCTTTCTGGAATGGGAAGGGAAAAGGAAGAGACCTCATCTGTCTGGGTGAAATAAGGCAATACGATGGATATGCCAAATCTGGAAATTGGTTTAGTCTACCCTTAAGAACTTCACAGTCAGAGAGGGGCGATAAGGCGTTTACCCAAATTACTATCATAATTCAGGCAAGCTCCATTAGGAGGCCTGCTGGAGTTCTCTATAAAGTGTGTTAAGATGTATCAAACCAAGATGAAGCAGAAACCTATTCACCAATGCAGGGCTGGAAAAAGAAGCCTGCTGCAGAGAAGGCAGCCCAAGGACCCAGACACAGTAGCACAAAGGGCGCACCAATCTCCGCCCAAAATCCAGAAGGTACTGGTATGGGAAGAGTACAAGTAGACTGTTGAAAAATGTCAAGACAAATAATTCTCTTATTGCCAATGGCAAATACCAGTCACACAGATCAGAAAGACTAGGGGGATAACAAGGCTACTTCTGTACATCCTGCCTCTGATACTGGCTCAGGCATGGGGTGGAACTAAGGCTTCTTGAGAGCTTCATTGGAGAAGCATATAGGGATGAGTCTTGGGTCCCTCTCCCATCACCACCAGGGAGACTTATTTAAAAGGTCTTGAGTGGCACCCATGAATCTCATTTTTTTTATCAAGCACTGAAATGATTTTAATCTTATTCAAAGATGAGATCATATTTGAATCTCATTTAGAAAATCACTAAACAGTTGGCAACATTGAAGAAAACATTTTTCTAGAAGTTAAGGAAGGCCTGAATTAAAATTAACTGAAATACAAGGAATAATATGGTGAGTTTCTTTAAAGAGATACATAATGATTTAAAAATTCAATGATGAAAAGAAAAAAGAATTCAATGATGGGCAAAAGAAAATTGGAGAGAGGTGGTCTACAAACCTCTGAAACTACACCCAAATGTAGTGTTTGCTCATTTGCATATTTACTGAAGAAAATCTAGTTTTTCAAAGAGGCCATAACTGAAAATGCTTAAGAATCATTAAATCAAGAGGAAAGTGCCATTCTCCTTTGACTTTAAGGGAAGCTGAAAAGGCAGTTTCAGCAGTAAGAATGGTGTACACAAAGGGCTAGAGTCAGAAAAGCAAGACACCTGTTTGCAGTGCTAACAGTAGGTTTTGACAGAATTTGAGATATTTATAGGACAGTTATAGAAAATAGTGCTGGGAAAGTAGGCAAGGTCAAGATCAAAGAGAAATTTGAATGCCAATTATTTGTAATGTAGTAAGAAGCCATTGAAGGTTTGGGGGCAGAAAACTGATATGCTAGATCTGTGCTTCAAAAAGATAAAATCATCAGATATGCAGAAGGGATTGGAAAGTAGAGGAATGGTGAGATAGCAGACTGCAGACTGTAGTCAGACCTAACAAGACTTAGTAAGTGAAAAGCTGGAAAAAGAAGCAAGCTATGATAGTAAAGAACTGACAATACAATTGGTCCTCTGTATCCTCATGTTCCATGCCTCCAGATTCAACCAACCTGGATGGGAAATTGGGTGTGTATTGAACATAGATGGTTTGTTTTTGTTTCTTTAGTATTCCCCTAGACAATACAGACAGTATAACAACTATTTGCATAACATTTGCAGTGTATTAGGTATTCTAAATCATCTAGAGATGATTTAAAGTAAACAAGAGGATATGCATAGGTTATATGCAAATACCACACTATTTTACAAGAGCGTTTGGCATCCATAGGGTTTCATATCTACAGGAGATCCTAGAACCAATCTCCCTTGCATACTGAGGGACAATTGTAGTTAGCAATTAGCTGGATGTAGGGCAGAATCAAGGATGACCAACTAGGACTAACTGATGAAGAGAAAGGAGATGACATTTACAGCAAAAGTTGTTAGGTATATTAGCAGCTAACATTTATTGAATCAAAACTGTATTGCAGATACTAAGCATGAGATTTAAGTGTATTACTTTTTTAAATCTCCTGAAGAACTTTGTGAAGTAGGTACTTTTATTTTACTGTTTGTTAGATGAAGGGATAGAGACACAAAAATTAATTTATTGTGGTCACATAGCTAAGGCAGAGAGAAGCTGAGCATGGAAGTGAAGCCCATAAAACTTGAAAAGCCACGTTTTTAACTACTAGGTTATTAATTCAGACTTAGACCTAGTTCAATATTTCATTTGAGCATCCATGCAGAGACGTCTATGATGCATTTGGAAAAGTGGAAGCGGAAACTGGTACAGTGATCAGAAATGGAGTCAGTAGACTATGGATGATGGTGGTAGAGAAGCACGATGGAGATCTGCTTCTCCTGGGGTCACTGGGCAGGACTTCCGCATTGTTAGAGCACTCGTAAATACTGCTAACACACTGCTAGTGTTAATTATACGCCCTTATTGTAAGCACCCTTTTGAATTTTATTTGTCCTTTAAGTGCACTGAGATGTTGGGGTTCAGGGATATTTAACCCCCTAATTGATATATGTTAGACCTTTCCCTGAGGCCTCAGCTGCATAGAACAAAGACTGTCGGTCAGACAGTCAGGCTGACCTCATGCCACATGGGCTACTTTGAACCCAAAGCATTCCATCTCCAGAAAGCACTGCCCCAGCAAGCACATTTTTATTTAAAAAATTTATTAGACTATATTAGTTGTTTGGGGTTTTATTGTGACATTTTTATATATGTTTATAATGTATCTTGGTTAGGCTCATCTCCACCATCATTCTCTCTTGTACTCCTATTCTGTCCTTAAATTAATTTTGACTGGTTTCAATGTTCTAACTTTATACAAGTATACAAATTACATCAACCATATTCACACTCCTTTACCATCTCCATTCATCCTCCCCTTCCCACTAGTACTCTTTTCCCTTATGGTATGTATTTTTTATTCCTATCCTGTATTATTTAAGTGTATATTCATTGTTCAGGGTTTCTCCATGGTATTTCATCAGTGAATGTATTGCACTTTATTTAATCAGTTTAACTTTTATATTACTCCCCCTTACCCTTTCCTTCTACCCCGTTATCCAACTGCTATCAGTTTGTTTAATTAGACCTTCTTCTTACACACATGAAATATATTTCAATATTATTCACTCTCTGTCATTCTCTTTTCCTCTCCCTACCCCTTTTTTCCTCAAACAGTCCCACTGTTGAAAACATATTAAATATGTTTTGTTTTATAATATATATGTATATATATTATGTGTGTGTTATCATGTTTTTATTTGTGTATACATTTCTCTTTTGGGACTATCTTCAATATATAAGAGAAAACATTTGAGCTTTGTCTTTCTGAACCTGGCTTACTTTGCTTAACATGATGATCTACAGTTGCATCCATTTACCTGCAAAGATAATATCATTCTTATTTATGGATGAATAATATTCCATTGTGTATGTGCATGCTATATATGTGTATGAGTGTATATGTCACATTTTCCTAATCCATTCATCAGACATAGGGCATCTGGGCTATTTCCATAGCTTGGCTATTGTGAATAGTGCTGCAATAAACATGGCTGTGCCAGTGTTTTATTGTATCTTGGCTTACTTTCCTTCAGGTATATCCCTAGGAATGGTATTGCTGGATGCTATAGTAGCTCTGCTTTAGTTTTTTGAGGAACCTCCACACTGCTTTACATATTGGTTGTAATAATTTATATCCTCACCCACAGTGTATAAGGGCTCGTTTTCCCCCTTGCTCTTGCCAACATTTGCTGTCGTGTATGTTCTTGATGATAGCCATTCTGATTGGAGTGAGGTAAAATCTTAATGTGGTTTTGATTTGCACTTCCTTTATGGCCAGGGATGCTGAGCATTTCTTCATCGATTTATTGGCCATTTGCACTTCTTTCTTTGAAAATGGGTAGCTCATTCTTTGGGGGTTTAGTTTTTAGAATGCCATATATGTTCTGGTTATTAATCCCTTAGATGTATAACTGGCAAAGGCTTTCTTCCATTGTGTGGGCTGTCTCTTAGTCTGGTATCTGTTTCTTTTGATGTGCAGAAGATTTTTAGTTTCATGTATACAGTCCCACCTGTTAATCCTTTCTCTTAATTTCTAAGCTACTAGAGTTCTATTCAGGATATTATTAGCTATGCCTAAATGTTCTAGTGTTTTCCCTATTCTTTCTTATAATAGTTTCAAAGTTTCTGGCGTTACATCAAGGTCTTTGATACACTTTGAAAAACAGGGTGTCAAAGAGGCTATCTTTTCTCCAACATATGTTTTGGGCTTCTTTGTCAAAAACTGGATACCTGTAGCTCCATGAATTTATGTATGGGACTTCTATCCTGTTCCATTCATCTTTATGTCTGTTTCTGCACCAATACCATGCTGTTTTTATTGCTGTGGTTCTGTAGTATAGTTTGAAGTCAAGCATTGCTCTTTTTTGTTTAATATTGCCTGGGCTATTGGAGGCCTTTTGTGCTTCCACATGAAACTCACGCTGCCTTTTCTATATCTCATAGGTTCTGATAGGTTGTGTTTTCATTTTCATTAGATTCCAGCAATTTTTCTTATTTCCTCCATTATTTCTTTAGTGAACACAATGTCTTGTGCTATCTACATATATTTGAACATTTTCTGTAATTTATTTTGTTGTTAAGTTCTATTTATTCCATTGAGGACTGGCAGGATACAGAGAGTTATTTCAATTTTCTTATATTTGTTAAGACTTGCTTTGTGTCCTAAAATATGATCTATTTTGGAGAAAGTTTCATGGGCTGTAGAAGAAAAAATGTGCATTGTGCTGCTGCTGAATGAAATACTTTGTAGATGTCTGTTAAACCATTTGGTCTGTGGTCTATGGTGTCATTTAATTCTGAGGGTTTTTTTGTTTGTTTGTTTGTTTGTTTGTTTTTTGGTCTGAGTGACCTATGTATTAATAACAGTGGCATATTAAAGTCTCTCAGTAATATTGTGTTGGGATCCATCTGTGCTTTTAAGTCCAGTAGTATTTGTTTAATGAAGTTTTGAGCACCAACATTGGACACATAAAAATTAAAAATTGTTGTTTCCTTTTGATGTACTATTCTTTTTATTGGTTTGGAGTGACCTTCTTTGTCTCTACTGATTAATTTAGGTTTGACGTCTACTTTATCATATAAGTATAGCTAGTCCTGCCTATTTTGAGGTTCATATGCTTAGAATATCTTTTTCCACTCTTTCACCCCAAGCCAATGTTTGTTTTTGTCAGTGAGATGCATTTCTTGTAATCAACAAATCATTGGATGTTGCTTTTTAATCCAACTTGCCAGTCTATATCTTTTGATGGGGGAAGTTGAGACCATTAACATTAAGTGTTAATATTGAAAGGTATGTGCTGTGTGTGTGTGTTTATTTCCTACTCTTCATTCTCATACTTCCAAGGCTATGTTTATCTTCATCATCTCTGTGTGAGATTCCTTTGAGTATTTTCTGGAGTGCTGGGGTAGTTGTCATAAATTGCTTTACCTATTGTTTATCAAAGATTTTTATTTTTCCTTCAATTGGAATGATACCTTTGCTGGATAAAATTATTTTCTTTCAGTGCTAAAAATATCTCATTCCATGCCCTTCTTGGTTTTAAGAGTTGTGAAATCTGCTATTATTCTAATGGGTTTGCCATCATAGGTGATTTGACATATCTACATTGCAGTTCTCTATATTCTTTCCTTGTCTTCTGTACTTATCAGTTTAACTATAATATGGCATGGAGAGGTTCTATTTTTGGTCATGTCTTTGTGTTCTAGAGGCCTCTTGTATCTAGATGGTCATCTCTTCCTGTAGATTTGGGAAGTATTCTGCTTTATTCTGCTATTATTTTGTTGAATATGTTTCCTATGTTTTTGACTTGCACCTCTTCTCCTTCAGTGTCCATAATTTGTAGTTCTGGTCTTTTAATGGAGTTGCAGCATTCTTTCATATTACATTCATATTTCTTCATCTTTTTCTATGTATTCATCTGTTTTTTTCTATTGTATCTATGTTGTCTTTAAGTTCTGAAATTCTGCCTTCCCTTTTGTTCTAGTCTGCTGGAGTAGATTTCAACTGAACTTTTTATTTGACTTAAGGAACTTTTTACTTTCAGAGTTCCAATTCAATTTTCTTAGGCTTTCTATATCTTTATTAACTTTCCCTTTCATGTCTTGTGCTGTCTTCCTTATTTTATCTGTTTTTTGTATCTTCCTTCAGTTCATTCAGATGTTTGCATCCTGTTTGAGTTCATTCAGTTGTTTCTTTGCCTTCTCATTTAGCTGGTTTATTTCATATTCTATTTTATTTCATTGACTTGTTTTTGCATGTCTTCATTTCATTAATCATTCTTGTTATCATTTTTTTAAGCTTGGAAATTGAGGTTTCATCCCCCACACTATCCATCAGATCCTTTGTTGTGTGATGTTGACTTTTTGAGGAGTCACATTCCTCTGACTTTTTTGAGATTTGTTGATCTGTAGTTAATTTACTTGCTGGTGGTTTTAGTCACTGGAAGTCTTTCCCTTGAATTAATTTCTGTGTTCTAGCAGGACTACTTATTGGCTTGGTTGTTGTGTCATTTCTGACCACTGGCCTGGGGATATAACTTAGCGATAACAAATTCACCAATTCAATACCAAACCAGGTATTAACATGAAACATAACACCTTTGGCAGAATTCTCTATTTACTGTAAGGTTGAAAAAATGAGACATTTTGCACAGAAGTTAAAACTTAGGTAGCAAAAATAATGGGGCAGGAAAGGAGATAAAGAGGAAGGAAGATGGGGAGAAGGGGTATAATGTGTGAGGGCTGAAGGTGAACACGATCCTAGTGTGTAGAAATATAGTTCAATTGTTACGGAGAAGGATGTGATTGTGAGGGATTGCTGAAGGGTAGAAAGGTTGAGAATAATGTAAGAGGGAGGTAGAGTAAACCAGTAGTTGAACAGTTAGTAAACGAGAGATAGGAAAAGAGGGGGGGAAGGGTGAAGAAATGGAAAAATAAGAAGAAAAAATTGGCAATATAAAAGGAATAGAAAATGTATAACTTTAGCAGTTTTTTTAAAGTCTGAATTTCTTCTTTGTTGAGAAGAAGAGTGGATATCTTCTGTGTTCTGTCAATACCCTAAATGCTCCCCTCCAATCTCTGGTACTCAGGTTTTTGACTACAGTACTCCTGTTATATTTATTCACATGTCCTCTTAGGGCCCTGGATTGCCCCGGTGTAACCTGAGTGGAGAGAGGTTCTGGATTAGAGCAGCTGCTGGAGTGATGTGGGGTGGCATTAGGTATATGAGGTAGCCATTGCAGGTTTGTTGTGGGTTCTCTGAGGACAGCTAGTGGGTTCAAAAGCACTCTGCTGCTTTTGGAGTCTATGCTTTTCCCTGTCCAGGGAATTCAGTGGCTGCTTTGGGCTTGTCCACAATGAGCTTTTTTCCTCCTCCCTCTCCCATCCCCCCTACCCCCCCACTTTTTCCACCTAGGCCTCCAGTTGATTTTGAGAGTGAGGAGTAAAAAGCTCCTGTCACTTGTGTATAAGCATACACTGCTGGGTTGGGCTCTAACTAGTTGACCTGCTAACCTGGCACCCTCCTTGTTTTGGGATAGAGACCCAGATGCTGAGTTCCAGCCAGCTAGCCTGCTTTCTCCCTGTCCCTTCTTTGGATAGAGCCACTGGCTGGGCTGAACAGGGTCTTTCTTCTGCCTTGGGCCTGTCTGAGAACCTTCAATCAATTCACTTAGCCAAAGGTTTTCTCCTGGAAGGTGGTTAGGTACAGGCAGCTTAGCCACTAGGTTTCTCAGAGATGGTTGGATGGATTATTATTTCCCAGGAGCTGAACTGGCTCGTGTAATAGCCTGTTTGCTCCCTGCCCTTCTTTTGGATAAAGACACTGGGTGGTATCACCCCTCTCCTGCCAGGCTGATTTAGGAGGCTTTCCTCAGTCCACTTAGCCAAAGATTTTCTTGTGGGAGAGGATCAGATTCCTGCAAACTTAGTTGACCTATGAGGTAGCCCTCAGAACTGAAAGAAGCTAGCTCTCCACTTGTAGACCTGCAGGCTTGTCTCTGGTATCAGAGGGAATGCAGGTCAGTAATTGGCTTCTGTAAGGCTCTTAGTCCAGGGTGTCAATGTTTAGCACACTGGTGGTCCTTGCAAATGAGAAGCAACTCAGGTCAAGACAGGAAAAAACAAACAAACAAACAAAAGCAACCAACAAAACTTAGGCAGTGGTGCAAGATGGAGCAAGTCCTTGTTGGTGCCCATATGCCTGTGTGGATTTAAGCTTTTAGAGGCTTAGTTAGTCAGTATCTCTAGCTATGGTCTATCTTTCTATTGGCACCCTCTTTTTTTGTTGTTGTTTGTTTAGCAAACTAAGTTTACCACGTACCCTTGTGGTCATGAACCTGGGATTTTTTTTTCAGGTTCATGCGGAGGGAACTTGGGGATGTGATAGCTGTCAACAATCTCCCCAGGAAGCAGCTTGCATCAGACTTTTGCCATCACAAGCCCTGGTGGACTCTAGAATAACCTGCCACTTCCTTCCAGGAAAGAGAGGGTGTACTTTTTTCCTTGTGGCCCCACAGAAAACCTGTGACTGGTGCAAACTCAATCTTTTGTTTGCAGAAGACTGTCGTAACTGGTGAGGGGGACTGTCCTATGAGTACAAGCAAAATTCTTCATTTGCATGAGAGGGTTGTGATGCTTAGTACAGATATGTTTGTCATACCTTCTTTCTGGCTGTATAAGCAGACTGTTTGGATCATTTTGTGAGCAGACAAAAGACACCTTCCTGTGCTGCCCCTTAATGTTGCAACAGCAGGTCCGGGACTGTTATGCTAGAGGGCACCACCTGCTGGTACTCACTGTCATCTGCTGATGCTGCTTACTAAGGAATACAAACACCCACCATGGGCCCAGAATAACTGGAGGAGCTTCTGCTCAAGCAGAAAAACCCCAACCAGTTGGTTTGCTACAATAGGGGAAGGGGGAAAAAAAGACCAATGCAGGACCTGATAAGCAGCCACAGTTGGGGAGAGGGAGAAGAGAGATAGCTAAAGACGAAGTGCAAAAAAAAAAATCATAAATACAGAGGAATGCTAAAGATAGGTCACTCTCTTGCAAAGGGAAGTGATAGCAGCAAGGAGTGGACAATTATATACTGCAGAGAGGTCAAAGAGCAGGAGAAACTGAGAAGGAGTCTTTGAAGTTGTCAATTAAGAACAGTTCATCAGTGTAGAGGGAGATTTGAGTTAATTGTTTGTAATAAGAGCCAAAAGAAATATGTTCAAGGGTGACAGAGTAGTGATAAGAGGAAATGGTGACAGTAGACAGCATTTGGACTATTTGCAAACTAGTGGTGTAATGAGTAGTGCAAAGATGTAGCAGAATTCAAGAACACAGTTTTTATTTGGTTATTTTTTCCTTTTATAAAATCGGAGAATAGGAGGGCAAAACAGGACTTGCCTGGAAGGACATGGGAGGGTGAATGAAGTGCAAATACTGTGTACGCAGATATGCAAATGAAAAAATGATAGCTGTTGAAACTGTTTCAGAATGGGGGATGGGAGAGAAAGGAGATTGGTGGAGGGGGTGAATTTAAGTATAATATTTTGATTATTGTAAGAACTTTTGTAAATGCCACAATGTACCCTCACCCAGCACAACAATTTAAAAAAGAGGAAAATGAAGTGTTTTTCTTTTCACTGGCTTATGAGGGGCTTGAGCTTGTTAGCATCTAAAATAAAAGAAGCAGATTGAAGAATGTTTGCTGATGCAAAGGAAAGTATGGAAATTGATGGACTAAACTTGATAGACCACAAGAGAAGGGCTGGCCTTGGACAGAAGTAAAATAAGCCATTGTCCAAGAGAAACACCTGAAAATAAAGAGTTTGAGGAAGAAGAATACAGCAGTCACTGCCAACAGCTTCATTTTGGAGTTAAAGAGAGAGTGAGGGAGCAGAAAAGAGTGGCAATGGTTTAGGAGAGCTGACTTAGGGAGCAAGTTAAGTTCCCACAAAATTAAAGTAATATGCTCAGTCATTAGTCTGCCCTACTCTAAGGAGTTAGTGTTAGATTTCTCTGAAAATAAAAAAAATGCATAATTATATTATTCTTCCAAAGCATCCATCATTACTACTGTTATTGTTAATATGTACAGTAATAATAATAAGTAATATGGGGTGTGCAAATACCATCTCTATGATTAATCTAAGAGAATAGCTCAAAAAACAAAAATACTCTAATCCATCCTTCTGGAAATAATCACCTTACTGCTGGGCCCTGTATCTGGTAGCATTTGTGGTTGGAAGGGTCACTGAGGCACAGTTGCAACATTTCCTTTGCAGAAGGAGGTATTGCAGCTGCTCTGCAGCTTGCCACCCCTGAACATCTCAGCAATCTAGATGACAGAACTTCCTCTTGGGTTTCTTACTGGATAACTTTATTGTAAGCTTGCAGTAAATGTCTTATTAAGTCCAGATGAAAAAAGAAGCTAAACTTTCCTCTCTGGGGCCAATTAAGTGGGGCTGGACAGATGTCCTACAACCTTCGCGGTCATCAAGCTTTAATACCAAAGAGGTTAACTGACTTGCCCAAAGTGACATAGCAAGTAACTGGGCTGGACCTTAAATGCAAATCTCCAGGACCAACACTTTCTCTTCTGCACCTTGAAGGGTAGTGCATATCCAGAGTATTACTGGGAAATTTCTTCCTATAGGCAAATAAGCAGGTTTTTTCCACTGTCTTTTCAAATCACTTACTTTAGATTTCTCTCCTGAGTGGAAGGTAAATGCTCAGAGCCATGTGATATCCCAATATGGACACGGTGATGGTTAATCTTGATTGTCAAGTTGATGAGACTGAGAAGCACCTAGGAGACTAGTAAAGCACACCTCTGGGTGTATATGGGAGGGCATTTCCAGAGAGGATTAATTAAGGGAGGAAGACCCATTCTGAATGCTGATTGCACCATCCCAGAGATGGGAGCCCAGATGGAATACAAGGAGAAAAAAGAAGAAATCTAGCTAGTGCAGGATTTCTTCTTCCTGGCTGCCATGATGTGAGTTGCTCTGTGAACCAAAAGAAATATTCTTTCCCTTAAGTCATTTCTCTAAAGTATTTGTTATGGTGATGGAAAAGTCTGACTAATGCAGGCACAAAAAATGTCTCTTTGGTGGTTTTTGTATGGTGTGCGTGGTACTAGGGTTTGAACTAAGGGCCTTGCACTTGTTATGCAGGTGTTCCTCCTCTTGAGTCTCTCTGCCAGTCCTTTTTGCAATGGTTATTTTTGAGATAGGGTCTTGCTTTATGACCAAGCCAGTCTGTACCTTGATCCTCCTATTTGGTCTTTCCCAAATGGCTGGGATAACAGGTGTGTACCACCATACCCAACCATTAGTTGAGATGGTGTCTTGCTAACTTTTTGCCAGGACTGTCCCAAACTGTAATCTTCCTGATCTCAGTTTCCCGAGGAGTTAGGATTACTGGCGTGATCCAATACACCCAGATTCTCTTGGTATTTTTAATCATGTAGTATTTTCATCTCACAGGTATTAATTTTCTATTGTTGACATAGAGATAGCCAAAAACATAATGCTTTCAAAGAGCACACATTTATTCTCTTATAATTTTGGAGGCCAAAACACTGCAATGAGTTTCGCTAGGCTCACATCAAGGTGCCAGCAGGGCTGGTTCTTAGGACAGCTCCAAGAGGGTTTGTTTCCAGCTTCCATTAACAGAGTACATCTTCTGGCTGATGGCTCTCTTCCTCCATCTACAAGGCCAGTAGCAAAGCATCTTCAAAACTCTTTCCCTCTGTCTCTGTGTCTGTCATTGATCTCACTCTGGCTCACTCTTATAAGGATGTGTGGAATCACGGGGGGCCCACTCAGATAACCCAGGGTAATCTCCTCATTTCAAGGTATCACACCTTAATCACATTAACAAACTCCCTATCGCCATATAAGGCAACACCCACAGGTTCCAGGAATTAAGATGTGGACATCTTGGGGGCCATTACTCAGCCTATCACACGGAGAAAGGAACAACTACACACCATTGTAGATAAATGCCAATTAATCAACTAGCAAGTATTTGTTAAACTCTTACTATGTGCCAAGCTGGAATAGGGAAAGTGTAGGAAACATATATCAATATAAGACATGCTCTCTTTGCTCAAAGATTTCATGGTATATTGTTGAGAAGAGGAAACTAATACTCATGAAACAATTACATTCTAAATTCTGGGGTACTAACTACAAATGCCACAGGGCTACAGAAAACTTACTTAAGTTGTACAGGTTACGGCAACCCGTGAAATTTTCATGGGGAAAATACAGAGACTTAAAGTAGATTCATGGAATATAGATGGAGCAGGAAGCGGGAAAGGGAAGAAGGGAAAAAATGCTTTAAATTGGTTGGGCCACAGGAACCAAAGTGTGGCCACATGAATGGGATAAATTTATATATATTCATATATTATATATATATATTTTTTTATAATAGCCCATAAAACCTAAATATTTTACTGTCTGGCCCTTTACAGAAAAAAAGTTGCCAGCCCCTTCCCTGGATGAAGAATACTCACTAAGGCTCTTGAGCAGGAAAGACACTAGAAAGGAATCAGAGCAGTGTATCAATGAGGAGGTGGCCCTTCTTTATTCAGTGTGCCACAATGTTTTCTGTTCTCAAAACTTCCACCTGGTACTAGAGTTCCCAGGCCTTCCTAAAGTTCCTGGAGTTAAGGTGATTAACTAACGGAGGTGTGCTCAGAAGACATGGACAACACAGGGGGCAGCGACTTGGGAGGTTACTTCCTGCGCAAATCTTCCTGTTCTCTGAACCTCCACCTCTCCTTTTGCAATAGAAAATGGATGATCCCAGTCCTTATCTGCTAGCCTGAACCCTTGGGACGATCTCATGGATGCAGACGTCTTTGATACAATCCTTGGAGGAAGTGGGCTGTCACAGCCCAGAATATATTTTCACAGTTGTTTCCTGGGCTCAAGTGTGTTGGTGTTTATTCAGAGGTTAGTATGTGCCTCCTGTAAGATTCGAGAAGATTTAGTCTTCCAGCTAGTTTGCCCCATTCGTTCTTCTGAATGTAGCCTCTGTAGGAGCCACACATTTCATAAAGACCTCTTCTACATTAGAAGACAACTCAAAAAGGGGAAGGGCGTGGATCTGCTGTCAGAAGCCTCTTCACTCTTAACAACTGAGTTTATTTGTGTTTTTAGTAGATACTTATTTTGTACATAGACTGTAGAGAAAACAGCAAAAAAAAAAAAAAAAAAAAGATCTCTGCCACCCCAGGAACTCTGAGCCTAGGAGAAGGGTCTGCAAGAAACAAGAGAGGACAGAATGTGATAGAAGCATCAAGGTAAGAGAGGAGTTGATAGGTATGTGTAATGGGAACGGTTTGCAGAAAAAAGAAGGAGAGAGGGGAAAGCAGATGCATACACAGCAGTTTGGGGAATGCCTTGGGTCTGGTCTTGAGAAATCAGTCACATTTGCATTGGGAAAGTGGAAAGAGAATGCATTCATGATGGAAAGAAAAGAAGAAAGCTTGGAATTGTACAAATTAGAGTCCAGAAAAAATAGCTAACACTCTTTAACTGTATATTTAAAAAAACTGGAGAGAGTCTTCCTGGGGGTATAAAGCCAATTCCTCACTATTCAAATACACATGGGATAAAAAGTAACGACAGAAGACAACCTATGACAATTGTTAAGTGGGTGATAGGGTCAGTATTACCCATGCATACCTTCCTATTGGGATGCTTGTGGCTCACTATTGGAATCTTAGTTTTTGATAGTCAGGTGTATTTTGCTGAGGCATTACCTGGGTTTGGCTGATTCTTACTGATGCTTAACACCACATCGGGGTGAAAGGGGAGATGAGTATACCATACACTCTTACTGCTTACAGTCACAGGAACCATAGACCTTTTCTTCCAATCCTTTTTTTTTCACGGCAGTCTTGGGGTTTGGACTTGGGCCTTGCACTGGCCAAGCAGGCACCTAGCACTTGAGCCATGCCCCTAGGCTTTTTTGCTTTTAGGTATTTTTCAAATAAGTGGATGCCATTGATGCCTATGCCAGTCGGGACCATGATCCTCCTATTTACAATTCCCATGTAAGGGAATGACAGGTGTATGCCATCATGCCCAGATTTTATTGGTTGAGATAGGGTCTCTCAGATTTTTTGCTCAATCTCTGCCTCCCAAGTGCTAGGATTACAGACTTAAGCCACTGCACCCAGCTTCTTTTCCCCCAATTCTTTCCAGAGCTCTGTCTCCGTAGAGCCATTTTGTCCAGACCACAGACACAGACCTGAGTTTTAGAATAGGCTAGAATCATATCTTGGACTCAGTTCAAGTTTGGTTTTACTTGGATTAGCAGCAAAGTAGTACAGAGGATCAAAATGAGATAAGCCCAAAGATTATGAGTGTACATGGCTTTCCACTGTCACTTTTGATCGTGGATAATACATACTCAGTGTATAGTTGCCCTGACAGGGCACGGGAGTGAGATGCTCTCTAAGTTGGAGAAAAATTCCTTCTTTATCCACAGTCATGGCAGCACATGAAAATAATAAATACTAAATATTTTGATAGAAATGACCAGGATCTAGAACATGATATTCTTGTTTAACTGGAAACATCTTCCCTTGTGTGCACCTGCATTACAAGAGTTAAGTTATTTTTTGTTTGTTTGCTTGTTTGTTGGCAGCACTGGAGTTTGAACTCAAAGCTTTATGCTTAGCTAGACAGGTGCTCTACAACTTGAGCCACACCTCCAGCTGTTCTGCTCTGGTTATTTTGGAGATAGGTTTTCTCTTTATGCTCAGGCTGGCTTGGACCATGATTCTCCTATTTGGTGCACAAATAATAGGCATGCACCATCACACCCAGTTTTTTCCATGTTGGGATTGTGTCTCCCAGACTTTTTTGCTTGGACTGGCCTTCTCCTGACCTTAGTTTCCTGCATAGCTTGTGATGACAGGTGAGTGACATCATGCCCAGTTGTTGGTTGAGATGGGATTTCCCAAAGATTGTTTCCCCCTGGGGTCAGCCTGGAATTGTGATCCTCCCAATCTCAGCCTCCCAAGCAGCTAGGATTACAAGGTATGAGCCACTGATGCTCAGCTAAGAATTTTAAATTTATATCCACATTGGGCTTTCTGTGGAGATACCAAGCTTTGGTCTATCATATAACCTCCCAGCAACATTACATTCATCCTACATTTTAAAGTGTAAGCCATGACAGTGGTAATTTGTCTGTGTAAGCAACATGCAGAGGACAGGGTAGGCTATTTTGCAGACTTAGAGCTACAGTTCTGTCTTACTTGGAAGATGTCCCCATAGGGATTTGCTTGTGTCTGGGTTACTCTGCTTTGTAATCTCATTGGACATCATTAATTTTTACTTTTCCAGACAATACCAGATGACGTTTTCCAAAGATGGATGCCACAATATTTTCCCATCCCACATGCTCTTCTGTAAGATGAACTTGTGACTCCCCCATCAAGAGGACACCAAAAGAATGCAGCAAAATAGATACTTCATGATTTCTGAGGTGAGGTCAGAAAAGGCCAGCAGTGTCCACTTGGTTCTCTTTGAAAGCTCATTTTGGGGACACTCCCTCTTGGAAGTTGGTTGCCATGGTGTGAGAAACCTAAACCACATGGAAAAGCCATGTGGGAATGTCTTGTTTGGCAGTGCCAGCTGAGTCCAGCCACTAGACTTGCAGTGATAAAACCTCCAGTCTCCAGCCCTGAGGTGTTTCAGTCATCCCAACACTGGAGTCTTCCCAGTTGAGGACCCAGGCACAATGCAGCACACACATACCCATTGGGCCTGCCCAAATTTCTGACTCACAGAACCTGTTAAAATAAGGGCTAGGAGTGTGGTATAGCACCCATCTGACAAGCGCAAGGCCCTGAGTTCAAACCCCAGTACTGCCCAAAATAAATAATAATAAAAAATAAAGTGTTGTTTTATACCATTAAGTTTGGGGTGATTTGTTGCATAGCAAAAATAACTGGAACGTAGACCCAAACATAGGTTTCCTTTTTCACATTTGTCCAAAGTCCAATTTACTCTCAATTAATTTAATGTTTTCTAATTCTTTTTCTTGAAGATCTTCATGAATTATACTCACCAATTAACACTTTCACTAGGGTTTTGTGTGTCTGTACCTATTGTTAAGTTTCTTGTTCATTGATGAAGAAATGAGTAGAAAATTAGACTTTCATAAACAATTTTGGAGCCAGGCAAGGTGGCACATAACCTCTAATTCTAGCACTTGGGAGTCTGAGGCAGGAGGATTGTGAGCTCGAGGCTAGCCTGGGCTATGTAGGGAGACTATCTCTAAACAAACAAACAAAAATCAATTTGGTATAATCTACTCTATTCTTTTCCTACTAAAATTATTACAGGAAAGACTGTGTATGCTTTTAGGGACATGTTGTAAATATATATGTAAGTATATATCTTGGAATGTGTGCAACAGAAAGAGTGCCATAAATGTCTGGGGACTTTAAATTTTGCTACAAAATGACTGAAAGAATAAGGATAGTTCATGCTGGAATTAAAAAAAAAAGACTCAGGAGATGGGGGTAGGGCAGTGAATTTGAAATCACTGTTATTAAATGTGAGAGCCTAAGAAGAGCAATGAGTATTATTTTGTTTGGGCTGTGAGGGCAAAGCAAGGATCCATAGATAGGATGACAGACAGATTTTATATCAGTGTAAAGATCTTCCTAATGCTAGAAATGTCTCAAAATAAAATGGACAGTTGTAAGAAGCAGTAAATTTCCCATCACTGGAGGTTTTAAAGCAATGGCTCGATGTCTACTTGATAAGAATGTTGGAGAGAAAATTCACACATTGAGCAGAGGGAAGTAGAAAGTGGGGAATATTGGAAGAAATGGATCTTTATGGTCCCTTCCAAATCCAGGATTCTATGAATAGTTTATTTTATTTTAGGTTCAGTGGGAAAATGGCAATGTCTATTTATAGAGTTATTGATGTCAACAGCGCTATCTGCTAAAGGTGTGAGTCTTTGTAAACTGGTCAAGAATTGGGGTGAATCAACTGGTTAATTTGGTGGTGATGACCCATTGATCAGAATGAAGACAAGCAGAAGGTAATTAAATGAAACATGTATCAGTACAAGGGCTGTCAAGTGTAACTAAGTTAAATTTTGGTTGTGATCAGAAGGTGGGAAGAATGTGACCACTAGGTTTTCCTCCCGGACAGTTTGAAATAAGAAGATACTGTGGAAGGGGATGAATGAGTTAAGAATTTCTAAATCAACCCAGATGCTGTGATCAAGAACATATTCATTTGATTCTTTTGCATTAATTGCAAGATTCATTGTTCTTTCTGCTTGGGAAGGAATGTATTATTTTGAATGTTTGTAACCCATCCACCTCATGGTAACTATATTGAACTGGAGACACACCATCTCAAATGGACGATGGACTGTAGTGTGGGAAAGAGCCTCAATTTCTGCAGAATGAAACTATTTTCTAAGCATTTACATTTATATGCAGCAGGGATATAGAAGGGAGATCACAGTTTGCTTGGAGTAACTGTATCCTGAGTTTACTAACAGAAAAAAGTAAAAGTGATTCTGACTTTGATGTAAATAAGCAGAGGACTAAAAACACTTATTGGGGAACATTTTTTGCACAAATCTAGACATAGCAGTACCAAACAAAGAGCCTGGGAGACCAAAGAAACAGGTGTAATAATTTCTCAGGGCTGCTGTACAAGGTTCCACAAATTGCATGACTTTCAACAATAGCAATTTATTATCTTACAGTTCTGGAAGCCAGAGGTCTAAAACCCAGGTTTGGGCAGGGCTGCACTCCTTCCAAAGGCTTCAGGGAAGAATTCCTCCTTCCCTCTTGTAACTTTTTGTAGTTGCCAGTCATTATGTCTCTTGGTGCATAGCCACAATGCCGCAATTTCTGCCTCCACCTTCATATATCCTTCTTTCCTGCATGTCTGTCTCTTCACAAGATCTTCTTACAAGGAACCAATCATTGCATATCAGGCCCACGCTAACCCAGTAAAACCTTAACCTAACAAATGACATCTGCAGAAACCTTATTTCCCAATAAGATCATATTCTGAATTTCTTGGTGGACATGAAATTTTGGGAGACACTATGCAACCCAATAGAGTTGGGAGCCCCCAATTTTTAGTAAATAGCACTTGAAGCCAGTTACAAGTAAAGAGAAAAGGACAATCTATGTCTATCCCTTACACTTATTTTAGTATCTCTGGCTTTTCCCTTTTCATCAACAATAACAGCTAATATTTATTGACTATTTCCTTTGTGCCTTAGATTGTACTAAGTTCTTCTAATTTACTTAATGAGTTCTCTTATTTCATCTTCAGAAGGTGGGTGCAATTATTAGCCCATTTTATTTTCGAAGCAAAAGAAAATTTGAGGGGATAATGGACCTGGTTGCAGTTGATCAGTAGTAACAGCCACGAGGACTCAAGCCAAGATCTGTACGATGGAAAGTCTAGTAAAGACATGTAAGTGATTACTGATTAATACATATTTATATTGTTATCTTTCCGAAGTCATGTTTATATTAACATCATAATTGAGTGGAATATATGCATTAATAGCAAGGTTCGCCTTTCTCTCTGCTTGGGAAGGAACGTGTTCTTTTGCAACCTGTCCCCCTCTTGGCAACTGGAGACACTCCATCTCAAAGGGACAACTGAACTGTAGTGTGGGAAGGAACCTTAATTTCTGCAGAATGCAGAACTGCATACGCAGTTGGACAGGGGTGATTCCTTACTTGTGATTATTATTACTATCACTATTTTTAATCATTATCATATAAGACATTAATTCTCAGTGAGGGAGATTTTGGCTCACCAGGGACCCCTTGGTGCTCAAGGGGAGGTGTTATTTCACCTAAGTGGATAGAGACCAGAGACACTGCTAAACATCTTATAATACACAGGACAGTCCTTCCACCACAAAGGACTATCTGGCTTTATATGTCAACAATGTTGAGGTTGAAAAGCCCTGGTTTAACAGTTGATGATAAAAGAATGTGTTTCCTAGGGATCTCAGTGAAGAATATAGGGAGGGCCTCACTATTTCTCTCTATCCCTCTGATATTTAATGGGATTTTCCATGATCTCCAAACTGGTGGCCATTGTGTTTATAGTGATGATAATTAATAGCGATGGTTAATATTTTTTGAGCTGTTACTATGTGCCAGGCTCAGTTCTAAGTGCTTTTCATGCACTGATTCAGTCAGTTTTCACAGTGACTCAAAATAGTACCATTACACAAATGAGGAAACTAAGGCACAGAAAGTTTGAGAAACTTGCCCAAGGTTGCAGAATCAGTGTGAGATATGGTCAGGATGCTACTGCCCTAACTTTCATAGTCATCTCCTTCCTCCAGCAGAACTTGGCTGATTTCCTGGGTATACACTGGCTTGGAGTAGCACTCCCATTCAGCAGATGAGGAATATGAGGCATTAACAATAGAAACAAACTAACACACTGCTCACAGTCACTAAGCAAAACCACTGTTGCATGATCTTTTTTACTCTCAAGGCTGCACATGGATTTGTTTCCTTCCTAGGAAGAAGTCTTGTCTGAGAGTGGGATGTGCCTAGTGGAGTCTGAGTAACTTTAATTGTGCCAAGTGGATAGGCCTTACTGGATGGATGAATGGATGGATAGATGGATAAATACTGTGATGACTGGTGAGTGACACATTAAGGAATAGAAGTTTCATACTTGAGACTGCAATTATGAAGAACAATCCCAAATTCTCAAAGGTGGCAGCAAATTTTAGAATCAGCAGAGTTGGAAAGATCCAGGGACCAGAGAGAAGCAAGAACTGCAGTTCACTTGAGCCAATCCATAGTTCACATAGGACGTTCATTCCACAGTCTGGAAGGGAGTCACCTTTTAGTGTGTTTGTATTTTGGCTCTCCTGGACTAGTGCGTCTCGGAGTTCTCAGTCACGCTCACTTAACATTGTGAGTCCAATAATTCTGTGTTTGGGGGGGCTTTTATGTGTATTGTATATACTGAGGCAGTTACCTTGACCTCAGTAATTTCTTAGTAGGACCCACCCCAAGCCACGACAGTCAGACCTGTCTCTAGACACTATCAAAAGTCTCCTAGAAAGGCAAAATTACCCCCAATTGAGATAAACTGCTGTAGATTATGAGTCCTTAGATTTGCCTTTGGTTTCTCCATCTCACTGTTTATTGCACAATGTGAAAACATCATAAATGTCTATGGACTGAGAGATTGCTCATTTCTTTTGATGGGCAAAAGTAGAATTTCAAACAGGCATGGTGGTACACACTTGCAATCCCTGCTACTTGGGAGGCAGAGGTAGGAAGATCACAGTCAGAGGTCAACCTGGTCAAAAACTTGAGACACTATCTGATAAACAAATGAAAAACAAAAAGACTGGAGACTTGATTCAAGTGGTAGAGTTCTTGCCTAGCAAGCACAAAACCCTGAGTTCAATCCTCAGTAGCACAAAAAAACCCATAGAAGTTCAAGGGGTAAATGAAAGAGTAATGAAGGAGAAAAGCAGAGAGAGAGAGAGAGAGAGAGAGAGAAGGAGAGAAGATGGGGGAGCGAGATTAAGAGAGAGCGAGAATAAGAGTGAAGAAGGCGGAACCAATGAGACCCTGTCTGTGACCATACTGGGCTGGAGGCTCAGCAGCAGACAGGAAGTAAACTCTCAAACCTGGTAAGGAACCGAAGGTGACTTCACCTTTGAGTGAACCAGAAAATTCACACTGTTTCTGCATTCATGCTGTTTCCAGGGGACCAGGGTTATCTGTTTGTGTGCGTGGATGTGTGTGTGTATGTGTGTGTGAGAAAGTATAATTACCCATCACTGATTAATCTTCAGACTGAGTCAAGCATTCATTGCAAATCCTTGAAACAAACAAGTCTATTTATATTTTAATTATTTTTTTGGATTTCAGGTTGATTTGTCTTTCTTCTGCATATTTATGAAGCTGTTGATCCTATGGTTACCTCTTGTAGAGCAGAAAGAAGAGAGAAGGAAAGAGAGAGGAAGTGGCTTTGTCCCTTCCCTTCCCCAGATGCCACAGCATTCCCTATAGCTATAGAGGACAGTGAGGACAATACAAGAACAGAGACAGTTTTTTTTCAATTAGGGTGTAATTAATTAATTGGAACCCCTGCCCATGGCTGTCATTCTTATTTAAGGTGACCTTAGCTTTCGCTAAAATCTGATTTTAGTCCGGGCTCCTTTTGTCTCCTGCTACCATTATCTTCAGTTCTCCTGAATCTTTGTTATACCTGTATTTCCCAAAACTCTAGACTTCTTGAATAGTTCTGATTTTTCCATAAAATTTGATCCAAAGAATTTAAGTTACTGCAGCAATAGTGTAGTTTCTTTGCTTAACAGTCCACAGTTTGCAGATGAGAAAAAATACAAATGTGAGGTCAAGGGTAAACTTGCCACCAGATTGGCAAGAGAATCCAAAGCCTCATTTCCAGTGATGGTTCAGTAACATATATCAAAATGGCAGCATATTTAAGCAACTAGATCCAGTGGCTTAGGACTATGTCATATACTGCTTAGCTAGTGCTTTGTTTTCAATAGCAGATTTCTTTTTCAACCAATATTCACTCCTATCAACTGACCTCCATGAAGGAGTATCTTTCACCAACTCACTGATGCTGGACTTGGCCCTTTGACTTGCCTTGGGCACAAGGTAAGAGGAGCATGCTTTCTTATTTCTTGCTCTGGCCAATGGGATGTTAACAGATGCCATCCACACAGAGGCTCATGTGCCTGTGACTGTCACTAGGAAGAGTATGCTTTGGGTAAAATCTCACATTCTCCTTGGGCCAAACATGCAGCCTCCTGTCAAGCCCAGCTGAGCCAATCAACTGAACTCCAGCTGACTAGCAGCTGACTAGCAGCAGCTCTGTCAGCAAGAAATGAATACTTATATTTTATGCCACTGTATTTAGCATATAGATTCCAAACTTGATGGCTTTGACACACTCAGCTTTATCAAAATGTCTTTAAGTCCTGTGATCTTGCCAGGCATGGTGGCTCATGCCTGTAATCCTTCCCAGGTACTTGGAAGGTAGAGCTAGGAGGATTTCGGTTCATTCCCAGCTAGGTGTGTGTGTGTGTGTGGAGGGGGTTAGTAAGACCTTACATCAAAGAATAAGTCAGGTATGGTGGCACATATCTGTAATTAGCTATGCAGGAAGCATAGGTAGGAGACTCTCAGTCTGAGGCCAGCCTGAGCAAAAAAGTATGAGACCCTATCTGAAAACTAACTAAAACCAAAAAGGGTTGGCAGAATGGCTCAAATGTTATAGCACCTAGAAAGTATAGGCCTTGAGTTTAAACCCAAGTACCACACACATACACAAAAAGATGTGATCTTCTATTAGAGGCAGATTCAGTAATCTGAAGTCTGTACCTCTCCAGATACATCACTTTATTACATAAGGACTATTAGAATGGCTCCACACTAACTTTTTCCATAAATCTAAATCTATATGGTTTTCATATAGCTTTGACACACTTTGCTTATCTAATTCTTCAAAGCCATAAAATTAATTTATTTTCATCCTCATTTTATAAGTGAGGAGACTGGTACTCTGAAGCCTGGCCAGTTCATTGATTGACTAAAGTCACATAGTCAGGGAAGGGAAGACCTTGGATCTAAGTCTTCTTCTCCCAGATTTCACCCTTTTAGCACCCTACATTGTTTGGGCACCTGCTACAGCCATCAGGAGCCCTGAGGACATGTGGCAGATACACTACACCAGACTCTTTCAGGACCTGCTCTCAGGCTGTAGACAGAAGTGTAATAGTTCACGCTCCTTCACCAGTCCTCCTGTCCCTGGTCTGGCCCCCTGCCCTCTATAATGTTCTTGTCTTACTGTGAGGAGCTAGCTTGACCTTAGGTAGCTAGGGCTGAGGGCTAGAAAGAAGCAGCTGACTGAAGTCACAAGGAAACGGAGGGCAAGACAGCAGAGGACAAAGACCACAGCAAATAGCACTCCCCCAAAGTGTGTCGCCAGGATGTGGGCAAAAGGGGAATAAGAGCAGATAAGGTATGATCAACAACCTCAGAGGGAGAGAGGAAAAAACAAAGAGTCAAGACCTTATAAGAAACAAAACTGGAACCAACTTATCAGAAAGCTGTTTCCAGGAGCTTATAAACCCTACCCTAAGAACCAGATAAAAACCCCTAGATGTCACAGTTGCGATGGCTCTGTCTTTCTGACTCCACCCGTGTGGGTTTTCTGTCTTTCTGTACTTCAGTAAATTTTCTCTTGCTTGCTTCTCACCCATTGTGCAAGTTTGTCATTCTTTCACCAACCCTGGACAAGAAACCCAAGAAACTTAACCTGTATAGCATCATACTTGGTCTTTCCTGGTATCATTACTAAGAGTCTCTAACATCACACAGATGGGGAGTTGTACTCTGGAAAGTCAATCCTCCTCAGGTTATCTTAACAGGCAGTCATTTTAGGATGATAGCAGAAGGCAGCAAATCTTCTCTGTGAAAGGCTACATAGCACATCTGTAGGCTTGGAGGGCCATACAGTGTTTGTCACAGCTACTCAAATATGTGGGGGTGGTATGGAAATAGCTATGGACAGATGCTGTATGGACCAACAAAACTTTATTTATGAAAACAGATGGTGGGAAGGGTTTAACCACTGGCTGTAGACTGATGCAGAAGAGACTTAAACACAAAGTATAACACCGATGGATGCCCTTTGAAGCAGTATCTTATAGGAAGACAATGAAAATGTTTTTCCTTTCTTCCTTCTTTCCTTTCTTCTCTCTCATTTCCTTTTTTTAATTGCTAGACTTTAATTCTTCCTCCTTTTGTTATTTTTCTTCCCTTTTATACCTTCCCCTCTCTCTTTTTCTTCATCCTTTTTTTTGTTTACTTCTAGTCTTTCTTCCTACTGCTCTCCCCTTCCTCCATTCTACCAGCAAATATTTACTGAGCATCTACTCTCAGTAATCTCTACTTCTGCCCTGAGCTCTGCTGGTTTCTTGCCCTCTGCAAGCTCCAGGTGCCCTGGGGAGCAGAGAGGGAAGGGATGGCTTGGAGGGTGAGGGAGGGAGGACAATCCTGCAGACACAGGAGGGTTGCTGCCTGTCATCACCCTCAGCAGGAGGCAGAAAGGTACAGGGTGCCTGCTCCCTGAGTCTCCATTTCAGCACTTCTTTCATCTGGAGTAAGACTCTTTAATTTGTAAACATTAATAACCATTATTATTATTAAAAAGGAAAGAAAGTGAGTAGCCCTGTAACTAATTACTTTAAGTGTTCTCAACAAGGCACAGTTCAACTCCTTTATAAACCCTCCTGCTGTGAAGACCAGATTGTCATTATGATCAGCTCTTTCCTTAGACCTATTAATTTTACCCAGAATAACAGCAGAACAGATGCAAGAAGAAGGCTAGTCTGATTAACATAATTCTTTTCAAAGACCATTTCCTCCCTAAGGGCCACCGTACTGAGTCTTCTATCTTGTCTCAGATCTAATTACATTCAGGAGAATTCAGACACTGACGGGCGATCTCAGCAGATGTCACTTCTCAGATTTGAAGCACACTTCAGGATATGAAACCTTATCAGAAAATCAATTGAAATTAACAATTCCCTCTCTTTCTTTCCATCTCTTCCCTCAGCCAATGCTCCCTCTCCCTGTCTTTTCCTCCCTCTTTCTCTATTCTTTGGCCAGATTAAAGTTGTTTCCAAACACTAACCTTTCTCAGGAGGAGAGACAGCATTTCCGGGAATTCAATAAACCTGAAACTCAAGCCTATGCTTATCTTTTGAAGTGCTTCTCTGCTTCTCCCTGTCTCAACATAATGAGTGTGTGTGTGTGTGTGTGTGTGTGTGTGTGTGTATTATGAGCAGCAGTTCTTGAGGGGCTCTATAGGGTATCAAAATAAGGTAAAAACAGGAGGAACCCGGGGGGGGGGCTTTCTGCTGCACATTGAAAAGATACACACCACAAGCTTCCTCTTAAGTATCTGATCTCTGATTGAAACCAGAACTGATTTGGATCCCTGTGTCTGATCTTTGATGGGCGAGAACCATGGGTTTACAATGGAGTCTCTTGCTGCTTTTAATGAAGAATTTGACTTTTCGCCTGCTGCTTTCAATTGAGCTGTGGGAGCTTTGGATAGAAGCTCTTGGGGGAGCAGTGGATGAATGGGGGTTTGGGGTTTTGGTACCCAGTGCCTAGGTCAAGATATGACAGACCTGGAGTTCCAGCTGCACCAACACCTCCTTTCTTTACTCAGCCTCACCAGGAGCTCCAGTGTCTTTTGTTTTGGAAGGTCTCAGAATGTAGAAAATTTGACCTGAACGACCAATTACCTGAAAACCACTTTTTCCTGCTACACACTTAGGCTCCATTGTAGCATAACAGGCTTTGACTCTCTGACGATGCCTAGGTATGGGAAAAATAATACCATAGACGGAGTATTTGAGGACATGACTGTAGGCAGAAACCATGGACAAGCTATCTATTTTATGTATCCTGGGAGAACAATGAAGAAGGAGTTAGAAAGTGGGAGCATGCAATTCTGCATTATGTATTGGCTTTTCGCAGTTTGCAGATGCTGTTCAGTGCCTTGCTGACACAGAGCACAAGACGGTCTCGGGTCCCTGAAGTCCCATTGCAACAGCTGCTCTTGCTTGGCTAGGCCTGGCTCTGCATCTCTATGGTGGTGTTCCTTGGAATGGCCAGCTGGGTGTTCTCCCCAGATAGCCTGCGGCCTTGGCACAGGCCCTGTTGCCAAAGCAAAAGCATTGGAGCAGGATGGGCACCAGGCACCTTTCTGCAGGAACGCTGAAAATTCTGCCCGTCTTTATACTGATGAGGTTAGAGCTGGAAGAGGGACACTCTAGAAGAGGCAGAGATAATTATGGAGCCCAGGCTTCTTTGTCATTTTCTGTGTTGTACGTCTTGCTTACTACCCCATCGAGAGTCTGGGAGAATTTGACTTTTAAATACCTGTCTGTGCTATATGGCCTTTCCATGGTCTGGCCCTGAGAATGACACCAGTGTGTACATAATTAATGAGTGAGGAGCCTATTGGCTCCAGAGAGATGGCTCTGTCTCAGGCTTTACACTCCAAGGATTTCTAAGAAGGTTTAGACTTATGCAGTCATTAAGACAATAAAACAAGAGCAAACCAACCCCCACTCTCTTCCAGAGTTTGCTGAATGAAATATCATCATTATAGTCTGCTCTTGTGGGAGAAAGAGGAATGTCATTACGGGGAAAGGCAGGCTTGTGGTATGTTGGGGGTCCTTAGCAGTGAGTGGTTTCCCATACCATCTGTGTTGTCCCAAAGCCCGTAGGCAAACAAATGCATTAAGGTTGATGCCACTTAAGCCTGCCTGTGCTGGTTAGGTGTTCCTGCCATGCTCAGTCTGCTACTGACCTTGGGAAAAGGGAGCCATCTAGGGCTTAAGGGGAAAGGATGGAAATGAATCTCAGAAGTCCAGCCTCCAGCCTGACTTGTCTGAGTCTCTGGTTTAAATGTTGAGTGACCCCTTAAGCCCATATGTAAAGCCTTGGTTCTTATGGTGGTGCTGTTGAGAGGTTGTAGGACTTCTAAGAAGGCTTAGACTTATGGGGTAGGATCTAGTGGGAAGTCCGTGGGTCAGTGGGAGCCTGAGGTATTTTTTATGTGACCCCTTGACTCTCAGGAGACAACTGTTACAAAAGGAGCAAATGTGGCCCCACTCTCTGCTCTCTTCTCTGGCTTGGGATGTGATTGTTCTTACACATGCTCCTGCTATGATGTATCACTGTGTTACCTTGCTGTGACAAAATGCCTGACATAAACAAAAAGAGGAAAGATTTATTTTGGCTCTGGGTTTCAGAAGTTTCAGTTCATGGTTACTTGACTCTGCTGTTTCTGGGCTGTGGGGAGCAAAGGTGCTCACCTCATGTTTGGGGTGGGGTGGCGGAGAGATGGAGAGAAATGGAGAGAGAGAGAGAAAGAGACAGGGGCCTCCTAGTGACCTACTTCCTTCCACCAGCTAGGCTTCACCTCCAAAAGTTTCCACTACCTCCCAGTAGTACCACCAGCTGGGGACCAAGCCTGCAATGCATGAGAATATTCTAGATGCAAATTATAACAGTTGTCATTTGTAGCCCTCGCCAGAAGCCAGAGATGGAGACACCTGACCTTGGATTTTGAACCTCCAAAACTGTGACCTAAATAAACCTCTCTTTACTTCATAAGTAGCCCGTGTCAGGTATTTCACTATAATGACAGACAGCTGCCTAACACCAAGATTGATATTAAAAAGTAAGCCCTAGCTTGCATAATCTTGAGTAGTCTAACTAGGAAAAAATACTGGTTTGTGAGTATGACATACTTACAGGAAGTCTAATCCAAGATTCAATGAGAAAAGTTATTGAGTGTCTTCAATGTAAAAGCTTTCATTTACTCAGCATTTACTAAATATCTACCATGTGCAGAGTAACATGATAGATACTAAGGAGAAGTGGCAAGAAATAAATCAGACAGTTTCTGACACAATGTACAGTATAGTGAACACATGTATACACACACATATGCACACAATTAACATAAAAGTGAAAACAGAGAGAAATGTTGTAGTAAACAGGAATACACTTGAATAGTATATGAAGGCGAGAACTGAAGGAAATGTTAATACAGAAGTAACCAGTTTCAAGTTCTCAAAAGACATTTGGTGCTGAGAATTGAAAACATGGCTTTCACACATGCGAGGCAAGCATTCTACCACTGAGCTACATCCCCAGCTCTAAAGAAATTATAGTTTTATGGTATACAGGGGATGCCTTTATTTTGAAATAACATTTTTTTTCATAAAAACAAAATACATGACTATGTAGTGAAAATGTGTGAAAAAAGAAATTTCCTTCTAATCTCATCACTCAGAAATAATCACTATTAATGGCAACATGTGTATGTCTCATATAAAGGTCAAGCATTGCAAACTTAAAAGTGAACTGTTAATTCTTGGCTCACACACACACACACACACACACACACACACTACCCTGGACCAACCAGTACCATTTGCTCTGTTCTCATGTCCTGACACCTCTGCCCTAATGGCGCCATAATTCAGGTGGTTGTGCAAGGCAGAAACATGTCACTGTGAATATTCCTCCTCCTCCATCTCCAATGCACAATTATTTCCAGTTCTTCCTAGAAAACATAGTTCAGTCTATCTGTGTTTCTCTCCAGCTCAAATCACCTTCTCATTAGATCGCTTTACAGGATGTGTGGTGTGTGTGTGTGTGTGTGTGTGTTGCTAGGGACTGAACACAGGGCCTCATTCATGCTAGAAAAACACTCCATCACTGAGTCACACTCCCAGCCCCTTAATAGTCTGTATTAAGCCTCCTGACTTCACTGTTGCCTCCTCCACTCCATTATCCACATTGCAGAGTGATTTTTAAAGCAAACTTTATCAAGTTATTCTGAGACAGATTAGAGGGATCCACCTCTCCCTAAGACACTGGGACTACGGTTAAGCATTACGGGAGCTCTGGTAATGATAATGATAAGCCTTTGTTGTAAGTGCTCCTTTTAATCTTTATTTTTCCTTTAAATAAAATGTTGGGGGCTGGGGCAGTTTGGCTTCCTAATTGACAGCTGTTAGACCCTTTCCTGTTGCCATGCTGTCTTGAGTGAAGGATAATCAGTCAAGCAGCCAGCAGACTGCCTGCACACCAGCATCAGCTGTTTTGCATACTCCAAGTACACCTTGAGGAAGCTACATGGCAACCACAGCCATTTGCTACCAAAGCATAACTCTGGCTCCTGAAGGCACTATCAGCCACGACTCTTTGAGCTTGTGCCAGATGTCCATGACTCTTTCAGCTAATGCCAGACATACAAATCTTGGTAAACATGATGACCATGCAGCCATTTCCACCCATCCAGAGGAGAAGCACTTCTCCTAGTGGCCCAGAAAGAGATCCTGTGAGTAGTGCAAACATAATCCTTCATTTGAATGAGGAACTCTAACATGATTGGCGAAAACATAGTCCTTCATTTGCATGAAGGTCTGCCATGATTGCTGCAGGCACTTTTGCCATACCCTCTTTTCTGGCTATATAAGCAGACTGTTCAGCTTGCTTTTTGAGCCACCAAGAGACATCCTCCTATGATGCCCAGTGGTTTTGCAACATTAGGCCCAATAAAAGGCTTCTCTCAGGTGGTCTTTTTTTACCTACTTCTGATCTTTATCATTAGCCACATGGGCTGAGCTGGTAACAGGAAGAGCGGATGTCAGAAGGGGCAATGGAGCTATAGCAGCTGTGAAGACAGCAATAATAAAGGTAGCAGCAAGTGGCAGAGGCAGCAGAAGCCACCATCCAGGAAGCAGCAGTGACAACAGTGTAAGAAGCAGAAGAGTTTCAGAAAATAGCTAGGGCACAGATGATGGGAAAGAGGCAGAGGTGACAGAGGCAACAAAGGCTGTAAAATGCTGAAGACAAGAAATTGTGATCTTTGGCCACTGGAAGAGTTGCAGAGAGCTACAAAGCCTAAAGAGCCAAGGTGTCAGGCCTGAGAGCTGTAACACTAACCACTGTCAAGGGCTGAGAATCCTATCACCCTAGACCCAAGAGCTGTACTTGTCTCTGTAGGGCTGAGGGTTCCAGCACTTGAGTGATGTCCAAGAGCTGGAACACTAGAAGGTGCTGCCTGTTGCTACTTGCTGCAGTCCACTGCCACAGCCCACTGCTGCTAGAAGCTGAGGATTACAATAGTGTCAACTATGCACAGCCACTTAGTAGTTAAATCCCAGACCAATAAGCCTCCAACCTGAGTGTGTAGAGTCATAAGTCTCTGGCTTCTAAACCATGGATCAATAGACCTGTAGCTCCCAGGGTGTAGAGTTGCAAGCCCCTGGCTCTGTCAGTCCAGCCCATAGTTCTTGGGTACTCAAGGGCCTGGGCTGCCAGCACTAGAGGAACTTCTTCTTGCCTACCCATGATTCCTTTCCTGGTAGAACAAAAGGGCCCCAGCCTGTGAATTGGTAACAATTCTGTCTAAAACCTTCAGTGGCTACTACACTTGGAATAGACTTCTCCTTCTGAGAATAAGGCAGGCTCAGATATTTGGACAACTCTGTGTTGAAAACAGCTAAAAATGATGAGTAATTATTAAAAATATTCCTAAAAACCATCAAAGGGCTAAATCCTATGGTAAGGAATTACTATGTGGAAGCCAGAGAGCCAATGGTAAGGTTTTGCTCCTATGACATTTGTTAGACTGGGTAAACTGATCACAGATTCATGGGAATATGGAGATAAGTATCAAGTCCCCAAACTCCTAAAGTGGGGTATGTGAGAAGATACACCTCTTTGCATTAAGCAGAGACCTCAAAAAGCAGGGGTTGTTTTCTCCATCTCAAGAATTTAGAAGACTTTCTTAGCCTGTAGCAGACTGGGGAAGAAAAAAATAATCTCTCCCCTAGAAGATGTAAGTACAAGTGGTCTAAATTCTTATGAACTGAAAGGCACATAAAAAGGTGAGGGTTTGTTTTGCAGTGGCCAAACTCTGGAAGTACATATAAGCAAAACCAAACCAAACCAAACCCAAATTCTCTCCTAGAAGTGGTCCTAGGTTTCAAAGAAGTCCCAGAAATAATTTTCCAAAGGCAATGAATAAAACCAAGTTGAAAATATCGAGATACAAAGTAAAAAGAATCACGAGGGAAAGTCAGCCTAAATAACAGACAACAAAAACACACCTACAAAAATTTCATATTAAATTAACAGAAGCATGTTATAGTACATATGTTTATTTAGAGGAAAAAAAGAAGTTTAAAAATATCTTCATGGAACATGATAAAGGAATAGAATGTTTTAAAAAGAAACAAAAATAATTTATAGAAATTAAAATACAGTATTAGAGACTCAATTAAGGATTTAACATTGACATTAGATATGATAATAAAGAAAGTTAGTGAACTAGAAGATAACTCAGATATTATATGGAAGGCAGCACAGAGAGAACAGGACACAAAAATACAAGACTAAGAGACTAGAATAAGATCTGATATTTGTTTAATTCAAGCTCTAAATGAAGAGGAAAGACAGAACGAGATAAAGGCATTATTTGCAGGAATGTGGCTGAACGTTTTCTGGAAATGTTTAAAGACAGACTCAAGACTCCCTACCATCCAAATAAAATAAACAAAAAGAAACCCATTCAAATAGGGCATAGTGAATTTTAGGACACCACAGACGGTGAGAAAATCTTAAAAGAAGATAAGAGGAAAAAGTATGTTACCTTCAAAGGAGGTGCAGTTACAATGATAGCTAGACTCAGCTCTTTTACAATAAAATCTTAATTCCTATAATAATTCTAAGATACTGTATGATCTGTGTTTGGCCTTGCTTTTCTGTCTTCCCCTGTGCTGCTTTCTCCCCCTCTTGCTTGCTCTGCACTTATAGACTTCTCTCATTTCATATCACATATTCCCCCACCTTTGCACACACACTGCTTTATTTTCCTGAAGTGTTCATCTGTCTATTTCCACATAACTCGCTCTTTATCATCTTTCAGGTCTTAACCAAAATGGTGCCACTTCAATGAAGCTTTCTCCAACCACCAGTCTCTTACTATTCTTTCCTACCTAATTTAATTTTTTTTCTTTTTTCATTTTGCATGTTTCACACTAGACTGTGCTCCACAAATACCACAACTATTTTGTATACTTCTCTATGCTTAGCATACTAAAGAATTTCTTGTGCACGGGAAGAGTTAATATTTATAAAAATATATTTTAGTACAGATGCGTCCTGTCTTTTCCTAGGTACATTTACTTATAGAGTTACATGTCATTTTACTTTTTATTTTTACAGAATATAGCAGTATTACATTTTCTAGGTTATATTTTAAATTTATCAATACAACATAAACTGTTTTCTTCTACAACGTGATTTCTGATAGCTGCATGATAGTCCATTATAGAGATACCATAATTTATTTGACCTATTGTAAACACTATAGTGTTTACTATTGTAAACACTATTGTTGAGTGTATACATTGTCCTAAATCATAATGTGAATAAATCATCTTATCTTATGCCTTGGCAGTAATTCCTGAGTCAAAATGCAAAGGGTAAAAATATATACATGCTGAAAAGTCTCTGTCATATTTCTGCATCCCAGACACTTTGTTTCCAAACCCAGGGACAATAACTGCTACCTTGTTTAATATACATTACTATTTTAATCTATAAAAATGGTAATTTCATCACATTTTCTTTCCCTTCCACAGGTTGTATTTTAATAAACCCCATTTGTCCATATTGTTTCCATTGTTGTTTGGTTGGTTTGTTTTTGGATTGTTTTTTTTAGCAGTATACTTCAAGTATTATTATGTGTTAGTATGTAAAGATCACATTCTTTTTAGGTGTTACATAATATTGGAATGTGTGCTATGTTTATATTATAACATAATGTATTTAATCAGTGTCCTATTAGTGGGCACATGTAAAATAAGCTCCTAGATGTGAAATTGCACATTTAATTAATTGTTACTGATCTTGGTAACTAGCTCTCTTAATTGTAGTGCAACATGTACCTATGAGCAACACATAGGAGTATGTGTTTCCTCACTTTCGACATCAATATTTTATCAAATGTTCAGATGTTTACTTATCTGGTATATGAAAATGGTGTCTCTTAGCTTTATTTTGTATTTCTTTTATTAGTACTGGGGTTAGTTTTGCTCATCAAAGACTCATTTGTATTTCCTGGGAAGTGTTCATATCCTTCCCCATTTTCTAATGCCATGTTTTTCTTTTTCTATTGATTTGTAGGTCCTCTTTACATATAAGCTCTCACTCTCTTGCCTACAACACTCTGAAACTAAGAGTTTTTATTCATCAATGCCAAAACTCATTTGGTATAAAACTTGGTCTGGACTAATGTAAAAGTTTATCTGTCTCATTTGGTGGGGATATTGGTTCCTTTGCTGCAATAAAAACAAAGTATCTAGTTAGAAAATTCTGCCCCAGATCTACTGGAGGTGTTTCATAAGATACAGTACATTCACAGAATTGTCTTTCCAAAAAAAAATATTTAAAACCTAATGGTTTCATATAAAAACTGGATAACTTTGAGAAAAACTATTAGGTTTTTTTTTTTTCCAAATTAGTTCTTCTCTCTGCTGCCCTCCACAGATTTAGAGGCAGAAGAAAGTCTAGGAAAGGGGAAAAATAAAAGTTTCTTCCCATTCATATCTAATCCAGATTTGCACCATGGAATCATAATCTGCCCATGTATGGCTGTGTCCCTTGGAAGTCATGATGGAATCCTATTGAAACTTCCTACCTGCAAATCCAGTGTTGGCAGATGAATGTGCTAACAGAAACGTTAGTCTCACTTATCACCACTGTGGGCTGTATTTCACACATTAATATTTATCTTGCTTTTCACCACCTAATAAATCATACACTTATTGAAACAAATTTTAAGACATCTTAATAAAAAGGCTTTACTCACTCTGAGGTTATAAATGATCATCCCCATGCTTTCTTATAGTACTTTTGTAGATTCCTTTTTCTCACATTTGTATATTTGATCCACTTGGAATTTATTTTGGCATAATAGGCAAGACAGGGATCCAACTTAATAGTTTATTGGATGCTTAACCAGTTGTCCTAAATACATTCATTGATAATTCATCTGTACTCCATTAATCTGAAATGTCATCTTCATCATACACTAAATTCTTATGTATATTTGAGTCTATTTCTGGGTTTTCTTGTGTGTTCCACTAATAGGCTCATTTAGCACAAAGGGTGGACTATTGATTCCTATTGTTATGTTGCTCTCTGGAAAGGCTCTACCAGTTTATACTCCTATCAACAGGAGCATTTTATCTCTTGACAATACCCTTGGAACACTCTTACATTATATCTCAACCTTTTTAATTTTAGCACATAAAGAATAATTTAACTATTTTTTAATTTGCCTTTTTATTACTATCAAGGCTGAAGTTTGTTTTTGTGCATGTATGAATTTGGTGTATTGAACACTTATTTTCCTTCTTTTGTAAATTAGATATTTGTGTCTTTTGCCCATATTTCTAAAGGAGACATTTAACTTTTTCTTGATGTTAAGGGCATCTTTTAAAAATCTTTCCCTGAGGTGCAGTTGATGTCAAGAACTGACATTAGAAGAGTAGGCTGCGTGAATAGACCATTCTAAAATATCTCTTCAATAGAAGTCTACAGGCAGAGAGTTTTTCAGATGGGGAACTCGGGGGAGGAAAGAGATAATAACAATATCTGCTTTGGACTGAATGTGAACCCCTAAATTCCTATGTTTAATTCCCAATGTGATTGCATTTAAATGTGGGCCTTTAGAAGTAATTAGGTCATGAGACTGGAGCCTTCATGAACGGGATTAGTGCCCCTAGAAGAACAGGTACTAAAGGACTTGCCTCCTCTCTCTCTGACCTTCCCACACAAGGACATGGGAAGAGGAATGACACCATCATGCAAGGAAGATGGTGTTCACCAGAACTGAACTAGGCTGGGACCCTGATCTTGAACTTATCAGCTTCCAAAACTGTGCGAAATAAATGTTTGTTATTTAAGCCATCCCATCTATAGTGTTCTGTCATAGTAGCCCAACTTGATTAAGACAATAGCTAATATTAGCTAACCAATTATGTGCTAGAACTTTGCAAGTTTCTATTCATTTTCTCATTGGACTAACTTTATGAATTAGGTATTATCATTATCACCATTTCTGAGCTACGACTTACTTGGTGATTAAATAACAAAGTTATATAGGACTTTACCTGATCACAGCTAAAATCCAGCTCTCTGACACTTTGGTGCTCTTAATTTCTATAATACTGAAATTCTATCCTCCAGTAGCTCCAGCTAATGAAAAAATCAGGTTTATTCATACACAAAATAGTAAGACATTTTGTTGTCAGTTTACTGCATTTTGTGTCTATCACACAGATGGACAGTGTCCTCTGGACTGTGCTACCCCATCCCCATCAGTGCCACTGTCCTGCTGCTGCCCCCAGTTGATCAGAGTCATTGACCATGGTGCCCATTGGGCCTGACCTTCAATGGTATTGCCCTCAACTGTGAACATGTCCTTGAAACCTTCTCTTTTTTCTTCTTCAAAATGGCCCTGGCCTTTGAACTAGAAACCCTGGTTTCTGCTAATTTACTCAACCAAATTGGAGAAAGTTTTTAATGAATGCTAATGAATTAATATATTATTCCCATAGAATCCAGGAAGGAGAAAGGTGAAGCAAAAATTGAGCAGTTTACCACCAAGTGATGATTATCAGCTTGGATTTCTAGGCAGTCTAGGATACCCTTCCCCAGGAATCCTTCTGTGGAGAAAAGAAAGCATTAGCCCCAGGCTAAACTACAGGGGTGGGGGAAGAATCTAGGGGCCTTAGCAGCTGTGTATGCTGAATCTCCCCTGCCTGACTCCATAGTAAGCCTTGATCCCCAAGTGATGAAGGTGTTGTGAGCAGGAGTCCCTGAAGACCTGGGTCTTCCAAGAGGACGATACCCTAAAAGGCAAAGCAAAGAGCATTTAACTCAGATCTAGGACACTTCTGTAGCTCCTGAAACTTTCCACCAATTGATCCTGAGCTATAGAAAAAGTAAGAAAAGACTTTTATAGTACTGCATTCACACCCAAATCTCAAAGCCTTTCAAACTTTGAAGCAGTTCCCACTCATGGCAGATCTAGATTGCTCCTGCAGTTTCCTCATAGAAAGGAGGCTGGGCAGAAATGAGGAAGCACCCTGTGTGTCCCAACTTAGATTGTACAAATAGCTCTTATTTATGTGGGAGGGCAAAGGGTGGACCAATGGGAGGTGATCTACATATTTTGCAATTATCAAGGATAATACAATATTTTCAGAAATGTTTGTTGGAGGCTCCAGATTTTGCCTATAGACTTTTTTTTCCTTTGATAATGAGAGCTGCTTGTGAGGGATACATGGTACAAGTGCCTGACTCCATCAAAGCCACAGGAGCGTCCAGTCTGGAAGTGAGGGTGTGAAGGAGATGAGCTCTTGGGTCCTCTCCAGCCAGATACTTCTGTGATTATGTCTGATTTAATCTGAAGTGATGAACTGCTTTCAGAACAGAGAATGAGAAAGAATTAACTATACCCAATTGAATAAAAATATTACAAAACATAACTTCTTACATTTTTCTTGTCCCTATACCCTTTTACTGACAAGGGTACTATAGTATTTCAAGGCTATTGAGAGGTTAAAGTAACCTTATCTCTAGCACTTTGAACAGGTAAGAAGTGCATTGTTGTCCTCTTCTCATAGAAAAAGGAACAGACCTGGGGAGGTCCAAGAACTTGACCAGGATTCCAAAGGGAGTCCAGGTCCTCTTCTGTCAGCAAAGCTGTTTCCCCTGGATGTGCTGCCTTTCCGCATAAGACTAAGTCTGCTGTTTTGAATGGGTTTCCCCCCAAAGCCCCATTGCATTGGACAGATGCATTAAAAGCTTCCCTGGGGAGACAAATCTGGGGACCAACAGGTAGCTTTCCATTAATAAAGCAAAAATATAAATTAAGCCGTCCTCTTGGTGATTCTAGAACCAGGCTCGCCTCCTCCTCCCCCGCCCCCCCCAGGAATGTACAAACACATTTTTAAATAACAAAAGAAAATTGAGTACCTGATGCAGTTAGCAGTGGCCCCATGGGGGCTGGGGAGACCAGAAAAAGAGTCTATTATTTTGTACCTGTCCTGCCCAATAGCTCATTGTGCAGCAGTATTTACTTAAAAAGCAGAGGAAGAAATCATTATTTGCTCTTAGTCCTGCGATTCCCGTGGCTACACTCTTTGGAGGAAGTGTTTTATTTTATTTCCTTTTTTTCCCCTTCTCCCATGCTTGAGTTGCAAGAGGTAAAAGTGGCAGTGCCTGGTGCATAAGATATGGAGAATCAGCTCTGAGGCCAGGATAGGAGCTTAGCAGACGCCTGTTCTATTTCCTTTCATGTCTGGACAGCGATGAAGGGAAATGAGCTCAAAGGAAGAGTCAGTTTCTCTCTCTCTCCCTCTTTCTCTCTCTCTCCCTCTTTCTCTCTCTCTCTCTCTCTCCTTGCAAAAAAAAAAGCAGCATACACACTAGATATGCATACTCTATGTGCATACATACATTGAGTGCATAATGTGTACATTATTATATTCATATGGCATATATTACACACATATGTAAGCATATTCTTGCCATACTATACAATGAAACATACATGCACACACAAACATATTCCACTTCCCTCTCCCAAAGAGAAGAGCTAATGAACACTGAAAAAAAAAAAAATACACAAGCTGGGACAAAGAAAGAAAAGCAAAGCCCCCATTTTAAATATTCTAAGTATCTTCTAGTTACTAATGCCTTCCCTCTAAATGGCTCTGTTTCTCCAGCTGGAAATTGGCAGCAATCAGCTTTATAAGTGTTGGGGAAAGATTTACTTGGACAGATGAAAGAAAATTATTCCTTCCTAAACGCTGGCGCCCACCACAGAAAATGTGGCACTCTCCTGTTTGGCAGAGGGCAGTGTATTTTGAAGGAGCTTGTTTTCTTGGAAAATATAGTCATTGGGCAGGGAAGACAAAAATATGACCAGGCTGGTAAAAATGCTATTGTTAGAGGTAATAAGGTGTTAAAGACAGTGCTTTGAAAATGGAGAGCTTTTTCTAAGCTTTGGGAACAGAATGGGCAGAAGACAAAACAGCACTGGGGAAGAGAAAGTCATCGAAGAACTGACCAACCTGTCTTTAGCTGTTGGCATACCCTTTGCTTTTTGGTAGAATGTCCATTTAGAAAGATCCAGCACTGTCATCTTGTCCCACCCCTAAATCCTTATGCAAGAAGGACAGAAAGCAGCCTGCCCACGTCACAAAAAAGTAGAGTGCAACTGGGCAGGCCATTCTGACTTCTACCCACAGGTAGTTGTTATTCTGATAATTCTGTGAATCTTAGTGCTTTGAAAATACTCTAGCAGTTTCAACCGTCTGTGTTTCAAGAACTTTCAGGGGATAAAGCAACGAGCCAGCTTTGAAGATTGAGGCCCAAACCAGGTTCCATGAGAACAGCAAAACCTGGGTTTTTTGTTGAGCTGTTAGTCTTCTCTGGAGTGTAAAAAGAGGCTCTATGTCCAAAAACAGTATGGAAACCAAGGATTCTTCTGGGCAACTCTTTTAGGTTACCACACCCTTCTTGGGCTTTTCTCTTTTTTGCTGCTCATGGTCTCAGACTCGAACTATTTTCCTTGACTTACTCTTGGTGTTGAATTGTTAATATATTTGATTTTGACCTTTCTGCTACTTCTTGCTTTTTTTGGCCTCATTGTCCATCTCCTCTTGATCCTTTGGATTCACATTCAACATCATGTCCCTCACGGCAACATAAGTCACTCTAAATTATTCTACTTTTCTTCCCCTGAGCTGTCACAGGCTGCCTTGGGTGACTGCCCTTGCGTTGGGTTCATGGGCTCCTCTACCTATCCGGTACTGAATCTATCCGGTACTGAATCCCAAATCTGTTTCTCCAGCCAAGATCACTGGCCTAGTTTTCAGACTTTGTTTGTACCATCCTGGATGTCTTCATGGGAGTGGTCCCTGCCATAATTTTTCTTCGCAAATCCATCAGTGTCTGTGTTTGTAAAATTCCTTAGCAAGACCTGCACCTTCACCAGCATCTAAACCAGAGATTTAATCTTATCCCACATCAGTAAGTTGCCAAATCTTGCCAATTTTGCCTTTCTCTCAAGTCTTCCATTTCCTCTTTATTTTTACTACCACCATCCTGGAACAATCCTGGCCACAATTACCTCCCATATGTGTTATTTGTACTAATTCAAGGATGATGTATTTGAAAAGCAGATTGAACTTTGCCTGAGACCATTTGCAGAGAAAGCCTGACTAGCTGCATTTCTCTGTGATCCAGCCCCTGCCTCTTCTCTCACCCCTCCCCACCTTGCATTTTTCACTCCAGCAAACCAAATCTTGTACTGTTCCATGTATTATGCTGCTCCCCTGCTCCTAGCTGTTGGCTTTCACTGTTCCCTCTCGTTATGGCTTCCCTGCCACCTTCTTTTCTCCTAGCTAATTTGAACTCCTCTGTAAGTCTCAGTGCAGTGTTTCCTCTGCCTAGAAACCTTCCTTCTGTCTCCTCCCCTATAACCCACATACATAGAGAAGCTGGCTTAGCTTCCTTTCTGAAGTGGTCTTGACACCCTCAGCCTGCCTACCCCTATGCATTCATTCCTCACTAGTTCCATCAAGGTTCATCAATTGCCTACTATTGACCAGACAAAGCCCTGGGGAGAAAGAATTGAGTACAACGAAGAATCAGCCTTGCCTCTGGGATATTAAATTCCAATGGATGAGAAAGAAGGAAACAAGATTCACAAGTAACATGTTGACTATGTTAGGGAGTGACAAGTACTAAGAAGAAAATTAGCAGTATAGTGAGTTGGGTTGCAATTGGATGGCCAAGGAAAGCCTTATGGAGAAGGTGACATTTGAGAAATACCTGAGGTCTGAGAGTCAGTAAGCCATGTAGATATCTGGGCAAAGTACATTTTAGGTGGAGGCAACAGCAAGTACAAAGACCCCAAGGTGGAACAATTCCTAGTATGTTTCAAAAATAGCAAAAATGACAGTGTAGAGGGGAGAAATAAACAAGAGATTGCATCATAAAGATAATGGAGGTAGGGAGGGGAGATCACATCCAGCCCTTTCTGTCATTGTCAGTCATTACAAAAGCAACAGCTCTTACTCTGAGTGAGGTGGGGGTCTGTTAAGGTTTAAGCAAAGGATTGGTGTCTAATTTATGCTTTATCCAGACCTGTCAGACTGTCGTGTTGAAAATATACCTTAGGGGAAAAGGGCAAGAGCAGGGCAGTAAATTAGAAGGAAGAGGTGATGTTGGCTTGCACTGAGTATTGGGTAGCGAAAGTGGTAAAAAGTAGCCATGTTAGGGGTCTAGTCTAAGACAGACATATGAGGTTTTATTGAATTAATAAATTGTTTAGTTTCTTACCTATCATCCGGGAGGCAGAACATTGTGTTTGGGAGGGGAGAGATAGAAGGCTAAGTCAGACACAGTCCAAACTTCCTTGTATTCTAAAACCTCAAAAATGTAAGAGAGGAACTATGACAAGTACAATGTCATTTGAAATAACCATGCAACAAGTAGAAGGGTAAGACTAGAGCAATGACCTCCCTCTTAGTCAGGATCAGCTGCTGCTACAAAAACCCCTGCCTCTAAGGGATTCATCCGATGTGTTTCTCCCTCACGTCACTGCCCACAGGGGACGAGGTTGGTGTCCTCCTCAACGTGGCCAATTGGTCTCCTTACATTTAGTGGTTCTGCCATTCTCTATGACCCGTTGGTCCTTTTCTGCATTCTCTTCTTACTTTACCAAGTATTTTAAAAGCTTAAAATCCTTTCTTGGTTTTCTCCAGTTCCCTGACTGTTCACCAGTTCCGATTCACTGTGAATGGATGGGGACACATCAGGTCTGGGCCACAGCTGTTAAGAATACTTATCTTTCCCAAGCTCTCGTCCCTCAACTCCTGAACAAAAGCACAGGATACAGCTGGAAAAGGCAGCTGGTCACTGTGCAGGGCAGGATATTGGTGAGCACTGCCAGTTCCTATCACAGCTTCTGAACTAACTAGGACTTATCTCTTCCTTCTTTCCTCTAGTCTGTTCTCCACCCAGTTGTCGAGACCATCTGTCTAAATCACACAGCAGATTGTGTGAGTCCTTTGAGTTCCATGGGAGCACATGAGGCCTCCTTTCCAAACTCACCTTTGTCATCCTGTGTTGTGTATCCCACCTGTGCTTTCTTATGTGTCTATGGACATGTCACACTCTCTCTTTCTCTAGCTTTCACATGGACTTTTCCCTCTGATTGGGAAGTACTTCTGCCTTTCACCACCAGATGACCCATCCAGCAAGACACCATGATGCCTTCCCATTCTCCATACTTAACTGTGTTACCTCCTACCACATCTGCGCCATGCAATACAGTTCCAACCACTGAAAGTGGCTGTTGTGAACTTGAACACAGGTTGATAACATTTGATTTATCGAGTTAAATGAAATTTATTATTTAAATTAATTTTACCAGTTGCCTTTTTACCTTTTAAAAATACAGCTACTAGCAAAATTTAAGTTATATTCGTGACTCACATGTTTCCAGACAACACTGGCTACAGTATTTTTCTTACTTTAATGTAACTGAATACATGCCTGTCTCTTCAACTACAGAATGAAATCTTCCACCATAGGGAAAATCCTTCCTCCTCTTTGTGAGGAGTAAAACTTTGAACACGGGTCTTGTCCATAGTATAGACTCCCTCAAAATACATGCTGAATAGATGAGTGAGCTCCATAAGAAAAACATGAACAGATTAGCAGTGGATTTTCACTAATGGATGCAGGGAACATAGAAGGAAAAAGTGTCACAGGAAAATCAAGTGGGACTAATGCAGAGCATGGCATACAGGGAGAAAATGTGAAGCAAGTAGGTTTGTCCAGAATGCAGGCCGGGCCACGGAAATGAAGGATAGAAAGGTCTGTGATGGGCAGATCACACAGATTGCGAGGGACCTTCCAATGTCAAAATGAAGGGTCTGCACTTCTATTAAACAATGAGGAGCCATTGAAGATTGAGGAGCAGGAAGTAGCTGCCTTCCTCATATATAAGGTAGTCACAAATAGCAGTAATTTACAGTTTTACAGGCTGTCACACTATCAGTATACGTCATTTGCATTTGTGCACTTGGTTTATTTTATTCACCTTAATGCCTGGATTACGCAGCCCCAATTTCGGAATCCTCAGGGCAACCCCTACTTGTATTCTCATTCACATTCTCAAATCCCATGGGCCCAAATTCCTTACAGGGAAGGGAGAAAACACAGTTCTCCTGGGGCCCTTCCCTGCTGAAGTTTGCTTTTTGTCCCCTGGGAGGCCACTGGAGGAGCCCAAGAGAATCAGACAGGAGGTTTCCAGAGATCTTCCAGGCTGTGGACTGAAAGAGGTTTTATGCCTTTGAACACACAGCTTCGGAAACAATGGAGGAGTTGGGCACAGCACCCAGCTCGGGGCTTTGATCTGAGGCTGCTGGGCCCTTTGATGAGTGGGAACCAGAGCCAGCTGTCGGGGATAATTAAGGCTTTTTTCATAATAAGTTCCTATTGGCGCCTTAATTGTATATTTTTTTAAAAAGTGAACCACCTAGGTAGGTTGATTAAAACTTGAGTAATATGTGGTTGGAAGAGGGAAAAAATCTGATTTAAATCTGAGCTCTCATTCTTTATTAGTAGATGAAAGCAGAAGCCAGAATAGTAGGGCTAAATCCAGAGACAGGATCAGGAGAGCAGCTCTTGACAGCAGACCATGACAGCTAATAAGCATGGAGCCTTGGATTGGAACATAAAACCCCAGGAAGTCTGCACTGGTAGGGATTTGAGATATTTTGGGCCTGCACTGTCATTCTGTAGATGGGATGCCTCAGACTTGGGGAGAAGCGACTTTCCCCATGGCCTGCTTTGCACTGTACCAGGCAGACTTTTGCCAGGTACCCTCAGACTTTTGCCTAAATCTTGATGTAATAATTACTCCCATCTTAGGTTGTTTGATGCTTTTAAAAAATTATTATTACTTATTTATTTTGAGACAGGGGTTCACTATGTATACCAGGCTTGCCTTGGGATCCCTGTGTAGCCCAGGCTGGCTTCAAATTTGTGATCCTCCTGCCTCTAGCTCTTTAGTACTGGAATTGCAGGTATGTGCCACACACATGACTACTTGTTTGACATTTTCTTGTTTGGTTGGTTGGGTGTTGGCTTTTGATAATACTGGGGTTTGAACTCAGAGCCTTGTGCTTGCTAGGCAAGAGCTCTGCCTCTTGAATTATACCCGCAGCCCCTTTTGCTTTAGTTATTTTTCAAGTAGAGTCCCGTGTTTTTTCCTGAGTCAGCATGGACAGAGATTCTGCCATTTACGTCTCCCATGTAGCTGGGATCACAGGCCCAACTTTAATGGTTGAGAAGGGGTTTTGCTAACTTTTTGCCTTGTTTTTCTCTTGCGGGTTCTCTAAGTACTAAAAGGACTTGTCTTTCATAAGAATCTGGATTTCAAACTGGCTTGGTGTTGGTCTGGAGTCACATAGTACATGGAGGAGCTGGGAAACACTAACAAGTCCATGTTCTTTCTACCTTACCACACAGTTTTTCCATGCTCCCATCCCCTGATTCATTCTTCATTCAGTCATTCATTAAGCACTTGTTCAGAGCCTAGAACCAGGCCTGATGGAAGGCAGTTTTCTTCTGCATATCTAGTGCCTGTCCTCCAAGCCCTACCAGCCTTCATTGGGTAATTAAGCTTAATTGAGCCCAAGAATGGGCATGATCTGTTTTGAATGGTAGGAAAATGTCTTTGGTAGAGTGTGAAAAACAGCTTGGTAAGTGTAGATCCTGGAGGCAAGAAGATTTGCAGGTTAGTGGAGGAATGAGGAAGCCTGGAGCACAGGACTGGTTCCCAGAGGTGGTGGGGTGGCTTTGAGAGAGGTTGCATAGTAGAATGTGGTTAACTGAGGAAAAGAAAAATCAGAATAAATGTGAGATTTGGTAGTTTAGTTATTGGGTAAGTTCTAATTGTGTTACCTGTTAGAAGATGCAGAGCCCAAGGTATCTATAAGTCATTAAGGCAGAAATGTCTCAAAATCATGTGTCCAGCCAAGAAGAGAAGGCAGTGTGTGTGATAGAGGCTCACAGAATGTGTGACACTGCAGGAGAGTGGGAAAGGTCAAAAGTTATCTCAGGTGGTGTATTAATCAGCTTTCCATCTCAATCATGAAATTCTTGACACAGACTATTTATGAATAAGGAGAGGATTATTTCACTCTCAGTTTTAGAAGTTCAAGGGTATAATGGTGGTGTCAGCTCATGTCTTTACTGAGTCACTCCACAGTGGGTAGTCATGGTGGGAGTGCATGAGGGAACAAGCAATGATCACATCTTAACCCAGGAGCAGAGAGAGACTGACATCCAACAGTTCTTCAAAGGGAATTCTGCAATGACTCAAGGACCTACCCCCAGACCCCACCTATCCCCAGTACCGCACCCCTGAGGACCAAGACCTCAATCCCAATGGACTCTTAGGGGCCACTCAAACCACACCTAGACCATAGAAGGTGGGCTCTGGGGTTCATCCGTTCATGCTACAAAGAGAATGCTAAAATCCATAGGAAGAAGCCTTTGGCTTGGATTCTGATTTTGGTTCTGCTTCTAACAGTTTCATCTAAACTAAGTCATTAACATCAGTCCAGAAGCTTTGTCTGGAGAAGCCAGAGTGCAGATCCACATGCTGCCTTCCATTGCTGCCATCCATCCAGACTGATTTGAGGCATATAGGATGCAAGGAAATTGCATGGTTCTAGGCCTGTTCCCATCCTCTCTCAGCTGACTGTGTCTCCTGGCCGGTGTTAAGGAGGGCCCCATAAGGCCATGCTGCATTGGGCCCTTTTTCCATTGGCTTCCCTCATACCTGAGTGAGAAGTGTTATTGGGTAAAGGCTCCCCTGCCACTCTGAAATCAGGAAACAGCCACCTCCCAAGCCTCTACTTCTCTGCACAGCTCTGTCCTCTGCCCCAGTTTTTATTACTCAGTGAGTGATGTTTGCCTGGAAACACTTTCTTTATGACTTATTAATAAAAAGCGAGAAGGGAGAAATGGAAGAAACACAAGGTAAGAGAGTGGGATTGTATCTAAGTAAAACACTTTTCAAAGTGTCAAAAGGTCTTTGGGGAAATAGGTAAAATAAATGAGTCAAAGTGTGAAGTAAGTGAGAGTCGGGAAACTGGCTTCAGGAAATAAGTCTTTGGCAATAGCAATTTGAACTAAAACAAAACAAAATCTGACAAAAAGAAAACTAATAATCATTGTCATATTCCTCATCATTGTCACCCTCCCTACAACGCCCCATGTTGACATGGTATTTTGAGAGTAGATTGATCTGAAAAATGACCAAATCATAACAGCGTAATATGACAAGGTCAATGAAGGTGGCAGGTGGATCCAGGAAGTACAGGGTTCAGGGCTAGCCCTGCCCCTTCCTGGGCCCCTGAAGGTGGTGACCTTTTGTTCCAAGGGGCTGGGGGTCACCTCCATAGGTAAGGCCAATAACTTGGATTGGTCTGTGTTTCAGAATTCAGGGTCTCCTGGAAGTGTATGCTTCCAGGGGAAGACACCAATGATTGCAAATTCCTGCCCTTGGGTGAAGTTGGAGATGACTTGGAGAGGAAGGCCACTTTGTTCCCTTTGAACTTTTGAGGCTCTTTGTAAGTTGTGAGGAGCACAAGGAAGCCTCCTGGGGGCCTTCTGAAGATCATTGCCTGCAGTGGTGGCTCCCAAGGCTGAGCCTTCTGAGAAGGTTTTGGAGAAAAGACAATTTCAGGAAGTGTCCATTCTGTTCTACTGCCCCTACTGCCACAGCATCCAGGACATGGGCCAGCCTGAAGGGTATTTCTTCCAGCTGCTTTGCTTTGTGAATGGCCACTGTCGTGGTTTTATCCAGCTTGATTTCCTCTGCCTAGATCCTCACTCCCTCCACATCCTAGCTCCCCCACTGGAAGAAGCACAACCCAATGCTTCCAAATGGAAGTGATTTCTCTTACTTTGCTCTACATTTTATGGCACATATCGCATTCATGCATATTTTATGAATATCTGTACACATTCAGGACTTATTTTCCCCGCTACAGCACAAACTCCCCCAGAGATGGGACCTTGTCTTATTTATCTGAATAATGTTCAGAACAGGGAGGCAACAACGCTTTCCCAGCTTGTAGAACCGTAGCTCAGTACACTGAACTAAGTGGTCTAAACCCTACTCATCCTTCAAGGCCCACATCAAATGCCATGTTATTCGGAAAACCTTACTAAACACTTTCATTTGGAAGTGGACTCTCTTCCCAGATTTCCTGTAAAGGGCATTAATGCTGGTCACCAAATATTTCCAGGGCTCCTTCTAGACATATGTTGAGATTATGCTTCCTTGGCCCTTTGAAGTTTAGTGGGGACATGTGACTTGGTCTGGGCAATAAAATAAAAGCAGAAATTACTTGTGTTGCTTCAGAGTGGACACTTTAAGAGCCAGTGCAGAATTTATTGTGTCCTCTTTCTCCTGCCTAGCAATCAAAAGAAGAGCCTCCCCTAGGCTCGAGTTCTTAAATAAAGATACCACAGAACAGACTATATCTGCTGGCCCATAGAGCAAGAAAGAAACCTTTGCTTCTTACAAGCCAATGAGCTCTGGAAGCTGCTTATTACTGCAGCATAACATGACCTATCCTGTCTGATAAACACACCACAATGCTTCCCAATATTATATTGTTTGTACAAATGTTATCTCTCTAATAAGTTGAGCCTTTTTCCATCTGTTCATACATTCACTCAGTCTTTTAGTGATCCAACATTTATAAAGCACACCAAATGTTAGGTGCTAGTTGCAATTGTGTTAGTTGGCTGAGTTAGTACAATAGGCAAAGTATGGTATCTGTCTTCAATAGGTATTTGATCTGGGTGAGAGGGCAGGCAAGTAGTCAGGCAGTGTTGATAAAGTATGATACAAGCCATTGGGGGAAATTCAAAATGCTAGTGGCACACACAGGTAGAGCACTAACTCTTAATTGTTTGGGAAGGTAAAGAAAGTGTTGCTGGGAAAATCCCCATCTAGGAAAGACCTACAACAAATAGGAGTTATTCAGATGAAGAGAAGACAGGAATAGGGCAGACAAAGGAGACAGCCTATGTAAAAACAAAATGGGCAAGAAAAGACAGAGAAAGTTCGAGAACTACAAGTAGTGCAGGATGGGGTAGAGCCTGAGAAGGGTGGAGCCTGAGGGAGATAGAACTGGCCAGAGAAATTGTGTTCAAGTATTTGAGAGCCCTGTCTACCAAGATGAAGACTTTGTTTGGACTTAAGCAAAAGGCAATAGAGAACCACTGAAGTTCAAAGTCAGCCACATAGTCATGTTTGTGATTTGGATTTTCCGGGTCCCTCTAGCTGCAGCAAGGAGGTGGAATTGCAGTGGGGCAGCTTCAGAGCCCCTTGTGGACAGAGTCTGTGTCTGACTCACCTTGATGGCCCTCCTCCTTCCCTCCCACACCAAGCCCCTAGTACTGCCTAAGCATTCCAGAAATGCTTACTGGATGGAGAGATGACAACAGGCACACAAGTCCTCAGGCCTGTCAGCAACACCTTCAAGCTCTGAGCAGTCACTCACGAATGGCAGTCACTTGGAGTGTGAAGGTGCAGTGGTTTGAGATGCCAGTATTCTGTCATGAGTGAACCTGAGCAAGCCCTATCATCCTAATAATAGCGAGATGAGCCTGTGTCTTCCCAAGGAGGCAGGAAGCATCCAGGCACTCACAGGCCACAGAGCTGATCACAGCATGGAGGAGGCTCTAAATGACCACACTAGGCTTCCTTATTTCCCACCAATCTGGCTGCAGGCTCTCCAGGTCTGTGCTCCTCCAGGGTGACGCCTAAGGCCACAACAGAATCACAACAGACAGAGAGGTTTTATGACCCTTTCTAGGCTGGGTGGGCTGAGGAGGTCTTTCAGGCGGGAAGTTGTGCTTTTCCCCGGGAGCTGGGCTGTGGGCCGAACCAACCCAGGTGCTGCTGAGCAGGAGGGCTGATCACGCTCCAAGAGCCAGGCCAGCAATTCCAGAAGGCAAAACTTCAGTGTATTCCAATTTTCCAAAATAGAAAGAATAAAACAAATCAGAGCAGATGTTCCAACATGTAATTATCAACTAATCAGTTTGGACTTTTTTTTAAAAAAAAAAAAAAAAAAGAGAAATTTCAAAATAGCTCCCAGATTTCATCAGCAGCAGCCCTCGTGGAAGGGAGTGACTGCAGCAGGCTGCAGGTGCCCAGGTGGTGGGGAGGAGGAGGGGGGCAGGTGCTTCTAGTGCCAGGACTGCAGGGCTGCCTCTGGGTTCAGCAAAGGGGGAACCACTGCAGGCTGCAGGTGCCAGGTTGAGGCAGCTGGGCCTTAAGACAGGCAGTTTCCCTTGCGGGAACATTGCAAGCCGGGATGAGTCAGCTCTAGGCCTCATCCTGCCCCAGATCCAGTTTCTGGCAGACAAGAGAAACAGCTGACATGGAAGAACATGAATTGACCATTTTCTCCTCAAGTGTAACACCTTGGCCACCCCCACCTCATGCCTGCATTGTCCTCTGAATGCAACAAGATACAGGCAAAATACACAGCACTTCCTTACATAGTCAGCAAATCCATGCATGCACTGTGGGAGGCCTGGGACCATGAGCTTGGTTCTATACTTGGTTCTGATCCATAGATGCTACATCTTCTATTTAAGTGTTGCTGGGACCTTTCAGGGACTCTGCAGTAGTTCACAATTAATGGAAGCAGCAGAGAAAAAGAAGGGAAGGGAGGAGGAGGGGAGGAAGAAAGGAAGGTGCAGCGGGGAAGGAGAAGAATATGAAAGGAAAAAAGACAGGAGACACCACTGAATTGACACTCCAGGGTGGAAATTATAAATTAGGTATTTGCAATAGAGTTCTGAGATTTTGGACATTGGTTAGGACGAACCCTGCTGATCAGTGCATCTATGTGTATAACTAGGGCTCTCCAGATTAACTGCACCTTAAGCATGTTTGGTTTGCTGGAATGAACACTCTGAAGTCCCTGGAAACCTTTAGGAACCAAGTGTTATTAGCACACAGACAGACTTCACAGCTCCCTGCTGAATCCTCCCTAGGTGCTGAATCTCGTGTTTCCTACCAGTGAGCAGCCCATGGCTCCTTTCTTAACACTCTATGTAGGTTCCACCTTCTTCCTAGGTGAGGAATAGACTGAGGAGCCCTCCCAAGTGCCTGCTCCCTGGAATCTAGTTTCCAAAAACCACACAGGTAGAAAAATGGCATGGTGGACTGAAGCATGGGCTCTGTGTGTTCTTGGTAAGCTGTTTAACCTTTCTGACTTCCAGCTCTGCCAAGTGAGGATGTACTTACTGCACAGGGTGGCTGTGAGGCTCACAGGAGGTGATGCATGTGAAGTGTTGGTCTTCCACTTGACAGAATGCTGGTCTATTTGTGTAGGCGGGAACTAAATGGCCTCTGACTGGGAGGAAATAGAAAGTTGCATGGTGCTGGGTGGTCCCTTCCACAAGAAGTTCTGCCTATCTCTGAGTGTGTGTATGTATTCCTTCTCCTTCCTTCCTCCTTCCTCCTCCTCCTCCTCCTTTTTCTTCTTCTCTTTCTTCTTTTCTCTCTCTCTCTCTCTCTCTCTCTCTCTCTCTCTCTCTCTCTCTCTCTCGTTCTCTCTCTTTCTCTTATTCTCCTGGAAATGCCATTTTCTGTCCTTCCCATCTTTGCATAGTCAAATTCTGTTCACTCCTTGAGATTCAACTTCTTGTTCAGTTCCACTCCAGAGCTAACCTCCTGTTGTCCTAAATTCTCTTAGTATTCTTGCTGCTACCTGTGACTCTCCAGCTTGTGTGTGGCACAGTTATTTGTAACATCCCTAAGAGATCCTTGAGGAAAGGGTCTCTGCTGGCTTGTCTTGGTGAGGACTCTGCCCCATGCCTGCCAAAGGACCTGCCTGCTGCAGTGTGGATGCACACCGCATATTCCAGAGCAATCATGAAAGCTACATGCTCCAGATGAAGTCTGACTTGTCAACCACACGATGAGAAGCTACACAGGGACCAGTCTCCCAGCTGGACATGAATGAAGGCTTGCAATCCTAGGGTAAATGACCAGTAGGTGTCAGGGAAGCCATGAGCAGTCCTTTTTACAGTCATAGTCTAGCAGCTTTGTCATGCTGGAAAGAGAATGTCCTATTCTTGACTTTTTATGAGAGTAATTGCATGGACTCTTTTCACCCTCCTGTTAATTTATTACTCAGAAGTGGCTTAGCCAAAGGAGTTAAAAGTAAGCACTCGAATCAGTTTGCCCAGTTCCACCACGTACCTGCTGTGCAAACTTGTGCAATTTATTTGACCTCTTTGTGCCTTTTCCTCAACTCTGAAATGTGGAAAATAGTAGTATCTACCTCTTAAGGTTGTGGTGGAGATTAAAAGAGGAAACATAAAATTTTCAGGTGTACTTGGCACATGGTAACCAGTAAGTAAGTGATAGTTATGATTCTATCCCCCAAAGACCAAACCACACAATACATAGTGCTAGGCTCTAAGTAAGGCCTAAAGAAGAAAGATGGGACCCAGGTTCAAATCCCAATCTTTACGTACAAATTCTGCAACTGTAAGATTCTGAACTTCCCTGGGCACCATGCCTTGTGTTTCGCATCTGCAAAATGATGAACTTGTTGATTTTTAAAGGCTGCAGTCAAGCTGTGTTTTAATAAGCCTATGGATATTTTGGAGGAAAATGAGCCCAAGAAGCAAATGGTAAAAATACTCACATGATAGCTTTGTGTGCCCTTTCCCACCTCTCCATCTTGTTCCTTATCTCCTTCTTCCCTTCTCTTCATCTTTCCTTTTGTGATCTCTAGTGTGTAATCTTTCTCCTTCTCTCTTTCATACGTGGTTATGTACCCACACACACAGACACTGCTTCCTTTTCTCTCTCTCTTTCCTTCTTTCTTTCTGTATTGGGTGGGGGAGGGGTTTGAATTCAGGGTCTGGCACTTGCTAGGCAGGCACTCTACCACTTGAGCCACACCCCCAGCTCTTCTTACTTGAGTTGTTTTTGGGATATGGTCTCACGTTTATGCCTGGGCTGGCTTGGACCGAGATCTTCCTATTTATGCTTCCCATGTAGTTGGAATGACAGGTGAACCACCACGCTCAGCTATTGAATGAGATGGAGGCTCACTAACCTTTTGCCTGGGCCTCAAACTTCGATCCTCCTGATCTCTGTCTCCGGAGTAGCTGGGATTACAAGCATGACCACTATGCCCAACTGCTTCCTTTTTCTTTCCTGCCTCTTTTAGGCTCTTTCTTTTCAGGCCTTGCCTAGACACAGCCCTGGGTTTTTTGGGAAAGCTCAGGATTACAGGGCATGGGCAGGGTGGAGGCAGGAAGGGCCATACCCACTGCTCCAGGGGTTACTTGCAAAGCTGAGGCGCCCACAGAGGATTAAGCTTTATTAGATAGATCTGTGCTCCGGCTTTCCATGGGCTGAGCTGGCCCTGGTGCATCCAGAACTCTGGGCTTGGCAAGTAGTCAGAGCACTGGAGAAAAATGAAAAAGGATTTTGTTTCTACGTTTTTAATAAACGATAAAGAAGGAAGAGAATATTAATACACTCCTGACCCCACCCCTTCCTCATCTCTTGTCTGGCACAGGATGCACCTGTATAGAGAGGCTGTCCTGTTGGTGTAGGGGGCAGTGGTGTGGCCTCTTTGTGTCTCCTAGCCAATGCCTGACTTGTAGCAGAGACTTCATAAAGCTGGCTGGGGACCTGTGCCAGGGCTGTTCAGTCTAAGATCTCTTTCTGTTTCTTTTTCTCTCTCTGGCCTCTCTTTCTGTCTCTCTCTCTCTCTAGCTCTCTTTCTGTTTCTGATTTCATTCTCTCTCCCTCACTCCAGTAGCTCTCTCTCTCATCCCTTCCCCAACCTTCACAGAAGGCTCCAATTAAAACAGGAATGGCAGTTTGGCTCCCGAGCTGACATCTCTGTTGCTACAGAGCTTTCTCAATTGACAGAAATCCACCTATATTCTATGTGGGAGAAGGAAAAAAGGAAAAGAAATTACCAAACCCCCACTAAGCCCGTCCTGTCCTCTTCCATCTCCCCTCTCCTTCCCCAGGCCTGGGTCTGCCCCCAACCCCCAGGACCCAATGGCAGTTGGTTAGCTCCTCCACAGCACCCTCTCCCCTGTGAGTGGAAGCATGTGCAGCTTGATCTTGGGAGCCCCTTTGCCAGCCTGCCTGCTCTCAGAAGTGACAGGTTTTGTACTCTGGCATTTCCCAACACCGTTCACTAACGATTACATTTTGTGAACATTACCCTGAAAGGCTGGAACTCAGCAGCCCTCCACCCGCCTGCTTCCCTGGAGCCCTGGTACCCTTCCCTGCATCCCTTGCTGAGGTGCAGCCCCAGCTGCCTTCTGCAGCCCCTCCCAGAGCCTGCTTTCCACCAGACTCCAGAGGCTGCACTTCCTTCACCCCAACATGGCCAAGGGTGAGCTCATTACCTGCTCTTCACAGCACGTTCGCAAACCATCCTCCCTACCCCAGTCAGACTGCTGTTCTTCCTAAGTGACAATGTCACCCTTTTCCTGGTTGCCAAGATGACATGCAAGTCATCTGCATGCTTGCCACTTGAGTAGCTCCTGCTGGAGTATGTTTACCTTCACCATGTTCCTTCTTCACTTACACATCATCTGCTCTGTCACTGCTGCCCTGACCTCTGCGGGATCTCCCTGCCTCACATCCATGCTACCTCAAGTCACTCACTATTCCTTCTATGTCTGAGAGTTTTATTCTGTAACCAAGGTTATTTCTTGTCTATCCTATCCTCAAGAACCTGCAATGGGGTATAACACCAAGGCAAAAATCCCATTAAACAATGAACAGACACCTAAACAATGAAGAATGAGAATAAAATACAGGTCACTCTAAGGAAATTAAGAAGGTGAATATGGTTGATGTACTCTTTATACAGGAATGAATATAGATTTTTTTTTAAACCTGTTGAAATCACCATAAGAAGGGGCCTCTAGGTAGAAAGGAGAAAAATGGAGGGGATGAACCAATACAGTACATATATACATGGAAAGGTCACAAGGAAACAGATATGTCTTTTTTCAAAAATGGAGGACAGGAAGGTAGAAAAGGTCCTGGTACCAGTGGGGGCAGGGGCAGGGGGCAGAATATAAGGAAAGGGTGTGGAGGGTAAATATGGTAGAAATATTATGCAGTCATGTATGAAAATGGAAAAATGAGAACTGTTGAAACTATTCTGAGAATGGGGGTTAAGGAGAATGATGGAGGAGGTGTAAGCACTTTTGTAAATGTCACAATGTACCCCCAATACAACAATAATATGATAATAAAAAAAAAGAATCTACAATGGCTCCCTATCACTTTGGATTAGGGGTCACAGTCCATTTCAGTCTCTGCCTCATTGTGCCACTGTACCCATCCTAACGGCTCCCCATGGCACCCCAAATTCTCCGTGGTCTTTAATAGCACTGCATATGTCAAGGTGCTACTTCCTCACCCCAAATTTCCTTTTCCTCAGCTTGTCATTGTGTCTTGCCTGGCAATTTATGCTAATGGGGTATCTTGCCTTTGAAAGGCACATGTGGACTGCTGGATTCAAATTTAAAAATTCAAAAGTTATTCATGTATTTAGTACATATGCATTGCCTGTCTGCTGGATCTGGCACTCTGCGTCCCCGAGGATACACAAATCAGTACAACTAAACCAAGGTCCCCACCCTCAGCACACTTACAATCCAGAGGAGTGGAGAAAAAGGAAGTAGAGAAATTAGACTGCAACATGAATTTGATAAACAAATTGTCACTTATAAAAAGTCTATCTCATGTTAGGAACCATGCTAGATAATAGAAAATAGAGCCAGGTATAGTGGAGCATGCCTGTAATTCCAGCACTCATGAGTTTGAGGAAGGAGAATTACAAGTTCCAGGGATGAAATATTTAGCAAGTTCCAGGCCAGCATGGGCTTCATTGTGTGACCCTGTCTCAGAAAACAAAAATGACAATGACAACAACACACACACACAATTTAAACTGTCTGGATTAAGGATGAAGACAGGAAAATGAGTAAGGTACAACCTTCACCACTGAGAAGTATTGAGTCTAGTGGAAAAGACTGCCAAGAAAAAGGAGAGGAGGGAACTAGGGATCCATAGCCTCTAGGCATGTGTGGCAAGAATACTTCATGCAGCCTCTGATGGTGGTGCCTAAATTCAGCATGGAGAGGAGCAGGGAATGGGCAGAGGCAGGAAAAAGATGGGGGTGGGGGAGAGGGAGCCACATGTAAGCTGGGCTCAAAGACAGAAAGCAGTCCTGAGAAGCAGACCAATGCTAAAAGAGGAGGAGACAGATTAGTGAGAGAGAGCTTAGGACCTGGGCAGAGGCCCAAGCAAGAAGGTCTTAGTTACAGCTTGGGTTTTATCCTGAGCACTGGGGAGTTTCAGCAGCAGAGTGTGGTGGTCAGATCTGTTCTTTTGAATCACGACTCCAGGCCCTCCTTTATTCACTCATTCGCTCCTTCCTGGACCCATACAGAGCATGCTGGGTGTTGTGGGAGGGTGTGATTGCAGTGTGGGGTTCAATTTAGAGATGGGAGCAGAAAACAGTGACTCTAAGAAAGTGGGCATGGAACAGACTACAGAGCTTGATGACAGAGCACGTTAGGGCTGGGGGGGCGGGGACAATGGTGGTAGTGACTATCGGCATGTGTTGGGCCTTCGCTTCCTTTGTGCTAGGCGTGATTCTGACTACTTTACGTCTATGAGCATCTTTAATTCTCACAACAGACTTCCGAGATGAGCACTGTTCTTACCCCATTTCCAAATGACACACAGAGAGGCTGAGTGACACAGCCGAAGTCACATGCTAGTAAGTAGCTGAGCCAGGATTTAAGCCTGGCCAGGAGAGAAAAAGAAACACATTCCTAATGTGGAACGGCCCAGGCAAAAGGACAGAGGTGAAGTGGACACACCAGATAGAGTAGAGCAGAAAACTTGCATTTCATCAACTTTGATGATTCTAGGGAAATTTAGGCACTTGAAATGAGGCTGTGGAGATCACTGATTTCCAAAAATTTGGAGGGACCAAATGTAAGCTGTGAAAGTGAAGGCAGGTTTGGGACTGTGGGGAGCACCCTGAGCAGAGGACCCAGTGTTTCCCTGGATTTAGAACTATCTAAAGCAGAAAGACTCTTTATAGGTTGAACCGTCATTAGGGACTCATTCTTGGGGTCCTTCATTCCTTGCCTTCCTCTTTTGGTCAAAATGTCCTTTCACGTTGCATGTGTCAGCACTAGGGTGTGTCTTTGGACCATGGGACATGGCAATTGCATGTATGTTTTTTTTTTCTTTTGGCAGTGCTGGGGTTTGAACTCAGGGCTTTGCACTTGCTAGGCAGGCACTATACTGCTTGAGCCATGCCTCCAGTCCTTTTTGCTCTGGTTATTTTGGAGAGAGGGTCTCATTTTTTGCCCAGGCCAGTCTGGACCACAGTCCTCCTATTTTGAGATTCCCACCATTTCTAGAATGACAGGTGCATGCCACCATACCCAGCTTCTGCCTGGGTTAGCCTGGAACCATGATCTTCCTGATCTCAGCCTCCCACATAGCTTGGGATGATTGGCACAGGCGTGCCACTGCATCCAGCTATTGGTTGAGATGGGGTCACATGAACTCCCTGCCCGTGTTAGCCTCACGTGTGCTCCTACAGATCTCAGTCTTCCAAGTAGCTAGGGTCACAGGCATGAGTCGCTGCATACATGTTTTTGCAAGTGATGTCTAAGGGATGAAATGTGGGATGTATGTATATATCTAAGACTAGTTACAACATTTGCAGGATCCAGTGCAAAATTAAAACAAGAGGTCCCTTGCTCAAAAGTGATTAGAAATTTCGAGTCTGCAAGAGCAGAGCATTAAACCAGGCACGAGGCCCTTCTAGGTCCAGGGCACCAAGTGGCGTCTCAGCTTGCATACCCACGAAGCTAGCCTTGCATATATCACTCAACCAACTGCATTACACATTTCTTTATGGTAAGGACTATGTTTTCCATTCACAAAGTAGATAGGAGTACAAAAAGACGAATTAAATTTTGGATAAACACACAGGAAAAGGGAAGAGAGCTTACCGTAATAAGTACACACTGTGCCTAGCTTGTGATAAATGTTTTATGGATGAGTAAATAAAAGCTAAGTGATTTGCCTAAGGTTAATTACTGCTCATAATGGATGGAGCCTGGATGGGCATACAAATTTTTCTGCACCAAAAAGTCCATAAATTTTTTTCCAGTTCTCCTTAAGTTTGAACTCAGGGCTTTGTGCATACTAGGAAAGAACTCTACCACTTGAGCCACAGTCCCAGCCTTTTGTGCTTTAGTCATTTTTTCAGATAGGGTTTTGCACTTTTGCCTGGTACCGGCCTCAGACTTCAATCCTCCTTCTTATGCCTCCCATGTACCTGCGATGACAGATGTGTACCACCATGCCAGGCTTGTTTGTTGAGACTGCGGTCTTGCTAACTTCCAGCTGGCCTGGAACCTCCATCTTCCCTATCTCTGCCTCCTGAGTAGTTAGAATTACAGGAGTGAGCCACAGCACCCAGCCTAAAGCTCATACCTTTTGCAATATACACCTACACACACACACACACACACACACACACACACACACACACAGTAGAAGAAGGATGATTCCGATAAAGGGGACCTAAGCTAGAACCCATGACACTTCTGTTCCTTTGTCGAACTATTAAAGCATGAAATTCTCAGGAGGATGAGAGGCTTAGCCATGATTTAGTTCCTGCTGATCTTACTTTCCCATCTGATCTTACTTGGACAGCTTCCAGTGTTTACAGAATCCAGAAAAACTGAAGTTAGAGATGGTGCAGGGAAGGGCTGAGGCTCCAGGACAGGGTGAGCCATCAGGTCTTAACTTACCTGCTCTGTGCCTGGCCCTGTGCTAGGGGCTGGGAGTGAACAGGCACAGTCAAGAATAGAGTGAGACACAGGTACAGATTCAGGATCTCTTTGCACTTTTTCTTAATAATTATGCAAGCTGAAAGTTCAATTTTTGTATTAAGTTTCTAAAATGTCCACAGCATAAAAATAGCCCATTCATAATGGCTTTCTGTGGATTTTTGCTCAGTAATGACATATTTCCCAATGTTTTTCTCCTTCCTAGTGCCAAAAATACTTTTAAATCTCCACATCAAAGTAGTTTTTCTTTGAGTATCAACTCATCAAGAAACCATGCAATGACAAAAAGCCATGCTCTAAAATGTGTTTTATGCATGGGAATATTCATATCATTTGACAGTTAAGTGCACATCACCTGTGTGACGTACACTGTCAGTGGAGCCCAGAGATTGCACTGGGTGCACCCATGGGTGCACTCCCGCAAACATACCCCACCCCACATGTGTGCCTGTTCATAAACATACACACACAGGTGAGGCAGTCACTGAGCCCCTGCAAGAAGCCAAGCATATGGAGTCTTGGCTGGAGTTGCAGCTCACAGGTGCAATCAGATGATAGGCCTCATCCAAGGGGTGGTGCTTAAAGACTCCCAAGCTTCTGTTTGCAAACCTGTTCTGGCCTGGTCCCTCCTCAGGGCTCCTGGGGATGTGGCACAGAGATGAGCTGTCTGATTTACCAGGAGGAAGTTGGGAGCAGCTACCTGGAGGGCACCCAGACAAAAAAAACAGCTCCTAGAATGAGAGAGATGCCAGAGGGCCGGTCTCCAGGCAGCTCCTGGGTGGAACCTGTGATTACACCTTTTTGATTCTAACCACTGGGTGGATATCTTTGCAGTTGTCTAGTGTAGTTATTCTTCCTTGCAGCATGCTTTCCTGTGATGAGTGAAGCAATTACAGTTGATAGGGACATAAATTGCCATCAAGATGTTCTGCTGTTCTGGGAGTTGGCATTAATAAGGATGAGTGAGGGAGGGTGGCCCTGACCCCCAGGGCCCCAGCAAAACACCTCCCTGCCAGCCCCTCTCCCTAGGGTGCAGCTATAAGGCCTGGAGCCTGGCTATTTATAGTTATTCTCTGATATCTCAGATGATTACTTTCAGATCTCAAGTGTGAGGTCGACTTTATGGAAATAGCAAGGTAAAAGCTAATTGCAGGTTTCATGCTGCATCTACTTTTTCCCCATTTCCTCTTCTCTTGCTACTTTCCCACCTCCCACCTCATTCTCAGCATTATTGTACCCCACTTTTTGTAAAGATCAGAAGTGGCATGATGTTGGTGGGAAGCCGACAGCTTTGCAGAAGGCCACCATCTCTATTAACCCCTGGAAAAGGCTATTCTTTGAAGGTACCAAAGCTCACCAGTCTGGGTTGCATTCTTGAAACTTTCCTGGCAACTTCTTAGTCTTTTGCTCCAAAGCTGGCATAATTCTAACAGAGCATAATATCTCAGCCTCTCTACCTTTGACAGCACCTTGGACTTCAACTAGTCCAACTCGGGTTTCTCCTGTTAGAACTTCTGTGCATCCATTCTTTGCTAGACCATTCTAAGAAAGGAAGCTTGCCCCTTCCCATAGCCAACTGCTCCAAATTTAAAATAACTCTCATTACTAGAAAGTCCTGACTTTGCTCTGTAATTGGTCTCCTTTGGTATGCTGTTGGATAAAAGTGAGCACACTTCTATCCCTTCCCATATGCTCTCCAGTAACCTACTCGGAGATAGCTAAGCTACTGGCAGGCTCTGCTGTCCTCCTTTATCCCTAGCTGTGGCTACTTGATCCTCACCTCTGGACCCAGTTCTGCTCCAGGCGCTGGGACTAATCTTGGCCAGTGGCAGGAGGGACTGAAAGCCCTCAAACCCAACTGTGTGGGATTAAAAATCAATTTAACCCCAATGCTAATCTGAACAATATGGTTCTTTTGTTGGGCTCTTTTTCTGATTAAACTGGCTGCTGCTTATTTTTGTGATCACAATGGCTATTATTTTTAGAACACTTCCTATGTGCCAGTCACTGTGCTAAATAGGTTCTAGTTTATTTCTACCAGAAGTTCTGTAAGGTGGACATTGCTAGCTTAGAGTACAGATGAGGAAATGGAGCCTATGGAGGTAGAAAGCGCTAAGGGTACAACCCAGGTCAGCTTCACTCTGGCCTTATGCTAGCCTCTATAGAGCAATGGCTTCCAGTCTGGTCCTTCTTTGTGTCCTTAGTTTTGGTGTCTAGATGCCCTCATTTGTTCCCTTGTGTCCCCTCAGCCCTTCTAGGTATAGGGTGCACTCTTTTCAGTTCCCAATACTGAGACTGGAGTAGTACCTGACTCCTAGCCCAGAAGTAGGGCCCTGCTGTCTACTTGGGGACTTCTCTGGCACTGCCTGTCTGCTTGCTTAGTTCTATGCATCTTGCATGCCTGGAATTTTCCCCACCGTTCTCTCCCCCTTCCTGATTGTACCATTTGGCATTTGGGTACTTTATTTTCTTCCTTATCACAATGGTGAGGCTTTTGGAGAAAAGGTGCCCTTTTAACTCACTGTGGCCCAAAAAAACAATCCAAGATTATTTGTTTAATCTGTGGGAGAGAACCCAGGGGATCATTTGAGAAGCCTTGGGGGCCTCTCACACCTAAGGAGGTAGCTCTGTGTGAGCAGCTGTCAGTGACTCCTATTGCTTGGACCCCACCAAAGAAAAAGGGATTAGCATATCTTAAACACACAACCCCCCTCAGGAGTTTCTTAAAGGAGACCACACTTCCAAATTCTTTCTGCACCCATGGATCTGATCTCTTGGACCTGGAGATTAAGATGGTGGAGTTACTGAGATATGGGTCCTGTCTATTTGGAGACTTTGATCAGAAAGCCATGGTTTTCTTCCCACAACCCTGTCTCTTGATCTGGAGCATTTCTTACAAGGACACAAAGTATCAAACTCTTTGTTGAAGAAGGAAGAACAACAACATAGCAACTCACTCTGTAATTACCTTGTTGAACCCAATTTGAACTTGTTCCTATTCTCCATCTTGGTTCTACTACACGGATGATTTCTAAGACCAACATTTTTAAGGAACAAAGAAAACAGTGACAACTCAAGTATGTTAACTAAAACCAAAAAAAACAGCACCAACAACCAAAATGAACAAAAAATAAAAACCAGCCTCTGTATACATCATAAATAAGATTGTGTTAGGATGACCAGTCAGCTCACGATGAATGGCAAGTTGATTTTCCTATTCATGTTGCCCTCTTTAGCCTCTTGGCAGACAGGGATTTGATCTTCTTGTGTTCCTTTAAAGGTTCCACGCTTTAAGACTTTCTTGAAGAAGATGACATGGCTTCTTAAGTGATGGTCATGAAGAAAACCATAGAGCTTGGGAAACCCCAGTGTAAATCTCCTAATCATGAGACCAGACTCTCCAGTTTAGGTTAGGAGGGTAGAGAGAATAGGGAATGGAAGTGGTCCCTTGTATTTGATGATGACTTTTCTTTGACCATACACTAGGGCTCATTTAGGAGATTCCTTTTAAGCAACCTGATTGAGAAATCCTAGAGATTGCAGATTACAACCAGGGACATTATAGGGACAACCTTGGGAATCTCCCTGAAATTGCCTTTGTGTAGATATAAAAATGGACAGTGATGGTTTGAATGGTGGTGCTCCGCCATAGCTCATATGTTGCAAACTAATCTCTAATGTGACGACTTTAAGACATGAGACCTTTGGAGGTTGACTAAGTAATGATGGCAGAGCCTTCTGGATGGGATGAATGCCCTTATAAAAGAAACCTGAGGTAGCTCATTTGCTTTTTATGAGGACTCAGCTACAGGAATCATCTGTGAGGAAGAGTAAGAGGACCCTTACCAGATGCTACCATGGCCTGATCTTGGACTTTCTAACCTCCAGAATTGTGAAAATCAAATTTCTGTGTTTTATACATTTCCTAGTCTGAGTTTATTTTGTTATAAAGTTCAAATGTATTAAGACAGGGGCTAAGATGTGCACCTTAACTAGGCCACCTAAGCCACTGTTTTGGAATATGCTATTCATATGATGAATTTTTTGGTTAGCAAATTTGGATTGTCACTTTTTCTTAGTCCTCTGAAGTGTGTGAGCTTAGAAATAAATTCTTCCAGTTTTTCTACAGAGTGAATAACAGAAAAAAATTGGGAACAGGCCCAGACTAGAGTCAAAAAGGCAATGGCTGAGTGTGTAGCAAGGTAACCACTACACAAGAATTGGCAAGGCCCAGACAGACCTGCCTCTGCTCTTAGCTCAGCCTGTTAGATGAAGGAAAGCCATGGGTAGGCAAGGTGTTATAAAGTGCCTATCTAATCTTCCCTGAGATATGCTGATTTGTAGGGAAGATCCTCTGGACACAAGGCCAAGCTTCACCAGGACCTCTCTGGATCAGGTGCTTCTAGGGCTACAGAAGGTTCCTGATCCTCTGATTTTCTTTTCCTTTGTTTTCCATGGCCCACTTAACTTTCTAGTATAAATACTGAATTATCAATCCAAACTTCAGATAAGAATAAATTTATTTATTTGAACTTAATTAAAATATCAAACAAGAAAGATTAAAACCCAAGCCATCATGTCATACTGTATTTGCAGGTATGGACAGACACATCAAGTTTGTAATTATGAAAAAGGCTGCAGCTGAGATTTCTTCAGCAACTGCAAATGTGCTGTTCTCTTCTGGGAAGAAAGTTCATGCTACACCCCATGAAGTTCATGACCAACCTGGGCCAATCAATTACTTTTCTCTGTTTTCTTGGCCTATGATTGGTTCCACAGAAGGGTTTGTGACCCAAGCCAGGCCAAATCAATGGTCTTCTTTAGGATATCTCAAATTCAAGTCAGAAGGAAGACTTTGACTTTTCTCTTGCATTGCTAGCATGCAATTTGGAGCTGCCTGTGCTATTTCCTTTAAATAGAAAAATTCAAAGACCACAGATGCAAATAGGTTGCGTTGAAAGATTGATGGGGAGAGAGTAAGCAAGAACACAGAGTGGTGAAGAAAGACATCAGAGCCCTGATGGCACTGTGGGTGGACCTAGATTCCTGTGGTTGCTGAGGTCAGCCTCACTCTTGCTCAAACTGAGTTGTTTATTGGCCTAATGAATTTGCTTTTATTAGATAGCCTTCTTATAATTGATTTCCAAATCTTTGCAGCCCCAAAGTTCAGTCTCAAACCATTTTCTTGTCTTTATCCCTTGTCTTAGTGATCTCATCTAGTCACATGACTTTAAATACCATTTACGTTGGGTGACTTGTAAATTTAGAGCTCTAGCCTTGACTTCCACACAATATATCTGGCTGCCTATTCAACAATGCCTCTTGGTTTTCTGGTAAGAATTTTTATCACATATGTCAAACACAACACTCACCCCTTGTTATTAGTCAGGGTTCTTTAGGGGAACAGAACCAATAGAATACATATATAATTATAAAAAAGGATTCATTAGATTGGCTTACACAGTTGCAGGTTGGATAGTCCCACCATGACCATCCACATACTAGAGAGCCAGAGTGTATCTCTAGCTGCTATGTCTAATAGCTCCTCAATTCAGGATACTGGAAGCCTCTGAACAAGGTTCTGAGGTGCAGCCCTAGTCTGAGGCTGAAAGTCTGGAAGCTCCATGCATAGTAGCTTGTGTGAGTCTGAGTTGAAAGGCTAAAGAAGCTGGAGTGTGCTGTCCATGGGTGATGGCAGTAGCCATCACTTGATTTACTTACTCAGGAAGAGTAGAGCTTATGCATACTGGCTGGCTTCCTCTTTCTTCTCAGTTTCTTCCATCCAGACCCCAGCCAAATGGACAGTGCTGCCAACATTCAGGGTGGGTCTTTCCTTCTTACCTGCTATCCTGCATGTCAATCATCTCTGGAAACAGCCCAAATTCTGTTGGCTCTACCTGTACAATGTGCTCTACTTCTTTCTGTACCTGGTCTACCACAAATAGCCTTCTAACCAGTTTTCCTGCTTATATCCTGACCACATATATTCTCCATCTCTACATGGGACATAGAGCACTCTTTCTTAGGATTTGAGTGAGATAATGCCACTCTTGTGCTTAATTTCCTACAGTTGCCTCTGCAATAATTAATACAATCCAGACTTCTCATCGTGGTCCACAAGATTCCATGATCCTGTCCATCTCTCTAACTCATCTTCTTCCTTAATTAAGTTTTCTTTCCTCAAAGCTGTCAAATTTGTTTTCTACCTTAAGGCCTTTGCGTTTGCTCATCTCTGCCCAGAATATTTGCCTGGCTGGTTTCTTTTCATCATCTGAATGCCTTAGAGAAGCCTGTCCTATCCCCCAAATCTAAGAATCTAAGTTATTTCTGATTCCTTAGTGATGCTCTGTACAGTATGCTGTTTAAGTATTGCATCACACTCTGGTATTTTCCTCTTATTCATCCTTCATGTTTACTCTGTCCTTACTTGAATATAAGCATCATAAACTAGGGACTTTGTCTTTTCACTACTGTAACCTAGGCAGTGAAACAGTTTCTGGCAGGGGAAGTACTCAATAAGTGTTTGTCAAATGAATGAATAAAAAATATTTAGTCGGGTTTCTCACACTTGCCAGTAATGAAGATACCAAAAGATCCAAAATAATTCCTTAGAATTTCATACAAAAAGTAACAACAAGTTTGGTAGTTAGATAAGTTAATTATAAACCTACATTGAATGCTCTAACAATAGCAGTGACAATACTTATAATTTATTTGGCATTTACTACATTGTAGACATAGGATTTTATCTTGGTTAAGTTCAGTATTCACAGAAACCCTGTGAGGTAGGCCTCTCAATCTTATTTTCAACAGCATTAAAAACATGACTAATTAGAGCAATAACATGACTTGTCCAAGTTTACATAGCAAGTAAAATTGGTGGGCTTTGAACTTGAACTTGGGAGTTCTGATTCCAATGTCGTATTTACTCATGACATCACACTACCTCTGTAAAGTAAATATAATAAAAGAATATAAAAGGTAAATATTCAACAAAGTCAACACCTTACTTTTACAAGGCATGAGGTTTAAGATATCTTGCTAGATAGAAACATCACTGCTAAAAACAATAGCAGAAGTTATGGCAGAAAAAGCACTTTGTGGGAGGACCTAAGAAAATCAGTTTAACAGTCTGAATAATCAAAGAATGCCAGAATTCTCAAGTTCATTATTCACCTCACATTTTAACATAGTGCAGCTTTATCAGGAATAAAATATCTACCCAAGCATTTCATAGTGATGTTGAAACATCGTGAAAGCATTTTGAGTAAGAAATTATATTGTACACATGAGATTTAATTATTTTTAGATTGTTTAACCCCTATTCCCAGGGACACCTGTCAGTTCATGTAAGGATCTTGCAATTTTTTGATCGAGACATTATTTGTTTCATTCTGCCATGAACTAATTTTGCTCCTATAAGTAGGACTTATAATAGGAATAATGTCAAATCTATCATATTGGGAATTATATCCGACCCACATATCCAACAAGGGACTCTGTTGTGTTTTTTTGGAAACAGGAGAGAGAGAGAAAGAGAAAGAAGAAGGAGGAAGAGGAGGAAGAAGGAGGAGGACAAAAAGGAGGAGAAGGGAGAGAGGGAGGAAAGGAAGGAGGGAGGGGAAGGAAGGCTGTCAGCCTTGTCTGCCATGAGATAAGCTCTGGATCTGCCCTCCAGCTCCTCTGACCTCTTAATGTGTGCAGAAGCTTCCTAGGCCACTGATCTGCCTACACCAACTCTGGAACTCTGCTCTAGCCTCACTCTTCGTTGTTGTATCTGCTAGGGTGCATCCTTCACCACCCCCATTCTGCCTCAGAGGTCAGGGAGAATGAGTGCAAGCAGTACACAGTGTACTCAGGGAGACTTATCATTGGGTGTGGCTTTATCCTGACTCCATATGTTCGTTTCTCCTTGGCTCCCTCTCCCTCCAAGGTGTCCACCTGTTTATAATGGTCACACTTTATCACCATCTCATTTATCTGAGGGCCTGCTTCCTGAGGACCACTCTATCCTCTGATATGTTTGATGAAGCTCTTATCTTCCTTGACTCTTCTCCAAACTATAACTCAGCCAGTATTTTCGTCAACCTTATCTTTTCCTGGCAGTCTTAACTGATGCAGCCAGTTTTTTTTTTTTCTTTTTTGCTCCATTCCTTCTCATCATCTCCATTTCTAGGACAGATGTTTCCTTCTCTTCTTATTAATTATCACAAATACCCAAATAAAACCTGAATATAGACTAACTTATTTTCTCTTCTCTATCAATAGGGATCAAAGTACTGCTATCTCTTCCTTCCTGTTACTAAGAAAATCCCTGGGAAGAAAAATAAAAATAAAAACACTGAAATTACCCATTTATTTAATTACAAGGCACTTGCTTTCACAAGCCACATTTTCACTGCTGAGAAGATTCTGATTTGGCAACAAAAGGCAAAAGCTATTTCTAGTGAGAGCGGCAAGGAATCCACGTTAGCAATGTGCCAGCGTGAAGAAGGCATGTGGAGCAGCTTTAGTGACTTCCTACCTTGGAGGGAGGGGTGACCAGGAGGTGGGGACACAGGCCTGGAAGGTATAGATATAGAGCAATGGCTAAAGTAAAGGCAAGAAGATCAAGGGATGGAACAAAATATTAGAAAGGCTAGAGCAACACAAAGAAACATACACAGAGGCAGAGACAGAGACAGCCTGGGATGTAGGAAGTAAACTATGGTAAGCAGTGAGGGGCAAAAACAGCAAGAAACCAACAGCGAGAAAGAGATGAAGGTTGCAAGACAAGGTCATTAAAAGTTGATCAGATTTCCTAGGGACAATAGTTGCAATTCAGGTCATTGTCACCTAATGTGGTGGCCACTTTAGGGTTGGTAAGTTGCCACTTAGCATTGAGGGTCTCAAAGATGAATCGAGAAGATTCAAGTATTGCTTGATATGTTTCTAATGAAATTGCTTTTTATTAAAATAGAATGCACATCAGACCAGTATTCCCTTTTCAAACAAAAGTAATAAGAGTAATATAATATAAATGAGTAAGACTCAAAGAAAGAGGATGATCTAGGCACAACTGTAATCTGATGGCCAGTTTTACTTCAACTTTGTTCTTTGGTTTAACCATGGTTTCTATAAAAATAGACAAAACATTGACTTTTCAGACATTGAAGAGTAGGTCTAGGATATAGCACAGAAATGTTTAGTTTAAGTGACCTGTCTAGTTCTGACACTAGCTGCTCACAGCTCTGGGCCTCAGAACTCCACATGAAACTTGGTTATTTTAATATGAAAACCTTTAATCACAGCATATCATGTGAGCATTATCCATATCATGGACACTAACTAATAAAGTTGCTGGAAGGAAATGTCTTCTCTATTTTCTGGCTGACTTGAAAGGTTCGTAAGATTCACACACCCTACATGGCAAGTAGACTTTATCTCAAGAACAAATCTGGCCAATAGGTAGTAGCTTCCAGAGCATCTCTGCTGAGGAGAGATGTGCTGAGGAGTGTTACTTGGCTCTCCCGTCTGTCGATGTCTCTAGCTCTGTGTATGCTTCTTTGTGTTGAATAGAGGATGCCAAGTCTGGTGAACTCTGTGTGCCGTATACAGGAGGGAGTGGAAGTAAGATACCTACTGGGAACTAATGGAAGACCTCATGACCTGACAGGAGGCCCTACTTTTCTAACCCTTATTTCAGTATCTCCTTGATAAGTCTGAGACTGCTCTCTTCTTCTGCAGGCCCAGAAGGAGTGAAAATAGCAGGTGTGCTGCTAGCTAAAAGAGGCAAGGAAATCCACCTCCCTGACTTTCACTGAACTCTTACTTCACCCTTCTAATTTCACGCCCATTTATTCCATGAGCAGTTGCAGAAGGTAAAGAAGAAGGGACAATAAGTTTTGTTCACTTCCACTGACATTAATATAGTGCCTACTATATGCTAGGCACTTGGGATACAGTGATTAATAGGATGCTATCCAGCTTTCATGGAGTTCATAGCCTAGTGGGTGGGCAGGGAGATCAGTCAAATCAAGAGTTATGTTAATACATTATGAGTCATGCAATAGTGAGTGCCAGTCTCCTACATAAAACCTTTCTGTGACCTATTGCTTCCTGCCTAAAGGTCTTAATGTGGCAACAGTCCCTGTTAACAGATTCCATTCACCTCTCCAACTTTCTTTCCCTCCCACTCTGTGCTTCGTCTGCACTGAATGGCTTTCAATTTCTCGAATTAATTATACTCCAGTTCTTTCCATATACTTACCATACTATTCAGTCTGCCTAGACCACTCATCTCCTTTCCCACCCCTTCCCCTGCCTGTTCTGCTCACTAATGCTGAGAAAACCTCCCTCCAGCAAGTCTTGTCTGACCTGATTGTCTGGGTTATATGTTCCCTATCACATGACACTTTGCTCACCTGAGTACTTATCACACTGTATTTGAAATGACTCACTACATGCTTGTTTCTGCCTATAGACTGCTCGATAAATGTAGGATTTTATGCTCATCCTTGCATCCTCAGAAAGCAGCAGAAACCCCAGCACAAATTAGGTTCTTATGGAATATTTGCTGTATTAAGTAAATCAACAGAAGTTGTATGTAAGTAATTCACTATGTCTTTCTCTTACTATTATTGTTAGATATTTTACACAAAAGGGGATCACAAGAGTTTGTTTTTTAATCTCAGAGGAAAGAGTTAACTACTTCTTCACCCTAGTACCTTCTAAGTTTTTCCAAGACTCACTCTATTTATTTAGTAAGTTAATCATTTATTGATTTACTTATTTATTTTTATTTTTGAGACAGAGTCTAACTATACAGCCCAGGCTGGCCTCAAACTCTCTCTTTATTCCAGGCTGACCTAAACTCAGTGATCCTCCCACTTTAGCCTCCTGAGTGCTGGGATTATAGACATGTGTCACCTCACTCCTCCAAGACTCACTTTAGATCATTTTCCAGCACTTATTTTCAACTTCTCAGCTGCAAGGTGTTAGTTTATATACATAAAATTTTACCCCTCCCTTGAGTATTTTAAATTAGAACTTGGCTCTGGAAGTACAGTCTTCAAGGACTGAATAAATGAAGACCAGAAATAACTAATATGTGAACAGAGACCTAGGATTTTCAAAAAACTTTTCATGTTATCTTTTAATTGACTTAGGATATTTGTACATATTTATGGGGTGCAGTATTATAATTTAATACATATATGCAATGTATAATGATCAAATTGGATAATTAGCATTTCAGTATTCTCAAATATCATTTCTATGTGTTGGAAACCTTCAAGCTCATCTCCTTTAGTTATTTCTAAATATATAATCAATTATTGCATACCATGGTTACCATCTGTGCTATATATAGAACATAAGAACTACCTGCTAATTTGTTTCCTACAATAAACTGAGGCCCAGGAAGCCTAATGACCTGCTTATCATCACAAAAGACAGAAAGGATGAATTTAGAAATCAAAGATGGTGGATCTTCTGAATCCAAATCCTATCCTCTGCCCTCTGTAACACCATGATTCCCTATGGCTGATGGAAGAATTCTAGGCACTGCATGAAAGAGTGAGAAAGCTATTTTAGAATCTTATGGTCTTGCTGATATGAGCAACTTCCTCCTCTGTCTACCATTAAGCTATCCTTGGGCAATGACTCTTTTGGAAAACCCATCAGTGAACAGTGAACTGCAATCTAGGTTTGGTGCTCAGGTGGTTGAGTGGGTTCTGGGGCTGTCATTTCAGTCTCAGGGCCCTAAGGTGAGTGCAAGACAAAGGCACATAGTGACCAGAGATAGTACAACTTGTATGCCAGGACACCATTCTAAATGGAAAAGTGTGGTTGCACTCAGGTGCTCTGTTAGATGCCAACTGATGGTGGTGGTGAACTCGTGTTCTGGCAGTGTGTCCTTCAGAATGTTTATGTTGAAATGGTCATGCCAAAACCAAGACAGGAAACAGAACTGAAGAGACGAACAAAAAGGTAATCTAAATCTGGAAAATGGGTATCATTTCAATACAAGAGGCATACAGAAATCAGGGCCAGTGAGGTAAGAAGAACTAAGAACCGTGCGTGAAAGAACCAAATGTGATTGTATGAAGAAGGTTGCCCTGTGATAGGAGTTCAATAAGGAAAATTTAACCCCCATAACCCTGAAATGGATATGCTTGAAGCAGAGCTTTGGACAGCAGCAGGGTTGTGAAGCTGAATACAGATGTAGGGTAGCCATTGTCACTGGTAAGAAGCCCAGCTTTAAAATTCTCAGAATCTTTTCCCTGTGATAACCTAAGGAATCTAGATGCAGCCTTCTTCTACTTCTCCTTTCCATCCATTTGCAAACCTAGAAGGCTCTCTCTCCTTTTCTTCAGCTCCTGGGATCGGCAACATATAAGCTTATTATTTTTCTCAATCACTCAGCCTTCTGCTACCTCCAGCCAAAAACTGTCATTGATTATGGACCTACCAAATGAAAGCTTCAGGACACTTAAGTGAGTAATTATTACCAGCCACAAAATACATCTCGCTGTATACTCTGACAGCTTCCTGTTGTGCTTTCTCTCATACTCTGTGAGTCAGGAGGATGGTTCCTATGCACTCTGATTAGCTTCCTGGGTTTTTGGAGTTCACTCCTTGGGATTCGGGGTGGGGCGGGTGTCAATTCATCCATTGCCCTGCCTCAAGGAAGATTTTAATGATGTCAATTAAGAAGACAGAGGACTTAGGGAAACAGAAGACAGAAATGCACTAATTTAAAGTTTCTCCATGAATGGGAATTCCTTCTTCCATGGTGGGAACACTGGGAGGGCAAGACCATCCCTGTGGTAGTGACTGCACAACAAACAGATTGCATCGATAGCGTGACCTTTTCTGCAGTCCCTGCAGCCAAATTTCTGTGTTTCATTTAATTCCTACTTATTCTTCAAGCTTGGTTCTCCAGCTTGGATTCTGTGGTCTTTGGTAGCTTTCCAATAAAGATAAGATAGACAAATTGGTTTCTCTTGCTTTTTGCCCACGGTGATAGGTATACATCCACATCCACATCCAGTATACTGAGTGCTCATGAAATGCCACAAAATGACCCGGAAGCAGCTCACCTAATTCAACATGGGCAGGCCAGGAAAGTGTTCCCAGAGGGCACACTAAGCCACATTTTGAAGGATATTATTGCAAGATAAGTAGAGGGGAAAGAGTGCACCATATAAAATGAGCAATAAATGTAAAGACCAAAAAGTAGAACAGAATATGGAATGATCAAGCAACTAAAGGGTTTTGGTACTGCTGAGCCCAAGGTTCATAGGAGGAGTGGCTGGAAATGAGGAAGCGTGAACTTCATTTTGAAGATGATGAAGATTCCAGGAAAGCAGAACAGGAAGTGCCACCTTAGATATGTGCTGCTATATCTGACACATACGTCGAGAGAGAGTGCACCGAGGGCAGTTGAGCAGGAGGCAGACAGGTATCTTGGAGCATAATCCAGGGAGGAAATGATGAGGCTCACTATAGAATCACAGAACTTTCCAGGTAAAGTAGGATACAGGCAAAGGTAAAGGACAGGGAACTGGCTCTGACTGAAATTGACAGAGACAGAAAAGCCAGCTGGGGGTAAATTGGAATGGTGATAGAAATTAGCGTAGGTGCCCTGCAGAGAAATATTGGGCCTGTGAAAGTGAGAAATATATGAAGGAAATATCCTTAAAATAACCCGCTTCTCTCTCACTGATTCCACGATCACACGGGCAAAAATCCTTCAAACTCCATACTCAAGGTGTTCCCACCTTCCTCCTCATCCCCATCTTTTACTCTCTCCCATCCTCAAGGAGAAGATCTCTTCTGCTCTTGGCTTTCAAATGCATTAGTGATTTATTCCTGCAGTTTACCTGCCAGATCCCTCTATTCTGCTGTTCTGAATACTTCCCCATGCTGACACCCAGGTTAAGCCATGAGCTTTCCCTTATGATTCCTGACAACTTCACTTGTTCTAACTGGATTTTCTATCATATCTTCAGTCAATTCCATACAATAAACAGTGCACTGAATGAATATACTTCCTTATTATTTCTCATCCAAGAAAACAAGCAATTTTTCACTTATGGGTGAAGACATTGTGTTACAAGTCTTTTGATTAGCCTGTGAAATTTAGCACAAAAGAGAAAAAAAATGGTAGCAACCCAGAAAACACAATAGAATATATAATTTGCATTTATAACACAATTATTGAGGTCCTACCCAGGGTCCCATAATGGAAGGCAAATTGGAGCAATCAAGTATTGGCAAAAGCATTTTGTCTGAGGAAAAGTTGAACTTGGGACTATTTTGCAAATTTCAAGAGAAACATGTGGGACCATGCCTGTCATGTATGTGGTAGAGAGAGTTAAACATCTCACTATGGTGTAAAGCCAGAACAATGGGTAAAAAAATATGAAGAAAGAGTATTTAGTTCAGCATAAGGAAGTGCTTCCTTAAAGGCAGAAGAATTCAGAGATAGAGCAGGATGTCCCAAGAGATTGTGTTTGGGTGGCAGAAATCCAAGCAGAAGTTTTAGAACCAGTATGTCGGTGAAGGATGGTGATAAGCATACAGGCTTTGGTTCCTAAGCTATACAATACGGATAATAGCAGCTGCCTCACAGAACTGATATCAGGATTAAATTCAATGACATGTGTAAAGTGTTTAGCAGAAAGAATTAATGGTAGCTTATTATTTTGAAATAATTAACATAACTGGATTTGTACACCAAATGCAAGGGGGCATCACATTAGAAAGTTTTGAAGTCTCTTCCCACATTGAACGATAATGAGTATTCACTGGTGAATTTGGGTTCCTAGAGATGGTTTATTGTGCATGGATGGCTGATGTCACATGGCTTCCACTTCCTTTGTGAAGTACAATGATTCCTTTGGGCCCAGAGCAGTAATAAGGAAAGAATCACTGTAACGATACTGGATCTAGAAGTGCTGATGTGTTGCTAGGAGCAGAGAGAGTTATTAAAAAATGGATACAGACAAGAAATCAGAAATCAAGGTTACCAAGCTGAAAACCTAAAGTCAGGAATAGATAAGTGGTTAGATTCCAGACTGGTAAGACACAAACTAAAGGGCATCTAGAAATAAAAAGTTTGTAGGAGGCCAAATGTACAAACCAGAGAGCTAGGTCTGGTAGAGTCAGCAATGATCACTATGATAAAAATTTCAGTATGAGGCAGGAGCTGTTTCCCCCAGGGCTGAATGACATGCCTTGGTGAAGCGAGGCTCTGGGTACCTGTCTTTAAACGCACCCAAGGTATACACACAAGGACAGAGTTCAGGGGACTTAAAAATGCCATCATTTCCTGATGCTGTTCCTGCACATGGAGCTGCTGAATGCACGCCTTGGGCCCCTCACCCGTCCTTCTTCCTCCCAGGCATCTAACATGGATTTCTCCAATTCATCTTTAGTGGCAACTCACACGCTGTTTCCATCTTGAGCTTAGCTCAACTTTCACTCAACCTTATCGTACATTTGATAACATGCTTATTAGCCTCCTCAGGGTCTGACCTTGACTTAACCTCTGCACTCCCATATCAGCACTAGCGTTTTGAAAAGGACACAACCTGCTACTCTGTGTGGATGACAACTATCTATTCCAGGCTCATCCAACTTTCTGCCCACCCTGTGACTAGAAGAGGGGCTACACCAGCTGGAGGATTAGAAGGGAACCATAGCAAGATAACAATATTCAACTATTCTACTAGCATTCTATAGTTCCTGGGTGGACTGACTTGCAAAAAGCAGCCTCCCCTAAAGGATCTCTTTTCAGCTAGAAGAGTAGTTTGGACATATACAGAACATGAATCTTTCTCTCCCACAGCCACAAATGGCACAATATTTGGAAAGACTACACAAGAGTACATGGGAACCTGTATTCATCCAGTGAAATGAGAACCCTGTTAATAGCCCAAGGTTTAATTTCCAGCCCCCACCCTCCTCACCATTTTTTTGAAGTGAAATCATTCTGTTGTCAACGTTGGTAGCAGTAATTTGACAAGATGTGTCTTCACTGTCACTCAAAGTGTGGAATAGAGCTCTTAGCATATGCAGGGTTTGTTCTCTCTGCCACCTTCATCTCCTCCTTGTGAAATTCTGCCTTCCCCTTGGAGATACGCCTCCTAAAAGATTAGAAAAATACATGCAAGCCTGGGGGTCAGGAGGGCACATGCTTAAATCTACAATGAGTTGATGCTCAAGATTCAAAGAGGTTTAATGCCAGTGGGGACTCTTTAGGGACAGGGAAGAGCCAGATATCAAGATGTAGGGCTCTGTTGGCAGAGGCTCCTGTTTATCTCCATAAATCAACCCCAAAATGAGTTAATTCCTCATAGAGGATGATGAATGATAAGACTCTAAGACCTGGCATGAGGCTGGGCTTGGTGAAGGGCCAAGATGCTCAGATGTCTGCCTGACTTGTCCCAATGGTTTCAAGGCAGGTATCAAAACAAGGGAAGGTACCTGTGTGCACTTCTGGCCTTGATGCTGCCTAAGCCACCAGATTCTCCAGACAAACATACCATTTTCAGACACTCTAGGAAACTAGGACCAGCCAAAATCTGGAATTTGTACTGATAAAGCTTAGTGATAATGAGGATGAAGTTGAGGACCAGAGATACCTAGAATTCTAGCTTATCACCTCGGGTGAGGCATATCACTTATTTGTCATATCTGTCATACCCTTCTCAAAATGTCAGTAAATGGCAACTGTTATTTTATCATGCATCTTGCCAAGGGCACTTCTGATCCCCTTACAAGGGGGCAACTGTATGATCTGGAGGAATATCAGACTATGTGTAACAAATATACTGACCAGAGGAAAAACAAGAAATGGAAAAGGATGTGTCATTTGACTCTTATTTGGAATTGAAATTCCTCTTGGGTCTTCCTTGCAGTGTGGTTCTGACCTGTTGGGCCCTCTGCTCCAGTGTCATGGTAAGTGTGTAAGTCTCCTGATGGGGAGACCGCAGAGCCCGTGTGCATCTGACTCTGAGAAATCTTTGTGTTTCTGTTGGAATTATTTGCAAAGTTTTCTCTGAATACCTTCATCAGCAAATGTTTGAGCAGAGTGGAATGCTAGTATGCTGGACACCACTGTAAGCAAGGATACAAAGGGAATGGAGATGTGACCCCTGCCCTTGAGGGACCTACGCAGAGTGTAGGATGGGAACAGACAAGTAAATTCATAGCAAGGAGGCCCTATGAGTAGGTGGCCATAGGGAAAGGGAGATAGACGCCCAAAGGCTTCTTGGGAGAAACCTTTACCAGCCAACCGATTCTCTTTTTCCATCCCACTCAGCTTAGCTTCTGAATATTTTGCTTATTTTATACTTATTTTTGTGAATCAAAATTAAGTGAGGATTAAACTAAGAAGATGTTATTTGTGAAGTACCTGGCACACAGTTGGTGCTCATTGAATGCTAGTTTTCTATCATTCTTTTCCTACTTGAGGGTGGTGTCTGTCATAGGTTGAGTTGGAACATAGGATATACCATTTTTGTAGCTCTAAAGTGGTTGAATATTGGTGATTTCTCATGGTCCATATCAACTTTTGTACATGTGCTTTATTTTTAATTGTCAAAATTGTATACAGCTGTGGTATACAACGATACTCTGAATTAGAATGGCTTTATCAAGCTAATTAACACATATGCTACCTCACATACCTTTTAAAAAATGATGTCAAATTTAAAATATATTATTCTCATTTGGGTGTTACTTAGAAAGGTGTCATGATTAGATTAAAAGGTTTATAGGAGCTCTTAGTATCTTACCATCCTTTTATTTTTTATTAGTGTATATTAACTATACAAAGGGGTTTCATTGTGATATTTCCATACATGTATAATGTACCTTGATCAAATTCATGCTTTTATTACTTTTTCTTATCTCCTCTCCCTACTTTTTAAAACAATTTTAACAGGTTTTATCATTCTATTTTCATATCTGCATATAAAGTACTTTAATCATATTAACCTCCCCCTCATCCTCTTCTTTTTCCCTCTCCCCTCCTACAGGTTCCTACTCCCAAACAATTAGCATTTTACATTCATGTCATTCTTTTTATTTTGTGTGTGTGTGTCTGTGTGTGCGTGTGTGTGTTAAGGAAACTTAAAATCTGAAATCTTAGCAATTTTAGATTATTAGTATGCAATATACTGTTAGTAACTATAGTCACGTGATGTACAACAGATCTCTTGAACTTATTCCTCCTACCTGTCAAGTTAATATTTTATTCATTGATCCAGTGTTGATTGATAGATTAATTGATTTAACTTAGAAGGAAACATTTCTTACTGGCAATGACTGAAGGAAGATGAGAGGCCTTGCTCTGAATATGTAGCATGTCTTGAACACCAACTACTTGTTAAGCACTATACAAGGAACTGGTGGTATAGAGACAGTAGTCCCTGCCCTCAAGGAGTTGACAACTCAAGGAAGAGACAGGCAAGAAAAGTTTCAATCCAATGTAATTAGTATAGCAAAAATCCATGCAATGTATATTGGAAATGCAAGGAGAGATAAAGAGCTTGCCTAAGGAAGGCTGGACAAAGCTTGCAAAGGGGGTGAACTTGCACTTGAACCAGCAGGCCTCAGTCATCTTTCACAAAACCAGGCATTCTAGGCAAAAAAGAACAATAAGTTCAGACAGAGCTTTCAGGAACCAGTGGTCAATGTCTCCAAAACAAATGTGAAATTGTGAATGCAATCACAATCATGTGTTACTTAAGCCAGGGATGTGTTCTGAGAATTGCATTGTTAGGTGATGTCATCATTGTGCAAACCACATAGAGTCTACTTGCACAAACTACATAGCTGCATCATCACTGCATGATATACCCTACGGTTCCATCATCACATGTGCAGCTCATTGTTGGCCAAAATATCATTAGGCGGTGCATGATGGTTTGCTCAGATAGATCTTTAAAGGAAGCCAGTGTTTCTAACTGGGAATGCTGGTGGTCCTGATTGCTAGGATGAACAGGATTTTCTCCAGATGGGGGTCTTTTCCCTAATGGCACTATTTGCCTCCTACATTGGGCCCTAGGTGCAGAGTTTCTCCAACAATCCAGCTCACCCTGACCTTTGGGGACCACTTTGTCCTCTGATGGTGCCCCTGCCTGCCAGTGACTGGTATTTCTCAGTCTTCCACAGGGCCAGTCCTACCTTCACCCTCCCATTAACTGCAAGCAATAATCTCTGCTCTGCCAAGAAAGATGCTGTTCTTTGTCCTTCTTCTCATGGCCACATTGTAAGGCCCATGCTGGAGGCAGCAGTTCTATCGATGTTATTGACACGTGCATGAGCAGGGAGGCAGGGGGCTGATGTCGCTCTGTCAGACACGTGTGCTGGATAAATTGTTCAACATTGCACAAGGCTCCTGTCCTCCCCTCATCTCACCTCCCACCCACAAATCCCTCACTCTGAATGTCCTGGGGCCAGGCCATGTTTCCTGAACTGATGTTGCAGAACCTCTAGGAGGCGCAGGAGAGCCATTGATGGAAGAGGGGAGCCTAGTTACAGGAGAAAGAGGTGATAGGGAATTACTGAAGAATATTCAGTACCTAGTGAAGGGGCAGAGCTAGGGAGAGGTGTGAGCAAGGCGTCAGGCCGCTCCACAAGTTCACTCTACTTTGGTGACTCTCAAAATTTTTTAAAAGAGTAGATATATGGATGGATAGATAGATGAAATATTTGTGCATACATGCATGTGTATAGATAAGAGCATCTGTATTTTCCTAATTAAACTTATTTTGTCAAAGGAGTTTTAGAAAGAACTTGGGCAGCCTCATGCTTCTAGCCCCTTCTCTCTCCACTTCCCCACTCCAGATTAATATTTCATCAGGGTGCTTGTACTCTCAGTAAATATAGCACGATCAGTTGTTTGCTGTAGCCCCTGCTCAAATCCACCTTAGACGGTAATATTTTAAAGTTGATTGGATCTTAAAATTGTAAGAGCTCTCTGGTGTCATGACTTTGCTGGCATTATCAGCTCAGCCATTGTCTTACCAAGCAATCTCCTACCAAGGCAAGCAAGATGCTCTCTGCCCTGGAATGAGCAGTAGGGAGCTGCCCCAGACACCCAAGGGGAGGCTCACTTAAGAATCAAGTGATGGTGAAGAATGAGGATGCCTCTCCCAGCCTGCCTGTTTGACCTTGGGAGTATGGGACTGTGTCCTTGCAGCACCGTGGGTGGCTCCCGGGCTTTTCCCCCTTGCTCCCTTCCTTTTCCTCCTTTTTTATAAGCCCGTTGACAGTGTTCATCTTTCAACCTGATAAAGTTGTCAGAGCGAGCTCTGGGAAAGTGTGACATGGAAGTTGGAATGATTGCTGAGAAGTGCAGGGAGAAGGGACTGGGGATTTTTGGGAGGCACTGAGACATTAGCCTGGGGGTAGGCAGATGTTCTGGTGTGTTTGTGGCTCATGGACAACATGTGCCACCCCCACATGCAGTCTCAGCAGACCAGGACCCAGGGGGAGGGGAGCAACATGGACAAGAGTGTGATGGATGCCAAGGGAGAGGCAGGTGGACAGGAGGGCACGAGCTCTTTGTGATCTGGGTGGGACTTGCACGGGGCTCTTCTTTCAACAGACTATATGAAGCTGCTGGTTGTGGAGGGCAAAGGGCAGAGAACATTAGAGCCCTTCTCAAAATGCAGACTGGAAACTGACTTGGACATTTCTGGACACTTTTCTGGATTTTTTCTTAGTTGCTTATCTGGAATCCATAATCATCTGTAATAATGAAGGTTTACATTAAAAATTCTCTTTTGGAGGCCAGGTATGGTGGCTCATGCCTGCAATCCCAGCTACTTGGGAGGCAGAGACAGTTCAAGGCCATCCCAGGCCAAAAAAAAAAAAAGTTAATAAGACCCTATCTCAATAAACAAGCCAGGTATGGTGGTACACACCTGTGATTCCAGCTATCTGGGAGGCGTGAGTAGGAGGAACATGGTCTGCCCCTGACAAAAATGTAAGCTCTTATTTGAAAAATAACTGAATCAAAAGAAAGGATTGGGGGTGTGACTCAAGTGATAGAGCACTTGCCTAACTAGTTCAAGGTCCTGAGTTCAAAACCCCAGTACTGAAAAAAAAAACAACTCTTCTTTGAGTTTACCAGGTAGATGAGTTAGTGATTGCTGTATTCCTCAACTTGAATGAATGAATGAATGAAACTCAGAACCTCATTTTTGCCAACATTATTTTCTGGGTGTGGGGGAAATCCACACTCAATGAGTGATGTGGTGAATTAACAAGATCTGAATTTGAATACCAGCTCTCTCAAAATTACCCTCCAGTCCTCAGTTTCCTCATTTACACCAGGAGATCTGAAAATACATCAGAGACACCATGATTCAATATTGTACCTTCTAGACAAAATTTCAAAATGCCATCATGGGGACCCACACAATAATACTAGTGAAAGAAGTTTAAGAATTGTAAAACACGGTACAGATTCACAAGGACTGCCCAGATCTCCCCAACTGGGATGGATTCCTTTACTAAGGGCTCTACAGCACCACGTGCCTGCCCTCCCCTCCCCTCACAACCAGCCCCACCTTCACTTTTCTGTCTGGAGGGAAGGACTTGGCCATCTGCCAGTGAAACAGGTGTCTTCTTTTTCCCTACCATCTAATAGTGTAATAATCTTCTGCCCCAGTGTCTCTGAGTGATTAGAACACCTCATGTCCTCAGCTCTCACAAAGAGTTGAGGCTAAGAAATTCACCTTGCCTGGGAAGTGCAATAATTGCTTTATGGTATCCTGCCTAGAGTGTGATATTTATATTATCAAATAGGATTCAGGTCTAAAAATAAGGATGTTGTAAAAGCTCGGGATTATTGATACAAGAGTGAAAGACAACACTAACAGCTAATGTGAGGAGCTCTGGTTGTGTTCAGGTTTCTAAACTGGAACGAAGGTAAAATTAATAAATTAGGTCACTGGTAATACCACACCAAGGAAATCCTCCTCTCAGCTTATCACCTCACCTTTTTGGCCTTCATTTAAAGAAAACTACATGCTGGAAGCCCAGGGTAACTATAGACATGCCAAACACAGAAGGATGAAACTGATAATAGAATTCGTATTTTACAAAGCCACTGACAAACTCTTCTCAATCAAATAATATGAGAAATAAAAATAACCCCATTAGTGGTCGCAGATAAGCCATGTTCAAACAATTATAACAATAGAGTTTGTAAAAAGAAACAGTAGTTTTAATCCAGAATCTCTGGGGATATTTTTCTAGTTGTACATCAACCAGCCTCATGAACCTTGGGCCTCAGTTTCCTCAACTGCAAAATGAAGGGGTTGGGTGAGAAGATGTCTAAGGTCCTATCCAGTTTCAACATTCTGAGGCTCAATGCTGAGTACTATTCCATTGGTCTTTGTGGACACAGGAGTCACTTCCGGCCTCCTCCCACCTCTGCAGTGTCCATGTCGCCATTTTGAACATCAGTGGCCTTTATTTGAAAGAGTGTCAGCTACAGACAGGTGTGATTAATAGACTACAAAATAATGGAGCTTATTTTTCTTTTCCCCAGCACTTCTCTCATTGGGGAGTTAAACAAGACTGGTCAGTTTTGCTTTCTGGTTTTTATTATTATTATTTTATTGTTTTATTTTTCTGGTTTTTATCTATACCTCCAGCTGAGATTTTGGTTTTTTCATTTACTTTCACTGCAGGTTTCAAACTCCCCACCCCCGAAACAATATCCTCTACTCTGTTGCACAAAATAAAAGAAAAGCTTCAAATTGGCTCTGTCTCCTTAAGCTTTGGAAACTCGTTACTGTGAAGATCCACAAAAACCTAAATTTGGTGCCTGCACTATTTGGTGGTATCGCTTTGCCTCAGAGGAATCTTCTACCTTTTCTCCATTTCAAAGCACTTGGGTCCACACAAATGCTCTCGAAGAGAGCTTTCTTTTCCCCCCTTAGCAAAAATTCAGGTCTGTCACCAGGAAAGAAGAGATTTTTTTTCTGTGAAAACCTTCCTCATGCCGGTTATAAAGCCACTCACATCTCAGTATGAACTCTGCTAACTCGCTCCGTTGTCTTTTTGAGTGAGATGCGAAATCCACACACACAAAGGTATAAAGAGCAGATCCATATAAAGATTGCTGTCTGGATTTCCATTGGGCAGAAGCTTTCTGATGACTGCATCTTTGCTGTAGACAGCTGTGCAATTGAGACAACAGCACGACTCCAGATGTGCTGGGGCTTGCTAGGCAACAGACTTAGAAGTTTGGCCAAATCAGCCCCAGATAATCACCAGAGAAGAAAAGAAAAAGGAAGGGTTTGTCCAGTGTCTTTGTGTAATTTCAGGAGCTGGAAGATTAACTCAGGACAGAGAGAGAGCAAGAGAGGAGTGGAGGGTCTACTTGTCCTGTATTGCATGAGGTCTTATCCTTGGCTATACAAATTTGCAGGCTAGAAGAGCTGAGAATGATGACCTAAAGAGATAACATGGCATAATAGTTATTAGTCTGGGCTAATGAGTACAGCCAACCTCAGTTTGAATTTTGGCCTTGCCTCTTACTAGCTGTATGATATTTGGGCTACTTTGTAGGGCTTAAGCTTCTGTACCTGACACACTTCATCACAGTAGCTTTTTCTTTTACAAGGAGAAATTTAACAAGCATCAAAACACTGTGAATAGATCAATATCAAACAGCTGGTAAGTAGTAAAGATCAGTCCAAGTCAGGCATGGTGGTTCATGCCTGTAATCCCAGCTTCTCAGAAGGCAGAGGTAGGAGGATCTCAAGTTGGAGGCCAGCCCAAGCAAAGTTAGTGAGCCTCCCTCTCTCAAAAACTAAAACAGAAGGACTGGGGGCATGGCTCAAGTGGTACAGTACATGGTTAGCATTGGACTGGGTTTGATCCGCAGTACTGAAAAACAAAAAATTAGAACTAGTCCTAAACCTAGTTCTCCTAAGTCTTAGTTGGGGATTCTTCCTACGATGCCAAATATATCTGATTATAAGAATCACCTGGTTGGGTAGCCCTTGAATGGAACTTAGAATCTGAATACTAATCAAATTTCCTGAGTTTTAAAGTGGAAAAAGTAAATTTGAGAAAAGTTGCTCACTATACCACAGAACCTAGGATGAAATGTCCCAGACACAGGCCTTACTTGTCTCCTTAGAGAGTCTCTCCATAGAGTGGAAAAAAAATGAACCATTAATCTTGAGTGGCAACATGGACTCCAAAAAGAGAGGTCCAAATGGTACCTCGTAACAATTTTTGAGTAAGCAAAATTGCCAACTTTTCACAGAACTTCAGAGAAGAAAACTCCGCACGGCTCTCTACAGGCAGTCTCTAATAGCGATGGCTGGGAAAGCTCATAAAGATCCTCTTTTGGGCACATTTTAGTGAGCTCAGATGTCACATCAGGGTGACATGGCTTTCACTGGACTTTGCTAGGAATCAAGGAGCTATTTGGGACAGCTACAATCCAGACATTCAAAGGGGAACGCAGAGAAAGGGACCCTCAGGTGTGAACAGTAGAGAAGCAGATGGTAAAAAACGTTCTTGGTGTCTTGAACATTTACGCTCTGGAAACTTTGTTTTAACTTTGGGTTTTTATGGTTACTTTGGGCCACCACAAAGGATAACATGACTGTGGCAGTAGCTATGCTGGGAGAGGAGACGTGTGTGTCCTAAAGCATTTAGGTACAAAAGGCAGGTGGCTTCAGATCGACTGCAGGTTACGAAATGGAAAAGCCCATTGCCGTTTTGGACTTTGCAGGGAGCCAAGAGTAAACAATACTTCTCATATAGCTTTAGCCTCGTGCTATCTTAATTGCAATCTCTGGTGAGATTTGGAGTTATGCGTTTTTAACAAGCAAACCATAAAATAAGGTTTAATCTCCCCGGAGCCCTGGAGTTAATTTATCTGTCCACAGGCTAAGATCTTTTTAAAGGTTAAGAATGCTTGGGTTTTCTTTCTAGGTCTCTGGATTGGCTGGAACGCCTGCAGGTGTCTCCTACGGCTGGCGGCTGGAACCTGGCTTTCATCAGTGCTAAAGAGCCAACCCTTAGGAGGTACTGCAATAAGAATCAGGTGTTGGAGCCTAGTAGCCACGAACCCTACTTTGTTTCAACAGAGAGGAATTGGCATTCCTTAGGACTGTGTCTGTGGAAGAAAATATACCCAATTTAGTAAAAAGAAAAGTCTTTCCTCTGCAATTAGGAGCTGTGGGAGTTGGGGGGATGTAACTTAACCTCTCTGAGCTTCAACAGGGACAATATAGTCTACCTGGGAATCTTTATAGAGGTTCTTTGAATACTCAATGGTATGTAAATTTTTTAAAATGCTAAAGCATGAAATAGATGTTAAATTAACTTTTTAACCCATCTGTTCATCCAGGTAGACTTTACTGCCTTTGTCAAGTACTTTTCCTAAGAAGCCAGGCCATAGAAGGAAGTCTTTTATGTATTCAGAACACATCTAAAAACTCAATCCTAGTTCTCAGCCAGCCAGCCCAGATTTGTCATCAAACTATAAAGAGCATAGGTTATCACACAAGCCTTGGGCCTAGTACCTGGCAGAATAGATGTGCACATAAAATCTCCATCATTCAGTTTGGCTGGGCCACTTGCCTTGGTTGGTGTGCCTTTCCTGCCCTTGCCAAATTTCAGGAGCTCAATGACTGCTCCAGATGTGCCAACCGGGGGGTCCCCTCTCATTCATCCTGCATGACCATAACTCCAGGAACAGAATAAATGCAGCCTGCCTATACTCCAGGTGGTGAAGATGGAGGAGGAACTCCAGAGATGGACTGGTAAAGCCCATTATTTGTAGACCACCCTACAGTCTTCTATCATCTGGAATTCATCATCCCATTGACCAATACCTCACCCTCAAGTCCTGTAATGACCTACCTACCTACCTGTAATACTTGCCTTCCTCTGCCTGATGATTCTTCTTAAACTGCCTCTCCCTTTTATTTCCTGCCAAATCATTTTACCACTGCCTCTGAGATCACAAGACCACCTCTTTCAGGAAGCCTTCCCAGATTATCCCTGTCTCTCTCTGACTCTCACCACCCTTTTTCTACAAACCCCTCAGTATCCATATGTGAGCATGTTATTGAAGTAACCCCTCATCACAATTAACACCACCAGGGACAAGCACAGTGCTTAACCAAGAGTACTTGGGAAGAGCAACTATGTCTTCTGTGCTTTCTCTCTGGGAGCTTTACTGAAACCACTCACAAAACAGCTACAGACAAGCAGACAAGGCTCAGCAGGTAGGGCACCTCGACTTAAGATTTCCCCTAAGCCATACATTGAAGTGTGTTTAAAATCCTTGGCTTTTTTGATGGTAAGCCATGTGGCTGGACTAAAGAATTAGGAAGTATGTGTCAAAAGGGAACAGAATTGTTCCTCTAAAATATTGTTCTAATCCCATGATTCCACACTTCTTAAGTCTTCTCTGGCTCCTCATGACAGAAAGGGAAACCCACAGTTGTCAGCCTGGGAGACAAGTCCTTGCACTACTGCTACCCCCCTCCCCTGCCATCCCTCTCTCCCCTCCCCAGCCCCCTTTGTGCTCCGACAACACTGTCATAGTCACCACACAGGTGCACTAGACACCTCCTCACCTCAGTGCCTCTCATCAGTTGTCCCTCTGTTTGAAACATTCTTCTTTCTCCATCTTCCACCTGCACAATGTAAGCCAGGCAGCTGAAACTGTATCTCTATTAGGCTTTTATCAGTTCTCCCTCATCAGAATCAAGTTTGCCTTCCTGCTGTTTCTGGAGCACGTTGTTTGTTTTTCTCTTACATTTACAGGGCCCAACCACCTTCTACGAGAGTTACTTGTGCACAGAGCCACTTCCCTGCTAGGTTGGAAGCTGTGGCATGCTTCTTCCTTCCTTCCTTCCTTCCTTCCTTCCTTCCTTCCTTCCTTCCTCCCAGCCTAGCCTGGCTCTCAGGAGTCATCACAGGACCACTAAGGATTTGAGATACAGTTACCAAATTCAGCTGCAGGGTGTTAGAAAGCCATTGTTACCCTCCCGACTTTTTCACCACAGCCCATCTTTCCTGTCTCTCTGTGCAATGTACCCATTTCCCACAGGCAGGGCTCCTCATCTTCTGTGGCTTCTAGCCAGACAGGAAGCTGTGCCTTTTACAGGGGACCTGTTCTAACTTCATCGCCTGAGACTGGAGAGCAGAGGAAGGAAGCCACTGTCCATCTGTACCTCCCTCGGGTGCCTCCTGAAGACAGACTCAGCCTTTCCCATTTGCTTTTTGGGGCTTTGGAGCTATTCGGGAGACACCTTGAGCTAGCTGGAGAAACAGCAATGATCCAATTAAAGTGTCTGACACTCCGGACTTGGTGGGGAGGAGGTGGACACACGGGGGGTGGGGTTGTTGCAGGCTATGTCTGTGATAAGTGTTTTACTGGCTGTCGATACCCACAGGGAAAACACTGCTGTAAGATTCACAGATAAAATCGGTGGCCTCTGCTTCCTCCCTGGGGTGTTTTCCTAAGAAATTGGTTTGGGGGCAGGGAGGGGACAAGATTCTCTTTCTTTTCCCACCTTGAGGGCATTTAGCCAGGTTAGAAAGAAGAAAACTTAGTGGGAGATAAAGAGCAAATCTGATTACAAGCCAAAAAATGTCTCCCTGGTCAAGTGAGTCTTTTCAGGGTGAGCAATGGATCCTCCTTCCTGTCTTGATTTGCTCCCTTTCTGCTGCCTTTGTATTTTGTCACTTTCTCTCTTTTCTACTTATTACATCATTATCACTGCTCCATCTCCAGGACTCTTAGGGGAGTCTTCTAACCCCAAACACCACTGCCCCTTGGAAGTTAGAAGGCAAGGACCATAATCCAACCACTATAATTTCCATTGAAGCTCACAGAGAAAAGTCATTGCTGAGCTGGGTGTGGTGGTGCACATCTGTAATCCCAGCCCTCGGGAGACTGAGGCAAGAGGATCACAAAGCCTGGGCTATATATCGAAACAGTGTTTCAAAAAAAAAAAAAAAAAGCCATGGATGTTGCTGAGCCATTGCCAGAACTGGGGTGCTACTCTCCCAATCTCCCTAAGCACGTGTTCCAGAAACCCTGCCCACCCTAGTTCTGTCTCCCTCACCCACCTTCTAGTTTGAAGATCCCTTCTTATATGTACCTGCTCCCCTATCTGCTGTGTGTCCCCATACCCCACTCCAGCAGGCTCCCCTGCACTCTTCTCCTGGCTGACTTGACTGGGTGATGGCTGGACAAAGTTAAATGCTCTTTCCTTCATTATCAGAAAGAGTTTTATTCTGACTGAAGTGAACAATATGAAGAGACACTACAGAGCTCTGGCAAAGGATGAAAAGTTTCTTATATCCACACTTCAAAGTGTCCTGTGAAAAGGTTCCACTTTAATTAGGGGGAGGAAATTGCCATGTAACTTAATTAATATCAAAAACTTTTTTCCCTTAAATACAAGAAAGAAAGATAGCTGCAGAAAGAGGGAAAAAGAAACTGACAGACTCTGACCTGCCTGCTCGTGGACAGCATAGTGATAAACTTGACTTCTAAACCCACATCTCCGGCCAATGAAGATCTCCAAAGCCACAGTGGTTTCTCTGCCACAATGGAGGTCTTCTTCCTCCATCTCTGATGCTGTGGTCATTGTACAAAATAAAGTGAAAACCTGAGGGAGTTATCTGAGTTTTCAGAAGGAAACAGAGCTCCTGTTTTGTTTCAGCTACCTAAGAAGTATTTGCTGAAAGTGGATTGGGAGAGCAATCATCTCTCCTTACAGCACTACCTCGTCATTTTTATGGATTCTCTCCCTTCTCCAGAGTCTCCTGTCTCTGTCCCTCTGCCCCACTTCTTTCTACCCAGGGCTCTGGCCAGACTCCTGGGAAGTTCCCCAGTGGCTCTCTCTCTCTTTCTCCACAATCAATCCATCCTGTCCATCTACCTCCTAATTATCTCTCAGATCTGTGCTCTTCTTTACTGCCACCACGTGATTTACAAATAGGATATTAACTGGTCTTTTTGTTTTCCCTCTTGTCCACAGGAGTCCAGTTTTCAGCCAGCAGCCAGAGTGATCTTTTGTAAGACATAAAATCATGCCATTCCTCTACTCAAAAGCCTTTAATGGCTCCCATCATCCTTAGAAAAAAATTTTAAATTCCTCAAGGACTACCAAGATCCTGTATGATTTTTCCCAGGCTAACACTCATACACATGCTCTTGACAAAAGCCAGAGTATCAGGGTCTTAGTCACATGAGCCCTTATTCTTGGGACAGTCTTCCATGTCTTCTTCACCCACTGGGCCTTACCTACCTCACTCTTACTTATCTTTTGAGTCCTGACTTAAATGATACTTATTCTGGAAAGAATTTGAAAATATCTGCATTAAATCTTCATGTTACATACTCACATAGAATACACAGTTCTTTGAAACACACCAAAAATTAACCGACTAATTGTTCAACCAAATACCTGCTTAATATTTATCTTTTCCCATGGACCATAACCAGGTGAAAGCAGATACCATGCCTGTCTTGTCCCATCTATTTGCAGAATTGCCTCTACAGAATCATGGCAAATGTCGTTCTGATCTCCATTTGGTCCTTTCAATCTCATAACAAACAAGTGGGTACATTACTTTATTAAACCCATTTTACAGATGTTGAATTTGAAACTCGAAGTCCAGATATTACCCAAAATCACACAGGCAGTAGGTGGTGGGTAGTCTCACTCTGGTCCTGCTTTTCACCACACAGAAGGAGCACACACACATTTGCTGAAGAAGAGATGATTCCAGGAGTAACAGACCCGAAAATAATTGGAAGAGAAGTGACCAGAGAGTATCAGACATGGCCTTATGAACTCAGCTTTCCAGCCCACAGAGGTACCCTGTCCTACTCTCTACAATCTGTCTTCATCACTCCCAGAACTGCCTGGCAATTCTGCCTAGAACTGCCTCTCTGGAGGAGAAGCATAGGTGAGGACTGTGTTACATGGAAGTTAAGACACAGGTTCATCTCTGAGACTGTTCCCTTCCCATTCTCTGCCCCCAACTCAGCTTCTGTCTCATCCACTTCCTTCAACATGAGGACATGCAATAAATTAATTTTTGGATGGAAACAGATATTCAACATCTGCCATATACCAAGTAAATTACTAGCTCAAGATAGCTTATAGTTTCAACATTAATCTCATGATTTCCTCTTAATTAGGTCATCTTCCCGAACATGGGTTTTGGTGGGTACTACGATACTGCATGAAAATCAACATGAAACAGAAGCAAAGAGGGCAGTGTCCAAAGTTGTGCAGTGCCCAACAGGTGCGCACATCCCAGCAGAAAATAATTATGATAGCTCAAGAAAGAAATAATGTTCTTTCTTTCAGTTTATATTTTTCCAATGGCTACTAAATTGTTAGAATAGTAACACTTACAAAGTTCTTTGGCCCTAGTCAGTGAAAAAAACAAGAAGGAACTGTTAGCTCTTTTGGCCTGTGGGCACCTTGAGAAACTACCTAGAGACTAAAGATGCTGTGAACCAAACAAGGGTGAGGAGTTGTGGGGTAAGATGTCAAAGGTACTCACAATTGGGACTGACATACTAATATGGTAGAGGGGAAAGACCCTCCCCTTTAACAGGACCACCTTGATGGGACACAATTGTCCCTTACAGTGATGCCCCTTGATAGACTAGCTTTACATGAGGTAAGGGGAAAAGGGAAGAACCAACCAACCCAGCACCAAGACCTAAGCACCCAGCTCCCAGCACCAAGCCCTGTGGCTTTTCCCAGGAACATCCATGGCAGACATTGCCAAGCACACCCAGCCCTGAGGCTTGAAGGACAGGTGTGTAATTGACAGTATCTCTGCTGCCCTCAGAGCGCCATGGCTGGAGCCAGAGGTCTCTCCAGCACAGCACAGCAAAGCTGCTTAGCTTCACACAAGGCCGTCTGTTATCAGCTGCAGATGGGAGCCTAGCAGCCTCCCACTCTGGAGCACTAGGTGGAAACAGGTTTGGCAGGTGGACAAAGTGGACAAGATGACAAGCGCTGTTAAGCAGCAGCCTACAGGTGCCTGGAACACATGCTTGGGACCCTACTCCTCCAGGATGCTCAGGCTGTTGGCATGGGCCGCAGGGTGGTCAGGGTGCACCGAGCGCTCCCGCATCTCTGAGCTGCTGCATAGGCCCTGGTCCTCCCAGGACTCTTCTGATGAAACAGAGGTGCTCCCACCCTCCTGTGCTGCTATTTCTGGAGTGCTGCTCTAAAGCCTTGGGGGGAGGGGGAGGAGAGAGAGAGCGAGAGTGGTGCGGAGAGAGAGGGAAGAAGAAAGGGGACGAGAGAGAGAGAAAGAGAGAAGGAGAGAGAGAGAGGGAGGGAGAGGAGAGAGAATGAGAAAAGGGAGAGGAGGCTTTGGGCTTATTTCAGATGCATGTCTTCACTCACTCATTCCCACACAGGGGACGACTGCATTCCAAGCACTAATCACATTTTTCCTATCTTTTTCTCAAGGATTTGGGGGAATGTGTTCCTGCTGTCTTACACAAACACCCCCAAAGGTGATAAGTGAAGTTAAGTGAGTGATCAGGAGCTCTTTGCAGGTGCAGGGCCCTCCCCCTAGCACCCCTAGTGGCTGGTAAGTTTGGGGTTCTAACTTACAGAAATGGTGGATGTTGTTCTCTGAGCCGCCTCTGACTACTTTCTCCCTTCTCAGCACAAAAGTGATTGGAGAAGCTGTTTACTCCCTCATTCTCATCTTGAAGGATCTGAGTCTGTCTAGCAGAGGGAGGCCTGCAGGGACTGCTGGGGAGCTTGCACCTTGGATCTTGGTCCTGCTTGGGAACATAAACTGGGGGAAAGGAATGAGGGGTGACAGTTGCAGGCAGCTCCACATTAGGTGGACCTGCATCCTGCATTTGGGAGCCTCCCAGAGAGAACCTGCTACCAATAACATGTCTTGAACTCCTTCCAAGCCAGAGATGTCTGTCATATCGTCATCAACCCAGCTGTAGGACTTACTATAATTTCATACAGTTCTGTAGACAGATATTGAAAAGGCATCTGGAAAAATTGATAGCATATCAAGGCAAAGATTTCATAAAACTCATTTTTTAAATGTCCAGCTATAGGTATCTGCTACAGTCCTCTCAGAATTAGGAGAGTTCCCCAAAGGCTTTTTTCCTGATCTTAGAGCGCCCCCTTTGGAGATCGTGCTCCTACTGCAACTGGCAGCGCCCACTTCTCCCCAAGCCTTTGAGGATCAGGGATGAGTCTAGGGACAGCTAAAAAGAAGAGGGGAAAAAGGGAGAATGGAGACAGAGCTGACCTTCAGGGAGCATCTTCCAATGTGAAGAGAACCATGCCACACCCTCAACATCTATAATCTCACTAAATCTTCACACACAAATAGCCTCCTACCCCAGTTTATTAATGATGACACAGAATTTAAGGAACCTTTCTGCAAAAGACACTCAGGAGTGACTGCCAAAGCCAGCATTCTCACTGGTAACCAAATACATGCAGTTTGGTCCTAGGAAATGGATGAGCAGCTGTTCCCTTCTCATTTCGTGCCACAAAGATTTTTTCTAATTCTCCACTGAAATCACAACAAGCAGTAACAACCGTGTTCAAGGAAGGAGACAGGAAGACTCTGGGGGTTTGGGTAAAAGGAGAGAACACCTGACGTCACAATTGTTGAGGGCATGTTTAACAAACATTCTCCTTCTGTGCGTTTTCATCAGGTTTACTTCTTCCCTTTTCCCAGTGACAGTGAACAGGTGGCAGCTGTCAGGGCATTAGAAGAGCCCCAGACTTGGAATCAGAAGCAGGCGCTGCACCACAGGATTTGGCCTCAGCAAGGGGTGGGCAGTAAGAAGAGAAAGTGCTGGGCTTGGGGTTATAGTCAGTATCCAGGAGGCAGTTTCAAGGGTACCTGGTGTGATAGTCCTGATTCTCCAAAGAAAAAAACCAACAGAGGACATTCAATGATAAGGAATTGGCCCACACAATTCTAGAGGCTGGAAAATTCCACAATCTGTGGTCTCAAACTGGAGACCCAGGAAAGCTGGTCATATAATCCAGCCCAAACCCAAAGGCCTGATAACCAGCAGAACAAATCCAGTAAGTTTCTGTCTGAGTCAGTTTAAGCAATCAAGCAGAGAGAATGAATTTTCCAGGTGACCTGCTTAATTAAATCCACTGATTCAGATAATAATCTCATCTATAAACACCTTCACAGGCACACTCAGAAGTGATGTTTAGTTAAATATCTGGGCATCCCATGCCCGGTCAAGTTGACACATAAAATTAACCATCATGCCTGGTGATTTCAGGCAGAGGTATATAGAGCTAGCCCAAAGTATAGGGAGAAATCCAGGATTCTGGGGGGAGAAGTCAAGTCATTAACTGGGGGATTAGGTAGCCAGGTGTTGGGGACAAAGGGAAAAGGCAGCTCTTTAGCAGGATCCTTGAATGAGACCTTGTGGAGTCGTGTTAATGGGAGCTCTTATCTGAGACTATCCTAAAGGCACATCTATTTGAGTTGATCTAGGGCTGTAGAGACACAGAGGAAGGGCTGTGCGTGCTCAGGATGGTGTGGGGTGTGCAAGGTGTGAGCTTTGACCTTGAACCCGAGCCTCTCTTGGAGTCTTTTGAAGGAGTGAAGGATGAGAACAGAAGTTGTGCTCTAAGGAAATTTTCCTTGGGGAAACTGTGCCTTCCCACGGGCCTGTGTTGACTGGCAACTTGGCAACCTTCATTGCTTCTCTGGGGTTTGTGAAGTGAGACCTGCCCCCCTCTCCCTTTGTCTGCCTCTGTTCCCTACTGCCTCCAAATCCTTCCAGTCACTCAACTGTGTTTACCACTTTGAATATTGGAGAAATTTCACAAAAGCATTTCCATACACAACTTCCCAAAAATAAGACCCTACGATGTCAAATGAAGAAAGATAAAAATAAGGTCTGGCTCAATACTTCTATGATGCAGAGATGCAGAAGATGACATCAAAATGTTCTCTAGTGATTAAAACTGGAGCCTACCCATGCCAAACCCCAATTTCTGATGACTGTCTTCAGGAGCTGAACATATCAGTGGGGCAAGGCAGGGAAGATGGTTGTGTTTTTATAGGGACAGGGAATAAGGGTACTTTTTCTGAAGGCTCTACGAGGAACCAGAGGTGATGTAGGAGTCAATAGACTTTCTCTACTTCCTGCTTAACCCATGAGTTGAGTTAGTCTGATTGTTGTTCTGATAAAGCTGTGGTCTCTGTTTGAGCTGTGTATGGACAATTAATCCTTCAAAGAGGGGAGCACTGATCAAAGCCCTAGACACCCAGCAACTATCCTATCAAATGCAAGGCAATAAGCATTAAATAATATTGTTGCAAATAATCTACCACTCAATGTCTCCAAAATGAAGCCCCACATGAGAAATTCCTTCAAAATTTAGAACAAGGATGTATTTTTCATCGCCTAAGAATATGGAATGATGGGAAAGTACATTTCCCCTTTTAAATGAGGAGAGCTGTGGTAATATGCCACATTTCTCTTTTTGCCTTTGCTACCGGGAAGCTCCATCAGATTTTGTGTTAAATGTAAAAAATGCCAATTAATAATTAGGATTAATGCATTTGTTAACTTCCTTTTTTCAAGTTTTTTGTTTTTCTTCTCGGTTTTCTTATTATAGATATCCTTTGTTTAAGCTGTTCAAGACATCTTTAGAGAGACATATTTCTATGAGAGATAACATATTACTTAATGTGCCACTTGACCACAGCTGGAAAAGCCACAAGAAGGGTATATTTTCCTAGCAGAAACCCATATTACATCATCTTCAGAGATGAAGTCTTCCGTGTTCTTTCCCCCTGCCACCACCCTCACAAGGACAAAGTGTCAGGGGCATTGTTTAATCTCCTCTGTTTTAATTGGTGAGAGAAAGTGGTGCCACTCATCGGTGCTCTAAGTTGGATGGATTTAATTAGATCTAATGACCAGATAAATGGAGAAGTCTGAATGAGGACCTTTGGGGACTGAGTGGTGTGAAGAGGATTACGTTGTTATATTTTCCTGCATTTGTCACTGTGGCCAAGGCTGCGATGGGAAGAGAAGCAGGGCACTAAAAAGCCAGACATTGATACTATTGGGTGGGAGGGAGTGGAATAGAAGATAGAGGTCATCCTTGGGGCCATGACAGAGAAGGCACTCAGAGCAAAGGTGAGGGAGCTGTGCGTACTGTCAAGGATCAAGAGTTTGGGGTCTCCTGCCTGACTAATCCTTATGCTTAGCTGATTCTCCCTCCCAGTTAATCTGTTCCCCAGGGATCTGTGTCCCTATGACCCTGGCATGTTTCTCACTTTAGAGGAAAGCCACAAGCCTTGTCCTAGAATGGGTAGAGCAGCAGTTCACTTGTCAGGCTTCCTCGGAGCTGATGCTGAAAGCAACCTGTCCCCGTTTGACAAGTCGCCTTTATCTAGGATGAGCAGGATCATTTTGAATATCCTTGTGCTGTCACTTAGGGCCATGAGTGTCAGAGATTTCTCTTCCCTCGAAGATCACCTGTCACCGTTAGTGGGGTATTCTAGTCCCAAAAGCCCTAAGGGAAAAGTACTGGGGATGGAGGGGGAGTGGAAGGGACACAGGGAATGAACTCAATCTGCAAATTCCAGGTCTGCAGGTCTGACTCATCCCCAGAGAGGGGGTGGAGGGAGTCTGCCCTGGAAAAAGGTTAGTCTTAAGAGAAGAGGAAAGAACTTTTACTGAGTATCTACCATATCCCCAGCACTTGGTCAGCATTGTAGTTTCACCAGATTCTTATAATGTCAGAGCCTGGCGCATTCTTCAATATGCATATTGAAAATGGATGAATAATTGAATTACCTTGAGAGGTGTCATGGTTCTCACTGTACAGATAGAAAACTAAGGTTTAGAGAAAGTAAACAGTTTGCCAAAGGAAGCTAGGATTTGAAACTATGTTTTTTTTTTTTTTTTGTCTGATGCCAAAGAGCAAGACAATGGCCTCAGCCCTTTCTGGGACCCTCCCAGCTCCGTTCAAACTAAGCTAATGTGCTGATTGGCCTCATTAAGCCTCGGTTTGCTCGTCTATAAAATGGAATGTTTGGTAGAATAGTTTGTGAGGAAGAAAGCAGACGTTCTCCCCCACCCCCACCCCACTCCCCAGAGATTGAGTAAAGCTGAGATAATTTATGTGGCGATGTGGCCCACCTTTCATCTAAATCAAAGCTCTGCATTGGGTGATAAACAGCATTAATGTGATGTTAACTCTATTTATATGGCTCTCTGCCCCAGGAGATGAATTTACATAAGTGCTAAATGTACTTCGGTAGTACCTAACAGTGATGCTTTATTTCACTGTCTCTGGGTGCAGGGTAGCAAACAGCTCAAGCCATTAAAGAAACACACACACACACACACACACACACACACACACACACTCCATTGTAATCACTCTGGGAACACAGTGCAACAGGAGATAGGGAAGGGGAGAAAGGTCTCACTTCACAAATATAAATGGTAATCAATTCCTTGTTCCAATATCATGAGGTTCTTAGAGGTTCTAAAATGAACCTGCCATGGTCATCTCATCCCTCCCTTCCTCAAAATTGTTCAATACTAGTAGAGTCTACAGCCCAAATGATCTGAATTGTAGACTATACCCTCTGCTTTAGTTTGCCAAAGATAGACCTTTTCAAGCTTGAATCTGCAAGCATGCTTGTCAGTGAGCTCCATTGCTATAGCCAAGTGATTTCAAAGTGTATCCATCACTCCTCCCTAGAGTAGTAATTATAATAATTGTTAACCTTCACTGAGCAAATTATTGTGTTCCAGCATTTATGCTGAGAGCTTCACCTAAATTATCCCATTGGACTCCCACAGATGCTCTATAAACTTTTACTATGATTATGTCCATTTTACTGAGGAAAAATTGAGGATGAAGAGATGAATACCTTGTTCAAAACCACTAACTAGCCAATAATTAGCAGGAGAAAAGTGTGAACCCAAGTCTGTCAGGGCTGTAACTATTACACTGGACCACAGGCTGTTTCTGTGGATACTGGGCTGCTAAGAGGAAAGAATGTTAATAAGGAGGTTTAAGAGAAAGGAGTTTTATAAATGTTCTTATACTCATATACAACAAACCATGATAAGTCCACAGTCCATGTCTCTGTGAGGAGGACAGGACAAGTCATAACCCTTTCCCATTCATTCATTCAGACATTCACTCACCATGTCCTGTGCTGTTTACTAGAAATACAACATTAAATAACAGTATGCTCTACTCTCACTAAACTCATAGTCTAATGAGGGAAACAAACTTTTAAATTAGTGATTACCCTGCCATATAATAAATGCTTTGGTAGATGGAAATTATGAGCTGAGAGAAAGAACATCTGATCAGAATGAACTTAAAAGTGACAGAAAGAGCAAAGGGCTTTGAATCAATTAAAAAAACTGGAACTGGGGCTTGTTTGTGTGGTCTTCAGTCAACTGAAATTCTTTGAGCGCTATCATTTTTTGCAGGAAAACAATACAAATCTAAAGATGTTACCAAGGCTAAGAGAATTGTGCAAGGGATCACACGAGTTAACAAAAGCGAAAACATTGCTATTCATCACCTTCACAGCAAATCTGGAGAATATGGGAAAGGCAAGTGTGAAAAGGCATAAATGCAATGCAAATATTTCAGTAATACTGGATTAGGTAGAGGTGTGTTAATACAGATGTGACTGCTGTAAGAAATGGATTGTCCTGGGACTTTGAAATTGCCAGCTACTCTTTCAGGGAGCAAATTTCCCCATATGGTATAGAGGAGAAAAAATATTTTCAGCAATTCATGGATAGGGTAGTGAAATCAATCAACTCATAAGTATCTTCTAATCATAGCCATGTGTCCAGCACTGTGATAGTTTCTATGTAAAACTTCAAAGAGCTCATGAGTTAGTTGGAAAGAAAAGAATAACATATATTAAATAACTAATGACTAAACTATTTGTAGCTAACTGGTCACAGTGAGAAAAGGAAATAGTTAGTATAAGCTGAGCAGTAAGAGATGCCTTGATGGAGGAGGTGGGAACTGAATGAGATCCCAACACAAGGCTAAGATTTGGATAAAACAGAAAGGAGAGGAGAATAATAGGGAAGGAGGGAGCAGACAGGAGAAAGGGAAATAAGAACAATGAAGGAAAAGTGAGAGTGAAAAGGAAGGGAGAAGATCAGTAAAGAAGAGAGAAAAAGCCCAAGGAGAAGAACTAAAGCAATTCAGAGAGAAGGGCTGGGATGAACCCTGAGGTTGAATTAGCTCACTGAAGCACATGTGTGTCTAAGCTGGAGAGTCTGGATGTGATGCTCCTTTTGGTTCATAACAGACTTCCCATGAGTGAAGGGTAACAGTTTGAAGGCAACCTGGAGGGATCTAAGAACAGGAAGTAGACATTTCTAATCAGATGCTTTGTCATCTAACTATGCTAAAATTGGGCATTGCACAGCAAGAACAAAAAGAGGGCTCAGCTGAGGGAACATTATAGGACTTCAATATTAGAAGTGAAGATAGAGAATGAAGAAGGAAAAACAAAGAGTTCTACAAGACTACTGAACTGTGAATCTGGAAGGAAACAAGATGCCTCTATGAGAATAAAGTTAAGTATTTGGAAAGAGGAAATATGATAACTTTAAGTTAGAAGATGTTCTGTTGAAAGTGTTGGCAAGTCCCTCACATAGGAAGGTCAAAGAAGCAGTTGGGATGATGAGGTTGAATGGCAGAACCAAGACCAGGGCTGGAGTTGTCCATGTCAGACATACTGGAGGTGACAGTCAAGAAGTTCTCAAGTTCATGGTTAGAGGCACAAAGGAAGAAGGGCTAAAGAAAAGTCCTTGGAGAATCCTCACCAGTCAGACAGCAGGACAGAAATAAGACATTAAAGAAGACGGAGAAGAAGCAATCCCCGAGAAGAGGAGGAGAACCCCCACAATTAGATGCACAAGGATCAAAGTAAGAGAGAACATAAAGGAGGAGAGAATGGGCAGTAGTACTGCACTGCAGAGATCAAGAACAGTGGCATGGAGAGCTAAAGTGGCTATTTGTTTTACAAGGAGACATTTCAATATAACTGGGAAGCAAATGCCAGCTTGTATGAAAACCAGGACTGGTATGTCAGGAAGTGGAGATATTACCATAAGCCTAAAGGATTTACCAGGAAAAAGAAAGAGAAGGAAATTAGAAGGTATAACAGGATCAAATTCAGAGCTTTCTGAGACCCAGAAACTGAAACACAAGGAGAGAAAGCAGCTGAAGATGAAGAGATGGGAACCAGATACACACTGTGGCAGCAAAATCCGGGAAGAACAGGGGTCCAGAGTTCATGTGAAGCAGTTATCTTTAAACAGGAGGAAAGAAACATCTTCCTTTGAAAATAAAGGGAAAAAGTCCACTTCACAGGCATGGCTTCTAAGAGGTGAGAACGAGGGTACTTGAGACGTTCACAAAGCTTTAAACTCCCACGGATCTGAAATGGCCACATAGCATGAGTGAGAAAGAAGCTTTTGATGGCTTAGGTTGCTGGGGTTTCCAGATTGTCATTGCAGCATCACCTAGCCCAACTTGACTGACTATAAGGAGAAAGCTGCCTAAGATTAGTACAGCAGGCAACAACTGGGGTTTTAAGGAAAGAAAAGGTATGAAATAATAACGGTGATGGTATCCAAGTGATTCAAAAAGGTTCTTTTTTTTTTTCAACATGTTTTGAAAATATTCAAGTCTACAGAAATGTTGGAAGCCAGTAATATAGTGACCACCCAGAGGTTCTTCACCCAGATTCTCCAATTGCTAGCATTTTGCCATTATCTCTCCATATGTAATGTATACGGTCAAATACACATATAACACACTCACCCACCTTTCTTCCCCTCAAAACCACTTGAAAGTAAGTTTCAGACATCATACCACTTCACCAGCATTCTGCATGTCTCTTCTAAAAATGAGAACTTGCTCTTATAGGATTATAATACTTATCCAAAGAATTTAGGAATTTTAATTTAAAAACTATATAGATTTAAGGTGTGCAACATGACGTGTTGATATTCCTATCCATAATGAAGTGAGTAGTACAGTCAAGCAAATTGGCATATCCATGATCTCACTTATTACCTTTTGTTTTTGTGGTCCCTGGAATTTACTCTCTTAGCAAATTTCCAGTATGCAAAACAATATTCTTAGCTCTCATGCTGCACATTATATCTTTAGACTTATTCATCCAACATAACTATAACTTTGTACCCAAATTTAATAGCAATACGATAGTTTTATCTAATATACAGTCTATATTCAAAATTTCCCACTCATTCTTAAATTTACTTCATAGCTCTAATCCTCACCCCTGTTTATGAGCCCTTCAAGGACCATATATTGCATTTGGTACATAAATATAAAGAGAGAGGAAGGTGTGTAAATTAGGCAGAATTTGGTACCTGGACTCTTTAATAAGCCAGATTTGCACTGTGAAGAAAGAGGAACCATCAGACATAAGGTGACCTGGTTGGTTAGAGAACATGGACCTTGCCTGAGAGTAATGGTAAACATGTTACCATGATGGTGATGGTGATGATGATGGTGCTGGTGATTGTGACAATGATGATGAAGAAGAAAAAGAAGATGAATGGTGCACAGCATCAAAGGAAAATGACAATGTTCAGATAACTAACAGACCAACAAGGAAAGGAGAAGTTAGAAATATAATTTGGCAATGTAAATTTGGTACTAATTAGACTCTTTATATCCTCCCCCAAATGTTTAATTACCATGCATTAAATAATCAATCATTAAATCTATGTGAAATTAATTTGTTCTAATATCTTTACACATACATGCTCAATTTGCAAGTGGAATGATGAGCTCCTCCCAACCTTAATTAGTTAGAGCTGGCATTGGTGACGGGGTATTTATTTATGGACCAGGTGTAACCAAAGAGAAATGGACTATGTTCACTTTAGAGAATGCTAAGAGGAATGAAAGCTGTGAGTGCTTGAGGAACCTAAAATTTCAGAGCCAGGTGTGACCTCAGGGGTCATTTTCTTCAGTATATCATGGGTGAAACTATACTAGCTGCAATGTGAGGCCATGTATTATTCTCGACACTTCAAAATAGCTAACGGAAATGCTAGCTTTACTCATGATGAGAGTATACTGGCTAGATAAAATATCTGAGTTTTGTTTTGCCTTTGGCTGGGATTCTATTAATTCTTAATGGTAACATTGACTGTCTTTTGCTGACCAGATGGTCCAACTATCAGTTAAGTATGTCTTTGATGAAAAGGACAATAAATTAATTTTACTTTAATCAGTGAGTTTACTTGGTAGGAGAGATTTCTTGAAACAAAGGGAAAGCGCAAGAGTCCTGAGGCAATGAATAGTGGAAGTCCTCGGAATGAAAAGAGAAAAGCGCAATCCTTGCCCCAAGCCTCATTTTATAGAAGAAGCAATTTGTTCATGCAGTGACTTATTAGAAGCAATGAACAGCCATCCTTCCAGCGCACCAAAGGTTAGTGGAGGAATAAATTTTATGAGCTAAAAGCAGAAACTCCATGATGACAGCCAGTCTCAAGCAAGAAAGCTATTCAGGAGGCTGGCGTAGCATTCAAGGCAGGTGACAGTAGGTTTCTAGTAGGGGATGGGTAGGGGAAGGTAGGAGGCCCCATCATTAACAGGCTTCAGCCACTGAGGGAGATTGACTTGGGGGCAAGAATGGCGGGAAGAAAAGGAAGCTTCACAAATGACTGACGTCCGGGTGTTAGATGGCAGCTTTTCAGTGGAGAGCACAAGAGGCGAAATGGAAGTGTAGACAAATACCAGGAAGTGGCCTCTGGCGACCGAGAAAGGCTAAGATTCTCAGAATCCCTTCTGGTCCTACTAATGCCAAAGACAGAAGGGGCAGGGCAGTGCCCAGCCCCAGGCTGAGCAGCGCGCAGGCCGGGAGGCCTCTGCAGAAGGCGGACGCCAGGGGTCAGTGCGAGCCCAGCTTCCCCATCTGCAGCGCGGAGCTTCCTTTCCTTCCGCTTCTGTTCACTACCAGAGAATTTAAGGGAACTCTACACGGCAGATTCGTTTATGATAGCAGCGTTTACAAGCAGTTGTAATTATGGTGTATGGAAAACAATTATTCCCTCCTAAAATTGCTCTTTTAATTTTCTCTTATTTGTCCCAGAGTGAATGTTAAATAAGCCTCATTGCCTCGCAGACTGTCTCAGATATGTGCACCGAGGCTCCTAAAACTCACGCTGTGATACACACACACACACACACACACACACACACACACACACACACACCCCTCACTCTAACCTGCACACGTACACGCTCACACACACGCGTGCACACGCACTGGCATCACACAGAGAAGCTAAGGGACAAATATGCAAAGGTCCCAGCAACTTCCCAGCGAGCCCCATCCCAACACAGCTCACAGATGCCACCCAGAAAGCCTCTCCCATCTACCTGCAGAACACCTGCTTGTCTTCCTTGAGAGCCACCTGCTCCATGAACCCACTCACCCCCCACCCATCCCGGAAAGACCTGTAGCTCCATCTTTTATGTGTTTACCCAGCAGACATTTATGCACCTGCAGGTTCCACCTGTTGTTTACACACTAGTTTTTACATAAGTGATCTTAAGTATCTTGAAGGCAAGGACTTTACCTTTGTGTTACCAATCCTAAGTGTTTGGTCTGTGGAAAAGCTCAGTAAATCAGACTAGGGTTAAATAAGTGAATCATTAAGCATAAAGGGACTGGTTGGAGTAAATAAAAGGACAAGTTAAGAAGAATAACACACGGATGAAGACATTTGGTGTGATGGAAGATTGCAATAATTGTTGGGTCTCTCTTGGCCTGAGACTCCCTATAGAAGTTGTGGGACGTGATCCTGGGGACCTGTATGACACTGACATATGGAATGTTCTGGGTGGCAGGCTTAATGAGATAAATAATAGATCATTTTTGCTCTGTGTAGATTCCTTCTGTGGCAATTGCGAAAATAGCTGGGTTTTATTCTCTCCCATGGTTTAACATACAGCCTTCTAAGGAAGACCACAAAATGGAATGTCTTCCCCCAAATGTTAGTGTGCAAAGAGCTTAGCTTCCATACTTCCAACCTCTACCAAGGAAAGTGGAAAGGCATTAGGTGCTATGATCTGAATTTGCCTGTGACAATATTGCACTTGGCAGGAATATATCCCATTTCAAAATGCTGGGGCCTTATCGAGTATTCAAAGACATGAGGCACAATTGTCCTTAATGAGAGAATAAGTGTTCTCAGAGTCAGAATCTGGGACAGATTGGGAGCGGTAAGAACTAAACACAACTTCGCAATCAAGATGAATGACCTTTAATAAAATGATTAGGCAGTGACATTAAACAAGCTCTCAGGCCATCTTGGAGTGATAAATGTGGGTGGATGGAGACCAAATTCTGTTAGGGGAAGGGTGTGGAAGGCTGTTCTTTTGATTAAAAAGTTTGTGTTGTGGAGGAGTGTTGAAATTTTAGGTAAGTGTTGTTATTAATTAGTTGTTCTTGGCCTTGAAACCATCCTGATTATTAAACAGCTATCTCTTTTCAGAGTAGGAGAGTGAGCAGGAGGAAGAAATGCTACGTGAGGGACAAGAGGTAGGTGCTAGTGCCAAGAGAGTTTTCTGTGGGAATCGTGTCAGTAGATAATTTGGACTCCTCTGTTCACTCACATTCCTTTGTCTCGGCTCAAATGCTTAAAGAACTTCTCAATTCTCTTATTTTCCCCTTTTACCCCCAGTTGATAGAGCCCTAAGAATCCCTGTATCTTCATAGCTGAGTCCTTTTACCTATAACTCTGTATCTTAGTCTGTTTGGACTACTTTAACAAAATACCATAGACTGGGTGGCTTATAAACAACAAAAATTTATTTCTCACAGTTCTGGAAGCTGGCAAATTCAAGATCAAGGTACTAACACATTATTGTCTGGTGAGTGCTTGCTTTCTCATAGATGGTGACTTCTCTCTATGTCTTCAAATGGTAGAAGGGCCTCACAAGCTCTCTGGTGTCTCTTGACAGGGACACTAATATCAGTCATGAGGGCTTCACCCTCACGACCTACTCAGGTCCCAGCAGCTCTACCTCCTAATACCATCACACTGGTGATCAGTTTTCAACATATAAATTTGGATGAGGTCAGCAATACACAGCATTTAGACCATAGCTCCCAGTGCTAAAGAGAATAAGGAAAAGATACCTGAGTTTTCATTCACCATCTGCCCTTAGAAACTCAATTAAAAATCCAATGGCATGAAAGGAAGATGAATACAAGATCTTGTTAAGCATAAGACAATAAGGCCTAGTTGAACAGTGATCCCTAGAAAAACAAGTGTGTCTATAGAATTCCAGAATTGAAAAAGACATAAAATAATTTGATCAGTGATTCCCAGGATTTGGAATACAATGGACTAGTTTTTAAAAATTAAAGGGAAAATTAATTTTTACATTGATAAATAAAGCAAAAAATATAAATTACCAACTGCTACTAACAAAATTACATAAAATACAAAAAGTAGAGAGACTGTAATTTACAGATTATTGCCATTCTACAGATTAAGCTAGAACTCAGAGAAGTAAAATGAACTACTCAAGATCAATGGATATGAGTTCCTAGAGACTGGGATCTTTTGTGGTTTGGTCACACACAAACACATAATTTAAAGATATGTATACATTTATATTTATAGAAAAATTAAAAGCATATGGCCTATACATTCAGTTACATATATAATGTTTAAATAAAATATGTAAGTTTATTTTATTAGTTTATGTTTTACCTAAGTATATGACATAGAAACACATCATTAGGGCCCCTCCCAGCACCTTGGAAGGGACCATGCAAGTGAAAGTTCTTAGCTTAAGCTTTGTCCTCTGATTCTAGCCCAGGTGTATATGTCTCCAAAGCCCAAGGTCTTGACTGCTATACTGGCTCATCAGTGAGAGAATCAGGGCCAGAATCCAGGTGTGACTCGAATACAAGTGCTCTGTCCTCTGTATGAAGAATAACCATGTGTCCCAGGTTTCTGCTGTGATCCAACTCGTCTAGTGACACATCAGTAAGTTCTCTAATATGTTTTGAAGAAAGATCCTGCTTTTTGCTTGAGAAAGATGTAAACATTATTCCAGACCTTCTGGTCCCACTGTTAAAGGTGAAACAAAAGAACATTTGAAAGAAAGCTGAGACTGTGATTCCTTCTTTAAGTAGGATGTTGGAGCAAATAACTTCATCTACCTTCCAAAAGAGTTATTCCATTTACCTCTTCTTGCTCTGGTTTGACTCAGGTTTCTCCCTCTAAAATTCATGTTGAAGTTTGATTGCCATTGTAGCAATGTTGGGAGATGGGTCCTTTAAGAGGTGATCGGGTCATTAGAGGAATTAATGTCTTTCTCACTGGAGTGAGTTAATTACCACAAGATCAGGTTGTTATAAAGCAAGTATGTCCCTCATGCTCTTTCTTGCCTTCTACCATGTTATGAAGCCCCACAAAGCCCTCACCAGAAACCAAAGGGATACTGACACCATGCTCTAAGACTTCCAGCTTCCAGAACTGTGAGCCAAATAACCTTCCTTCTTTTTTAAAATTACCTTGTTTCAGGTACTTTGTTATAGGAACAGAAAAACACACTATGACACTTCTCCCTTCTCCAGCAGCAAGAATTCTGCCTGAGTGGAGTTTATTCATCTAATTTTCATTTACTTATAAATTCTGGACAATTCAGATTCTTTGAGCAACTATCTAACATATACCTGATATAATAGTGAATAAACAAGCATGGTGGATGGTAAACAAATAAACTTTTTATACTTTACTGCTGGCCTAGGGCACAGGAACAGTGGTCCTCTGAGTAGTTGAGGAATAAAGATTCTGCAGGACTCTTTAGGCCAGTGCTCATGGTAAAGGTAGAATGTAATAATGATAGCAATAATAGTATCTTACATTTTTGAACAATTGCCACGTTATTTGGTTTTCTGGTGAGCATTTACACAAAATAACTTACTGAATGTCCACATCAACCCTGGAGGTAGGTACTTGACCTACGCCAGTGAGAGGCAGTGCTCTTCCAGCAAAAGATAATGATACTCTTGTATCATTGTAGCAAAATTCACCTAGGAAATGAGAGAAGTTATTCTCTCACTCAGACTCTGCTCGTCAATATTTCGATTCCTTGTTCATAAATATTGCTGTTCCTACTCAGGCTTTACTCATTTTACTCCAATGGGGGAGGGGAAGAGCAGGCTTTTGTTTTGTTGTTTGGGGTTTTTGTTTGTTTGAGATAGGATCTCACTCTTCATAACCCAGGCTGGCCTTGAACTCGTAATCTTCCTGTCTCTGCCTCCCAGAGAAGAAGACTTTTTAATAATTAATGTTATTTAACACAAAGGACAATCAAACAAAACTTCCCATGAAATTTTTGGCACCATCATGGCTTGAGATTTTTAATCAAGAAAAACATCCCTATATTCCTTCCCCAATGAATCCTGGCCTTCATCCACCCCACGTTAATCATTTCAAAATGACCTGAGAACTCATTTAATGTCACTGCTTAATCACTTTATTAAATGTCATTGCTCTTCAGTGTGAATGTTTGTTTTTTATCTCATCTCTGACATCTTCCACAGAGTCCTAATCTAATAACCAGGACCCCTTTTCAAAAGAAAATGAGTTCCCCACTGTGAATGCCTTTGGCACTCCTGGCTATGATGGCTAAATCGTGGAACTTGAAATATAACTAGAAAGCTGCCCTTTCCTAGATTTCACCCTTTGGTCTTATTTCTTGAAATCCTGCCATAGAAAGTCATTATTGTGGCTTAAAACTAGCCTTCTCCAAATCCCTTCTCACAGGGGCAACAATATTTTATTCTGTAAATTTTCATTTTTAATTATTATTCCATATTCTGAGAGGAGAAAGGGCATAAAAATTTTGGAAACTTCCGTAATGATAGGGTAATGAAAGGAAAAAGTGCTAAGAAATAGGGAGAAAGAACGGTCACCGATAGAAATGTTAGCAAAATAAGAGTTTTTGTTCCACTAATTAAAACCAAGAGGTTAGTAAAACATGGTGGTGCACATCTGTAATCCCGTCTACTTTGGAGGTTAAGTCCAGAGGATCATAAATTAGAGGCCAATCTAAGCAACATAGGGAGACCCTGCGTCAAAACAAGAAAACCAAACAAAACCCAGTATGTTGTCACATGATTGGGGTACACAGTGTCTCGCGACTTCTTTGGGGGGAAGAACAAGTTGCATAATCAGTACTGGAAGAACTTTCTCTGGAGGAGGGAGATGGATTATACTTTGGCTGATATTGTCTTGGAGAATCAGAGAAAACTAAACGTTATTGAGTGTTTCCTGTATGTTATGAGGATAAATTATCTGGAACAAATATTTTTAATCTAGGAGTATAAAACTGATTTTCTGTTTGAATGCCAACACTAATTGATTGGTTATGGTTTGCTGCAGCATGGTGTTAAGAATGATCTCAAGACCAAGAGCTCTAATGAGTTAACAAAGTCCATGGTGGGCAGAAGACAGGAATGTCCTGACTGCCAAATCCATAAGCCTGGCTAATCTACCCAATGCTGACACAAGGACAGGGGAATGTGGAAAATGGACACCCACCAAGACCCCTGTTTTCATGCCATTCAATCCTTAAGATTCCCTTCCTCACAGAAATTTGAAACTGATATTATTGATTGCATGTGATTACAGGGGATCTTAGTAATTCTCTGCACCTAACTCCTCACTTCACAAATACGGAAACTAAAAATAAAAGAAGTGAATTACTTATTGCTTTAAGGTCTAGGCTTGTAAAGGTATGTTTCTTCAAACAGAGTTATTTCACTGTAAATGACAGGAAAGATTTCTGGGAAGTTCTCTGTAAAATAAACATTTCAGATTATTATACTTTTCTATGACATTCATTACATTAATAAAGAAGGCTTTCCTTATGAAGAAAAGAAAGAATTGAAAGAATTATGCCTACATAAGGATTTAGAAATATAGAAAGAAATTATATTTTAGATAGTTGAAACTAAGTATGATATTTATAATAAAGGAGAAATATTTAACTATAAGATGTAAAATGGAACTTTGTTTAAGGTTAAGAATTTTACTTTTTCCTCTCATTTGATCTTCACAATAGCTCTAGTAAAGTAAGTGTGATTTTGTCCCTTTTTATATATGGAACATGCTTCATAGAGCTAGTCAGTGGTAAGGCTAGGACCGGTGTCAGGCCTGGGGTGTACAAGAGTTTCTGGCTCTTGGCCTCTCTGTTCTATTGCTTCTGTCTATAGCCTTTGGAAACAAAGCAGCATGGAATCATCCATGGAATAGGAAGATAAAAGCAGTTAATAGGCTCGGGAAGATGGAAAACACCCACTACGATCATGGAGGGAACACTATAGAGTGGATGTGGCAAGTCAAGAGGAATCCAGGGTGGGATGGACACTAGTGGGATTTGTTACTCATCCCACTCCAAGCCACTTCAACTGGAGCCTACAGAGTGGGACTGGGGAAGCATTCTAGAGAATGATATCTTGTCATAAAATTTGGAATTCATGGAAGCAGTATTTTTTTTTCGATTGATGTTGGGATTTGAGAAGAGAAATAAATCCAATAGCCAGGCAGAGAGATTTAAACACTTTCTAGAATGAGATAGATAAGGTAGATGATAGATGATTGATAGATAGATAGATGATAGATAGACAGATAGATAATAGATGGATTGATAGATAAATGATAGTGGATAGATGATAGTAGATGCATAGGGGTGTGTGTGTGTGTATGTGTGTATGTGTGAGAGAGAGAAAGAGAGAGAGAGAGAGAGAGAGAGAGAGAGAGAGAGAGAGAGAGAGAAGTCTGAAAAAGTAGCATTACAGAATGACATTTGGATTCTGGGCCATGGTTCAAGATACTGAAATGCTGGTTTCCTGGCAGAGAAAAAAAGCACACATCCAGGATATGTAGGCTACATGGGTATTTATTGATTTATCAAGCTGACTTTACACTAAAAATAGAAGAAGAAAAAGAAAAATGCCCAGAAACAAATCAATACAGCATCTATATAAAACGGAGAAGAAAAAATAACAGTGTAAGGAATGCACAGTAGTGCATAGAGGGAATCATGGAAGAACATCTGAAAATAATGTGTAGCCTTCAAACATCCCATGCACAACCCCTGGGTAATATGCAGACATAGGCATGATCTCTTTATAATCTGTTTCTCATCAACATACAAACATGTTTTTATTTCTCTCATTTTAAGAAAACCCTCCTTTGATCACCCCATCTCCAACTCCATTTATTTCTCTGCTCTTCTGTACAGCAAAACTCCTTGAAAGAGCTCTCAATTCTCCTTACATAATCACATGAATCCACTCAGTCAGACTCATACCATCATCAGCTCACCAGAACAATGATTTCCATATGGCAAAACCCAATAGTCAAATCTCTATTTACCTGAACTAATAGGAGAGCAAGTATCTAGCCAAATGCACTGCTGTAGCCCTACTGCTATTTAAATGTTGAAATACTTGATAAAAGTCACATTTCTGAGTACTCTGAGTACCCTTACCAACATCTGCTATTCCTCAAGTAGACTTGTTTTCTACCTCTCCAGGACCCAGACATTAAAGAGATGGTTCTGCTCCAGAACTAATGCCAGTTTTCATTCTCATTGGTTACTAGTGCATGTGCCAGTTATACCCCCAAAAATTGTCCCTCCCTGGTATTGTCATGCCTCAGCCCCCCATTCTTATTGGAGAGTAATCAATGCCCTGCCCACACACTACTCCCAGGCCTAAGGATCACAGAGTTGACTATGTTTTGGAGGCTTCTTTGGTCTCTACCATGCTTCTGGGATGCCAGCCAGCCTTCCATGGCTCCCATGAATCAACCATAGATCTGGCTCTAGTATGCCCAAACTTCTGTAGCAAGGGACACTGGTCACACTTATATTCAAGTGAGCAAATATCTAGTGCTCACTTGGCCTCCAAAGCCATGACCTGGTGCAGCTAGTGCTCATCATTATGTCTGTTTAGCGTGGCCACTCAGGACCATTGCCTCCATAAGACTTTGCCTCAAAGATAGAGAGAAGGGGTGTGCAGAAGGGATGGATGGAGGGGGGCAGTTTGAGGTCAGCGATTACCTGAGTGTGGGTCACTGTTGAATTGCATCTCCATTTAACTACCTAGGCTCATTAAAACCCACTAAACATTCACTTCTCACAAGAATTAAGAATATTATTTAAAAAGCAATCAGTTACATATAGCATTTGCTTCATATTTGGAAAACATGAATTCATTTGAATACCGTAATTTACTACCATCCCCATTTTTACAGTGTAGTAACTGTGGCACAGTGAGGTTATTTGAAACTTTCACGGCAGAACAGAGGTTAAAATACAGTTGATGTGCCATGTGGCCAACATGCTTAACTACCACAGCACTGGGCCTTTTGTATAGCCTGAAGGATCATATTCTAGCCAATTAAATATAATATTCCAAAATAATTTTCTTGATTTAGTTGATAATAAAGATTTGTTAATGTATAAAATCTCAGTAATATCAGGACTAAAAGATTCAGGAAGGATAGTACATTTGTAATGTAACTGCTTTTCAACAGAAGCTGAGAGAACGTGGCACCATGATTAGTACTATTGATGGTAACTTGACACGCTCAGTCACCAATGACTATGAGCCAAGAAAACTTTGCACATTTGATTCTGTTCTCTTTATCAATGCATACCTGAGACAGGGGCATCATTTAGCTAATGACAGTCTGCTCAAATAAACAAATTTCTGAAAATTAACAAACGATTTGAAAATATTTGCAGATTTGTTGAATAATTTATATTATAACTATGTCATATGACAAAATTATAAGAAATTTAGCTTAGCTTATTTAAAGTATAAAATGGGTTTAGGGTGTAGATCAGTGGTAGAGGATGTGCTTAGCATACATGAGGCCCTGGGTTCAATCCACAGCACAGCTAGATAGACAGATAAATGAATTGTTTTCTAAGTTGTTATATATGTACACTTTCACATTAATATTTTGCTATGTTCACTATTAGTATTTTGAATATCACCTCATCTTTCACTAGAATTTGACACTGCTTAAACTGTTTCCAATTAACTTTAATGCAAAAGTCTCTTGTTTTCATCTTAGTTCATTGTGGCACCTTCTATTTCCTTTGATAATTGTTCCTCATTTTTTCAATCTCCAAACCTTAGTGTGTTCTAAGAAGAGGCTCAGTCCTCTTTTCTTCTTTATCTATTTAATCTCCCTTGGTCATCCCATCCAATATCATGGCTTTAAAGACCATCTATACACTGGATATTTGCAAATGTATGTCTCTAGTCTTACTTCTTTCCAGACACCAGACTAGTACATCCAAATTTTTACTTAGATATCTCCACTTGGGTGTCTGAAAGACACTTTAAATCTACTATGTCTAAAATTCAGCTCTTGATCTTTTCCAAACTCTTGCAGTCTCTCCCATCTTGATAAATGGCAGCTCTGTCCATCTCGTTGTTCCAGTCCAAAACCTTGATATCATTCTGGGTTCTTCTCTTTCACATCCCATGTACAACCTAGAAGTGAATCTCCTAGGATCTGTTTTCAGACTAGATCCTGACCCTAACCACTTCTCACCACCACCTCTGCTGTCACGGTGGACCATGCCATATCATTTTTCATGGATTATTTTCAATATATGTTCAATGATCTCCCTGATCCCACCCTTACCCTTCTACTCTATTATTGATGTTTTAAATAGTGATTCCTTTAAAATGTGAGGCATACCATGCAGCTCTGCAATTTAAAATGTTCCAATGGCTTCCTTCTAACTCAGTGGAAAAGCAAAAGTCATTATCGTGCTCTGTAGCCCCCAGCATGATCTGAATGCATTACCTTTCTAACTCATCTCCTACAAGTCTCTCTTTTACTTAACTTTAGCCATACAACATCCTTTTTGTCCTTTGCATATGAAAGACACATTCCTGTCTCCGGGGCCTTATATTTTTTCAGCTGCCCAGAAAGCTCTTCCCTCAGGAATCCTTATTGTTCTTCCCCTCACTTCCCTCAGATCTTTACTCAAATTCCACTTGTTTAATTTTCTATTGCTGTTGTAACAATATGGAACAAACTTAGTGTCTTAAAACAACACACATTTATTATAGTTCTGGGGGTCAGAGGTTCCAGAGGTCAAACATCAAAAGGGCTATTTCATCCCTTGCGTTTCTTTTTCTAGAGACTGCCTACCTTCCTTGGCTCCGGGCCCCTTCCTTAATGCCTAATGTCAGCACCATAGTATCTTTCAATCTCTCTCTTTCTCTGAATCCATAGTCTCATTTCTGTTTCTGACTCAGATCCTCTTGCCATCTTGTAAAGACCTTTGTAATTACATTGAGCTTACCTAGATAATGTGGGATAATCTTCCGATTATGAGTGGGGGAGGTTATTTAGACACCTATTCAAAGGTGACACCATTTTCCACATAAGTTAAATTTCCACATAAGTTAAATTCAGGAAATTAAGCACAGACATTTTGGGGGACCAGTTTTCATCCCCTTCTTGTGACCTTCTTGATAGGTTTTTCCAACCAAAATATTTAAGTTTATAAATCTCATTCCCCTACCAAAAGGCCCTTCTATTTTGCTGAATTTTCTCCAAGGCATTTAACACTATCTTATATACTATATATTTAAAATTTGTGTCTAGCCCATTAGAATAATGGTAAGTGAACCTTGTCAATTTCATTTACATACATACAAACATATAGTCTGGAAGAGTACTAGAAGATAATAAGTATTCAATAAAAGGATGCGGAATGAGTGTAAAAGACACTTCACAAATAACATATAGAATAAGGCTCACAACTGGAATCTGCTAATGAAATGTATATGGAAAAGATATTACTAGATACTGGCTATTATCTTGTTCTTTCTAATTTTCGTACACAAAAAACTACACTTTGAGCTCCTTTACAGTTAGTTGGGACCATATAACTAATTACAGCTGTTGAAATGTGACCATAAGTGATGGATGTCAGGTCTGGTCTGAAGCAGTAGAAAGCCCATGCTCTCTTCTCCAGTTACTGTCCCCTGTTGAGACAACCAGAATCAGGGAGTAGTTTCAGATGACTTAGCTGCAAACGGTAGCACCTTTGACTGCCTGAGTCTCTGAGCAACTATGCAAAGTAGAACCTTCACTCTACCCCAGAGTAGGACACTGAAACTTTGAATTGTTTGTTATCATAACATAACTATCTGATTAATGCAGACCTTTCCACTAAAAGTTGGGTGCCCTTATAAACAACAATCTGAATTATGCAGCACTGATTTCATAGATGGCCACTGGCAAGGAAACTAATATCAGAGGCTAGAATGGTTGTGACTTATGTTTTATGGTGACCAAATACTTAGCGAAGTTGTTCATGTAACTTGGAAGTAGATTGTGATGTGAGTAAAACAAAGCTCAGGGGGAGGAAGCATAATGTTTGAGCATTTGTTTAGTGATATTTGTCATGTTTGGCTAGGTATTAGAAAAAATAAGCCCAGGGAAGAATTTCCCAATTTGAAAGAAGAAAGGAAATGGAGAAATTTAAGAATTGAGACTTTGCAGGACTGAAAAAACCAATTGCCTCTAGTCTCCAAATAGTAAAATTTAAGTCCAAAAGCAATTTTAAGGGAGATGCCAATAAAATCTTTCAACAGATTATATTACCTAAGAGCAAGGATCAAATTAAGGATATATTGCTCAGTAAATCTTTTTCAATTGTATGAAATTACTTGTGGCAGATATTAAGGGGAAAACTTGTCCACAGAAGTGTGATAGCCTAGAGAAAGAGAGCAGTGGGAGTAAAAATGCAAAGAAACGCACCAGATATGAGAAAATTGTCTCAAAAGGAACTGTGAGATTTTTTACCTCTCTTGCTTCCCCTTCTTGAAGAATTTGATGCTACTACTGTGAGGGTGAACAGAGCAAGATGGACCTCTGTATCTGGTATGGGAGTGGAGGGACCTCAGGCCCCAGCAAAGGGCAGTGGAGTCTGAGCTGAGCTAGGTGGGCATCTGCATAGGACAGCATCTGAACCCAAGTGTGATGAGGAGGTTATTTATATGGAGGACACTGAGGAGTGTCAGCACAGAAAGAAGGTGAGGAGAGAGTGACCTGGTATGGGGTCAGAGGATATCCGTGTGGAAATCACAGACAAACATGAAAGTCAGGGCCCATGTGGACTGAGGAGAGCTTCCACAGTGAGGTGAAAGGGGAGACTAGGCACAGGATGGCAAAGACTGAGCAAGGCAAAGAAGATATCCACACTGGGAGTGGCTATCATAGAGTTTCAGAGCCTGAGCAGAGTGAAAAAGGTATTTCTACAAAGTGAATGGCTAGGGTGGGTAATAGACACCAAGCAAGGTAAGGAAGGAGTCCTTGTGGAGTGGCAGATCATAAGTAAAATGAAGAGAACATCCACACTGGAAGAGCAGACTGGATCTGAAAGTAGTGATGAGCGTGTTCATGTGGATAAGGGGTGGAGCAATGAGTGGGTAGTTACAGATCAGGAAATTGGTGAAGTGAGCTTTCTTATTGTCTGAAAAGAGTGCTACAAATGTGAAAACGGAGAAAACTAGAATTAACTCATGGTGCATCAGAGTGAACCTATATGTGTGCATGTGTGTGTGTGTGTGTGTGTTAGAACTGTTCTCTGAGAAAGCCCAAGCAACACTCAAACAGCAATGGACATACTGGCTGCCTTGATCATGGATGGCTTCTAAATACTTATTTTCTGCCAAAAGAAAAGGAGTCCTAGCAGACATGGTAGATTCTAGAGCTGAAACAAGAGAAAGAAGTCATAAGATGGGATTGTTGTCCTAGAAAACAAGGAATAGGTCAAAGACTAATAAAAGACATGTCAAAATGACACAGAAGCCTACTGCTCAAATCTAAGAAATTCAATTGCCAAAATAAATAATGATGATAATGGATTATAATGCATTAAAATAAGAAACATATATAGTCAGTGAAAATTAATAAATGAATAAGTTGAAAGTTTAACTAATGGAATAAATATATAGTTCGAAAGAATCCCCCACAATATTTACTAATTACAAATATAAAAGGAATAACTTTACAGTGGAGAAGCAGATATCATCTCATTCAAAGAACCAAAGTAAACATTTCAGTATCTGTGTCACCTAATGGCACACAGCAAGAACGCAGTACCATTTCTGTGATATTCCTGACAAAATGTACTACTTGAATCCATTGATGGGGAAACATGAAACAAGCACGAACTGAGGAATAGTGACAAAATAGTTGGGCTATAATCTACAAAAGTGTCAAAATAATGAAAGCCAAAGGAAGACTGAGGGATGTAGCCAGAGTAAGGCAAAACAGGAAGACATGACTGTGAAGTCAACTCATAATCTTGAACTATATTCTCTTTCTATAAATAACATTTTTGAAACATCTGGCAAAATTTAAATGTATCTGACAGTTAAATAATAGCATCAGTATGAATAGCCTGATTTTGATAGTTATATTTTGGTTTTATAGAAGAATATCCTTATTAGTAGGAAATGTACAAGGAGGCAATCTTGTCAAATGGCCCAAGAGAAAGAAAATTCTTTGTACATATTTGCAACTTTCCTATATGTTGTAGGTTGTTTTGAAATAAAATGATAATAATTTTAAGTGGAAAAAGGAAAATAAAGAAAATAGAAAAAAGAATTAAAAAGTATGAGTGCTGTTCCTGGCACATCAGGATGACTAGAATAAAATGGGAAGAAGATTTCTGATTTTGACAGGTGGTAAGGAGCTCTTGACTCTCAACCTTTACTAGCCAGAGAAAGGGCTGTGACATCTGCTGTCTTCATGGAGGTCTGTCTCCCGAAATCAGCTTCAGTTATGGCTAGTAAAGAAAATGAAAAAGGGAAAACCTCTCGTAGCAGGACTGAGGGAGTGTGCTTGCTCTTACCATTCCTGCCGGTGAGATGAAAGGATTCCTGTGGAGCAGTGACCATCTTCCCTTCCTGGATGTTGTATGTGAGGCACATGGCAAGACAGGTCGTCTTTATTCAGAAGTGTACACATGAAGAGCAGCCATGTCTGGATCCAAGGAAGAAACTACCAATCTAAACCTAGAGATTTTGAACTTTGGGCTCAGTGTGTAGATTGGACAGGACTTCTGGGTTGCTACCATTGGAGAAAAGCAAACAGAATATTTTGAGACTGAAGTAATCATTTTCAGTGTTCACCAAAACCTGGCTCTCCTTGCCTTCTGTGCATATGGAGCACTATAATTTTTAGCCCTCATGACTTCTAATTTGAGGCCAATGGAAGATGTACAAAGTGACACGTATCGTGTCTGTTCAAAGGCAGTGGAAAGTCCAAATTCTCTTCTCTAATCTCTCTCCCCACTGTGGTGAGTGAAGAAGGCACATGCTACAGATGTTACAAGATGGCAGATTCTCCACCAGCCTGGGTCCTGAGTGCTACCATGGAGTTAGACCTCTAAAGGAACATACAAATTAAATAACCAAGTAGAAGACAAACAAACAAAAAAAGTTAAACAACTAAGTGGTTAAATCACTCAGTGATCATTAATATAATGTAATCTATCTTATGTAGATATTTAAAAGAAAGGAACCTAGGCAGAGGAAAGCATGTGCTTGGAAATAAGAGGTCTATAAGTGATATGTTTATGGGATGCTACTATAAATTAAGACAAGGGATATGAAATTCCTGATCCATGCAACAATGCTAGCATAGCACCCAGTCATATTCATATGCTTTCTTTATGTGTAGGGCTCTATAAAAGGAACATGTACACTTATGATTCCAAGCCCTTTAATGCTTAGAGTAGTGATTCCTGAAGTGAATTCCCTACTAATTCTTGGTCCTAGCATTTCTGTTTCCTCAGCCACTTCTGATTTTGGTCCTCTAATAGTTTCTCTCTCTGGATTTGGCCTACTGGATTTCTTATAATACCTGACTTCTACAAGGTGTCTTAAGAGTTATTTGTTTGTTTACATGATATCCTTGACAGAAAGAAAGATACCACTTTGGTACTTATCACCATAAGTAGTTACTATGGGGTCAGGAATGATGGTGCATGCCTCTACATAAGGTGCAGATTGGGAGAATCATGGTTTGAGGCCAGTCCAGGCCAAAAAAACAGATAGTGAGACCAATCTCAAAAAGCAAGCTGGGCATGCACTTATCATCCCAGTTACTCAGGAGATGGAAGTAGAAGGACCCATAGTCCAAAACCAGCCCCAGGCAAAGATGTGAAATTCTATCTGAAAAATAACTAATGCAAAAAGGGCTGAGGGCATGACTCAGGTGGAGAATGCCTGCCTAGCAAGCACAATAGCACAATTCCGTGGGTTTCTTACTATCAAAAGAAAAACAAGTAGTTATCATCCACACTAGTGATATTCCTTAATGAGGATAAACATCACACTTCTGAGAGTACAACACAGGTACCAAGATTATATAAGTTATTCACACTAGAAGTTCACCAAATACAGATTTTTGGTCAAATAGCCAGTGGCCAGCTGTTAGATTCAGCTAGAGCCAAGTCAAAGCTAAAAATAACCACCCTAGAGGAAATTTTGGGATATCAAACATATTATTCTATTTATACCAATGCAAATTGTATATTTATACAAAATATAATTATATACATGCATAATATTATTATAATCTAATCACTAAATGTTTAGAAGTAGAATTTCAAACTTATGATTTGAATGCTTATTATATTCAGCTGCTCCTGTACAGCCATTCACATAGGAGCCATTTGTTTCATTTAAATAACATTGAAACTGGGAAAGGAAGGAGGGAGGGAAGGAAGGAAGGAGGGAGGGAGGGAAGGAGGGAGGGAAGGAAGGAAGGAAGGAAGGAAGAAAGAGAGAGAGAGAAAGAAAGAAAGGAAGGAAAGAAATTATTTAGGGGCACCTAATTTTTTTCTAGTGTTTTATCCATATGTCTATTCCAGTATTCTTTAAGATATCTAGTTTTTGTGCTTAATTTTGGAGTTTCCCTTCTCATGAAATTTAAAGTTCACAAAGTTGGCATTCTTAATTCATACTTATGAGATGTAAAGAATTTCCTAAATGATTTTTTCTTGAAAGAATTATGCCTTACATAAAATTAAATAGTTAAAATTTAAATGCATTCTTAAAGTTCATTTTATTTAATGTCCATGGAATAATTTTGTAACTATTACAGGCATACCATAAAACTTTTATTTTTCTGCTTCTAATTCTTATAAACATTCGTTAAGAAAGGATAACTTCCTGAAGTGATCCATCTAACACAGTTTCTCTTATTTTTTTATGGTCTGCTAATTTATACTGTTAATGAATTACCTATTTTAAACTTCTTCTTTTGTACGAAATGTGAACAACATTCATAATAATTACTGTTCCATTTTATAATTGCAGTAATAAACATTCATTCACACTCTTAATGAACTGAGAATTTTCACACATAAAATACATAAAGAGGGTTTCATTCTAAGCAACATCTTAAATGCTCACCTATAATTAAAGTTGTCAACAGTATGTCTGATGACATGTCACATGTGGAGTCCTTACATTAATAAACTGATCAAAAAACTAGTAAAGCCCAGGATGGTGCTTTACTTGTTCTTGGACCAAGAACAAGTTCAAAGGTGCCAGGGATTATGTTTAGGCAGGTTTGGTGTCAAGGCCATTCTGACCTCTCAAGGCTACTGATAAAACCAAAACTGAGTAACAGAATTTTTTGGTCAAATTCTCAAGGCACAGCCAAACTCTGGTATATTTCTAGTTTGTACAAAAGACACTTTGAAGACAAAGTCTGTGATATCTGGAATTGATACAGACCACATCCATACAGACTAAAATGTGGTAAGGAAAGCAGCTCTCTACTCTGAATAAATCAGCTCATGTGTATGGTATCAAGCTGAATTAGCAAAGAGATCCAGGGACAATGAGGGTAGCAGTCTCCATAGACACAGTGAAAGAATGGAGAAATGCACATTTTCCTAGCTCTGGTAAAGAAGATTTACACTAACTAAATAGAAAGTGTGCCTAAAATATTGGACCAAAAAGCAGAATAAAAAAAGATTGGAAAATAGGGCTGGGCACAGTGCTCATGCCAGCCTGAGCAAAAAGTGTGACCTTATCTCAAAGAATAATCTGTGATACATGCCTGTAATCTAAATTATGCAGAAGGAAGAAGTGGAGAATTGTGGTCTGAGGCTAACCCTAGGCAAAAGCAGGATATCCTAACTGAAAAATAACTAAAAGTAAAAAGAACTTGGGGTATGGCTCAAGTGGTAAAGTGCTTGCTAGTGCAAAGCCCTGAGTTTAAACTACAATATTGTCAAAAAAAAAGAAAAGTGAAAAAAAAAAGAATGGAAAATAAGGAGGCAAAATTTTGCCTCTTCTTATCTCTGTTATTTATTGACTGTTCTACGTAAATCAAAATATGTAGTTCATCTGAACCTGAGTTTTCTAGTCTACAAAAAGTAGGTCATAGTACCCACAAATGAAAACATAAGGTAAAAGCCTGTAAATTTCCTAAACTCTGCAAAAAGTAAGTATATTTTAAATATTCTTCCCAAATAAGTTCTTCATTAAAAAATAAAAACCTTATCTATTCTGGTTACCCCCCTCACCTCTCCAGTTTGCTTGATGCTATTTTGATGGTGATCAAATGTCATATTATAAAAAACAATATTAACAGATACTGTCATAATTCCTATTTTACACTTCAGTAAACTGAGGACACAGTTAAGAAAGCACAGAGTTAAATTTACATATCCAGAAAGTAGCACAATATGCATAATTTACTGTCAATACCAAATGTGAGAACCTAGAAAACTGAATGTAGGTCATGGTGATTGTTAGGTTAATATCTCTGGTGGAAAAACATGAAGTTTTGCCTGAAAACCCATGAACCAACCACATGAACACGAACACAGTGTTGAATCTTTTCAGTCTATTAAGAAATTGTTGCCACAATTAGAAAGATAAAGTTTGTTTAAATACTGGAAAAAGGAAACCTGGTACCTAAAATATTTTTTTTAAGTTGCCTGAATATATGTTGCAAAACCAGGGCGACTCTGAGATCAAGCAGATGACACATTTGCATCCCTCAAAAAGTATCCAAACTTAGTCTATAGCCCCAAATAAAGTCAGTCACATTCAGCTCAGCCAGCAGCTAAAGAGATAGGTGATCTGAGACAAGGGACACCTGCTGGTCAGAGCCACAAAAATGTCTGAGATAACCTCACTGACCTCAGAAACATGCTTTGGATCAACTGTGTTGAATCACTCTGCAGTGCAGTCAGCAGCGTTGCGGAAGAAGGGCTCATCCCATCACAGAAGCATCCATTTTGACAATTATCAACTGATAAGAGTACCTTTGCAGGAGAGTGGAAGTCCAGAGAGAAGTTACAGAACACTGTTGGGACAAGAGTTCTGAGGGGCTAAGAAGTTTCACTTTACCCATGTCACCCTTCACCCAGAAAGCATTGTCTAGTTCCTGCAGAGACCCCTTGGTCTGTGATTTCTCCCAGCCATGTGGGATATTGTCCAAAAAGTCCACTACTTTCTCACAATACCTGGAATACTGTGATTGACATATGGAAGGGAAAGACACACTGAGAAGTGGGAAGTCAGTTGTTGCTGCATAAACCATGTTTTCCAATCTAATTTATGTCATTATAAAAGAGCCAATCTTTTTTTTAATTGTTTTATTATTCATATGTGCATACAAGGCTTGGGTCATTTCTCCCCCCTGCTCCCACCCCCTCCCTCACCACCCACTCCACCCCCTCCCTCTCCCCCCCACCCCCTCAATACCCGGCAGAAACTAGTTTGCCCTTATTTCTAATTTTGTTGAAGAGAGAGTATAAGCAATAATAGGAAGGAACAAGTGTTTTTGCTGGTTGAGATAAGGATAACTATACAGGGAGTTGACTCACATTAATTTCCTGTGTGTGTGTGTGTTACCTTCTAGGTTAATTCTTTTTGATCTAACCTTTTCTCTAGTTCCTGGTACCCTTTTCCTATTGGCCTCAGTTGCTTTTAAGGCAACAAATGCGAGCTAATTTTTTAGGTGAAAGAGCCAATCTTTTGATCCTAGTCTTTGATTACTTTGTTCCTCTCATTTGATTTAGAATTCAAGAGGAGAATGCAATTAGAATTTCTTAGCAATTTATAGGAACATTTCAGGCCCTAGATTTGGATCTATTAAATGGTAAATCCATTTTATAGATGTATACGACTATTAGTTAGTGATGTAATCCTCCTAAGTCTCAATTTTTTCACCCATAAAATGGGAATAACAGTAGAAAATGCTTCCAGGGTTCTTTGGTACTAAGACAAGGATAACTCAAAAAAAAGTGCTTAGCTGAGTGACAAACACACTGCAAGAACTCAAGAAATGCTATCTATTATAATTTAATATTTTATTTTATGCTTTATTATAATTATAATTTCAATCATTGCTGAAGCAATGCACTTCTGTGTTTCTTTTAAAACCCATTCTTTCCGCATTGACATCAGCTGCTGTCCCAAACTCATCTCCACCCTAGTCTCTGTGGAGAGAGATTTGAGGCATTAGCTCAATATTAGTGGAGATGAATTTGAGCATTAGCTGTGTCAGTAAAGATGGGATTGGGATATTACTCATATCAGTAGAGATGAGTTTGGGACATTAGCTGATACCAGTGCTGAAAGAACTGGTTTAAAAAGAAAACACAGCACTAAAATTCAAGGGCAAAGATCAAAATTGGACTGTTGTCAGAACATAGAAAATAAGAGAAATCCAATTGTATAAAGGAAGAAACAAGTTTTACAATGTGTGTGTGTTCTAGGAGGGAGTGCAAAAGTCAGGTAAATCAATACCTTGCAAATTGCTAGCACTCAGAGGTTGGCAGGTTATCACTTCCAGAGAAAGGAGGCAGTAAGCAGGCTTTAGAAGCATGCTTTCCAGGGCCACCACAGACTGGCTGCTGGGACCCACGTAGGCCTGCTCAGTTAATGATCCACTAGATAAAGACAGAGGTATTTGTAGCAAAGGCCTTTTGGAGCGGATGATATGGTCAATTTCCTGTTGCAGGTGATCACTTCAAACACCTGCTGCAAGTTTAACTGGAAGTTTTGCATGATGTTGGAAGAAGCATCTGGCACACAGATAACAATGATGATGATGACCAGCATCACCTAGCATTTATTCATCCCTACGTACCAAGCCAAGCAATGTGCATTTATCATCTCATTTCATCTTCACGACAATCCTACGAAATGGATACAATTTTAACTCCCCCATTTTGTAAGTGAAAAGCCTATGTTCAGAGATCAAGTGATTGTCCACATTCACATACTTAGTAAGCAGATATGGTATGTGAACTTGACTTATCTAAGAAGAAGAAAAATTCTTAGATAAGATAGAAGAAATTATTCCTTAAAAATACATTGGTAGATGGGAACCATGAATAAGAAGTCAATTTTAAAAGATCCCAACAACAGAATAAAAAAAGACAGACCTTTATATCTTAGAAATCCATATAAATACTTCAGTTTTGAAGCTCTTCTGTAGATTATTTTGTAGATTATTCTGTAGATTATTTTGAACATTACGAAAAAATAAAATTATACCTTGCTTTCATATGTATTTTAGAAAAAGCCCCCAACCACCACAAGGAGGACAAGATGTGAAATGGCTATTAATAACTCCCTATTAGGGACTTGTGTTTATTTTTTTCTGGGAACATGTATCTAAGAGAAGCTTGTCCCTAATTTATAAGGGGACAAGCAACATATCCAGGACCAAGGTAATTGGACCTCTAAGTAAATTAGAGGTCACGTTAACATTTAGTCATAGCTTTAAAGGATAACAGTACACAGGAAAGTGAATTATTAGCCACAGACCTGGTGTTGACAAAAATTATTGGTTTTCTGAACCAGGGCCAATGGTAGTAAAATAAGGTCTTTCAAGGGGATTTTTTAAAAAGTAAACAGATATTGCCTAATAAACTGTGCTCACACACTATAGAAAAAGCAAGATAATGTCCTCCTTAAATGTTGCTTGTTACACAAATAAACACTATTTGGATATACCTTCTGAAACATATAGATACATGGTAGAGTTTTTAAATTATAAGAAATTGCTATATCAAATTTGTATCTGATTAAAAGATATAAATAAAATGGATGGGTTTTCAAGTAAAATATGCAAATGGTCAAAACGACCAAGAAAAATGATGTAGAGAGATTATGTTTATGGAAGAAATATTGTCGGTATTCAAAACTTTATTTCTAACTAAGTCCTGGAGGGTTTCTTTAAAACAAGTTCTAACAAAACTCAATACAACAAATAACTAGTGCTACTTAAACTATTCCAGAACATAGAAGAACTTGGAGAATGAATTGGACACAAATACCTGTCTCTACTTCCTGACCTTAACTCTTAGAAATGGCAGAAAAGACATTGCTTAAAGGAATAAATTTGTAAAGATATCATAAAACAAAAATGCATACCTGTGATCATAAGGAATCCATGAAAGAAGGGCTATTGATAGGGATGGAATTAACAGAAGAAACCAATGTCTAAAACACGTGAGTGACAGTTGAAAAAGGTGGTGGTGACTCTGGGCTTAGTTCAAGTTAAAGTTGTGGATGAGGATGTCATTAAAGGGTGTTGACAAGGACTCCTGAAGAAATATCTGGGTAAGATAGTAAAGAAATACATTCTGGATATCCAGTGGGTTACTTTATAGGACTATGACATGCCATTTCTGCTTGTACCAAGGAGCAGCCAACAAAGCATTATCCTCTGCACTAAAATTATGAATGTAGGTGCCGGGGCAAGAAAGAAGTGAAAATGTATTATTTAATTACAAAACCCAAGAAGAAGCAGAAAACCTATGTCCCCTGAAACAGTATCATGCATCTCTTTGAAGTATATGTAGGGTGTCAGTATTCACAATTATTTAAGGCAGGATTATCCTCTCAAGTCCTTAAAACATCAGTACTTATTAAAAATGGAAGAGAGAAGTTCTAATATAAAATGAAGACACTAATAAGAAACACCTAGCACTGTGGAAATTTCATTATAAAATCCCCTCACAATGCTGAACTCAACAAATTGGTTACAAAGAAAACACAGAATAATTATTAAAAATAAGTCAAAGTAATATCATCAGAAGGCTACAACAGAATACTATATTGATTAAATAAGAATGGCCTAAAACTAAGAAGTTACATTGTACAATTGCTGTAAATTGCTGTAAGAATCTAATTGATGTGCTTCGGAGTCCATCAATTTGTGTCAGCGCAAGAGTGGCTGAATTAATCTGAACGACCCAACTAAGGACTTCTCCCAAAATACAGTGTAAAAGTACAGTATATAACATGAAAGAAAGAAAAATTAATCCAGATATTTAAAAATATATCCAATAGGAGAATCATAAAAAGAGCAGAGATATTATTTTAAAAACTATAAACAGTATTTTCAATTCTTGAAAATACTGTACCAATTTCAAGAATTGGTCAGATTGAATACATACACTGAATGTGTAGTGGCATTAAATTTGTATATTAGTCAGGCTTGTGTTACTGTGACAAAATACCTGAGCCGAACAACTTATAAGGAGGAAGGAATTATTTTGGTTTATGGTTTCAGACCATGGTCAGTTAGCATCATTGCTTCAGGCTGTGGCAAGGCAGAACATCATGGTGGGGTATGTGTACTAAGAAGCTGCTCTCATCATGGAAGCTAGGAAGTGAAAGAGAAAGAACAGCAAAGTGCACAACCAATGGCCTAATTTTCTTCCACGAGGCTCTACCTCTTAAAGGTTGTACCACCTCCCAGTAGTGCCAAGAGCTGCTGATCATATAGGCCTTTGGGAGAGACATTTGATGTCCATACCATTGCACCTCGAAACCTAAAAATAAAATTTCAAAACGTCAGTGTTACTAGTTGAGTTCCCAAGGCAGCAAATTCAGAATTGACATGTGAGAGCAAAAGTTTACTTGGAACTGCTCTTGGGAATAACACTTGTGAGATAGTGAGGGAAGCAGGAGGAGAAGTTGAGCAGCCATGAAGTTTCAATAATTGCCTCGGTTGATCTCAGAGATGTAATTACATTTTAACAAAATTCTAGGAAAGAAAAAACTATAGTATCAGAAAACAGATTTTTTGTGATGGACACAGTGGCTCATGACTGTAATCCCAGCTACTCAGAAGGCAGAGATCAGGAAGATCATGGTTTGAGTTTAGTCTGGGTAAAAAGATAATGAGACCCCCATTTCAGCAAACAAGCCATGTATAGTGGTGCACTGCTGCAATCCTAGCTACATGTGAGGTGTAGGTATGGAAATTATGATCTGAGGCAAACCCAGGCAGAAGACATGAGGACCCTATCTGAAAAATAATTTAAAAGCAAAAAAGAAAAAAAAAAAAGGAGGAGTGGGGGTGGAGGCATGGCTTGAGTGGGAGAGCGATTGCCTAGAACTCAAGACCTGAGTTCAAACTCCAGTATTGCAAGAAAAAGAAGGAGGAGGAAAGAGAGGAAGAGGAGGGTGAGGAAGATAAGGAGAAAGAAGGGGAAGGGGAAGGGAAAAGGGAAGGGGAAGGAGGAAGAGAAGGAAGAGGAGGAGAAAAAGATTTTTGTTGTTGCAAGCGAAGAAATTGACAAAGAGATAAGAAATTGTCTTTTAGATTATGGGAATTGTTTTAAGATTATTGATAATGCATTTGGAAGAACATTGAAGGATAGTCTAGGAGATTTATCATCCAGTTAATCAAGTGGTGCAGAAAGAGAGGTAGTCAAATCTCAAGGTGAAAGTTACGAGGTTGGCTTAAAGCAGATTGGCAAATTATGCCATAAACACATGCAGCTGATGTGAATATACAGAGACTCTACACACCCTTTATCCAGGTTCTCTCTGGGGCACTATATCACAAAACTACGTACAATTTTAATGACCAGTAAAATGGTATCTCCTCCAATCTTCCTTTATCTTGGGCATGTGATAGTTCCATACAGTTTCTATCATATGTGCTGGTTTATGTATCCACTACCACAATCTCTAATCTATTCTCCCTTTTAGTAACTTTGTCATCTCAGGAATGCCCTGCAAATGAAATTATACAGTATGTAAATGTTTAAGACTGGCCTTTTTTTTTTTTCACTCTGCATTATTTCCTTGAGATCCATCCAGGTTGCTGTGTGCATCAGTAGGTTGTTCCTTTATGCTGTTGAGTAGTAGTCCAAGGGATGGATGCTCCACGGTGTGTTTGACCCTTCATGCATTGAAAGACCCCTACGTTGTTTCCATTTGGGGTTGCAACCAATAAAGCTGTTAGGAATGTCTGTGTGCTGGCTTTGGTGTGAATATGTTTTCATTGTTCTAGACGTGATACCCTAACATGCAATTTCCACTTCATGTAGGTAACTAGTTAGTTTTATAATGTTTTTTTTCCCATTAGCCGTGTATAAGTGATTCAGTTTCTTCACCTCCTATCCAGTGTCATCTCTATTTTTTTTTAATTCTAGCTATTCTGATAGTCATGTAGTGATATGTCATTCTGGTTTTAATTTACGTTTCCCTGATGGCTAATAAACACATCTATTCATGTGTTTATTTGCCATCTGCAAATCCTCATTGGTGACATCTATTCATGTCTCTTTGCACTTTCTAATTGGATTGCTTATTTTTCACTGTTGAGATTCAAGAACTCTCTGTTTTAGATCTAGTGCTTTATTGGATATTGTTGTTCTCAAACTTTTTCTTCCAGTATGCTGTTTATATTTTTATCTTCTAAATGGTATCTTTAATTTCTATGAAGTCCAGTCCACCCATTTTTTTTCTTACAACCATGCTTTTGGTGTTAAGTATAAGAATTCTTTTCCTAGCTTTAGATCTCGAGAATTTTCTTTCTTTTTTTCTTTAAAATCTTTATAGTCTTGGGCCAGGGGTTGTGATACTACTAGGGCAATGGAGGCTAGGTCCAAGGCCATCCCTAGGCATAAGTGCAAGACACTATCAGAAAAATAAAATAAAGCAAAATGGGTTGAGAAAGGTGACTCAAGTGGTAGAGTACAAGCCTAGCAAGTGCAAGGCATGTACTTGCACTTGAATTAAACCCCAGTACTGCCCCAAAATTTGAGAGTTTTATAGTCCGTGATCTTTTTTGAGTCCAGTTTACATGAGGTGTGAAGTTTAAGCTATGGGTCTTTCTTTTCTTTTTGTCTCTGGGTATTCAATATTTTTTAGCACCATTGGTTCATTTCTTGAAAATCTATTATTCCTTCATTTAATTTCTTTTTCGGCTTTGTTAAAAATTAGATTGGCATATTTATGTGAGTCAATTTCTGGGTTCTTTACACTATCCCCTTACTATATTCATGCCTCACTCCTGCTATGTTTCTTTATGTGCTTGCCTTTGTAAGCAAAGTTTTATTTGACTATAACTAATCTCAAATTTATATATTATGTATGACTGCTTTTGCACTATGAAGGCATAGTTGAGTAGTAATATGTCCCACAAAATCTAAAATATTTCCTTTCTTGCTTTTTACATCATTGATTTCTGTTCTGAAAAATAACGGCTCCAAGTAGATGAAGGAGGCTAAAAGGTTTTAGGAAGGAGAGCTCCAGGACAAAAACTAGATATCAAAGTTTGACTGATGTTTTTCTCCATATTAAAAAGAGTTTTATAGTTCTAACATTGAATTAGAGAGGAATTTGAATAGATACATAGAAAATTAAGCAAACAATAAAAGACAATTATCAATTATTAACACCAACAAAAGCTGTACATGAGGAATGGATATTTAATCATAGTGTCAGGGAAAATGGATGGCAAGTCCTTGGTCTTGCTAAAGAAAGAACCCAAGGCTAAATACACAGAAGAGTCTTTAACAAAACAAATTTGTTTAAACCAAACCTGGAATTCATTAAAGCAGAATTGATGATAAAATAATAGAACACCCCCTAAAGAAACTGAGGATGGGAAGCTTGACCAAGCAGTCAAGTGTCCTGAGCCCCCAGTGTGAGGTATTTTTATGGATAGACTTTAATGATTATGCTGAGGATGTGTGCATAGTTGTTGAGTTTTCCAAGAAATGGGAGGACATTTCTAAGAACTGGGGAACATGAAGTGACTTACCTAATAAGATATCCTCAGAGTGAGGATGGCAGTTTAAGGGGAGGTGCATGGATGAATCTAAAACTTAAATGAAAGGTAAATAAGGCCTCTGGCTGCCTTCAGAGTTATGAAAGTTTCGGGTGGGGTCGTTGCTGGAGATTGTTAACTGCTATACCAAGAAGTAGCCTCAACCATAGTCAACTATTGCTCCAGGACAATGGTGGAGCTGATGTTTGGCAAAATGTATCCGAATACGGTGCTGCACTTGTTCCCCATCTCCTTTGTGCTATTCTTATTCCCTTTGTCCCCATATCAATTGTATACCATGTGTCTTAACTACAAGAAATATTTACACAACACTAGTGTGGAAAGTAAAATGATGTCCCCTTGCCTACAAAATTGTACACACTTAAGTCTCCAGAATATGTGGTATATTATCTTATATAGCAAGAAAGACTTTGAAGATGCAGTTAAGAATCTGGAGATGGGGGGCACCGGTGGCCCATGTCTGTAATCCTAGCTACTCAGGAGGCAGAGATCAGGAAGATCACGGTTCGATGCCAGCCTAGGCAAATAGTTCATGAGACCCTATCTCAAAATATCCTTCAAAAAAAGGGCTGGTAGAGTGGCTTAAGATGAAGGCCCTGAGTTCAAGCCCCAGTACCACCAAAAAAAAAGGAATCTGGGGATGGGAGGTTATCCTGGATTACCCAGGTAAAATCAATTCAATCTCAAGGGTCCTTATAAGAGAGAGGCAGACAACTTGCAGTGAGAGAAGGAGATGTACAACTGAAGTGGAAATCAGAGTCAGGGACACATTTGAAGATATTACATTGTTGGTTCTGAGCATGGTAGAGGAGCCATGAACCAAGGAATTCAGGTGGTCTTTACAAGCTGACCAAGGCAAAGACACAGATTCTCCCCTAGAGTCTCTGGAGTAATAAACCCTGCTAACACTTTGATTTTAACCTGGTGGACTAATTTTTGACTTCTGACCTAAAGATTACAACATAATAAATCTGTATTAACTGAAGCCACTAACTAGTAAGTGATTATAGATATTATATATATTATATTACAATTATATTTATAATTATATATAATATATACTATATATTATATTATACAATTAATTATAGAACAGGACATGAATACACCATCTAATGTAAAATCCTGAGTAATTAAGCAGAATGGTGATGTTTTCAAAGAAAGAGAAGAGGCAAAATGTGTGTGTGTGCACATTTGTGGATGGAGATTAGGGTTTGCTTATCTTCATAAATACTAATCCAGTGAATCATTCCCTCCATGAAAATATCAAAACATCTAATAAGCAGACCTTGAATAAGCAGAACTTGAGGAAAAAAGAGAATGAAGATGTATGGAATTACTATTTTTTTATTATGAGTTGTATCATACTATGTTATTAATCTACCCATCAATATATTTTGATTAAAAGTAAAATAGAAGTAATTTTTATTATTGTTGTACTGGGGATGCCCAAGAGGGATCCTCTTCTCTGTCTTTCAGGTGAGGATACAAAAAAACAGCAGTCTTAAGCCCAGAAGAGGGCCTAGACAAAAGCTGACAATGTATCTCAGACCCCAGCCCTAAAACTTTACATGAAAAATAAATTTCTGTTGTTTGTAAGCCACTAAGACCAAGACACTTTGTTACAGCAGCCCAAACTGAGTAAGATAAATACTGGTATAAAGAAGTGAGAGTACTGTCACACTAATGCTCAAAAATGTGGAAGCAGCTTTGGAAATGAGTAATGGGTTGAAAGCCTGTAAGAGTTTTGATGGATATGCTAGAAAAAAGTCTAGATTTGAGGCAAGTACATTGGATATGAAGCTAAGGAGATTTCTAAGCAAAGTGTTGGAGGAACAGCTTGGTTCATCCTGACAGCTTGCAGTAAAATGTGACAGGAAAAAGTGAATTGAATATGGATTTTTAAGCAAAAAAAAAAAGAGCTAGAACTTAAAGATTGGGAAATTCTGTCTAAAATATAAAAAGAAAGGGAAGCATAAATACATGGTGAGTCAACCATTAAAAACAGAGATTAGGAGCTGGAGGTGTAGCTCAAGTGGTAGAGCACTTGCCTCTCAAGCAAGAAGACCTGAGTTCAAACCCCAGTACCACAAAAATTTTAAAAAGCAGAGATTAGTGTGGGTATGAATCACAGACTTAATCATATCAACAAAAGCCAGGAACAGAGTTGGGTTATATCAGTGGAAACAGTATCAGCTGGATGAAAGAAAACCAAAACAGAGGAAAAGTGAAGGAAGACTGTTGTACTTCTTAAACCTTACAGGACCAGAATAGGTGGCTGTAAATATGTATAGTTCTTCAGGATAAGAGAAGAACCCCAAAGCTGACTCAGAGATCATCAGTGTTGTACTCCTCCCATAGACACAGAGTGAATAGACAGGGATGAGTCCATCTTCATTCCAAAGACGGGAGAATTAACGTACAGTAGTCATGGGGACAGTCACCCAGGGAAGGTATTGGGGTATGACCTCTTCCCCTACAGAGAACCATGACACGAGTGAACCACAGCATGGCCAGGGCCCTGTGGACCTATGGGAGTGACAAGGCCATCACAGAGGGTCTGGAAAGCATAAGGTAACTCTTGAGACCAGACTTCATGGAGCTTGTCTTGCTAGGTTTGGGCTTTCCTAGGATACATTACCCAGGAAACAAATGAGTAAATAAATAAATAAAGCTTAATAAGGCTTCTGGGTTTTGTTTGGTTAAGGTATAGATACTAACTCTATATATTAATGCCTAAAAATCCAAGGTGTATATCTTCTTCTGTTTGGACCGTTATTTTTTAAAAACACCACGATATGGATAGTTTAAACAATAGACTTGTTTCTCAAGGCTCTGAAAGCTAAGAAATTTAAGATCAAGGCACTGGCTGGTGCCGACTGTTGAGGGCTTACTTTCTGGCTCATGAATGGCCATATTTTTCTGTATCCTTACATGATTGAAGGGGCAAGAGAGCTCTCTGGGGTCTCTTTTATAAGGATACTAATTCCATGCATGTGAGCTCCACTTTCATGACTCAGTCACCTCCCAAATATTCCACCTTTGAATATTTACATGTGAAATTGAGGGGGACAAAATATGTCTGTAGCAGTGTGTGTTAACACTTCAAGGGTTACAAGTAAACAAAGAAATTGGATGCATATCTTTCAATTCCTCAAAGGAGGTTCTGGTTCTAGTATGGCTATGTGTACTTCTAATGTTCTAATCTTCCCACACATAGTAACTATAAGCAGGGGAAACTGCACAGAGATGTAAGAGAAAAACAAAAATAGACAGATTCTGAAGGGGATTGACATTTGGAATAAGGGAGTTAGTTTCCTGCTTATATGGCTTTGAACTTGTGGAAAAACGAATCTGTTTTATACACGACATCTAAAATTCCAACGGTAAAACATTTGTCTTTATGACTTGAGGAGACAGAAGACAGTCACTAAGTAGCCACTGGAAAATGAGAGGGGAAACCTGGAAAGGAAAAAGATAGAAAGAGGGAGCCCCAAATGATGTGCACAGTCCCTAGCCTGTATGTGCAGGGCATATTCTAAACTTCCCAGCTAAGAACAAAAGAACTGAACAGAGATTTGAGTTGCTTCCCAAGAAACAGGGTTTGCAGTTTGTGTTCAACTGAATAAGTTGCCTGATAAAACAAAAAGAAAAAATAAATAATACTCACCAGAGGAATTCCATGAAATATTTTAAATATCTAATATTCAATTTCAGATTGCTCAGCTTATGAAGAAACAGAAAAATGTCACCCATTTTCAAGACAAAAGACTTTTCATGGAGACAGAATGACTCAGATATTGGAATTAGCTGATTTTAAATCTAATGACAGAGAAAAATATGCTTGTAATACACAAAACAGAAGATATCAGTGCAGAAATAGAAACTAATTAAAAATAGGAAGTTTAGAACTGTTACTTTTTTGAAATCACTGGATGTATTCTAAGGTAGAATGAAGATGATAAACACCCCATGAGTTTAAAGAGAAATCGATAGTAATCATCTGTGATGATTAATCTTGACCATCTGCTTGATTGGATTAGGAAGCACTAGGAGACCAGTATAGCACAGTTGTGTGTGTGTCTGTGGTGGTGTTTCCAGAGAGGACCCACCCTAAATGTGTGAAGAACCATTCCATAGACTCGAGACCTTAATGGGCTAAAAGTGAGAAATGGTGAAAGCTCCCATGAGTGCAGATTTCCTCTTTCTCTGCTTCCTGTCCACCATGATGTGAGCTTCTCTGTCACATACTCTCTGCTAGGATAGACTAAAAGCTCCAAAACCATAACCTAAAAAATTTCCTCCCTTCAAGTTATTTTGTCAGGTATTTTCTCATACAAACAAAAAGTTTACTAATTTACTGAATCTATTAAAAAGACTTTTTAAAGGAATAGAGCTTCAGGGAAAATATTTAAAAAGTCTAACTTGCATGTGATAAAGGTCTGGAAGGAGAATAGAGAGAATAAAGAAAAAAGGATTTAAAACAAACATAACCCAAAACCAAACTAAACTCGGAGAAAGACATAAACTTACAAGTTCAAGAATGTCATTAGGACTGCACACAGCTAAACTTAAGAACTCTTCCTGAGTACATCAGAGTCCAAGTACTCTAAACTAAAGACAAAGAGAACATCTATAAGTGATCTAGAAAAGACTGTCGTACTACATAAAGAGGGAGCAATGGTTCAAAGGCTGGATGACTTGTTTTTGAAATAAATGGGAGCTAGAAAACAGAAGAACAATTATCTTTAAAGTCTTTAAGGAAAACTACTGCCAACACAGTTCTATATCCAGCAAAATATCCATCAAGAATGAATAAAAAGAATTACATTTTTTACACTTTTATTAGTATATATTAGCTGTATAAAGGGATATCATTGTGACATTTACATATGTGCTTACAATATATATTAATTAGATTACTGCTTTTGTCATTCTCCTTCATTCCCCTCCCTTCTTTGAACAATTTCAACAGGACTCGTTCTGTTTTCATACATGTATATAAAGCACCTTGGCCATATCCACACTACTTCATCCTCCTCATTTACCCTCCTGCTCCCACTGGTACCCATCCTATAAGAGGACTTGTTTTCCCTGCCTTTCATTTTCTTGAGTGTATATTGATTAGTAAGTGAGGTTTCGCCATGGCATTTCACATGTGTATATATTGCACTTTAATTAGATTAGCCCCCACTATTACTTACTCTTTCTCTGTTACCCTGCTTCCCTATTATTCAACAGCTTTAAGTGCCTTTAATTTGCTATCTTCATACACAGATGCAATGTATTTCAGTAGTATTCAGGATCGTTCTCTTTTCCTCTCCTGCCTTCTCCTACTTCCCTCCAACAGACCTACTATTACAATCATGTTCTCTTTCTTAATATACACACATATTTATGTACATAAGATCATATATGCATTTTTCTTTAAAAGTTTTTCTTCTTTAATGGATTTCTCCTCCATTTTTATTAGCATATATTCATTGTACTGGAGATTTGTGTGACAATTCTGAATAGCCTTACGTTGTTCATTAGTTAGATCACTCCTTCCATCTCCCCCCGCCTCTCCCTCCCCATTCCCACTTAAAGTAATTACAAGAGGTTTCATCACTCTATTTCCTATTTGTAAAGTTTGACAATGTCACTTCTAAAAATAGATGTTTATGCATATTATACATATGGGGCAGGAGTGAATATAATGTTTTGATGTCAGTATGTTGATGCTCTTTGGCTTCACTCTTGTGGGATGATGAGAAAGAGACTTCACTTCTGTGTTGACCCAGAGATGAGAGAAGAGAATCCAAGTAGAAGGTGAATTGCCATAATGGCACTAGTGGCAGAGTGGTATTATCATGAGGATCTGGTTGAGGAATCATCCACACCTGGACCTAAGTCTGAGATTAATGCTTTACCCTTCATATGACATTGAGAAATTTACATTTCTTCTTTGACCTTGAGTTTCCTTATCTCTGAAATGGAGATGCCAATGGTCTCCACATACAAGACAGGATGTTGCTATTTCTTCCCATTTTGTTTTGTAGAAGACACTTAGGAAGTTTCTTCCTGATTTTTCTATTCTCTAGAAATCATTGACAAATTCTGAGGTACAAAGAAACGACTGCTGGAAAGACCTTGAACCAGGAATAATGAGAGAGTTCTGTGCAATAAGAGATTTAGTGGAGTGTTGGTGTAAGCATCACCCATATTGCTTGTGATTCCACAGGCACTTCCTTCGTTCCTGATTGCTCATCACTGAATTCATACTATGTTTTTAAACTTAAAGGAGAAACACATTTTCAGTGTTTGTGTTTGTCCTAGATGCTCAGATCATTCTTATGACCTCACTCACTATATTAGACAAGGGAGTAGCTTCATTTGGAAATTCCAGCTGTCCCAGCAACCAAATAAATTGATTTCCCTATGAAGGCAACTCGGAGAAATTTAATTCCCCTGTGTACAAATATAACCCACATCTTTAGGGTCTTTCCCTCTGAATCCCCTAGGAAATTTCATCTTATGACTTATTTGAACTTTAATCTCTCTTCCTGTCCCAATAGAAAAGTTTAGTGTTATATTTGTGACATCACTTCTAACTCTATGCATTCTGTACTTTGGATTTCAAAGCTAGTAATCCTTTTTTCTTCCTCCCTTTCTTTCATCTTTCTCTATCTCTCTTGCTCTTTCCATCCCTCTTCTTTTCTGAACTTCCTTCCTAACAATTTTTCAGTAAATTACAAACTTTCAGAAAAGTTTAGGGAAATATTCATTGAACATCTGTGTACTGATAGTTTAAGAAATAAAACGTTACAAAGACATTCCTGGTAATATCTCAAATCCAGCTCCTCTCCTCCCCTGACCAGTAGCATCCACTACTCTGGGGATTGATGTTAATCATCATCGCGAATAACATTAGAATTTTGCCACGTGTGTATGTGACCAGAAGAATCTACAGACCTGTTTCATAGATTTTTAAACTTTATGTGTACAGTTTCATTCTATTTATATCTTGCAACTATTCCTACATTTTTTTTTTGCTCAACGTTTTATTTACACGGAGCTTACAACTTTTTGTTTGTTAAATAATAACATTTTAAAAACTAGAATATGCTTTTCTATCATTCACAAAACATGATAATTCAAAGGCCCAAATAAACAATAATCTCAAGACAAAGAAAAGTCCTTTGTTTGTTAAGCTGTTCACAGGTATCTTTATGGGAAATACTGCATTTTTATGCTGTCTTTAAAATCAGATGTGTTCTTTACACTTGCAGCACACCTGAATCTGGGCCAACCACATTTCAAACCAGCAAACTCTTTATCTGCTATTGTGCTTTCAATGACTGCTGTTCACTGCCACCTCTGATTCATACTCATTTTGGTGTCACTGTTGGCTCCTAGTATGAATCAGAGTGGTAGTGACCATCAGAGTCATAGAATGCTCAAGGGCAGGGAGAGTTTAAAATAATTATACACAGTCTCTGTTTCCTAAATAATGTGAAGAAGAGTAGAAGTACAAGCAGACAGCTAGCCCATCCTCCAGGGATCCATGGCACTCAGTCTTCTGCCACATTAAGCTGCTGCTTCCTCATACTTCCCAGGATCCACACTTCTGACTTCCAGAAATTGCTCAGTATTTCTCCTTTGCTGTTGGTACTCTTCCTTATTTCCTAGAATTGTTATTAATTGATTTCCTAAAAATGTAAATTTTGCCATTTCTTTGGTTTAGTTTGGTGGAAGGTAAATGAAGAAGTAGAGGAGTGCTATTATTTGTTTTACACACTGGCAATAAAGACATACTGAATATGGGTCACTCAACATGAAATAGAGGTTTGAGTGTATTATGTAAAGTAAATACACGGCAACGACAGAGTACTAGAAGTAACGGTATCAGGAATGAATCTCACAGTGGAAGAGAGAAACTGTAAGATACCCAGATTCCTCATCTTTCCCAATAGTGACTCAGTGAATTCCCTCTAATGTTAGTATAATCAATAAGTAAATGTACAAGCTTGAATTTATAGTGGATTTACTCTTTGGAAGTAGTGGGTAGGGCAAACCTTCCATTTAGTACTATTCTATTATATTTGAGCTTGATTTTTAAAAATAAAACCATTTGTTATTTTTATTTTAAAATAACAAGATTTGTGACATGTATTTTTTTGTCACAGATTCATGAAACCTGAGAACACAACAATCACACTTATAGTTATAAGACTTATGATCACAATTTCCTTGGGGATTTTCTAGCTTTACTGACTTTATAATGAATTTCAACAGACAAAGAAAAGCAATAAACATGGGCCATGGCTTTGTCCATTTCTCTGTCCCACAGAAATTCTTAATCATCATGTCCTTTGTTCACTTTTAATTTTGAATATTTTCAAACATTTATATAAGTAGGTAGCATACAGTAATGCAATAAATTATCAGATGCCTATCTTCTGGTTTTAACAATGATTTACATTGTTGTCATTTTTTTTAACCATTTTATTTTATCCTGGCTAAAAATACTTCAAAGTAAATGACATTTTATCTCCAAATGCATATGTTTGCTTCTTTTTAATTTAAATCAAATTTCTTACATAAGGATACTGCCATTGTCATTAGTAAAAGATTTACAGTACTACTTCAATTTCACTGAATCCCATATATATATTTGAAACTCTCCAACTGTCTCTAAAGCATCTTTTACAAGTTCAAACAAAGTTCTAATAGATGATCACACATTCCAATAATTGGATGTAATGTTGCAGGTATCACTTTTTAACATCTTTGTTGAAATATAACTGATATATAAGAACCTGTACATATTCAATATGTATAGTTTGATGAGTTTGGACATATGCATATACCTGTGAGCCATTTCCACAATCATACTAATAAGCATATCCATCACCACCACCAGTTTCCCCCACCAATCTTGAACAACTGAAACTGTACCCACTGATAAACAATTCCCCATTTTCCCCTCCTCTCAGACTCCTGCAATCATCCATCCACTTCCCAAGCTTCATTTAATCTAGAACAGTCACTTCCCAGTTCCCTTTGTTTTCTTAAAATTGACTTATTGAAAAAAAATGAGGCTATTATTCTGATATCTTCTGGATTTTATTACATTATCATTATAGTTTTTTTCATTTGTTTCTTTACTTTTTAAGTTTCCTGTAAACTAGAAATTAGAACTGAAGACTATTAGATTCTGGTTCAATGTTTTGGACAAAAGTACTTCAGATTGCATTCCATAAGAAGGCACATAATGGCAGCAGGTTCTATTTTGGTGATACTAAGTGAGTCTAGGTGGTGGCAACCTAACTCCCCATTGTGTGGATAATAATATTCTCTTATAAGCAGGAAGTAATTTGTGGGCAATGGCACCTTGAGAATATCTGTACTAACTTAAGCATGTAACAATGATCATAATCTAAATAGGCAAACCCATTAGAAGTTAAAAAAGTGATGATTTTCAAATTCTTTCCATATTTATTAACTAGAACATTCCTGTTAAGAAAAGCTTTCCTTGGCCAGGCACAGTGGCTCATGCTTATAATCCTAACTACTTGGGAAGCTGTATTGAAAGGATTGCTATTTAAGGTCAGCCTGGACAATAGTTCTTGAGATCCCATCTCCAAAATAACCACAGCAAAATGGATTGGAGGTGTGGCTTTGCAAGTGTGAAACCCTAATCTCAAACCCCAGTCCCAATAAGAAAGAAAAGTTTTTTCTTCATTAGTAGAGCTCTTTGGTATTCCTGAAGTGTAATTTGTATAAGAAAAACAGGGAAAATTTTTTACTCTTTCACTTTAATTATCAGTTTTTTTCCTTTTCAGCAGACAATATCAAACAGATGAAAGAATATGAGAGGTAGAGGACAAGGTCAAACTATCACAAAAAAAAAATGAGTACATGTGATTACAACATACAACTCTGGGATATGATCAAAAGACCAAACCTAAGAATTCATGGGGTGGAAGAAGGAACAGAAATACAAACTAAAGATTTTGGAAACCTATTCAACAAAATTATAGCAGAAAAATCCCCAGATCTATGTAATGATATAGACACCCATGTGCAGGAGGCATTTTGAACTCTAAATCAGCATGGCCAGAAAAGAACAACCCTACATCATATCATAATTAAGATACCAAAACTAGAGAACAAAGAAAAGATACTGAAAGCTGCAAGAGAAAAATGCCAGTTTACATACAAAGGTAAACACAAAAGAATCATCTCAGACCTCTCAGCACAAATCCCCAAAGCCAGGAAATCATTGAGTAATGTAATTCAGGCTCTGAGATAGACTAACCATCAACCAAGAATACTATATTCATCAAAGCTATCCTTCAATCTCAATGCAGAAATAAAGACCTTCAAGAATAAGGACAAGCTAAAGTAGTTCATACCCACCAAGTCTGCATTACAAAAGACACTCTAGGGAAGAATTCACACAGAATAGAAAGAAAAACAATCACAAACACAAGACATTAAGAAAGAATAAAACTCAAAAGGGAAATTGATGAACCCATGAGAGCTAGGAAAGTATCAAGCATGATCAACACAGTAAACTAGCAAAACCTGATGAACAATGCCAAAAGTAAAGAGCAATCAACATTAGATTCAACCTGGAAAGAAAGCAATAGAAATACAGGAATCAGTAAATATCTCTCAATCAAAACCCTCAATGCAAACAGTCTTAATTCTCTAACCAAAAGACACAGATGGTCTGATTGGATCAAAAAGTAAGATCTAACTATTTATTGTCTGTAAGGAACATGTCTCACAACCAAGGACACACAAAAACTAAAAGTGAAAGGTTAGAAAAAGACACACCAGGCATGCAAAAAACAAAAGATAGCAGAAGTAGCTATTATCATATCAGACAAAGCAGATTTTAAGCAAAAATCAGTCAGAAAAGATAAAGAAGGTCATTACATTCTAATAAAGGGAACAATTCAGCAAGAAGATATAGCAATTCTAAACATAAATGCACCAAACATTGGTGCCCCCAAGTTCATAAAACAAATACTTCAGAGCATAAAAGAACAAATAGTTCCAGATACAATAATAGTGGAAGATCTCAGTATCCCACTCTCATCAATAGAACATCCAGACAACAAATTAGCAAAGATATCCTAGAACTAAGTAATATTATAGATGAGATGAACTTAGCACATATTTATAAATAGTCCACCCTAGAGCAGCAGATAACACATTTTTTCTGAGCAGCCTATGGAAATTTCTCCAAAATAGATCACATCCTAGGTCATAAAGCAAATCTCAACAAATAAAAAAATACTGAAATAATCCCTAGTATCCTAACAGACCATAATCGAATAAAATCAAGACTCAATGGCAGGGAAAACCCAAAAGCCATCCAAACTCATGGAGATTGAACAAAACACTTTTGAATGATCAATGGGTCATTGAAGAAATTAAGAATTTCTAGATTCAAATGAAAGTGAGAACATAATTTACCAGAACCTGTGGGACATAGCAAAGTCAGTCTTAAGAGGGAAGTTTATAGCCATGAATGTCTACATCAGAAAATTAGAGAGATATCAAATAAATAATCTGATGATTCATCTCAAACTTTTAGAAAAACAAGAATAAGCTGATCCAAAAAATAATAGGTGGAAAGAAATTATAAAAATCAGACTTGGAGACCAAAAGAATGATACAATGAATCAATGAAACAAAAAGTTGGTTTGTTGAAAAATGAACAAGGTTGACAAACCTTTAGCTAAATTAACCAAAATAAAAAAGAAGACCCAAATCAGTAAATTCAGAGATGACACAGGAGTTATTACAACAGACACTGATGAAATTCAAAAGATCATATGGGAGTATTTTGAAAACCTCTACTCTATAAAACTGAAAAATCAGGAAGATATAGACAAATTTCTTGCCACATATGATCCACCAAATTTGAACCAAGAGTACATTAACAACTTAAGCAGATCTATAACAAATAATGAGATTGATACAGTTATAAAGAACTTCCCAACCAAGAAAAGCTCAGGTCTGCACTCTTGGGGATATACCCAAAAGACTGTTACTCCAGAGGCACCTGCACATCCATGTTTATTGCGGCACTATTCACAATAGCCAAGTTATGGAAACAGCCAAGATGCCCCACCACTGACGAATGGATTAAGAAAATGTGGTATCTATACACAATGGAATTTTATGCAGCCATGAAGAAGAACGAAATGTTATCATTTGCTGGTAAATGGATGGAATTGGAGAACATCATTCTGAGTGAGGTTAGCCTGGCCCAAAAGACCAAAAATCATATGTTCTCCCTCATTTGTGGACATTAGATCAAGGGCAAACACAACAAGGGGATTGGACTATGAGCACATGATAAAAGCGAGAGCACACAAGGGAGGGGTGAGGATAGGTAAGACACCTAAAAAATTAGCTAGCATTTGTTGCCCTTAACTCAGAGAAACTAAAGCAGATACCTTAAAGCAACTGAGGCCAATAGGAAAAGGGGAACAGGTACTAGAGAAAAGGTTAGATCAAAAAGAATTAACCTAGAAGGTAACACCCACTCACAGGAGATCAATGTGAGTCAATGCCCTGTATAGCTATCCTTATCTCAACCAGCAAAAACCCTTGTTCCTTCCTATTATTGCTTATACTCTCTCTACAACAAAATTAGAAATAAGGGCAAAATAGTTTCTGCTGGGTATTGAGGGCGGGGAGAGGGAGGGGGCGGAGTGGGTGGTAAGGGAGGGGGTAGGGGCAGGGGGGAGAAATGAACCAAGCCTTGTATGCACATATGAATAATAAAAGAAAAATGAAAAAAAAAAAGAAAAAGAAAAGCTCAGGTCTGGATGGATTCACTGCTGAATTCTACCAGACCTTTAAATAACTATCACCCCGCTCCTCAAACTATTCTGTAAAATAAAAAGAAAGGAACAAAAACAGACATGAAGACATAGAATTCCCAGATACAAAGAAATGAAGTTACAGCCATTTGATTTTTGAAAAAGGAGCCCAAGACATACATTGAAAAAAATACAGCTTCTTAACAAATGGTGCTGGGGAAACTGAATATCTACATGCAGAAAACTGAAACTAGATCTCCATCTTTCACCTTGTATTAATATCATTCAGAGTGGACCAAAGATCTTAATATAAAGTCTGAAATTTTGAAACTACTACAGGAGAGAATAGGGAAAATACTGGCAATAAATTCTTTAGCAAAACTTCAGTAGCTCAGCAATTAAGAGAAAGAATGGAGAAATGGAACTACATGAAACTAAAAAACTTCTGCACATCAAAGGAAATAGTCACCATACTAAAGAGACAGCCCACAGAATGAGAGAAAAATCTTCGCTAGCTATACATCTGACAAAGGATTAATAACTAGAATATCCAGGGATCTCAGAACACTAATCCCACAAAGAATCAATAACCCACTGACTAAATGGGCAAGTGAACTGAACAGACAATTATTGAAAGCAGAAGTACAAATGTCCAATAAATACATAGAGAAGTGCTCGACATTCCTGACCATAAAGGAAATGCAAATCAAAATGACATTGATATTTCTCCTCACTCCAGTCAAAATGGCCATCACCAGTAACAGAGGAAGGAACACTTCTACACTGCTGGTAGGAATGTAAATTAGTGCAATCACTATGGAAAGCAGTATGGAAGCTACTCAAAAATTAAAAACAGAATTAGCATATGATCCAGTGGTACCACTTCTTCAGATATACCTGAAGCAATGTAAACCAGGATACAGTAAAGCTACGGCACACCCATGTTTATTGCAGGACAATTCACAATAACCAAGCTTTGGAAGCAGCCCAGATGCCCTTCAACTGATGAATGGATTATGAAAATGTGCTACATATGCACAATGGAGTGTTATTCAGCCATAAAGAAGAATGAAGTTATGCTGTTTTCAGATAAATGAATGTAACTGAATTTCATCAGGTTAAGCAAAATAAGCCAAGCTCAGAAGGACAAAGATCATATATTTTCCCCCATATGTGGAAACTAGACCTTAAGATAAATGTATACATAAATACATATATGATCATATATACATATATTTATATATATATATGGAGAGAGAGAAAATGATTGTATTAGTAAGTCTGTCTGAAAGAACTGTGGGAAGGAGGGAGAGGGAGAGAGAATTACAAGAGAGAATAATGTTGAAACACAACGCATCTGTGACTTGAATGAAGGTAATGCACTGTAATATGCTGAATGATATGGGAGCAGGAGATATGGTAAGTGACAGAAGGGGTTAATCTGATTGAAGTATGACTTACACATGTGTGAAATACTTAGGCATCTCCCCATTGAACAATCTAGATACACTGAAAGGAATGAAAGACAGGAAGCTAAAACAGGTCCTGTCCAGGAGGGTGGATACCAGTGGGAGCAGGAGGGTAAAGAAAGAGGGTGGAGGGTGAATATGGTAGATGTACTTTGTATATGTGTATGATAATAGACAATGAAATTTGTTGAAATTGTTCTCAGAAGGGGGGTAGAGGAAGAAAGAAAGTGATGGAAGGGGTGATTCTGATTAAGATGTATTGTAAGCAAATATGTAAATGTCACAATGTATCAACTATTATATGCTAATAAATAAAAAATAATGAAACCCTGAAAAAAAGAATTAGGCATTTCATGTGAAACTGCCCAAGGCTCTTAGAGGCCTGAAAAAATATTAAGCAGAGGTAAAAACTCAGAACTACCTTGCATTGTAAAAAGAAAAGTTTATAATATTGTGGGCAGGGAAAAAGGAAAAAAAACTATAAGAAATGTCAAATAGATATTGTAGGAATGAGGAAGAATTAGATACAAGCAAATGAAACACAAAACAGCCTCATAATGTACATGAAGTTCAGGTGTTTATGCTACATTTTGACATTTACAACTCTTCCGTATACACCTTCAAGAAAGAGAAAGAGGTAGACAACAGAGATGGTGAGTGAGGAGAAGGGGAGGAGGAAGGGGGAAGGGGGGGATGAGGTGGGAAAGGGAGGGCGAGCAGAAGGTTGAGGAGGGGGGAGGAAAGGGAAGGAAAGAAGGAACGTAGGAAGGAAAGAGGGAGGGAAGTAAAGAAGGAAGGAATGAAGGAATGAAGGAGGGAAGGAGGAAAGGAGGGAAGAAAGGAAGGAAGGAAGGAGGGAAGAAAGGAAGGAAGGAAGGAAGGAAGGAAGGAGGGAAGGGCTCCATTCTTATAAAGATTCTCAGATATGATAATGACAACCACCATGTGAGTTCATTGCCCCCACCCATCCCCAAGTCCCACATCTGATTCCTACCTTGCCCTTTACTTTAACTTCATGTAGACTCTTGATTCATTTCTTAATTCTGAGATGGATTTTGATTTCTTTTGTATTTTTCATTATGCCAATAAGGATTATTCTCTTGGTGAAAATTTAGCAAATTAAGTCATGTACCCAGAACATTGTCTGATGTTTTGCATATGAAGAAAGGCCACTCACCAAACCAAAGTCGTTCAAAACGAGCTATTTTATGATGACAGTTGTTAGATAGGTACCATCTAACTCCAAAGCAAAAAAGCCACAGATTGAAGTCATGATTTAATCTAGTTATTTAATTATAAAACCAAAGTTTAATTGCAGCATGCAACAGCTAATAGCCCATCATAAAGTTGGCAGAAGTAAAATATTTAAAGAAAGGGGCAGGAATAAGATTATGTTTATGGGTTGGTGAAGGCTGGCAACCACATCAGACTACTCATTTCTCACTTCAGTTACTAAGGAAAAACAAAGGCTGAAAGTTTCACGTTATCTCATACTACCATCTTCAGAAAGGATAGAAATGACCCAAATCATACTATGTGTATAAAATATATTGCATTATGAAGTACCCCTCATAGATATTACAAAAGATATAAAATCTAAGAATGAGGTACAGCTACATAGATGAGGAAGCGGTGAACATATTTGTGAGGCAGAAAACATTTCAGAGACTAAAATAGATCATGGAGATTTATCATCTTTATTTACTACTATAATTCAGATTGGTTTTGACGTCATTGCAGCCTTTGCTTTTTTATCTGATAAGCACAAGAGATTAATAGAGTAGCTAAATACTTAGCTACAATGAATTTGATTTATTAAAATTAGGCATTCTTGCACATTAAAGTATTACTTTTGTATTGCTGCACGATTCCTTTCTTTGAAATGATGATTGGGTTAGTAGATTGCACTAAGAACATGACACATAGTAGATGTCATTGAGTGTTTTATGTTAATGTTGATTTGGATGAAAAAGAAAATAATAGCTTATATTATTGAGTATTCATATTATGGCAGGTTTATTTTATAAGTAGTTGAAATCTACCTTATGAGGTAAATACTATTATACCCCATTCTACATATAATGCAACTGAGGTGCAGAGAATTTAAGTAATTTGCTCACAGATACAGATCTATTAAGGGACAAAGCTGGGATTCAATTCTAGGATGTGCAGAGCTCAGTCACTTGTCACTGAGATAATCATGTTTGTATCATTTGTTGACTAATGTATTCATCTGTCATTCAGTCATTCATGCAGTAATTATATAATGAGTAGCTCCTACAGACAACCTATCTAATTTATTTTTCTTCCAAGATTGTCCTACTCCTCAGACACCCTAGCCAACTTTGTCAAACCTCAAATTTTTCCTGGGGCCCAAACTCTTCTTGTGACATTCACCCTCCACAACATACCCAGAATAGGATCCACTGAACCCACCTACAGTCCTAGTTACAGCAGAGAAAGCTACCAAGATGTGGGAAATGAGAATAAGAAAACTCATCCCTACTGCTATCGTGCCAGGGGAGTGAAAGTGGGAAGGTATGTGTCAGGAACTGTGCGATGTACTTACTTGCACCTGTTCTTACTGTTCCCACACTATTACTCCTCAGAATAGTGGCATTATCTTAGATGTACAAGCAAAAATCAAATTCATGAAAGTTAAGTGACTCGTTGAAGGTCACCTAATTCATAAGTGGCCAGGATTGAATTTAAATTTAGGAGTGCTTAATGAGCTGATGTTGATATTCTTCTACCCTGCCAGATACATGGAAACTGTTGGCTCAGACAATAATGTGTGGGAGCTGGCTAGTATCATCTCTCAATATTCAGTTCTGTTCATTTCTTCCTGATCCATATTCAGTGACATCATAGTGACAGCTTGAAAGGGATATAGTAAAATGGAAGGCAGGAATGCAAACCAGGCAGTGACCTGGTACAGAAGTCTAAAAGGGTTCAGGACAGCATATTCCCTGTAAAGGGCCAGATGGTAAATCTTTTAGAATTTACAGCCCACATTTTCTTCTTTGTTTTATGTTCACAAACATTTAAAAGTATAAAAAAAATCATTCTTAGTTCACAGGCTTTCTAAAAACAGGTGATAGGTTGGATTTGACCGACAGCCATTAGTTAGCTAATCTTTGCTATAAACTAGCACTAGTTGTTCTTAGAGAAATTACTCTTTGTTACTTGAAGGAATACTTTAATCAACTGCTTAGAATATGGAACATTGAAACACCCCCTGTGAATCCCTTAGGGCAAATAATCATGTGGCAATGGCCTGATACCAAATTGTCTTCTGAGAATGCAGGCCTTTTTCATCACAGAGCTTTTATTTGCCTTGTGGGTTATGCAAATTTGGGGTCAGAGCTGAGCTGCTCCGTACAATATGGTAGTACACAGCTTTCTTGTCTTTACCATCGTGCTGCCCTCAGCCTACCTTCTCTGTATACACTGAGCGAATATTTGAAAATAGTACAGAATTATTTATCTTCCAGGTATCCCCTTGCAAGAAGGACATATTGTGTAATATTTCTGAGATCCAGATGAAAAAGGCAGAGATGAGTAAAGGATCACAAAATATCCCCCCAATATTCCAGAAAAATTTTATCTCTCATCATTTCTCCCTTCTTCTTGAGTAATGTATAGTAAATGCAATGGCCTTCATTGAGCACCAGAATCCATTTTTTTTCATGAGATGTAGTAGAAGAGACATAAAGATCTAGTTTCATTGGATCCAGAAGGGCCAAGGGCTGAGACAGGCTGCCAGGTAAGCAAGCTCCTGACAAAGCTTCTGCAAGGATTTTGAATTCCTATCTGAGCAGCTGCCCTTCCTATAGGACTCAGCCAGCTGGTAAGTTTAGATGAGAACTCAGGGAGCATGTGGACAGAGTAAATGTGCATGCATGTGTGTAAATTAGCTGCTTGACCTCAGAAAATAAAGGAGAGGACATTTTAAGGTCTGATTTCTAACTTGGTCTGATTACCAGGTGCCAGGATGGATGGATGGATTCGAATTATATCCAAAAACTAAAAAACAGATTCCTGAGCATCACCTGAAAAAAGTCTAATTTGATTGGTCAGAAGTTGGGTCTAAGAATCTAGGTGTTCCAAAAGCTTCTCAGAAAGTTTTATGCACAGGCATATAGAGGAAGATGACTCTGAAAATGCTCATCTAAGCAAAAGGCACAGTTCTGGGAGTATGACCTGTGGTGGTCTATCGGGGCTCAAGAGGTGTTTGGTAGTTCTCGAAGAAAAAACATCTGACCATTTTGTTTACTTACATTTCATAGCCTTTAACAATAGTATAATCATGATTTTCCCACAATTTCTCTGTTTTTCATAAACTTGCTTTTTTAAAAGCAGTGCACAAGTCACAAGGTCTATTTAGTCAGTTAATCTTGATTATTATTCAGTTAGCCTGGAGCAGTTTGGTCTTCATAAACATTTCTACAACATTTTTCATTCTGCCTGTGTTAAATTTTCATTTTTACTAATTTCTATTGTGCAATTTTATATCTTCATTATTAAATATATAAGTTAAAGAGAGGATTACTGAATGTAAAAATATTTGGAAACATTGGTAACACAAATATTCTAACTCTAAATAACTTTTTTGATTATCCTCACCTCCTTCCAAAGCAGGTGCTTTATTGTCCAGTTGTCTAACCTATGAATAAATGTTTAGTGATGCCTAGCACCATGGCAAGTACACTGTACTAAGAATAAATATAAAAACATAAGAGATAGACCCTGCCAATTTGAGGTGTACGATCTAAATATTTCTCAGGAATTCCTCTGTGGTTAAAAATCAAATTTGGAAGTATTGCAATGAGCATTCTTTAAAGTTAATGTAACAGGTACTTACAAAATGCTTTTGCTGCAAAGCACTGACTCCTTACTTGGGCCCACAGATTAAATAAAATCAGGAGAAAATCTCGGCATCTCTGTCTCTAATTTGTATCTGTCTTTGCTCTGAGCCATTCACCTTGCAGCCACCTTGGAATCCAGAAAGGACAGGATTGATAACATTTTTGCAATGAGAGAGGGAAGGAAACTGCCCCCCTCCCACCCCTCAAAAGGAAAAGATCACCCACCAGGCAACAATGATTTGCTTATCCCGACCAGATTGCTCCCCTGAAGTGATGGCAGAACTCCTCAATAATGATCAACCAGGCCACACTTTGACCAGGACTCTTTAATAATTATACATACCTTTCACCCCCTATCCTTTCTCTATTTAAAACTAAAGTTCATGTCTATGTCCTGAAGATGGGATGAAGTGTTTGCTTTGCTTCTTCTTGTGGTGTGCTGGTGCTGCATAATAAACCTCCTTTCTCTGCCCTCTATCATTATTCATCTCTTTATTTGATGTGTCACAGAAAGTGGCCAGACCTGACATGTGGAACCTCTGGACTTGAGCCTGGAGCCTAAAACTGCAGTTTGGCTTTGGTAAGCCAGACAGGAGAAAATGCACCGTTTAGGCATTAGTCACTTGCAGTTAGCTGACCCTGGATGGAGAGGAAAGATGAATGGTTTCATGCAGCTGCTGGAATTACTTTTATTCTAGGGATTTTTCTTATCTTTCCACTTTGGCCAGAATTGGATGTTTTTTATCACCATCTGGTGAGGCAGAGAAATGAACTCTATTGGCTCTGAATTGTGACCCTTGGTAAGTTCTTCCTGATCAGTGTGCCTGTGTCTCCTCCCTTCCTTTTCCTTATTGTATGGAAGCTTTTGGGGGTCATTTGTAGTTCATCTGAATGATTTGATTTTGGCCATTTGTCTTATAGAGAGGTTTAGAACCCTTGTTTGTAGGTTCTTCTGAGCATTTGGGTTCACTTGAACTAATTCAGGCTTCTGCATTTGTGGTAGGGAAGTTTGGATTTTGTGGTGGTAATTAGTAGGAAAGGGATATAAGATACCCAGAGAAACCAGAGTGTTTATTTTGAGCATCTCTGTTGTGATTTGATTAAGGATGAAAAGTGCTAAGTCTATCTGGAGAATTCTAGCTTGAATAGCCTACTAAGAAAAAAAAGAACAAAAGAAAAGAACAGGATGGTTTGAGTGCAGTCTAAAGTAAAACTATTGTTTTAATGTGTCATTTTGTGTATGTCTATTAGTTTATGTCTATGATGAGTAACTTGGTGGAGGTTAAAAATTCTAATGGCTGTGGCAATAGTCCTATTGGAGATCGACTTTCAGAACACTTCCCTAGCATGGCTCTTGCTTCAGCTACCAAGATGAGCTTCTAACAAAATAAGTCCTAAAAGAACAGCATTGGGCACAACTTAATCTCCTGAAATTCCTAAAAATAACTGACCAATATACTTGTGGCCACTAAGTTTTTGCATTTTCTTAAACTTATCTTATGTGTGCTTAAACTGACATTTTTGGCATGCCTAATTTTTTTTTAAATTGCATATGTGTGTATGTGAATTTGAGTATCTTTAGTTTGACTATAATCATAGAATTAGCTGTTTCTTTTGTTATCTTTTTTTCTGTCTCTGACATGTCTAAGGAAACCGGTTGCCAAGTTTCTTATCTTTACCAGCTCTAATTATAACACAAGCATTCAAGAATTAACCCCCACAAACTTAGGTCTGAGAAAAAATGGAATTTCATGGACAACAATCTTAATCTATTTCCTTCTATCATAAGTGTAATTTGGATTATACTCTTTTACAAAATATGGATCTATTAATATTAATAAATGTGATTTTTGTAAATCATTGTTGTATAAAAAAAGTTTAAGAATGCTTTTCCTTCTGGGTCTTCAATGAAATATAAGGCTACTAAGAGTATTTTATTTAAAAATTTTTGTGGGATTCCAAGATGGCAGCTAGAGGGAGGAAGCACAAAGTGAGCCTCCTATAGTGAAATCTTGGAAAGATATGGAGACACACTTTGCAGGCATAATCACTGAGAAGAGGCATAACTTTGACCCCTCCACACCTCTAGCCAGTGCAGAGAATCTCCACTTCATGTTAAAGAGAGAAACCAGGAGGGCCCCTGGGCTGCCAGTCACCCACGCCCAGATGGCTTGGGAAGACGCAGACCAGGTGAGCTTCACGGTACCACAGTACTCCCACAGACAAGCCTGGGCCAGAGCAGCATAGCCCCCTGGACAGACTGACCTCCACCCAGGGAAAAAAGAGAAACTGACTAATAAGCAATAAGAACAATAAAGAAATGAGGGAAAGAGGGTGGGGCACCCTGAGCGCTGAACATTGGTGAAAGGGAACCCTTCCCGGGACTGTAAATAAACAAGCCGGCCTGGCCGGAGAGCCTCTGGTGGGAGCGGGGGCGGGTGCCCAGCAACCAAGAGCGGGAAAACTTGTGAGAGTGGCGGAGGGAGGAAAACTCCACAGGAGAGGAGGGACGACCCACTTCACGTGAACTGTAAACAAACATGGTGGCTGGCAGGAGCAACAGCACCGCCGAGTAATCAGGAGCAGGAAAGCTTGTGAAAGTGGCAGTGGGAGGAAAACTGGACAGGAGAGGGGGGAAGACCCACCTGCCACATGAACTGTAAATAAACATGCAGGCCTGACAACACAGGTGCAGTGTCACCTTTCCCAGTGTGCTTGGAAAGGGGAAAGCTTATAGCAGAGGCTCCCACACAGGAGAACTCTGAACAAACAAAGCCTGCGGGGCCAGGTGAGTGCTAAGCTCACCCCAGAGATCTGCATAAATAACGCCGCCAGCTACAACAGGCTGACAGCAGCAAGCAGGCAAGCCACAGCTGCAGATACCATTCTCAGAACTGTCTCCAGACTCTTTTTTTTCTTTCTCTCCTTACCCTTGATGAGAGAACAACCGAATTACACCTGCATGCTGAAAAACTTACTGAAACTGTATTGCATTTGAACTTGGGACAACTGGTGGGGTTTTTGTGTGTGTGTGTGTGTGTGTGTGTGTGTGTAGTTTTGTTCTACTTTATGCATCCCCTTTGATGAGACAACTACAGAACAACATCTGAGGTACCATCTCCAGGATTCGAAACTGAGACAGACACCCAAATTATTAAGACTGAAACTTCATTGCATTTGAACTTGGAGGATTTTTGGTTTTTTGGTTTTTTTTTAATTTTCTATTTTTCATTTTATTTTAATTCATTTTAATATATAGATATTTCATTCATTTACTTATTTTTTATGTTTATTCTTATCTTTATTTTTTTATTTTTTATTTTCAATCCTCTCTCTATCTCTCTAATGTCTGTTCAGCTTATGTTGATTAGTACACTAACACTCCCTGTTTATACCTTTGAAACTTTCTTGTCTGATACCTTCTTCTGTTTCCTCCTTCTTATCTGTTTATTTGTTTTCCGCCTTTCTTTAACTTCTTGCTTTCCATCTCAGCTCACCCTTCCATTCTAAATATTACCATTGCTATTATTACAAGCTAGAAAATACTTAATTGCACACAGTGCAGGGACAGTAACAACACCAAAGACAATGACGGGAAGACAGAAAAAACAGGGAAACCAGTTTCTCCACAGCAAAAAATTAGTACAGGAAAAAGAGGGGAATGAAGAAAACAGATACTCAGATCCAGACTCAAACAAAATGAAGATAAACTATGCCAAAGAACCCAAAGAAGCCCACAAGAATAATTTAAAAGAAGACATACTACAGGTACTCAATGAGAATTTTATAGAGATGATACTGGATAGGGTCAACCAAAATGTACAGGAGACACTCAACAAATTCCAAGACAACAAAAATAGAGATTTTGAAAAAGCAAAAGAAGAAATAAAGGAAACCATAGAAGCACTGTATAAACACCAAAGTGAAACAGAGAACATGATGAACAAATGGATAAATGAACTCAGGACAAAAATAGACAACATTAAAGAGGAAACCACCCAGGATATGGAAAACCTCAGAAAAAAGAATGAAACAGAACTGCAAAACAAAACGGAAGGCCAATCCAGTAGAATAGAGCAAACAGAAGACAGATCTCAGAACTTGAAGATGAAATGGTAATTAAAGGAAAAACTGAAGAACTATTAATTAAACAACTCAAGACCTGTGAAAAGAAAATGCAAGAACTCACTGACTCCATCAAAAGACCAAACTTGAGAATCATGGGCATCAAAGAAGAACAGGTGCAAGCAAAGGGAATGTGTAATATATTCAACAAAATAATAACGGAAAATTTCCCAAATCAAGAGAAAGATATTCCCATACAGATGCAAGAGGCCTCCAGAACACCAAACAAACCAGATCAAAATAGAACTACTCTACGACATATCATCATTAAAACAACAAGTTCAGAAACTAAGGAAAGAATATTGAAGGCTGAAAGAGAGAAAAAACAAGTAACTTACAAAGGTAAACCCATCAAAATCACAGCAGACTTCTCAACAGAAACATTAAAAGCAAGAAGAGCGTGGGGTGAGTACTTCTGGGCACTGAATGAAAATAACTTCAACCCCAGGATACTCTACCCAACAAAACTATCATTCAAAATAGATGGAGCAATAAAAGTCTTCCATGATAAGCAGAAACTAAAACAATATGTGACCACAAAGCCACCACTACAAAAGATTCTGCAAGGGATTCTGCACACAAAAAGTGAAACCCAACTTAACCATGAAAAGACAGGCAGCACCAAACCACAGGAAAAGAAAAAGCAAGAAAGTAGAGAGTAACCTCAACTTAGGGACACACAATCAAACCTTCAAACAACTAAGACAACTAAATGACAGGAATCACCACATACCTATCAGTACTAATGCTTAATGTTAACTGACTTAATTCACCCATCAAAAGGCACTGCTTGATGAAATGGATTAAAAAGGAAGATCCAACAATTTGTTGCTTACAGGAGACTCATCTCACCGACAGAAATAAGCATAGGCTTAGGATGAAAGGCTGGAAGAAGAATTACCAAGACAATGGCCCCCGAAAACAGGCAGGAGCAGCAATACTTATCTCTGACAAAGTAGACTTCAAACCTACATTGATCAAATGAGATAAAGAAGGACATTCCATACTAATAAAAGGGGAAATAGAACAAAAGGAAATAACAATTATCAAACTGTATGCACCCAATGTCAATGCACCCAATTTCATCAAACATACCCTGAAAGACCTAAAAGCATATATAAACGCCAACACAGTGGTTGTGGGAGACTTTAACACCCCATTATCATCAATAGATAGGTCATCCAAACAAAAAATCAATACAGAAATCCAAGATCTAAAATATACAATAGATCAAATGGACCTACTTAATGACTACAGAACATTTCATCCAACTTCTATACAATATACATTCTTCTCAGCAGCCCATGGAACCTTCTCCAAAATAGATCATATCCTAGGGCACAAAGCAAGTCTCAGCAAGTATAAGAAAATAGAAATTATACCGTGCATACTATCTGATCACAATGCAGTAAAACTAGAACTCAACAACAAAAGTAAAGACAAAAAACATGCAAACAGCTGGAAACTAAATAACTCATTACTTAATGAACAATGGATCATTGATGAAATAAAAGAGGAAATTAAAAAGTTCCTGGAAGTCAATGAAAAGGAAAACACAACCTACCGGAACCTATGGGACACAACTAAGGCAGTCCTGAGAGGAAAGTTATAGCCATGAGTGCATATATTAAAAAGACTGAGAGATCCCAAATCAATGACCTAGTGATACATCTCAAACTCCTAGAAAAACAAGAACAAGCAAATCCCAAAATAAATAGAAGGAGAGAAATTATAAAAATAAGAGCTGAAATCAACGAAATAGAAACCAAAAAAACCATACAAAGAATTAATGAAACAAAAAGTTGGTTCTTTGAAAAAATAAACAAGATCGATAGACCCCTGGCAAACCTGACTAAAATGAGGAGAGAAAAAAAACCCAAATTAGTAGAATCAGGAATGCAAAAGGGGAGATAACAACAAACACCATGGAAGTCCAGGAAATCATCAGAGACTACTTTGAGAACCTATATTCAAATAAATTTGAAAATCTTAAAGAAATGGACAGATTTCTAGATACATATGATCATCCAAAACTGAACCAAGAGGAAATTAATCACCTGAATAGATCCATAACACAAAATGAAATTGAAGCAGCAATGAAGAGTCTCCCCAAAAAGAAAAGTCCAGGACCTGATGGATTCTCTGCTGAATTCTATCAGACCTTTAAAGAAGAACTGATACCAACCCTCCTTAAACTGTTCCATGAAATAGAAAGGGAAGGAAAACTGCCTAACACATTTTATGAAGACAGTATTGCACTTATCCCAAAACCAGGCAAAGATAACTCCAAAAAGGAGAACTATAGGTCAATCTCCTTAATGAACATTGACGCAAAAATCCTCAACAAAATAATGGCAAACCGAATTCAACAACACATCCAAAAGATTATTCACCACGACCAAGTAGGCTTCATCCCAGGGATGCAGGGGTGGTTCAACATACAAAAATCAATAAACATAATAAACCACATTAACAGAAGCAAAGACAAAAACCACTTGATCATCTCAATAGATGCAGAAAAAGCCTTTGATAAGATTCAACATCATTTCATGATAAAAGCTCCAAGAAAACTAGGAATAGAAGGAAAGTTCCTCAACATTATAAAAGCTATATATGACAAACCTACAGCCAGCATTATACTTAATGGAGAAAAACTGAAACCATTCCCTCTAAAATCAGGAACCAGGCAAGGATGCCCACTATCTCCACTCCTATTCAACATAGTACTGGAATTCCTAGCCAGAGCAATTAGGCAAGAAGAAGGAATAAAAGGAATACAAATAGGTAAAGAAACTGTCAAAATATCCCTATTTGCAGACGACATGATCCTATACCTTAAAGACCCAAAAAACTCTACTCAGAAGCTTCTAGACACCATCAACAGCTATAGCAAGGTAGCAGGATATAAAATCAACATAGAAAAATCATTAGCATTTCTATACACTAACAATGAGCAAACTGAAAAAGAATATATGAAAACAATTCCATTTACGATAGCCTCAAAAAAAATCAAATACCTAGGTGTAAACCTAACAAAAGATGTGAAAGACCTCTACAAGGAAAACTATACACTTCTGAAGAAAGAGACTGAGGAAGACTATAGAAAGTGGAGAGATCACCCATGCTCATGGATTGGTAGAATCAACATAGTAAAAATGTCGATACTCCCTAAAGTAATCTACATGTTTAATGCAATTCCCATCAAAATTCCAATGACATTCATTAAAGAGATCGAAAAATCTACCGTGAAATTTATATGGAAACACAAGAGGCCACAAATAGCCAAGGCAATACTCAGTCAAATGAACAATGCTGGAGGTATCACAATACCTGACTTCAAACTATGTTACAAAGCAATAACAATAAAAACAGCATGGTACTGGCACAAAAACAGACATGAAGACCAGTGGAACAGAATAGAGGACCCAGATATGAAGCCACACAACTATAACCAACTTGTCTTTGACAAAGGAGCTAAAAATATATAATGGAGAAATAGCAGCCTCTTCAACAAAAACTGCTGGAAAAACTGGTTAACAGTCTGCAAAAAACTGAAACTAGATCCATGTATATCACTCTATACCAATATTAACTCAAAATGAATCAAGGATCTTAATTTCAGACCCCAAACTCTAAAGTTGATACAGGAAAGAGTAGGAAATACTCTGGAGTTAGTAGGTATAGGTAAGAACTTTCTCAACGAAACCCCAGCAGCACAGCAACTAAGAGATAGCATAGATAAATGGGACCTCATAAAGCTAAAAAGCTTCTGCTCATCAAAAGAAATGGTCTCTAAACTGTAGAGAACACCCACAGAATGGGAGAAAATATTTGCCAACTATACATC